>NC_068951.1:28031954-29259454 GCF_026419915.1 Harpia harpyja
ATGTACTAGATGCTCTCCTAAGAGACGCATTCCAACCACAGTCACTGAATGTGACAGCTGTGCTGCATCTAATCATGAAATGCTGTGCTTAGACACTTGACAGTGTTTGAAAATATTACTCTTGCTCTAAAAACAACGTGAGGAGTTTAGGGTAGGTGAATGTAACTAGACTGATAATTAGAGAATGATAAGTTAAATAGGAATACTATTTTTTTGTATTATGAAACAATTTTGTTTGGGTTTTTTTTTGCAATTTGACTATTATAAGTTTCTCCATGGGGTTTCAGACAAAATATAAAGCTCATTTTTTAATGACTGTAAACTCTGTAAAAGTCTGTTTTTCTGAAGGATAAGATAAATCCTAGTTCAAGGAACTGTACTTTAAGGAGAAAGGTGGCACTGAATTGAGGCTTACTGTGAAACATCTTCAAGCATCCTGGAAAACTGAATTTGATTTTGCAGAGTTCTGTTACTTTTAAGATTATCTGAGAGGATTATTTGTATTTCTAGTAAAGCTCTAGGAAGCGTATAATACATGTAGAGTGGAGTTAACTTGAGATCCTGTTAATCGTGTACTTAGCAGCTGTGTTTTTAGGACAGCACATACTTGTCTGATTTTTGGCCTATCATTTGTGATATGTTTGAGGATTCCTGAGAATAAAAAAGCTATATATAAATTTAAGATAATATTTTCAGCTGAAGCTCTGTCAGATTCAATAGGCAGAATTAGATAAACTGAGCTGCTGTGTACCACTTCGTGGTTTTAATCTTGGAAAATAATAGATTGCAAAAAATAAAAAGAGCCTGTCTCCAATTTTCTGGTTGCCCTGTCCTAGGTGCTCATTCAGCATTATTTTTTCAAGATATCTTGTTTAGATGAGAAAAGAAATAATATTAAATTAAATTTACACATTTTACAGAATATACTGCTTTCTAGGTTGAAGAAAATGAACTAAAATTGCATTCTGGATACACAGTTACCACTAACAATACTGGAATTCTGGTATTTAACAAACGAAGAACAACTCCAGAACTACATCTCTGTAATGAAATCTTCAAATGTTATACCTATACTTGCACAAACTATATCAGTGAGAATTATATCAGCAATTAAAGCTCGTAATTATCTCACCAAGTAAAGAATGGAGGTGGGTGTACTTACTATGTCAGCACAATAGCCACAGCATCATTTAGGACACTCTCTCCAAACAAGAGTGTGTACAAATCTGTATCCACATGCAGCTCATGGAAAATAGCAAGGACTGTCACTGTATGGAGACAAAGCAATGTGAGTTTGTTATTTTCATATTCCTCTGGCAGTTCAATAAGTAAAGCAGTGTTAGAATATGGGTTTTGAGAGGTCTAGTCCTATATATTACCTAAGTGGATAGCAAAAAGTTAAAAGGGATCAACTGAAGTATATAAGATCCTTAAATCTAGCAACTCTCTGAGTTTTGGTGCTTCAGCTGAGTTAGGAAGAAACTTTTCCTCTCATACAGAGAATCATGCATAAATGAAAAATGTCACAGCATATTTTACTGTGCATAAAGGACTCTGATCTTGTGACCAAGGAGAAATAAGGGTGCTGAAAAGACTTGGGTTTTGCTATGGACTTTGTGTGTGATGAGAGTAGCAGTTTACCTATTTCAAGAAGGATATAATAATGCTTATCCATCTGTTATGCATGTTCACTGAGGAACATGCATAATAACCTTATACCCTGTCCGATCAAGTCACCCCGCTGTCATGTCAAGTGTAGCATATCTGTATTCATGAAGGTCTCTCATCCAGATCAGGATATCTGATACTTGTAACCTATTTTAAGGTTCCTTCAGCATATCATTAACTTAAGTCTCTTCCTTCTCCCTGCGTTATATGCTATATTGGATTTTTAGCTTGCCAGTGTAATAGAAAAAAATAGAGTATGTTGAATTTAAACTGAAGTTGGCAAATCCTTTAGACACACATCCTCAAGGACATTTAGACACTTGGCTCACATTCGGGAGGTTAAGTCCTATAGACATTAAAGGACGCGTTAGTTGTTTTATGCCTCAGTTTCCTTACCAGTAAGCAGGGGATCACAATCCTTCCCAAGATCTACCTAGCACTTCACCATCTCCAAATTAAGAAGGCTACCTATGTTCTGTGTTGATATTATTATTCTCTCTTTATATGGACGAAGCAGAGCTTTCTCTTTTCAAACAGAATTTAATGTAAAGGCCTACAATTATTTGTATAGTTAAAAATTACACAGTAACTCACTGCTTCACTTGTGCTCATTCTAGTACATAATTGTGCAACTGACTCAATCCTCATAGCCCAGGAATCCCAAAGATTAGTAGTGCCTCTGGGATGCCATGTTAACATCTGACATTTCAGAAATGAAAATTATATACTTTTACATTGAGATGACTGCTGATAATTCACAGAAGAACATGAACAGGTGATTATGCTTTGTCTTAATAACACTTCTTGGAACTTTGAAATCATTACTGATAAGATTTTCTAAATGGCACTTAAATATCTGTGTAATCTTAAAATCAGTTTATAAATCCAAAATAGATTCTCAGTTCTCCTGTGAGATTTTATGTCAAAGTAATCTCTGTTGATGTGTTATCTTTGAAGAATTTTGGAAGTGTTATTCTACAGAAGGCAATTTAGGAGATGTGTGTAGCTGAACATTTGCTGATATAGCTATATTTAAATTAGCTACTTATATTTAACCATCCTGGTAACCTCACCCATCTACTCCCAGAGCAGTTATAATTTAAACTAGGAAAAGAGTTCTTTCCCCAGAACAGCTCAAAGGTGGAAGAAGTTTTATTGGCAAAAGATATTTTCTTGGTTCACCAACATCTATATTCAAGTTTTTGCTCAATTAGCAATGCTGCCTTAACACTGTAAATATGGACCCAATTTAGTCTCCCATTCTTTGATGTTATTGGCATAACAGCAGACTTGTTTTCTAAAACTATTTGCTACTTCCAGCTTTTGCTTATTAGCTAATTAGTTTGGGCTCACATTAATAGTCCCTCCAATAATGATAGAAGGAAAAGAAAATAGTAATCAAAGTCCAACGTTGGTATGTAAGTGTAGCAGGCCAAGCCAATTAGACGGATGCCTACACATTCCTCTCCTTCCTCTTGCCTCCTAAGAAAACAGCTTTCTCTTCTTGCTTTCTCTCCTGACTCTACCCCAAAAATCTGACTTAAAATCTTTTCAAATGAAAGCAAAATAATAAAGCAAGCACAGTAATGCATCAATTGGTTCTTCTGGGAGAGACTCCCCAGTTCACCCAGTTCGCAGAAAGTATCTTCCCTTTCAAATGTTTCTCCCATTCCCAATGGAGGTTATTGGGTCTTCTTCACAGCATTGCCTGTCCCTGACTGAAGAATTCAGGTCTCTGCTCTGTCCATATGTTTGTCTGGCCATATGTTGTCACAGCAAGCTTCAGCCATACCACTGCTAACAGATATTTACCTGATTTGTTTTTAAAGAACTCAAGCGATGCTGGTTCCACAAATCCCAAGGGAGACTAACCTGCTCTTCCCTATTCATATAATTTATAAATGCAGTTATTCCTGAATGTCTAGCCTAAATCTTCCCTCCTGCTCTTCAAGTCTGTAATTTCCACTCCTAGCCTAACGAGACATGAATAATTTGTCACATTTATTCCTTTTTTCATTCCAGCAACATTTTGCCTATTCAGAGACTCATTTCAGACATCTCGTCCCTAAACTGACTCACTTCTTTCAATCTCCTCCTTTCAGTAATGTTTTCTAGCCCTCTAATCACTTCTAATCAGTCCATATCTTTTTTGAAATACAGTGCCTAAAATCAGATCCAAGTGCTGTAGTTCACACTTGCTGTCAAGAAATAGAGTGAAAAGATGCTGTAGAACATGTTAATAAATCCTGTTTTCCTTTTTTTTGCTATGTATTAGTACTGATGACTCATTTTCATGTTGTAAACTTGAAATCCTTTTCAGCAGTGAATGCTCACTTATCTTCTATCTATGAAGTCGATTATTTCAAAGTGTAGCATTTATCCTTACAGATTTTAAATCATTGCAAGAATCATACCGAGTTCTAATTGTGTCCTTCAAAGTGTTTTCAATCTCCTCGCAGCATAGTATTATACATTAAACAAGCATCCTCTATTGTATTAGCCAACTCATTAATGAAAACGTTAAATAGTATCTGCATAAGAACAGAGACCTGCATAATCTTTAGCACATCCAGTCCATTTAAGAGTTCAATAAAACATTTTCACCTCATTTTGCCAACCACCATGTGCTGGTTTTGGCTGGGGTAGAGTTAATTTTCTTTATAGTAGCTAGTGTGGGGCTATGTTTTGGATTTGTGCTGAAAACACCGTTGATAACACAGGGATGTTTTAGTTACTGCTGAGCAGTGCTCACACAGAGCCCAGGCTTTTCTGCTTCTCACCCCACCCCACCAGCGAGCAGGCTGGGGGGGCACAAGGAGTTGGGAGGGGACACAGCTGGGACAGATGACCCCAACTGACGCAAGGGATATTGCAGACCGTATGGCATCATGTTCAGCATATAAAGCTGGGGGAAGAAGAAGGAAGGGAGGGACTTTTGGAGTGATGGCGTTTGTCTTCCCAAGTAGCCATTATGGGTGATGGAGCCCTGCTTTCCTGGAGATGGCTGAACACCTGCCTGCCCATGGGAAGTGGTGAATGAATTCCTTGGTTTGCTTTGCTTGTGTGCGCAGCTTTTGCTTTACCTATTAAACTGTCTTTATCTCAGCCCAGGAGTTTTCTCACTTTTACCCTTCTGATTTTCTCCCCCATCCCACTGTGAGGGAGGTGAGTGAGTGGCTGCGTTGTGCGTAGTTACTGGCTGGGGTTAAACCACAACACACCATCTAGTAACTTCCTCAAGATCATATTTGCCTTCATTAATTATGAGAATCTATGGATATAGTTCAGAAGGGGCCTATTAAAAGGGATGTGATACTCTTCTATGGAAGAAAGTTAATTTAAATTACTCTCTGGATAGAATAATACTCTAGGAATAGTCATCATTGTCCAAAGTAGTCACATCATGTTTTGTCTGATGGATGACTTTAAAACTTAAGGAAATTAATTTAAAAATTCAGTATTTGCTATCATATACCATAGTAACATGTCTAACCTGTGAGAACTTTCATATCTAAGTAAAGATTATAGATACTACATTGCAGTAAGTATGGCCTCTCTGGCTTTCTGAAGGCACTTTTGAGGAACAGTAAGTAGGGCTTGGTTTTTGTGTGGTAACTACTCAAAGGCTTGTATAATTCATTAGATACAGTATGTGTTATGAAAATACCAAACTACTTTTCATTAAAGTACACAGCATCTCTTCATCTCTTATTTCAAGCTAAGCATACGAGGACACAGAGATAGGTAAAGAACCAGAACTAGAAGGACAGGTAATTGGGGGACAGCAAACAAACATCTTTTGTGGCAGTAGGAAACTGACACAAATAGAAATAACATGTATCAGAGCTCCTGACTCAGAAAGGGTTGTGACCTTCGTTAAAAAATACAGTGATGGGAAGCATGAAATAGTGAAACATCTAAGATTTTTGCAGTAGTTGTGCCAACAGAAATCTGATTCACTTCTTCGTTGACTTCATGGACTGAGGTAACATCTTTTAGCTGCTAAACTTAGCATGATTTTGGTTGTGCCCAAGTCAGAACAAGTGTCTGTGGAGCTGGTTTGTGAAGGGTATCTTTTGACATACATAGGAACAAATTGGCTTGTTATTAATTCCCATAAAAAGCATGTATAACTGAAATATAGCAAACTACAACGATTCTTAAGCTAACTGTATCCAATACTTCTTTGCTGTTATGTTTGGAAAGAATAAGGAAGGTCAGAAAATAAATGAGACCACCATATAAAGTACTGGTATTATTGTACCTCAGTCTTCTGACTAGAACTATCAATATCTTTCACAGCTCATGGGCCCTAATTCTTTTAGGAGGGCAGTATCAAATGGGAAGAAAATGAGATGAGAGAAATCTCACTTACATTTCCTATAAATTTTTCTCTAAAAATAACAATTCCAATTTTAATTACGGTCTCCTTTCCCTACTAATCAGTCACGCCACTCACAGATTAGTTCAGTGGTGAATAAGAAGAAAGCATAAAAATATTTTAATTAAAAAAAATTTATAAACACTCTTATGTAACCACTGTATAAAATGTATTAGCTTGCTGAATTTATAAATTATGCTTCTTAATGCAAAATCCTTTGATTTTATGAGAAACAGAAACTGCTCTTTCTCATAAATATCCAATTTTATCAATAACAAAAGCAGTGCAACTCACATCTCCAGTTCCGCTGTAACCATAGTAACTTCAAATAGAC
This sequence comes from Harpia harpyja, assembly GCF_026419915.1. NCBI lineage: Eukaryota > Metazoa > Chordata > Aves > Accipitriformes > Accipitridae > Harpia > Harpia harpyja. Next base: position 28,038,338 of record NC_068951.1, read on the forward strand.
AAGAGCCTTGTAATTATTACCATGACCAGGGTAAGGGAGTTCATATAGCTCAGGAATAGCTGTGCTTCAGCAAACCTTGTGAAGGTAAATCTGTTTTCTATGCTTGAAATGTCAAAAGTTAAAAAAAAAAAGAAGTGCTAAAGATACATGAAATGTCTTTGGATTGGAAGGTCATTGCACAGAATGTGTTAATAACAACAGCTAAGATAAACTGCCAAAGTTGTACTTTTCAGTTATTTTTTGATGGCGAAGGCAGAGGTCAAATCTTTTCATTCATGTGCCAGTTTTGTTCTGTCATTCACCTTATTCCATTACAACCACTGTTACCCTGAAGCAGCCTATTGCTGGGGCTTATTGCTGCGTCTGCCTTTCAACCACAGAGGCCAGTTGTTGTCAGAATATCCTTATCCATGCTCACATGTGAGGCAGTTTCATTTTGAAGGTCTCTGATGCTCAGAGACCAAGAGCTGGGGGCTCCACTCGCCACACCAGCACCTTTTCCACAGTCTCTTTGCTGCTCTTGATGAGTGATGCATGTACCAGAACATAGGGAGGAACTGCTCCATCCCGTTTGAAAGGATCACACCAAAAAAATTCCAGAGTCAGGTAATATTAGAAATCAAAAAACAATACTAACACAAGGGAAACCCTTTCAACATTTACAGAGATGAAATAACAAGAAGAGAAAAATATAAATACTGGTCTGTCATTTTAAATCAAAGACTAATGAAGGGAGAATTTGGGAATTTTAAAATTCTATAGCTTAGAAATTAAACCTCTCACCTGAAGTCTTGAAATGAGAAGCCTTTTCTGCTGAAATGATAAATTATTGGTAGGAGATATTTCCTGTAAAATGAATGATTCACTTGAAAGTAACCTCGCTTTGTCCCTGAAGTTTCTACCTTTTCTTTCTAGAGACCTGAGAGTTTTTTGAGGCATCCCTAAGTATCACAGATGCTTAGGGATCACAGTCTATAATGCAACAGTCCCAAGCATATCCAGTCATAAATTCATTTCTTAATCTTAGTTCAAGTGCTAGTTTTCTATATAAGTGAACCTATAGCATATAAGAGCAATTTTTCTGAACTAATTTTATGCGAAAATCTCTATGTTAAAGATCTTCAAATACCCTTCAAAACTAAAACCTACAGAGTGCTATGACATTATTTCCTTCTTCCTAACAATATCAGCAACTTTTAGCTGGCATACATTTGTTTACTGCCCTGGTAAAAGTCTTCATTTAACATGTAAACATCTACCAGTCATCTTTATGTTACAAATAAGGAACTCAATCAAAACAACTTCTGTCAAGTCAACAGATCGGTTTTTAACATCTTTTGAGACTTAATTGCTTTCCACAGCCAAGGGAAATTAAATCTATTTTTTAAATGAGCTTATAATCCTACAAAGTGAAGAATTAAATGAAAAATCAGGTAGCAAATCTGACAGGAATTTATTATTCTATCCTATTTCTATAACACTAACAACATTTTACCAGAGATTTCTTTTTTTTAAAAGCTAGATATTACATATAAAATCATTAGACTGATTATTTTATGCTACAGTATGTATCAGTCCTCCAGGGGAACATGTTTTAACTGATTTTGGAATTCTAATGAGCTCTTTACATGGCTTGAGATTATAATTCACTAGCAAATCCTACAACACAATGAAATATTTTCATCAATGTCTACCATTTAATTAAGCAAAAATTTCATTCAAAATTATCTAAGTCTTTGAGGGACTGAATTTTACAGATAAGATTAGTAAAAACATGAAACAGCTTAGAATACTGTGAATAGATAGCAGAGGGAACAAGACAACATTAAAAAATCTCTTGGACATGCACAGACACTCTATATAAGCAGAAGAGTAACTACAAACAGTATTAATCAATGATAGTTTGTGTCCTGGTTTCAGCTGGGATAGAGTTAACTGTCTTCCTAGCAGCTGGTACAGTGCTATGTTTTGAGTTCAGTATGCGAAGAATGTTGATAACACTGATGTCTTCAGTTGTTGCTCAGTAGTGTTTAGACTAATGTCAAGGATTTTTCAGCTTCTCATGCCCAGCCAGTGAGAAAGCTGGAGGGGCACAAGAAGTTGGCACAGGACACAGCCAGGGCACCTGACCCAAACTGGCCAACGGTGTATTCCATACCATGGGACGTCCCATCTAGGATAGGAACGGGGAAGCGGGGGCAGGGAATCGCCGCTCGGGGGACTGGCTGGGTGTCGGTCGGTGGGTGGTGAGCAATTGCACTGCGCATCATTTGTACATTCCAATCCTTTCATTATTACTGTTGTCTTTTTATTAGTGTTATCATTATCATTATTAGTCTCTTCTTTTCTGTTCTATTAAACCGTTCTTATCTCAACCCACGGGTTTTGCTTCTTTTCCTGATTTTCTCCCCCATCCCACTGGGTGGGGGGGAAGTGAGTGAGCGGCTGCGTGGTGTTTAGTTGCTGGCTGGGGTTAAACCACGACAGTTTGTGACACTGAAAGTAGTTTTCTTAACTGCAGTGTTAGCTTTTTAAGCCTATTTAAAAATCTGGGAAAAGTAATCCTTGTCACTTCTTATTCCTTCCAGGGCAGGAGGAGCTTCTGTTTTTTTTCCTCATGATTGTTCCAGATTAATCAGTGGTGATTTAATACTATTATAATCAAAATCAGTGCATTTGTCTTACATATTTCCCCTCATAAGTGAACACGTTCATTTGTGAAACTAAACAGTGTTGGACTGGAAAATGGGAAAAGAAACTAAGCCAACTGCAATACTCTTATTCATGGCACAATCAAGAAATATACTTGGAAGCTGTAAGCAACCTTTTATTCCATAAGCAATTTATTTTCATAGGTTTCCTTTGTGCTTTCAGTTTCTGTTTTTCTCTCTTGCTCTGAGGATAGGCTCCAATCATGTCCTGAATCTTATTAAAGTAGTTGGGTGATTTTATAAGTGGTAGCATATTGGATGCTTGGATTAATTTGAGAACAACAATTTGATGCAGCTTTTACAGCAATCTTGCAACAACCAGTTTTGTAGAAATAAATGGTTTTACACCATATTTTTAAACCATCAGAATGACAAATCACAAGCTCCAAGTCGTTTGTTAAATATTGAGGGTTCGTTTAAAAAATGGAACAAATTTGTAGAACACTGTTGCTTTTTGTCATTTCTTTTAATAGCCAGGAATTTGAAAGATTTATTCATAAGTTTCTCAGAGAAGCTTCTCAAGGCTAGTTAACACTAATGCAGCATGTCATGTGCATCACAAAATGCTTTCTGTTCTACTTCCTGTAACAGCTCAACTGAAAATTTTGCAAAAATCCAAGGTACCCTTGCAGACTTTGTACTTTGTCTCTTTGTAGATAACATATAAAAACATCCTTTTTTCACCTCCTCCTTCACTATTGTCCCACAGATGCAAAAAGCAATACTTTCCTTTTAATATCAGAGTACTCTTACTCACATTTTCAATGTAACAAAACCCGGGCAAATCTATGAAACCTAGGCTAACTCTGAGGTTAGCCCTGTTTCGATTAGGAGGTTGGACTAGAAGACCTCCAGATGTCCCTTCAAATCAAAATGATTCTGTAGTTCTGTGATTCCAAAATTCACTGAGTCTGTTTCCCACACTTGGCAATTTACTGTAACTTCAGGCTTTAAATCTCACATCTGTGAATTCAAGTCAACCTGTTGGTATCTATCTTTTTAGTGTTGTATTTATCATGAAACACTGCATTCAAATTGTAAACTGATACCTTAAATCCAGTATTTATATGGCCAAATCTGAAAGCTACGTTCCCCATATAATTTATAAAATTTGTGACCTAAACATAGGTAAACCAGTTACTAAAACAAACACAAGGGATCTCTGGAGCCAATTTGACTTATGAATATCAGACCAGACATTTAACAGCTATGGGAATAAAAAATCAAGAACAGAGACTTTGAACATTTCTGTGGCACATGCAGTTGTTATGTTCTTATTTACTCTTCTGACTTTTGAGAAAGTAATTTATTTTAAACGGTTACCTGGATCTGTGGCAGACATCAGCGATCCAAAAAATAAACAGTCAGTGAAGTGGAATTCCCATCCTTTCAACTGGCCAATGTGTACCATGGCCTTCACAAAACCATACATTATCAACCTGTCAGGGGAAAGATAAGACAGGCATTCAGACAGAGTATGTAACACTCATGCTTAATTTACAGTATTAAGCAGGTTCTTATTCTCTTCGGCTTCTTTTAAACAAACATGTGAATACTGAACATAAACTGCTATCATATAAAAATTCTATTTCCTATTCAACTGTTCAAGTATTGTATTGAAATGTCACAGACAATTCCAAAGCAAAGACTTTTCTGAATAATTGTCATCTGCTGGTAGCAGAGGACTATGCTTTTAGCTGTTTATTTTTCAAAAGGAAAGATAATGCAAGCTTAAGAAGACATTATTAAGACTAACTTGTCTAATGTTGTAGAACATTTAAATAAAGGCAGTTCTACTATCAGGTCTGTGGCTTGCTCTAATATTTCTAAATTAATTGTTTTATTCTATCAGCTTCTAAATGTTAGCTGTATTCAAAGTTCCAGATAAGGTCTCCAAGCGAGACAGATATTTAACAACTCAGAATGACAGTGAGGCAATAAAGTCACACTTTAAGATGCACTGCTAAATCCTCGCTAGTTTCAACAGGAAATGTTACCAGTTTATATAACTAGGTAATGCCATCTGAGATGTGTATTCTAACAAGAATCTTGAAATACCTTGAAAAAAGGAATTCACCTGTTAGAACTTCTAGTCAATTTTTAAATTTTTGTACATTTCCAATCTATGTAATAAAAAACTCCATTGCATTCAATACTTTTTCCATAATCACAACACGTAAATTGATAACTGTGCTCTTCTAACTACAGACTTTAAAAAAATCATTTAAACAGGGCTACACGCATTCACATACCTAGCCACGTTTTGCCCTCAGCTATACTCCTAAGATGTTTCTGAAGTCACATAAGCATAGAAGAACTGAGTGACAGATAAAGGGCTACTAAACAAACAGCCTGAGAGTTAATTACAAATTGTTTTCAGATACTTTACCAAGCTGTAGATTTTCTGAAGTATAGTAACCTCATTATATTAAGAGAGAAGCAGTTAGGTCACCACAGAATTCCCCAATGGTCCTAAGTATTTGTGTCTGTCTTTACATAAGCTGCCTAGCAAACAGTTAGCCACCAGTTGTTCTAAAACAATTTATGCAGCTGTGGGTCTCCTTGATGGATGAGCTCACTTTCTCTCCATTCCCAAAAAATAATGATTCAAGACCCTGCAGTGAAGTTAGTCTTTTTATCCTGAGCACAAATATGTCTGCTTTAAGGAATGAGTTCTTCAAAAACTGACTGTGGTGCTGCTATCCTGATTTGCAATTGTCTCAAAAGTCAACAGTAATGGAAGTGAACATATGCATGCCTTTTAGAAATAATTGCCCAACCTGCTTGCCGTTTTGACCAGAGATACTCTTCTGACTCAGTTAAAAACTATTTTAAAATAATAAATAAAATTAAGTTTTGACTATCTGGCAAATTTAGTCATGATAATTCTTTAAATACCCAGTGTAGACATCATCCTGGTCTTTAGCCTTGTTTCTTATACATTACTAAATATTTTCAATACGTCTCTGCTTACTGTCTGTACAAAGTTGCAGATGAACTGGACAAAATTTGATTCAGGAGTCTTTCATTGACACAGGAGGTCTAAATTTGCCATAAATTTTAGTACAGTTGAAGACTGACAGAACTTGGTCTTAATTCACATATCATTCAATTTTTGGCTGCACTGAAAAGGGAAATAAAACTGAAGATCAGACTAAACAATGGTGCTGATTTAACCACTGAGATCTTAACCCTCATCCACCAGAGAAAAGAGAACCGCAAACTCAGAATGTTATACTTTCTTTTTTTTTTTTAAATTCATGAACTGCTTAATACATTTTGGTAATGCTAAAATGGCAAAGGTCCAATTTTTCAAACGTAAACCCAACTAAGTGCAGACATACATTTGGATTATGTGCAAAACTGCTGGCTTAAATAAACCACAAAAATCTGTACTTGTACCTCCTCCATCTAACACATATGAAAACATGCAGAGAAATAATTTCCTATTGCAAATTAACTTTTAAAATGCACTGGTTTATCTTTTCTTTAAAAGCTGTATATTTTTAATGAAGGTAATACATTGAAATGATCATTAATCATCGTTTATCAGTGATTTCTTACTAGACACAGCCATACAAAATGCAAACCTCCCTTCACTTTAAATAACTTTACAATAACTTTAAAGTATCTTTAAATAACTTTAAACCAGAAATAATTTATTTCATTTTCAATTATAATTTTCTAGTCATCTCAGAATTTGATTTCTTGTTATCTTCTCCAAACTACACAAAAAGTCCATCTAGAGGCTATTTTGAAAACTAGAAATCAAAGGGCAGTTCTGAACAGGAGTAAGTTCTCTGATGTTTGTAAAATTAACAGAACTACAGCAGTTTATACCAGCCAAGAGTTTGCTCTCAGGAAAATAATTTAATATATTCATTGTAATACAGGATATACTTACACATCCACTAAATAATTGGAATTTACCTTTACTGTATTTCTCTAGATATATCACAAGCTATGTAATGTGTTTAGTATTTTTTAAATTTACATTTTAAATAAAATTGCTTTTGTTATCCTGTACATGACATCAGATCCTGTTCTCAGTTTTACAGATTAGAACTAAGAGAAATTCCAATTCTAAATCACAGGAGTTAATCTGCATTTTAGACTGGTAAAACTGAGATCAGACTCCAACCCTGTGTATTCCAGCTTGTAATTTTTTATTATTCAAAAATTTCACTCTGACTTTATCATTGTCTTCAGTGACAGAGATTATTCAGGTCACACACTCTAATATATAGTCAAATTTAAAAAATAAAGCTATTTATCTATAAGAAATGTTAATAACTCTTTTTAGAGTACTAGTTGATGATGTAGTGTGACTTTTCCACTACATATTGAAAAGATAGATCTCAGCTGGATACCTGAGCTCTCGATATTAAACATCATCCAGTACTACACAACATAACTGTTCTTAATGGAAATCCAATGAGGAAAGCATACCCCAATGACAGCAGGAGATTAATCCCAAGGAAATACCCTGCACTGATGCCTCTATTGCTATTACAAACTAGAATTGAAAAAAATAGTCTTATTGATTTTTAGGGCTGCTGTCATTTCATTTGATACATCTAGGTTATTTTTAGCAAGTTTACATCCACCAAGTTTCAGCAAATCTGATTGCTTTATTCATCTTCAACAATCCACTTAATATATGTTAAAAAAAAATTATTAAAATATCTTTTAAAAAGTTGTAAATAAGTCAAAGTGTCAGTGAGACTGAATTTCCTCCAGAATGTTCCTGTCCCACTAGAATGCAACCCAGTGCTCACTGTTGACATAGAGTAGGCTATTGACTCAAATCAAGTTAACAATATTAGGAGCTCTGAGTATGTTTAGTAGGATAATAGTTCGATCTTTCTGATCCCTGTCTGTGAAATCATCTTTTTTACTTTTCTACTAATCTAGAATGCTAAATTTTATTTTTTATTCTTTTAGAATATCAGAACTGAGATCTTCAAGGCTGCATAAAGAAAATAGAAGCTGAGTTGCAAATCAATGTAACCCTAATTTCCAATGTGGCTTTGAAAATCAACTTTAAAATACATCTGCAAAGTAATTTTATTTCCTATACTTTTTAAAATCTTGGTTTTGATCTATATTTTAAGTTTTTTTGGAAAGTGGTTGCCCCTTATGGGACCTTTATCTCCGAGTTCTATGTGATACTTCTCTGATAACAGATGTTATAAAGTAACTGCTATTTTCTGTATATGTCTGGATTTTGCATTTATACTGCAAAGTGTGCACCATTTAGAATATTGCATTAGCCACTTGAGATAGTGTTCCTTTATCTTCCCAAAATGAATCAGCAAGTAGTATTCTATGGAGCAAAAAGAATGAGGCACAGATCTATGAAAGGGTTTAGATAGGAGACTTCTACTTATGTTGGAAATCTGAATCCTCAGAGCTGCTGCTTTAGAGTCTTACTACACTTAATTTTCATCCATAAAGCCTCTTAACTCCCAACAGGTCTTTTTTGGAGGGCTTGTCCAGCACTATATAATGCACGTACTGCTTGTCTAAAGATCCTTTGGGATTCACAAACTAGTGAATGACCTGTCTTGCCAGTGAGGTCTGTTAGAGAGATGCTGAGACCTGGCCCTCACAAAACGCAAAGCTGAATGAAAAAGAGGTGGTTCCACTTCGCAGTCCCTTTTCATTCAACTCTATTAGAGCAAGACATGTGAGCCTCAGATTCAAACCCCTCCTTCACCTCGTTCACCTTCATTTTTCCTAGATACTACGAACATGCCAAAGAGAGACTCTAGGTTCCCAGTGCCTAGAAGCTGCTCCACCTTGCTTATCATTTGCCATTATTCATTAAACTAAAGAGCTGGAAAGTGCATGAATGTGAAAGTGTGATGTGGTATCAGGTGATTTGGGTCCTCATCCTGGGTGATGGAAGTCTGAGCTTGAGCCTACACTTTGAAGTCTAATTCTTTTCCCCTCTGTCCCTCTAGCTTTGTATAGGTAACTTGAAGCTGTGGATCCTGCTAGGTGACAAAGCATCCTAAACCATGTCTTTTTTGGTGTCTAGGAATATATGACTGTTCAAGGAGCTACATACAATCAGTACAGAGCACGGAGTTGATTTGGGGTTGCCCTGCCTCCTTATCAACTTCCTATTGTCATGAATAAATATGCAAATTCAGCAATTTTTTTGTGCAATCAGAAACTAGGTGATTAGAAACATTAGAAACAATATATGAACATTTAGAAAGAAACGGCAAGTAAATTGATCAGTAATAAAGAGTTGCTGAAGACTTCTAAGTTGGACTTAGCAATGGTTCAGCACTGCAAATAATATTTGTGAATAACTGATTTGGTCATGGATTTGGAACATTAATACAATAGTACAACAGGAGAATGAAACTCAGATTAGCTTTGCACAGGAGAGCTGACATTTTCTACACCCAAACATATTTTTTTTGAAAGTGTGGGGACGAGCCCATCAAGCTAGAGCAGGTATTTTGCTACTTCAACAGGAAAAGAAAAAACTGGTAATGTAATGAAACACAGGAGAATTCAGAATTTTCCAGATTATGCAAATCTGGCACTTACTAAGTGCCTCATCTCTAAAAAATGCTACATACAATGCTGTCATTACACAGTAGAGGAGATACCACATAAATAGTTGACTTGCTGAAGTAAGAATCATCCGTGAAACTGAGCTTTAACTACATAATTTCCAGTATGAATTGGCAAGTAGACCACATAAAATCTCAGTACAACAATGCAAAATAAACTTTAGACTGACAAAAAAATTAAAGAAAATAACAGACACTGAAGAACAGAAACAAAATCTCTGCAAGGCTTTAATGATCCTGAGCATTGGGCTGTCCTTACATTTTTGAAGCTGGACTGAATTAAAGCTTGCCTGTGTGAAAAAAGGGGGAAGAATCTCCTTATGTAAAAGGACCAGGTTTTTTACTACCACAGTTCTGCTGCTACTAATCTTTTATTGCCATGCATTGAGGAAAGGAGTTTGGAAAGCACATTGGCTGTGTGGCTACTGCTGGAAGTTTCCAGTGAATTTATTTATAAAGCTGCTCTCTAGGAAGGCTGCTTTGGGATTGGGACATTCTTGAACTAGCTGCTGTTTAAATGTAGAAGGGAAAAAAAGAGCCCTCTCCTAAGGACTTTACAGAGTAATTACTACACAAGACACTATCTAAATGCTCAGGAAAAGCTTTAGATGCAGCTCAGCAGAAGCCTATTTTTTGCAAGAGTTTCCTTTAGCAACAGCTGGTTTTAAGAAGGGATCTAAAATGAGAGAGTGAAATTGCTTTGGGGGTTTGGGGGAAGCTCTTGTCAGAAAGTTCTAAATAGTAAAATTTCTATCCAGCATACTGCTAGTAGAAGAGAGATAATTTGTAGTTTTAAAGTAGAGGCAAGCTGGGTATGTCTGATGCAGAAGAGAATGGGGAGGCTGGAGGAAAGATGCAAAGAAAGAAGCTGTCAAGGAACTGGGAGAGCAATTTTAACAGAAGCATTGTGAATAGCCACAGGTGGGATCAGACCACTTCCGTGAAGGAAGATGATACTGGAGTCATCAAGACAGGAAAGGTGAAAGCCTGGCAAGAGTTTTAGCTATATAGGTGGATGGGAAAGGCCATATAAGAAACACGTCAGTAAGCAGCATACCTGACATCTAAACATATAACAAAAGGCTGTACTATACCTAAATGCAGCTCGTTAAAAACCAACCCAAGTCACCAGCATTTCTGGGAATGCAAGACAACATGGTGTCCAAAAGAACTGTTGAGAGGGGCTATATATGCATGAACAGTGAACAAAGGGGGACAAGATGACAATGACAAGCAGGCTACCTTTGCATAAGGTAGCTTAGGTACATGTGAGGCGAGACAATACAAGTTCAAATAAATCCTACAAATCCCTCATGGTAAAAATATGCCTGAATGGTGCAGTCAGGTGAAAAAACTTGTGCTGAGCTTTGCTTCCTAAAAAATCCTGGCCAAATCTTCAGCTTGCAGAAACTGGCACCACAGCACCTACGCCTCTGCATTAGAGCAAACTGAAAAAACTATGACAATAAATATATATTGGCAGGTTGCTTCATAGGATGCTCCTTCTTTGATAAGTAACTGCATCTTCACATCACATGCAAGGCAGTGGGAAAACCTATCAGTTCTAAAAGAATCTACTCTTAATTTAAAGCTGTAGCGGACATAATTAGAATGTAACAGAAACTGCTAAGTCAAGATGTACAATACACATACCGTATCCTCAATACAGCCAGCCCCATCTGCCTGATGATTTTATCAGCAGTTGTATTTTCTTCAGTTTTGTTATCCATTGCAACATCACTGCTGAATCTTACTGCTAAGGGTCTTTATTGTGTTAAAGGTTTAAAAAACATAATTCCAGATTTAAACTGTTTGTGCAGTTATGCTATGTAGCATTAATGAGACTTGTAATGTAAATCTTTCTTGCCAAATATGTTTTCTAATCTGCAGAGAATTTTTCATCTCATGTTCTAACTCCCTAAAGAATCTTACTCTATCTAGACATGATTATCTTGTAGCCTGAAGCCAGTTTAACATAGCTACAGATTGTAATCGTGCAAGCAAAAGATGAAAAAAACCTGAGCTGCATTTCTTTCTTTTCACAAGGAATAGCAATATTAATAAGCCAACAATAGGAAAAGTAGATTATTTTATTCTTGCTTGTGTATGAAGTAACATAGTGATCGACTGATCAATATCACAACAGTAATAAAAAGTCACTAGTCAGAATTTTAAATGTGTGCTGAAAAACAAAAATAGTAGAGATGAAAATGAAATACTCATTCCTTTATTCTGATCTTTCTACTTCTACCGTGCCAATATATTCCTATAACTTTTTCTATACAGTGGAATGCTGCACATCAAATGTTTTGGCTACAGTGATTCATCATTTCAAACTGCGCTATGTACTATTATATTCTTCTTTTTGTCATCTTTTAAATCAATTTTGTCACTAGAAAGGGTATTATCATTTTTTTTCCTTCAATAAATCATTTGCTAATGAATCAAAGCAAGAGAAAACCTCAGTGAAGTGTCTCAGGTAACCATAAACCGATAATAAATTTACCTTTAGCTATTCTATATAAATCACACAAGAAGAAAACCCCTTTTGCTGTAGAAATAACTGGAAGAACAGAAAAGAAACTGGCTTTACAAATCCACTGCATACGTAGTTACCTGAGGCACAATGACTATTCAACAGCTGAGTATTAGAAATATATGCATAGCTTTAGCATCTATAGATCTGACAAACAGTTCAACTGAGCACAGCTGTGCTCCTGGCAGGAGATTAGGTGATGTAAGAAGTGCTTTTGCTTAGCATTTCCCAATGAGCAATGGAAAAGATCTACCACCAAAATTTTTTTAGTACTCGCAGATTATCTTCTGTTTGCTTCTTAAATCAGAAATTTTGATGGGAAGGCCTAATGAAGAGAAACACACTTTACACCTCAGAGGTATGACGTATGTGGGTATTAGTAAGAAAGGCTGCATTTCAGTAACCATGGTACTATAGGTAGCTGGTGCTGGTTTTAGCTGGGATTGAGTTAATTTTCTTCATAGTAGCTAGTATGGGGCTATGTTTTGGATTTGTGCTGAAAACACTGTTGACAACACAGGGATGTTTTAGTTATTGCTGAGCAGTGCTCACACAGAGCCAAAGTCCTTTCTGCTTCTCACCCCACCCCACCAGCGAGCAGGCTGGGGGGGCACAAGGAGCTGGGAGGGGACACAGCCAGGACAGCTGACCCCAACTGACCCAAGGGATAGTCCAGACCATATGACGTCATGCTCATCATATAAAGCTGGGGGAAGAAGAAGGAAGGGGGGGACGTTTGGAGTGATGGCGTTTGTCTTCCCAAGTAACCGTTAGAGGTGATGGAGCCCTGCTTTCCTGGAGATGGCTGAACACCTGCCTGCCCATGAGAAGTGGTGAATGGATTCCTTGTTTCGCTTTGCTTGTGTGCGCGGCTTTTGCTTTACCTATTAAACTGTCTTTATCTCAACCCAGGAGTTTTCTCAGTTTTACCCTTCTGATTTTCTCCCCCATCCCACTGTGAGGGAGGTGAGTGAGCAGCTGCGTTGTGCGTAGTTGCTGGCTGGGGTTAAACCACAACAGTAGCTTAGCTCATTAGATATTCGTGTGGTGTTGGACTTTTGGGAAAGTGATGGCTGTTCAGAGTTATTTGAACAATCAAGGAAACACATACCGAATGTGGATAAAAAAATCCAGCCCAGGTTTCTATATCAGTCAATTTGGTGGCCACTGGTAACAGAAAAAGTGAAGAGATCTGAAACATGCTTTAAAATATTTATCTTGGGTTCTACAACCCACCTTTATTGATACAGGACCAAAGCAAGAAACTGTCCTTATACTGAAACTGGGAGAGATCAATTGAAACACATGCAAACATATCCAGTCATGGGCTTCAGCAAGGTGTGTGCATGCTAGTTGGTAGCAGAGGCCTGTGCTAATCTGTCATCACTGTATCGCTGAAAGCAAGCTCAGAGGTTACCGTGTTTGCTACTTTTGCGCCCGATTGCAAGGCTGTCATGCCCGAGTAAGCTAAGTCCTTTGACTTTAGGAAAGACCAACCATATTTGTGTTTGATTCTTTAGGACTGGCTTGAATGAGACTATGCAGAATGCCCAGGTGGTCAGAAAGCCTGAATGTCTGAGCCTTTGCTTACTTAAAAACAACCTTCTATGGAGTCGTGCTCAAGAAAGTAAAGAATTGCTACATGTCAGTATGAATTTTATTTTGGTTAGTTTTCTGTAGTACATTTGACCAGGGAAAATACCTATTGAGATACAGAGATGCTTTGCTTTAAAATGGAAAAAAACATTTTGCCCAAGTTCAAAATTTCAAGATGCAATGGTAGATTTTGCTAAGTAATGCTAACAATGTAGCAAAAGTAAATGAGGAGTGAAAAAAAGGGAGTAAGATGTGGACCTACATGAGCTGAAAGAGGAGTGAAAAAAAGGGAGTAAGATGTGGACCTACATGAGCTGAAAAGTTAGTTGAGGTCACCAGACATAACTGGAAACTGTCAATAAATGGTATTTCATGTTCTTTTTTTAAAAAAATAAACCTCTTTTTTCAGACTGACTTTCAAATAGCCCTTACTGTACTACAGTTTTACAACACTTTGCATTGAAGACATACAAACCAATTAACCACAGCTCACAACTGCACAGTATTATTTAATGCATTTTTAATATTCCTCTAATGAGCATAACACAGCTTCAGGATCCCTGTGTTCCTGAGCTCCATTTAAATCAGAGCCATTATGTGTTACATACATAAAAACCTAACCTCTTTGCAATGAGAAAGCTGCACTTGATCTTTGAGTGATGACTAAAATCTCACAATTACTTGGGCAAATGAGCCATGAAACACTGTCAACTGTACTGTGTCCAAATCATAGTGCCACTGAATAATTTATTGCACTACAAAGATTTAAACATTACATCAAGTTTTACTTTACTCAGTATTATTAATTGAGAGAACCTCCAATAGATACTGAATAATTGACAATCTTACACACCTATTTTGAGACAGATATCCTCATGACAGTACAAATAAAATCTAAAAAAATCAGAGATAAGTATAAGATTTTCCAGATACAATAATGGTAGATTATTTTAGAAATGCCGAAATCACCGTTGTACAGAAGGTGGTGGAATTCTAAGAATAATATTAGTGACACTAAGAGACTTCCATATGAAAAGAGAAGGGCTGAAAATACCTAGTTTACAGAAGGAAAATAAGATAATGATGGTATTACCTACAGGAGTTAAAAACATTGTAATTAAATGTCAATTCTGAGTTCTTAGATTACACAACTGTTCTCACATACTGAACTAAAATATAAAGTCAGTCAGGGTGTCAGGTAAATCAGATTCACTAATTAATTGGCTAATTCATTCAGTCAGCAATGAATTCAGTTCACCAATGAGTTATTTCAATTACTATCATTATTATAGCAATCATAACAGGCAAGGTTCTTTCTTTACCTACAACATGTCAATATCCTGAAGAATTTAGCCTGGTCAAAACATTCAAGAGTTTCCTAAGTTCAAGGAAACCTGTTGCAGTCAATTATAAAATTGCCTTCTGTAAGAGAAGTTTCTTTGTAGTTCTCTGCTGAGTGGGTGCTTTGTATTCTGAAATGTGAAGACCCCTAATCCCATCTCATTATCAATAGAAATGTCTGACTTTATTAAAGACTTTGCTAAATCCATGGCTTTAACAACATCTCATAGCATTAAGTATCACAGATTACCTACAGACCAAGAACAGAAATTTGTATCTGTTTTCTTCACCCTTGAAGCTTCAAATGTGCTAACCTTTAAAATCATTGAGTATCACCTCATTATTATATTGACAGAGGAATATATGAGGATCACTTTTCAACCTCAAGAACATTCCCTGTGTCAAAAAAACTTTTGTATGAGTTTTCTTCAGAACTCCATGTAACAGCAAAATCCTACTTTCAGAAATAGGTTTCAGGACAGTTGAGAATGTTAGTATAAAAGACCCGTCTAGGGAAAGTCTTCAAACCTCACAGACCTGAATGATTAGAAGGAAGAAAAAGTCTCATTCAGCAGGAATTCAAAAGAAAAGTGTTTTGAGTCAAGAAAGTGAGAACCAATAATGTTTTGAACTCTCTCTCCAAGTATAGAAATATTGCTAAATACTAACCTGCTATCAATTTATGCAGAAGACAGACTCATGCTTCTGGTTTATTATTCAAGCTGAAATAATTCATGAATAATTCAGCTATTCTCTAAACTTCAGAATGACCCCCCCCCCCCAAGATTCTGAAACAGCAATATTTTTGCCCCACATTTAAAAATATGGTGTAAACATTGAATTTTACATACAAAATATGAAAATATTTTCATTTAATATTTCCCATCAAAATACATAAAACCCATGATCTTATTTGCAAGGACCTGTTACAGCAGGTTTTCACTGGGGCACCTGTTGTTCCCTTTAAATGAGCTTGTATTACCATTTAAAGATAATTACAATCAGTCTGTGATTTCAGAATAATGTAAATTAGATTAGAGAATAACCTGCTGTAAAATAGGGCATGAAATGAACTATAGAGAAACATGTTTGAAACCATTTTAGCATTTTTATTGGATTAGCTCAGTCAAATAGTGATACAAGTGCTCAAGAACAAAAAAAAGAGGAATTCATACCCATACCATAAGTGGAGATTGTCAGGCACCCTAGATGGACATTTAATTTATAGTGCAGTTTTGAAATGTAAAATACATTTTGATGAAACCGTTGAATGTTTTTAGGACAGACAGGGACCTTGCTAAGGCTTGAGAGTTTTCATGTATCTACCTGGACTTGGTTCAATCTCCCATAGAAATAAGGAACACTTAAGAATATCAACCCTGAGTTTCATGTTTCTAAATTAGGGTGTGGTTACCTCTTGGGGTATGGTTCAGTCTTGTGCCAGATTTTCTTCCTTTGTAATTGAAATCCAAAAATTAGACCTCTGAAAATCTGAGAATCACTGTAAGTATGTAGACAGGAAAAGAAACCCATCCAACCTTTAACAAACATATTAAGTTTTGGTTTATTTTTAAATAGCATCCTTGCTATAGCAAACAAGGATGGAGGAGAATGACAAGATTTCTTGTGTCCAGGCTAGCTCCTGTTTCTAGGGATATAAGAGTATTAATGCGCAATGATGTTTATGGTCAAGTGAAAACCATGATATTTTTTCTTGGAAAAAAATTTAAAAATTAAGTGAATGACAGGCATACACATAGGTCTAATGTGACACGAAACTAGGGTGATAAACTTTCAGAAATAGGAACCTTCTAGGCCAGTAAATAACTTCTCAGGGTGAAAATATTTGTCCTGATATGATTCAGAATAAGTCAGCAAGACACGAGCTTCAAAACACTTATTTAACTTGTGGCAAACAGGTTATCTTCTGCTTATACTGCTATCCTTAATTGGTGTGCTGGATAAAAATGGTTTTTTAATACATTATATATAGCAGCAGAGTCCCAAAGAAGCCTACTATTGTGCTATTTTAAAACGCTCTTATTTAACAGGTTTGTGGCTTCTGAAGTTGTAGTAGTAAAAAATTTGACAACTATCAGTTTCCTGTGAATAAGCTGAGTCTGCAGTTATGAGTCTGCAGTGTTATGTGTTGTACCTTCCCCAACCTGATTATATTACTGTATCATAGAGATTACATTGTTCAGTAGGTACACAAATATTTTAATCAGATCTTTCACACAGTGTTGTTGGTTCTGCTCCATAGAACATAGCTCTTTCTTCATTACAGTTTTTTTTTATATCAAAATGCATCACATATGATTCTGTTCTTTTAATTATGGCTAATTATGATAATGACAATGTTGTGCTGAAGATTTGATGACTTCTCTCTGATGTTGCAAAATGTCTATGGCAAAGATGGCTCAGTTAGTTACCATACGTGAGGAGCACTGGGAATGGGGGAAGAGTGAATACTGGGCAACTAGATGGAAATAAGACAACTTGTGTTTCTACATTCCCTGTCTATTCCAGTCCCTACTCCTCTGGCAGCCTAAGGGAATGGTTTATGCCAGTGACTGGCCTGAAAGAAGGTCCCAAAAACTTCTGCCAGTCTGGTTGCCAAAAATATTTACCTTCAGCTTCAAGTGGACTTTAAACTAACTTGCTCCAGCCTTTTCACAGAAACTCCCTTGGGGCAAAGACAAATAATAACCAAACATATCGCATGTTAGGCAACTGCTCTTTGTGGAGTGTGAGGGATGGGATTAGAGAAGTCACTCCCTAATCCTCTGCTTTTAAGTATGTTTAAAAGCAACTGACAAGTTCAAGGTAGTGAATGACAATGCAAATGAAAATTTCCTATCCATGCTACCAAAAATATACTACATATTCAGAGTACACGCTGCTTTTTGTCAGATCTGGACCATACTAGAGTGATCCATAAACTTCTGCCTCACAGGCCTTAACCCTGTAAAAAGCCCCATGTAGAATTTTTGTTTTCTTCTTTTAATGGGGTTCATACTGCATGAACCCCAACCACACAGCAGTACATTCTGTGGCTCTATCCTATGCCCATGCTCCTCACTGACAACAACCAAGGTCCCATTTAAGCTTAGGAATTGCCAGAAAATTTGGTTAGTTACTGCTAGTAGAAGGCAGTAGGTGGAAGTTGTTGCTTATTCCTTCTGGTTTGTAGGATATAAACCTAGAGGATCCTGTAGGATATATGATTGAACCTCCAGCATAATCTACAGATGAGTCAAGATCTACTTCACTCCCTCTCCAGTTTTTCATTTCCCTTCCCCTGAAGGCAGAACAACCTTCTAAAGAATTGTATTTTATTTTACTAGCACTAGGATCTGATTAAGAAGACTTACACAGACACAAGTCAGATGTATAAAAGAGAGTTTTACCACAGCATTTCTGAACAGTTTCTGGAAGTAACATCTTTAAGACAGATTGACTTGATGCATCTCATGAAGGGCACTTTTCTAAACTCCAAGGCTTGCACATGCCCAGTTACAGGACACACCATTCCCATTACAGGGTCTCCATAATGGTTGTGTGTCTTGTTCAAAAAATAGAATTTCCCATTCTACAGGATGAGGTTTGACAATCTTTAAAATCTAAAGCTACTACTGTAGCTTTTAGTTGAAATGATTAAGTGGAAAATTGCCTTAAATGTTTCCTGGGTGAGGCAAATGAACGATAATTAAATTGATTAAATGGAAATGCAGTTGTGAGGTATTGGCTGCTTTGACATGGGAAATTTACTTTGTAAATATATGAAGAATAAATGTTTTTGATGAGAAAAGATTGAGATATTTGTATAAAAGATTTTGACTTTGGAGCAGCTCTAACACAGTGACAATAGATTACAGGGGATATAATTCTTAATTGTGTATGTAAAAACATCAAACCAGGGGATGACTAATTTTTGTCTAACTCGTGAATTACATATCAAATTAAACACAAACATGAATAAGGCAAGCATATGGGATTTGGCTAGCTGAAAATAACACTAAAAGCTGTTGCTTCTCCTTTTCTTCACTTGCTCAGATTGAGTATCGCTCCTAGATACTGATTCCTGTCAATAGGGTTTAAATGCAGAATAACTGCATGAATAACTGTGGACTTTTATTGCTACTCACTGGGCATGACTGTCAGTCCCTGACAATGCCCTAAACATATTTTATTGATCTTTGAGTATTTAAAGAGCTTGGAGAAAAAGTCCCCTTTTCTTTTCTAGGCATGAACAATTCTGTCAGATGAATCATATAAACATTTGCCTATCAGTAAACCAAATTCATGTGATACAATGCTTTATGAGACACAGTGTTTACTAACATAAATTAACTGGTAATAAAAAGGAGGAAAGTAAACTCAACTTCCCCTGTAAGAACAAGCTGATTATTTCATTGCAAGTTACGCTTTTTGCTTTTTTTCACCAAGTCTATGATAACTGATTGAACAACATTTTCCTTCAGCTGAACCAAAGGCTATCAAGGAGTGAGCAGAGCTGGAACTTAGGAGTAATGAATGATCTGTCCTCACCTCTAGTATGTCCATTGCTCACATGAGCAGTTCGACAGGGTGCCAGTTCTGTGCTGTTCCAGCCACCTCCTTTTCCTATAGGGATCTTTAACCTGGCCAGGTTACAACACTTCCATGCTGGGTGATGGAAACAAAGAGGCTATATCAGACCTGAGAACTGCATACTAAGCTTAAACAGACCTTAAATTTCCAGGTTTGTGAAGACAGAACAACACTACTGATTGGTAGAAAAGCAGGTCCAGCTTACTCAGATTCAGGGTAAATTTATAAATGTTTGTCACATTGTACGGTTACTTTTGCATCAGAATGTAGCAGTTGCTCAATAGTGCTTATCACTCCAATAAAGCATGTAGAACAGGGAACAAGAAATACAGCCTACAATCAAAACTGCAGGGGAAGTCTGTGTGAGAAAAACGCAATGTAATTATTATGGCTAGTAAGGACATTGGGGCAAATGTCACTATTCCTGCAAAAGTGTGCAATGGGATCTTTATATATGCATTACTCAGAGTTTTTCAGTTCTTCTAGAAGCACAGTTACCCTTGCATGTTATGCTGGGCAGTATTCTATTAGAGGTGAAAGAAATACTTACTGAACCACTGACAATACTGTATTATGTTTCATACACGCCAGCATTGGCTTCAAAAATTCTCACCACAGCCCTCTACTGATGTGGGCCAGGACATGGGTGGAGTTAACTGACTATGTGGTAATGCACTGCAATCAGACACAGATTTGACAAGAGGCTGGAAAATATTTTTCCAGCAATAGGACTGATTAGACATTCACAGCTAGAGCTGAAGCACTGTAGAAATGCAAATAGATTTGTTCTCTATAATGGCAGCAATTACTGCTTTGCTTCAGCCTATAGCTGGATCAAAGCAGAGAGAAAAGGACTGACATTTCTGCACACTAGAATTGCTCCTTCATTATTTCCATGCTCCCAGGTTTTTATGTATACTGGATAAAGTACCCAAGAATGCACTGCAGAGTAGCCTTTTAGGGATGGAATAATGAGCTATATGGTCTAACAGCTCTTTTCTTGCTCTAATTTCTGTGCCTCCATGATCTACTCCTTCATTTCATCACTTCAAAGATCAGAGAAAGATTATAATCCTAAACGAGCAAGACTGAAGAACATTCCCTTCCTGGGAGGGCACTGATATAAATTAATTGATATTACATCACTGAGCATTGCCTACTGTGAACCATGTTAACTGTTGGTTTTGATATTATACAGCAGCTGTAGCCAAATTTGTTTAACACTGTATTGGGTTTGCATGGCAAGGTTTTGGTAGCTGAGGGGTTACAGGGGTGGCTTCTGTAAGAAGCTGCTAGAAGCTTCCTCCATGTCTGATAAAGCTGATGCCAGCCAGCTCCAAAACGGACCTGCTGCTGGCCAAGGCTGAGCCCATCAGCGATGGTGGTAGTGCCTCTGGGATAACAGATTTAAGAAGGGAAAAAAAAGTTGCTGTGGCACAGAAACTGCAGCCGGAGAGAGGAGTGAGAACATGTCAGAGAAACAGCCCTGCAGACACCAAGGTCAGTGAAGAAGGAGGGGGAGGAGGTGCTCCAGGCGCCGGAGCAGAGATTCCCCTGCAGCCCGTGGGGAAGACCATGGTGAGGCAGGCTGTCCCCCTGCAGCCCAGGCAGGTCCACGGTGGAGCAGATATCCACCTGCAGCCCATGGAGGACCCCACGCCGGAGCAGGGGGATGCCCAAAGGAGGCTGTGACCCCGTGGGAAGCCCACGCTGGAGCAGGCTCCTGGCAGGGCCTGCAGACCCGTGGAGAGAGGAGCCCATGCTGGAGCAGGTTTTCTGGCAGGACTTGTGACCCCGCGGGGGACCCACGCTGGAGCAGTTCATGAAGAACTGCAGTCCGTGGGAAGGACTCACGTTGGAGAAGTTCGTAGAGGACTGTCTCCCATGGGAGGGACCCCACGCTAGAGCAGGGGAAGAGTGTGAGGAGTCCTGCCTCTGAGGAGGAAGGAGCGGCAGAAACAATGTTTGATGAACTGATTGCAACCCCCATTCCCCGTCCCCCTGTGCAGCTGGCGGGGAGGAGGTAGAGAAAATCAGGAGTAAAGTTAAGCCCAGGAAGAAGGGAAGGGTGGGGGAAGGTGTTTTAAGATTTGCTTTTATTCCTCATTACCCTACTCTGGTTGATTGGCAATAAATTAAGTTAATTTTCCCCAAGTTGAGTCTGTTTTGCCTGTGATGGTAATTGGTGAGTGATCTGCCTGTCCTTATCTCGACCCATGAGCCTTTTATTTATATTTTCTCTCCCCTGTCCAGCTGAGGAGGGGAGTGATAGAGTGGCTTTGGTGGGCACCTGGCATCCAACCAGGGTCAACCCACCACAAACATGCAAACATACAAATACAGTTTTACAGAGTATCTATTCAGACTTCACTGTAAGCTGTAAGTTGCAGAAATCTTTTTTTTTTTTTTTTTTAAATCTCATATGGACAATCGGTTACTCAAAATGCTTGCCAGTAGCAGTTTGTACCATAGGTTGAACCACAGTTCAGGAGATACTGCTCATATCACATTAGAGAAGTCTTTCTTAAATCAGGACAGGCCTCCACAGATGGGAAAAATTTTTTAGACTGCTCACAAAAGTTAAAAGTGCTTCAGAAATAAGTAAATATTAATTGTTTTAGGCTGCCTGTTGGTATAGCTCCAGGTAATTAACTTAATATTTCTTGAATTTCTTGACAAAACTTTAAAAATTAGCCTTAAGATCTCTACTTCCTTCAGTTTGGAGTTCTTGCTATGTTAACTTATATATTATACTTTTCATGTTACATTTCAATTTTTTATACATGTGCACACATACAGCCTTCTTTTTCCATAGCGCTTTCTCCTGTACAATAACCACTGGGCTACGTTTTGGAGCATTGAAAGGGTTAGAGACATTACAGAAATACTCACACTTGTCAAACTCCTACTGACGTCAACAGACATTTGGGCTTACGAGGAAATAATGATGACAATGTTTTTTCTAGTAACTGCATGTACGATAAAAACCAAACAGAATATGAAAGACAAGACAGAAGAGCACAGCAGAGCTGTCTGCAGTTAAGCAACAGCACTAGCAACAAGAGATCAGGGAATAAATCTTGATCCCACATGATAGATGAGGAAGACTCAAGACTGGAAATGAATGTTAAATACCCGTTCAGTCGCACGAAGCCGCACGGGCTGCACGGGGGGCGATCACCAGCGCCCGCCAGCACCCCGAGTCCCTTTGTGAACTGCGCTTTGCCACCCTCTGCTGTCCAAATCCTACACAAGCAGCAGGTCGTCATTTCGCAGAGCTAAAACCTTATTTGAAGCAAATTGTGTTTTCTGGGGCCTAGAACTAAAAAAGTGGGTATCATCTTCCAGTAGCCTTTTACTTCACAAAATGTTACATGAGCTTGGTCCTGGGGTGTTCCCAGCTCCCAGTACAAACCCAGAAAGGGAGCGCTAAGTATAAATTTGGTACATTTGGTTTGCCACATCTTTTTCAAATACTTCAGCTGACTGCAGGTGGGACGAGACACAGTGTCAAAAGGACAGGCAGAATTCTGCACCAAAGCTTCTGGCCCAGAAGCCAATCTATCGCTACCATGCAGCCTATGACTTTGACCCGGCCTAAAGAGTCCTCTAGGATGGATTGTTCCCTATTTTCCTGCTCTTCCCCATCCTGTTGCAGCTTGAGCCTTAAGAATACCCGAGCCTTGTTTGTCCTAGAAAGACTGTACCTGCTTTTGCTGATTGAAAATATTTCAATCTCAAATTAATTTTAGTGAGTGTTAGAACTTCTAAAGGATAAAACCCAGATCCATTTACATTCACTGAAGCTTGAATCTATTCAGTGGCATAGAAAGCAGAACTGCCTGCAACACCTTGCCAGGAGAAAAAGCTCAGATGAAAGGAGGAATCACAGCACTAAGGATTTTACATTTCCATTGCACTTTGAAGTTCAGCTCTCGCTCCCCTCCCTACCCGAAGCAAGCTAGCACCACGGTGTGTGACTACATGCTTGTAAGTGGTTGGTTGAATCTGCCTCCAGGCACTCTCCTCCTAGTCTTCCTTGCTACATTTGAAAGATCATCTGCCTCCCCAGCATCTGTTCATGAGCGATGACGATCAATGCTAAAGGAAGAGAAAGGGCATCCCAATGGCAATTTTATTAACTGGAAATCATACATGAGGCTTTCAAAATGGGCTAGCAAGAGGAAATTAAGAATAGGTTAGACTATAATGATCAAGCAGATCAAAGAAGTGAGAGAAAGAGGGGAAAGTAACTCAGATGTCTTTTTAGAGGCAGAAAGTCCTGCAGAAAAGGAGGTATGAAGGCACAAATATCTCAGCACAGCATCTTGGCACTGTACTGTTACACATTCCCTTGAGACAGGGGCTTACATAGTATCACTATGGAAAGAAGAGAGCATTCCAGCAGGGATATTGGCTGAATATCACAGCAGTGTTTCCATCCCCAACATGTTAAAAAAAAGCAAAAGATAAATAATAAGTCCTCAAACAAGATTTTTATTAAATGACATAGCTTGTATTCTTTGGATTATTCAGCTTTTAGTTTGCAATTGGATCATGTTTTCCAGTTTTTCTTCATAATGAGGCATTAAAAAATAACTGAATATGAGGTTTTTGAACAACAAGAATATCCTCAAGTGTGGCACTTTAATTAAAATATCAAAGATAAAGAGGTTTGCCAATAAAACCAGGTTTGATAACCCAGAGGTGTGGCACACCTCTGAAATGTGTTGCCTGGCTTCGGCCACCTGTCCTGGCTGTTACCAAAGGGTTTTGTCCTTGTAACACAATGGGGTTAGTTGTTGTTGAAAAGACATATGTACACAGAGTTTGAATAATTAATTTTTTCAAAGCAGAAGCCACCCAGAGGCCAGTACCTAATGAACAGAAGAAGAACACAGAGGAGAAATAGCTTTGAATGGTGTGGCTACAGACGCCTTGTTTACAGCCCATGACAAGCTAACCTCATGGTGTGGCATTTTTTTCTCCTCAGCCCTTCCTGAGGCTCTTTAATCAGGGGGAATATTATCTGAGAAGCTTTGTGGAACTGTGTCCTTCATAAAGCATTTGTGGGAAATGTGTTAAACTGCTACCAGTGCGCTCTACTGATGTGAAAGCAGCCTGGCTGGATGCTCCACAGCTTTCCCAGGTCAACCTAAGGGAAGAACAGCCTGGTTTAAAGAATCTATGAGAAAAATTGGAATTTGTCCTTACATTATATTGAACATTTTTACCTTTAGAACCCAGTGGCTGTTTGTCTCTACCCTGCACTGTAAGTTTATGAACTGACAATTCAGCCAGAGAATGAGAGCGAATACTCTGAAGGAACGAAGTCTGAATGGCTTAGGAAGCTTGGGTGACCATTGCCAGCTGTCCTATTAGGCTGTGTTTTCTCCTGGCCAGACCCTAACACACATGGACATGTATTTGAGCCTTACAGATTTTACCAACAGGCACGTCTTCTCAAACACTGAAACCAAAGGTACCCTTCCCTCACAATGAGCTTTGATCACCAGTTGATGACGCTCTCCTTGCTACTGTAATAGCACATTGGTTTGTTATCCTGGCTTTGTTACTCTTGTTACTCTTTTTTTCCCCACTCAATCACTCCACCAGCAGTGGAAAAGCCTTGCTACCTTCTTAGCTCCCAGACACAGTTAAGAGGTAATAATGCTTCTTTACTACATGCATGACACATGCTTTCAGCCAGACTATGGTGTGAGGGACACATGAGGGAGTGCTTGTGGACACTTGTGGCAGACCTATTCCTAGTTACCTAAATTTCTTGTATTAGTGGAGTACATGAACAGGACCACCTACTGCCTGTCTGATAACAATTGATACTGCCCTATAGTAATGTTAACACATTGCAGGTCAATATGTTATTAATAGATTAATCTATTCTTTCATTAAAAAAAAAATTACACAACATCATCCACACCACTGAAGAGACAGTTTTGCGGGGAGAGGAAGTTACTTGATGTTACTTTATGTGTCTTGGCTCACTAGGAAAATATGACAAAATTTATGTGCTTACAATTATCATTAGATCTTAATTTTTGACAGGTTTAACTACTACCTTCTCTTCCCATTTATTTTTAAGTGAGTTGTGTGATTGTGAATGCGCCAGTTTGATAGCCCCAAAGACAGAGAGCATCTGTTTGCCTATAAAGGAAATATATTTACAACATTCACTTCCCGAAACTGCTCCCGAAAGAGCGCTTCAGTCACACACTTGAGGGGCTAACAAGAGGATCAGTAATGTAAAACCCCCATCATCTTGCCAAGATTACTAATGAGGCTGCAATTTGCCAGTGAGAGGTTGCAACTGTAATGGGTTTTGCAGTGTATTCCTTTTACTAGAAGGGCATTGTAACAAATTCTGGCTTCTGAGTCACTTCCAGTCCTGCAAGTGTTCCCATAACTAATGTAATTTTGTTAGTGATGTCCTTAAATCATTGTGTCATGATTCCAGTAACTAAGTCCATACATAGAAAACTAAGTGAAAATATTTCAAAATCAGGCTGATTATTAACATTCTGACATTTAGGCATACTGGACAACAATTTTAGCTAAAAGACTCCCTCGCATCCATGACATCCCTGATTTCCTAATAATAGTTCACCAGAATTGTTTAATTTACTGTGTTATTCAGAATCCTTGGGTAGATCAGGGTTTGAAGAGTGACATTTGAAGGATGATGCTTGTTTGGTAACTTGTAGTATACCCTTACAATCAGTGCTCAAAATTGGAGAGAAGAGAAGTGAGTGTCCTGGCTCCTGCAGACTTTGGAAGTTATTCCTGTCACCCAATAAACAAGAGAGCTGGCACTGTCTCTTCCTGATTTGGAACTGGAGCATTGCCTCACTCCAGTTATCCTGAATCTGGATGCCCCAAACTAGGCCCACCATGTGGATAGGTGCCCCACCACTAGCCTAGAGAAGAGCTCTAAATAGAAACCAGGCACTTGAAAAAAAAGTTTTGGCTGAGAAATGAAATGTTTCTTTCCCTCTTTAATATTTTTCTTTAATCACCTAAAAGCTAACACAAAATCTGCCTTTGGATCAGCTTGACATTTCTCCTACCCGCTCCCCGCGCTCAGCCATGTACGTGAGTTCACAGGGAGTGCCGAGGAAACCCGGGCTCTGAAGTTTTAGCTAAATCTTGCTTTTCTCCCGCCAGCCTGACGACGCGGGCGGGACGCCGTGCCGGACTGCCGGCTGGGGCGCTTCCCACCTTTCCGAGTCAACACTTCGCCGCCGCCCCCCACCGCCCCCGCCCCACAACCACGACGAACAGCGATGGGGAAGGGAGGAGCGGAGGGAAGGCTGCCACAGCGCGGCATTTAAGCCGTCTCTAGATGAACAGCATATGAAAAAGGCACTCCCCGCTGCGGCACCGCCTCGGCGGACGCTTTTCTTGCCCGGCTGTCGGTGGGCGCGAAGCGGTGCGGAGCGGGGCGGGGCGGGGCGGGGCCGGCCCGGCCCGGCGCAGGCAGAGCGCGGCCGCCACCTGCTGGCTGCCGCCGGGCCCTGCCGCCGGGCCCTGGCCGCCGCGGGGGCTGCCTGCCGCCGGGCCCTGGCGCCGGGGGCTGCGGCCGGCGCCGAAGTGAGGTCCGGGTGGTGCCTGTGTGAGACAGGAGCCAGGCCCCCAGTTCTTGTGAGCACGGCTCCCCAGGCAACCGTCCCATGCAAGAAAGTGTGCATTATTTGTAATTTTTTTCTTGCTGCACTACTGGATGCTATCGTCGAATACTTCCGTTTGCTGTTTCTCTCACTTTATTTTTATTTTAAAAATAGTTAAGGTGCTTTTTTTTCCCCTTCTCTCTGACGTGTGTGGAAAGAAACGCCGATGGCCTGTATCTTTAACAGAGAAAAGAGCTTACAAACAGTACAACCACACGTGCTGCATGTTAAACATACGACAAAGTTCAACAGCGAAATGGGACCGTTCAGGGCCTTAATAAAACCTTGAGTAAGGCTCTCGCACTGAATGTCTGACTCAGGATCAAACACAAACGTTCCTTTTGGCCACAGCAGAGGGCTGGTTTGGAAAGGCGCCAAAATGGGATTGTGATTTGGACAGGAAACCAGATCCTGAGTCACCCAGCTGCATCTGTAACGCTCTGGCAGTGCTCTGTGATGCTGGCCTCACCGAGGCTGTTCTCTCTTCCACTGTACATTAATTTTTGAGCTACCTGAATGATGATGGCACAAAAGTGCTTTTCAGATCCTCGCAGCGGTACAGCAAATGGCGTATCACAGCCCAGTGACTAGAGCAGGGCATGGGGCTTTGCAGTTATCTCCCAGCTCTGTCACTGACACTGTGAACGGTGACATCCCTTAACATGTCAGCAAGTGAATTTTTCCACATCTAAAGTGAAAGCAATATTCTGCTTCCTAGAAATCAAGCCAAACTTAAAAGGTATTTTAACATCTTTGAATGAGGTGGTCTACGTAGCAGAGAGGTTAGACAGGTAATAATGTTAGGCTATAGCACAAATTGTGGATTTCTGTATGGGCCAAATAAGATAGCATTAATAGGAAGATTACTGAAAGCTGGTTAAATCAAGTCACTCACCATGGAAGGACTTGTGGGTGGAAGACCCACTCTCCTGCTGGGCTCAAAAAGTAATGAACATTGGTTTGAAATCCAGCTGGCACTTGGTTACTAATGCTATTCCTCAGAGATGGATACTGAGATCCGTTCAAAGCTTGACCAGACAAGGCTTGGAGTAACCTGCTCTAACTTTTGAAGTTAGCCTTGCTTTCAGCAGGGGATTGGACCTGAGGTCAATTCCACCCTAAATTATTTGATGACTGTGACAAAATCACTCAGAATGTTGTTTGAAGGGAGAGACACACAAATCAGCTGTATTCATATCCCAATGAACAATGGAGGACAAGTGCATAAACCGCATGACGTGATTTGCAAGAGGACTGAACAACATCACATAGATTCCACTGCTTTCCTAATTTCATTTTATGATACTTATGTTCCATAGAGATTGTATAAACACACACTCTTTCCCCTCCCAAAATCAAATAAATGAAGATCATTCTCATACCTAATGTTTTCATGTGCAGTCTCACTTGGATTAAATCAAATAGGCAAAAAGAACTCTGAAAATAATCCCTATTCCTCAGCAAAATGAGTCTTTCCTTATTTTCACCACTGAGTGGGTTGTAATGATGGGTGGAAGGAAGGTGAACAATTTAAAAAAATACTTTGTTTTTCATTTTCATTCTGAGTAATAGCAATCCTCTCATACAACATAAGCGGGCTACAAAAAGTCATCGATGGTGCAGTATGTAGGTCAGTCAGTGTGCCTATATATGACCTTACATTCTTGTTGCAGAGTTTCACTATTAGTCATTGTTTATTTACAGATCAAGTGTTTTTTAGCGGTGACATCATCCTGCTCAAAATTTGCAGCGTGCACATAAATACCACATAACAGATAAAAGCACCCATGCTCCCAATAAGGGAGAGGTCAAAAAGGAGTGGCGATTGTGGTCTTTTGACATTTCAATTTTGGTTGCTGCTAAGCTTCAGAGAGAGGGTGGTTAGCTGGGGAGAGGTGATGGTGCAAAGAGCAAGCAAGTGCCCAATGAGTATATTACAGAAATGAAAGTGATTTTTCCTTTTTAAGGTATGGAGCTGGCTATGAACACAGGCTAATTAGCATTTTAACAGCCATCTTCATGCATAAAGTCCTTGCTGCAGCAGGAAGTGAAATAATCCTAGCAATTTTTCTTCAGTTAAGACTTTTTTATTGCAGACTCCATATTTCAAAAAAAAGTGAGGAGAAAGAGAAACTGCCTAGGAAGCTAATTGTAGACCAAATTCCTACTCAAAGCAGGGTCAGCTATGAGATCAAACCAGAGTGCTCTGGGCTTTAGCCACTTAGGTCTTGAAAACCTCCAAGGATAGAGGTCGCACAGCATCTCTGGACAACCTGTTCCAATGCTTGACTGTCCTCATGGTGAAAATGTTTTTGCTTATATCAAGTCAGACCTTTTTTAAATTACAATTTATGTCTGTCAATTTGTCCTACCACCATGCACTGCTGTGAAAAGTTTGGCTTTGTCTTCTTGATAACCTCCTCTCAAAGCCTCTCTTATCTAGACTAAACAAGCTCAGTGTCTTCAGCTTCTTATTATAGGGCAAATGTCCCAGTCCCTGTCCATCTTGGTGGCCATCCACTGAATTTGCTGCTGTTTATCAACATAGTCAAATGTACAGAGTATGGAGTCAAATGTAATGGCATTCTTCTCAGACAGAAAGTATTCAGAGGAGAGCCAAGACTAGGGAAACACCTTAGATCGTTCATTGCCATCTTAATACGCAGGAACAACCAGGAGCTGAAGAAAAGGTCTGTATGCTATTTAAATGTCATCTATCTTTCACTGTGGGTAACCTGACTATCTCATCAGACCAGCTTTTGTAGGCTCTGTCTCCACTGAGCGTTGCACCTATCCCAGAGCCATCATGAAAGCTGGTGTGTTTACAAAACATTTCAGCCTAATAGCAGTTGTGCTCCACAAAAGATTAATCAGATGCAAGTGTACTATTTGATCAACCGGCTCAGAAGAGGGATATACAAAATTGTGGTGGGTGGGTGAACAAAGCATTCTTTGAGTTGGCATATTAGGAAATTTTCATGGTAACAGGTATCTGTGTCATCTTCTCCCTTTTTGCTCCAAGTCAAGCACACCAGTGAGCTACTACTGCCTGTACGCTTCCAAATGTTGGTCAGCGTTTTATCTAACAGTAAACTGGTCAGTTTGATGAGACTAAAGGTTGCAGGCAGCTCCATGATACTGAAGTAGAATAGGATTTTCCTCCTCTGTTTTAAATTTCTATTACACCTTTCACCCTGAAGCAGCTCAAAACACTTTGCAACCAATTTACAAATTCCTGTGTGTATGACAGAGGTCATGTCATTGCCCATCTCGACTCAGAAGGAAGCATGGCATGGCTCACTACCTATCAAAGCCATACAGTTATGTATGGCCTGAAGCAATGCATAGCATGGGCTGAAGTAGAGATATCTTCCTCAATCATATGCTTTATGTGCTGGTTTGTCATGCAGTGTGGAAGAATGTGGATGGAAAAAGAACAAATACACCAGAGTCAGTATACCTCCTTCTCCTACTTTTATTCTCTTCTGTAGCCTGGAATTGTTCTGGGAAGAGGGTATGTACTTTAGAGAATGGCAGTGGACTGTCAGGATATGGGGCCTGAAGGGATGCATATTTTCCATTTTACCAGCTCTGTAAAGATGTTTTCCCTGAAAGTTAATATAGAGACGGAGAGAGGAGTCTTGCAAACTTGAGACTTCCAAATGATGCCAAGGCAGGTGGGTTGCACAGGTGTATGGGTGGTCTACAGCCAGAGAAATAGCAGATGGCAGTCTTTGGAGACCACATTGGGTGTCAATTCTTAAAGGATCCATGAAGATCAGGGAAGCAGACATTAGGAGATCTATCCAAAAGTACTCATTCCTGCAGTAAAAAACTTCAACTTCCAAGGCAAGTGGGAAGAAACTTTGTAAAAAAAATCCAACCCAACCAACCAACCAACCAACCAAACCCCAAACAAACTCCTCCCTCCAGTGTGGGGTTTCTTGGGAAATACCTGGACTCGAGTGTTTTTCCTGTTTTGCAACAAATGCCATTTGCATGTTTTTCAAAGAGTGCATGATTTAAATTTTTTGCTGGATTCCTGGAGAACCTACTGGGTATCAAATACCAAATTAAACGTCCTTTTGATTTTAGATGAGTCTCCTGGTATTCCACGTTCTGTTTATCTCTGCAGTCCCACACCTTTGACGTTCCCTATAATACAATTCTTTCAATATCCTTAGTATGCTGAGGGGTTCCTCTGGAAGAATACAAATAATTACACCCTGCTGTTCACCACATCTGTTTCTGAGAAGAAAAGCTGTGTTTTCTGCATGATCAACTCTGCTGCAGTAAACAATGTCAGATGTTTATTGCGAAATAGCTACAAATTCTGACTGAACTTGCAGCAACACACATAGTTGAATGCATCGAAGTACTCTTGGAAGAACTTTCAGCTCTGCGTGGGTGTTAGTGGTCTAGGAAACACTATTTTATAACATTGTCTTGATTTAACACAGCTTCTTATCCATAAGTCATGCAAATTAGAGGCTTTTTTTACTACTTTATAGCTTTTAGAACTGCTAGAACTCTCTGAGACTTATGTCTACGAGAAAGCCTCTTCCTGTTTTTACTCCCTTTGCAAAATTCCTACACCCAGGTATCATAGCAGGCATATATTTTCAAGGTTCTCTAAACTCACACTTTATTAACCCATTTTGGATTCACTGAACACCTTTAAACAAAAGTGATAAGGAGGAACTACCCCTTGCAACTGCAGCTGTGAGTTGCAGTTTGCAACTCCACAGGCTGCAACAGAATTACTTTAGATTTGGACTGACCAAAGAATCAAAGCTACTGCATTGGGGCACTGAGCTGCACATTAACAACTAAACACACCAATTCTTTTACTGCTGGGGCTCAGTGTTAGGTTGCCTTCTTTGGAGAACACTGAAGAGACTTTGCTTGATTTTTCAGCTAAATCATGCCTGTTGAGTTTCTTGAAGTCAATGCAAAAAATGGTGCAATACAGCCTCATGACTAGAGAGAAAACACCTGGCATTCAGTCCAAGATAGGACATGAAAGCAGCCAAAAAACCAAAAAAGGGTACCAACACTGGTACTATACTCTTAGAAAAGTTACACTACATTCAAATGAATGTCTGTGTACTAGTTTTGCCTTTATTTCCAGTCATAGGCTGAATATCTGGCTTCGTAAGATTAATAGAAATTAATAAAGCCTGACATCTGATGTTCAGGGGGTTTTATCACTGAGGAGGGCAAATAATCTATATATAATTTTTCCCTCTTTCTCCCTCAGTTAATCTCTACAGCACCAAGACACTTTAACACTCCCCCTCACCAGTTTCTGTTTGTACCAAAAATCAAGCTTTTATTCTTGCCTGTGGGGAGGTTAAGCATTTGCTATTTACAGGTGGTGTGTGGAGGAAAGATGGACCTGGGTTTTTTTTGCGTCATTTGGTGGGAACATGCAGTAGAAAACAGTATTTTAATTAGGAAAAAAATACTACTTTCCTTGTACATGAGCTAATTCTTAATTAATACAAAAATTATCATCTGGGAAGGCAAGAGCTTAGTTGGTGTAGCAGCAGATAATCCTTGTATAGGTATTTGCTTAGTTTATGGAGAGCTCTGTAAGAGAAGATTTTTTTTCTGTTACCCTTAACCTGGCCCCATTTTTCCTTGCAGAAACAGTTTCCAAAATCCAGAAGAATCCCATAGTACTGTAGAGTAGATTCAAGCCAAACAACATTTGGTTTTGCTCTGCTGAAGCACATAGCTACAAGTGTTTAGTTTTGTCATGGTTTAACCCCAGTCAGCAACTAAGTACCACGCAGCCACTCACTCACTTCTCCCCACCCAGTGGGATGGGGGAGAGAATCAGGGGAAGAAAAAGTAAAACTCGTGGGTTGAGATAAGAATGGTTTAATAGAACAGAAAGGAAGAAACTAATAATAATAATAATAACAAGAATAAAATTACAATAATAGTAATAATAAAATAATAGGAATATACAAAACAAGTGATGCACAGTGCAATTGCTCACCACTCGCTGACCGATGCCCAGTTAGTTCCCAAGCAGTGATCCCCCCACAGGCCAATTCCCCCCCAGTTTATATACTGGACATGATGTCACATGGTATGGAATAGCCCTTTGGCCAGTTTGGGTCAGCTGTCCTGGCTGTGTCCCCTCCCAACTTTTTTTGCCCCTCCAGCCTTCTTGCTGGCTGAGCATGAGAAGCTGCAAAAATCCTTGACTTAGTCTAAACACTACTGGGCAACAACTGAAAACATCAGTGTGTTATCAACAGTCTTCTCATACTAAATCCAAAACGTAACACTATACTAGCTACTAGAAAGAAAATTAACTCTATCCCAGCTCAATCCAGGACAAGTTTCCAAGTTGTAAAGTCTATCCATAGCCCTCAGATGAGAAAGAATAGTCAGATTGTAAACTCAATACTGTTTCACATCAGCAGACCCCATTTGTATATTCTGTTAAGCTTCAGTGAGAAAGTAATACAGAATGCACCCATAACCTAACTAAACATCCCTCCAGCATTTGCCAAACTACCAAAATATCTGTGAAGATTAAAAAAAAAAAAAAAATCCCCAGAGTCACGCAATGCTTAATAAACATAACCATCACACGCTGAACCTCTCACGCATGCGCTGCCGCATGCTTAATGAGAGATGGAACCTGTGTCTACTGAGAATTTGTCAATATATCAGTATATCAATAGTCCTGTCTCATGTTCCTATGAGGCCAGAGCAAGCTACTTGTTGTTGAGAAGGTTGTAAAACAAGCTAACTTTTCAGGAGAAAACGAATACACCACACACACAAAAAGTCACACCTTCTTTTTGTTTTGAAAGACTGTTTTCTACTAAAAATGATTAATGGTAAATAGTCTGTTTAAATGGTATGCCAGTGGAAGGAATTTGTCTCCTAACCTTTAGAAGTAGATTTCGATAGGTATACTGATGAGAACTAAACCTTTGACTGTATAGTTATATCAAGATGCATCATATCCATGTAAATTGTGTAAAGAAAAGTTGAACATTCTTGCTACTGCTGCTTATTAGCAACACTGTTATTAATTCAGCCCATACCTTCCTCCTTTAGGAGGCACAAAGAGGGGCTGTTAAAAGTGTGCAGTTAAGAGTGAAGAAAAAACATTTTCATGTGATGATGGAAACACGATACCACAGACATTTGAATGGAAAATGTCTACTTTCATAGAAAGGTTATGATGGAAAACCCAATCTCATGCCTTTTTTTTTTCTTCAAAAATATCTGGAGTAGTATTTGATATTTGTTGATATTTCCTTCTCTCTTATAAATTTATATTGATATATGTGTATGTCTTGTGTATAGAAACAAAAAATTATTCTGGTTTTCAAACAAAAACATTTAAGATTCAGTTTTTGAAAGAAAGAATTTAGAAAATATTATATTATATTATATTATAATCTCAGCTTTTAGTGATCATATGCAACAAACATTTGAATATTCATTTGTAGAATGGTGAGGAATGGCAAGGGCAAGGATTCTTGACTGCCTGTGAAAATCAAGTATGATGACTTATTCCTTACACTTTAATTTAAATGTCAGAAGAAACTTCTCTGTCCAAACTGTTCATCACTGCAGTTAAACACAGAGGTACAAAAGAAATATTTTGATTCTATGTGGATTTTTTAATTAGAAGTTCACTTTTAAGCACTGATTACCATGAAACAATCTGATATGTTTATTCTAAGCAAGCATCCATATGCTCACAGACTTGCACTGGAATTAATCAGGCTAAACTAACCAACTTTGGCTCTAGTTGGAAAAAAGAGAAGTCCTCTCTCTCCAGCCAAAGAAGTCTATGCAAACTGAGTAGCTATCACAAACACCTACATCTTTCCCCTTAAAACAGTGATGATCTCAGAATGACTCTTCCTAACACCAGTATTATCAGCTGTTTGTATTTTATAACTTCACTGTCTTGAAACTACAATTACTCTATTTTTTTTCTGATCCAAACCTTATTTTTTTCTCTCAGCTTTATTCAAGCTCACTGCAGCCACAAGGATAGATCAAACTTGGCCTAAGTTGTCTGCAAATACGTTTGCTATTTGAGTTGCATGCTCAGAGCACTTTAAATTCCAGAAAAATCAAGGCTTGCCAAACATACTAGGCAGGCTGGAAAAATATGAGTAACTGACTGCAAACATGCTGCATTCTGAATATCTAAAATGTGGGTTTGGCATTGCAATTTGAGAGAACCCAAGTGAAACTGAATCAAAAATCACAGATAAGGGCAACTTTATGATGTCAGTGTGCCTGTGCATAGGTATCTTGGCCCTTGCTGGCACTGAGAATGCTGATCTAAGAAGCCAAGATGATTTCAAGTGCAGGGAAAAAATTGCAAATCTTTCTACTCTCCCTGCCACTCAGTACCTCGTACGTTGCTCTGATAGGTTGTTACCATAGTGTCAAGATTTTTTCCAAATACTTGAGCACTCTCCCATTATCAAAATTGAAAATATCTATCACAGGCATCAGTTCTGGAAGATGCATCCCATCAGATAACACAGTTTATTAAAAACAAAATCTAAGGGAAGAGAACACTATTCCTTGCAGAAGCTGAAGTTAGGTCCTTCTCCCTGCTTCTTCCTAAAGGGTTAAAAAAAAAAAAAGCAAGAGGGGGTGGATGTTCATTTAATTTTTCAGCAGCTCAGTTTTCATGGGCTCTCTGAGTAGCATCAGCTCAGTGCTGCTTCAACTTACAGTCAGTCATCAATACACAGCTAATATCCAGACACATATTGCAAAGATGGAATAACCCCATGCAACAGTCACACAGGAGCATGACTGGCTACATAGTTACGTGCAGAAAACTCCTGGAGGATACCAATTGAGCATGAGTCAGAAGTGGACTTCATAATTGCAGCTATGAAGGCTAACTGCAAACCAAGTAGCATTCATGGAAGCGTAGTGAGCAAGTCAAGAGAAGCCATTAGTCTCTTCTTGGCACTTGTAAGGTGGCATCTGGAATAATGTGTTCAGTTTTGGACCCCCAGTACAAGAAAGACTGACAGGAGACAGTCCAGCAGAGAACCACCAAGGTAATTAGGGGGCTGATATAGGCATGATGTGTGAGAAGAGACAAAGGGCTGAGTTATTTCAGCCTGGAGAAAAGCAGCTTAGCTTTCTCTTGTAACTAGGAGGGGAGCTAACTGCTGTCTTCAACTAATAGGTGGTTATAGAGAAGATGAAGCCACCTTCTAAGGGGTGCATAGTGAAACGATGGGAGGCAATGGTTACAAGGTGAAGCAAGGGAAGTTCCAACTGGATATACAGAAAAACAATCTTTGTAGTGAGGGCGGTTAAGCCTGGAACAGGTTTCCCAGAGAGCCAGCGGAATTTGCGTTCTTGGAGATACTCAGAACTCAGCTGGACAGGGCCCTGAGCAACTGGATTTAAATTTGAAGCCAGTCATGCATTTATTAGGAGGCTGGACTGCAGACATCTAGACATTGCTTCCAACCTAAATTATTCTCTGAGTCTGTGAAACTCAAGTAGTCTGCTACAGCAAGAGACTGCCCACCCTATACCAGAGAAAGCCTCAAGAGAGACTTAACCTGTATGATTTTTCTTAGGAGTCAAGAGCTGTCTCCCTGATCATCCCACACTATTCTTCAGGAGATGGGAAGCTGGGACCACTGGCAGAGAAAAGATCTGTTGAGAGACTGGATCTTGTATGATCTTATATCATGCAGACCTAGAGTCAGCAGACTCTGTTCACCATGAAGGGGACAACTTCAGCAATTCTGCAAAGTCAATATGTCTTGGAGTGGGGGAATTTCTCCTTTCCCTCATGGGATGTCTCTGCATGGATCCTTGCTAGTCAGACTCGGTGCAAAGGGCATAATTTGGCCTAGCTGGGAGAGCTTGGAAATTACTATATCTTGCATGTGTGTTAAGTGGCTGAGGACAGTATTACAGCTAACATGGGCAGGCACTCCTCAGAGCAGTATTTAGTTGAAAACAATTGCGTTGCTGCACTGCCTTCACTAAAAAAAAAGCAATCCCTCTTACCTCTCCATCCCCTGCCCTCAGTGGGAATATCTGATTATAGCCTTTTCACCCAAATTCCACACAGTTCCTCTTTCCTGATGCCAGAAGAAAGCATTTCACACAAAAGCAAAGATTTACAAAGAGGAGACAGGCACCATTGTGTCAGTGTGTTCCATGGCAACTTTTTAGCAATCTTAAGAGTTTACAACAATCCAAATGATGTTTCTGTTCTTTATTAATGATATTTCCCAGCTGTTTCTGGTTTACAAAGAGAGGTCTGGTCCTTTGTTATAGGCTGTACCCTGTCACTACAGCAAGCCCCACAGGAGGAGTTCACAATGGGGTGCTTTGTAATTCACTCAGGCAGGAAGAGCACAGTCCCAATGAGAGGCTGCAGATACACAGAGTTTAAGTCTATGTATATTGATGTACAGTACATGTATATGTGTTGTGTATATATAATAAAAAGTAAGTACATGCTTAATCATACCTATGCACAAAATATTTGTCTACAGCAATGCAACCTAGAAGTACCTCAGGGTTCTGTCCTTTCTTTTGTAACAATAGTTCCCTTCAGTAAAGTTTTTATATCATCTTTATTCTTCACGCACTCATTATCCCATTCTTATCCTGACATGTACATTATGCAAACATGCTTCACATTCACATAAGCCCTGTTCTGAATATATTACTGCCTCCTCTGCAATGATTTCAGTGGGGGTTGTGGGTTTGTATGGGACACAGTACAAGGCCCAGTGCTGCTCAGTGCTTACTCCTCTACCTTAGGGTTTCTTTTGGATCTTTATCCCTGACTATGGGCTTGAACTTTGAATTGCGAGTAGGAATTGTTTCTAGTAGGAACTTTCTGTAGTAGTTGCTATCTGCAATTATTCTGTTTTAGATAAAATAACATGGATACAGGAATGGCAGTATTTGGAATTTAGGGTAAACTCCATATATTATGTTTCTTTTAACAAGCTTATCAAAGCTGCTCTGGCATTTTCCATTTACAAAGGGCAATGGCACATGTCAGAGCTCATAAACCAAAGGCATGTTTAAGAGCATCACTGGGCTGGACAGCCCTACTGCTTTTCTGAAGTCTTACAGAGCTATTAGCAATTAATTTACAGGACAGAAAGGTTCAATGGCTAAGACAAGTGAGAGGAAGCACAGGAAGAGTCCTAATGAGATCCAGAACTACTGTCACCTCAGTAATGTGCTAGCAATCAGCTCAAACTGTTATCAGGATGTAGATTTTTTACTGACTTTATAATTCCAACCTTAGGGGTCCTACTAGCCATATAAATGGGTATGAAAAGAAGAGCTCCTCCCAAGAGCTAGGGTCATATGGAGGTGTATATTACTGCAAATAAAGATGGGGGAAAAATATGAGTGATGTAGCTGTCCAAGCTGTGATCTTCATGGATCTATGAGCAGGTATTCACCCCTCAAGTGACAATGCTGTGATACTGATGTTTCTCTTTCACATAGATAAGTGCTTTTGGAGCTCTGTCACAAGGTGTAGAGCCTCACAAAGAAATGAATAGAGAGGTTTAAATGTAGGGACATCAAGCAACCAGGCAGGAAATTATTCTGATTGTTTAATTATGGCATTTTGTGGAACCCTGTATATTCTGGGTCTTTAAAACTCCATGCCTATTCCCATTAGAAAAGAAGGATCCCCAAGATCCAGAGCTTTCTGCCTCACATCCTTTTCCAGAGGAGAACAAGCAATAGGAGAGGTGGGAGGATGAGGTGCCATGTCTCAAGGAAAGCAAAATTTCGGAAAGAAAAGCAAGATTAAGCTTTTCCTCTCCAATAAGTGAGACACATAGCACACTGTATCCTGGAGTTACAGATTTGTGTCTGAAATTGAAGGTATCCTTTCTCCTTAGCCCATAGATGTTCAGCAGTTTTTCTTACATGAAGGGGAAACAGCCACATACAGAGCTTACACTTCTTTGTATTTCAGCACAGAAGGTGATCATACTTTCAATGTTGCTTTTCATTGTGGAGTCTAAAATTTCCTGACATTTGGACTGACCATAGCTTGCAGAACATTTAATAGCCACAGTGCCTCAGGTACGTTATGATTACTAAGCTACCTGATTGTTAGGAAACTAGG
Organism: Harpia harpyja; assembly: GCF_026419915.1. Lineage (NCBI taxonomy): Eukaryota > Metazoa > Chordata > Aves > Accipitriformes > Accipitridae > Harpia > Harpia harpyja. The sequence goes on from NC_068951.1 coordinate 28,077,544, forward strand.
ATGTCAAGATAGATACGATGACATACCCATAAAAGAACAGTTTTAAAATCATTGAACTATAAGTTATAGGTCATGCATGTGTTTTAATATTATCAAAATGACATTAAAGGTTCCATCTCATAATAATGCCAGCAAGGAGCTTATACCTTGATGCAGCACATACATCTTTACTTAAAGGTCTATTATAAAGAAAGGGAAAAGACAGAAATAAAAAGTTAGTTGCTTCTATAATTTGAAAGTGCTGTTCATAGGTACAGAATTTGGACCAGTCTTAAATTCAAGCACTCTCACAAAACCTGAACTGCTTCCATAAATCCTTCCATATCATGCAGAGATGTAAATGGTACGTTTCAGAGTTCTACAGCCCAGGACATCAAGTAAGGCCTACAAGATGCAGGGTGCTTCCTAGTCTAAAACGTGAATACCAGGAAGTTCCATGACTTTCTCCCATTTTGACTCTGCACAATCCCAGCAAGACCAAGGCCTCTCAGCAAGACTTACTTATATGCAACACTGCTCCATCACCTCCACAGACCATACAGACTCAGCTAGCTCAGCTGTTTCTGCACCACACTGCATGATCTTCAACTGCGTTTTGCATGATCTTCAACTAAAAAGTTTCACTTAGCCTTTGAAATTACTCCAGTTATTTTACATATACACCACTAGGTATCTGTTCCTTCCCCTTTACAGATTTAAAGTCCTTCATTTTCTGTTACAGATCTGCTCTCTTCTAGAAGGAATTCTGGTTAGAAGCATGGAATTTCAATTGAGAGAATGGTTCTATTTGTCAGGACACATGGTTAAAGCTACAGGGTTGTAAAAAGCAGTTCATGCTTACATCAGTCACAGACCAGAAATGAAGGACACGATTTCCTGAATGCCCTGGACATTTCTTGATATCCAAGAGTTTTGCCTTTCCCATTGACCACAGTTCAACCCCAGCCAGCAACTAAGTAACATGCAGCCACTTGCTCGCTCCACACTTCTCCAAGTGGGATGGGGAGGAGAATCGGGGATAAAAAGTAAAAATTATGGGTTGAGATAAGAATGGTTTAACAACTAAAATAAAATAAAATAAAACAATAATAATAAAATATAATAATAATAATTGTAATGAAAAGGAACATAACAAAAAGAGGGAGAAATAAAAGCCAAGAAAAGATAAGTGATGCACAATGCAATTGCTCACCACCTGCTCACCGATGCCCAAGCAGCAACCTGCCCCTCCTGGCCAGGTCCCCGCAGTTTATATATTGAGCATGGCATTCCATGGTATGGAATAGCCCTTTGGCTAGTTCAGGTCAGCTGCCCTGGCTATGCTCCCTCCCAGCTTCTGGTACACTTGCTTGCTGGCAGATCATGGGAAACTGAAAAGTCCTTAACTTAGGATAAGTGCTACTTAGCAAGAACTAGAACATCAATGTGTTATCAACATCATTCTCACACTAAATCCAAAACACAGCACTGTATCAGCTACCAGGAAGAAAATTAACTCTATCCCAGCCGAAACCAGGACACCATCTCAGCTTTTCCTGATAAGGAATTACTTTATCTGTTACGCAAGGTATTAAGTATATTGACAATATAGTGACTGCAATTCTTTTTACAGTTTAGTTTTTAATTGAAAAAAATACCAAGCACTAATAATGACTTCAGCAGTAATAGCAGAAGGCATTCACTTACCCTATGACAATGCAGGAGATGGCAGTTCCCAAAAAGGCGTAGGTTAAAATTGATCCTAAGTTACGAAAAAAATGTCTCTGGGGAGGAAAGTTTGAAAAAAAGTTCTTTGTAATACAGTCAATAAAAGAACTTTCAGACAAAGCTGAAACACTGCATCTAGAAGTGCCATTTGTTACAACCCATACCTCAAATATAAGATGAAACAATACAGGCTACATCAGTTATTCTGGAAAATACAATTTAAGATGATTAATTTTTTGACTGGTGGAATGCCACCAAAATTCCCTCTTTTATGTATCCGGCCAAACGCTTCAGGATTGTAACAGAAGTTCACATTGAAAGTATCTGATGCAAACAGTATCAGAACCCCATCCCTTGAACGAACAAAGTCCTAATCATGCAATATCTAAAACACAGATAGGCTGCTGCCTACATGCAGTATCACCAGATTCAAAGTCATCTCTTCTGAAAACAGGAATGCCCAAGTGTTATAAACCGCACAATCAAATCTTTGCACAGATATGGAAAGGGAGCAGAATGAGGTCTATGCACCTTTAATCTTCTTCCTTTCCTGTCAAGTTCTTCCCATGCAATATAATCATTAACTGACTCTTCTCTGGCACTGGCCTGTTGGATCTACCAAGTAGCAATCACATTCAGTCACTTTTGTAATACAAGAAAGAGACACATACCTTCTTTAAACTATAGCCAGCATGAAATATAATGGGTGGCAGCAAAATATTGAAGAAGATGGAAGGATCGAATGTCATCTGCCAGAAAGGACAAAAGAGAGGGTAAGGACAAATAAAGTAGCATTTAATTTGATAGGATAGGCTTTAATTGTAACTTCTTATCAGGATTAATCTCAGGATCAGCTTCAATGTCTGCAGGCCAGGACGTTGTTCTGAGTTGTTTTCTTACAAGTATTAATGTGTAGTTCCTTACTGCTTATATATGTAGAATACTACTTGAGAAGTATTCCTTAAAGAAGGAAATCAGTCATGCACTATCTTACAGGGAACACATACAAGCAGTGTTACCTGTCACAGTATCTGCGCTACCAGACACCCAATTTGTCAGTCCCATGGCTTAATTCCTGGTTCAGGCATCAACTTCCTGTTCAGTTTCAGGAAAGACACATCATCAGTGTTGAGCCTCAATTCCCCATGTACAGAATGGTGATAAAAGAAAAGGCCTACACTACCAAAACCAATGTAATATTTCCTTTGAAGCATATCTATTTAGGCACAGACAGAGCTTGCTAATGTTGCTTAATGAACCACTGGCTGTCAGCTAGTATGTGCTTTCTTGAACTACTGCACATGAAAACTGTGCACGCTTTGACCGTCTTCATTACTTCAGTTGAGTTAACCTAAATGTGATCAAAAATAGATTTTACCTCACATTTTTAGCAGGTAAGGAAGATTCATGTGGCTAGGTGATGTAGCTCAGATGCAACAGAACTCATTAAACTATAATTGTATAATCACTTCTGCTAACCTGCCAGCACAAGTTTCTGTTGTCCTAAAGTTTCTCAGTAAATCTGTTGACTGCTTCTCTAGCATCATTTCCATTGTAACACATCTAGCAAAATATAATCAGTCCAATCCAGTCAATCAGTTTTGGCCTGACTGCAACAAAACAAGCTCTAGAATCTCCACAGTAACTAGCTGTTTCTCCTTCCTACCATAATGTAATTTAGCAAAGCACAAATTGTCCTTTTTGGCAAAAGGACTGCCTATACAGACATGAAATTTACCAATGGCATAAGCCTTTTCTTCCAGATTTCGATTTGAGGGTTTTGTGATCACCTCAATTTTTAGCAGCTCAACTAATTTACCAGTAACATCCCCAGTTCCTTGCTGTTTTTTTCTATTTCTATACACATTGACATTGTAAGTCATATTGTCACGACAATGAAACTGTAATTTGCTTCTGGTGACAGTTATCTGTCTCTGTGTTACTGAAGATGCAACATATCACTGTTACGAAATCTAAGAGGCACTGACGCTGTCCTATTGTCTACATATCTTGTATCTGTTTTATAGGCAAAGGGGTTTCCCTATATCCTCAATAAGCTAAGGACTAGATTGAGTCATTCTGCAAAGACTAACTGGATTTTCTGCAAAGACGTAGCTAAGGTGCTATTTGCTTTCAGAACTGAAGGTATGCTAGTGGGTTAGTCTCTTCATGGTTCCTGTTCCAAGCCACTGGCTGGCACAGCAGGAGACACCACTTGGTCCTCTGTTATGCAGTGTGTTATACTCAAATGCCTGTGTAATGTCAGCCCCGTTCATGTGAAACACACGTTTTTGTTTCTACAACAGCCAGAAACAGTTTATAAAATACCCATTAAAATTTTTAAAGTAATGCTAGAGTGAGGATGATGTTAGGTAAGGCAAAAAGTTCCAACTCCAGCTGTTGTCGGTACACTGTTCATATTTGCCTTCAGCTTCAGGCACAGAGAGAGACCAAGAACAATGTTCAGTCACTGCAATTCATTACAAGTAGCTTTCAATAAAATAGTATCCTGTTTAAAACCACAGCATTGCTGGAGAAAAAAATATTTTAATAAGCCCATGTACTGTTTGCTGTTCTGTCAGTGGGCTATATTATACCAATAATTTTAAAAGCAGCAGGATGTAATTAATGCAAAGGCTCGCAGCTCCTTTGTCCAGATAAAGTGATATTTTAAGGCTACAGTATTCTAGATGAAGTATTTAGCTTCAAAAGAGTAAGACCTGACTACAAAATTACTTCTGTCTTCTTACTAACAGATAGCTTGATTTGATAAACAAGAAGTGACAGCTCAGCCTTTTTTTCCAATCTGCTTACTTTGAATTATAAAGTTGAAAAAAACTAGCTGGCAGATAACGTGCCCGCAACTTTAGCTACGCTGGTAACTTCAAGGAAAACATGATAGAAAAAGGATTTTCTTCACTTATGAACTAAAAGCCTCAAATGTTAATTTTGGAATTAATTAAGCAAATACATCAAAATATTTTTTCCATAGGCATCACAAATCCTGACTGCATGTTTTATTACTCAAAACCATGTTCTAAAGAATACATGTTTGTAAGTCATGGCACAGTCTATTCTTTCTGATAAACACCCTTAGTAAAATCTTACACTGAGGTCAAAAGGGAATTACAGTTGTACAGAAACCAGAGCTTGGTGTGATCATGTTTTCTGTTTTTTACGTTAGTGCTTTTGCCAGTCAGGAAGGCTGCCAGGCATTGTTATTGTTTCCTAAATACTGCTGAATTCCTCTCCCTTTCCTTTTTTATTTATTTTCTTTGTAAGGGGGGCATTTGCCAGATGATTTTAAAGGAAAAAGGAGTGAAAATCCAGGCAGGCTGAGCCTTCTCCAGTAATATGGAGAAACACATAATTCACAGTTGAGACTTCTAAGAATCTTCCAGCAAAGTGAGACTATGGAAAGAAGATTGGGCAATCCCCTGTAAGGGCAACAGAAACTTCTGTACGAGTTAGTGCTCCTCCTTTCTCATAATACAAGTCAGCTTCAGTATATCAGGTCTGACGGCGATATTCAAATTTAATGCATTAGTACATATGCCTTGGAAATTAAACACACACTTTGACTAAGACAAAACTCTTGCAACCAACTAGCAGGAAAAAGGATGAAGATTCAGAAAAATCTGACTAGTCTGACCGCCACAGTATTCTCCTGTCTCCACCCACCACAGCTCTAATAGTCCTTAACAGTCTAGTTCTTTCTGAGAATGGCAAGAGTCTGGCAGTAATGACAGACAGGCACACAATGGTGCTGCATCAGCAAGGAATTTGAGCAGATGGTTAAGTCCTAATATCTGCTGAGTTCGCCAGTGTACATTCTAAGCATAACTTAAAAGTTTTTATAATGATAACCACTATAATAAACAGGAACATGTATTACAGTGCTCGATAAACAATAATACTTGGAAAAAAGCAAAATAAGATATTGCAATGTTGTAAAAAAACAATGGTAAGGGCTTAGAAGCTTCATGTAAATATGTGATGTCTTCGAGCATAAAATCCAGGTTTCAGAAAGTCCCTCTGCACTCATGAGTTCTTTAAATTGCTGTCATTCTTTAATAAAGTGAACGTTACATGAAGTAAATATTGCAAGGGTGGGGAAAGAATATACTAACAAAGTAAAATATTTTAATATATACTGGAAAACAGAAAAGGCCATGACATTGTAAAAGACTCTGTAAACTTCCTCCCACACTTCCCATTTTGCATCCAGCCTGAATTGCCACAATGCTGTCTCCCCAAGCTTGGGGATAGCCAGTGAAATCCCCGCTGAGGACCACTGTAGTAGTGAATGAATGTATGAGAACATTGTAATGCACTTAAGTGTTATAAACCCCCCCCACTTATCTGTGAAAGTTTACATATTTACAAGTTATATTTTGTAAAATGTTTAGAGTTTGTAGTTACCTCTGCTGTATACAGGAGGTAAAGCTCTCTTGCATTATGCTGCCAGAACAAGTCAATTTTAAGACAGAGGACAAATAAAGGTATCAGTGGGGTTTATAAAGTTTTGGTGCTGATGAATCCAAGGTAACAGCTGCATCTGCAAGTGAACTTGGTGTCTGCAGAAGGTGGGACTGTCATCAAAAAGAGTTCTGGCAACTATTCTGCAAGCTTACAGCCAGTTGTATGCTAAATGATGGTTAGGTTTCTACTGCACCTTATTTCCCTTCCTGTTCTTCCTCACTTACCCTTCTCACCCTAAATTCAGAATAGCTTCTCTCTCCCTGTGTCACATTTTAGCTTGAAACTTGTTTTCCTCTCTCAAGGGTGTAAATAAAAGAAATATCTTACACAGTTTAGAACAAAAATAAGACAGGTTTTACCTTTTGAAGCATTGCATTGCCCTGGTGACCATTGACATTGTGGTGGCTGATCTCTCTTTTGTATTGATATTCATAGACCTGATTAGTTATATTAATAAGTAGAGTAGGCGGCCCAGATTTCAGCTTTTCACATTCATAAACAGTTCCACTTTCAACATCTGGTGCTTTTGTTGCGTATCGTATAATTAATCCCATTACAAGGCCTGGAGAGGAAAAAAAAATTAAAACAAGCCAAAGAGATTCAGTACTTTTAACTATCTGATGCCACACAATTACTGATTTGGAGAAAAATGAACTTTATTAAAGCTAGGACACACCTTCTCAGTGTTCCCACCTTCACAGAGGTACACCTCACTCAACACTTAATGGATGACCATATTCTTCCAAAATGGTCATTTCATTAGAATACAGATGTTGGTTTGACATATGCTCAGTTGTACTCTTATTTTTGTGATCCAGTTGCTGGAATCATTCTGATATATTTATTAACTGAGTTGCTCATCCACCGCATTTTCAATAGATATTTAGAGAAGGGGGATGTCTGTATAACTAATGTGCTCTACTAAGCATGTAAAAATCAGCTGTGCTTTTGGTGACTTTACAGACTTCATTCACGGGGGCAAAACTCTGACACAGTGTTCTTAGGCACATTCTGCTTTCTGCAGAAAACTATGTGTGGTTTTGAGACTGTATAAACATGGGAAAATAAAAGCAGGAAGAACAAAAGGAAGATTAAGACTGGGATTAACTGATTTGATTATCTACAATTTAGGACTCTGATCTAAGACAGACATTTTGGCTCCCTTTACAGTTAACAGAGAGGAAAATGTACTTCTGCAATTGTCCTCTGGAAGGTACACTTCTTTCTGTTGGCTCTAGTGGGAGCCTGCATGATTAGTTCAGGAGAGGTGACTAATATTTAGCTAGATAACATTACTGAGATTATTTCCACCCTCAGAGACTTGGGTTTGGTTTCAAATTTAATTTCCATGCTTCTTTTATGTCCTATGTGCTTTAAGTCCCATGTATATGATGAACAGCTTTACAGTTACTAATTATGAACACATTCATAAAATGCTAAGAATACTCATATTAAATATTGATGGAAGACATCTAAACATCTACACAGATACACTTACTAACGAAAGATAAGAACAAAATTAAATTACAGGAAATAGCTGATAAGTGTCTGAAAAAATATGTTAAAGTTTTATCCAGTAATCAGATGCCATGGTGATAAAAGTGATCGTAAATGCCTAGAGCAATAGCATGTCTTTGTTACTGTCACAGTTTCCCATAACAGAGACTCTCTGAACTGCAGATTTCTAGCCTACATGTAAGGCAAGTTTGTACATTCCTGAACTGAAGCTACAACAGAGTAACAGCTGTAGTGCTTGTCTAGTATGCATATGCATGTATGCTTGTTTTTTATCTATTGTTTAGTATGGTTGGTTTCTTTAAATGGTAGAGGATTTAGATAAGCAGTAGAAAATCCCAAGGCCACTTTCTTAAGTTATACAGCATTTGTGAATAAATCAGGTAATAAATGTAGCTGCAGTAAAGACAGAATTCTGTGAAATTTGAGAGGAAAGCACGTATGGGGACAAAGTAAGCAAGCACTGCATGTGCTAATAGGAAATATGACTTCTACAGTGGTCAGCCCCAGATGTCCAAAATCATGAGTCAGAACCCAGGAAACCATTAATTAATTAAAACAGTCAGGGTTTTCATCTTATTTTTATTAGATTTCCTCTAGAAAACCACATCTTTAATTTTCAAATTCAATTTCAAGTACATTAAAAATTCAACTTCATTTGATGCTTGGACAAGACTTGATGTTTCCTTCTCATTCTCTGGAATAGAAAACTTCTAGTTTTCTCTTTACCATTTTTGTTCCTATCACTCAATGTTTTAAACCATAGCCTCTGTTGCACTTCAGTTACCAGGTATTACATAGACTTAATCAGCTCAGATAACGGAAATATTTTGCAGATGTCCAGCAATGCCTGTGCAAGGACACTGGCAGGAAAAGATTATTCAAGAACATGACTATTTGGCAACACAGTTTGCTAGAATCAGTATCAGATCACAGGATGGAATAGGTTTTGAATAATGAGGAGAAAGAAGTGTTTGGTTAGATGAATGTGCCATTACAACCTGTTCACCCATCCCATCATCTCCTCTTTATCTTTCTTTTCTTTCCTTCTGCACTCTCTCTGTCTGCTTACCAAATTTCCGTGTTATGTCCCTCATTATCTTTCCCAGACATGATTCATCTGTGCTTCCCCAACTTCTTGTCTTGCTGCATTTACCGGTCTCTAACATTTACCTGTTCGTTTACAGCACCTGTCATATTCACCTGCCTTTTTCTGGATAGTTTTACCTAGACCCTCACACTATGTCTTCCAGAATTATGTAGGACAGTAATCTTTTTTCTACTAGCCTTGTTTCTGTTACACTGGCAACAGTGAGCATCATACTTATTTGTACAAGTAACGGTCTTCTTGCTGCATACAGAAGTCAAGACTTTAAGGAAACAGTGCTATTTTTAACTGAGAGCTCAAAAATCATGAATGAAGAGATAAAAACATGAAAGTGATTTTAAAAATAAGAGTTTAAATCCTACTATTCAGAGTTCTTTGTCTGATCTGTTTTTTAGCCTTTTGTCATGGTTTAACCCCAGCCAGCAACTAAGCACCATGCAGCCGCTCACTCACTACCACCCCTACCCACTCCCCCCCCTCTCCCAGGGGGAGAAAATCGGGAAAAGAAGTAAAACTCGTGGGTTGAGATAAGGACGATTTAATAGAACAGAAAGGGAGAAACTAATAATGATAACGATAACTTTAATAAAATGACAACAGTAATAATAAAAGGATTGGAATGTACAAATGATGCGCAGCGCAATTGCTCACCACCCCGCCAATCGACACCCAGCCAGTCCCCAAGCGGCGATTCCCCGCCCCCGCTTCCCAGTTCCTATACTAGATGGGACGTCCCATGGTATGGAATACACCGTTGGCCAGTTTGGGTCAGCTGCCCTGGCTGTGTCCTGTGCCAACTTCTTGTGCCCCTCCAGCTTTCTTGCTGGCTGGGCATGAGAAGCTGAAAAATCCTTGACATTAATCTAAACACTACTTAGCAACAACTGAAAACATCAGTGTTATCAACATTCTTCGCATACTGAACTCAAAACATAGCACCCTACCAGCTACTAGGAAGAAAATTAACTCTACCCCAGCTGAAACCAGGACAGTCCTTTGAAGTTTAACTGTTTACATGGCTTGTACACATAGTAACTTTCAGTATGGCAACATTGAACTGCTCCAGGGAGATCAGTGGAGGTCAGCTGACTTTGCCTTTACCGTCTCTGTCATACAGCCAGGTGGACTACTATGTCCTACAACCTTCTGAGACTCCTAGTATGTCTGTTATATTGGCTAATACAGCATATACTTTGAACCAAATTATTTTTGATTGTTTTAAAAATGAAAACAAATGTTCTCAACTATAGTAATGCAGTTGCATTGAATTGTTAAAGGGCAAATTATTTCAACCTGTAGTGTCAAGTTTAGACTAGGAGTAGAAGGCTGTTCTTATTCTGTATTTTGAGAAGATATGTTATCTTCAGCTGTAGTCTCAAACTGCTTTGAGGTCCCTGTAACTCTCAAGGAAATTCTATAATGTATTGAATTTGAACAAAATGTGGACGGGATCCATAATGATAGGCTAATTCAGAATATTCTCGAATGCTCTATGGAAGGTTCAGACAAAGACAATTGCTATCACTACACTATACTGCAAGAATCAATATAAGTGATGGGATTGTATTCTTCCTTCAGAATTAATAAATGTGCCAAAGACCCTATATAAAACCCCCAATGAATTAAAAATCTGGGAAGAGACTATTTAATATTTTAGTAGGTGTATCATTTATGGAATGCGCTTGATGCTTTAAATCATTATACAACATTTCTTTCATGATAGAATTCAGGAGCCAAGATCATATTCTAAAAGAAATAATTCATTTTTAAACAGGTGTATAATGTACTCTCCACTACTCCATCCTCCAAGCTGAAATCATGCTTTTGTAATGAAACATTCTTTACAGTTCATTTAAAGAAAAAAACCCTAACATTTGGGAAATACCATTTGGATGTATCCACTATGAAAAAAGACTGACTTCTAATTTCCTTGCAATCAGTGTTTTGTGGCAGAAAAATTAAACATTAAAATTTTCTCACAAAGTTCTACGGACTTTGGTATGTAAAAACATACCTTCTGTACAAATAGTTCTGGTTTCATAGTGGCATGCACAGAAAGCCTGGCTTTACCATGTAAGTCTAGGAATTCGTCAGTTAAAACTCCCTGAATATGAGTTGGGAATGATGCTGCATCTGTTACCTGACATCACAAGTAGGTATTATACTAAGATACTGGTTAGCATGAATAAAAAAGTTTCAAATAGTATTACATCAGTTAAGGTTGTAGGTAATTACAAATGCAAACTCTTGTGCAAGGCAAAACTTGAGTGTACTAGCACAAAGTAGAGAACCTATCTTGTATCCTGGGAGTCCAAATCCAATTATAAATGTTTTCAGCTCAGCTTCCCCTTATTTAAGACATTTTCCTTCAAAACTAGTACCAAGGCTTCATTTAATTCATGTTTTAAGCACATTATTTAAATGCAGGATTGAAAGAGAAAAGGGTGTAACGTTACAGATTTCTTTTAAAAAGTCTCAATTGTCCTTTGAAGTAAGATCTTGCAGCAAAATCTCACTAACTAGAGCTCAGTCATATTTCAACTGAAGGCAATGCAGGTTTTCCAGCTTCTTCAGTGGAAGCAGGATAAAATCCTTAATCATAGATGAGAGCATTGGAAGGGATTTCTTAAGTCATTCATGCAAAACTTCTGAGCTAAACAGGACTGTTCTTTCCCCAGGATTTTATCTAGTCAGCTGTTAAATGCCTTCCTTAATAATGACACTCGGGGATGCAGTTTTAGCCATTACTTGATGTTCCCAAATATTTTAGAATTTCTTCCAAATTTGTTTGCCTCAAGAATGCTATTCCTCTCTTCACTCTCTACCCACTACAAAATGTCAGTTTCTGCCTTGATCATGATTTTCCCATGCTTTCCTTAGAATCCTGACGATGTTTGTTCATTATAAGTGTTGTAGTCAGGAAGACAATGAAGTACTCTATTTTACTGAGGGCTAGAGATTCCTCTTTCTGGGACTTGTTACATGCATTGCTGTCTCAGAATTAGGGGAACTCAGAACACACAATCAGAAGGAAACTACAATTATTTCACAGAAGAGGCATAATGGATTTAGGAGGTTTAAGAATCATATTGCCTCATCATTAGACACCTCCACCAAAGCTGAATCCAGAATTCTGATTGTGCCTCACTTCCAAAACACTCTGCATGGGATCCTCAGAAAAGGCTGAGGAAGGGCTACTGTGAGTCAGCTTTCCCATTGCACACCTGTCAAGAGCTGAACAATTGGAGGGAAGAAAAAAAAAAAAAAAAAAAAAAGAGTGGTAGACCTCCAATCCCACCCCTCCAAACCCCTCAAAACTTCAGGAAGCATCTCTAACCACTACAACACAAAGCCATTTCTGGTGAGTGCTTCAATGACTGTGTCCTGCCATTCATCCTTTTCATGTTTGTCTCCCAGTCTGATCAACTAGTCCCACAGAGCACAACTTTGAAGGCAGGTACATCTTCATTCAGCCTCACCTCCACCCTAATGGGTATCACACATTCCCTAAGGGTGACAACTATTCAGGCGGAGAACTATTTCAACCAAAGTTGCTAATTAACCTAGTAGATAAAAGGCACAGATTGTATTAGTGGGTTGATGGTGGGGTTTTTTTTTGTTTGTCTGTTAGTTTTTTTGTTAAAGTTTACTTCAGGCTCCCTACCTGCAGGAGTGCTTTAGCATCTTAATCAGAGGCAACTAGTGGCACCTGTATGTAGCCCTGATACCTAAATTCTGGGGAGGATGAGAAATTTGGATACTTGCACTCAGTTTTTTCTTGTGCTAGCTTTGGGCTATTTCTCCGCTAATGTGGAGGGCCATGACTTATGTATTACATCGGGAATTTGGCACCTAAGGTTTTATGACTGAGGTATCTAAATAAGCCAGGCCCTGCAGGAGCTGGCTAATAGGTACTTAAGTCTTTTGTTGTCTAGTTGTCTATTGTCTAGTACTAAGAGGCCATCTTCTGGGGTCTGCTGCTAAGAGAGGCTAGCTACTCTTATCTGAGAGAAGTGGCATTCAGTTTTCATTACTGTTTGTGTAGATAATCTACCACACTAATTCCAACTATGCTGTCATATAGAAAACTGTGCTGATAAGTTATATAAAGGATGGTTTTCCCTTTCTGGGTGGCACAAGTTACTTTTTCATATCCACCTGCCTCCTTGATATACAGAAATCAAGAAGTAAGTTGACTTTACTATTTGGGGTCTGTTTGTCAAACCAAGCTCCAGTGTTCTTGTTCTCTGAGATACTGGAAAACAAAGGAATGAATAAACAAACAGGTAAGTCTGTATTCTTCTTCACTGTTTGTGAGTGATTTTTCAGTCTGGTGTCAAAACAAATGAACAAAATGTGTGTTTAAATACTTTAAAGCTAAATGCCTTGAAATGTATATAGACATATATATGTACACTTTTTTTGTGTGTGCGAAATAATGTTGAATTCCTGTTGAATTAATTCTGATGAATTGATTTTGGGTTATGCTAAATGCTTTGGGTTTTTTCATTGCAACTGCAGAAAGATTTTTAATTTAAATATAGCTATATTTAGTGTTGAACCATTGTTTTGATAAAAAAAAATTAATACATCTCAGTTTCTAAATGGACAGTTTTTCAGTGTGGGCTTTTTTTTTTAGCTGGAACTATTCAGCCTAAAACTGCATTTTCCTACAAAGTTTATGCAAAAAAAAGCCCCAAACAACGCCTTTATTTGTTCTATACTTTAAATAGTCTTCAATTTGTGGCTGTTCAGCACTTTGCAGTAACTGTAAAACTTCTTCCTGTTTTTGTATTTCTGTGGTTGTTCCCCCCCTGCCCCGGTCTTCCTTATATTTCACTTTCTCTATCCTTTCTGCTGCTATACCCCTAGTGACACACTGTCTTAATAAGTAATACAGACCCATCTACCACACTGTGGGACACAGTCTGCAAATAAGTGGCCATATTCTTCTACCACTTGCAGCAAAATTACTGGTTTCTTGTGCTACTATTCATATATCTAGCAAATAGTTCAAGGGGCTGGAATAAAGCAAACCATAGGGCAGAGACTTTTGGTTTGTACAAACAGGTATAAACCAGAACTGTTCTGATAATGAAGACAAAAAATAAGTGAGAGCAGGATTTAGCTCACTGTCAGTGCTTGGTGCCATGAAGATTTTCTCCTGAAGCTGCTGCCTGTTGATCTGACACCTCTATCATGACCTCTGAAATTCCATTTTCTTTTCATTATTGCTATTCCACAATGCTAAAGATACCAAAACCCATATCCAAAATTTCTAAGGATAAAAAGGACATAATCAGCTTTTTGGATCCTATGAACAAGCTTTTTTCCCTGTTTGAAGGCTGCTATAAATAATGCAAGACTAAATAGATAGTTTATTTACAATCATGAGGAATATTTCCTTTGTTCATGAACATTTTAATAATTCAAAAGCTCTGTACTGCTGGAGGACTAATCTTTTAACTGATCAAAAGAATATCATGAGCTGGTTATCCTCATGATGTGCAGATTATGTGCTGGGCAGGCAGCAAAATAGAACCAAAACACAGATAAAACTCTAAATACTGATTTATTTGTGTAATGTTGTATTCCCCCATATTTCATTTCTATTTTGATAGGCTTTTGTCTAAATCTTCAACAAATGTTGTCAGCCGCACATGGGAAACAGCACAATAGTGTAAAGGAAGCTACTATAGAAGAGTCACCCATGCAATGAGAAAAACACCGTAATTTACTAGTTGATCATAATGAACATACTGCACAGTGTTTCATGGTTTTCCTTTTGAGAGATGCTAGTAAAAATGCAATAAGCAAATGTATTCTCAGTGATGCTATGTAGCTTGTACGCCGTAAAACTGTTAAACAACAATCTAGGCGATGCCTGACAATGAAAACCATTGCATTTAATGAAGTATTTTGTGATGTGTATTTCAGTCTCAACTGATTCAGTTGAACTGTGTTTTCTATGTGCAACAGATTTCAGGATTAGAAAAAGGGCATATTATCAAATAAATACTTTTTCACAACTTTAAAATAAACTCAAGGCAGATGAGAATTAAGAGATCCCACAGACCCAGGTGTTAGAGGCTCAGTGACTGGCTTTATACAAGGCTTTTTTGTTTACTTGCTTTCCTTCAAAGTATCAAGTCACCTGTGAAGATAGTAAGTAAGCCAAGAAGATGAAATAGCCTGTGTTCTTGAAATTTCATGCAGTTAATTTATCTAAGGAAATAGTTTGAAAGGGATACAAGGAAGACTGTGATCTTCAGCTGCAGTCCTCCTATGGAACTGAGATGACCTTAAAATTCTTGATATAGAAAAAGCAAATGAAACTTTTATCTCAAAACGTAGGGGTCAGTTGCCTTTTTGTTGCAGGCTTGCAGCTGAACCTCTACAGAGTTCTTTGCACACGGTGTGCCACGATAAACAAATATTCTTCAGAATATGCAATTTTAACAAAACCAGTTTTGGGTATTACACTGCTAGGATATGTGATGTGCATAGAATGAGTCTGAGTCAAAACAGGCTGGCATTTAGATACTTAATGATTGAGCTGTTGATTTTTATCTTCCATTTTGACAGTGTTATCCTCCTATAGGTGTATTATTGTAACAGAAATGGCAGTCACACGCTTCTCTCAAAGTGAAACAACAGTAAGAGAGAATGACAAGAGAAATCATTATACATGAAGTGTATACCATTAAACTAGTGAGTACTTATCAGTGGACAATGCAGAAAGTTCTACATTTAAGTGATACACAATATTGCAAAACTTCATAAAAGAAGATTAGAACTAGACAGGCAAACTGAAATTACAGTACAATGACAGCATTCAGAGAAGACTTGAGAGAGGCATTCCTCATAGCATGTTTTTCAAAGGCACAGAGAAAAAAACAAAAGAAAACTCTCAAGATCGTTTAAACTTTATTAGACAACATGGCTGTATCCACAAGGCTCCTTAGTCTAACACCCTCAAATGCTATAAAAAAGAAAGCATGGAAAATAAGCAAATTAAACAGTCTCTCACTGAGGGCATTTCATTCTTTTGAAAACAGTAAACTCCCGAACTCTCCAAGTGTCATGCAATGGCTGTCTGCCCATAGAGGAACATAACGTGCACATCGTGAGGATAGCCAGCTCATGATAGTTGCTCCCTCAAGAACTCAGCCTCTCTCTACTTCATGAGAGATGCTATTACATTATTATTCTTTTACTGTACAGTTATGGAGCTGATGATATTTCATTCAGCACATTTTCTGAGCTTTGTCAGCACTTGCTCTCAAGTGCCTGATCATAAATATGCGACTAGTCCCATGTTAAGCTGGCACTTGAATTTATACTCACCATAAAGCATAGCTCCTCCAGTTTCATGCAAAAAGCGGAATCGATGGTTTTTAAACAACCAAATTGTTAATATTGTAAGAATGAGCAGAAAGTTAAAGACTAGCAACTCCACAGCTCCCTGATGATAAAACTGATCTTCATCTTTCACTGATACATATTTCTTCAACT
This sequence comes from Harpia harpyja, assembly GCF_026419915.1. Classification (NCBI taxonomy): domain Eukaryota; kingdom Metazoa; phylum Chordata; class Aves; order Accipitriformes; family Accipitridae; genus Harpia; species Harpia harpyja. Next base: position 28,093,871 of record NC_068951.1, read on the forward strand.
TCTCCATTTCATTCCCTTTATGGAAATTATGTGCAAAATAAAAAAAAAAAAAAAATCGCAGGAAGGAAAGTGTTACCACCTTTGGTACAAAAAGTCCAGATACTACAGAAATTCACAGCGAGCACATCTGTTTCATTTGCAGCCTCATGGTAAAGTGCCCCAGCTCAGAATTCAGCTGGATTCTAGTTACAGCTTCCTGTTTCTCTCTTAAAGCTGCCCTGTCTCATTTTTAATGTTAAGGTTGCATCGCTGGACTGCACTTGCTCCAGCTGTAGATGCACAAAGCGCCTCCAAGGCTCAGGCTCTGTCAATTTCTAAAATTCTGTTGTAAAACTTAGTCTATGTTCATAATGTTTGTTCCTGTAGTTTACAGCATAATCTGAATCCTAAAAATCATATTTTGTCTTGATAGTTTAAGGTGAAAAAAAAATGACATTAAAAGAATGGCATAGCAACCTTCACCACATTTTGGAAGTTTAAAAATCTTTCCTCTTTCCCACTTTTAAATGTGAGTAACATAAAGTAAAGGTGGCACTTTACTATGGTCCAAAGACAGAAGAAGAAAACAAAACAATGAATAAGGATTTCAAGATGTAGGCCTTGAACTTATATTGATCCTGCGTGAAGACTGAAAGATCTCTGTAAAAGCAAGGGTCCAATTACCTAGAATTAAAAGCACTTAAAAACCCCCATCAAACTGAATAAAATGCAGTGGAACTTACCTTCCATCATTTCTGCTGTTCGCATGTTTACATTTACGTTACTCAATTAAGCCAGGAAAACAGTAGAAATTCTTACTATTTATAGCTAATACTCATGGAAGCTTTTCTGTCTGAGCCCAAGGCTGCAATACATGTATTATACTGGAGAATTCCAAATAAACTCTCATCTTAATCAGAAAAAAAACCTGATTCTGCTTCTCATTAAAAAGGGACAATCTTCTCATTATTTTTTGTCACAATCTCATAAAATGTATTTTTTCAAAACATTTTGGGCCAAACTAATCTGTATAGAACCCATTCAAAGTCAGGTATTTGTCAAAGGTGAATAAAATAGAAATACCTAGATATCCATACGTTCACTAATTTCAGGGCTGTAGCTCATAACAATATGAATGTTCCTAAGAAAGCACTATTGCTTCAATCTACAATGTTTTAAAATAATTTTTGCTTGGTAAACAATCAATTCTTTCTTCTGTGTAAACTAATTTCATCACATTTTGGAAGTTTTAATTTTTTCTTTCACTTTGTATGGAAAGCAATTTCCTTCTAGTTTTTTTTAAATTAATGCCTTTTTTTTTTTTTTTTAAACCAGATTTTTTTTTCAATCTCCATCACTGGCTTTAGTCTGTCCTCTCCACTGTTTCACTATCTTCTCTCCTTTGTGTTTCCCTCATTTTCTCTCTCGTTTTGTAATTTTACCTGATAATTTGCAAACATAGTCAGGATTATTTAAGTCAAAACTGTATTTCTGAACTGATTATCAATGGCGTCTCTGTGAGATGAAAAATTGGCAAAAAGCAGCTGATACTTCCCAAATTAATGAACCATGCAACTCAATTTCAAGTAAGGATAAGACTTTGATGTTAACCTGTATTTTCTGAGAATTATTCACTACTGTATTCTGAATGACAAAATAATGTGTAAGGGAATTAGATGTAGCAATTTCATTATACAACTGATGCAACTCTTTTTAAAATGTTAGTTACATAGCCAAGGATTATAACTTTTATAAAGGAGAAAAATAAAAATGAAGACTTGATTTGGATATCATATTCACAGTTTAGAAATGACAGTGACCTTAACATTGTGAGACTGATCATCCATCTCCAATGTGCAAGTATCAAAAGCAAAACAAAAATAATTTGAAAATAACCACATTCAGTATCTATCACAATGAAAAACAAAGATTTATTTATTATGAAAACCAGAGTTCCTTGCTACCCTTGTCAAATAGGTAATTTGTAGGTGCTTATATCAATGGGAAAGAAGCACAAAACAGTGAAAGAGGTCATTTTATACTGAGAATCTCAGTGATTAGACTACTCACCTCAGATTTGGGAGACCAGGTTCAATTCCCTTTTCTATTTGAATTTACCTAAACCCATATGTCTCACCAGACAACAAGGAGTTCCTCAGTCTTACTGCTAGAGCAGTTGCAGTATGAAATATTTGAAATGCGTGTTAAATTTCCCAAAGCTGCATGTCCCCTTTTGCAAAATAGGGTTGTAATTCTGCCCGATCTCACAAGATAATCTGATGCATGTTTGTGAAACAATCACATGCTATAGCAATTTGCGCTATGCCAGAACTTCAATGGAAACAAGTAATTTTAGATTTAGTATCAGATTTGGATAATAAACGTATTTTAATTTATTGACCCATAACAGGAGGTGGAAATGATGGAAATTTTTGAGTTATTTTTTCTCTGTGTCCTATCCATTTGCATACTAGTCACATCAGTTACATTAAAAAAAACAGTATGCGATCATATTAATAAAAGTTATATTGCTTAGGAGCAAAGGGGAAAGAATTTATATTGCATAAACAACTTGAATTCTTCATTTTCCAGGCTTTTGCACTCTCTTTTAATATGAAGTATTTTAAGGTGTATTGAACATCCTGAGAAAAATATTAATATGCTATCACATATACAGTACAAATTGCTAGGCAATATATTAGTGGGCAAAAAGTAGTACAGTTTCCCTGGCTTTGATTCCCCAGTAAAGAATTTGACATAGAGCTTTTAAGTATGGTGTTGGTTTTTTTTTTTCTTGTTTATATGGAAAATCATAATTCAAGGGGAAAAAACAAAAATCCAACTTACATAGTTGTTAGATAACCCAAGACCTGACTTTGTTCAGGAGGAACTTTCTAAAAAATGGACACACTGTGAAAATAATTAAACTGTGTAGTGGTTAATCAGTCATGTTTCTGTGTGTGAAACTGTTTTAGAAAGAATTATAAGGTCATCAGAGAGAATGGTGGTTAGTGTTTTTTTTTTCCTTTTAGAGAAGCTCTGAAGGCATTTTCAGACTTCTTTTATATAAGAAGAGAGACCTGTGTCAGGAAAAGTTTTGCTCAGAAAACACCATTGTCCTCAGGAATAAAAATGCAGACACTAGTAATCTTGCTTCAGACATCACAAAACCTTGTCTTTGTTGGGAAAATGTTGGGGTGTTTATGTTTGTTTGTTTAACTGGTTTTGTTTGTTCTTTTGTTTCTACTGAACTAAAAATCACAGGCTTGTTCCAAGATTTACTTTTTTGGTAGGTTATAAGATTCTGAAGTTTGAATCTTAACAACATAAGGGCTTTAAAAAAGACTCTATCTGAAAAGTGAGACCGCATGTCTCAGCTCTACAAACTTTTCAGCATGTGCTTGACTTAAGTCAGTTAAATCACTGATTCAAGCCTCACTTACTGAATAGGTTTTGGACTTAACAAATTAATCTAGACACATAACAACCTTTTTCTTTACTGATAGTTAAAGGGGTATATTTCCTTAATGTTGGCATAATAAAAAGATGCTTATAGTTCAAGAGCTTATTGCTGTAATGGATGAGGGATAAATTACATATTCTATCACTTTAACTGCTTCCACATTCTGGGTTGCATAGAATTGAATTACTTTGGTAGAAAAAACCCCACACCTCTACAGAAAATAGCTAAATATTTCAAGGCAGACTTTGAGGGTATATAACCATAGTTTTGGATGCTGAGACCAAACCTCTCTCGTCTTTAAACTGTTGGAATATCTGTGATAGCCACAAAAAGGCTGGGAGAAATGATGTGAATTAGGTTTTTTACCTCTTGCGGATAATGGCTTTAAACACTAGGCTAAACAATTCTATTCCTCCATATACTCTGAGTTCAGCGAGTGATTTTTTTGAATGCTTTCCTTCATGCACAGAAGTACAACACTAGACACTGGGGAACCATTGTAATCACTTTTCCATTAGGTGAATGAAAGTTTTAGGCTTGCAGGTGTTAGACTTGGGGCTTAAATTCTGCTAAAGACTCAGCTCAGCTCCTTATATAATTTTGGGGAGATCTGGTTCTAAATAGCATTCATCATGTTACAGGATTGGGCTTTTAGGTATTGCTTTCCTCTCAGAGATACAAGACAATTTTAAATCAGCTTTCCAGACATAGCCACCCATCATAGTTGCTGCTTATCAGGAATCCAGAAATGACATCCAAAACTGTTGTTTTTCTTCACGTTCTCAAACATTGTATTAATCCTTCACAGAGCCATGTATACTTGTCTAATTCTATAATTGTATCCCTGTCTGGAACTGGCACTAATAGAATTTTTAGCTTGTGTGTCCATTATGTCAAACAAACGTTTTCTTTTCTTTTTGTTTAAAGATAAATTTTGATTATTTGAAACTAAGCATTTATCTTCCACAAAAAATGATAAAATCTACTTTTTTTTTTAACTCCATGGGTTTTTTTCTCCTTTTTACATTCTAAATTTCTTCAAATGGCTTTTTGGTCAACATTTTCGATCTTCCATTTCATTTGGTGCATAGAGCATTCTCTGTGAATTCCAACCAACATATAAGATTTCTGATTCCTGGTCAAAGGTATTTCTCCAAATTATGTATTAAGTTTTGGGGTTTTTTTTCCTTTCTAAATGAAATTCATAATTTATGTGGATTCTATCTTGATGAAAGATTTATCATAGATAGTCATTTTCCAGGGTCTTTGTCCTAATGATTTTAACAAAGTTCTGTTCCCCTCCAACCAGAACAGTTTAGCATTCTTAGTATGTATTTGTACTGTACTGTTCTAAAGAAATTAATACAGGTTTGCATCAGTGGACCTCTTTTCCACATATTAAATTAATCTTACATTTTGGGGGAAGGAGGTAAAATAGGCTCATAAGTGAACTTATTGCCAGTACTAATGTTCATGAAGCTTCTAAAGAATCAGGTATTTAAAATGGCCATGTTGAAGCAGTATAAGCTTATCCACAGGTAGATCTTGGAAGAAATTCTTGTGCTGTGCTAGCAAGTAGAAAGCTGATGTTGCAGACTTTTTTAGTGACTGAGTAATACAGACTAGAAACCTGCAAATACTTTTAATCAGGTGATCTGTGCTAAGGGCCTGGGCTCAAGGAGAATACTTTATTTTTTTTTTTGAATACAGAGAAAAATCTCTCTGTGTATACAACTGAAAAATGTCAGGTGTCTCACAACATGGTTGTTTCCTATTTGACAACACGTTTACCAAAAGTAACCATTTTTCTTTCTAGCCTTTCTAATTCAAGGTCATCATTCATTCACTATGAAGAAATGCTAAAAAACAAGAGGTAGCCTGTTTTTTTTTTTTTTTCTACAAAACACAGGCTACTTGTTTTTAGCTAACTGCCACAATTTATATCTGTAGAATACCATTGACTTAGCTTGATTCCTTACAGTTAGTAAAATGTTTTCTAATTTTAGGATTAGGAATAGCAATGTTTACATCATTCACAAGGCTTTTTAGGAATTCATTAATATTTGTAAATGGTCTGAGATCATTGAGTAAAAAGTGCTATTTGAATAAAAGGTAATCTTAGTATCAGCTTTTGGCATTCACTTAGTTATTTTAAGTTTCCTTTACAAATAGGAACTGGTGCTTATTTCCTATTCCTTCTGTATCAGATATGGCATTTGAAAAATATCGTAATGGTTGAGGACATAGAGAAACAAAATTTTCATATCTGATTTTTAAGTTACTAATATTTTCTAAGTGGGCCAGATGTTCAGCTGCAGCAATCCACATAAGAGTTCACTACTATATTATTGCTATACACTATCTGAAATATGCAAAAAATATGAAGATATGATTAAGGCAAGCTAACTATCTGATGCAACATGTTTGCAAGTGGGTATTTTATACATATGTTACTGGGGGAAATATACTGGAACTAACTGGTACAGGACCTTAAGAATGGTTTTTTTGCTTTTAATAATCTGATGACATTTTGGCATGTATAGGTTACTCAGAAGGATGCCCCAGATGTTCAGGGTCATACACGGAGAATAGCTAATGTGAAACATGTAAGTAATAAAAAAGCCTGTATTAAAAGTTTCAATCCAGTTAGTTTTGTTATATTTTGTGATGAATGGTATGACTGTATTGTTATTCTCTGTATGCCATATTATTTTATTAGAAATATAGGTACACAGAATCAGATACCTCTTGAGCTAAATTAAACCAAATCGCCTCTCTGGTGTTTCTTCAGGAATGTTTTGCTAAGTACAGTTCTGGAAAAAAAAGGACGAGGGTAGGAGAGAAGCAGCTCTACTGAAAAAGTAGAGCCATCTATGAAAAATACACAGAAACACAGTATGGCCTCAGAAAACCTTATCAGTGCTTGAAGTAGGATCTCATTTGAAAAACTGTTGGCAATGCGACCAGATAATCTGTTTGATTCTTTCTGTGCTCAGGTCTTTCCATGTTCTTATATGTAACCACGTTTTCAGTGGTATCCAGGCCCCTCATCAATTTCCCCTCCTAAGAGGAATAACTTCTCTCCAAGTTTTGGTTGGATTGCAGATCAGATAGATCAACAATGTTTTGCAGCAGCTGCATCATATTTGCAATATTGATAACAGATGATAAATCAAGAAGGAAGGGATCTGGATAAAATAAAAAGTTACATTTTGGTTTTCAGAACAGGCTACCAGGTGAACGAAGAAAGTTTTCACAGGGAAAATATTTTGAATATTATTTAACAGGCCAAAGACAGAGCTAAAATAAGTTAAAGTTTCTCTTGGAAGGTAGTATGTCAAGTAATTTTCATAATACCACGCTTTTACTACAAATAATATTTGCTTCATCTCCCTTGGCATGTCATTTTTATGAACAAGAAGTAGCAGTCTTGCTTATTTTCTATGTTCACCTTATCAGCTCTACTTCATGAATTTCACAGAACAATAATCCTTTCCTCCCTTAGTTTGGCAGATGTAGAAGTCTGCTCTTACAGAAACTATCAAGATCAAATAGAGAGCAAGAGGAGTCTTGTAAATCAGCAGAGATTCTCCTCTTGGAAAATATAATGTCAGAAAAGGAGCACAATGTAAAAATTGTAATTAATTATAGTAATTATAGTTAGTGGGCATTCCAAGCAAAGAGACAATGCTTTATCAAGGCTGGCAATTATGCAAGCATAGGAAAAGTACAGCCAAAAGTAAAAACAAGCATTGAAACTGAGCACATCTATATATGTAAATCAAAAACCAACCAAAACCAACTCTGAAACTGAGACATCAGCCACATTGCCAGTGCACAGATAACAAATGTTCTGTCACAGCTCGCTTGCCTAAAATACCCAGACAGACTGGAACAGGATTAGTGGGATCACAACTGGTTATCCTTCTCTAATCCATTCCAGTCAAGAAGATCTGCCTTGCTAGTTCCTGTTCTGATACACAACTGCCTATGAAATACTGTGGGCTAAGGCCACTTAAGGTGGCTAAGGCCACTAAGCCTGCAGTGGTGGGCTAAGTGTCAGTTTATAACTGCCAGGCCTCAACATATTATGAAATCTGTTCTTCTACTGCGTAGAAGAGCCTTCCTATGAAATCAGTTTATTTGCTGGTTGCTCTTGATCTTGTCCTGTCTTTTTTCCTGAGGTCAGACTCTGGTTTTACTATTGCTTATTCGGTATTGCTGATATTCTACCTACATGGGTCACAGAGTCTCTAGTGACAGAAATAAGTCCACATAATCTATATATCTAGTATGTTACAGCTCTTACTCTTAGCCAAAAATTAGCTTTAAAAATAATTTCTGCTTACTGGAATACATCTTTCTATCCAGAAGGCAGTCTGGTTTGGTTTGGGTTTTTTTCCTCCTTGGTTCAGAGCCTGTTTTACTGCCTAATCAAAATACAATACTAATTACGATGAATATACATTGAGTTGAGTGGAACTGGACTTTTAATCTCACAAGAGAGTTGTGATATTTCTGCTCATACGTCACTGTCTCCAGGTATTGTATCAACACAGGAAAATCTTTTCTCCCTTTTGAGCACCAAAGAATTCAATGCACCCTGTGATGTAATGACCAGCTCAACACACTGTACTCATCATGCTGGAACCAAACTTTACAAATCAATTTCAATTAGGAGAGAGTGGAAATGCTCATGTGCATTTTTCTGCCTGAGAAGACAGAAATGCCAGCACTTCTGGAGAAATTAAAGCTCTGAAAGAGAGAACAGTTTGCTTCTATGAGTTATCAAAGTACAGTTGGTCTGCTCTGTTTTAGACAGTTTTAGCCAATAGGTTCAGAACTAAGATGAATTCTTATGAAATTCTAAGAAACTGACATTACCTATTTATACAGTTTAAATTAATCCTCATCATTAAATGTCAGGATCATGAAGGAGATATTTCCAAGATTACTTCTGTGGGTTTAATGTTCATTTTCAGCTTGAACTGCTGCCCTACTGTTTTGGGGTTTTTTTCATATTTTAATAAACTGAAAAACAGCCTAGATAGCAAGATTTAACTTAAAGATGTCAATTGTAAAGATAATTTTTAAATTATAGTTTCCTGGTGGGAGACTACTATGGGGAGCTAAAAAGGGGAGAGGCGTTCACTATGAAATGTAATGTTCATCCACTGAAATCTCAGCACACATAAAGGTTGATTTGCTTCTTAGGCAGTCCATTTTTGGAAGGACTGTAGCACACTGCTGACTCATGTTCAATTTAGGGAACCACGGACTTGTGCATATTCACTGGTTTAAGTTTAGTTTCCTATAACGCAGGTAATACATCAGTCCCACAGACTGCTGCAGGCTGGGAGGTGTGAAGGCAAACCTTACCCGTAAAAACTGAGGCAAAAAGATCATTGAATACCTTCGTCTTTTCCATGTCCTTTGTCATTAGTTTCTCTGCCCCACTGAGCCATGGGTCTACAGTTTCAACAGCCACTTTTGCTGCCAATGTACTCATAGAAGCCCTTTTCCATAAATCCTTAGCAAGTTTCAACTCCAACTGTTTAAGCATTTCTCTGTATGCTCAGGCAATGTCTCTATATTCCTCCTGGGTTGCCTGTTCCTGCCTCCACCTTGGTTGTGCTTCCTTTCCCCATTTGAGCTCAGCCAGGTGTTCCTTCTTCATCCACACTGGCCTTCTGCCATGCTTGCTTGACTTTCTGCATGTTGGGAGGTTCTTGTGCTTTGAGGCAGCTATCTTTGAAGATCAGTCAGCTTTCCTAGGCTGCTGACATTAATAAAATCCCACCCTTCATAGGAACAGTGATATCACGTCATGGGTTCAATTGTGTTGGGTATACAGCAACTGCAGAAATGCAACCGAATCCATGACTGGCATGCCACAGCAGCAAACATCCTGACTGTAGCTGACATTTAAATCTTAAAAAAAAAAAAAAAAAAAAAAAAAGCTGCCTGACAACATATATTGCTACAGTGTTTTTTGTTTTTCTCAGGTACGTTGTTCAACAGTATGTCATTTGGTGACTTCTGTTTCAGCTACAAATTATATTACATTGTACTGTGTTGTAACAAAATGGTACTAAGGAAAGTGGGAAAAACCTGATTTAACTCACTTAAATGACATGGACTATTCTTTTTCATGAGTCGAATCTGAAAGTATATTCCACTAGAGGGCTCTCTTTACACATGAAACAAAAATCTGACCAGCAGTACTGACTTCTATCAGTTCTTTAGGTTAAAGACAGGGGGTTTGGTTTACGTAAGAAACGTGCATCAGTATACAGGATAAGACCCTGTTTGGAATATATAATTAGTTTTGTGACTTCATTTTCAAAGGAAGCATGCTGGTCCAACTGAATTATTTTTAGTCTGTGAACACAAACATTTTGGCGAACTCCTAATTAAATTAAACATCTCACCCAAATTCAGACCTCCCTGAGGTCAGTAGGAATCGGATTAGGCCAAAATTGTTATTTTATGGGTTGACCAATATCATTAAAATATTTTTTTGGCAGGGGCTTATGTTTACATATGCTGACCTTTCTTATGTGAAGATAACCCTACTATCTTCCTACCTGAGAGCCTAAAAACATATTTTACTAAAATAGACCTATGATGAGCAATGCTGTTTTCATCTCTATCAGTACCCAAACAGCAGCTGTTCCTTTTTTCACTTGAACACTGTTTAAAAACTTGTAAATAAGAAACATTAACATCAGTTAACCATCATTTCTACATAATTGCACAGTGGTATCAGCAGCAGCGTTTCAAGAACACAAGTTGCATTCTTCCAGACTGAAAAGAAATAGGGCTATGTTTGTAAAGAAATGTAGGCACAAGAAGTGCAGGCAGGTGCTTTTGAAAATCCCAGTGGACTTAAACTCCTATTGCAGACAAGGTACAACCCTGCTTCTCTCCTGTAGTAACCAATCTTATATTTAAGAGAATTATGTCCAAAACATAACTATTTTAGATGTGGGAATATCTGTCTGGAGTGCCACATTGCTTCCCTTACCCAAGGGAAAGCCTCAACTGCTCCCTTTCCCATCTCCAGTCTAGCCCTTGGCCTGTGCTCTTTCCTCCTTTGCCATTGTCTGCGTAGGTTCTGGACAATCATTTCTCTTCACTCTGAGCCATGTTTTACCCTTATGTTGCTTTTGGTTCCAACCTTCTTATTCACAGACCTCTTTTCTTCCAACTAACGGTTTTCGAATATTTTTCTCTTGTTCTCTGGAAACTCTAGTTGCTATAGAGACACCTGATGATTACAGAGACAGTGACTACCTTTGTTAGAACCTCAGTTGCTATAGCAATGACTGTTGGCTATGGGTTCAATGAAATCTGCTACACGGTTCGTGCCCTTTTACGCAGCAATACAGCTTGTAAAAGCTTCTTTTAATTGTTATGCTCAGTAATGAGACTGTGAGCCAAATCCTGTTCTAATTGAAGTCAGTGGGAGTTTTGCCATTAACTTCAGTGAGACCACAGTTTGGTCCTAAACTCCCATGTGCATAAATAACAAAAGGAATCTACTTTCAGCACAGCAGCAAACAGAGTATGGTTTCATTCAGTTAGTAACATCTGAACCCGGTAACAAAACTTGGATGTCTGTGACTGTATTTTAGGAAAGACTGACTTAAATGATAATCTCTTTTGGAATATTATAGAAATAGTCAATTCTCAGATCAAAAATATCATGGTCCTTGGGGATGTGTGTGCATTCTTTTAAAGAGAGGAACTGCGAAACAAAAATGTCATCTTTAAAATTCTTAGATCATTCGTTTTTCTTCAAGGAGAAATGTTTCCCCGTTGTTGCTTTGTGGAAACAGTGACAAAAGAGTAAACATTTTCAAGGAAATATCTTCACATCACAGAAGGGGTATCTCTACTGAAAACGTAGATATAATGCTGTTCTTCCAAAGGCCATTATTTCTTGGCAGTGTCCCTGAATTTTTTTTTGACACTATAGGAATGACCTCTGAAGAATGTCTTAAAGCCAACTTTGCCTTTGAGCTATTTCTGTTCTATTTAAGGTATCCTGGAGATAGTTTTAAAGTTGTGAGAATCCAGTTCTAGTACAAGTTGAGATTGGAAAGCGCTATGTTTGATATGCCCTTCCACTTATGTTTGTTTTGTTAGGTTATACCCAACTTATCATATATTATGACTGTTGTAGTCACTTGTTCCGTCATCTGGAGGCCTTTTCGGGAACTCATTACTGTTCTCCTGTTTATCCCGTTTTTTGTGAAGCTATGTGGAAATCTGCTGTGAATGTGTGTCAGAAGAACAGAAGTTCTTCCCCTTGATCCCCTCAATAAGGTCTAAGTTACAGGCAAGATTATAAAATGTCTAATTTTCAGCATGCTCAGAATAAAAACTCTGACATGCCCACTTCAACAGCTGCCGCAAAATTAAAAAACTCGGAAGTCCTCTTACAGACTTCTACCATGCATATTTTGTATGAAAATCTGCTCATTTTAAGCAGTTAGGAATAGATAAAAAAAAATCATGAAAGTACCTGAAATAACTACCATTGATCCCTTTCTAAAGATCTAGGCCAAAATGATCACAGTGGAGTTTTTCATTTGCTAAGGGAAAAGTATGGGATGGAGAAACATTGCCATTACAACAGAAAAACTGAAGTCTTCCACAAATCACACCTTGTATCAGCATATATTCTGTATAGATTTCTACTAGAGTCACTCCCTAGGTACTGTCAGATACATGCAGAACACCGGAACTCTGTGTGCACTCCCATGCTTTTGGTGTGCTTACTGCTCTATAGCAATTTTTCTGGACCCAGGCCAAGACTCTGAGGGAATTCAGGCTCACTTATCTTTCCTCTCCCTTCATATAATTTCCTCAAAATTTGGCATTTCTTCTTGCTACAGCAGTCATTTCTTTCTCTCTCTTCTGCTCTCCAAAGATAAGCTGTGGAAGATTCCTGAAATAAATAATGAAAAAAATCCTCTCTTATGAATTCTGCACTCCTCTGGTGATCAGTCTCATCTGATGATCAAAGTCTGTATTAGGCATTTCTTTGTTTTGATACTAGCATGTTGGGCAAACTGGTTGTTCTTGCTATTTACACATGCTAGGTTTTCTGTGGATAGAGGCTCATGAATTGTTAACAACTGCCTATTATGAATCCTGTGCAATTATCTTTTGGAATTTCTGATTGATTTAGCATCATAAAATCAGAATGAAATAATAATTCAGATTTGAAGGGACTTCGGGGGCTCATCTGGTCCAAAGTCTGAGCCAGCTTAGATCAGGCTCCAAATTGCTCAATGCCTTGCTGGTTTTTTTTCTGGGTCTTTAAGTTGCAGGTAGAGAAGAGAGGAAGCAAACAAGTACAGTGTTCAAATTAAGTGAAGTGAACCATTTTGAAGAAGTTATATATATATAAAAAAACCCATTTACAATGTAGAGCTGAAATTCAAAAGTTATCCATAAATTCTATCGTACTCAAAGCATCATATGCCGAGTCCTGCATTTTCATTCGTTTTTCAGTCTGGTCACAGAATAAGATTAGAACTATTGTTTTTGTTGCTGAAGTTTCACTTTCTTAGGCATTACATGGACATTTTCCACCAGTCTGTTATGGGAGACACAGGAGACTGAAATACTGAAAATTCTTGGGGACCACTAATTTTGATGAGATTTTCTGCTTTGCAGGAAAAGGCTTTATGAATTACGTACTGACTAATCTGTTCCATTTCTGAGGCACATGAGGAATTCTGTCCTGTCTTCTAACAAGCATACACAATGTATTTTGGATTATTCACATACTCTGCTTGGATGCCTAGTGCATTCTTGTATGATTTATGGACAAACTATGTTCTGGTATCTGAAGAGATATATTATTTTCCATATCCTTCTAGTAAGAATACACTATCTGAAATGAGCAACAAACAAGCTTAAAGCTATGTCTGTTGGTATCTGAGGGAGAACAGATACTAATTCCCTGCTTGAGGATGTTCTTTCCATCCATGCCCCATATTAAAACTTACAGCAGTTCTCTGGCACTGGTAGGGAGAATAACTACAGGGGCTCACCATCCCAGTTTACCAAAGGCTTGGAACAAAGCTAGATTTGTGTGTCTTGAAATCACACATGTTGTTCTGGCAAGTGTTCCTTAAGTGCTTAACTGATTAACCAGTGTGCTTCCAGGACACTTGAGACTTTTGTGGATGTTCATGTCTCTCACAGCTTAGGTGCTTCTTAGGAAAAACAGCATAGCTTCTCAACATCCTTAAACGTAAAAGGAAATAATTTTAGGAGAAATCAGCTAAGTATCCCAGACAGAAAGTGGTAGGAGGTTATTCAAGCTGAGCCAGCACTTGTGGTATTGCTGCTTTGTTCTCAGACCTGCTGCTAGCAGTGTTCTTTATCCACTTTGTTGTCCCCTCTCTCGCTAGTCTTCTTCCATCTCCATTGGATGTAGGCCAGGAGAAACAGTTGTTCCTTATAAGGCAGCTTTAGCAAAAAGAAAGAAAAAGGGTGTTGAACATATATTTACATATTGTTGTTGCTTGACTTCTCTCCTCTCGAGCACAGCTTGAATTCTTCCATGAAGAATGTTCTCTCCACCATGTGTGACAGGCTAAACCTGGCAACAGTCTACCTGCTGAGTACAGCCCTCCAGGTGTGTGGCAGTATGCTTCCCCCCCCCCCCCCCCCCCCCCCCCCGCAGGAAACGAAACTTCTACAGGCAGGGAGAAGAGAAAAAAAACCCCAAACCCTAGAGGCCACAGGTTGAAAGTTGAACAGACCAATCGAGATGTGCCAGGTACACTGAGGTGAACTTCTTGGCCAATAGGGATTAAAATGACCACAGATCAGATTCGACAGGGGTATAAACGGGGTCCTGCCAGAGGACATGTGGGAATCAGTCCTCCTTGGAGCAGCAGGTCTGCAGTCGGGGACTCCCCCTCGGGTCGGGGCACCACCCGAGGTAACTGCTCGAGGGAGAGAGCCCTCATCTTTTAGGTGAGTGATATGTGCATTTTGAGCCATCACTTTAAATCTTAAGGATTCTTAAGTTTGCTGTATAGTACTAATTCCCCTTACATTATTGAGCCTGTAGTTCACTAATGCTACGGGAGTTCTAACTAATGTTTTACTGAAGAATAAATCTGACTTTTAACACCTGTGGGATTTGATTGTGCGTGCCTCCGTAACAAGGTGTACAGAAGATAGCAGGATAGGTCCTCACCTACCAGAACCATGATTCTCTAAAATGAGAAGAGCCATAAATAAGGGATTATTAGATCAATGTCTCACAGCAATCCTTTTGTTTGTTTGTTTTAGTAGCAGCAAACCCCAGAACTTTTGTGCGTCCACACATTCTGTCACTCCAAAGTAGAGTGAACTGAACTGGTCTTGGAAAAGAGGAAAAGTTGCAGCTTCCCGACCAGCTGGATTTTACTGGGTTTGGAGACACAACAGTCATAAAGATTCAGCACTCCTCTTCTTGTTGCTTCCACCTTCTTCCCACCTTCTAAAAATCTATAGAGAAATAGCCTTTGGATGTAGTTCTTCATATATTCCATAGCACTCCACATGGGAAAAAACAGGGTCTTTTGGGGGTGTTAAATGGGATATATTACATCATGAAACATGTCTGACAGGTTAAGTTAATGTGCAAGCTTAAAGGTTCTTGTTGTGACTCTGGAAGACTCTGCCAGTGAACCACAGGCTATTTTGTTTGAGTATTTGTTAAGTCTGGTTTTGAATATAGCCTTTTGTGGAAAGACACAATATAGGTGAGCAAAAGGTCAGTTACTGGCTCTGAAAGAAAGTAATTTCATGGGTTACATTTACATCTTGCATACTAATTAATTTTTAGGGGTTTTAAAAGAAGTGAAACTGAAAATACCATTATCTGGCTTTGTGAGTTGTTCCTTTATCTAGGAATTATGCATTTCAAAAAAATAACATTAAATTTTTGGAATGTGGATATTGTAATGTTTTATAATGATAGGTATTTTTCATGTTTTAAGATGGTAGAAGAAATGTGAGAGTATGTTAGTATTCTGATAATACAATAGGTTGTATTTTCTCAATGAAAATTCAGATTTCAAAGTCCCCTCCTAAATCCCCCCTAGAAATCAGTTCCATGGAATTTAATAATTCACATCTCACATAAGAGCTAGACTTTTTAGAAAAAAAGTAAGTAAAAATGTTTTAATATATTATTTAAAGTTACTAATATATGTTATTCAGCATCTCCCCCAAATGGAATATTGTACACTGAGAAAAACCTTTTACTGAACTGCTTTTTAAAAAAAAAAAAAAAAAAAGTGGGTCACGTAACTTTTCATGTGATATTTCAAAAGATTTATGGCATTTTAAAAGATATAAGAGCACATCTTAAACTGAATTGCAGTCATAGTAGGCAAATAGAGGAATATTTGCATACCAAATGGGAATTGGCAAATTTATATGTCCTTCCTTAACATTTTTAGAATTTCTATTAAAATGGTAATTTTATAAAGGAAAATAGTACAATTTCTGATATTGAAAGAACCCCTTTGAGACAATCCTCAAATTTATCACTCATTTGAAATGGATGGGAGGGACCATAAGAATAGCTAGCCAAATAAACAATGTATTTTAAACAGAACTTTTTCTCTGGAATCAAATCTAGAGTTAGCCTGATTAGTCATCTGCTCAGCCATAAATTATTGTTATTCTGCTTCCGCTTGGCTTTTTGTTTCTATGCAATCTAAATCTGATGCAGACACATTTGTTTTGCAGTTCATAAAGGTGATACTGCTATAAAAACAAGCAATTCACTACTTGTTACTTCAGTTCTGCCATTCTACCTGGAATCATTATAAAAATAAATCCCATTTCATATTTTTACATATAAATTTAGACACTTCAGGCCTCTATTTCTGAAAATACTACCTAAAATGATTAAGTAGAGTATATGCTTTGTCCTAAGGAAGCATTGAAATTACTTTAAATTGTCCAAACATCTTAATGTAAGTGAGATAACATTTTCAAAAGTACTGTAAATAATGGATTTTGTTTCCAGCATTCAAATTAGCAAGCAAAAGTTGCTAGCAATACCATTCTTTGTGCTTCTGTTGCAAAGCAAACAGAAGTCAATACAGTGTTATTTAATGCGGAAAAAGAGATTTATTTCTTAAATAATATTTTAAAATGTTGGGTTTTGTAAATAGCAATTTTTTTTTTCCTCCCACTCCATTTCACAAGATCTGCTCAAGGCGAGCAAAAAAGGAGGCTTTCCTTAAAAAAAAAACAAACAAACCCAAAAAACCCCAACCAACCAACCAACCAAAAAACAACAAAAAAGTCAGTGATTAAGAAATAGTGAAGGAAAATGTAAAAGGGCTTCTGAAATTTAACTACTTTTGAACAGGTCACTGTGTATTTTTCCATCTTGCTCTTCTTGAGACATTGGACAACTGTTACAGCTCATGGTAGTATATCTACAAAGAAACTGGGAATTGGCCCCATCCCTCTTTCATGAAGAGGCAGAAACCATTTCCTCCGGGGCAGTCATTTTGTCTTTTAAGAAAACTCAGACAGGAAGGACAGGCAAATTCAGCTAATATGCTGTCCCAAAGTGCAAAGGTCTTAGGAAGCCACTTCTCAAAACCTCCTCTGGGGTTTTTATTTCCTCTTTAAACCTAGCATGACTATCTCAGGGGCTATAATGCTCCCCCCCCCCCCCCCCCCCGAAATAGATCTTTTTGGTATGACAAACTCAGAGTGAAAATTGCTAACAAAAAATGTAGAACTGATGAAGTCTACTTCTTCTAAAGCCCAGATCTGAGATGGGACATCTGAATTCCTTGCCTTACTTTGCCATGCACTTCCTGTAGGGATGTTATCATTTATGTCTTCTTGTGAGATTTAATTTACTCATGTTACTGAATGATTTTGGGATCCCTGAATAGTTATTATACAAATGTTCATTAGTGTTATTATGAATTGCCAAGTAATTCAGGCATTTTCCTAAAGGAACATATCCAGCTATATAGGGGCTTAATATTTTGATACCACCATGCACAATCCTTTATTTTGATATGCTATTGAAGAAAAGCTGCCAATAGCTATACAGAAGACATCTTTTTTTTTCAACGCTGCCCTCCATTTCAATCCCATTTACAGAAAACCAATGTGTCTTTGTTCCCTATGCACTAAACTATGGAGTGGAACTCATGGGCCTCTATTTCAAAGTTACTTCCACAGTGCAGAGAGGTTTCCATGAGAGAATGGCATTTCTAAAACTGCAGAATCACAGAAAGCTGGAATCTTGCCAGTCTAAACAGTAAAGGACTACAGTGACATACCAAAAAATATCTGTTCAGATATGGGCCTTGTCACTTCTGCAAAGCTATGGAATCTTCTGGGAAATTAGAAAATCCCATGTTATAATCAATGCTTTGGGTCATGTTTTCATTTGTCCTGTAAATCTGCAGTGACAATTGTCTTTGCTTCAGTTTAAGACAGAGTAGGTAAATCAGAAACACATGAAATAGCTTTCTCTAATTTTTCAGAAGTGTTTTGTACCTACAGTTGAACTGTAGGAGTACAAAATTATGGCTGTTAAATGCAAGTGTACACAATTTTTTTGTGTACCTCTACAGTGTGAAATGTATATTAACTCCACTGAACAATATTATATCATAAATAGGTTGAAGGAGAGCCTTCTGTTAACTTGAACACTGAAGAGTATACTGAGGAAGATGAAATCAACACCATTTAGTGCCACACGTAAATAAGTGTGGAAAAAATATGATGGAATCTTTGTGTTAAAAGGTGTTTTTCAGAACTGCAGACCTGACTGTTCAGCATATCTGAATACAATGATGCTTTTACTATAAACTCTGCAGTCTTTTTTTCCTTGTAGCATTAATGTCTAGGAAACAAGATTTTCATCAGTAACAGCAGCATTTAGCCAGACCTTTAAAAATTTCACTGAAAGAAAAAAAAACCTGTCACAGTGAGTTGGTTTACTGTCCTGTCCCTGCTGGAGACCTAAGGCTGAATTCTGAGTTGGGTCACAAATGAAAGAGTTTATACCAGTCACCATCTGTGCAGCATCACAACGTTACCACACATTCTATCATCATTCAGAATGCTATGAAATCAAAGTTACAAAGACACGCATCCTTGCCTCAGTAGTGAGATGTACTGATAGTGCTGCTTGGGAACACTTAAGCAGCACTACTGCATGATAGTTCATTCTGTTACTGCTTCACTTATTAAAAGCAGATTCTCATCTCTTGCATCTGAGGAAATGAGATCACAATTTGGCCCCATAACAGTGAAATAACTCATTTGCTACCTAATGTGTTATTCCATTAAGCACCAATATACCAACCAGTCACAGATATAATTCCCTACTTCTTGTTTTAATCCTGCTACACTTTCAAATGTACTTCTAAAGTTGCAGAATTTTTCTGCATGGAAATATAATTACATCTTTAAGTTGGGACCATGAAACATTTGCATCTGGCAACAGCGATACCTACAGATAGATTGCATTAAGCTAACTTTGCTACTGAAAACTGACAGGCCTTACAATTATGCCATCACTAGATCTGCAAAAGCAGAGCAGGGAAGCAGCATTTGTAAGACTGCTTTGTGCCAGATGGCACACCATGTCAGAAAAATCTATTTGAGCCCTTGTGTTCTTGCATTATAACCAGCAGATTGTCAGCTGGAGTAAAGTACAGAAAGTATGTAATTTAACTGACCTTGTCTCTGTAGGAATTGATTCAGAATCAGAGGATGAAACTATTGATGTTTTGACTTGGTGAGGCCATTTCCTTTTTTCTTCTCTCTCTCATATATTGGTGATTGATAAGGACTGCTGCAAAACTTGTTCTGAAATGCGAATGATTTGTGAACTTGAAAGACATGCCATTTTAATAAAATAGCACTCTATAATACTGCTTCTCAATCCTATGACCTCAGATACTTAGAAATAAGTTTCTTTGGATTGCAAATTACAAAATACAGCTCTATTCATTTTCATGGTTACATGCTAGAAACTGTCTATTTTCAGATTGTGATCTTGAAGTCGAACTTCAGACACAAAATCAGGCTGCTCTGTAATTGATCTGCAGACTTTCCTGGATAAACCACTTCAGTCTGAAGACCCAAAGCACACTGTCTCCTAACACAGTGTGGCCAGTAAGCACCAACCTTTCAGTTACCTTCAGGTTCTGTCATTAACTTTCAGTCAATTACAAAACATCAGGTAGTGCACTCAGAAGGGAATTGTTTGAGAACCCTCACAACTGGGTATGTAGGGAGGAAAAAAAGTAGCTTGCTCTTTCTCCACCAGCACAGCTTTCTTGGGTGCATGCTTTTTACCGCTTGATCTCATAACAGGGAAGGATGCTCAGACTGTCCATTACTATCACGGCTGCACTCTACCAGAGTTCTCAGAGAGCCCTACCTTGGATTCAGTAAAAGTTTTTTGAACCGAAGATATTTACAATGAAATACTTCAGAATTAATGAACCAACATTTTCTAACTATGTAACCAGCAATATATTATGGTCTTTTATGGAACCCAGTTAAAAAAATGTAGGGTCATCTGTCAAACCAGTCACTAATGTTTGTTCCTGTGAACTACTCATTTTTCAACCAAAACTAGTGAAAATCAAATTTGAAATAAATGAAAATGAAATAAAGTACTACCTTAATTGTAACCCCTCATTTCTTCCAGTGCTTTAATTTTTAAAAAGTCAGCCAGAGCGTTGCTTTCCAGGAAATATGTGGCACCTTTTTATTTTTTTATCTCACTGTTTATAACTAGAATAACACTGCAAACATTTTTAAGCTGTCTTTGAGCCTGGCAAATGTTCAAGGCTAATGCAACTTATGAAATAAAACTGGAGGTATAGCTGTCTGCTGAACAGAAGGCAGGTAAATAGAAAAAATCCAGCCTTAAACTTACATCTTTTTGAGTGCTTTACAGTACAAACAAGAAAAGGTATTTATTAGGATAGAAACTTCAAAATATATATTACTGGCAATGCTGTCTTCATTGTTGTCCAAAAGTTTCACCTTGTCAAGCAATTTTCCTTTCATTTTTATTAGTAAGCAGTTAAACAATAAGTGAATAATGGCTTTTTAAAATATATTTGTTTGTCTTAGGTCTCTAGACCTTTTCCAGTTAATGAAAGTCTAGATCATGCAGTGAATTAATGAGTAGAAAAAAAGAAACCAAGCTCCACCTCTGCACACTGTTATCCTGCAGGCAAAGCCAGATGGAAGGATATTAATTTCAACTAGCTTTGGGTTAAGTTTATACATTCTAGTTGTAATATTTAAACTGTAGTAAGTAAAATTATTTTAATGGGAGTTCTGATCATGGTGCACTTGCATGCCAAACCTGTATTTGAACACAGGTGATTACATTTTGCTCACTGTCATAGTACTAAGGTGATTAATAGATATGATGCCAAAATTTTGTGTAACATTTTGCTTTGCCTTTTTTCACTATTGTCTAATTTATGTTCCCCAACTCATATTTAAAAAGTCATTAACTTTTCTGTCTGTTATATTCCTAATCCTTTAGTTCCCATTTACTATAAGTGAATTAAAATGAAATTAGTTTTTTCTTTTTCATTCTATCTGTGGCTATTTTTTTTCTTTAGATCTGTGTTGTGATTAGTGAATCTAAGCTTACTCATTTCTCTTGTTCTTCCCACTGTGATAGGTCTATAATTTGATCCATATGCCAGTTTTTCCACTATTAGACTACTGTTTCTATTTCTATAAGAGTACATCTTAACACTCTTGCTTATTTTGGATATGCTACTGTATCCATGTTATCCAAGAATAAACTATGCCCATGTAGCACTTTTGAGGTCCATTTAAAAATATTCTTAGTTATGCAAACCAAAACTGCGTATTGCTTCTGTAGACAAATGCATGTTGAAAGTAAAAAATGTACTGTGGGCCACCACACCACCACTTACAGAAGGAAGAGATCATTTCTAGTATCACTGAATTTCAAGCTTGGCTGAAATCTTGCACTGGGATTCTACACGTGCTTTCAGGATGTTAATCTCCCAAGTTTTTCCTAAGCATTCCAGCTCTAACAATGGTTGTGGTTTTGCTCCCTAGTTTTTAAAGATACAAATTCAATACTTTCTCCCTTTTTGGTATCTTTGCCTGTTAACTTTCTGTGACTAGATAGTTTTAACGAGCTGTCCGTTAACAGATGAATCAGTGGACTTTAATTACCAAGTGGTTAAACCCATTTTTCTCTTAATGAATTTTCTGATTTTTTTAATGAGTTTTTTCTCAGTTTTTTTTACTGGTGTTTTTTTTTTTCCCTTTTAATTGTCTGCTCCCTATTCATTCCTTTTTATATTACTTAGGTCTGTAGCCACCTTACTAAGCGCTGAAGCAATAGTTTTTTACTTAGTTGTGCTTCTTATAATAAAAGAAACATATCATTCTGGATTATTTAAGCTGAATTTGCTGTGGCTGTGATCCATATAAAGCACAGTTTTGTGGACATAACAAACTTTCCTGAAAGTCGGGGGCATGATTAACCATGTGTCCTGGTTTTGGCTGGGATAAAGTTAATTTTCTTTCCAGTAGCTGGTATGGTGTTATGTTTTGGATTCAGTATGAGAAGAATGTTGATAACACACTGATGTTTTCAGGTGTTGCCAAGTAGTGTTTAGATTAAGTCAAGTCTTTTTTCAGCTTCTCATGCCCAGCCAGCAAGAAGGCTGGAGGGGCACAAGAAGCTGGGAGGGGACACAGGCAGGACAGCTGACCCAAACTGGCCAAAGGGATATTCCATGCCATGTAACATCATGTCCAGTGTATAAACTGGGGGGGAGTTGGCCTGTGGGGGGATCACTCCTCGGGAACTAACTGGGCATTGGTCAGCAAGTGGTGACCAATTGCATTGTGCATCACTTGTTTTGTATATTCCAATCCTTTTATTATTATTGTAATTTTATTATTGTTGTTATTATCATGATTAGTTTCTTCCTTTCTGTTCTATTAAACTGTTCTTATCTCAGCCCACGATTTTTACCTTTTTCCTTCCGATTCTGTTCCCCATCCCACTGGGTGGGGGAAGTGACTGAGCGGCTGCGTGGTGCTTAGCTGCTGGCTGGGGTTAAACCACGACACCATGATACTCCTTATTCTAGTCATCTTTACTATGAGGTCTGCAGACATGTACGCCTTGTTACAGTGTTCATCTGCAAAGCAGGGTAAGCACTGTATATTTTTCCATATGCGAAACTGTTGGCTGAAGCAAAAACTAGCTAGAAGTGGCTCTTAAGTTATGCCAACTAGACAGTAATTTGTTGTTTATTTCTCAACAAAGCTTCGGTAGAGCATTAAACAGGTGACCATATACATCAAATCCATTTTTCTACTTGTGGTGTATCTAATATTGTAACATTAAAAGATGGGTTGCATTTTCATATGCTTCATAGTTTCCTAGACCAGAAAGGACTACTAAATCATCCAGTCTGATGTCTTAAATATTGCATACAATTAAATTTCAGACAGTTACTCCTTTATTAAGCTAAATCCATTGCTTAATCAACCAACAGCTTATTCTATAATTCTGAATTGGAAAAAATCACAGAATCACAGATTAATTTAGGTTGCAAAGGATGTCTGAAGATCATCTAGTCCATTTCCCTGATGAAAGTATGTCCAGCTTGGGCTGCCTTCAGCTAATTTCACAAGGCCCCAGTTCTGCCTTTCTAGGCTTGTTATCAACCTCTTATAAGACCTTGGGACAGCAGTGGTACGGCTCTGCGGTATTTTATAGGTAGATGGGAACAAACTATGCCTTCATGGTCAGAGCTGATGTCAGCTCTGAACGAACAGTCATTGGCTACAGTTAGGAGGTGCTGACTGTGACAGTGTATTCCACCTCTCAGCAAGATTTTTTTCCAAACTTGTAAAACAGCCTGCAACATTGAAAGAGAATTCTGCTTCCAAGACATTTTGGTTGTTTTATTGAATTTTTAGGAATCCTCAGAGGTTGCTTGACTAAGAAAAAAGAAAAGAAAAAACTGCCTGCATAGCCAATGTAAAATTGTTCTAGATAATTACTTCCTTGTTGGAGATAAGAATAAGTTTCTCTTTCATTAGACAAATACTTTAGGAGAGATTTGTTCCTAAACTAAACTAATCCCTCCCACTGGACAACCTGGAACTTTTCATAGCTTCTACATGGTCATAGTGCTCATTCTGGACTAAATTACATTTTTAACAGTTAAGAAAAAAACTTACATTCTTTTTTGAATTGTATTTTTGGGGGAAGAAGTAGGCTAAATTCTTATGTGGTAAGACTTTTCTTTGAAAGCATGGCCCTTACAATTTTTTAAAAATCCCTATCTCCTAGTGTGGTTTGTTATTCTCCAGGTTGTGTCTGTAAGTGTTCTCTTTCATATAAGAGTAATGAAACTAGTTTGGTTTTATCCACTATTATAAGATGTAAAAGCCTCATTTCACCTTTTGGGGATTTTCGCCATTCTGTAAAAATCAAAGCTTTATATAACGCTTAGTGTTAAAGCAGAAGAAAATCTCTCAACTGTCTTTAGTAGTCCTGTTCTCACTGAGTCAATAAGCCTTCCATGTCTTTTAAAAAACCCTTTACTGTTTGGTGCTTTAACATATACTTCCTTGATGCTCTCGCTTATCAGATGTAATTGTGTTTAAAATGAGTGGTTCATTTATCATTTACACTTGAACCTGTGAGGAATTCATATTGGTGTATCTGGAACACTGTGGTAGTTCTGACAACAACTGAGAGGTCTGTGACTTCAGTTGTGACCTAAGCAGGAGAAAACAAAGTGGGAAGAGTCCCCACAGGAAAAAAAGTATCCTTAGTTACGGAGGGCCGTGTAGGCAATCAGTGGATCATGGTAACACTTTCAGTGTTTAATCCTTTACTTAGCAAGCCTAATCTTGACTGCAACATTTTTCTAATTAGAAGCCGATTTCAGATCTTCACTTCCTTAGCAAAAATTCTTAAAATGGTGCAGTCCCTTGATTACAATTATTCATTAGGTCCCTTCATTATAATTATTTATAACAGTTTGTGGTGTATTACAGAAGGTCTACTTAAAGACACAGTTATATTGGCAGCCCTATTAAAACCATTTGAAGACAAAAGGGTAAGTGGTACCTTTTTTTACGTTGTTCAAGACTTGCTTTTTTTATTAGTCTGATAAACTTGAGATTTAAGAGATTCCTTTAGGTTAAATCTTCATTTAGGAAATGAAGAAAAAACAAAAACACCTGCTGGGCCAAGTTCCCAGACCCTTCAATTTGGCAGACTCCAAAGGAAGAAGGTCTTTGGGTTGTTGTGGCTGTATTCAAAAAGGGCACCACCACAAGGAATGCTTCATACTGCTTTTCAGCTCTTGACCCTCAAAGTGGAATACAAAATTCTTTGTTAGGTGTTATACAATACAAAGACAGAATGACAGGTAAGTAGCTTTGACTGATAGATGTGATACATCTGGTAGGTGTGTCCTTCATCCTATTGAATTAAGCATTCAGGTGACACTGGCAAAGGAGTGGTTACTGTTGTTTTCAATTCTGGAGGGACTAAAGCTTGTAAGAGACACTCAGCCCTTCTGAACACAGCAAAACTTCAAGCACCCAAGTATTTTTGCTAGCAAAATGTGTCTCCATGGGTTAGATGGCATTGGAACATTTCAAGATTTTGAGACACTAAGGCTTGAACTTATCTACCAATTCCTACCTGTGTTCTATCTTTTCTACATCTAATGTTGATTTTTAAACATATTGCCGTACAGTATGTTCTGTCTTTATTCTTCATATTTTACTCTTACTAAAACTTAATTCCTGTTATCATAGTTTAGAATTTAGTTTTGTATTTCTTGTTATTACCATTCTTATCAGCCGTCATAAACTGTTCTAGCACATACTTTGTATGACAGTAAAATGTATTTAATTTCTCTTTTCCTTTTGAATAGTTATTAATCTGCCAGGTGGGGGTTTAAGATTGTTTGGCAAGTATAGCATATTTGAAATACTTAGTTTCCTCCAAGATTTCTGTGTTGGGTTTATGTGGCAAAGTTCTGGTAGCGGGGGGCTGCAGCGGTGGTATGAACACACCTTAAGCTATATTCATAAAGGAATAGGAAAAACCTCAACTATTAAAGAAGTAGTGCCCTTTGTGGCAACAATTTCTAAGTCAAGTTCTACATTTCATTACTGTGGTAAGTACTTTCAGAGTCAACAACTGTTTCTTTGTTTCTTCCAGTATGACTTAATATTAATAAGCTCGGTGATTTCATATTATGTTCCCGACTCTTGAAAGTTAGCAAAATGCAGTTAAGAGAACTTCTACATCCTTTAGAAGATTCATCCCAGTGGCAGGAAACTTTCAATTAGGTTTTAAAAAATATGTCAATACATGGACATGAAAGAAAGTGTTTAAGCCCTTCAGCTTATGCTGAAGATCAAGCATTTAAAAATGCAATGTTTTATAAACAGAATAATAATGGACCTACTGTCAAACAGCTGATCTGCCAAAAACTTTCAAATATTTGCATTTGTTTCATGTCTGAAAATGAAATACAGTAAGACTAAATACCTTATTGTTGTTTTATATTTTGAAAGGCCATGCTGTTTACAGGGTATGGACATTTAAGGACAAGCCTAGTGGGCCAAAGCAAATATCCATGTAGACCAATATCCTGTCATAAACTCTATCCATGAAGTGGATGCCTAGGAAGCAGTAGGAATAGGGTGGACATATACTTTTGCCTAATACTTTTGCAGAACCTTTGCACCTAAGCAATCCTTTTCAGTTTAGGGACTTCTAAAGTCAGATACGGTTTCTGTGTACTCAGCCTCAATCTCCTTCTGTGAACCTGCCCAGTCTTCCTTAGAACCAATATAAACTCTCAGCATCTGCAATGCCCTTTGGCAAGGAGTTCCACAGCTCTATTACCCACTGCAGTGCTCATTTTATTGCTCTGAAACAGGATCCCACTAGCTTAATTTGTGGGGTTTTTTTAATTGGTTCTTGTAGTTCCTGCAGTAGAAAAGATGATGAACATCTGAGACATATCCAGCCTTTCCATTACACTCACCATCTTGTACTTTCATCATATCTCTCCATGATACCTTTTTCTCAAATGGAACAGTCCTAGTTTACTTAATTGCTCCTAGTAAGGAAGCTGTATTTTTTATCACCCCTCAGCTCTTCTCTGAACCTTTTCCAGTACTAGTTTACATTTTTTGATATAGCAGATAACAGGACCAGCATAGTGAACCATAACATGGGATTTTAATTCTTTTGACCTTTTTCTATGCTAAGTAATATCCTACTTCTGTAAGTAACACTAGAGATTTCAATCTGATGTGTAATCTTTCTGTGTTATATTTTCCTCATCTTTAAAGCAGGGATAACAAAATACTTCTCTCACAAGATTGTTAAGAAGATTAATGTGATTATTTTACTCTTACTGACATAAGGAACGCACTTAGTACTTTCTCTGCCTGCTGGACCAAGAGACACACTGTTCAGGAAGTATCTAAATGGCATAGCAGAATGGTCTAACTTAGATCTAAAGACATCTCTGAAATTCCATGTAAAATAGTGTAGAACCAGAGGACAACTGCCTGGA
Organism: Harpia harpyja; assembly: GCF_026419915.1. NCBI lineage: Eukaryota > Metazoa > Chordata > Aves > Accipitriformes > Accipitridae > Harpia > Harpia harpyja. The sequence goes on from NC_068951.1 coordinate 28,120,979, forward strand.
TTTTAGTTCTTAGAGTATGGGACACTAAAAAAAAAAAAAAGAAAAAAAAAAAAAGGCCTACTGGAACAGAAGCCAAATTATATATTCCTGCTGGAAAGGTTAGCAAGGGAGGAAAACTTCTTCATAACTATTGACTATAATTACTTCAAAAATTGATAAGTATTGATAATAAAGACATTTTCTGAAACTAAATTAGTGGAAAATCTTCCTATCTTTTGAATTTGACAAAACAGTACGGAAGGAACTTCATTGTATTACCCTTTGTGCAGTAATTCCTCGTGGCACAAAATCACATTAAAGCTAAGGTTTTAGCTAATCGTCAACAACTCTAAGACTGAAACTGAAAGACTAAATAAACCTAACTCATAGATTGGCTTCATATTATGAAGCACATATTAGATGTGTAGCTTTTGAAATGCTGATGTCTTTTTTTCAGGTTAAACACGTTAAAATTGAAAGAAGAGGCACTGTCATCTTTAATGTATATATGCAACAGCAATGAAAAGCAAGCAGCTGCTGTTGAGGTTCATAGTTACCATAGCAATGCATTCCCATAGTCACTTAGAGATTCATTTATAATAATAGCAGCTTTAGTAAAGAAGAATGCAAAAGTTGCCAGTAGCATTCATGTGGTTTTCTGTATTACAGATTTTCACTGTTTACAATAAGATAACTTTATTAACAGATGGACAGTCACCACTGAAGGAACATGATGAAGTCAATTAGAGAGTTGGTTTTCAGTTCCCTTCTTCCAATCTGAATAATTACTTGTAAATAATCCTTTGAAATCAGTAACAACAGACCCAGGACAACTCACTAAAAGTCCAAGCCAATGTCCAATCAATGATCTTCTATTAAGTTTGGTGCAGTCTTATCAAGTTCATACTTACATAAAATAATACAAAAAGAAGAACAACTTTCAGGGGCCCACAATTTCCATGCCACAAAAATTCTCATTACTATAAAATAAAACTTGCAGACTGATCATTGAGTGGTATATAGGAAGAGAGAAAAAAACCAAACAAAACCCTAAACCCTCCCAGCAGACAAACCTGAAAATCCACATTAAGCAATGATACATTTAAATAAACGGACGTATCAAATGCTATATAATACTTACACATAGAACTAATTGAACATAATCAAGCTAGACATAAAAGTAGCAAAATTCTGCACTGAAAGATATTATGTGTTTACAGTAAAACTATTGTGTAAAGTTTGAAGATGAAAACAAGTCATTGTTTTCATTGAGAGATTTCAAAATTTCCACGAGAAACAAATTAGACTTCACAATAACATAAGCACTGTCACCTTGTTGTTATCCCAATACAAAGAACATACTGTATGAAATAGGAATAAAAATAGATGTTGACTCTAAAGGACTAAATAATGACCATCCTTAATCTATACTTGAAGATGCGAGGAAAGAGAAAGAACTTAAAAATACTTTTGCAGCTTTTGATATTCAAGTTGAGTGCTATAATCAGCAAATGTGTGTATCATGATGATAAAGCACATTTGCTAGGATGTCAATTCAGCAAAATAACTTGTAACATTATTCAGCTGTTCAAAGCATGTAATACTTAAACAGCAATTAAAAGGAAGAAGAAATTGAGGAAAACCACCAAATTACTCAAGGCAAAAATTCTAGAGCCAGTATTTCTGTCTTACGCTGCAGCATGTACAGTATGTTATGTGCATGAAATTCAATCCAATGAAAAATGTTATGATTATTTATAAAAAATGGAACCTTGTTGCTTTTTTCATTTTTGCTTGCACTTTAAGCAGGAATTAGTATTGTACATAGACAATTAAAACACCGATTTACTGCAATTGTTTATTGGTTAAAGGAGACTCCATCCCACTTCTCATATGACAGATTAACCTAAACCACCTTTTAGGTGTTATTTTTCCAGAACCACAATACTAATTTCATTTTGCTGTACAGTAAGTGGTACAACTTAGTAAAATAGATTTTTAATCTGCAGAAGGTAGAACACAGAGGTTATGCTACATGTCCTCAGACAACTGCAAAAACTGTTCTTCCCTCTTGGTTTCTAAGATGACTGGGACAGATGGTTGGCTGGATAGATGGTTTACACAGCACAGCCATATGTCCAGATTTCTGCAAATATATTCTCTTTTCTGCCAAAAGATCAAATTTGAAGATGTCTGAGGATATTGAACATTTGTCCCAATCTGTGGATATCCCCCAACATAAAAAGGCAAAATCTTCAGAAACCTCAGGCATGTCCACTGCAGCCATTCCTACGACACAGGCTTCTGAACTATGTGTATGCAGTCTGATGCATGTGAACAGAAATATGTGAACCCTTGATTATAAAGGTGCAGAACTTAGAATTGCTTTTCCTGGCACATCATTCAGATTTGCCTGGTTAAAGTGACTATGATCCCTATTCTGAAAGTGGCAAGGTGATTCTGTGATTGAATGTGGGAATTAGTCTCTAGACAACTTAAGAAACAAACCAAACCAAACCAACAAAAAGGATACTCCAGACTATTTTGCAGTATCTGCAAGGATTCTGAGATAGCTGTCACTTTAGTCAGCTGCTCATTCTGTACTTTGAAATAGAAGAGCTCAGAGTGAAGTGCCCTAGTAAGCCAGAGTAGAGTCTGTTATCAGACCTTTACGTAGAGTTGCGGGATTATCTTTTCATTCTAAACTGTTTAAATTCTGTGTGGTTGTTTGCTTTCTCATTATGGAGAGAAAAGGCCTGGATCTATTCAAGTCTTCTTTCAAATCAATATACTAGATAATTTAATGTTGTGTAAGACTTCTCTGTAGCCATACAGTCTGTGATTTTTATGAAGCCTCCTGATGTCTGAAAACCACGGGAATGTATTGTGTCCACTTATATTAAAGGTCTATGCATGACTCCAACACAACATTGTTATGGGAGATGTAAAAAATCTATGTATGGAGCCAGCAATAATAGGTAACTGTCAGAATGACACTTCATAACATACAGCAAACTGAGACCCTATTGCTGAGCTACTGCAAAGAAGCCCTCTGTATCTAAACTAACCTGCTATACACATCAGAGAACCTCATGCACTTGCATTCCACTGATGGTCTGTATTTTCATTCCAGTCACTGGAATCTTTGTTGAATTACATTGTCATATATAATGAAGTCTTCACAGGAAAACTACTGTAGTTTATTTTGAAGCTATGTCAGAAGAAGGCAAGTATAAAAAAATGCATATATTATAGTGCATTATTTTATTTAGTTTGCATTCCCCTGCACCTTGAAATGGATCATTCAAAAATCATGCTTTTTAAGAGTTACAGATACAGAAGATACATCTGTCATTCTCGCAGAATTAACCATTTTTTACTCAGTTGTTCTCCCTCCCTTGCTTTTACTTGCCTCAACTTTTTTTTTTCACTTTTCAGTCTTCCAAATGGAATCAGTTGCATCTTCCTTTCAGTCTCCTTCATTTCTTTAAGCAAAATTTGTAAATCTGTGAAACCAAATTACAGCCACGTTGTATAAAAAGGCAGCCTCCACCTTCCTTTATCCCTCAGAAACAATCCCCAAAGTCTCCTATGAATACCAATGAAACCAGAATAGCAATTTTTATGTAACTCAGAGCAAGTTTTCTGACCTGTTTAAAACCAGCAGATTTATTTATTTGTTTATGGATTTGCAATGTCAAATGCTTTAAGAACACTACATTGTTGTTGGAAAAGCATATTAGTTAAACTATTTAAAAGATTCTTTGTACTTTAAAATGATATTTTTGTCTAGTAAAGATTAAAATATTCTGTTTGTATTCAGAAGGATTAAGCTGTTTCCCTATAACTGAGCAAAGGAGAAAGCTTGAGAAATAAGCAATATAGAAAAAAAACATGAATTCAATTTATTTGCTTATATCTTGATTTGTTAGTGACTTAATAAATTACAGACTAAATACTGTTAGACGAAAAAACACTACCAGCGTGTAAATAAGACCAAACATGTTTGGCTAGTGAGTTTGGAGTTTACATCCAGCAAAAAAATCAGTTCATCTTTCAGGATCTAGTATTATTATTATTATTATTTGAAATGTGGAATCAAGCAGTGTGTCCACAAATGAAGACCTGAGCTAAGGAAGACTACATATGTTTGTTATGTAAATATATTTATTTTCTATTAAAACCAGTGGTTTGTAGACTAGAACTTGCTGATTGGATGATCTGACCCCACAAACAGCATTTAACAAGGCATGTTCAATGAGATATGGTCATGCCCGATATACATAAAAAGAACTGCAAGTTCACTGTACACATTCAACAGAGTGACAAAATCTCAGTATGATCGATTCTTTAAGCTGTTTTTATACATATAAATGTCAAAACACGGTACATAGGGAGGTAAGTATATGCTAATGTAAAAAGACAAATGTATTTCCAATATTGTAGATACTAGGCACTTAAATTTATGTATCATGGAAATGAACTAACTGGAAATTATCCAGTCTGCTACAATTGTTCCCCCAATGATCATATCCCTACTGCACTTTTGAGACTGAACAGGCAATATGAAGGTTGTCTTTAACTTGGCAGAGTACAGGCTCACTTTAAGAAAAGCAGTAATGAAAGAATTAAGACTTTCACCTTTTTTTCTTCTTCTTTCTTTTTCTGTTTCGTGTTAGTTTTACAGAATGTTTCTTAAACTGTGGCCACTGACATCAACACAGAAATATTGTGAAGGCTATCTGCACAGCACGCTACATTCTTCATTCAGCGAACTAGATGGCTACAACATGTAGGCTTTTCCACCGATTCGGGATGGCATACACACATTTCAAAGCGTGTGAAATGTATGAAATTTCATATCAGGTGTAGTGGTCCCACGATAAAACCAAGACATTATAAAACACCTGAACTGCCCCTGGCCAGCACTGGAATTTCAAACTAGAAACCCCGTCCTGTGGCCCCCGCAAACTAAACTGGTTTGTGCAGCTGGGTTTACCGTATCACTTGCTCCTAAACTACAGAGTTGTACGAGGTGCTTTGCACGAACCTCAGTTCTGCGCTTCTCTCCCGATGAAGAGCACCGTAAACCGGGCACGAAGGGCAGGGCTCCAGCCCCAGCAGGCTGCCGGCCACCAGCCAGCCAGGCGTCCCGGCACCGCACGGGCCGTGCCTTCCCCGGGAGCGGGAGGCCGGCTCCCGCCGCGCCTGGGCGTCCTGGGCACTCGCCGGGTGCGCGGGAGCCGCCGCACCGCGATGCGTGTCAGCGAGCGGCCGCTTAGCGGCAGGTCTGAGCCGTGCTGGCGCCGGTACCGCCGCGCCAGCCGATAACGGCGGGACCGCAGCGGCGACCCTTGAGGGCAGGCGCCGCGCGCCCGCAGCCCTGTGAGGCGCGGGCTGCGGCGGGCCGTGAGGGGCGGGCAGGGCCGCGCGGGGTGACGGAGACCGCACTGGCAGCAGCAAGGCCGGGTCCCGCCGGTCGCCTAGCACCGCTGGCCCGGGCCGGCCTTAGGCAGGCCGCTTCACCGCTGGCAGCTAGCGAGCGCCTTCGCCCCGGCCCGCGCAGCGGGCGGCAGACAACATGGCGGCCGCGGCTGCTGACCCGTCCGCCCCCTCCCCGGCCGGCGCAACAGTCCGGCGGGGGCCGGGGGTGGAGGAGGCGGGAAGGGCGACCCGCCCCGCCCCCTCCCCCTGCCCGCCTCCCGCCCCGCCCCTGCCTCCGCGCGCGCGCACGGACCTCCCCGAGCCCCGCCCTCCCCGCTTTCACACCGCGCGCGTGGCGGCCCCTCCCTCCGGCTCCGGAGGCGGGGGCCGCACGCGACCGCGCCGCGTCACGTGCAGCCAACCGTCGCGGCCGCCGGTCCTCGCGCGAGGCCCCTCCCGGGGTGGGCGGGGTAGCGGCGGGAGGAGGAGACCCCTCCGGAGGAGGAGGACGACGGGGGGGGGGGGGCGGCTCGCACCCACCTCCGCGGCGGCGGGACCGGCGGCGGCGGCGCCCCTCCCCCGGGGCGGGGCCGCCCAGGCCGGCGGGCTGCTGGCACCTCCCACCTCCCCCCTCCCCTCCCTTCCCCCTCCCCGCCGTCCCCTCAGTAACTTGTCTGCCTTTTATCGGGCGAGCGGCGAGCGGCGGAGAGTTTATTGGTGCCGGAGCTGCGGCGCGGCCGGGGCGGGGAGCGAGCGCGGCGGAGGGCGGGGGGGCCCGGCCCGGTCCGGTCCTGCCCGGGACGATGCTGCGGCTGGTGTCGCTGAAGTTGGGGCGGCTGTACCGCTACGTGAAGCTGGCGGTGCTGGGCAGCCTGGCGGCGGCGCTGGTGCTGAACACGCACTCGCTGCTGGCCTCGCTGCAGCGCAACGAGCTGTCGGAGCGGCGCTTCCTGCAGCTCAATAAGTGCCCGGCCTGCTGGGGCACCAGCTGGTGCCGCAAGTTCCTCAACGGGCAGCTGCGGCTGGAGAGCTGGGGCCGCCTGCGCCTCTTCGACTTCTTCAACGTCAAGAACGTCTACTTCGCGCGCTACGGGGAGCCCCGCGAGGGCAGCCGCCGCGTCGTCCTCAAGCGCCTCGGCTCCGCGCAGGAGCTGGCCGACATCGACACCAAGATCTGCCGCCGCGCCACCGGCAGGGGCCGCTGCGACCTCCTCCAGGCCCTGCACGCCACCGAGTTCGCCAGCCTCAACGGCGACGTGCGGCTCCTCACCCCCGACGCCGTGGAGGGCTGGTCGGACCTGGTGCACTGCCCCTCGCAGCGCCTGCTCGACCGCCTGGTCCGCCGCTACGCCGAGACCAAGGACTCGGGCAGCTTCCTGCTGCGCAACCTGAAGGACTCGGAGCGCATGCAACTCCTCATCACCCTCGCCTTCAACCCCGAGCCGCTGGTGCTGCAGGTAAGCGCGCCCGACGGCGCCCGGCCGGCCGGCCGGGAGCGCCCGGGTGGGCGCCCGCCCCCGCCTGCTCTCCGTGGTGCTGCACGGCCGCCCGCGCTTGCCCCGGCCGAGCAGGGGCCGGCGGGGCCCTTGCTGGAAGCCCCGTCCCGGCCGAGCACCCTCCGGGGCCCTTCCTCCCCCGCCGTGGCCGGCGTCTCCGCCGCGCAGGGCGCGCGCGGCTGCGTCTCTGGGCGGGGGAGAGCCGGACTCCTGGGAAGCTGGCCGCAGAAACAGGGGCGAAACGCTGGGGTCTTCCCCTGGGTCTTTGCCCTCCCAGGGACTCTTGTGTAAAGATACCAGCTGGCTGGGCTGAGGAGAGGGCCTCCGGGTCCCACGCTGGGCAGGAGGCGTTTCTTTATCTCACTCGCTCTCACAGTTTGTCTTTCTTCCTCAGAGACTTGGTGCGTTTTCCTGATTTGTCTTCCTCCTCGGTGCTACCGTGCCTCAAGGCTTTAACTCGTTCTCCGTCCTTCCTGCCTTTCTCATCTAGGCAGGGAGCTCGCCTGTCTGTTCCGTAGCAAGCGGTGCGAGGAAGGATCTATTCCGCAGGAAGCAAGGCAGGGTGGCATGCTGTAAGGCACATGCTTTCTGGTGGCTAGATGCCTTTCTTACGGTTAAGTGTTAGGCTTCAATCCTATGGCGTCTCCCATAGTACATAATATTCCTAGGCAGCTATAGGAAGTGGTGATTAGTTTCTCAGGGTCTAGTTTAATAGACAGTGAGTAGAGACTTTACCATAATGCTATTGTGCTTTCCTTGTCAAAAACTGACTCATGTGCTATGTCCTGCTCTTATGTGAACTACATATAATTCTGTTTTTTCTGCTGGTAAAAATTAGAAATGGGCATTTCGTAGCCAAAAAATGACAAATAAAAGAACTGTATTCGCTTTTCAGCGGCTGCATATTTTATTTCCTTTAATTAGGTGGACTTGTTGTGTGCGCAGACCAGAAATTTGTGCTTCAACATGTTATGTAAATTTTTAGGTGAAAAATTTGTAGGAAGCTGTTTTATTCTGTGGCACCACTCAGTTGCTTCTATTGCATACCGGTTTAGATTGGGAGCTTTGTATTTTGACTCTTAATGCTATCGAGGGAACTCCAAGTGTGCCTTTGTGTAAGTTTGGACTTGGAATCGTTTTGTCTAACTACTGAACTGTCCTTGCCTTTATCTGATGCATGATAAAAAGAATATTTGCAAATACGTTTGAAAGCATCACTGCATGATTACTGTTATAAACATCTGCTGTTTCTCTAGCGAGAGGCCAAGAAATGTCTAATGCTCAAAAAGCAGTGCTGCAGGCTTTACCCTCCAGCAAACTCACCTACCCATTAATTTCTAGGGAATGCATTTATGAACTCTACTTAATTAAAAATACGTTTTTGGGTAGGATGCCTTCTGCCCTTCAGTCTCGCCATGTACAGCTCTTGGGTTTTGTTTTCGAAGTAAATTTCCAGTTTGCTTTGCAGCGGACTTAGGGTACAGTATGTCTCTTCCATTTTGCCGTAAAGTTGCTCCTGAGCACAGTGAAAAAGGGAATTCCACTTAAGTAAGAAAATCAAAAACTGCTTTGCTTTGCTGAGTATATTTGGAAATTCTTTGAGAATCAATTTGTTTTGGCTGCATTTCATACAGCTTAAGAGTTTTGGCTTTGAACACTGAGCATAGACCTAGATGGCCAGAAAACAGCTCTGTATGTTACTTCATAATTTGTGGGGCCAATGTATTCTTTACAGACAAAGCATATGGCACAGTTGCAGCATTTACTGTTGTGGGGTGGATCAAAGGCAGTGGGCAGCGCTGGTTGATTTAAGAGCCTTGACTCCTGTCAGCTTCTTGATAAGCTGTGGATGAGCCCTGAGGCTGTCAAGCAAATATGTTGAAAAGGTGAAAATCTTGGGACGTGAACTTAACAAGCACTTTGCTTGCCATTTATCTTAGCGAAGGTGCTGCTGAGAGCAGAGCAGGTCAAACTGGTGGGAAGTGAGGCAGCCTTTACCAGTCCAGAGTGTGGTAAAGTTGTCTGTCACCTTGTATCAGATCAGAAGTGTTTTGCAGAGTCTTGTAAATTTTAATGAATAGGCATATCCTGGAAAATATTTCTGAGTAACTTCAGGCCAGCTTTGTGTGTTGAAACACTCTTAATGTATTCTCCAGAAGAGTATTCAACAACTTTGGTAATGGGTACTGGAGGTTTGAATACCTTCCCTCAATTGGAAATGAAATATCTTAAATATATAAATCTGAATAAACTCTTCCCATTTGCATAACATGTCACATACCGCTCCATTCTCAGCCTCTACCTGAGAAACACGTAAGGAATGAATAATTCTGTGTTATGCAGCTATTGCAAAAGCAACATGCAAGGCACTCTTTATGAAAAGTGAAGTTTCTTTCCAGAAGTGATAACTGACTACTGAGAAGTTTGCTTGTATTTATATATAAGATATGTAAAACATCCTATGGTAGAGTTTCTGCAGTGTTGATGAAGGCAGATACTGGGATGGGAATGAGACTTGTAGGCTTGTTCTAAAAATCAGCTGCTTCCAAGAAAGGAAACCTCGATGACGTCATGTGAAGAATGAGATTTTAATTTAAAATAAATAAATAAATGATACATTTAACTGATGCTGTCTGTTTGTCACGGGAAGGCACAAGGAAAAGTATTGCTAGTTTTTTGCCTTGAGTTTTTCATGAAACACTACTGTGACTGTTTAAAACACTGTCATGAATAACAGTTTTGATTTAGAAGCAGAGATAACTTCGAAATTCTCGGTGTTCAGTGCATTAAAGTTCTGTGTTGTTTAATAAAGTTATACGAGCAGCCAAATGTAAATAGGCACTGCATTTAAGGTTGATCTTTGATTTACAATAGCAAATTCACTGTAATAGTCTACTAGAGCTAGTAATTTGTGGATTATAAGACTTCTTACCAGCGACTGGGATTTAAGCGTGAAGCCTATTTGGAGTATGGATTATTGCTAAAGTGGCGTGGTTCACAAGCTGCGTATCCTCACAAGTGACTCACAGCTTTTGCTGTAGGAAGTTTTCAGGTGGGGCTTTAACCCATAGCATGATACAGTTTTGTTACAAGTTTCTGAACAGTAGTAAGAAGACAGCACAGTTTTGTATAATTACTTACTGTAATCCTAACTCAATAGTTGTATTTTTTATAGCCTTCTTGTTAACCTTCTTTATCTGCATTTGTTAAACAATTGCATAGGTGTACTCAGTGAATAGTTTAGCCCCTTTTGCCATTTTATTTCATGAAGCAAATGGAGGGATAGCTGCATTATTATTCGGTACAGTTTACATATTTTCTGGGTATTAAAACATTATTTTTACTTTTGTAGAATCTCACTAAACTAGTCAGTAATTAAATCCTCTCACACTTTTTATCTGAATTCACAGTTGAATGAAACAACCTACATGCGAGGGTTGAGGAAAGAATTATTTAACTTGAAGTATAAATGTTTAACTTCTGATAGGTTTGGTTTTTTTCCTTCTTCTTTCTAATAGTCCTTTTCTGCAATAAAGGCAAATACTTTTTAGTAAAATAGGTTCTGATCTGTAATCAAAATTTCCTACATCTAAACCAATATTTTATATAAACATTAACAGCTTATTCAGACAAAAGCAACAACAAAACTTGCTGCTGTTCCCTTCAACTCATTGAATGGAAAACAGAATATTTTAAATAGGAATCACCTAGAGGATAGGATCTGTGTATGGCATCTGATTTGTAATTGAATATGGTGACTATGTGCATCAAACAGTTGCAAAGATAGGTTGGCCAAAGTTGCCTTGTGAAGAAATCAGCAAAATTTTAAAAATTAATTGGATTACCAACTGAGTGCAGTGTGAATATTCACTTCTTGCAGAATTCATAGAACCAGCATGGATGTAAGTAAAGTAGATTTAGCCTCATCCTATGACTGTTTATAAACCACCCACCTTCTAGTTTGTCTTTTAAAAATAACTGCAGTGGAGAAACTTTCTTCATTTTTTTTAACCATGACATGCACTCAGATAATGGATGTTATTGAACTTTATGAGGTAGCATGATTAATTTTTATCTTCACTGGCAAATAGAAACATAAACTTACTGTTACAGAACCAAAAATGTTTGCTGCCTACTGTTAATTTCCATAGAGGCTAAGATTGTTGTTCAGTCTTTGACACTTATGCAAATATGCAAATTCTTCTTCTCCCCCTGCCCCCAATTCCTAACAAGGTTTTTTTCAAAACCACATCAGTTCAACAGAAAGATTTGGGGGAATAGTTAAGCTTTCTCTAGACATATGTCTTATTTTCCATAGAGCTCCTGCACTGATCTCCATCAGCCTCCAGATTTCCTGTTTAGAGCCACTGTGGCTGACTCTTAACAGTTTTTGAGCTACTGTCGTTGGGCCACCCATCGCTGCCATGCTGTGAGCCATGGTATGCAACCATGAATTGTCCAACACATGAAGGCCTGTGGCAAAGTTTTAAGTTTTGTACTTAAACATCAAAAAAAAACCCCAAACCAACAACACCTAAAAAACAGGGCAAAGCAGAGAATTCCTTGTTCTGGGGAAACTACATTGTAACTCACTACTGCAGAAGTAAGAAAATGTTTCTAGATAAGAAAATTGTGTTTTTCAGTAAAGTGGTTGTATTTCTCCTAAGATCATACGGTTAGCTGAAAAGACAGTTTACATCTGTCCCGGCAAAACTGAAACACAAGTTCTACAAATTGTTGTGGCAAAAATGCATCTAGAGCTTGTTTTGCAATACTCAGTCTTGCCTTTGTGCTGGCTATTGTATTGGCGTACAGTACTGCCAGATGCACTATTAAAATGACAGTGCATTTGCTTTGTTTTCAAAGCAAACTTGAAGTGTGCATACAAGCTTTGCTATTAAAATAAAACTAAATAAAATGCATGCAAGTAATGTAGGGGTTTTTTTCAAACTATAGAAAATGTCTATGAATTATATCCAGCGTGCATTAACGCAGCTTCATCTCGAGCTGTAGCTTTTAACAACCTGTTTAAAATGGAGATTCTTCAAAGAATGATGGTGAATGTTTGTATCTTTTATGTAAATTACAAGTCTCAAAGACTTTTATTTTTCTGACTCTGAGAAAAATTCCAATACCTATGTGGAAAATAGCAGTATTTCTGCATTTTTTAATAGATTGTGTAAATCATTGCACTTCCCTCAGATCTGTATTTAGCCTTCTAAATACTTAATCTTAATGGCTCTATTCTTCTCACAACTTCTGATCATTGTTATACCTTGTGGGGACACCCCCCTCCCCCCCCCCAAACCAACAGCTGTGTCTCTATTCCTAGTATAATTACTCTGCATGAACAGTCTGTTGCCACATAACCTAAAATTCTTCTAGTTCTCTTCATGTCATCATTGGGGTTTCTGTTTGGTTTTGGTACGGAAAGAACAATAATCGACATCTGGTAAACATATATTAAAACATTAACTGTGATCTCTTTGAAACAATTTCTTGCACTGAATTCACTCAAAGTAGCAATTTAGCCAAATGTTTTACAGAATTATTTTGCTGATCCATACATAACTCAGTAAAAAGTAAATGGGCAAATTTTCTTGCCTGGGATTTCTCTTTTCCATTTGTATCATACACACTATTCTAGTCAGAGGTTATTTTCTGTAGTTCAATTCTAAATACATTGGTAGAATGCCATCCAGTTTTAATACTGGGTGCCTTTTAAACTTTATTCATTACTCAATTTGGTGTTTCTGATACATAATTCCTATGCTAAATACCAAGTAGTGGGTTTAAGGCAGTTACCTGCACTACCTGATATGTCCTCTAGTGGACTTGTATTATTTAAGTCCTGGCTCACACAGATACTGGCGTTTTGACATACTGAATAGTATTTAGTGTGTAGTATTTTAAAATGTTGAATATTTCCCTCTGATCTTTATGAAAAAGTTAAAACCTAGTTTGAGACCAGTTGTTACTAGTCATGTTATATCCAGTTGCTTTGAGGCTTTTTGATTATCTGCAATTTCATATATTATTTCATTTTAAAGGTTCACTGTAGTCTGCTGCAGATGATTATAAATCATGACTTCCTGCCCCCCCTCCCCCCAATTACTCCTATGCAGTTGGACTGTTTTTTTGTTTGAAAGCTATTTTTTCTTTTTGCACTAAACATAAACTAGGCTTAAGGAATGTCTCTATAAGTGCTACTTTATGGGTAAATCAATTTTTTTTTTTTTTTCTTTTCAGGTCTTAACTTTTCTTAAAATTCTTTTTCACACAAATCAGTCGACTGACACCTGCAGAAAAGATAATTCAGAAAGCAAAGGATTTAAATTTTAGGTGTTAAAAAGTGAAGCTTTAGTCTTTCTTGATTCCTGTTTTACATACTTCTAAGTATTGTGGAGAAAGGAGATGAGTTTATTGTCTGTCCCTGAATTTCCATTGTGCACATTTTTAAAAAGAAATGAAAAATGATTGTTTTGTTGAATTAAAATTGAATAGCCTCATGTTACCAGAATATTCCACTGATTTGATTGTATTGAAAATTGGAAGAGTTGTTTTTTGCAGTGACATATGAGTATACATACTAGGCCAAAATTGGCTCGTACTTGTCATGTTACCATATTTAGTTATGTTTAATTAAATGATCAAAACTATTTTCATCCTTCTTTCTGATGAAACTTTCCTGAAGTGAAGATATGCAAGTAAAGTATAAGGAATGTTTTAGAATAGTCTAGAAATTCTTGAAGTTATTGTGGGGTATGTATTATGATGAATTACTGTCCTAACCTAGAGGCTGCTGAGAAATCACTATACAGACTTAAATAGAAATCCTCCTGAAAAATTGTAACGCTTAGCAGTTTTCAGTAACACACACACAAAAAAGTGTTACCCCACATTGCAAACCTTGAAATACCAAAGTTGTCCATTTTCTTCTGGTATGTCTGATGTAGAGGGGGAGCTGTGTTTTACTTACTCGAATTAAGTAATTGAGTCTTTGTTTTAGTCTCTTTAATTTTGCAATTTAACTTTCAGAAACAGGAGTAGGCCATCTCTGCTAGGACTTATTTATAGTGATATATTCCAGACTCATAACTGATAAGAAGTAGATAGTCATCATTTTCATCTGTTGCAAATTTAATCTGAACAAACTTTTATGAACTACAAACTAATTTGAACAGGTAACAACCAATACAACATTAAATTTTCTTTACTATGGTTCTTGTGTTTAATCATTATTCATTAATTTGTTTGGAGAAATGACATACCTCTGCTAAGATTGTGAAATTTAACTTTTGCAGTTCAAGTGTTCAACTTAATAATTGAGCAACTTCTGAGTGTTTAGAGTTGTCTGTGTATTTTTGTCCTATAGTGTGTCAATTAAGCCTGATATATACCTCTTGTTGGCATGAATTGTATGTAGTAACTGGTTGAAATGTAATAAAACTGAACAAAAGTCAAATAAATGTAGTTTCAATGGGAACACTAATATTTGGAATATTCAGTGAAATCCAGTCTTCACTCTGTGTGTGTGTAGGCTATATATATATATGTATATGCTTAACTTCAGTGGGAGTTTTAGTTGAATGTCAAATGATTTGCCATATAGTTGAGAATGAAATTGTTTTCATTATACTCACTAGCATTCACAAATACATTTAAATACGTCTTCTAGAATGCAGATCAATTCCTGACAAAAGAAGGCATCTGTGTTTAGACCATGCTTTTTAACCTTCTTTGATCTGAAAAGTTTCATTGTAAAATCTGATCTCTAGCTCTTCGCGGTTCCAGAGCTTTACTTATTTGCCTTGGTGACTAACACAAGGTGCTACTTCTGTTTACACTGCAGAATCAACAGTACTGTGTGTGAGAGAACTAATTTTTTTCCTTTTGAGGAAGAGTGTATTATTATTTAAATTCTACTTGCCATGCCAGTTTGAGCCTGGGCAAACACAGTTTAGTAGGATGATTTTAGTGAAGGCATCACAAAGGGTGTAAGTTTGCCATGAAGGTCTTCAGGGTCATAAGGACTAGGGAGAGAAGTCCCCACTCTGTTTTGCATATGTTTTTTTTAATTTCATCATATTTAAGATGTAGGTCTTAGTTTGTTTTTTAGATGGAACTTGCTTTATACAAAAATTGGTAGTGACATGTAGCATCTTCTAGAGTAGTTTTGAAAATGAAAAGCATATTTTTTTAACAGTGCAGTGGAACAGTAGCTCGAAGATGTCAGTTGTTACTTAAACTGTTTTGGCTTTTTTGGACTTGATTATTGGGGTGAATTATATGCTTGATTATGATAAACTAATATTGTTTTAAGTGTTTAATTCAAAGGGGATTTGTGTTATTGCAGACTACAATAAGCCTTATCAGCTTCAAGCTGGTGAGTCTTCACTGCATGATCTAATTCACAGCTCTGAACATTCAAAACCAGTGGCAGATTTGTATATCTTCTTGTGTTTAGACAGATGGAAGTGAAAAAGACAAATGCACTGATAGTGTGTTTTATGCTTCAGTGAAATGATAAATTCACCCTATTAATTCTCATTATTTATTCTGAGACTACAGTGTATTTTTTTTTTTAAAGACATAAATGCAGTGTTATTCTTTCAGGAACAAAATGTCCTTTGTCCCTTTGAGAGGGTTTTGTTTAGGTTTTTAAGCCTTGCTTAGAGAGATATCTTGTAGCCACGCTAATTAGGGCAACTAAAATTTTTTTTTATGTATGAGTCATGGGGAATGGAGGTAGCAGAAGTTTTTGTCATATTTGCTGTTTTCCATCTTTCTGTTTAGAAGTTTATACATATTTCTCTGTGAATAGAGAAAGTTAACTTTAATGAGGGAAAACTTACTAAGCTACCTGTTTGTAGTTTTTTATATGCATTACTGTATTTTAAAATACTTTAAAGAGCTTAATTGTCTGTGGTTTCCATGGCATTTGTGTGTATATTCCCAGATAAAATGTGAGTGGGTGCATCAGAATTGCATATTCTTTTGTCAGATAGCTGTTTCTGGTTTTGAACGAGAGCTTACTTTTTATCTTAACTGTCAAATGCACATTTTTAAGTCTTCAAATAGTATATTCAAGTACAAAATTATCTAATTAAATATTTATACTACTAATAATTTGAGAATTAAAATAGAAGCTAAAATAATGTTATGCATTACTCCACAGAAATCTGAGATTTTTGGCAGCGATTGACTAAGCTTTTTGTTTCTAAATGCAACTTGTTCATGGAAAACATGTTTAATGACCGTACAAATTTGTGTACATGTCTTACTGGCTTTCAAAATTTTAATACATGAAAAAAAAAAAATCCTCATGTTAAGTTAGCTGCAATTTCATCTAGAAAGATGCTTTCAAAATAGAATAGTACAAAAAGTTACAAATCTCAGCTTGCAAAGACAACAGATCTGCGCTTCAATTAATATTCTTGTCAAATTCACCTAGTGAATATAAAACTGCTGAATGAGGCACTTGTACATATTTTTATCCCCTTCTTCGGCTACTGACTTGGGTAATGAAGTGTAGATGCGGCTGTTACATGCCAGTTGGAAGGGAGCCAAAACAGAGATGTTGTTTGTACATGTGCAGATGTTGGCAGGATTCCCTGCACTCCTGTTGTCAAAAGATCTTTTTATTGCCACAGAGTTATAAATATATCTGTGTTACCGTATGGCATGCAGATATTTTACTAGTAATGTTTGGGCTGTTCACTTCTTAATAAACCAAACTGCTCCTAGTATTTCTTGTGTGAAATGAAATTCAGTGTACACAGTGCAGGAAGCATAATAGATGTGTTTTGAAGATCAGGGTACTATTGTGACTAACGCTGTACTTCCAAAATCAGTTTAATCCATTACATAAATCCCTGCTGCTGCTGGAAAGCAAAGTTCCTCTTAGGTCCTTTCCTCTCTTCTGCACCTGGCTATTCAGGCCTTCTCCCTTCCTTTTGTCAGTACTAGCATGATGTGGTGATGTGATAAGCTGTATCAGGCTACTGATCCAACTGAACACCAGCCCAGCAAGTACCAGCTGCATTGCTTTCCTAATGACATGAAGGAGGGGAGTGAAATGAGTTTGCTTGATGGATTGGGAGGGACGGACACCTTCGCTTCCAATGGTAGTATGGCCTTTGCCAGGTTCAACTGTTTGTAGTTGAATTTGTATTTGGAAAGGGAGACAAAGGCATAAGTGGAGCAGGACTGGAATATAGGAAAGAAGAGGGGTGGAAAAGAAAAGGTGTGGGGTGGTCCAAAGTCATACTTAAATAAAAATATTTAGGCATTATTGCTGTAGCAATTGAATATGTTGCATTGAGTGCTGATAAAATGCAGCAATACGAAAATGTTATGCACAGTTGGTGAAATTAGTTAAACCTGTGTTTACCAGAAAATGTGATCAGGTAAATTTTCTCCAGTATAAATTTGGGTTTATAAGATATGGATAAAGTAGACTTGCATGGGTACAGGACTGATAGGTACACACATTCAGACTTCCCTAATAATAAGCTGCATGGCTTTTTCCTGGTAGATACTGGTAGGCAATATTTTGAATTTTTCCATATGCCCCTTGATCCCTCTCACTGGAATGAAAAATTTTTGCTTGCCCAGAGTTCTCTGGAGGTTATGCCTTAGCACCACCTCCTGCTTGCTTCTTTTTGAGTGAAATTATGTGTTACTTTGTAAATAACTAATTTCATTTGATGGACAACAGCTGTTTGCTTATTGGTTTGTTTTGATCCAAGATTGAATACAGTAATGATAAATGTGCATGAAATCTCATTTTGGTGGCGTTTATTGATGCCACAGGCATGAGTTTTCATTATATTGGTCTGTTTGTAGAATAAGTAAGGAACACTGAATTAGCACACACTTAACTTGTTGGAAGGTTACTTTGCTAACCACAAAACAAGCAAAAAAACCCCAGCCATCTTCTTAACTGTGGAATGTATCAATTGACTTGCCCTGAACTAGTGGATATTTGCCCATACTTACCACCTTCATAAACTGCCCTGAAGCCTACAGATAAAAAAACCCTGAAGACTGGATAATGTCATCCTTATTGCATAGTAGATTTAGTTAGTGAGAGAGATTTAGTTCTGCTCAATTATATGGTATCACAGCTTGAAAATACCATAGTGGTCTCAAAACCATCAAATTAGTTCTGTATCATTCTCAGGATTTTTCATGACCAGATTTGCCTGTGTGGGTGGATCAGGTGATCAAAATAGAGTGAAGTCCAGACACTTAGGCACCCCGAAAACTTTGAACCTATTCTGTTATTAATATGGGTCTGATGTCCTTTTGACCAACAAAGAAAGGTTCTTCTTTGCAATGGTAAACACAGTTATTTCCCCTAAAATTGTCTTCTACGCTTGCCATATTAGAGGCTTTTGCATCTAAAAAAAGATGTCAAATATGTCAACAATATATGTATTAATTATTATTTTAATTTCTTCACACGTACTATAGAGACAAGATTTGCTATGTAGAAACTTTGAAGAGTCCTTGAAAATTCCATAGAGGACATCTTGAGCCAGAGTAGTCTGGATGGATGCTCAGCTTCCAGTAGGATCCCATTATCAAATAGTGTTACCACATAAACAAATTGGTATTTTTACTGTCTCAAAATTATGTTTAAAATATTAAATAATTTTAAAACTGTAGATGAACAAATTGTGATGTTCTTAAGTGTTCCAAGCAAGGACTGCTGGAAGCTAGGTACAAGTTAACCTGGTACTCAGGCTTCATTTTAGATACGGGCTCAGTTAGGGCCTTCATAACATTTCATTAAATGCTTTAATTCTATCAAACAAAAAGTGTTTTAATGACTGTTCAGTCATGCCCTTTTAACAAAAGCCACTACATGTGAAAGTGGGCATTTTTCATTTGTGCAAACTAGAAAGCTCATCTTCTTGATGAGAGTAGCTAGGTAACATTAAACAGCGTGTCCTAACATCATAAGGCTTGTATTCAGAATGGAAATCTTAAAATGGTTATCTTGCATGCTCTGATGCTACCTTCTGTTAAGTATTTTATGGTTTTGGTAATAATACTTGCCTTAAGCTTTTCTGTGCTTAACTTTATCAAAATAAAAATTTAGTAAAGGCTGCCCTTATGCTGGAGGATTAAGTATTTCGGGTTCTCCCCTGCCATGTGATCAGAAGTACCTTGATTCCTTCTTATTTGATAGGTATATTTTTGGAATAAGATATATAAACAATCCTTACTTGACATTATCAAAACAAGGAAGGGCTCGGAGTCACTTAGCATAGAAGTTGGCAAGGAGCATGCTTCCAGAGCAGAAACTTTGATCCTGAATCCTCTCTCTGTGTGAAAGGCCTTTACAAGAAGGGTGGAAATGAGTGTGCTGTAGGTAGGTGAACTGGTTTGCTGGGCTGGAGACTCTCCAGTGAGAGCCATATGGAGTGTTAGAATGATATTCTCCAGTATCAGTGGCATAGAAATGAAAGGAATGCCCAAACCTTTTCTTTACCTTTTTTGGGGGGGGTGGAGGAAATATCATCTGGACTTTCAATAATAACTGTTTCTTTTTCCTAGTCACCTCTGTATAGTTTTGTACTTCTTCATATAACAATTCAGAATGGGTAAGAAAGGCAGCTACAATTCCTATGAATTGATGGGAGAAGTTGCACTGTGGAAGCACTTGTGTTTCCCAGAGGCTTTGATGTGATTTAGCAAACCTTTTCATTAGTACCATTTGTACTTAAAAATTCTGTAACTAAGATTCCAGTTTTGTAGTGAAATAACTTAGTAGGTGGAAAAAATCTCTCCACAGGATTTTGTTTTTTACCTCCTGAAGCCTGCGGCTATTGTGAAATCCTGAAAATTCGATATAACCAAGAAAAACTCTTGTTGCACTGCTGGGCAAGTGTTCCTGTTTCACTTTTTCTTCCTGTGTGTTTACCAGCAGCATCTTTTAAAAGGTAGAGAAGGCAACTAGAAGAATTTCCCTCTTGGATATTGCTAGAGGATTCATTGATCCAATGACCTGTTGGGTCAGAGGTCTGTTAGTAGTCTTTTTAATGAAACTTGGTTCCTGCCATGGGAGCACACTTACACAGAAAATGACTAGTGAAATATGCAAGCAAGTTTTGTGAGTAAAGGTTGGAGTGCGTATTGGTGATTTATATTATTGACTATCGTGATCTAAGCAAATTATTTTGTTTTTTCAGGGCTTTTTTAATACTAAATTTGAAGTCTTAGTGTGTGAGTTGAATATAGCTTTAACTTTGCTGTTTGCATTTCAAGGATAAGTATTAATTCTTGGGAGTAGATGTGGCTTGCAGTTCCTTGTGTATTACAGAGCTTCTAGTGTTTCTGGCCAACATCAGTATTCTAACCTTGGCTTAGTGTCAGCTGATGCCTAGTGCTTAAGATAAAATGATCAAAACTTTGTTATCAAAGGAAACGCAGACATAGGTAAAGTTAAGGATTGTTGTAGGGGAGGTATGGGTTCTAAGGCTATGGTGATTAGGTATGTAAGTGCTCTAACTCTTCTAATTTTTTTTTTTTAAATGGGATACATATACAAATGGGTGAGTGCTGGGCACCTCTTCCCTGACTGGTCTTGTAGTTCAGATCTACATGATGTGTTTTCCTTCCAGTATCTCTTTTCTCAATGTACCATAAATGTTTTCCGCCATCATGGATTCCAGGAGGTACAAAGCTTCCATTCAGACTAAAACTGACCATGCAGTTCAACCCAAGTGTGGTAAAACCTTTGCTACATCATTGTGGCAGAATTGATTACGAGTTGCTTCTGGTGACACAGTAGCAAGGTAGTGGGTGAAGAAGAAGCATGTGCATGTAGTGGTTAAAATTAGTGTACATTGTATTCTTAAAGAGCGTGAACTTCTGTGCATTTGGGGCCTTTTAATTTAATATTTTTATGGTTTCTTCCTGGTGCATAGTATGGAGGATACCTTTTAAATCCTTGTCTTCATATTCAAGTCTTAGGACACATTCAGCACAACTGAAGTAGGAAAAATATGCTGGTGTGTTGGGGTTTTTTTTTTGTTTGTTTTTAATTGCTTGTGGTATGTTATTGCTATTCAGGCTCTTATGTTAACTTCCAAGAAAGCTAATATTGGAGACAGATTTTACTTTTGATAAAAATGTTATGTGGCTGTGTGTAATAGAGTATGTATGTAGCAATTAATTAATCCAGGAGATAGATTGTTAAGGAGTACTAGAGGCAGAAGAAAAGCTAAGCTTTCTTTTATACCTTAATCTGGTCTGTAGTTCTTTCTGTGAGAGATCTTCAAGTGAAAGGATCCTCAAAGAAATCCAATCAACTGGGAAAAATGGGAAGGGGGGCGTGTTAGAGAGAAGGAGGTGTCACTTTTTAAAGCTTTTTCCTTTAGGTTATTAAAAGAGTTGGTCTTAATTGGAAGTATCAGATGCAAAATTATCTTGGTAGGAAGTATACTTGCCTTAGTACAAGAAATGTGTATAAAACACATAGTTGATGGAGTTGTGCATGTGTATGTGAACATATATATATATAGCATATGGAAAGCTAGATATGGGTTGTATATTATTTCAGGTCCTCCAACTCTTTCCCTTTAGTAGTCCAGCAGGGCCTCTTGCTCACATAAATACATTTTGTGTTGTTTTTTCTTTCCCTTCAAAACTCAGAAGTATACGGAAATGTAGTGTTGATGGGTATTTACAGGTGTCTCTTCTAAATTTTATGAACAGCCTTTTAAAATCTAAGCTGTTTTGTATTAATGAAAATTTTTAAAAATCTTTTTATATACAGAGTTTTCCATCTGATGAGGGTTGGCCGTTTGCAAAGTACTTAGGAGCATGTGGAAGAATGGTGGCTGTCAATTACGTTGGAGAAGAGCTGTGGAGTTACTTTAATGCACCATGGGAGAAACGAGTGGATCTGGCCTGGCAATTAATGGAAATAGCTGAGCAGCTGACAAATAATGACTTTGAATTTGCACTCTACCTCCTTGATGTCAGCTTTGACAACTTCGCAGTTGGACCAAGAGATGGGAAAGTTATCATTGTAGATGCAGAAAACGTTCTGGTAGCAGACAAAAGGTTAATCAGACAGAGTAAGTGTCTTCTTTCTCTCCCCTCCCCTAACCCCATGTCTCTTGCTTCTTTCTCTGCAAGTACAATATTTAAGTATGTATAGTGCTAAATACCCATTTGGTTGCCTTTATAATGAGACTACTAATTAACAAACTAATTAGCTTTCTTCTGCAATTAGACTACTAATTAACTTGACCAATTTGTCAATTTTACAAAGCGTTGAGTTTACCTGAGCTTGATTTACATATACTTTTAATCTCTGCAATCCTGCTTAAATGGAGAGGTGGGGGTGGGAGGAGAGGGTTTGGATGGGTTTGTACAGATGGATGGACAGATAGATGGGCTGGCTGACTGCCTTGTCTACCTTAGCTAAAAGAGAAAAGTTCCTTTCGTCTTTTCCAGACGTCTGTAAGGACGGAAGTCTTGGCATTCTATTTTCTGTGAATGACAAGGCAGTCTTACTGCCCGCTTTGCCTTAGTTACATAGCCTGCCTCTGTTTTAGTTGTTCAGGTTGGTGCTCTGTAATAATGGAACAGAAGGAATGGGTAATTTTAGTGCTGTTTCCAAATGGGAATAGTGAAAATTCGTTCATCTTCCTGTCAACTGTAAAAGCTCAAAGCAGAGGCAGCAGGAGAGATGTTTGACAAAGTGGCATTACATGGCTTTATATTCCTTTTGAGCTTATAAGGAAAACTTTACAGACCTAAGAGCTAGAGACATTCAACATGAAACCCTAGATTCTGCAGAAGTTCATGGCAATAGGCCAAGTGATTTCAGTTTGCTTTAGGTGAATGGATTTTTTAAGCTTTTGCAACTAGACTTAGTATGCTGTGCTGCTGAATTAACTTTAAGACTATATTTTGTATCCACACACTTTTCTACAAGGAAGTATGTTTTGGGGTTTTTTTTTTGGTGGTGTGGGGTTTTGATTTTTTTTTTTTTAATTAGATTTATTATACGTTCTCAAGGAGCTTAGATTAAAATTACCTGAGCCTACCAAGAAAACCTTTTAATGTATTGGATACCTAGCACATTTACTGTAGTACTTACGGGCCACACAAATAAACTTTTCCCTTTTTTTTTTTTTCTTTTTCCACCCTCTTAAGTAATATTATTTTAAGATTCTGACTTTTGGAGCTCAATCACAAAGATGACCAAATGAACTCTGAAAAAATTGATGTGTACACAGAATAGGAGCAAGTAGCTTCTTGCAGAAGCTGAATGCTGAAAGTGCCATGCTTACATCTGTTGTCTATAGTTCTCAGACTAATTTGGATCTAACTAGGATTTTGCTACATGATTTGTAATCCAACAATTAATCAAGAACACAGAAAACAAATGAGGACACCAGAAAGTTCTCAGTCTTTGTATAAACTTGACATTTATTACTGATTTCATTAATCTTCTGGGAAGTTTCATTAAACAGTGTCTAGAGTGATTAATATGCCAGTTTAGATACTTGCATTCTGTCCAATTGCACTGTACAGTAATATCTAATTGTACTCTGTGTGGTATATCGTATTTGAGTTTGCTGAAGTCCTTTTTTTCCATTCTCCTTTGTTGCTGGCTTTTTTTCCATTTTGAGTTTGCTGTTCCTTGTACAAATCTTACACCATATTTTTATAGTTTTAGCAGTCATCCATTAGTACACATTTTTCTAGACTGGCTTGCGGTGCACCATAAATAAGTAGACCAACAGTCAGCTCAGAGACTACCAAACACAGATAAATTCTTCTTCGTATATCACAGTGCTAAAAAAGATCTGCAAAACAACGAGACTCCATGATAAGAACCTCTTCTCAAAGCTGGCAGTAATTTAGAAACTTAAGATGAAAGTTTTCTAAGAAAAAGTAGTAAGAACTCAGATCTCACACTTAGTAACCTTTTACATATTATTATTATTATTGTATAAGGTATTTTCTGTAAACCAGGTTTTAAGTTAAAGAAAGCTTTGTGACAAGGCCATGAGTTACACCTTCAAATTCTGATAACTTTTAAGATACATATAAAGAAGGGTTTATACATGTACATAAATGCCATTTGTTTTGTTGAATTTTTTCTTTCTTCAGAGGTTATATGTAATGCATCTGCTTTTTTATACGTGCTTCTTAGTTACTACCCTGTCTAAAATAAGATGTTGGAAGATAATGTTTCAGAAGTTTATGGCAATTACTTTGCAATGTTTATTTTGTTCTTTGGTAGACCACTTGCCAGTGTTAGTTCCCAGGGCAACTGAAGAAACCAAATCTATGTTGCTAAAATAAATCATGTTGCTTGCTTGTTTTTCTCTCAATTTCAGCTGCAGATCATTCTCTTGTACTTGTTTGTGCTACATTTTTTTTTCCTCTGGGTATGTGTGTGAATGTAGATTTCATGTATTCAGTGTGCTGTTTTTTCTGCTTCCCTCTCTTTGCTATCTATTTTACCCGCTTTCTTTCTTTCCCTTAATTTTTCTATTGCCACGACCGTTTCAGCAGAAGGGTATGTCAAACTGTCAGATGCAATCTTAGACTAGAACATTTAAGAGTTCATCTAAACAAAGTAGTTTATAGTTTAAATATTACCAGTTTGCTGTGTATTGAGCTTCTGTTTGTAGTCAGACACGTATATGCTCTTTCCTCCTCTCTCTCAATTTTTATTTTTCCTGTCTCCTTATATTTCACAGATAAACCTGAAAACTGGGATGTATGGTATGAAAGCAAATTTGATGACTGTGATAAAGAAGCTTGTCTGTCCTTCTCAAAAGAGATTCTTTGTGCTCGTGTCACTGTGGACCACAATTACTATGCTATTTGTCAGAACCTTTTATCAAGACATGCCACGTGGCGTGGCACTTCTGGAGGACTACTTCATGACCCCCCAGCTGAAATTGCCAAAGATGGCCGACTTGAGGCCTTGCTGGATGAGTGTGCCAACCCAAAGAAGCGATATGGTAGATTCCAAGCTGCAAAAGAACTGCGTGAATACCTTGCACAATTGAGTAACAATGTGAGGTAGTCCACAGTGAAATTTTTTTGCAACACTGGCTAAAACACTATTGCAAAGACACATAGAAAATGAAGTTTTGAACTTATGTATTAAAAAGAGAAAATAAAAAAAAAAACCAAACCTAGATTATCAGTTTTCTAAATACCATAAAAATATAATTTTATGGTGTTACATTGTTCCTTTGCAAACAGACAAGGTACTTACTGAAGTAAAACTTGAGCTACTATTGACTCTCCTCCCTAACTATTTAAAAGGGAGCAGGTCAAAAAAGACTGTGATAGCTTAATTGACAGTTTGTGTGTCAAAGGGTACTTTACATAAAACAGCATTAGTGTCACAGTTTTGTGAAGCTGATGTTCTTACTTGGAAAGTCAAGTTAGACTGATGGCCTGTTTTAAAGGCCTTTCTCCTGACATCTTTGTCTCATTTTTGTGTTTGTTTAAACACCTTGAAGTGGCATTTACATCCAGGTAAATCTAGGTGTCTGCATTGTTTCAAATTTAACGGGCTTTCATGTTAATGCTGTGCAGTACACTCCTACTGTGAGTGCAGGATTCCCATGTTTACTGTCTAATTTTAGGGGTTTTACACTGTATTTTACTATGCTTAAACATTATGGGGTTTTTTTAAGATCATCATAAACTCAAATGTCATTTGAACTAACGTTCATTTGATGTCTTTTGTAGTTCTGCCATTGGAAATATCACTTAATGTAATTATTGTACAAAACTTTTACCCTTCATGCCAGTATATACACATGACTGTTTAGCAGGAAATCATGGTATGATCAAATGCTTATTTTTAACAGAGATAATTTGAGAATTGGAGAGAGACTAGAATAAAAAGATCTGTATTAATTTAAATGGGGGATAGAAGCTTGACTAAAAAGAAAAATTCACTAGTCTAGTGTAGTTAAGCATAAACCAAAGAAAATGGTTTTGTTTATTAGTTTCTAAACAAATAGTACAGAAAAAATGCTATACTGTAGTGAAGCTAATAATTCTCAAAATTCAAATTTCAGTGGTCCTTGGTTACTCTTTGAAGTACTTCTAAAACTATGTGCTTATGCTAGAAGAAAACCCTAATTTGAATAATAATGTCTCAAAATTAGCAGTTTGTTACACATCATTCCCAATTCAAGTGTAATGGAGTTTACTGAATATTCATCTTTTGGTTTACCAGCTAAATTGATTAAGCTGTATTCACTCTAGACACCTTTTCTTGAAGTAGGTTTGACTATTCCCAGTGCAGTTAAAATTGACTTGTTGAGGTTTGTGTAACTCTGGAGTTTGTTCTCATAAATTACAGTTTTTATAAAAACCTCAGTTACTGCTACAAGAACTCACTTCAAAGCTTGCTTGTCTTTTTTTTTTTTTTTTTTTTTTTTTTTTACAACTACTATAATGCTTCATTTTCCTGAAGTCTTATTCATAAAAAGATACTCTTAGGAAATGTATGCATATGCATATTACTGCTTGTAACAGTAATGAAGGAAACTAATATTTCTTAAATGTGTGTATAAAACAATATTTTGTACAAGCTAAAAAGAATTCTGAGCAAGGTAGTATGTACTACTTTCAAGAGCAAAGTTAGTATGCCTCTCATACTGCATCAAAAGACTGATGGAAGCTGTTGCTTTATGAAATTGCTGCAAGTGCAAGGTGAGGAAAATGGCAAACTCACTGACTGGCCCTTCTTTCTCAAAACTCAAAAAGTGGAGCCATATTAAGATGTAGAGTGCTTTTTGGTTTCTTAGATGACTATATTAAGGATATTTTAGAATTCAAAATTCTCACTTTAAGTCATCTTTGCCTATGTAGTCCTAATTTGCTCCTAATCCCTTGTCTCATTTTCTGAAGTTAGAATGCCCAATGCAGCTTTTAATTTTCATTTCTCCCCTCCCCTCATTTGAAAATGGTTTTACATGTTTGCTCTGGCACAAGCTGTCAGAGAAGGTTCATGTTATTTTTCATCATGAAATCCCCTTATTTGAAGAAAATAGATTAATACTCAGACTAGGTAATACTATCCTACCATAAAAGCCTTGACTTATCACTAAAGTTGATTTTTAAACATCTACCACATTTCCCAATGAGCGAGTGGAGTATGATTGTTAAAGTTGTAAAAGAAACAAACACTGCCAGTTCTGGTTACTATACGAGGCAGTTCTGTAACTGTCAGAATGTCCTATCAGATTTGGTTTGGGGTTTAGTTCCCTCAGAAATAAGTTACTAAAGCCAATTATGAAAGGAATTTGGAACTTTAAAAAAAAAAAACAAAACAGCAACACTACAGGGAAAACATTGTGGAGAGCAATAAATCTTGTTCCGTTTGCACCTATCAGATATTTATTGTACAATAACAGTTTATATTTTTAGTCATTGCCCATTATTATTGATGAACACGGTGAAATATTTTTGAATGAGATGTTTGGGGTTTGTATGTGCATTACAATTGTCCTTTTGTACTGTAAGTTACTGTTTGATTGGAATATTTTATCAAAACTGTCTCCCTGTGCCTTTATATTATAAGAAAGTTGTTTCTGCAACTTCTAATGATATTAATAAAGAATACTTTAAGAACCTCATCTCAGATGTTCATTTTCAGATTGGTCTTTTAAGATTGACTTAGTCTAGGATGCATTAAAATATACATAGAACTTGTTTTTGTAGTGTTGCAGAATGCACCATTGTCGAAAGTGACAGATAGGAACTTTTTTTCCCCCTCCTCCTTCCTGGTAGACTGATCCAAAGTGTGAATGATCTGTCAGGAATTTTTCTGCTTTGGAGATTATCATATGTAGGACTCAATTTCTTAAAAATAACTTGATCAAGCCTTATCTTTCTGTTCTGTTAACTGAAAGAAAATATTTTCAAATTAAACAAGTTGATATCTTCTCTCTTTGTTGAGAAACTTACTTTTTCCTTGTATTAGTCTCATTTATATTGCTAGTACCACTGTCTTCGGTAAAACATTCTAGCAGTTAATGTAATATAAATACATAATGACTTTTGATGTTTCTCCTTTACTCTGGGTTTTTCAGTAAGCATTTGCATTTGAAACTAAGTCCTGCAGTTATACTACAGCATTTATTCCCTTCTGACTTTCTGAGCCTGTGTAAATAATAGGAATAACTTGTCTCAAAAACACTTGGATTTTAAAATTTTTTTTTAGTTGAACTCCTGCTGTCTCAACTTACGTCTCCAGGAACAGCAAACATGCAGATTGAAACTTCTAAACTTTCCAGTGTGCCTCAGATGTCAAGATCATTATGATCTTAAGAAGAAACTAGCATGAATAACTGCTGCATCTTTTTCTTTCAACAGCTTCCAGAGTATAGCATAGCCTGATCCTGGTTGCCTTGAACTTCAAGACATGGTGTATCTGGTACTTTCTTTCCAGGTACTTTTTAATTGTGAAGATATTCTCTTATGAGACACTTCAAATACGTTAAACTTTGTATGCTACTCTGATTTACCACAAAGACTAGGTTAAATGCAATTTTCTTTACATTTATTAGAGTGGAGACCTTGGCTACGTTTAAAAGGCACTAAATGTTTTGGTTCTCTACAGTCAGTCTAGTGTTTTTGTAGAAACCAGCAATGGTGCTTTCACAGCTACCTGTTTTTCCATATGACATGTCTGAATTCAGTACTAACTTCTAAGCTCTTCTGTTAGTTTTCTACGTTCTTTGAAACCTGTGATTTGGAAATTAGGACAGATTGGACTGCAAAACCTCTGTAAAATGCACATGTCTAGTGAGTTCTGTAAGGGAAGTATATTTCTCAATTTGAAGATTTGGTGTGCAGCATGCTTAAACTGCTTTTGAAGTTCCTCATGGTTTCTTTCTATCTCACAGTCTTCCCAAGGCTTTAAAAAATCCAGTCCATCAAATGGAAACTTCATTAGTGTTGATTTCACCCACTTTTTTTTTGTTGAAGTTACAGACCTGCTAATTTATTTGATAGCCTTCATCTGACTAGTTCACGAATTATTAGCATCACTGTTATTTCTACTTTAAATGTCTGCCAGTTTTTTGTTTTCTGTTTCCTTACTTCCAGATCATGTTGAAAGATGTACAACTAGTTTAAATCAACCTTTATCTCCTTCTAGTTTCATGTTAGGGTGTTTTAAAGAAATTTTTCCCATGCTGATTTGTCATTTTTTTAAATGTGACTCTCCAGATCTGACAAGTGTCAGTTTGCCTGGGGTACTTCTAAGCATCAAATTCTTTCTATATTTCATACAGAGTTTTATGAACACTTTTCACTATTCTTCCAGGCAAAAGTCTTTGGTAGTCTGACTTGTACTGTACACTAAACTAATGAGCTTTTGCTAGATGCAGAAAGGCCCTGTGGCTGTTAGATGTCTTTGTAGAGTGTGCATGTGATGTTAGGACAATGAGGAGTCTGTTGTTTTGGCAGCAGAGTCTGTTGTTGCCATGCTGGAGGTACGAGAATATACCTGTTTTGTGTGGTTCAAAAGCTAGACAAATTTCAGGAGCATTAGTAATGAACATTTGCCACGAATACTGACTTGCATGTTCAGGTCAGAGCAGGAAAGTTCTGACTTTAAAAGAAAAAATATCTAAGGCTGTTTCTTATATTTGGTGGGTTAACTCCAGTCTTCTGAGAACAGAAATGTGAAAGCAGAATATACTTCAAAGCAAAATAGACTGTTTAATATACAGATTGTGTTCAGATAGAAAGAAGAGCTTTTCTGGGGGGGGTTAGGGTTTCAAATAGCTTGTCTATTAGTCAATTTTAATACACATTTTTCTATTCTGAACATGATGCTTTTGTGTATGCTTAACTTTTACTACAGATTCTAGCTTTTGGTACTATTAATGGAGGCTTAGTGCAGCCATTTAATGTGCCCTTGGTATAACTACAGATTCCCAAATAGATGCCCTGTATCTTTTTAAAGGAATGGGGTTTTCAAAATTCAGTGTTTTTATTTTGTGCTTTTTTTTCCCTCTAAAAACAGTTCTGAAATGCCTCAAAATAGTTGAGCAGCTGATTTCCTTGCTGCCAACCATTAATGCAGTTTAATTTTGACTTGAAAGTTCTCATCTTCTTTGGTTGTTCAGGCTGGGGTAGGAATGTTTGGTTTTCTGTACAGTGTGCAGCTATGTCACCTGGACCTTAACAGATATTTTTTCCTTACAAGAAAACTTAGAGTTTTCTTATTTTGTGGGGATTTTTGGCAGTTCCCTTATATTAAAAATTTTTCTTACTGTTGCAAGTTAACTTGCAGCTTCACTGTGGGAAGAAAGGCCTACCTCCATCTGGAGAGAGCACAAAGAAATAATGATCAGAATTCTGAGGAAATAAAAAATCAAGGGAATATTTTGAACTTGCTGATTTCAGTGCCTCGCAGTAGAAAATTAGTATACCAATAACGGGACTAATTCTTTCACTTCTTGTAGAATATCAAGAGCTGTTCTAGTTTCACTCATTTTAGAAACTATGTGTTGAGATGGTTGAGCTTAACATGCTCGTGCTTGCTTTCCTAAGGGTAAATTTAGAGCTCCGGCAGAAAGCAGATGTAGTTGTCAACAACTTTTAAGAATTGCTCTCTTCAAGGGAGCTCTTTCTTTATCAACAGCCAGCACACTCCGTGAATGAGTGGAGAATATCTGTACAGTGAATGCACAAAGTTACATGAATATGGCAAAGCATACTTTGGGTTTTAGTTTCTTGAAACTTATCTCCTGCTTGTTATCTAGTTCTAATATGGAGCATTATTCAGTATACTTTTAAAAAAAATAGATTTCTCTTTTAATGTGCTTACTGTTTTATAAAATCTATACATGTGAACGCCCGACCTTTTTTTTTTTTTTTGAAGTATGGCAGCTATCACTTAATTTGTTTTAGAAGATGAGACTTGATGAAGGACGGAAAAACATGTTTCTCAGACTACAGCCTTACATTCCTTGACTTACAGGCTTGTTGGTTGTGTTTGTTTTTGTTGGTGGTGATGTGTTGTGTAAAAACTTCCTTGTTTACAAAGGAGGAGAACTTGACAGGGAAGATAAAAACAGTTTAATAGCTATCCCTTCAGCTGTTCACCTTCCAGTCTTTCTCAGCTGTACATACTGTTACAGTTCTCCCCAGTCTTTTTTGCAGATTCTGTCAGCGAGTCCATTACAATATTTTTCTAATTATTTTTCTAATTACCTGGAATATTGTAGTTTTTTTCCAAAGGCATTATACAAAACTTTATATTAGAGTTTTTGTTAACGTCTTTGTTAGAAGAGGTGGTATTTTGTCTCTGCCAAATAGTAAAATTATGTATACATATAATATTAAATGATGTTTCTCTTTCTTCTTTTTATATCCTGTTTATTTTCAGCTTAATTATTAAGTACAATCATAGTATAAATAGATTGGATTTGCTTTCTACTAACATTGTATTTTTTCCTTAATAATTAATTGGCAATTGAAACAAAGGATTAGGGTCATCTCATTCCCCATTCCTTTCGGGAAGGTGGGGATTGGGTAAAAAGAAACTGGCTAATGGAAGCATGGTGGTGTTCCCTGTTTAAAATGTCAAAAATTGTGCTACATGCAAAAGTGTGGACCAAAATCTAGTTTTATGCGGCATATACGTGCTATGATGTACACCTGCACCATGACCAAATACATATGTTATCAGAAACCATTTTTATCAGTTTTGTAGAAGTTCTTTGCTTCTGGACACAACTATCTGAATTTGTAAAGGTTTACTGTGTATTTGACTGCATTATCCAGATACTTTAGCAGCAAGTACAATAGGAAGAAAACAAAAATTTGGGAGGTCTTTGTCCCCTGAGCATAGCCATTCTTTCCCTGGTATTGTCTTCTGCTGTGTCTGCTAGTACAGGGTTATGTCTCTCCTGCTGAGTAGTTAGTGCAGTAGGAGCTCTCAGCAGACTGCAGCATTGGTGCCAAAGCCTCTACATCTTCGCTGTGTACATGTCTGAGATTTTGCTTCAGCCTAAATTGAGACTTGTCTCCTCAACTGAACATCTTCAGTATGTTAAGCAGTTTGAACTTGTACGTATCTGTTAGGGCTGGAAGACATTTGGCGTGCACATGGATAAGAGCTTCTGGCTTAGTTTTCTCTGCAAGGAACCTGGTTCGTGTGCATCAACGCTGCTCTGCAACCAAACCAACACCTGGAAGTGGGAAGATGATTGAGAGATTCACTTCTAATCTGCCTTACTTCTCCCAAACAAAATGTTAATGTAAACCCAGACTCTAATAGCTAAATGTGTTCTTCACTCAACAGAATGAGGACCCTGCATTGACTGAACTTCCTCTGGGTTCTTAAGTTTATATATAATTTATCTATTATTTTTTAGAAATGTCATATTCAAATTTTAGCTATATATACAAATGTATATACATGTATATACATATATGCAGAGATTTTACTTATAAAAATATATAAAAATTTGTATATATCTACACACATGTATATACATATATGTGCATAGATGTATATTTAGCATAAGCTGCTATTGCAAAATTCTGATTGGACTCCCAAGTTCTCAACTAAGACTGATGTTTTACTTAATGGAAGTGGTTTACTTGTGAAAAGTCTGATAACCTCATTTCCCTGCTTTGTTGTCTTTATCTAAGTAACTTTGATCAACAGATCAGATGTCTTAAGTGCCTAAAAACTGATCTTATACCGATGTTAAGCTGTAACCAGCTATTATTTGGAACAAACTAATGATCTTCCTGTTCTTATCTTAAGTTGTTCCTAAGTAAGTTTTTTGATTTCTAATGTGATAACTGAGCTTATATGCCACCATTGTATTTATATTTTAGTACCTTACTGATATGGAACTGTGATTTTTCATTGTTTTGATAATTATGAAGGTCTTTATGTTGTCTCAATTTGAATACTAGCCTTACAGACTTTTAGATGTTTTGTCAGGAATGTAAGAGAAGGATTGCAACTCTGACTTAGATGTGCAGTGGTCCTCAACAGAGCCCATCGCAGGAATTCTGCAATGCACCCACAAGGACTGCATCTCTTGTCAGTGACTCTATGCAGAATTGAGGCAGTCAGTTTCTTTTAATGCCTGGATTTTGGAGGCATGAGAATATTCCTGTGTGTTGGAGCAACTGTAATGCCCCCCTAAAGGCTAAAACCTTGTGACAAGGAGAAAAAAATGTTCTTATAGATGATTTTTTGTTATATCTTTTTTTTTCTTTTTGTTCTGCATTATTCCATACTTGTCTGGAGTTTATCTGATTACACTTCATGAGATGCATCTAATTACGCTGCCTTTGTAATGTTAAAATCTTGCAAAAGTCACTTTTTAGAAATGTATATTGGTGCTTTTTAAAGTAGAATTTGGTAATTTTAATGTGATATATTGCCATAAATAAGCAGTAATTGCAAACACTTTTGCCAAGTGTAACCACATTTTGGTATTATGTTTTTTTCTAGACACTTTTTTTCTGTATTTGGGCTAGCAGTCTGTTTTGAACATTGAACTTTGGCTGCCCACCAAAAACATCACTAGTATCAGACTTGGATTTACCCAGGAGGCACTCTCTTTCCTGTCTGTTATCACTAAAATTGATGTGTGGTATGGATACAATTGCAGTTACACTGGTCCTGTCCTGGTTGGAGCAATACCTGTCCTTGGTGTCTAGCACTGCTCTTTATTAGTAGATTATCAGAACTGCTCTATTATGCAAACAAATAAACAAACAACAGTGTTATATTGCTTGCGTACCGTTACATTAGCCACAATATGAGGTATATTTGTGTGAATTAAAAGTACCTGGGGCCGCAAGCAATAGCTGCATTAGAAGCTTGCATAGATGCATTGCCATCTATCTTGTTTTTAGCAAATATTAAAATATCACAAAGGTATTCATATGCTAGCTGATTTGGAGAGATATCAGTTCACCAGCCTTAGACTACAACCTGGCAGAAGTCCAGAAATTAGAAACAGTGGTTTGAGGAGTAAAATAAAGAATGGTTATCACTGCATGGAAGAAGCAAGCACAACTTGGGTAAGTAAAGCATCATAAATTATGTTGGAATTTACCCAGCACACAGGTTTTTTTCTCACTGAAAAAGAGAAATGCTGTGATTGGGATTTCTGTGTCTCAGCAGAAAAGGAGAATTGCAGGAGTTCAGGGCACTGAGCAGCAGTGCTGTAACATGGCCTTGGCTCAGCAGCAGAGAAGCCTTTACCACCAGAGCTCCTATGGACTTCCTCGCTAGTCTGGATTTATTACTATTCCTGTGAGATGCCAAAGCCCCAACCATACTAGAGTTTGCATCCAAGCAATGAGCCATTCTGTTGATGAATCTGCTGTTGCTGTATAGCAAATTGCTTGGGTATGTTTTGGCTGTGACAGGTGGGTTTCTGTTAGTCAGTATCCATATAACTCACACCACAGATCATGTAGGCTGCCATGTCATGTCAGATTTGCGTTGTGATCATGACAAGCAGACAGGTCGAGCATCAGAGAAAGGAAAGAAAAGAATTATATGCCCTATACAAATGGAAAATCTCTATTTTCTTTTGTGATTGAGAAAACATAGAGCAGATCTTTTATAGATGTGGCATGAAATAATTTTTAAAAATGATAACTTTGTTAAGAGGGACATGGTTTTCATCCTAGAGATTTTTACAGAATACATAAAAATTAATCACAAATTGTTAAAACTTCTTTCTCTGTTTCTAATTTAGCCTGTGTTAGATACAGAATAATGTTTAGTGGATCACAGGTCAAAAAATTTTTGTAGCTCAGACACATTGATCCAGATATGCTCTTTTAGTACTGCTTGAACAAGTGTATGTTGTATACTGCTGTACACTGCAAGCAATGTACTGCCTTATAATTTTTCTACAGAGTTTGTGGGGGACCAAAAATAAAAGAAAAAAGGGCTGTTAGTTAGGGTCCTGCTTAGCCTGGGCCTGAGCACCTGAGCAATAACGTGTATATGTGCAAGTACCAAAGAAAGTCACCAAGGTAAAGCGCAGCAGTTCCTTAGTGATTTCACATTTCCACGTCTACCTGTTGTGACACTGTAGAACTCTTTTTTTAGTCATGCTATTATGGGATCCTGTTTCAGGAGACCTGCATGACCTATATCGTCTTGTATGACAATGTCTGTCTTTTTTTTTTTTTCCCCTCAGTCCTCTTTGAAAACATGATGTATAGACCGAGGTGTCAGTCTATATAAAAATGATACCTGAATTCTAACTTGTATCTCCAACTATATAAGCTATTACAAGTGTAAAAGTGCCCTTCAGATTCGGTGATCTCTAATCTAGACTAAAGAGATGAGTTAAAACACAGGGAGAAGTGCTTAGTAATTGTGGAACAATGGTATATTTGGATTACCTGCCAGTTCCCAGCAAAGTCAATTGTTCAGGGCCAGGTGCCTGAACACTGGGATGGCCAATGACCTGCAGACGTGGTTTAAATGGATACTGGCAGTACTCCACTTAAGTGATATTAATAGTGGACTTCTGAGGCAAGGAAGGTAACTCAAATTAAAGATGTTCTGTTTGGAAGACCATCCCTAACAAGATTTCAGATTTGTAGTGGTTAAAGAGTTACTCCAGCAAGAGACAGACCTTGCTATTCTTTGGCTTACGATTAATCTTTCTTAATTTTTAAGTCTACGTTTTGAAAAATGAGGTACCTGTAAGTAGGGAGTTCAGATGATGGAAACATAACCTTATATGGTCATTTATTCCATTAGTTTTTAAAGCAGCTTTTAAAGCTTTTTTCAAAGCTAGCTCAGGTTGCTGTATTACTCATTTTTCTTTGAAGCTCACACTGTGGACAATTGAACTGAGATTACCAGATGCTCTAGTTCATAGCATTTCACGATAATTTTAAACACAAATTTGGGATTTAAAACATGCTTTTGGTCTCACTTGTACATCATGTGATTTGATTTACCTTTTTATGATTTTAGAAGTGAGCAAAATGTATTTGAACAGCTCTAAGTTATGCTTTTGATGAACAAAAATGAAGTGTTAAGAGCAAACATTTGGTTTTAAAGAGAAACGAAAGTATCTCTTCCTCCCACTTAATATCCTTAAGTAAAGCCTCTGATGAAAATATATGAAGGACACAGGATCTCATTAGCAATTTTTTCCTTTGTCTATCAGGGTTTTTTTAAAGAATATATAAAAATCCTCCCTAATACTTAGAGATGTAGGAGATAAGGGTTTAAAGGGGAACTGTAGATGACTATGTATACAGGTATAAGCGCAGTGGGGACACCAAGAGCAGCTCTGATCAGGCCTGTGACAGTTACAGTCTCTGAGTGCCTAAAGTCTAAGGCCTCACATATTTTTAAAAGTTGCCATGTTACAAATTTAACTCAGACATCGGCAAGTTGCTCACAGGATAGAGGTGCCTTCTGCAGAAGCACTTTGCCTTGCTAATGATGTCCCTTTCAAAGGGCAGGGAAAAGAGCCTCAGAAACCATTTTGCATCTGCTTACGTTTGGTGGTCTTAGACATCTAAAGATTTTGTTTTCTGTTATCATTTCCCACCTTCCTTTCCAGAGAAGGTGAAACTTTCAAAATATGTGTACAATTAATTCAAGGCTATTTCTTAACCTTGCGTTGGGTTTGGAAAGGTAAAGGAGGGAACCCATGTTACTGTTTAGATACCAGATCAGTCACGGAGTGAGCAGAAAGACTTGGGCTGTGTAAAAACTGCAATTAAATCAATTACCTACGACAATGTCTTCATCATCTTATTGATAATTCAGACTTATTAATAATTCATAGTCTTCCAGGTAGAGAGGTTTTTCCTATTATGTAAATGTTATTAAAATCAATATTAAAATTTAATATTCTTGGCCAATTCTAACTTGTAGGATGAAATGTCAAGGCATGTGGGAAACTACACTCTGTGGGTATGGGCAAGTGACTGGAAGATGTGTGAAAAAACAGGACTTGACTGTCTGCTAAAGACATCTGGGAGATTTATATATCTACAAAAGACCTTTTAGTAATTTATAATCGCCATGTTACGGTGAGATTAAGAGTCTTTTGATGTAACGCAGGAGTGTGTTACAGTAAGTATCTTAAAAAACTCATTCCTGCTTTAGTTTTAAATTAATATTGAAAACATTTCTCAAGTCATTTGTCCTTTTGCAGCTCTGTGGTGGATTCCCTACAGCCAGCGTGCATGGGGAAGAAGGTGCTGCACAGTACAAACATGGTACCTTCTTAAATCCACCCATTTCTGTCTCTGTAAAATTGCTGGGGGTAAGTTGAAAATGGTGTTAATAATATGGTATCTGAGCGATAAATGGTTTCTAAGTGCATATGGTGATTTAGGAAGTATTGCAATAAG
This sequence comes from Harpia harpyja, assembly GCF_026419915.1. NCBI lineage: Eukaryota > Metazoa > Chordata > Aves > Accipitriformes > Accipitridae > Harpia > Harpia harpyja. Next base: position 28,158,286 of record NC_068951.1, read on the forward strand.
CTGAACATAGTTGCTTAGGTTAGAGAAAGTGGGCTAATTGAAAATATACCATAGCAGTGGGGTTCTAAGTCAAACTTCTCTTACTTCACATGCATTGCAGGGAGAGTGAACCATGTTTAAAAAAACCCCACACAGTGGAAAGTCATCCAGAGAGAAGACATTACGTTTAGAAGAGCTTTTGTTCCTGGTGAGCTACACATGGTAATTTGCATCTGGTATACAATAGTATCAGCATACTGAATCGCAGGAAGAGCAGGTATTGGGGGGGTCAGGATCTGTTTTTAAGATTTATTTGTGCTCAATATTTAGCAAAAGAAAAGAAATATAATTAGAAGACCATGAACCAGGCTAAGAGTTGTTTCTTCCAAAGAGAAACAATGAGAGGAGGATGTCTGCTGAAATAGCACCTCAGTCCAGACAGCTGGGAGATGTCCACGGAAGGAAATCTGTTCAGCAGCCCATAATCGCCCCGAGTTCCAGGTAGATGTTAATCTTTTGTTCTACCAATTTCCTTTTGGTAACTGTTTTCTGCTTCACAATCAAGAGCCAGAATAAATTCGACTTATGCTTTTCCTTACATAGTGACAAAAGAGTCTAAGGCCAAGTGTTGGTGGACACTGGTTGCTCTTCAGGGAACAAAAAATGTTAGTGGAGCAGCATGCAGGTAGAGGCAGAATGCTTCACCTCCACAATGTTTCAGAGTTCAAAGGGCTTGGGATATGTTATTTCCTAGTTCAGTCTGATGCAGAGTAGTAGCTTGCAAAAGAAAGCCTACAGGGGCAGCTATGAGCCAGTGCACCTTTGTCAGGTTCCAGTTGAAGAGAAAACTGTTTAATTCTGGGAGTAGCCATATATCTTGGAGATTCCTTTGCAATTACTGTGACTAGACGGAGTCCAGTTTCTAGGGAGCTTGTCTTTCACCAATATCTGACTGTCTATCAGTGGATGTAATAAAAAGGGATGCTGAGCACTAATTCACAATGGCTGAATGTATGGTCAGATGATTCCCCTGCAAGAAAGCTACTTAACAGAGTATTCAGATCATATGTTTGCAATTCAAAGATCTATGTTATTTAATGATATATTTAATTGAGGGCTATTCTTCTCTAGCCTTTTCATAAGGCCTCTGGGTTCTTGCTAGTTGTCTTATTGACAGATAACTGTAAGTAGCCCTTGACATTTGTAGCACTTTGACAAATCATGGAGGAAAATGAGACAACAGTATACCAATGCCTTATGGCTTTTGTAATTTTGAATAGATGTCCAAGGTGTCAGAAATGCATTGAAGTAATTTGGTCCCTTTAAGAAAAATGTTCCATGTATTCAAGGGCATCAAAACCAGGCAGTGTTTCTAAAATTATTTATTTTATATATTGTGTACAATTTTGGGGTCAAAATGTTCACAGGTACCCTTTTATTCATCCTGGTTTGTACATCTGCAGGTTTTTTCCCCCAGTATCTTTGGGAATGTTTTAATACTTACAGACCGCATTTTCAAAGCTGTGTGTGGAAAGTGGTAGCATTTATCTTACTTGCTGAATATGCTAAAATCCAGTGATATTTAACTACTTTGATAGCGTAAATTCTAGTCTACATCCTCTTAACTACCAACTTGTTTTCCTAGCAAAAAAAGAGAGAATAAAATAATAGGTGTGTTAATTGCCAGTTAAAATAGTACAGCAGGCTATGGTAAACCTCTCACTTCCTCCTGTTTGCTGTGCATAAGTCTCTATTTTAATAATACCATGTGATAGAGGATCTTTTCACTACAGCAAACCAACATACAACAGTAAGATTTCTGTAAAACATGAGATTTTGATATCACCTTGGTTTTCGGTGGAACAAAACAATGCCTGGAGAAGTTAAAAAGGAAAAGAGAAAGAAAAGAATCTGCCCAAGTCGAGCATTGGCATGGCCATAGATCCTTGAAAATTCCTGGAGAGATCTCTCAGAGTAAGTATTGAATTCACTCAGTTCCTGACCTGCTATTCCACCCTGTCCCAGAGAAGTCCTTCCTCCAGAAGTCCCTGGAAGACAGTGCTGTGTTTTGAAGACAGATAGTCCAGAAAAGCAGGGGAGGGGTTTTGTGACTCTTCTATCAAAAATACAGTAAACATGCCTAGTTCCTGTCTCCTTTCCCCTAGGCAGCACTTCCATTTTGCTGCTAACACACACCACGAAGTGCAGCCCAGGTCACTGGGGCTTAGCCAGGGACAGACAAGTCTGTCACACAGTTATCCCTACTGAAAAGACATCTGCATCTGGGTTTTCCATGAAGTAATATTTGAGTGCTAAAACAACACTGTGAAGGCATACAGTGTCAAGGTTTGTGCAAAGTTTCAAAATCAAAGGGTTGAATTTCCCTTACTCTTGTGCTACCTTACCAGTAGGTGCAGTATGTTACCAGAGACTTCACCAGCTTTTGAAGACTGGTGTTTGTAGAGAGCTGTTTGAGAAAGGGGACTATTAATTGCCACTGCACTAAGATCATAAATAGGGGATATGTATAATGTTTAAGTGCTAAGGTTGTATTTTAGCATTGTTATTCAAGAACAGGCTCACATACATCAAAGCAAAGCCTGGACTTATTTATGGTGCTGTTAGAAATCTTTCTCTGTATGACATATGTAGTAACATTAATAATGATACCATTATTAGTAGAAGTAGCTTATATTATGGTAATGTCTAGGCACTGCAAGGACCGAGCCTCTCCATGAAAGATCTCTGTAAAATAGAGAGGCAAGGAGACAATCTTGACCCAGAGAATGACAATTTAGGCATTTGTCTACATGTGGATGGATCAGCAAAAGGTGTGGGAGGAGGTAACAGTAAAACAAACCTGGTCAGCACTGTAAGCTGCTGTTGTAGTTCACCAACCTAACTGTTACCATTTTGTACTGCCCATAGGCATCCTGGCAGCAGAGAACTAGGGAATCTTACACCACTTTACAATTCAGCAAGGAAAGGGTGAGGTTCCAGCAGTGAAGGTCACAGAAGAAATCACTGCAGTTGGTGTACAACATACGGATTTTAAGTAGACTGTTCTAGGCCAAGTCTTTACCTGAAGGGAACTCTTGAATGTTGCTGAAACTGTTTAAGCCTGCTAAGCAATCCTTTTGGGTAAGTAAAGTGCTATATTCGGGGCTTTAAAATGTGGCTGAACTGTGCAAACCTCTCTCATAGAGGAGTGAATGTTCAAGGTTTGTACTACAACATCTGTATACTATTTATTTGTAAAGCATGAAACAGGAAGCATTTCCAAGCCTGGTAGGAGAGGCATAATAAGCTTCCAGCCTGTTTTCTTTGCACATACCGGATTTCACAGAAGGAAAATACAGGTGCGTGGGCTCAGAGGAGTGCAGGAGTCGTCTGAGAAGTGGGCTTGAAAATACCTTGCAGTTTGTGTAACAAGTAAGTTGAACTGCAGAAGAGAGGCAGCAAAGAATTGATTAATCCTGAAATGTAAAATGCACGAAAAATCTGGGCTGCAGTTCTGATTTTCAGGAAATATATATTGCTGGGTCAGATTCTCTAGGATTTTACACATTGAAGGGTTTTACTCCTTCCCCACCTTTCTCCCAGGTTATGCATACAAATTTTTCTTCTTAGTTTTTCTTCAGCTTTTAGATCTAGATTTATAATACTGTGAAGTAAATGCATTTACATGCCATACCATAATATGATAATATTTGCCTGTACAGAGTTTCATAATGCAACCCTCTGTCGAAAAAGGTAACTGAGGAATTCCAGCAGTAACTTTTCCTTGTTCTGTCTTGGTAAGAAGAGAAAGATTTCTTTGTACTCTTGATTCTGTTTACTCCAGTGCTTTCCTGTCAGCTTGAAAGGATCAGAACAAGTCTGTCCTAATAGAACTGGTTTTGAAAGATTAGCATTTAAACACTGTAATCTTCCCTGTACCACAATGCTGAATGGATTCAGGAAAGCACTTAACCACATGCTTTAAATTGAAGTTTAAGTGCACAGAATGAAGCTTACATTTGTGTTTGTTTAAAATGCGTTTGAGGACCATTAAGTGCATGCATCCTTTCAGGAAACCTTTATTAGACACCAGAGAAAATTGATTATGTCTAGATTTGATGTAACCTTAATATGCACAGGGATTGCTGTCCATTAGTTTTTGTTTTTAATGACCAGAATAGAAAATTAAAAACAAATTAAATATTTAGAAAACTATTATTATGACTCCATCAAGCTGATCATGCAACTAAAAGGATTTAATCATAGTGAAAAGAATACGCTCTGTAAATTTTAGAGTCTGTATATGTTTCAGTTTTCAGCTGTTGACTAACAAGTGTGGAAGCTGGTAGTTCTGTTCAATTTTGCTTCTCTGCTAACTTAAGTCTATAATCAGACAAACACTTAAAAAAGGTAGATCTCCAGCTTCCTCTTAGAGTTGGATTAAAGTTACAGTTGGACTGAAGGAGGGCAGCAAATTGAGCAGACTGATTTAATAAAAGACATCATCCTTTTCACATATCTCTAGTACTTTTTCAGTGAGGAAAGAGCTTATGTATCTATTAAATATACTTGCAAAGGAGGAGAGTAGATCCTTAGCAGGCAATGTAACACTGTTTTTCCTTGGTTTGCAAAAGGGACACAGTCAGTTTTACTGCTTCAAATTTTTCAAACTGTCTTTTGAGTAGTTATTTTAAAATGTTAACCTTAGTGAAACTAAAACTTGTTTTAACTTGGCATGGTAACAGAGGAATTTTTTTGAAGTATTGAGAGGGAGTCTGAATATCACCTCTTAAGTGCCTGAGTTCTTATACTCTGGTCCTTCTATAATTAATGGAGAGGCTCTTTCAGACAGTGATTTAAAACCTACCTCTAGAAATAAGAATTTTACAATATAACCTAGAAAAAAAAAGAAAATAAAAAAGCAAAAGGTAATATTCAGGAAACTCTGCTAAAGAAGCAGACAAAGCAAAATGCCAGTGCATGGATATCAGATTTATTGGCATGGATTTTTCTGACACGAGGCATATATGAATGTGGGACTCTCATTTAGTATTTCCCAAATGAGATTAAAAAGGTAAAAATTAAAAGTGATTGTTCTAGTAATGTGTGCATAGGAGAGCTGGTTAAAATTGTAAAAGGTTCTTCTTTAGTATTTTGAACTTCAAAGATGAATGTTTCCTGAAATGTCACACTTCCATTACATATGGCTTATAACCTTTAAATGTGGTTACAGTAAAAAAAAGTGTATTTCAGATTCAACACATTAATCTGTGATGAGAGATGTGCAGAGCTGTCATTTTCACCAGGCATTTGTATATGGTCACTGGGGCTTCCACAGGTCTATTCTGCTGAGACACTTTGCCTTTTAGCAGGTAAGCACAGCTTTTTTCATAGCAAAACTGAGAAAAATCTGTCCTCAAAGCAAAGCAGCTCTATGCAATCTGTAGCACTACCCTCTTGTTTCTGTAAAACTTTCAAGAGCTAAGAAACCCATTTTCACAATGCTTCCGTAACACTGTGCTTTTATTTGCTTTTTTTGGTTGTTTTTAAACACCTCTGGTAAATATTGTCAATGAAGCTGCATATTATCACCCAAGTGCCATCTGGAACAGTCTTTCAACCTGACTATTTAAAAATGAGGTGATTAATAATGCTGCATAATATATGGTTCCTGTATTTTCTATTTTGGTTTGCAGATTCATTCATAATATGTGCTAGCCTGCATACCCCCAACCATATTCAGTATTTTGGAAGAGTGGCTTTTCTGATTAGTTTATTATTTATTTGCTAAACATTATATGTGCAATGGGTCATTAAGTAACATGCCACTGAAGCTGTATTGTTTTGGGGAGATAGAAGCATTTCCAAAAATATTTTTTAAAAGAACAAAGGCAAATTGTTCAGAGGCGGAATGTCAATGGCAGTTGGATCCCTCTGCCCCTATGACTCTTATTCCATAAATTATGACAGAGAGTAATTTCTGAGGCAGGAAGGAAGTCGAATGCAGAAACATCTGTGCTAAAAGTCTAGTAACTTTGGCACCTGAGCAGTGAAGTCTCATAGTATCAAATAGGCTTAGGCCTAGTGGCTGGTGTGATGGGGGCGAGAATAGGAAGAGCAAAAGCGAGAGAACTCCTGGGTCGACATAAAGACATTTTAGTAAGTGAAGGAAAAACCTCAGTGATGCAAAGGCAATCACTCACCATCTCCCACCAGCAGAGCAATGCCCCGCCAGTCTCTGAGCAGCAGCCACCTTGGCAAGACAACCCCCTGCTTCTTCCTCGGCTGCCAGTTTTACTGCTGAGCATGGCGCTAGGTGGTATGGGCTGTCCCTTTGGCCAGTCCTCACTGTGTCCCCTCTCAGCCTCTTGCCTGCCCCCAGCCTGCTCCCGGGGGGACAGAGTGGGAAACGGAGAAGGCCTTGACAGGGCGCAAGCAGTGTTCAGCAATAGCCAGAACACTGGTGCATTATCGAGCCTGTTTTAGTCACACATCCAAACCTCAGCACTACACAGGCTGCAATGAAAAGTCAACCCAGTCCCAGCCAAAGCCAGTACAAAAATGATCCAGGTGAAACTGTGAAAGAGAGACTCACAAAGGCTGCTATTACAAGGAAAAATACGTAAGGACAGTATTTCATTTCAACTGTTTATTTCAACAATTTATGCTTAGTTTAAGTCTCTTGGATTTGGGGGGTAATATTGTCTTGTTAGGAGAGATGATAAACTGATCTCAAATGACTAGTGGTTTATTGAATGTGACCTAATTATAATGAGGTGAATGGGAAATATTTTCTGACAGGCTGAGAAAAGCTCTGTGGGAAAGAGCTATGCAACGTTGTCTTAAGCGTGGCAGGAGGGGATGAATGGAAGTTAACTCTTGAGAGACTGCTCCAGGCACTTAGATAATTGGATGATAGGAGCTATACTGGACCCCAGATAGAATAATTTGGATATGTTTGAAGTCATTAAAAGGACTAAATCCACTTCAGAGCAGCAGCATGATTCTGAGTATGGAGCCCTACAGTGAGTGAGCTTACGTCTCTCAAAGACAAACAGATATATCAGTGCCCACAGCACTCTTCTCAAATGGATTTGAGTTTTCAGCAGTTAAAATTCTCCCCATAGAAATTAATGATTACCTAGTGCCTCAGCAACCGCCGAAGACTGTGCTATTTTTTTGAACACAAGGTTCTGTGGGCTACACAGTTTAGTATTTATTTCAAATTGCCTGAAATATACCAGTAAACAGTGGTGGAGAATGTAATCTTGTACTTCAAGTCCCACAGATGATATACATTTCCTACTCGTTGCATGATAATAAAAATGATGGCAAATGGCCCCAAAGACCTGAAAGCTGGACCAAGAGAACAGTGAAAAGCAGTGGCTGTGCTGGGTTGTGTTTGCTGCCAAGTCTGTGTGCTGTTTCAGGATATAACACAGTAGAAGAGCTGCAGGAACAGGGCATAAGTGAGTTTCAGTAAAAGTGTTGCTTGATTTTTCTGGCCTCTATTGTTTATCAGTTAAAGTTGAAAAACTTGTGATCACGCAAAAGAATTACAGTCTTAGTCTTAAGCTCTCAACACCTCTCATTTTAGAAGCTTTTCAATTGATTTGAAGAGTGTGGCCTGGGAGAAATAATATAATACATAAGAGACAGCATCATTTTGGAGTCATTTGGGGGAAAGAATATAGAGAAATTGGTTATAAATGCCCCCCCCCTTTTTTTTTAAAGAATACAGAGTTCAAAATACCTAGACTATTAACCTGTAAAATTGCTATTACCATAAACATCACTAACATGGCAAACAAATTATTTTTTTTTCTTTTTGTTCTGATTTTATAATAATGATATAGATACAAAGATAGAAGCCAATTGCACAGAATGACTGCAGATTCTGGAAGGAATTTTGATAAGTGTTAATACTTTGAAAAAACAAGAGCTGGAATTGCTGGAAAAAATGAATATGCACTGTAAATTCTCAAAAAAGTGTGTTTAATTTATCAGTTATGGACAATTTAAAGCACCCATATGCCTATATTTGAATGCATTTCTAGAGCCTATGGTATTACCATTATCATTATTATAATTTTATTGTGATGGTTTAATTTCAGTGTCACAAAACTTTGGTTTCAATTGTTACACATGTAAGGTCAAATTAAATTAAATGTTAATTTGAAAATTGATTCTGATAATTTCAAGTATGGATACAGAAAAAGTAAGGCTGGAAGAAGTGCTTGCTAATACAGAATTTTGAAAGCATTCTTATTGTGACTGACAACATTTTCTCTTTTTCAAATTTTTTTATATGCTATTCACAGACTGGAAAATATATTTTCTTTTCTTTAGCTAAGAGAAACAGGTTGTTTCTTAAGGTATTAAGTGAATTAAACTTGTTTGCTATATCAACTTTGTTGTACCATAAGCCCCCAGAAGAAGTTGCTTTCCCCTGCTTTCCATCCCACTGCAGGACAAGGGCAGTGGTGCTATGGTTAGGAGAGAAGAGTCCTGACCAGTCAAATGGTTGCTGATAAGCAAAAATCTTCAATGGTTGAATTCTGCTAATCTTCCCTCTTGGGATCTACTAATTTGGGTCTCTCTTCTCTACAAACACAAGTTGACAAGAAACCATGAGGAGTACAATTAAGTTTGAGGACACAGCTCCTTTTTCATAATTGCCTGAAATCTGCCAAAGGATTAAAACCTGTCCTGACAGGCAGTGTGGCTGTGTAAGCATTGCCTTTGTAGGAAAACAGGCTAATCCTAACCCCTCCACAGGTCTCCTTCCTGAACTGCCTACTGCCAATCAAAACCTTGTTTCCACTGTGATTTTTTTTTTTTTTTTTTTATTATCCCCCTCCCGCCCCCAAGTCTTTAAGTCTTTGCCAGGTCTGAAGCCAGGTGCAATAACTCACTCTTTTACAAAGTAAAAATAAAAATCACTGTTCTCCCACAAAGTGCTGATTGAACCATACAATGGCTCTGTACTATATTTGGTTGATAGTTTACATTTTGTTTGAGTTTTAGATGGCTTGTGGCATGTACGGAATGAAATGTGATCCTATGTTATTTTAGTGAACTGACTTAAAATGTATCATTTTAGCCTCACGAAGAGATAGGAAGCTCAGTGTGTTTTATAAACTGGACGTGATTTCTATTCAAACAGAATGAAAGCTCTAATATTTCAGTTAGCATTCAGAACAATATTTTTGTCTTTTCTTGCTTTACTTTGGGTTTTTTTCTTACCATAGATCTCTAAATATTTTTTTGCTTGGAACAGAAAAGTTGTTTCTGGTAATGTGTTAGAATATATTTGCCTCCCCTACTGTGTAAAATGAGTTCTTCCTTATGCTGTATTAGAAGTATTACAACCTCTGCTCTGCAAAACGCACATTCTGTGAGAAGTTAATAACAGTAGGAAATTAAGCTAAGAAGCAAGTGCCAAATAACCTAGCTGTACTTTTCACAGTTATGAGTAATCTACACTTCTCTTTCCTAACGCCTTGACTAAAAAGGCTTATTTAGTGTGTGTGCTTCAAACTGTAATATAGTGCTTCATTTCCCTCATAATTTCTGAAGCTGGGAGCTAAAATAATGTTTTTCTGGGCCTTAGCACATTGCTTGATCTTGCAAAGTCTATTTCATGGTCTGCTAGATCCTAATGGAGATTGTTGGTAATGAGATAACATTTATTTATATAAAAGTAAATTTACTGCCAACTGCCTAAAACTTATGAGCAATTGAAGTAACAGGTTGTTTTAAGTTTTTAGTTTATTTTATCAGTATGTAAGAAAATATACAGAGGTCACCATTTCAACTCCCTAAAAAAACCTGCAAATACTGTATGTTTATATGCCATGGTATCAAGACATACTGTCTTTGCAAACTTTTCAATGAGGCTGTATATTAATGTTTCCAAGCCATTAAAATCATTTGGCAATAAATGTTACACCTCATTCAGTAAAGTCAGATCTTAGTGCATCTGTTAATGTAATCAACCTTAAAGCTTAACCATATGCAAAAAGATGGGGTACTTCTATAGATGCTTTTGACAGGCTTTGAGAATGACCTTGATATTAGCTAATAGCATTTCTAGCAGAGAATCTGCAGTAGGCTTTTTGCCTAGAGCCACATTGTAAATTATTGCTGCATTGCAGATTACAGTTTAATTGTTCAAGGGAAGTGGGGGAAAAACTACCATTCTGAGTTCCCGAGTGGGATCTACAGTACATCAGTGAAGGCCAACCTGAAAAGTCTAGTATGACAATACAGATGCTGTACAAACCAAAGAGAATCAAAAGATTGTTCTTCCCCCAAAGAGCTCATTGTGCAGTGTATACCATCTACGCTTTAACTTATGTGATGTCTCCTTCTAGTATGTACATGGAGCTTTATTTTCAAATGGTGGTAATGTGGATGCCCCATTTCAGATGTTTTGAGGATGTTTTGTTTAGATGTTGCCAGTTTTTGGGTGGTGAGTGGTTTCTAATCAGGTTTCTGATTTGGGATCATCAAAATCACATTCCTTTTGCAAACATGAAACAAGTTATAAACTAGACATTCAAAAGTCTTTATATCAGCCTGTGTATGCATTTACAGTAGGGGAAGAAAGTATATTGGGAAAGATCTATCTGTTGTTCACAAGGTTAGTAATTGGATTATATATTGATTTTAGGTTCAATTCTGTATCTATAGAACAGAGTGATAATGTAATGAGTTCAAAGGTTTCATGAGTTCATTTGAAATAGTGAAGCCATGGCTTAATTTTGTAGGTCATATCAAATCTGTGCCAATAATTCTTTAGGTGATGGCACATTATGTGTGCACCTACTGCTTTTAAAGGGGTAGAGACTCTTAAAAATGTCTGTTAGCTCTGTTTTATTAAAATATTCATATCCAGAGTGCTGGACATACTGATGATTAAGATTTCAAGTGTAGTGGCCTGAGGCAAAAGGGAACATTGTATCTAACTTTCAGAAACCTTTCCAAGTTATCTAAAATAATAACTTCTTCACTTTTTATCTTTTTTTTAAAGATTCAGGATCTTAGGGCTTTCTGAGGCTATGAAGTTGGCAGTCTTTGCAGCACAGTAAGGTTTACTGAGAGATTGAAGTTTTACAATCAAAGCATATTACATCGTTTAAAATATGTGCGTTACCTTTTCATGTGAATTTATACAACGCACAAGCAATGTGGAAAATAGTGTTTTTAAAAAGTTGCAAGAGAAAGTTTTATAACAGTAAGATGATGGAGCAAAAAATGGCAAGCTTTGCCAACATTATGGGAGGTGAGTTTTTAGGTTTTGCAGTTCTTTGTAAATGGTGTTAGGTTGAAGTTATAATTTTTTTTTTTTTTTTCCCTCCCTGGAGAGAGCATTTGTTTGGGGTTGTTGTGTGGAGTTTTTTCCCTGCTTGGTTATTTAAGTTAAGAAAGAGAAATTGTGCTTTCATTTGTACTGCTGTGAATCTGGAATAACTAAATTGCATTCATATGCAGTTAGTCCAGAACTAGATGGGATAGCAAACCAGAACCTAGCTACAGTATTCATTGATGAACAGGATGGACATGAGACTTTAAAGAGGGAGATTTTAATTCATGTCCAAATACTTCTATTAAGTTCAGGTTTATGCTTTAGGAAAAGATTTAAAATACAGGTTCATGAAATAAGTTTAAGGGAAAAAAATTCCCTTTGATCTATACATATGCTACTGGGGGACATACCTACCTTTTGCTCTTTCCCTGCCTTTGTAGCTGTGAAAAGCCAACTTAACACTCAAGAAAGTTTCCAGAGAGCAGCTGAGCCTGCAGGTTCAACTGTTCACTGTTGCACCCTCAGCTCTGTATTCCTGCTATCATCCTCATTTAGGTACTGGCAAACCTGCAGTCGTTTGGTCAGCCAGTTCATGCAGCTAAACTGGAAACTCATGAGAAAAAACAAGCTTTTCAGCTCCAGGGTTTCTGAATCAGCTCCATGAACCAGTTCACTTGGCAGTTGCATTCTAGTTCGCTCTTCATCACTGGGGAAAAAGATAGGGAGGGGTCAGGTGGGACTGCGGTGAGACACAGTTCCCGCACCCATGGAGTCAGCCTGAGTGAGCGCAGACGGTTAGCTGGGAGTTATAATTAGGTCTCTTCTGGCCAGTTAGTTTAATGTTATCTGTGATTGAGGAGATGCTAGCCATTCCTAAAATAAGCAGCAGTGTGTGCCTCTGTGCCCAGAATGGCTCTATGCCTGTCCTGGGATGGCAGGGTGGGTCTTGAAACAAGAAGTGGTTGGCACTCTGCCTTTTCCCCAGAACGGCTTCTTCCACTGAGGCTAGGATTTTACCCTGCATTAGGAAAAGCACAATTAAAGCCGCAAATCAGCTAACTAGTTCACTTTTCTTGACTGTAGGTTAATGCCAGAGCAGATTTATTTTGTGTTATTTTCCATTTTTCTTCTGAATTTACAAAAGGACTGGAACCATTTGTTTTCCAGGCACTTCAATCAACCAAATTAAAGCACAGAAAACTGGTGAATAAACACTATAATCAGTGTAGAAAGAAAACAACTAGTAATCACCAAATACCTAATTCAGTAACTATGCAGAGCCAATCATTAATAATAATACCACTGCACATGTGGTATGGTTGCCCTTCAGCACTTTTAAAACACAGTACCAAAAAGCCTCGCAGCTCATCCTAGGGGTCAGACAACTGCCTATTTCAAGTCAGTAAGGCAGGAGCATAGTAAAGGTGCTGAAGTAGCTGCTTATTTTTTCAGAGTTGACCTTAGGGCATTAGCTGCCACATTGCATTAGGGGGCCAGAGGCAGTCTCTCAGCTAGGCAGGCAGCAGATCTGACAGGGCTTAGGTCAAAAATTGCACCTTGGAAAACTGCAGGTCACTCCTACCTGCTATGAAACACCCATTGAATGTGTTCATGGTCACTTGCTCTGCTTAGACTTTATATAAATTCCCTCTGAGTTGCTGTCTTGTCCTGTTTCATTCTTAAGATGAATATATGCCCTGTCTTGAGGCTTGTAGCAAGCTGACCAAACACTGACTGAAGAAGATAATGTGGACAGAAGTTAAGTAATATGAAGAAGAGATGTCACTGTGCTTACCAAAAACATGCATGATAGATTAAGCATATGGGATCATCACTGGAGGAAATACCACATGTACTGTCTAAGAGGTATAGCAGTACCACGGACATCATGAAATCATTTAGGCTGCATCATATCCTGAGCTGAAACCCAGCCAAGCACTGTAACAGCCCACGCTCTCATCCATGCTTGTGGTTTTTGGAACAATTAATGACATTTCAGATTTTGAGTTTGTTTTTCACTAGAGCCATCATCACCATGCTAGCCAGCTCCAAATAGCAGCACAAACCTATCTATATCAGTAGAGACTGTACAGACGCAATTTGGTATGCCTAAAGGTGAATGCTTCCCAGAGGTTAGTTGTGAGGCGCTCTCCACTTCAATATCAGCCAATGCCCTAGTGTGGATCTAAGGTACTACACTGAATTATTGAATTATTGAAATTTGAACTTCAGCTGGATAAATTACTCTTTACTTTCTGTGGAAGGTTGCTATTTATTATTGAATGATTCCTGTATTCAACATCTGAAGCGCTGCTTTGCAGAAGTACTGCTTTACAGTAACAGGCAAACTAACTTCTGTACAATCTATAAAACTATTCTTAATTTTCCTGGATGAAAGGTATTATAAAAATGTAACTGATTAATCATTTCTCAACTTATATCTGGATTTTTCTGTATTTTAAGCAAGTGGCTTAAATATTTAGAGTGTAAAATTAATAGGTCAGATCATACTGAAATGTTAGACTAAGTTCTAGAAACAAAGAAGTTGCTGCGTTGTTTAAAATGTTAGTATGTATTTTCTATCTGAAATAGGTGTTTTTCAAAGTAACAGAAGTTCATCTTTTAATTGAAATGGGAGAAAAAGAACTGTATCTGAAAAGAATATGTTCTAGGAACTGCAGTACTTTGACCATTATACTTTTTACTAAAATACTGCATAACTTAAGCTTCTTAAAAAAAATTACACAATTTTTTAAGAAGTTTAGTCAGGTTAGGTTGATTTTTGAGCTCAGGAAAACACATCAGTGCTGAGAGGCAGATGGAATTACAGAGCTGTACTGGAATAGAGCTAGTATGGTAAAATATTAATAAGAATGATTTTAATCTACTGTGCATTGCCAAGAACGGTTAGCTTGAGAGAAAGCTGTCACAAAGATGTGATGTAGTACAAGTGGTAGCTGGAATTGAGAACGTTAAACAAAATTATATGCAAAACAGAACTGAAATGACAATTCTACAATGGTATCTATGTGTGTGAAACACACAGATCAAAACAACAGATCTGGGACTGGTGTAATTATTGTGCTGAGCTATAATTGTAGACTCTTCATTCAGCTGAGTGTTCCAGGGTACCACATACTATGAAGTTTAGATGCTCTTACTTAATTTAAAACTGCATGCTCATATAGGTCGATTCTTCTTGGCAATGCTGCCAAGTCTTGTTGAATCTTAAAAGGGAGCAGCAGGCTTTAGGAAGGTGAGGTGTTAGATGTGAGGAACTTCAGTGGCTCCTGATGGATTTAGAGGTTTTTTTGAAGAGTAGAAGGAAAGTAGAATGACACCGTGTCTCATGATTCATGGGGATATGAGTAGATGAGGTATGCATGACCCTCAGCCATGTAGAGAAATTTGAACATGTGTGCATCTGAGGACAGCACCTGACCGAGATGCAGCTAGGCATGATGTCCCTCCATTGCTACTCGGATTTAGTGCTCGGCTGTAATTCCCTAACGTACCTAGCATAGACTTGGAAGCATTTGATAAATTGGGAATATTTGGGGCTTTTATGATTCGCGTACTATTAAACTTTGACAGACACTGGGTTAAACTCTACTCTGTTCCATTCCACTGGCTCTACTACTACCTTATCTTTTTTTTTTTTAATGATAATTCCTAGATTTGTCAACTGATTTTGAGGCCTTCCCACTCAGGAGACTGCACTTCTGTCCAGATACTCTGTAGCTTGCAGAGTTGGGCTGTGTTTTAATGAAATAATAAATTCCAATTTAGTGCTCCTGGTACTGAAAAATTTCTATGGGCACATGGCAAAAATGCTGACCCTCTTTAAAACCCTTTGCAGGTTCTGGTAAGTTTTTCAATTATTGACAAGTTAACTTTGTACCAGTCCATTTATGCTGAGCAGGTATTATTTGTCTTTTGTAGCCAGAGTAATGATGTTCCATAAAAGTGTAAGCCAGCCTGAATTTCAGAATTTCTGCTTTGGCTAACTTGAAAAATGCAACCGTCTGAATCCAGGTTCAGATCCACACACTTCTGCATAATGACAATGACTACAAGAAAACACTTCCAGCACTGTGTCTGTCAAGGACTGTAAACAATGCTGCAAACAATGGATACATTGGAAGCTGAAATTGCCATCTCATAATTTTATGACAATCATTTTGACATAAAATTATGACATAATTTTATAAGCAACTATCACTTGCCCCTCAAGTAATATGGCAAGTGATAGAACTAAATTTAAAGTGTTTTGAAGCAGAAACGCCAAAGTAGTGATGGAGAGGAAAAAAAGGTGTTTAGGAATGGTTGCAAATGCACTTTGCAAAGGTCACCGGTACATCTTGGTTTAAAAGTAACTTGGTTTTTTTGAGCACAAGGAGGAGTGCAGTTGTGACTAGTGTTTAAGTGAGATCTCGGTTTACCTTTGAAAACTATAGCTGCAGCTGGCTGGGAATTGGCTCACTTTGTGTGTCCATGTGTTTTTAAATGATAGATAGGAAAACAATTTGGACTGTTCATTTTTAGGCCACTGTGAAATACTGATGCTTATGGCAGACAGTAATTTCCAGAGCCATTGTATTTTCCTTCAGTACTAATTGACTTATCCTATAAAACTTACTTACACTTTGAAGAGCTGGTCCTGTTCTAGTTGCCCTTGTCACATTTTCTTCCCTTGGTATAATTTAGCTATGTAGCCTAGCTGCAGTAGTAGGGCTTCTATTTTTCTCCCATTTAAAGGAGAAGTGTGAATGTCCTCCAAAATGTGACTAAGTGGGACTCCCATGCAGAAAAGATAAGAGGCCTGGTTACATCTGTTTTGTTAGGAGGAAGAAGTAGTCTTGGCAAATAAAATAGGTCTTCCTAAAGTAAGATCATGGAAAAAAAGATACAGTGAGCTGTTAGACCTCGTGTTTGGCTACAGTAATGTAAGAGAACTCTACAGGGCAGAGGAATTTCAGATATTGCTGCCTTTGGCTCCTCCTAATTGCTAAATTCCCTTATGTTCATTAGAATTCACTAGTAGTGAGAGGCTGCCAGTTTTGATAGAAATAACCAGAAACCTGAAGGGAAGGGTGAGAAGACTGTAACATGGAGTTGTTGTAATGACTAATGTAATCAGAATGAAGGCTGAATGACATTGATGCCTATATGATAAACACTAGTGGGTCAAAATCTAAGCACTACTGTACCCTAGGAAATTGCAGTTATATTTAGGAGACAGAAAAAAAAAAAAAAACCACCAACCCTGAAACTTGCCTGTCAAGTTGCATTTGTCTTACTTATGTTTACTCTTTCACTGTTGTCTCTTCAGCTTTTCCTTTTCTATGTGTTTCCTTCAGAGCCTTGGCAAGATAGCCAATGTTGTTATGTTGAAGCATTGGGGTAGAATAAGAAATTTAGAAAAGTTTTACGTGAAAATGGTTGTCAGCACAACTTTTCTGGAAGCTCCTTTCTAGCTCTTACCTCATCATTTAATCTACCAGTTTACCCCCTGGGCCACAGCGCCAGTATGCTGTAGCTGTTCCTTTTCTTGTTTCCTATGTCTTCTCTTTCACACTTGGACTCTTTCATGAAAGAAAAATCAGCAGTGCTGTTCTGGTCATAAGGGGTTGTCCTGCATGTGTCTGTCTTTGGTGACACATGTCAGTCTCTTGGTTGTGGCGATCCCTATTGTTTCAGCAATCTGGTTCTAAATAAAATACTTGGATAAAATTCTTGGAAATAAAAAGCAAAATGCTGATGCAACAGAGGATACAATATGGGACTGCTGAATGAATAAGTGGATTTGTTAAAAGTTACTTCTTCATGCCACTGCCTGCTCATGTGCCCAGCTTAGTTTTAGGAAAATGCATCTATTCACAGTAACATTCAAGCACATATTTCAGTGCTTTACTGAGTCAGAGTTTCAGTCATCTGTTTTTTAAATTATACTAAATTATATAAATTACTCACACATGGCTTTGGAGCATAAGTCACCTTTTTGAGATGTTAGCCTTCTAAAATAAACAAGACTAAACCCCAGAGGGAAGAAAACCCACATTCCTTTTCTACATTTTAGGCACAGGATTCTACTGCAGCCACGCCTCTTCCAGTAAAAAACCCTGCAGTGAGTTCAACTGTATATATATTTCATTTTTCTCTAATATGATCTTGGTGATTTGGAGAACTTGGAATTCATGCTCCTTATCTTATCGGAAAACTTTTATAGATATTTCTTACTTGTGGTGGAACGGCACAGACCTGCAGGCCAGAAGACCTGAACACATCTCTTTCGCCTCTTGTAGGTGAAAGAAATGTACTTTCCCATCAAACTTTTTCTCTAGGATGGAACTGGATTTGAAATCAGAATGACATTCTTGGAGATTTCTTTCCTTGAAAGAGGCTCCTGAGGCTGTCTTTGCTTGTCTGAGTAATGAACCGTGAGTTGCACTGGAGTCATAAGAACAACCCTAAGTGTTTCACTGAAGAGGTTTGGGATTAATCACATGCTTACATTTGAACGGGTGTTTACTTGCTTTGCAGTGTTGACAATCAAGGATCATCCCATCCCAATACTTGCCTTTTATACTAAAAAATTACTATAAAACAGTTCTACTTTTCTGACTCTGACTTTTCCCAGTTAGCCAAAATGAATACTTTAAAATCCTTATCAACATAATGAATCTCATTCTCATGTAATGCAGGCTTTTATTAGAAAACTGTAGTCATATGTCTTTTCTTACTCAAGGCTGATGATTCTGCAAGTATAGACAAGATGAATGTGCATCATTCTCTCTGGGATTCTGCGCATTCCTTATTTCTCACAGCTCCTTCACTTTTAGGATGGACATTCATTTAATCACAGCAGTGCTGCCAGTCATACTTAGTCATTCTTGGAGACATAACCTTGGCTAGTAATTAATTATGCTCTGAATTTGTTAATGAATTCAGGTTCAGGACATCTTAATATATATTTCTCTATCACATACTGTACCTATATCCTAGTCAAACATAAATGATTGTCTTTTAGTAGGCTAATATTCAAGGCATGCTTGAAAAGATGGTGGAATTCTATGAAGCTGTGATCCTATAAGGTTAGGATCCCTGTCAGCTCTTGGACTAATGGCAAATTATATCTGATAGAACTGCTCAGCAGCTTATAACATTGGTGCTTTCTGTGCTTTTTATCATCAAATCCCTACATATTGCATAAGGTAAACATTCTTCTCATTTTTCAGAAGAGCAAACTGAAGAACAGCAGCGATGTCATTTGCAACAGAGCACAGGGACTGGAGTAGCACCTTTCTGGCTGTCTCAGGCCAGGAAGTCACACTTCAGTCCTTGTTCCCCCTTTATTTGGTGGAGGAATTCACTGTGCTAACTGGCGCATTGGTGCAGAAGCAGCAGCACTAAAATGGTCCTCATTTTCTGCCCGCCATCTAGTCAGGGAGCAAGCAGGCTGGCAGGAGCTGCTTTCATTCTAACTGCAAGCAGACTGCAGCCTTCACAGAAGAGTTAATGCCTTTTTATTCTTCTGTGGGACTTTAACTCAGTTTCCAACCTATGAATATAAACATTAGTTGGGAAAATGAAAGATTTTGTTATTGATAAGAAATTAAATTCTCCTTTGATCTTTGTTGGAAATGATCATATAGATAGGTTTCTCTGTTCAGGGAAAATGAAGGATTAGTTGCATTAAACATCCAGAAAATAAAACAAAAGTCATGACCATTTTTCTAGGGAATAATGGTGTCATGTTATGCTTTATCAGTATAATTTATCTATGCATTGTGTAGAAAATAATTCCTTTTAAAGGTTATTGTGAGGAATAATTAAATAGATGAAAAGTGCCACTGTTAAAAGTAATCAACAGAGATTTTTGTCAGTTGTGGACAGATTCAAAACCTGTTGAAGTCAATGAAATGCCTTACACTGATTTAAGCTGGCTTTCATATCTCTCCATATAATCATGAGTATGCTGCATGAAGGCTGTTGTATTGTTTTTCTTTACCGTGTCATATAGTAGGTAAAATATTCAGAAGTTAGAGCGAGAATCAAAGGAGCATATGAACCAAGTCTCACTATCAGTTGAGACTTCAAGCCAGATTTTGAATGCATTTAGATGCCTAAAGATCAGCTAAAGAACCTACTGGGCTTTTCAAAGTCATGCAAGTGCTTTCCTGCATGATCAAAAGGACTTCAGGTCTGTGCATTGAAAGCTGGCTGTACACTCAAAATCAGGCTCCTAGATAAGTGCCCATTTGATTTTAAAAAGGATATTTAGTCATTAAGTCACCGAGGTGCCTTTGCAAATGCTACCCAGAAAAACAACTTCTCATTCTAGAATATCTTTTAGATTGTCAGTAACTGCAATATGCAAACTTGAGTCAAACTAGGACCCCTG
The DNA here is from genome assembly GCF_026419915.1 of Harpia harpyja. Classification (NCBI taxonomy): domain Eukaryota; kingdom Metazoa; phylum Chordata; class Aves; order Accipitriformes; family Accipitridae; genus Harpia; species Harpia harpyja. The sequence continues at coordinate 28,177,980 of NC_068951.1, forward strand.
TCTCAGCTGTGAGTGGTCAGCAATGATCTGGAATATATGGCTATAAAGTAATACGACTTATAAATCATCCAAAGCAGAAATTGTTTGTTCTGTTCTGTTAAATACAATTATTATGCTGAATGAATTATGTTTTAAGAAAAAGATAAGACATTTTAAGAGGTCTTAGAAAAGACTGCAAATACATATTAACAAGAAAGAAGTTAGTGTCATGATGTAATAGAAAACTTGCTAGCTGATACATGAAGCAGAATAAATTGTTTTTCTTCACAATAGTTTTGACTCATGATACTGATGGTAACGGAGACGTATCTACAAAGTCAGTGCAACTTAGAAGTTATGTAAATCCAAATTTTAACTTGTCTCAGAAAATGTCCTGGGAAAAATCTGTATCAACTTTAAGAAGCAAACAAAAAAGATAATGTTGCTTGTACATCTGGGGTGGAATTTGAAGGTTTCTAGAAGTGCTTCATTGGGTGAGAGCTGAAAATTTGGAATCTGTGAAGCCAGAGTGTGTAATACAATGCTACCATTTGTGGAAACTCTGTTTGCGTGTTATCAGATATTCCCAAAAGGCTCCTGGATATAAAGTTTAAAGTTAAACAGTGAGTCAATGTAAAGGCAATTTAATGTTTAAAACTATGGAATGAGGAACAAAAGTTGTTAAATAGCCAAGACAAATGTAGCTCCCTTTTGGTAGTCATTTTCACACATATTTCTAAGACTTCTGTATACTGTCTTCAACCCATAATTTATAAGATGCAGTTTAATTGTCTTTATCTTCCATTGTGGACCTATGCAACTAAAAGATCTTTGCTTCCAGGCAGTGTGTAGAATTTACTACAGTCAGACTAATAACTTAGGCAACATTAAAGACTCTGTATCATTAAAATGCTTTGTATATCAAGAACACACTATTATTAGTCAGCACAGTTTGTATTTAAGCTTTCTGAGATTACTTTATTCTCAGGAGAAACTGTTTTACAGTGGAAGTCTGATTTTTCAGTAACCAGGCATACCTGTGTACCTGGTAAACCTAGCATAATTAATGCGATGTAGTTTACAAAGATGATGCACACATACAATGTCAGGCATATGGTGAAGGTATGAAATTATATACACTCATTTTATTGTACTCAGACATTTCTGAAAGTACAGATCAATGTAACAGAGGCTCTCTTGCCACCATCTCAAATGTATAATCTTAAAAATAAGCAAGCACTAGGAAGAGCACTGCAACACCCACCTACCCACAAATGGCAGCTTGTCTACTTGAAAGGCTAGTTAAAGAGTTGAATTCTGTACAGACTCTTGATGTAACCTGTTAGCACTCATCAGCAGTAACTGTGTATAAACACAGCATAGTTACTGGGAAAGTGAATACAAATCACCTCTGCTAGAGAAGACTAGTCATTAGACCTCAGAAGTAAGGAACAGAACTACTTTTATGCTGATTTCTCTTTTATCTTTTCTTTCCTTTGAGGAAGGGAAAATGAGAGAAGGCTACATTTGGTAAACGTGGAACTAAATATGCAGTGACTGTTAGCTGTAAAAAAGCAACCGGCTCTAGTCCCATGCTGTCAAAGGTGTATAGTATGTTTTAGTGTTGTCAGTATAAACAACTACCTGGTCAAGTTCATTAAAAATAGCTTTAAAGCCTCACATAAACCTTCTGTTCCTCACATGCAGAATCTTAAAGGATCCTGCTGAAATCTTGATCATTTATTTCTTAGCAGCTGAACAGCTGTTGGCTGATGGCTGCTGGAAGCTCTGTGTTGAACAGTAAAGGGCTTGGATTAAGAACTGGCTAAAAATTTACAAGGTATGAGGAAAAATAAACAGCCAAGTCTTTAACGTCAAGGGAAACAGTGCAGAGTGCCCGGAGATAACTGTGGAGGTTGCCAGAGTCCCATATAGCTACCAGGAACCTCTGTGGGCTTTTCCACTTGAGGGATGGTGAGGTGGTGAAAGTTACCCATAGTTTGAGAGCATTTTGGCTGGGAAAATCCAAAGGTTTTACTCCCACAGAATCTGAGCACCAAATCTGTAATTTAAATCTGTAATTTAATCTGAGATGTATCTGATTTTCATCCATAATCAAGCAACAGAAACGCAAGTGGCTTTTGTCTTTTCTGTATCCATTATCCATGAGGAAACTGAGAAGGGCCAATCTTACGGAAAATTATCTTGCAAACTGTGGAGATGGACTTGTAATTAAAGCACGGTAATCTCCACGGTCTCTTATTTGGCCCAGGCCAGAGGATATAGCTCCTCTAATGCACTGCTTTCTTACCTAGGGCACATAATATTTACATTTAGCAGTGGCTGACAGTATTGCTGCTTGTGGCTGTGCTGCAGTTATCTTTAGACTTTGTAGCAGAAATGACCTACCTAATATCCCAGACATCCTTTTCTTAAGGGTAGGGTAGACCTGGATGTCTCTGAAATAAAATAATCACATGTATTGTCTAATTTTGCAGGCAGCTGAAGGGAGTAAATTTGTACCTCCCAAAATGTTCTTGTGTAGACTGAACTATGTTGACAGGAACCACTAAAAGCTACAATATGATGCATTTATTGCTTAGCTGTGTGAAGTAACATCACAAAATGCTTTAGAACAGGAAGTGAAATACTTAGTTAAAATTTTAGAGGAAATGCTTACTTCAAATATAATGTACTTAGAGACTTAGCTAAACTTTGATTTTTCATTGTAAAAAATGCTTTAAAATCTTTAATAACTTCAAAGGTTGAGGGCTTCAGTTTTACAGTAGCAAAATGCTGACAGAGCCTTTCCTCAGGATGAGTTCAAATGCAAGAGCACAACTTGCTTTGATCAGAGACATCTTCTTAATTATATTATGATTCTAGTGAAGTCTGTATTGCCTTGATAACTGCAACTGGCAAATTTTACCCTTCCATTCCTCCATCATACTATACAAAATGATCACTTTCCACATATGACTCATGAGTTAATAAATTATCTCCTACATTGCATGGCCTTGCCTCTGATTTCCAATTAGAAGATCAAGGTTTTCGGTATACTGGTGGAAAGCCTTCCATTCCTACACATTCTGGCAGAAAACAGGAAAGGAAAACAGCCCTTCCTAGGTGTTGTGTACCTGGGTCAACCACTTCAAATTTCTGACACTTGTAAATTATAGATGTATTTTTGTTGCATTTAATAACTAACAACTATGCTCAAGTCTAACAGGTCATGGCCATATTCACCAACAGAAAATTAATTACATCTACATGAGAAGGGAGAAACTGAAGCCTGCTGAGAACAAGAGAATAAAAGACTTCTATTATGCAATTCAGTACCCCTTACTGGGACTAAATATCTGCCAAGGGGCTACCTGCTTTTATAATACTTAAAAAACCCCTACAAAATACTCCACCTTTTGTGATTGTGGGTTAGGCAAAAGCAGATGCTGCTGAACTGTGGATATCTTCCTTACTACAGGTCTTCTGCAGGTGAGACTGAACACAATGAAAGGCATTAGACCAATTGGATTGGGCCTAAATCCTGCCAGCTGTGCCAGAGGAGAAAGGATGCAAAGCATCACAGATCCTCACATAAAGAATGAAGGTCCAGTAATTTGCATGTATTAGCACATGTCTGTCTAGGATGTCATCTGTTCTGATGACAATTGCCTGAACCGTCCACATGGGACCTTGTCACTACCTTCCCTGCCCTAGCCTGTTACTGTGTTTCTACCTACCCTGTCTCCAGTCCGTTCCCCCCTTGTTTTCATTCCTTCCCTTCTAAATTCTATTCTGTTTTTCTATTTTCTTCAGTCTTTGTTACTATACTTTTTTTCCACCTTCTCCCTATCACCATCAAGTCTTTCTAACTTGCTGTCTTTCCCAACTCTTCCCAGCTCTTTAATTACACAGCACGGTCTTTTCTTCAGTGCCAAAGCTACAGAAACATAGGAGGAGGAGTTTCTCTTTTCTTGTTTCTTGAACATGGTGTTAAATTACTCATGGCAATTGTGCAATTACAGAAAAGAAGTTTCTTTAGTTCAGGCTAGAAATTGCATATTCAAAGCATTTTACTGTCAGGCTGTACCAAAAGCCTCAACTGTTCACATGGGAACTGAAATTTTGGAAGCTTATATCTTAACCAAATTTGGGAGGATTTTCACGCTGTGACACTGCTGTGATACTTTCCCTCTGCCAAATTTCAATTTCTTACTCTCCAGCTTGAAGGTGTTAATTTTAAATGAAAAATTTTTTTTTTTGAATGGTAAATCATTATTCACTTACATCTTTATTGAAATTGGCTCATGTAGTTAAGCTGATACTTTCCAAAATCTTTCAGCCTGCGGCACCCAGCAGCACAGGAAATTCCTAGGAATGGTCAACACTGGCAAAGTTATAAACAACTAAAAATCTTATCATGGAAGGCTTTGAATATGCTAACTATAAGAGGTACTCTCAGCTCCATGAGTAAGAAACAGAACAGAGAGCCTGGCTTTCTTTAGAGGTACTTTGGCAAAGACCTGCTTATCTCCTGAGGCAGTTTACATGCACACCATTTCTAGGCACCTTTCCAAAGAATGGAGTAAATGCTATTCCACAAGCCAGGACAGGATTCAAAAACTTGCTCTGTAACCCCTATACTCTCAGAGCAATGAGCAAAAATGGTAGGGTGAGACTGATTTATATCCTCTTTACAGATCCCAGAGATTACTGTCTCCAGCTGCTCATTGCCACCTCTTCTGGAGTTCATAATCTCTGTTGATTTGCCAATGGCAGATACAAGTGGTGGATTAGATCAGCTGGCTTACTGATATATCAAATATGAAGGTAAAAAAAATCAAAAAGCTGGAGAAAGTTAGTTTGTTGTTTTAGGGTTTTTGATGTGGGTTTTTTTGTTGGGTTTTTTTTGTTGTTTTTTTTTTCTTGTTGTTTTTTTTCCTGGAGGGACACTAGCATAGTTACTATAGCTCAGTGTAAAGGCCAATTTACTACTAGTTTGCTTTACAGAATTTATTCTCATGGAAACGTTAATGTTACTCAATTCATCTTCAAGTGCTGGTAGATTAAGCACTACGGTGTTCTTAACGTCAGCTCTCCAGCACCAAATCAATATAAGCCAATGGTTTTCTGATTAGCCCTATATTGATTTACCTTAATCTAACTGTAATGTTGCTCCCAAGTAGCAGTAATCCCTCAGGAATGCCATGGCTTCCTTGATGATAGACGACATAATAATCTTCATTACCTTCTTTTTGTTGGTTTTTTTTGTGGCATGGCTATAGTTCACAAGTAGTGTATGAGCTGTTCCTCCATGAACTTTGAACTTAGTGGCATCATCATTAAGAAGATTAGTTAATTAACTTTTAAAACTTTTTATATAGATATCTGTAATTTTTACTTTTGTGGCATGAACAATTTTCAGGTTTTTAAATATTCTTGATCTGAATAAAAGTAGTTTCTAGAAAGAGATGATTATGTCATTATGGAGAGGGGATGACTGCACAAGAGTGTATTTTTGCCTTTTAGAAGTAGGTCTCTTGAGAAAAAATATCTCAAGCCTAACTGAGACCTAGATATGCTATGTCTGTAAAGGTGTCAATGACTCAATAAGACATTTTATTTTGTCATGGACTTTTATCAGGTGTGCTCTGCTTATGTATAAAAGACTTTGCCTGATCCCTGTTAGCCCTGTAAACATCACCTAAGGTTTGAAAGCCAAAGTGGATACTTTCCTTTTCAACCTTACTGCTGTTAGTAGGAGCACCACAGGCTAAATTACACCATCATTTAAATTTTTTGCCCCCATTTATTTCTTTCTTAAAAGACATATTTGGATAAACTTGTCCAACTCTATTAGTTTTCAGTAGGATTTGCACAAGTGTAACTGAGGACAGTCTGGCCTGCAGCAGTTTATACTACTGCATGTGACAGCACATGAAAACATGCATAATCAACACATGACCTGAACATCTCTGTCTTTTGGCATTCTTTACTGAATAGAAGTTCATTGACAGTATCACAAAATGATATGCTTGTCACTGCTTCAATACAATTGAATTGGTTTAATACAAATGGAATAAATATTCAGTCACTGTAGCCAGAAAGATTCTCTTCGTCTTCTAGATCAATTCCCTGCCAGTAGAACATTGCTATATACTGACTTTGGTGTTTTGGCTAGTCCAGTTTTAAATTCTCCAAGCAACAAGGCATCTATTGTTGCTATTTAAGACTATTTCATTTTAATAGCTTCTACTAGGGGGAATTTGCAGCTTCCCTATTTTTTAACTTTACATTAGCTAAACCTGTTCATGTCATAGGGAGTAATGAACTAAAGAAACTTCATTTCTCTGTTTGCAGCTCAAATTACTGTTAAAGCACAGCAGTTTGGTGTCCTTGGGTGCTTACAGGAATCACACTTCTTTAAGAGGTGTGGAACACCTACAAACTGTATTTGACTATGTTTTATTCTCTTTAATCCCATTTAGTGTATTCACTTAAAATATATCTTGCTGAGAAAATGACTTTTGATCCAAGATTGGCTTAGCAACTTTTGGGACTGCCTAATCAGGCAGCTTGAGATGTGTTTTGAGTTAAACCCAGGTGATGCAGTTATGCTATGGGTGCCTGAATTCATACCTGGGAAATAATGACAATTTAAATACAGTTACCATTCAGGGGCTGGTTTATGCCATGCAGATTGTGATGGGAGAAGAAGAAGAAGGTGCTTGCAGAATCAGCTGTGCTAGAGGAGGGGTTAACACCTTTGTGACTGTGGCAATTGTGTAGCTGATTTCAGTGAGAGGGTTTTTTGGGGAGAGGAGGTTTAAATTCTGCTTGCCTACTTAAGTTCTTTCAGTAGTGGCTGTCTGGAGGGAGGGTGCTTCTGTCTTGCCTTAGCTCTACTTCTCTTTAGTTGTTTGAGAATAATAAACTAGATAAATCAGAATATAGTTGCAGGTAAGATTGAGAATAATTTTGCCTTTTGCTATTGTGAGAGGTGATATGTATGTGTATGTATTTAATGTTTTGGGGTGAAATCCCTGGAGGTATTACCAACTGGCAGCATGTTGGCCTGGACCTCCCCAGCTCCCCTGGGCTTCACTAGTTGGTGTCTGCCTGGGTCCCTCTGCCACTCATCTGATGTTCACCCGAGGGGTAGACAAGTATGTTTGTCACTGTCTCCTCTACTTAGTTTTACCTAGCTGAGCAGTCCTGACAGCAGCTTAGAGATCCTGCCTAAACCTTGGCAGAGATAGATAATGGGTTTACCCAAGGAACTAACTGGTTTTGTCTGGGCTGTGTGCTTCTTTTAGCTTTTGCTGGCCCTGGCACAGGGAAATGTTGTGGGTGCGTTCTGCTGTTGCAGCTTTCTTGGTCTGTCTACAGTGAGGGTGAGCTAGAGCTTAACCCTAGAGTTGAGGTGAATCTTATTACTAAGGTCTATGCTAATCTCTTTGACCAGTGTGCTGTATACCTCAGTGTGTTTCTACTGGATCCGAATGAATTATTTTTCCTATGGACAGTAATCTGCTTTAAATATAGCAAGCACCTACACAGCACATGAAGAGACAAGCAGGAACTTATGCCAGCATGCTTCAGCTGTATATCAGTGGGATAGTTCTTACAAAAAAGCTAGCTCAGCGAATAGAAAAGAAATGATGTTTTGTCAATCCTGTTCTGGATCTGTCTACCCTTATTATATGTAGAAGGCTGGGTAAGTAATAAATCAGGAGCAAGTAAATTGTATGATGGCAGAAAGCCAGTCAATCATTCCTAATCATCACATTATGCTTGACAATATCTTTAGAAACTGCTCCTGTTATGATGGGGATGAAGGGAAACTTCCTAGCACAGTATCTACCAGCTGCTGTGCTTTTAGAGATCTGATAAGTTGATACTAGGTTTGAAAGATAAACATCTGATTTATGGTTTTTGTTCTGTTTTTTTTAAAGGGAACAAGTAAATCTGACAAATGTGGTAGTTGGTTTGAGAGTGATTTGGGAACAAAGCATGTGGTAGAAAACCATTTGTTAGGCTTCACAGAAGCAGAAAATCAATTTGCCTCCTACAAGGGTGGTTGTTATCTCTGTTGTGCATATTACTGCCCATGTCAGTCCATCATTTCTATAGCCTCTTGGTTAAAGATATTATCTTCTTTAATGAAATTTAGTTCATTTTCCCAAATGCTCTCAAAGTCAATTACTATTTAAAATACACACTAAACGCAGTTCTGCTTTATGTTAAAGAAGATTGATCTCATTCCACTAGTGTAAAGGGTCTACCAGTGAGCATATTTTATGGACTGTATAGAGGAACAAAGATCAGTAAATCCAAAAGGCATATGTTTCTTTTGCCTTTCCCCTTTACTCCCATCAGCTACTTTCTCGCAGTGACCCTCCCCTTTGGAATAATATCCTTTTTAACATACACCAAGTCTCCTCTTTATTCTTCAAGAATAATCTAAAAACCCGTCAGCACTGCAAATGTTTCCAGTCTTAATAGCAATATACCTTTTCTAAAATCATTGTTTCATTAGGCTTCTGGTTGTTTGCCTAAGGTTATGTGTGTAATTTTACCTTAGTAAAACGCTGTAAAAATTTTTTTTTTTTTTTTTACACAGTGTGAAAAAGGATAATTTCCCTTCCCACTGAAATGAGGTGACTTCAAGGAATAGACTACAACAGCTGTTTAATAGAGCTCAGCAGTACTGAAAGTCTGTAGATCAGATCAATGTTAAACTGGGAAAGAGGCTTAAATAGAGACAGTAAAATTTCAAAAGCTTGTATTTGACTAGCAAATGGGTGAACATTCCTATTATTAGGATAAATAGCACTGGATTTTAACCAAAGAAGCCTAAATGCAAAGATAGGTGAAATTCTAGTGTCTTTGAAGCTAATTGCTCTATTCTTAATGGCTTTGCTATGGTCAGGGTCTCATCCAGCTCTTAAATAGCATTGAGCTTAGGAGTGGGGGAAAGGTGCTTCAAACTGACTGTTGATATGTGATTTACAGAAGTGAAATAGTGGGTTCAGTTGCAGGACTGGAGCCTTTATGACTCGACTTCTCCAGCAGGAAGTTCCTATCTGGTTTTCCTTCCTGAGATCTGATCTCAGCTGCTTACTGTTCTGCCTGTGATGCTGGCGCCTTGCTTATATGTTGGTTGTTCAACTGGGTGGAGACATTGGGTATGGAACTATTTGGAAGTTAAACTATGAAATATAAGGAAAACTCGGTCTGTACAAAGACCTTTTCTTCATTGGTATTGCAGGGATTGTGTACTATTGTACGAGACTGAGGTCAAATCGTAGTGCCACATGAATATATAAGTTTTAATATGAAAGGAGAAAGAAACAAATTCATTGTGACAATTTTACTGGAATATTTATCAATATTAAGTTAGAGAAAGAGATAACTACATTCTGCCATGCTTTTGCCTATTGATCTTAGTGAAATGAGCTGCACATATTCCTATTAGTTCACCTCCTCTTCAAGAATATGCCTAATGAAGCTTACAGGAATCCCATGGGATGGTTTATTGGAGAACACAATACTCCTGTTTTGTTTCAGGCTTCAGGTTTGTTTTGTATCAGACACCGAGTTTCTGGCTTATTTTAGGTAAACACAGAATTGAAGCAGGAAACGAGGAAATGGCCCTCCTGCATACCAAACTGACTTGAAAAAAAACCCAACAGAGTAAATATGTATTTAAATACATTGGTGATTAATGCTCTTTATAATCTGTGACAGCTTAATCTCACAAGCTAATTGTGCAATGACTTTAGTAGTTTCTAGATTGGCAAATTTACCCTGAAGACATACCACTTAAAATTTGCAATAAGAGCTGAGTCAGCAGCTGCCCAGCTTGAAAGGCAGAGTAAACAGTTCAGCATATTTTTATCAACGCAAACAAACTGGTTGAAGAAACATCACGATCTTCTCAGAATTATTTATTTGTCCAAATCAATTAGCCCTTTTTGCCTTGCTCTTTCCTCTGTCACACCTCTTGGCATAGATTAGCAGTTGTGGAGACGGGCACCGCACGCCAGCTCTGTGTTTGTGCTGCACTGGCATGGCTCCATACCAGTGAGGGATGCTCCTTGACTTCATTCCAATAAAAAAAAAAAAAAATGCTGGTAGTTACATAAACAGTCAGATTCTGGAGATTGCTGATGAGTTTTCCAGTACTAATTTTGACTTCTCAGAATTTGATAACTCACTGGCTGAGAAAGAATAATGAATATTGCAATAAATCCTTGGTTAAGAATATGTTTGTGTAAAACTGTGTGGTTCACAAATCCTGTTGATTGTCAGTCACCTCTAGGAACAACTGTTTCTAAACCAAGGTGGCTAACTATTTATACAGTTTTGTTTATCTTCAGCTTTTTGGCCTGTTCCTAAAGAATATCACTTGTTTTCTCTATACCACTACTTGCACTACACTGTGGCCAACACTTACTAAAAGAGTGCTTCTAAAAAACACAGCATAGGCACACTTTCTCACTCTATCTGTTAAAACCTTGCTTTTTCACACCATTCTACTTCATTTATCTTTGTTTCTGGTTTTGTTGCTGCTGTGTGTTCCTCCTTGGGCTCCTGCTGTAACACCTCTCTCCTCACCCTGTTGAGCGAGGCCCCAAGCTGTGGTGGTGCCATGTTGCTCTTCCCCTAGAAAAGTCTAGTTCCAGGCACAGATCCACACAGTTATTATGGTAAAGAGCCTTGCATGAAAGCACAGAAAGCTGCTAAAGCCAATGGTGTGAGACAATCGCTGACAAAGATAACAGGAGTGTTGAGGGTTGTCTCCGTGGCCTGGTTAGGCCTAGCAGCAGCAGGGCCACCTCCAACCGTCTGCAGGGGACGTGCAGAGGGAAGGAGCGGAGTGGGGGATGGCCTGGAGAAGGTGGGAAGGGAGAGTCAGCGAAGTGTCCCCGCTGGCGTTTGGCAGGCCTTTCACACTTGTCTGTCTCATCTGGAGAGCTGTGCGCCCCAGGGATGGGGGTCATGCGCTGCCTTCCCTTATGCTGTTGTTTAAGATGGCCGTTGCTGTGGAAACTGCCTGCCAGTCCGCGAGTTACATGCTGCCTAAACCGGCTGCCTGTGACATGTCTCACGGTGAGCAGAGCGTGATCTGGCAGCACGAATCCCTGGGGGACATGTGCTGCGAGTAGGTGTGAGGCCTGGGATGGAGGGCTCATCTCCTGAGCAGGGTCCAACTTGTCACCACTGTGACAGCCTCAACAGCATGCCGTGGCTGAGGAATAAAGCTGAGGAGGCCCTGGGGAAGGCAGTGGGCTGAACTCCTTTGAGAGCACCGATGGGGGAAGCTGGCAGTGTAAGTTTATCTTGGCTCTCCTTTTGGAGATGTCCTTTAAATATATATATTTTTATTTTTTTTTAGGTGTACAGAATACACACATCGTGTAGGTGAAAGCAGCACTGAAATCTGTACCTCACTACCCAGGCTCCTGAAGGCCTGCAAGGGGTCTGCAAGCCTGAAGGCCTCCTGAAGGCCTGCAAGCATGGCCATGGGGGTCCTGGGGGCTAGGCACAAACCACCTTAGTACCTCACTGGTGTGGCTATCTTTTCCTTAAAAATTCTAAGTTTTTTTGTTGATTTTTTGCCTACCATCTTGCTAAAAAAAAAAAAATAATCCTAAAGCACCATACTGAAAGCCATGCAAAAGTACATGGTGAAGTGGTGCTTTAGTTAAAGCTCATGAATGCTTCATCATCTGTGCATTCAGTGTACAGCTTGGTTACTTAAGCAGCTGTCAGAAAACAAAAATACTCTGGAGAGCAATATATTCTTCAGGCATAATTTCAGATTGTATAGGTAATTTAAGCTTAACCCCTCAATGCTTTAATAAGCTTCACTTTTTTTACATATTGTCACAACGTGAATGTACCTTTCTGAATGAAAACAAGATGTCTTTTATTGTTAGTTTCAAGTGAGAGCAGTAGTTTGTTTTGATATCATGTCAAAATGTTAGTATATCTAACTGTTTTGTTCTCTGGTCATGTAAACATGTGGTGTTTCTAGTCTGGATTTTGTTTCCAAACTTGTCTCTCTAATTTTTTTTTCAAATCAAATCATATAGTATGTTGAATTGGGTTACATTAAATTACTGTTTGTACCAGGTAAAACTCTTTGAGACATAGTTTGGATGTAACTGCATGACCTGAGAAGTTAGGACTGCTATTGAATAAAACCATATGATTCCGCCAGGTAAAATAAAAGAGAATAAAAGATACTTAATTATTTTCTACCTGAATGATACTTCTGGGATCACCAGAGAGATAATAAATTTTATTATTTCATGTTAACTCCAGCCACCTTGTGGTCATTCTATTTTGATTGTGGGTGCTGGTTTGCAAACAAGACACCTTTTGTACTTCATATCCTGTGCAAGACTTGTTAGTAAACTATCCAGACTCTAATCTTAGATTTTCGTTGCTTCTTCCTTAAGGCAATCTTGGACAGAATTTTTCCAAAGAATATTGACAATAGCAACAAAACTCTCTCTTTCTGTTGAAAAATGTCATAGAGTTCTGAGCAGCCAAAACACACATGGCAGTCTTCTCCCTTGGAAATTTGTAAAACAATGCTGGCATAATTGAAGCTCTCTTTATTATTACAGGCTGATAATCTATACATTTTAGGAGGAATCTTACTGCCTGACCTCATATATCATGTGGGAGGATTTCACAGATAACCTCCAGCATCATGCCTGCTAGCTAAAACGGTTGCTGATCTCTAATCTTCGTTTTTTTATTTGAGGACACGGTGAGTGTTGGAAGCCTGCCACATATCTTGATAAGCTGTTATAAAGGTTAATTACAAATTATTTTACTTTCTTGAAAATCTGTTTCATTTTCTGGTCTGAAATTTCCAGCTGCTGTGGGGAGGGGGCAGGTTCCTGTACAAAACATTGTCCAGTGGGAACATTCTTAGGGCCAGAGTTCATTATATTAATGCATTTCCTCTGGGGCGAAGTCAGGCAGGAGACCTGTGAGAGGCTTGCAGTAGGTAATGTGAATCTGATGAGAAAGGCCACAAGAAGCTGAGAGACGAAGACTGGAGGCGAGTGGGGACAGCAAGAGGCTAGATTCAGGATGAGCCCTTTTTAGGCTATTTCTCCATTTTAATTTGATTTCAATTTGTACTGTGCACTTCTGCAGAAACCCATTTGATCAAGAAACCTAATGCAGTTTAACACCGGAGCTCTGTGAACTCTGCTGTTCAGACTAGCAGTGCAGAACTGAACAGCTTGAATACTGCATGAGCTAGAGCATGGTTTGTACTGACAGTTGTGATAATCTCTTAGCAACTTTCTGCCATGTGATAGGACATAATCTCCTCTGCCAAATGACATGTTACTCTGTTCACAAATAGACTGTAAAAGGAGTTCCTAGTGAACAGAAATAAGAAACTACAGCTAAAAAATCAAACGTATTGTATTCAGTCCAGTAACTTGAAAATTACTGTGCCACTGCAACTCTCATTTGAGATGGTGGCTGAGTTACAGTAGCTGAGTAATGCTGCCCAAACACTTTGCCTGTGCAGGCCAGACATAGGCTGAATGCCCTAGGGACTGCTGAGGGGGGGCATCACCTTCAACAAGTTAATATGTAGTGTCCGTCTTTCCTGCTGTGGTTGGTCTGCCCAGAACCTTTGCTGCTTGCTGTGCAGGGCAGTATCAGCTCGCCCAGGAGCAGCTCTTCAGCTTAGTAGCCAGAGCCTGTCTTGTGCTGAACAGGAGCCTGCAGTAGCAGCCTGCTCCTGGAGCTGTCTGAACAAATGTTGCTTTTATCTACATGGCTAGTGTTACAGAGGTTCCCTCACTTGCACTCCCCATCCTCTATGAATGCAACTGCAGTATATACAAGTACGTCCATATTTTTTCTACATTTTTGTATAGGTGAGATAGTGAGCATAGTGCTGTATCAGTGTAAGTCTGACAATGGTTCTGATGATATGATTCTTGGTGAGAAAATTCTGAACTAATGTCATTGCTGAGTTGCAGACTTTCAAATGTAGACCAGACCTAAACATTGTACTCATAAAGGGCAGTAGATTTAAAGGCTCTGGTCTGATTCATTCAAAATGGCTTTAAAATATCTTTTGGGTCTTGCACAAAGACTGTTTTATTGTTTTCAATACTGAAATATGGATGCTGTGCAAAAGAAAGCATGGGTTTTGGAAAAGTTAATTTGTTGTTATGTACTATTTATTTGGTTTGAAACTTAACTAGGAATGTGGTCAAGAGTGTGAAGATCTTCCGTGGAGACTGCAAGCCTGCTGAAGTATACCCCATGTTTGATAGGCACCCAGAAGTTATTTACTCAATAGCTAGAAAAAGTCAGTCTTTTGGAAAATATTGACATTTGAGAAAACAATGCTGCTTCTTGGAGCATGCACCATCTCATTATTGCCCTACAGCCTGTGATCAGGTATCTTCTGCTTTGCTTGTGTTAATGTAAAACAGTTCCCCCTCTGAAGTGGTAGTTACTTTGTAGTGGTTTAAAAGACTGTGTAAAATGCAGTGCAATGGTTGTTAAGGCCTTGTGCATCCAAATGTAGAAACACTTTCTGACAGTGGGTTTCAAAGTCTACAATTATTTTTTGCTTTAAAAAGAAATCACTAAATCCTGTGAAAACAAGCTGCCAAGGCGTGGAAAATTTGAGGCAAACTTTAAAATAGAAAGCAAAATGCCTTCTGGCGTTTTACTGTATAATAGCTCCTATTCAGTTTGTATGCAGTTGCAACTCTTGTTGACTCTAACAGGAGCTGGATTTATTTATGTCATGACATCTATAGTTCAATAGTTTCAAAGATATCAAAGCATATGAAACAATCATATGTGTTTTGAACTTATGTGAGGTTTGAAAACTTATTTTCTTCATAGTGCTGCATTTGCATCCAGAAGATCTAAACTTTCAAAAAATGAAATTTACAGTCTAGAGATAAACAGATCGGAAAACAGAAGCTTAAATAAATATTACTTCTTATTCTCTTGTGACTATATAGTTTGGGTTTCTATAAAAGAAAAAAGTCTAGCCTCACTAGGTGGATACTGATGTTGATGATAGCATTTTGAAACTTAAGTCTGAACAAGTACAAGCATGTAGCTACAAGGTACAGACACTTGTGCCATTGCATTTTTTGATATGTAAGGTTTCTGAATCTTAAGGTCATATACTAAAATTTTCCCACGGTCCAATGGAAAACCCATTTCTTCCACATATCATAGAGTCATAGAATAGTTTGGGTTGGAAGCAACCTTTAAAGGTCATCTAGTCCAATCTCCTGGCAATGAGCAGGGACATCTTCAACTAGATCAGGTTGCTGAGAGCCCTGTCCAACCTGACCCTGAATGTTTTCAAGGATGAGGCATTTACCACCTCTCTTTGGGCAAGCTGTTCCAGTGTTTCACCACCCTTGTCATAAAAAAAATTCTTCCTTATATCTAGTCTGAATCTACCCTCTTTTAGTTTAAAACCATTACCCCTTGTCCTATCGCAACAGGCCCTACTAAATCATGTCTTTTGCACAGCTTGACAGATATTGGGCCAGACATTTATCACTGTAAGCAACGTTGCATTCCAAAATTTGTAGAGCTATTTTGATTTTAACCCAGAAAGGAATTGGCTTTTAGTTTCTGGGGCTTGTCTCTCATTTGATTTTCAAATCTTTGTGCAAAGAATTCAAACCCAAAATCCAGAAGTCTACAACTTTCTCCAGCTTTTCAGAATACAAGTGAAATGACAGAATTTTTTTCCAAGTGCTAAAGTTGAAAGTAAAGGTGTATGCCTTGTTTTGAATGTGCTTGAAGTCATGTGCTTATCGAATGTACTGGATGAAACTATAGACAGACTTTAAGCAAGTGACTATGTTTTGTGGAAACTAGTGTGGAGATGGATGCAATCCACCTTTAAAGTTAAATACAGAATGTATACTACTTTTGAAACATCTGTTGTTAAGATATAGAAGCAATGCTGGTCTCCTTTGTTTCAAAGCCTAGAAGAGGGTAACTGTTGTAAAGAGTGCTATAGTGCAATGTACTTCAACCTGTGATCTCTAATCTGACTGAACTGCAAGTGATCACAGAGGCATCAAAATATTATCCATGAAATGTTTGCCAAAAGCTGAAGTGCTGACAGGCTTAGCTGGAATCTGACTCCTGGTGATTGTTAGCACTTGCTGGCAACAACAGCTACAAATTGCTAGAAATTGCCAGCAAGCAATTTTAATGCTAAAATTACAATTCTGTGAACCAAATATGTTCTGCTTAGCTCAGTAATAAGTATGGTACTGGTCATGTTTCCAATGAAGATTGGGAACCACAACTCTTCTAAGGCAAGTCAAAGCAACTAGACTTGTCCCTCCCTCCCCTGCTCTCTCCCTCTCTCCCTTCTCCAATTTTGAGGTTTCAGCATAAGTGTCCTGAATAGAAAACTCTTTACTTGCCCATGCTATTTGAGAAAGCCTTTAGTTTCCCATTTGTTTGTTTTGGAATCTTGTTGGTACAGGAACGGGCGATGGCAATTTTAAATATGCTCAGGTGTTTTAATGGAAAGAGGTATCATGGTGTAACTCTACCGCCTTTTCAAACTAATGAAAAACTAGCAATGAGTGAGGGGCAAAAAAACCTAGGAATATGTATCAGATGAACTGCCTTAGATACTTACGTATAGCTTTAGACATTACATTCTATCTCCGGAAATAAATACAGTCTCTTTCTGGTCAGAATGTGATATAGAGGTTGTGGCAGAATACAGTATTTTTTGCATGAATCTTATTAGTCACATATGAAGATTAATTTTTCTCTTTTATGTAGTTCTCTAGATACTGCAGTTAACACGGCTCTTAAAGCGGTCCTTGTCTTTGCTGTGTTCCTTCTTCACTCTTAATTGTTCTTGAATTCTGTAGCTTTACAGTGTCCTGGTTTCGGCTGGGATAGAGTTAATTTTCTTCTTAGTAGCTGGTACAGTGTATTTTGGATTTAGTGCGAGAATGACGTTGATAACACACTGATGTTTTAGTTGTCGCTAAGTAGTGCTTATCTTAAGTTACGGACTTTTCAGTTTCCCATGCTCTGCCAGCAAGCAGGTGTACAAGAAGTTGGGAGGGAGCATAGCCAGGACAGCTGACCTGAACTAGCCAAACGGATATTCCATACCATAGAACATCATGCTCAATATATAAACTCGGGGGGGGGTTTGGCTGGGAGGGCCGGATCACTGCTGGGGCATTGGTGAGCAGGTGGTGAGCAATTGCATTGTGCATTACTTGTCTTGAGTGTTTTTTTTGTTTTGTTATATTCCTTTTCATTACTATTATTATTATAGATAGTATTTTATTTTACTTTAGTTATTAAGTAATTCTTATCTCAACCTATGAGTTTTACTTTTTTTTTTTTTTTTTCCAATTCTGCTCCCCATCCCACTGGGAGCAGGGAGGAGTGAGCGAGCGGCTGCATGGTGCTGGCTGGTGTTAAACCACAACAACAGACAGTTCTACCTTCAGTGATTTGTAGCTGCTATAAGGAAAAAGTACTTCCTCCTTTGTTCAGCACAACTGTAACACAGAGGATACATTTTTGTCTGTGTACAGTTCCTTGGTATCTTAACTGCATTGTGCCTGGACTTTCAAGAATTTTGTGAAAATACAGAACATGTAGTCATTTTTATAAAGTAGATTTCTTTATATCCATATTGTTCTTCCCCTTTGCCCTACTGTTTACCCATCGCCTGACATGATCCTCTTTCCCATCTGCTTCTCTTGATTCTTTCAATTTTCTCCCTCTCACAAATCCTTATTGTAGTAGCAGTGCCTCTGGCAATATTTCTCCTGTTGTCTTGCTTTAATAAACATCACAACTTCCCTGGAGCGCAGTCTTGCAATGCTGACTTGTGACTAGCTCAGCATATCAAGGTCACTCAGTCACCCTGCCTACACCCTTTCCTCCTTGGGAGATGCAGCATTGTCAAGGACTGGAAATCTGCCACTCACTCTGATTGTGATTTCTGACTCAAACAGACGTGCTTTCAGATTAGTGTGTTCTATACGTCACCTACACTGATATATTTTGCAGGCATCATTTAGGGCTGGCTCCCAAAATCCTACAGTACTCTTGAAAGCAGACCCTATTAGAGTGCTGAATGGTTTAGTAATTGGAATTGTCCTTCACTGCAAAAGTTCTCCACAGGTCATGAGAACCATCAATAATACAAATTTGCTTCATTTAGGCACTGTTTTATCAGTGATTTTAGGCCTACATGGGCTGCTTTTGTAACAGGATTGAGAGTTCTACTTCTTTTAGGAAGGTATTTGATTTCTGGGAGACTGAGATTCTGTTACATAATGCCACCTCTTTTTTTTGAATGGGTGTTAAATGGACAAAGATGTATATAATGTTAAATCAATGCTTGTGTGTTTACGTGTGTCAAAGATTTTTATACTGTATGCTTTTTCTTTTTCATCCAGAAACTAGTGCTGTAGCTTGATCCAGCAAGCATTTAAACAATGCCTAATTTTAAAAATGCGTGTAGCTAGTTCGGATCAGCAAGGACTCCCTCGAGTTGAAATGCTTTTCTGGATTTGGTCCAGAGGGGCAGACTGTGGGATGTGTTTAACTCCTGATGTATTCCTAAAAAGTAAAAATGCCTCAGTTGCCCTGATGTAATTACACCCCCCCTCCCCCCCTCTTCAAGCCTTGTCATCTGTAAATGTAGCATATGGCATTGTAATTGCATGCTCCTTGCAATTCTTTAACTGTGGATGGGAGGATATTTTTTAAAAATGCTAAAGGGTTTTCACTGCAGATCTTCCATTGGAAGCCAGTTATTCAAAACTGCAGATACTCTTATGAAGTTGACAAAATCATTTGACCGCGCTGATGATTAATTTATCAAGGGCTTAAAGGCATTAAACCAGTGACCTGGTAAAAATCATTGGTGTCAGATAAAGGGATGCCTACTTTAACAGAGCTGAGGCCTTTTAACAGCTTTTAGATTAAAAGTATGTGTTAAAAGAATGGTAAAAATGACAGTGTTCAGAGAACAGGGTAGCCAAAGTCATTTGCAAAGAGAAATAGTGTGATATTTTTGCATACAGATTTTGATTGTTACATATACTAATCTAGGGCCACAGCAGCAATGAGAGATGAAAACTGGAGAAAAATAAATTCCCAACCTCTTTTTTTCTTAAAGAAAAATTAAAATTCTTTCTATATTATTAAATACTTGGGTAATAGGAAACCCATCTCGTCTTGCAGTTTTGGATCCTTGCATCCATCTGAAGCCTCATTTAAGCTATTTGCAGCAAAAGTGTCTGTCTGAGAACTGTATATTTTAGTAAAGGGGCCTCATTCTGGAATCTATGCATATTCCCTAAGACTAATTGGTGCTTTGATATTGCCAGTTGTCTCCTGGCTCATATCTGTTCGTAATGTATTCATGTAAAGAATTTCTAGAAACTTCACCATTTAGTCTAGATAGTAGTTAATACTTATGTCCTTCTGATTCTTGATTAAGTAGAAACTGGGCTTTTGTATGTTAAATTCTGCAATTCAAAAGACATTATGGGAAGGTAGACTTTTATTTTTTGAATGTATAAGGTAATCTCTTTCGCTAAACAGTCCAAGAAACTCATAATTGTGAAACATGTCTGCCTCAATACATCAGCATGACTTTGGAATGCAGTATTCTGAACTGGCTTTTTCAGGAAAGAAGGTAGTCAACCTGCATTTATTTGCCGATTGACTGTGTCATGGACTGTACTGGATAAGGTCTGTCAGGGTTATTTGCTCACAGGCAGCACTTGTATCAATGTGACAGTACTGCTTCAAATGTTGAGGCTAATGTTATCAAGCTTTGCAGACCTGTGCATCACAGGAAGAACCATCTTCCAATTCCTCAACGCCGCTACCTATTCAGAATGATTTGCATGGGATTTTGCTCCTCTCCAATGACCATATCTTGTAACTTTCTGTATATTTTAAGATTGTTACTGTCATAACACTACTTCTTCCTTTGCATTTAAAATAGCCTGGGATAATGTAAGTTTTAAGTAGTAATTACTCCTATATTAGACATCTTGTCTGCTCCAAGGAAAGTTCACACCAATTAGATTTTAATGATTATATGTAAAATTAAAACCACTAGTCTCCATCTAGAAAATTCCTACTGTGGTTAAGTCTATTATTGCAAGCAGGTAAGAAATAGCAATTTACATTTGTGGTGGTTAAATGATGACATCCTTTGCCTGAACCTTTGTCCAATTTCTGCTATTCAACAATGCTGTAATAGAATACCAAGTCTTGGGCAACCCATGCAATAAACAACAGAGGCAATTATTGTGATGCTGCAGTTAATGAATGAACTTGCTGACAGAAACAGTCATTGCAATTAAACATAGTGAGGTTGTTCTGTTTGTTTTTTAAACTGCTCCCCCCTCAAAAAAAAAAAAAAGTGCCTCTGGTTTAAGGAAGGAAACAATCATCAGATTGCAGCTGGATTGTAAATGAAATAGCACAACTCCTTTACCTTCAAACATCACTGCTGGTTTATGTTTATTAGCAGACAATGTGCATCTGCTGATGTCTTCTCTAAAGTATTTTTAGCTGGTACTTAGCCAGCAAATCTGGAGTTTATTTACTAACACAATCTTTCTTGGGGCACTGACACTGTAAGATACAGATCCAGGAGTGGATCTGGATGGTGGTATATACCATCTCAATGGTGGTATAGGCTTAGTCAGTTCTCTCAGTCCTTACCATTTTTTGAGCAGAGCAGCTTGGTGAACAAGAGTGAAGAACTCATTTGAGCTAAAACCAACCACTTACTTCCTTGCTAGGAGGAACATTGTGCTAGTCCAAAAGGCTCTGTAATGAAAGGATACTTTTGCTTAAATATGTGTGTATTGCAGTAGATAATTTTGCATTGTCTTCCTATGGACAGGAAACTGAGTCAGGAAGTCTGGTGACATTGCCTAGATTGAAACACAGGGTAGATTTAGCTCCTTTTTTATTTGTTCACTTATTTAAACCATCCTGTCCCCAAAACACTGTGGAAGTGCAAAGCAGAACTCCAAAGAAATATTAATAGTGTGGAGTATAGAAAAATAATTGAATAACTTTTTCAGATGCCAGTATTGCAATGTTGTGTTTAGTTTGCTGGATCCAAGTCAGATAGAAGAGTAGCAGAATTGGGAATTTTTGAGGAAAACATCTTATTTTCATTGTGCTTGAGTGAAACTGCCTTTTCTAAACTTTTCATTATATACTCTTGTATATAATGTGTGCCTTTCATATTTCAAAATGAGTTTATTTAGAGATGTAAATTTATAAAATCTAGAAGTTTATATTGAATAGGGATACTGTAGCTGGCACAGATAAGAGAGTTTTTGTGAGACAGTTTTTGCCCATGGAACATTGAAACTGACTTTCCTCATTCAAAATAGGCCTTTTTTTTCTTGTGTAGCTCTACTTACTGCTAAAGTTATTTTTGTTGCTAAGCAAAGTAAAAGTGTAACCAGATGCATTAATTAATGAAAAGAGGAAAAATATTTTAAAATTATACCTTTATTATTAAAATAAAAGTGACTTTTTTAAACCCAGGAGTCCTTTAATATAAAATCCCCATTGTGTAAGTTCTCTCCTATACTATCCTGGTAAAAGATTGTCCTGCTTATTATGTGACAGGCTCTCTTACTAGTCAATAACCTGCCATCTGTGTGTTGTCTCTACATGAGGTTTTGTGTGATATGTTCTTTCAGAGAACATTGCAATTGGAGCTTGGGTTACAGTTTACCATGGTGATCCTTCAGAGGAACCTGCTGTCAAGATGATATGTGGTTTGTGTTTGTGGTTTTGTTTTGTTTTTTTTTTTAAAAAAACCTGAGTATTTTGAAATGTTCGCATTTGTCACTGACATGCTGAACAAGCAGTCTTCTAGGCTTAGTTTTAGAGGGAAAAATTGTCAATCCATATTCCTCCTTTAATCTTACAACAAAAGTGAGAGAATGAAAATTCATTCAGAATCTCTTCCAAACACCTGGTTAAATTTGACTCTTTTTTCTTTCCTTTTTTTTTTTCTTCCTGGATGTTTCAAGGTGAGCTTTAAAAACTTCTGTCCGTCTGTATCTAAAGTAGAATCTGAAGAGTTAGAAACAGTATACTAGAGCCTTTGCAGGCCCTAAAAAAAGAAGCAAACCAGAAGGGGAATCAACCACATAAGACAGTTTAGCTTTCTGTAAAAATTGCTGTGTAAATGTTTTTCTAAGGTCCTAAATTAGCCAAGTACTGATTGTTCTTTAACATACTGTGTAGTAAAATAATTTTGTTCCCTTGAACCATCTTTTTATATTGTATATTTTGAAGAGAAATGCGTTAGCATTGATTAATAGTAGTTGTCACAGGAAAACTCTCACTGAGATATCACCTCTTGTCATAGAGTAAATGTGGAACAGAATGTTATAGAAAGGATTTTGTGTTATGTGTATTTTGCTTGGCTGTTCCCCTTTAGTCATCTGCCACAAATGGTTTAAAGTTCAATTCAAAGAATTTCATCCCTATATTCTTAAATTACTATCTTCAGTGTATATTTTAGTTTCTTACCGTTTTGTAAGTTCCACTAGTTTTCGCTTATTACCTTATTGCTGTGGTTCTGCACAATTTATTGCACAGAAGTGCACACTGGTGTCAGGACTTATGACTTACAGCTCCAGAGTTTGAGAGCTCCTTGAATGAGGCACCAGATGCACAAGTAAGATAACCCTGTTACCCAGAGAGAACCTGGGATTCTTCCTCCACCTTCTACATACCACCTTCTCTGCGTTAATGGTTTAGATTCAATTTGTCCAGGTTGAAGCTGAGCACACAGAGTCAATTTTATTTGTCTTGAGGGTTTTGTTAAAAATGTGGCAGAAATTATTTAACAATTAGGGCAAACTGAATTAAGCTTGCAAAATTTATTTCATTTAAAAAAAAAGTTCCAGTGGTATTAGACAAGGAATGTCAATAAAACATTGAGTCACTTGTGCAAATACCGTAGCTGCTCTTAACTATGCAGATAAAATTGCAATAACCCGAAGGACAATTTTAATATATTATGGTATATATTAATTGTATTCAAGCATACTTAAGACAGTAGTTCAGCAGTAAGGTACCTTCTACAATACTACTTTCATTTACTCCTCTTCACCTCACGCAGGATGCATGCTTCTGTAAAATCACCTACATTACTGTGGCAGGGCTGGTTTTGGGGTAAGTCTGTCCATTGTGGTGATAGGAACTATCAGGAATAGTTGATAGGAACTATAGGAATAGTTTTTTGGTCAGAGGACTGGACAGGATCATGGGATGCAGGGATTCACTTGCCAGCTTGGCTTCCTTATTTCAATGTGGGCATGCACAGAAGACACTGTTATGGGCTGCTGAAAACAGAGCACTTCTGCAAATGTGGATCCTTAGCTTACATGATTAAGTGGGAGCTGAGCTCTTCAGAATTTGACCTTTGGGATTTGCTGCCTTCCTGGTTCTTCAGATGAGCAACATTTTCAGCATTTGTCTCTGGGTCTCTTCTCTATGTTTGTGGTTACCTCCTCCAAGGCAGGCCTGTCTCTTGCTACTTTTGTACTAATATGCTCTGAATATGGCAGTATCTTTGATCTCAAGTGGGGCCCCTAGTCAGACTCAGTGCCAATAATAAATGGTAAAGCTCACTGGCAGCAGAATGCTGGGCTCAAAATAATTCCAGTCCAGTGTCACTGAAGTGCATTTTTAAGTTATTCCATTTGCCTTGGAAGTAGAGCTTTGGTACTTCAAGAATATGTGCTTCATATACTTTTTAATGGGAAAATGACTGAGATGCAGGAGGCTGCTGGATGTAGCATTTCCAATTTCTGCTTTCACTGTGCACCATTGTCTAAGCTTAGCAATTACTTTAAACAGCAGTTCTTTGCAATCTCTTCATTTTTCTTTCTGTCTGTCTTTCTGTCTGTCTTTCTAAGACAGTAAAAACATATTCAGGTACTTGGCTTCTTTGGAGAGCTGAATGATTTGTGAAAAATTCTTGCAATTTATGACAGCCACCTGCTCTCTTGCTCATAGATTAATAACACCTGACCAAGCATGAAAACACGCTGAGGCCATCTGCCTCCCCCTATATGGGTGGCGGGGGGGCATTGCAGTGTTGTCTTGTTAACTCCACAGCACAGCATCCCATTCAGAACCATATTATAAGTTCTGCACAACCCAGCTCATTTGAGAGTGTGGGATCTGTTCACACAGGACCTTGGCAGACAATGTTTTTATCTGGACTTCTTTTGCCATAGCGCTGCAAAGTCCTCTGTGTGTTTTTTAAGGAGAGGGTTTATTGTTAATATTCCATAGAGATTCTTATTGAACCCCTTTGAATGAGCTGCAGGGATGCTGCCTGTGTCTGTCAGACCATGTCTCATAGGACTGCCTCTGGATTATATGTTTTTGCTTGATTCTGCAAAGTGCTAAAATATGTTTTCAACTTTAAGCACAAAAATAGTCCTATTGAAATAAGTACCAGGATGGAACAAAAATTATCACTAAATTAAATTTTTATTGTTATTTCAAAATAATAATAATAATAAAATCTTTCTTGGAGCCCAAATTCCACTAAGATGCCTGTAACAAGCAAACTGTATGAACAAGTAGTGGCTTATATCCACACAGAAGGTATTGCTTAAAATAGTAATCATAATTAGTACCTTCAGGAGCCATCAGCCTGTACTGTACTTATATAATACCCAGCTATATAATTAGGTGATCTTATTTTCAGTTTGGTCCTTTGTTTTTCCACAATTATCTGTTCAGATCTTGCAATTCAGTCTGTGAAGCTTGATACTTGCATTCGCATTGCAGTCAACCAAGGCTTGAGCCTTTATCCTACAAGTAGATCGGCATATGCAGAACAGCTTATAGCATTAGTCCAAAAGTTTAAGCTCCTTGGGTCAAAGGCCCCTACCAAAGTACCTTGTTTCTAGACTAGATCTTGTCTGTGATCTTATGTGCTGTAACAAAGCTAATGAAAGATAGAAGCTCTGTGTTCTATAAAGCTATTCCAAGTCTGAGTAGAAAACAAGCAAACAGATAAATTAGTTTGCAGTAGCAAAACTTCATAAATAAAGAAGGATGTAAGTAAAAGTCAGATTCCATGGACATTAAAATTGAACTATAATGTTGAAAGCACACATCTACTATTTTGAAATGAAGTAGATGCCTGCCCTTTTTCAGAAGACTGTAGCCCCCCTTTTTTCCCCTCATGGCAATACTGAAATTCCTTTTTGATGAAAGGAAGTATATAACTTCTTTTAAACGAAAACACAAATTACAGTAATTCAGTGGGATTTAGAAAGACACATGCTGAAGCTTCCTTATCTATCCAGTATAGTTTGTAGATACTAGAGGGACTGTGAAGGGATTTGCTAGTTTTTCCCACTGCGCACCTCAGCTTTTCAAATTGCTGCTGTTTGGAACTTAATGGCCAAACTTGTGGACAAATGAGTGTCTGAACACAAGCACTGTATGTGGTTGTATCCCATGTTGCCTACTTATGTCCAAAGATTTTGCTGCTGTTTAAATGCTAGGAAGGGAGAAAAATATTTGGGGGGGAGAAAATGACATATGTTGCTTGACTTAAAATGATTGCTTGACTTTTTTATTTGTGGAAACAAAATTAGAAAACACTCATATTCTTCTGCAACAAACCTTTTGTTTTGCTTCACTTCTGACCAGAAAAGAAAACTTACTCATTCTACTGGTTTGGTCTGGGATAGACTCCAAATGAATAATATTATGATAGTAAAGTAGCTGAAGTGCCTATATAGCAGGAAAAGTTAGTAAAGAAATGTTGGCGGCATATTCATGTGTCTACTGTTATTTACATTTGCTACACAGCTTGTTTTATAGTCAGTGGAGAAAAGAGATGATTCACTTCCAGGGAACTTCATTTGGGGGAAAAGAAGGTGACTGAAAGAAAAGAAGTGCAATTAGCAGTAATATGAGTTTACATCCACTTTTAGACACGTGCCATTGTTCAACTCAGAATGCAATATAAAAAATTTATTTTCACCCCATTTTCACCACATCCTAAGCAAGCATTTCGTACTGAAAATTTGCAAAATGTAATTCTTTTGATGATGGATTTCATTTAATTATAAAAAAATAAACTGGTTGCTTATAAGGTTTATATTATGCAGTGTATTTTTATGCTTTGATAAATACTCTTGTGACATTTAATCCCATTTATGTGATAGCTTTTCAAAGCACGAGTTGTTCTGAAATGTATATGTTCTAGAAAGATAGGAATTGCTCTCTCTTTGGAAAAGAGAATCAAAAGAGAACATTGATCAGTTTGTGAAGGTAAGAATGATCTTAGACAGTATATCCTGCCAAAATAGTTTTCAAATCCAGGGCATTCATTCTTATTCAAGAACGGAAATGAAAAACGTGTGGAAATGATTTTGCTGTCACCTGTTTTCTGCTGGCTCTTCCTCATGAGTGTCCCCCTCACCTCCCCAAGCTGGGCTCTCATTTCACAACCAAGGAAAGGCAGCAACTTGGTTCAGACTGATTCCAGTTTTGATACTCTTGTGTATCTTATTGTTTCTTTCTTAACTTTGATAACAAAAACCAATCATACAGGTCAAAGAAAACAGGTTAAATGCATGACAGAACTCGCTGAAGGTTGGTCTGATGAAATAGATTTCTGCTTGGAATAGGACCCTAATGAAATTTTAGTCTCTTAAAATTAAAAAAGGTAATTAACTAGCAAATTTGACTTCACTTTTACATTCTAAGAAAAATTAAAATGTTCTTTTTTTTCCTCAAAATGGAGCATTGAAATTACAGTGAAAATAGTATAACCTTAATGAAACAAGTGATTGGCTTAAAAATAATAAAGAATCAGTATTGGATAATTTGGGATTAAACTGTATTTCAAAGTCTCAGAAATTTTTCACTGGATGAAAATTATTGGTGGCTTTTTTTTTTCTTTTATGAACACAGCCAATGCAGATAAAAGGCTAGGTAGCTAGAAAATATATTACTGTAGTATGCGCACTGTTCCTGTATATTAAGCTACATTTCTCCCTTCCATCCTAATACACTCTCTAGTCTCTTTCTAAGTGAAAAACTTAAAAGGATATATAATTCATATGCTTAATCAAACAGTGTTGCAGAGTAGAGAGGATACAGGACTGAGAGTTTTGTTCACTCTGACTCCTGTGTTGGCCCTGCCACTAACCAAGAATTACAGAGGAATAGTTCTGTTGCCTCGGACAAGCACAGCAGTTCCTTTTCTCTTCTAACTCTGACTTCTGCTCCTCTCTTTTTCATTCTGCTTTATGGACTGCTCCTTCTTCATCTTAAACAGGTGACAGCTGTATCTGACAGCAAAATGCCTTCTTAGCAGTCTGTGAGACCATGTAGGTTTTGGGGTTGCTTTCAAACTTGTTACATTTGAGACTCTGGGGCTAGTAAAACTGTAAGTAGAAATTAGATTTAGTTTTGAGTAATTTTTAGCTGCCTTGCAACACTTAAAGATTATTTTATACAGGCCCCCCCGACTAAAATATTCTCATTTGAAATAATTTTCACTACTTGGAAGATCACAGGGGAAGCTACTTGTTCAATCTCAAACTGCTCTTATTCTCTGGCTGAGAGGAGCTATTTACCACACCCCCTTCAAGGTGGGAATTGGGTTTACAGCCTCAGTCTTCCTAGTATCTCTACAAACATACACTGGATGGCCAGCTTTTGTTGTCATGATTGTCAAACACCATGAACGTTTCTTTTTATAGGCTTGCAGGATGCAGATACTCCTATTATTCATTTCAGAGGGTCTTTGGACGGCCTTTATTTGGAGAATATTCTACAACTTTGACTTGCTAACTATACAGATTGTCTGTTATGCCTGGTTTTTAATTATTGTGGTTTACTGAAATCAAGGCTTTTAAATTAGAAAACCATACTTGATGAAAGTAGTTATGCAAAGGAACCCATGAAAATGTCATCTCTGCTTAGAGGGTTGTATTTCACAAATGGGCTCTAGTGTGTTGACATTTCAGTATAGGATCTCACTGGCTACCCTTGGGTGAGTCTGCAGGTATCTGCAAGCTTTCTGACTATCCCCCAAATACATAGTCTGTCAGATCCATCAGACTTCAGTTCTTGGTCTATCTTCTTGGCCCACATGTTTTTTTATCAGTGCAAACTCACTACAAATCTTTAGCCTCTAGTCTATTTACTTCTGAACCAATACTGCTTTGCAGTCTTTTCTCTGTGTATAGGAGCCTGTTTTTCAACTAGGTGAAGACCTTGTATTTTTTTACTTTAAAATTAATGCTCTTCCAGTCTAATTTCATATGCTTTCTTGTTGCTGAACTGTTGTGAGTTGACAATTCCCTGTACAGTTTCCCATTGCAAGGTTTTTCTACTAGGCTCTCTGCTTTGTTTTGCAGCAGTATTTTCCACAGAGATCTGTCATTGCCTAAAACTATCTCAGTGTTGACCAATGTTATGACACATATATTGTTATTTTTGTTTTGCTCTCGCTACCCATGGCTTTTTCAAGAATGTTAACCAGAACTTAACCTTAACCATCAATTTGGCACTGTTTACCTGTTGGTGCTCCTACATGCAATATGTTAAGGTGACACAAAAATAGATGTGCATAATAATAAAGGGGTAGTTCATCCAGAGTTTGATTTAAAGAATGATTTAATTACTGTAGTTGGTGTAGAATTGCTGTAAGAATTAAATGTTTGAAAGAATGAAAGATATGTGCTTACTCTAGAAAGTATATGGTGTTGAATTAATACTTGAATCAATTAACAAGTATTATATAATCTCAGCCTCAGGGTCAGAATCTGGTATTCCTAATAACACTGATTATGAGCTGCCTTTAGGGAAACTGTGGAATGAAGTACTATTCACTGTAAGGAAGAATTGCAGAGCATTTCCCCAAGGTAGTAAACATAAGCTAGGATTGCACATCTTTAATCTGATATACACTTATATTGTTTTAGGGAAATCTGTCTATCTTGCAGTTTATGGATGGACAAGAAGGCCAGGAAAGCACTCAGTAGACTTATCTGCCATTTTCTGAATGGTTGCCAATAATTATGTCTCTCTTTTGAAATGATCTACGAGTAATTAAAATTGATGAGAATGTGAGATGTGCCAAATGATTTGGCAAAGTATCAGGTATCTCTGAACATGGCAGTTCCTGCTGACCTGCTATATAAAATGACATAATGTGGTGTGACTGATACTGCATAACATTAAGCAGCATGTAGGAAATTGGAAAACACTGTTTTCAAGGCCAAGGTAGTGAGGAAAAATACATTTTTGATGGATGTCTACTTAAAAAGAAATCTTGCTGTTTGTGAAATGTCTTTTTGGTCTAGTATTGGAGGACTGAGAATGGATTTTATGTCTGGATATTAGCCTTGGCACTGATCAGCTAAAAGATGCTGTTGAAGATATTGGGAAAAGTGGTAAATTATAGGAGAAACAGTTTGATCTACTTAAGGTCTGTTTTCTTCTGCATAGAGGGGGAGAAGGAAGGGAAATTTCCCTTAATAGACTGAATCAAAAGCTTAAAGAAAAACGTAATGACATTAGCTATTATCAGAGACTGAGATTCTCTTCTAGATTCAGAGTATTGTGCTTTAAATTTAAACAATAAGTTCCAAGCAATGAGATTTAAATATCCTTTCTCTCATTTTTTAGTACCTTGTCCCATGCACTGATCTCACTGACATGAACCAAGCTGCTGTCAGAGCAAGTGGACAAAGGGCGACAGTCTAGTCTACAGAGAGATGCATGTGCTGGCTCTAAACTGAAGAGGATTTACCACTTATGAATAGGCAAAGGCTCACCTGTGAAAATAGGCTGATGGAGATGCTTTACGAACTTGCCAAAATGCCCTAAGAAATGGTTAATTGTCTCTGTAAAATAAATGGTGAATCTTTTTCATGTTTTCATTCTTATTGTGGTTAGAGTAAAGAAAAGGGATGAGTAGAAGCTGCAAAACTAATAGGATCTTTACAGACTTAGGTTCAGACTAAGAGCCTGTGGAAATGGATGGAAATCTTTGACCTAAAGCTTATGAAATGGGATTAAACTTTTAAGACTGATAGCCTTGTCATACAAGGAACTAAAATGATTAAGTGTAGTATTCCTATACTACTGCTAATGTAATTTGTACTTCTAATGACTTTGATTTTTCAGTAGTGCAAAGAAACACTTTTTTTTTGGTGTGGTGGGGGTTTTTTTGTATTTTTTGTTGGAGCAAAACCCTGAGCAAGTTGCAAGCACTACAGGAGGAATTCAGGAAGCATTAGTTCAGAAAGTCACAATTGTTGTCTTTTCTACACTTGTTTGAGGGTTATAGTAATTTACAAGCCAGTGGTATTTCACTTTGACTTCAGTGCTGATTCAGCTGCCCTTCTTGAGAAGCAAAACTGGAGCCAAGCCTCACTCCAGTGCTTACCTGGCTCTTTCAGTACTTACATAGGTATCCTGCTGAATTTTGTGTGTTACAACTTGAGGTCTGAGTGGAGCATCAAATGAAAGGGAAATTGTACCTTGTTCTTATTCTCTAGGAAGGGAGTATAGTCTACATTTCAGTTCAGCTCAGTGAGATTAGGCTGTTGCACAAGAGATTCCTGAGGGGAATGGGAGCAGTTGAAAGAGTATAAATGAGGCGAGAAGGGATACTGTCATCTACATCAAAAAAATGCCCTATGTTGACAGTGAGAACAGAAGTGAACTATGTGGTACCAGTTCACTGGTATTATCCACCTCTCATTTCTCTTATTGGATACCCTAGCTAGAAACACTGCAGTAACTGTAACACCATCTGAACTGTGTCATACACCTACTTGGACTAACACAGACCTATACCTGAGCATAGGCTTTCTCATCACTCCCCCTTGTGTAGCATAAATTTTTCCACACTCATTTTTTGCTAATAGTTGCAGTTCTGGGAATCTTTTTGCTGATATATAGGATGTATAGGTTGTTGTTATTAGCTTAGTAAAATGAAACTGCTATGGATATTAAATCTTTGATTTGAAAACATGATGAGGTGGCAGGAAGCTAGGATGACTGCACTGTTTTACCAGAAATATATATTCTGATAAGGCCTCTAATGCATTCACCATGTGTGTGCACAGGCTGATGAGGATTAAAGCGTAGGTAGCATAGTATTCATGCTATAGAAGATTATAGCTCCTCACTTCAAGGGGAGAGACAGACCTATCAGCCAAGATCTCCTCTCCACTGAAGAGGACAACAGTGACCAGTTGTTTTGGGGTAACCTCGGTAGGCAGCTAAGCCTCACACAGCCACTTGCTCACTCCTCCCCAGTGGGATGGGGGAGAGAATCAGAAGGGTAAAAGTGAGAAAACTTGGGGGTTGAGATAAAGATAGCTTACTAGGTAAAGCAAAAGCCATGCATGCAAGCAAAGCAAAATAAGGAATTAATTCACTGCTTCCTGTGGGAAGGCAGATGTTTAGCCATTTCCAGAAAAGCAGAGCTTCACCATGTGTAATGGTTACTTGGGAGTACCAAGGCTGTAACTCTGAATGTCCCTCTCTTCTTCCTTCTTTCTACCACCTTTAATTGCTGAGCATGACATCATATGGTATGGGATATCCCTTTGGTCAGTTGGGGTCAGCTGTCCCAATGTGTCCCCTCCCAACTTCTTGTGCACTCCCAGCCTACTTGCTTTCAGGGCAGTGTGAGAAACAGAAAGGGCCTTTATGCTGTGTGAACACTGACCAGCAACATCTAAAATATCCCTATCTTATCAACACTGTTTTGGTCACAAATCCAAAACATAGCCCCATAGTAGCTAGTACGAAGACAATTAACTCTATCCCAGCCAAAACTAGTACACCAGTGATTTGCTAAACTTGTGTCTCAGCAAGTGACCAATGAATCACCAATGCAATTAGAGCTTATTATGTTTTGCTCTACTTTGTATATAATAGCAAAGATTTCTAGTGTCCTTGCCACTGTCTTCCATGACTGCCTTGATCCCATAGAACAATAGCTCTTGTAGTAACACCTCCATTTCTATAAACTGAAACTTTCAAACCACTTTACAAAAATCTGGTGCTGTCAAAGATGGTAAGATCAAAATCCCACTGAACCTTCTTTTTACATATTTTGTGAGTTGTTTTGATGCACAGAAGCATGTGTGTAGCGGAGAATATGAAGCCAAATAAAAAGGGAAAAGGAATCATGTATTTTATTATAAGCAGTCTTCTGAAATAGAATACTAATATTTGATGAAAGTTAATCAGTATTGACGTGATTTATGTGTCTGCCTGCTCTCCACCATTACTTCCACTCTTTTCCTCTGCAATTAAACTCGCTAATTTCCACAACCATTCCCATCTTTCAACATTGGCCCAAATCTAGCCAAGTAGTTGCTTATAATTCTGCTGTTTTATTAGCATGTCACTTTTAATGAATTATGATTCCCTATTTTCTAACCATACTTTTCTCTTACTGGTTTCAGAACTATGTTTCTGTGTAGATATCATAACTTTTAGAACTTTAAATATAGATTTTTTTTTTCCTGTGACTTTTTTTGCACAATATGTATATCTCTAAGCCAATGCGAGTTGCTGTGTGTTTGTAGAATCTCTTCAGGTGTATGTAAGGTGCATATAGGTGAAACGTGGTACGTTAAGTCAACTCTGCATGTATTGAAGTCAATGGGGATAACTCTTGGATGCAGAATTATTCATCCACTTAATTTTTTGCAAGATTGAAACCTAAGATTACAGCAATTATTTTAAGTTTTTGGTTTTGTATCAGTTAATATTGAGTGGGCTGAAGCTATTTATTTTTTAGGATGAATAAGCAGTTAGCTTCTAATGGGTGGAATGGGGGTGAGAAAGGATAATTTTGTAACCCAGACAACATAAATGGACCCAGATTTTTAGAGGAATTGGGAAGCTTACTTGATAAATTTTTGTTTTTCTTTTAGCTTACATTTTTTTTAATGTAGCTGCAGTGCAGTTTTCTGTTTGATTGTAAGGAGATAACCATGTTAGGAAGCTGCTTGCCAGACTCCACCAGAGAACGCGCTCATCAGGTTTTCTGTCCAGTCAGCATGGTTTCAAGTGTCACAAGTGCCAGAAAGCATGTTAGCTCAGTGTAAGTTTGTAAGAAGTACAAAGTACTATAAAACTTTTTATTTTCTGACATGAATAAATGCAAAAGTTCAGTTTAGTCCGTAGTCTGTAGCTTCATTAGGTCATTAACTGGGAATGCAACAGCTCTGAGCTGCACAGTTCTAGATGGAGCATGTAGGTAGCAAAAAGTTGCATTTGACGTCTAGTTTTGCATACTTGCCTGCTGGGGATGTGGGTGAGAGCTGCCATCACCATGGTGGTGACTCTGTTGATACTACTCTTCACTATCTTGAAGGAAGAACTAGAATAATAATTTCCTCATCTCATTATTACTGTGGGGCAGGGTCATTAATACAGAAAACCTTGTTTTAGCTATACCGTGGACCCTTCCTACTCATTCATTCAGCAACCTGGTAAAGATGTATATAGGCTATCTTCATCCTAGCAGGGCACTAGCAGAAACTGGAAATGTTATGAATGCAGATGAAGTATGAAATGCACGAAGTATGATCATGTTAGCTTACAAAAACTAAGGCATAATCTATGGTAATCATAGGTATAAACAAAACAAATTTATTTTTCAATTTGGGCAACACAGAATTTACTACTTCTTATTGTCCAGGCTGGAACAATACCTGGGTTAATTTTCTTTCTTTTCAGTTTTCATTAGCCCATAGTAATGATGGATCCATGCCAAACAATAAACAGTGCTGTTCCCAATTACTTTTGGGTTGTTCTTTTTTTTCTTACAGTGATATAAACAGTGAAGGTAATTTTAGTTCTAATTTTTGTTCATGCTTAGTGATCTTGGCCAGGCAAAGCCTTATGTCCCATTTAATTCTGAGTCAAGGACTGGGCTCAGTCATGCCTGTGAAAACTTGTCAGCTTTCCAACCATTCATCCTCACAGCCAAGGAGCAGGAAAAATGTCGGCAGCTGAATGCTGCTCCTCCCCCAGATTGCTTTTGTCTCTTGTTTTACAAAACTATCCTCATGCAACATGCTTAGACTGTGACGTAGTGATAACTTCAGTGAGGCTTTCTCAGTTCTAAGTCATTATTGCCTATTACATTCTTCCTGCCTCAAGAGCTGTTCTAATTATATAAAGAGAACTGGCTTTTCATAAAAATAGACATACAAATCACAGCATGCATAAACTTTCATAAGGAAAAAAACAAGCTTTTGTCACTTGCTATTAGTTTCCACTGTATGCTTACTGTATAAAGGGATTCATCGTTTTGATTTCATACAGTTAGATTCTTTTAATAGTTATAGCTCTATTTTTCCCTTTCGTAGCAATGGATAAGAAATGGTCATGCTCAAATGCCAACATAGTCATTGCTGGTTTATAGTTGTTGCAGGATTTATTGTTTGAATGATATTTTAGTTTCCTTAAGAGTTCAAGGAATACTTTAGGTAGTAGTCTTTATTAAAGAAAAGGAATAAATGGAAAATTTAAATTGCCATTGAATGCCTGTGGAAGAACAGGCATCTCTGAACAACATATTTTAGCTGCGATGTAGAAGTGCATTCTTTCCAGCTGGGAAGAATGTTAATGATGCCAATTACGCACTTTATGGTAATGAATGAGGAAGGCTGGAATGCAGGATTCTTATGATGATGATGATATGACTGCATGAGTGATGTTCAAATAACTTTCAGTAAGATCCATATTATGGGGCCGATTTTTAAACAATGCAATTAATTCCCCTTCATTCTATCTTTCAAATGGAAGTGTGACAAGATCGGATGGTATATCTATTGGCAGAGGGAGGGGGGGGATCCATAAATGATGAGTATTCACTTAAGTGATATGGCAAGTGGCATGAGGAAGTACTGGCAGTAAGGATATTCTGCAGAAGAAGCATTGGTTTGTGGTATTGGCAATGATGCTTGCTCTTTGTGGCAGGTCTGTGCCAAAAGTTTCCAGCAACGGGGAGGTGCACGCTTCTCCCCCAGGTGACCAAGAGGCTCTAGGCTGGATGAATTGTTGTGGCAGTCCATGAATGCTTCAAAGGCTGCAGTGTTGGTATTGCTGGTGTAACCTCTCAAGTGCATATCTGCTTATCTCCCTGCAACCTATCCTTTGGTAAGGTGGATAAATCAAGCAGTAGTTAGGAGACTGCAAAGTTTAATGTCCTCCCAAGAATAAGTTAACTGATCTTGAGACTTACACGTAGAAAAGCTCTGCTGAATGGCACAAAAGTTTTGCTTATGGAAACTGGTGAAGCTCCATTGCATTAAAATATACTGACTTTAAACTTAAAATATATCCATGTTCCACATGAGGTTGTAGACTATTTTGTAGTCTCTTGCCTGCTAAGAGGGAAGTACAAACCCTCTGAAAGTGTCAAAGGGTTGGGGAAAGACATCAAAAGTAGAAATTGGTTTTCCATGTGGGATGAGCAGTTTGAGAGAAGCTTGAACACAAGAAGTAGAGGAAGGAAGTAGCGCGTGTCTCACTGCTATCATGGTGGTTATGCACACAACACTGCATTTAAAATTTAGGAAAAGTATGTTAGCATGGGCTGCACCGATCAAATTAAAAACAGAAACCATAGAAATGTACTGTAAAACTTGTGCTTGATTAAGTACTGCCTCTTATTCCCCAGCCTGCCTACTGCCAGGACAACATGTTACAAATCGAGTGCTTGAAAACTCCCGTACATTGTTCCTCTGCTGAAAACCTTCCTGACAAATTCTTCCCCTGAGCAAGAGTTCACTAGCAAATTCCAGTAATACTCTGGGCAGTTGTGTGTCGTGTAAACTTTTCTCTTAACCCCTGAACTCTGCTGTTTCTAATTTCAGCTGAACATGTGTGACAGGCCAGGGATGTGGCTCATGAAACCAGCTGTTCTGTGCTAACACTGCAGCTGTGCGAGGCCACCAAGCACTGTCTCTTATTCCTGTTGATAAAGAAAATGTATTCTAGTCTTGAAGTGGCAGTGTTTGTGATGGAGACATGGTGCTACTTGTGTAAGCTTTCCTTTCTTGTGTTCCTGTGTTTGTTAGTAATGTATGGCACAATTCAGACAAATGGTTCAATAATAAAATGATTCACTTTATAGCCAAACTCCTGCTGGCTGTTGTTTATGTTTAGCTGCAGCTGAAACTTATCTCTTAAGAAAAAAAAGAAAAGGGCAGAAATGTTGCTTTTCTGTCTAGAGCTGGTCAAATTAGTCCAGTTTCATAATTTTTTTTTCTAAATAGGAAGTTTCTATTATTGGCATAGCTTTGCTGACAGAGACACTTGTCTAGGGTAGGAAATGACTTAAAATAATGTCTGACCTTTCTGTTTAAAATCCAGCAGAATCCCATGCTTATTATTTAGATTTAATAACTAGAGGTATTAAGTTGTATTTGTGCATCATAACACAATTAAGTTCTACAATTACTTAGATTTCCTTCTATTCTTGGTAAGTTATCTGTAGCTTTGCTGCTTTCTAAGCAAAGAAAAGACAGGAGAATTGAATATTTTTTCCCTGCATTTTTTTCATTATTTCTCTTGGCATTTGGTGAATTGAGTTTAATAAGTAGCTGTATTCTTCTGTAGATCAACTTCTTTCTTATTCTAGCTCATGACTGAGCTGTATTTCCAAAGACTGCATCTGGTATGCATACTCCCCCCACCTTCCAGAGTGAAGAATATTTATAAAGAGAGATCACTTTTCGAAATGCATTTTTAGTTCAGTTGCTTTGAATTCTGAGCTTTAATTGGCATGGCCAAATTCAAGTTCATAGCATCAAGCATACAGCAGTGACTCACTCTTAGTTAAAATTGCAAATACCAAATCTGGCATGTCTAGCTGCTATTTAATATGCTAATTATTAAACTACTATATGCTGCCTATTGCTAGCATAAGAGTCATACTACCCTTCCTGTTTAATTATGCTGCTTCGTATTAATTTTTATTGGAGATGACCACCTCTTTTCTACCCTGTGCATAAGTGTATTTTTTTGCGGTGAGGCAGGCCCCCTCCTCTTGCTGGGAATCTATAAATACTTGAAGAACACTTTGGGTTTTTTTACTTTTATGTAAAGTCAGGTGTTTTTTCTTTCTCTCTCTCTCTCTCTTTTTTTTTTTTTTTTTTTTTAATGGGCAGTCTTGGGGATGAAAACTGTTACAGGCTTAGGAAGAAGACTGTCATTTTGGTTTCTAGCTCTATTTTTTTCAAGTCTTTGTTTTACAGTACACACTATCTGGAGAAATAAAAAAAAAAACAACAAACAAACCCCAGCCTTGTAGAGATCAAGTACTTCTGATGCACATGCTGTTGGTAGTCTGATTTGTGTGCTGCATGTTTTCCTAGGTCTTCAGATGCCTATTAAGGTCATATGAAGCGGAGAGAAAGAAAAAATGAGAGAAAGGAAAAGGCTGTACTGGAGCTGTTTCAGCTTTCCTTCACGTAGAAGAATGAAGAACAGAAGCTGGACAGCAGGGCACAATGGTGGAAGTAGAAAATAATGCTGAAAGGATTTCAGTACTAGTATAAAAGAGAAACAAACCGTAATGAAGCTGTTATGCCACTGTGTAACAGTAGCTAATAGTGACCTGGAAGAAAGGTATGAGGATCTGATGACCTCAGAATCCTGACTTGCATGTGGAGAATAGAGTTAAGCGATAGTGTGATTTCTTTCCCCACTACTTGCAAATCAGTTCCCTTCCACTTCTTACACATCCACTGTCTCTTCTGCAAGCAGCTTCTATCTTCTGCTTTCCTTACATTCAGTCTCTGCCCTAGGTGGCTGATGGTATTCTGTAGAAATGCTTAAAGCCACACTGCTTATTTAATCTTTACAAATGTGTAGCATGAATCTATGAAGTTTTCTGTTTTAAAATACAAGCCTCTCTTGAAAGTTTTCATGAGTGTAGAGTGCATTTGAAACCTCGTAGCAGATCAATTACCTCTTTCTTTGTCCATTTAATGGCAACTTTTAAAAATAATACGCTGTGACATCTTTATTATCCTTTAGTGATGAGGACAGTGAGCACAATAATAATTTTAAGCCTCAGTAGGTTAATGGAGTTAGGCATGTCACCATACATTATAAAAGCAATCAAAAGTGTTTTTAATGAGCTTCAGTTGAGTGTGTAATCCCAGCTTTATACAGCTCGAACTAGAAAAAGCCTTATAACAGAGCATGTCTTACTGCTTTGGAAACCCACTAGAGGAGGAAACTTCATTTTTTGTCAACAAACACAGGCAGTTTGACTGTACCAGTGAGTCTAAGGCTTGTGTAGAGAAAAATAGAAATTGAA
This sequence comes from Harpia harpyja, assembly GCF_026419915.1. Classification (NCBI taxonomy): domain Eukaryota; kingdom Metazoa; phylum Chordata; class Aves; order Accipitriformes; family Accipitridae; genus Harpia; species Harpia harpyja. The sequence goes on from NC_068951.1 coordinate 28,216,417, forward strand.
TGAAGTGATATTTGCAGACATGTTTTAGTTGGCCACCTTCTTTACTCTATTTGTCATGGCTGAAAACTATGGCTGAAAGGAAATAAACAGAGTAAACTCTACGATTGTTTTGTTTTGCCACAAGCTGGATTTTATGTGCGCAATTGTATTGGCTTTGTGTGGCAAGGTTTTGGTAGCGGGGGGGGAGCTACAGGGGTGGCTTCTATAAGAAGCTGCTGGAAGCTTCCCTTGTGTTCAAGAGAGCCAATACCAGCCGGCTCTAAGACGGACCCGCCACCGGCCACGGCCGAGCCAATCAGCGATAGTGGTAACGCCTCTGTGATAACATTTTTAAGAAGGAAAAAAAAAGTTGGGACAGATGGAAACGGCAGCCGGAGGGAGGAGTGAGAACATGTAAGAGAAACAACCCTGCGGACACCAAGGTCAGTGAAGAAGGACGGGGAGGAGATGCTCCAGGCGCCAGAGCAGAGATTCCCCTGCAGCCCGTGGGGAAGACCATGGTGAGGCAGGCTGTCCCCCTGCAGCCCAGGGAGGTCCACGGTGGAGCAGATATCCACCTGCAGCCCGTGGAGGACCCCACGCCGGAGCAGGGGGATGCCCGAAGCAGGCTGTGACCCTGTGGGAACCCTGCGCTGGAGCAGGCTCCTGGCAGGACCTGCGGATCTGTGGAGAGAGGAGCCCACGGAGCAGGTTTGCTGGCAGGACTTGTGACCCCGTGGGGGACCCACGCTGGAGCAGTGTGCTCTTGAAGGACTGCATGCCGTGGAAAGGACCCATGCTGGAGCAGTTCATGAAGAACTGCAGCCCGTGGGAAGGACCCACATTGGAGAAGTTCGTGGAGGACTGTCTCCCATGGGAGGGACCCCACGCTGGAACAGGGGAAGAGTGTGATGAGTCCTCCCCCTGAGGAGGATGAAGCGGCAGAAAATAACGTGTGATGAACTGACCATAAACCCCATTCCCCGTCCCCCTGTGCCACTGTGGGGGGTTGGTAGAGAATCCGGGAGTAAAGTTGTGCCCGGGAAGAAGGGAGGGGTGGAGGGAAGGTGTTCTGAGATTTGGTTTTATTTCTCATTACCCTACTCTGGTTGATTTGTAATAAATTGAGTTAATTTTCCCCAAACTGAGTCTGTTTTTCCCGTGACGGTAATTGGTGAGTGATCTCTCCTGTCCTTATCTCGACCCACAAGCTCTTTGTTATATTTTCTCTCCCCTGTCCAGCTGAGGAGGGGGAGTGATAGAACGGCTCTGGTGGGCACCTGGCGTCCAGCCAGGGTCAACCCACCACAGCAATCCAAGCCACAGAGAATCTATAAACACTGTTAAATAGTAGTGACAATAGGCCTTTTCCTAGACTACTCATAATACTGTAAGAAAAGTCCTGCTATTTTAAGCTGTGACATGCTCCTGTTAATTTTGGTTGCTTTACATCAAGTCCCATTTTGCGCTTGCAGGATAGTTATCTCCTAAGTTACCCTGCAGGAGTGGCACTGCTCACATGTCTCCACAATATTTAATGTATTAATTCTGCATTGCAGCTACCACAGTGCTGTTGTATACAACTTATTGCTGAGCTCTATGGGAGAAATACACAATTCCTGTCGTGTCTAGATATCTAAAGATTTTGAAGTTCTAACCTTGTGACTTCCCCAAGGTAATGCATTTGGACATATTTATAATCAAAACTAGGCTCATGCCCTAACACACTAGGCCCTTTTTCCTACTTCAGGATGAGGCATATCTCTTTTCCTAAACTTTGTCACTAGACTTGATAATGTCCCTACCTTGCCAGTTTGCCTTTCCCTATGAGGTCTTATAATAATGATCCAGCTTCCTTTTTCTAATCCTTCTAACCTAAAATATAAAATGTACTCCGTCTGTGGAGAGGGAGGAGAGGAAGAGCTTACTGCCTACTGAAAGAACGTGCCTTATCTGGTGGCAAATAATGAAATCTCTAGGAGAATGTGTCGTCATTGGGTAGATACTCTTTGACGCTGCTTGCCTCTGCTCTTAAAGCATTAATCCTGCCTGTTTGTTCTGTGTATGTTGTCTCTGAATAATTTTCTGACTAATTTCATGTGTTTTGATTCTACCTTTGCAATTATAGCACTGCAGCCTCATACAGATGTGGTGGTGGCTTAATTGTTGGTCTCTTGTAACCGGGGTGATAAAGTCACTTTCTTTCAAAGCCCCTTTCTAAGATGGTTCTCATTTTCTGAATAACTTATTTGTCCTGAAAACTTGTATTACTTGTGTTCCACAAAATGAGATTTTAAAAATGAATTCTATCAAAGTCTTTATGCTATTTAGGATTTCCTGACTCTGAAAATTTGTGCATTGAGAAAATTATTCAGAAGCTCTCTTTATACTTCACTAAGATCATCACCTTTATAACACTTAAAATTTTACATGTATATAATAGATTTATTTTGATGCTCAAATTTCATGTGACTGGTGCAGAGGAAGATATATGGGTTTAAAGCTCAGGTTTGGACCATGAGGTGTAGAGCTCAGCAGATTTAAAATGACTTCAAGTGAGAATCTTTCTTAATAGAAATGAGGTCTTATTGTGATATTTCTGGAAAATGGTGTGCTCTTCCTATTTGCTTAAACGTGAAGTCCAGTAGAGTTCAATAGCAACTCATTCTGTACATAATTGCTGACTTCATTTCCTGTGGTGGCTACATGATAGAAGAGATGGCTTTTCTGCATATTTAACTTCTAATTCAATTTGGGTGAACACATTTGCTTGTCAATCAGGTCCCTGAGAAATTTTCAGATTTTACTGTTTCCAGTGTTATTCTCTGTTCTGCAGATGCTGATGATCTGTTATCCACACTCCTGCTAACAGGCCTCTCTGTTCTGCTTTTTTTTTTTTCCCCCTCTCTCAAATGCCAGCTACTCTTTCTCACAAATTTTCCAGTTAATTAACTTAATTAGGTTAAATCATGGTCTTGGAGGCTGTGATACTGAGGAACCTTTTCTTGGCAGTTCTTTTTCTCTTGAGCAGTTCCTGTGCTTGTTCTTCCTGCTTCCCACCACTTGTTTTCACTGCTGCAGCACGTTTTAATCAGATTCATGTAAATCAAAGAATCTCTCCTGCCATTTTTAAAACCCTGAGCAATTCACTGTTCAGGTTCACAGAGCGGCCCCACAGATGGTTACTTTGTCACAACTAGGAGACAGCAAACAGGTGAGCGGACAGGAACTGCTAGCAGGAGGGAAAGGGGAAAGGAAAGGCCTAGGCTACCATTGCTGCTAAAAAAAAGGTCCTTAAATATTTGAGATCTTCTGCTATTTTGTCAGAACTTCTGAAGGGAGGCATCCCAAAGCTTGGTGCGTTTTCACAAGGTTTCAGTGGGTTTAATGCTAACCCCCCCCCCCCCCCCCCCCCAAACAAACCAACAAAAAACCCCCAAACCAAAAGAAACAAATCTTGCTTTACAGACCTCACAGCACTTGACTCCATCACTTTCTTCAGCACCATGTTCTAGTCTGAGTGGAATGGCCTTAAATATTACCACTGAATTGTACCTTGACTTGCTGGTTGTTATGCGATACACTCACAAACGTTTCCATCAGTGCCACTGTTGATTTAAGCATCCCCCTTCCCTGTGCTGATGGCGCTGGGGAATCATCATGGCCTGTGATGATACTTTTGTTCATGTGGTTGCACAGTGAACATGTGCAAGTTAATCTTTTTAATGCATGGCACAACTGAGGGGATAATAAGAAGGTAGAAAGGAACTACTCCAACTGGCACTGCCACTGGAAGAAGTGCTCATAGAACTACACCTGCAGTTGTTTCTTGCTTGGCGTACATGGCCTCCCCAGTAATTCTATTTTTCAGTTCTTTCAGATGAATAGCTACATATCATGCTTAATTTAAAATAACAAAATTGATCACTTTTGACTAGTGAAGTTTGGAAGTTTGACTTGATCTTGGAGCTGACCTGCCTTTGAGTTTTGCTAGTGTAATAATGCTGTTTGGGAGTATGGGTACATGTGTGTTATGAGGTAGAGTCTCCATTCCTCACCTGAGTAATAGCTAGCTCACCTAGCGTGTATAGCTGCTCCAGTTAATGCTCTGGTGTATGCCTAAGTATACCAACAGCCTTTTGAGACTTAAGTGTTTTGTTTAGAGGCTTGTATAAGCTATTCTAATGAGGGTTGATGAAAAACACTATTCCTTGAAAGTAGCTGCAGGCAATTTTAAGGAAATCAATGGGCACTATCTCCCACAAGAAAGGAACAGGTAACATAGGCAGCAAGTTTTCTTGAGGGTTTGTTTTGTGGTGATACATCTTTCTGTAAAGCACAGCAGTGAAGTCAATGAAAATGAGAGAAAAGAGGGCAAATGACTGTTTGGTGTGGAAGGCAGGTGAACAAAAACTTATGCCTACATTTCTTCTCCCAGCGCTGGCTTCAGCAAGTTTATTCCAATCTCTATAAATCCCTACAATATGGGTGGAATTGAAGTTAAAACCCATATTGCTTAACAAAAAGATTACAGTGGTATTTACCTTCATTACCTGGGCCCTGTCAATGTTGCTGGGTCACAAAGTCATCAGTGTGTTTGATTATATGGTGCTGAGACTAATTGCACTGTTATACAGAGCAATTGGAGGCTATAGAAGGGAGCCGTTTCTTAGAGCTACTCTGTATATACACACACCTGAAGGCATAAAAGCTTTTAATGTTAGCTGTGCTTTGGGACTTGCTGGGTGAGCACCACTTGGTGGTCTCTGAAATGCAGACCTGATTCAGTAGAATATATGCTTGTCTACAGATGCAAAGCCACAAATCTTTCTTCATATCTTATGATTCATGATGGGTTGGGGGTGGTGGGGTGTCTCTCTTTTTTTTTTTTTCTTTCTTCTTTTCTTTCACTTCTGTAATGCTAACTCTGAAGTTACTCTAGTTTTGCAAAGAATTAAACATCCAGTTCTGGAGGGCAATTTAGAAACCTAAATATTTATTCTGCCGGCTTTCAAATTCTTAAGCCTTTGTTTACTTTATCTGTGGCCTTCATATATACCATTTTGAGTGAAATAATGTCTTTGTCACATATTTACACTTAATTTAAAAAAAAAGCTAAATATGGAAGAGTTATTGGGGAATTTTCTTTGTAATTCCTCTCCTTCTTTGCCATATGGTTAATAACTTTTTATGCATAACTGTGGCCTTGGCATAATTGAAAGATTCATCTGATGTCCTTGCACTTGCACCTGTTTTCACCGAGGCTGAATTCAACTTTGTGTTTTGTGATTTGGGTGTTCTTTGGGAGAAAAAAATTAAAGGACTTGGACCAATAAACTACAACAGATTTAGCAATGAGAGGTTAAGACATTATTCTCTCCAGCTGCCTGCCCATCCTGTCAGCTGAGGTTACAGCCAGGAGAACAAAGCTGGCAGCATAAAACATGTCTCCAGGCAAAGCACCCGCTCACTCTGGCATCCTTTACTAGCAGCATGTGTTAATGTGCCAGACTCTGACTGACAGTGGCCGAGACGCACATGCATGTGATGCGATGGGGGCAGTAACTCTTGGCAGAGCAGCTGAAGACAGTAATATCTGCAACTACCTCAGTATCACCTGATTTTATCTTCGGAAATTCCGGCTCTCTTTAACATCACTTCTTTCAGCCTGCCCTTGAAAATAGGATGCAGCACAGTCCCTGACAGAGGAAACAATCTTCTAACTTCATGTATTTACAGGAAGAAGTAGTGTCCAGTATTTCTAATTAATTGTTTTAGTAATAATTCTAATGCCTTGGAACTGTTCTTTCTTAAGTGAAGAATTTAGTGTAATTTGTATTACATATAATGATTTTTTCTTTATCAATGACAGTGGTAAACAAAGATTATTTTTTGTTTTCTCTTTATAAAAACCCTCATTATTTTCCTGTTTATGTGAAGCTTTATTTAAAATTGTTCTTATTCACATCTTATTGTGAATGTCATACTTTATTTTCATTGGATGTATTTTGAAAGGTTTTTTGAGTCTTCCCAATAATCTCCTGAGTCTCCTATTCTTGAAGCATTTTTACTTTCTCATCTGTATCTTTGCTTTATATGCACTGACATCTTAATCCTGCCAGATCAGAGTCTTGTAATTTTGCTATTGCAGAGCATTTAAGTACTAATGGCTTCGTAGTAGTGGAACTAAAGAGCTGGCACCTTGCAGTACAGACCTGCAGAACAAGAACTTCTTCTGATTTGTACAGACTGACTAAATTGCTTCTGTCAAGGGATATGTAAGAGTAGTGCTGGTTTATAACTATGGTAACTAACAATGGGTTGGTCCTTTAAAATCTAATAGTTTGCCTGGTTATATAGTATCATGCTTACACTGGCAAATCTTCCCACAACAAACCTCAAGGCTGCTCACCCCAACTGGACTTTTGTTTCTGTCTTCCCTTCTCATTTCTGTTGTCTTACAAAGTCAGCTACAGGCTGGAGGCTACATGCATGTTCTCTGTGAACAAGGTGATGGTGTAAGATATTTTTTTATTTTTATTTAATACTTTAATTCTAAAACCTGTGTGAGTTTTATCACACTTTAATCACTCCAGCCATATCTATATTCAATGAATTTTGAGATTTTGGTACAGGATTGCCCAATCTTGATCCTAGCAATGTAATTGCTCTTTGTCTGTATTACTAGTGTTCCTCAAGGTAGTTCTAGAAACCATCTCAAAATTAGTGTGGATGCTCCCTTTCTCCTTCCTCCTTTCTTTCTCCTTTCTTCTCCTTTCTCCTTTCTTCTCCTTTCTCCTTTCTTCTCCTTTCTCCTTTCTTCTCCTTTCTTTGTCGCTTTCTCACTTTCTCCTTTCTTACTTTCTCTTTCTCTTTCTTTTTTCTTATTTTTTGCTCTTTTTATATGTATCCTGCAAGCCTGCTTGTTCATGCAGGAAATGACATCGCTAATTGCTATATAATATGGTATATAACAATTTCACTGGAGGTTTAAAGAATTTCATTGAAGCCATTTGAAGATGTGATGACTTCTAAGTATAACTAATAGAGGGCAGAGTCTTCAGGCATATTTTTATCGTGAATTTTCACATCCTGTATAATAGAAATAATATATTACACTAAACGTGAGTACTTCATTCCAAATCATTTGACATTGTGCAACTACAGACAAATGTGTGTGTGAATATTATTTAATATATCATTGTTTCTTTTGTTTGTGGACTCTGAGATCAGAATTACAAATGTTTCTTCCTATGGCTAATCACTTAAATCCACAACATCTAATTTATGTGGCTGTGTATGAATTTAGCAGTCTAGTACCAAGCATGTGCTTTTGGTTGTACTGATCATTAGCAATCTTTTCTTATTTTAATGTAGAATTTAACCTCTTAGTTGCTACTTCTTTTCAGTTTGGCTCATTTCAAAAAAGAATGATTGCACACAGTTTCGTGCTAACAATTCTTTTTCTTCATATCCTCACTGAGACCAAAACAATATTGTCACGTGAATGTGTGGTTTTTTTCCCCCACAGCATCAGGTAGAAAGTAGTCAAAATCTATGTTAATATTATTTTGTTCAGCTTTAAGTAGTTTTCCACTCGGCTTTGCACTCAGCAGAATAAACCAGACCCATCTGACCCAGAGCCAAGAATAACAGTAATGCCTCCTTTTTCTTCTCCCTTCTCTTCCTTCTTCTCTCACAGAAAGAAAAAAAATATTTTTCTTTATTATTTGGTGAGCCCAAACAAGTTAAAGCCCTGCATCAAATATTTTTTGAACCCTTTAACATTTCTGAAGTATGATACATTTTGCGTTGATTATGTGACAAATAGTTTACTTATGTTATGCTTGTAAAAATTTCCATCGCCTATATTGGTGGTTAGAAATCCTGCCAGTATGCATGAGTAATCACAAGAACAGCCATTGGTCTTCAAATGAAGTCAGTGTTTGCTTGTGCTTCAGGTTGTGGATATGTTTGTGTGGGAGCTTAAAGTGTCAGTAAATGGTATGAAGCCATCTTTATCTGGAACATAATAGTAGCTTAGGTGGTGTTAGAAGCACTATATTATAATTATGCACAAGAACTATGCTCCTTACTCAGTTTCTTCTAAAACATGACACTGAATTGTGAATTTACATGATTTCCACTTTAATGTTAGTGGAGTCTCAAGGGTTTAAGAGACAAAAAAAAAAAAAAAAATCTCAAAAAATGCCTATGTATATCTAGCTTAATAAATCTGGCCAGAAAATCTTTCTGGTGGTGTTTTGGATCCTTTTTTATCGTTTTCTCCTTATTTTTGCATTAGAAGCACAATTAGAAAGCATGGTGGGGTGCAAAAAAGGAAAAGCTCTTGAGGCATATTTGGATATTCTACCTTATGGTCTTCTAGATTTCACTGTTGGAGGGGATTTGAGGGAGGAGGTGAGACTAGAAGGTTCATGCATTCAATATTCATTCCTGCTTCTGGCAAGAAGAAAAAAGCAGGACTTTTTAATATTTTAATTGTACATTGAAGTAAGAAAAGGGGGGGTGGGGATGTGAAAAACTCTAATGGTATATACTGTAACACAAATTTGCATACATATGAAAACTCTGGCATATCAACAGCAGCTTTCACAGCCATCTGTTCTTTTGTTGGGGTTGCAGCAACTTGCATTAGTTCCAAATATTCACTGATGTGGGCTAAACATGTTTAATAAGCACCTATTGAAAGCATAGGTTACAGGAAGCAAATCCTGTGTTGTTTCTAGACAAATCTTGATGATTATTGTGGTATACATCCAGTCAGCTAGCTTTTGCCCATGCTGTTTTGTTTTTCTTTGGGAAGATCGTGGCTGTTCTGACATGTTTATCTGCTGGTATTGGCATATTCAGAGATCAGGGACTCTTTCTTACTGCAGTGAGAGAGGGAGTTCTACTGTAGCTGGGGTCAAGAGCTCTGCCCTTCTAGGTAAGCAAAAATCTAGGGAGAGAGGAGAGGATGACAACCTGATGTGATCTGCCTTTACAAAGGAAAACGGGTTTGGGGAAGGATACAATCCAAGTATCTCTCAAACTCAACCTCTAAAACTCCAGTGGTATCTAATAGCTGACTTGGACTCTCCAGCCATTAAATTAGGAGTCTATACTTGTCTCTCATCTAACTGCCAGTCAGCCCTATGATAAGACAGGTTATGAAACAAACATCTGGATGTAGTGTTGAAATGATGCACTCTGGATCCCTTCAGATAAAATCCATCTCTTCTGTTGTTCCTGTAAATTAATGTTGGGAAAGGATTCAGCCCAGATCCTGTCCTATTGAATTCTCCTAAGTCCATCAAGCGAAACATTCAAAATAAAAAAGACTGCTGGAGTGCTTGCAGGTAATTTGTGTAAGCTATTGATTATTCTAGGAGGTACAGGAAGGGATGGGCTATTTTGTTTGCATTATAATTATGCACCCTTTTTTGTTTTGTTGTTCCCCCTCATTCTGGAAATGTAAAATATTCAGGCAGACAACCTAAACTGAATGTTACTTACTGGGGGAATACTGACTTTAGCTTATTTTCTCTTCAGATCTTTACTCTGGGCTAACACAGGAATGGGAAGTGAGATAATAATGCTATATTTGTTGGTGTTGCTAACTTTCTCCCAATTCCTGATTTTCAGTAGTTACCTCAGATTTCAGAGTGTCTGTAATTGTGAATGTGTCAGAAGTTGCTAACAAGCACTTGTAAGTGTGAAAACTAAAGTATAAATATTTTTAATCAAAATGTTCCTAAGTTATCATAGTTGGTGAATGAATAAGCATCTAGTTAGTCATTACAATTTTTCCAATGACATCTGTGCTGGAGAGAATTATGACCACCCTGTGACCCAGTGACCAAGATCTGGCAACTGCAAGCGTTTAAATGTATGAAGTGTCTAAAATATAGCAACAAGAATGAATTGCAGAACTGAAACATGGAAAGAATACTTCAGAGCTGAAGAATTTCAAGCTTATATTTTTACTGGGCTTATATTTATAAATTTCTAAACACAACATTTTCTTTTAAACCTCCTACTGTAATTTCCTTAAAGGCACTTAATCTAAGGATCATAAAGTAATAGTCAAGGACTGGATGTCCGTTTAAGACAGATCTGAAGAGGGTGTAAACATAGTTGCCATACTTGCAGACATATCAGCAATATATGGCACCTTAAAACATGGGAAGGTCCTTATCAAAATATGTGGCATGCTGAAAATTTGTTTTATGCTGAAATCAACACCTATGAAAGGACTAATAAATCCATGATTGAATGAGAAATTTTTTCACTGTAGAGCCTTGTGTGGCTGCTGAAATCACGTATGTGGTAAAATCCAAACTATTTTGTCTATTTGTACTCTTTAGGATTCAGTTACCATATCAAAAATACTGTGCCAATCCAGTTAAAACACAAATGAATTTCTCCCATTTCTGGAATTATGAAAATAGTAGTTTGGTATAGTTGGGAGAAAAGTGCAGGTCATGATTGCTTTTGATGAGAGTGACTTTATGTCTGTGTCTTTTTTTCCAGGGATCCATCAGAGTAGAAGGTAGTTTCTGGACTAAGTATAGAAGTTCACAGATTTGAAGTTGAATAATTAATTCAAACTATCGTAATTAAACTCAGTTACTCAGTAGCTGAATAGGCAAACCCAGTGCGGTAAAGATTTTCACACAAGTGTGTGGAAAGACGGTTCTCATTTATTATTTGGTGCCGTAGATTGTTGTAGACTTGCTGTCCCCATTCAGCTGACCAGACCTCAAGAGAGTTTGCTGTGTAACTCTTCAGAAAATCAAAAACTAAATAACTGGAGTTGCATTGGCAGCTCATTCCATTTAATGAGGGGTTAAAAAGGAAAGCTGGTGCTCTCGAACACCTGCCTGAAGTAGCTGGAATAGACTGGCAAATCCAGAGATGTTTGAGTAGTCTTTGAATGGGAATTGGAAGACTAAGTCTTTACAATAAATGTTTTCAGGTTTAATATAGATAAAATCTAGTTACATAGAAAAACTACGTGTGTGTGGCTGATATTTGTAGTTAATCACAAAACAAGCCAAAGTCACACTGATGAGCAAGCAGTCGTACATGCACAGTTTAAGCCTGTAGATTGTGATAGCTGGAGATTTTAGGCTTTGGGATTAATCTGATTTTATGTTCTTATTTGCATATTAATGAATATGCATTATCATTTGCATACATGACATGATCCCTAACATCAGGTCTTAGCCTAACAACATACTTCCTCAGCAAGAAGCCAAATGATTGTGCTTTAATCTTACAAAAGCTGAAATCCAATGCACTAGCATTAGATACACTCTCTGTACTGTGAGTAACTGGAGGGAAGTGACCCTGCGACCTTCTAGTCTGCAAAAGCTGTTTGTAATTTCTTGGAATGACTCCCTTCCCACAGAGATAGTATTTAGAGATAATATTGAAGGTTAGCCCTCCTACATATCTTAGGTCAATGCTCTGCCTTGCATTGTTGGACATCCTTCTCCCGAGTTCTCTGTAGCTCAAATCCTGCAGCAAATCAGACCAATAACTGAATTCAACAGTTCTCTAGACAGGCTTGTGTTTAGCTCCCTTTGGGAAGAGGCTGAGTCACTCCCAACAGCTGTCATGTTATGGAGCTTCTTGTAGAGTGGTGCCAAATCCTGAGATTTTCAGTTTGTTAGTTCTGATTTTTGGCTGAACGTTCAAGTTCATTCAGTTATGAAATTGTGATTTCAGTTTTCATTTAAAACTACAAGCAACTTTTAACCCTTATAGAAACGTAGAAATCTGAGACTGTGGAACAGTACAAACTGAGCTCTACAATATTCTAAAATTTTTGAAGATTAAAAAAATCAAAACACACCCCCCCCCCAACCCCAGAAAAAGAAAAATAGTAGTGTTTTTGTATAAGATAAGTTTTCTTCCCCCTCCACCCCCAGTTCCACAACTCTCTGCTTTCAAAGGCCTGTACTGACAGATTTTAGAAAGGGCAGCCTGTGTCTGGGACTGGCAGTGGGAGACCTGAGAGCAGGAGTTGAAGAAGGGTTGCTCTGAGATGGAATAAGATGAGAGATGATATCTGGAGTAATAATTGTGGGGACTGTATGCTGTGAGGAGCTCTGTGTGTGGAGCAATTGGGAGGCACAATCCCACCAGTAGACTTCAGACTTCTGTATGGGATTCTTGTTTGGGGAATACTGAAGAAGTAGCTGTGTGCCTCTCTATTTTTCTCTTATCTCCTTTTCCCAAAACGCCTCTTTCATTTTCGTCAGTCACCATGGAGTTTCCTCACTTTTCACAACTTATTAGAACTCAAAAATTCAGTCGTCCTGCTTCAATCTAGTCTCCATATGTATTGGTTTACCTGGGCTCCTACTGTTCTTCCCACTTGTTCTTGTCAGTGTTTGACTGCAGTCTTTTGGCTGGATTTTTCTTGCAAAAGTGAAGCCCAGCTTCTGCTCCAGTAGATTTTTGAGGTGCTGGATAGAGGATGAACATACCACAGACTTTCCAGGACTCAGAAAAGAGTATGTGTAGAGTTAAAAATGGTCATTATAATAGAATTATTCCAACTAAGTTGGGACTTTTATTGCATTTTTATGCTATTCCGATGTGCCTGAGATAAAAGGCCAAGCAGTGGCTGCTACCCTGCTTCTAGAAAAGCAGGCAGTAGGAGGAGTTGGAAAGGAAAAGCACATTGAAGCCTTTGGTTTAAATGATGAGAAGTTTAAATGGAAATAAAGAATGTTTCTTGGTAACAGAGTTACCTTATCTGACACAGGAAGAAATGTAAGACTCAGAAGACTGATATGCAAAATGTTGAATGCTTATATTGTTTAGCTACAGTTGTGCTGCAGCAAATTGTTTTGAATTTTTTTTTGTTTCTTTTTGTCCATTTGTTTTCTGTTTGTTCATTGTGTCAAGGAAGTCTGGAATGCTACTGTTTTCTGTTAGATAACCAACAGCTGCTTAAGGCTCATTTTCTTGGCTTTTCTAATGAGATTATTGTTTTGTTAGATCTTTTAGTCCTTGTACAGTTGACAAGAGATGAATTTTCATTGTTACAGTTTGTTTAGGAGTTCTACACATGATCTAGGACTCTACTTCTTCAGGCATAATAACCATGGAGCAAAAGCAGAGTTGCTACATCCCCTCCTACTTGCCTGCATTATCAAAGGTCTTACTGGACCAAAACGTTTTGCTTGTAAATAATACTTTTTTTTTTTCTTCACAGAAACTAGAACTCTGGTTGTAGTTCTAGTAATATCTGATTAGGATTGATTGCTATAGCTCTTTTCTGCACAGGAAAGTTCATACACTGTCCTGGCATGACTCTTTATAACGGAAGTTGCTGTTTCTGCTTTGGGTGTTATTCAGCTGGTTTAGTTAAGTACTAAGTACTATCAAGCCCAAGTATTAAGGTCTGGTTTTGGGTTTTGGTGGTTTTTTTCCTCCCACTCCCTCCATTCCCTCTTTGTTGGAAAGTGCTGCCCAGCTTCTGGCTTTATTCAGTCACTGACAGCAATAGAGCGATGAAGCCTTCTGAGAGCCGGTAGAATGATGGGTAGTAGCCAGATGCTACTTACTGGAGCTTTATTTGCTGTAACAAATGTATTTGGGTTCCCTTCAGATCTGTCTTATTTATTGGCAACCTAATCCAAATCACCAGGTCAAAAGAAACCCTCCATACTCTGGAAGAGCGGGCCTGAACTTGGTAAAATTTGGCCAGAAGAATGTTATTTTTGAAGTTGCTGCAAGTTTTAGGATTCTGGCATATCCTCATGTCTCAAGTTTATTTTAATATTTGAATGAACATGAACAATATAAAGTACCAACAATTAGTGGCTAACAATAGGAAATAAATCTTTATTGTTGTCAGATAGGTATGTTCCAAGTGAAAAATTCTTCCTAGCCTATTGAGACATTTCATAATAAAATGCTTCCTAGGTATGCTTCTTTGTATTAGTCCTTATTTAACTTTCTGATCCAGCTGCTGAGGATCCAGCCATAAAGGGAAAAAATAGAAATGCATCACACTTACAGTATTTTATTTTCTTCATTATCTAAGGTGCTGAACTGTCTTCTTTCAGTAGAATTTGTAATAGTGTTCCATCAGTCTAGCCTTTTTTTTGGAAACTATTGAAAGTTTGTGGATGGGATCATGCCTATTACCCATGGCAGCAGACTGCCTTAAAATTAATGGTCACATTATACTTCAAAAGAAGATTGATACAATTTTTTAAGGTAGGGTGTTCTGCTTGGCTGAATAGACCCACCTAGTGTCACTTGTAATTTAACTAATGGAGTTGCCTGGTACCTTGTTATACACCTTTTGTAGTGAAAGATGGTAGAAAGTGGCAGTAAATGTCGTTGTTTTTACTAGCAGCATATGAAATAACATAGTGTGATGGGTTAACCCTGGCTGGATGCCAGGTGCCCACCAGAGCTGTTCTATCACTCCCCCTCCTTCTCAACTGGACAGGGGAGAGAAAATATAACAAAGAGCTTGTGGGTCGAGATAAGGATAGGAGAGATCACTCACCAATTACCGTCACGGGCAAAACAGACTCAGTTTGGGGAAAAATTAACTTGATTTATTACAAATCAACCGGAGTAGGGTAATGAGAAATAAAACCAAATCTCAGAACACCTTCCCTCCACCCCTCCCTTCTTCCCGGGCACAACTTCACTCCCGGATTCTCTACCACCCCCCCCCCAGCGGCACAGGGGGACGGGGATGGGGTTTACGGTCAGTTCATCACACGTTATTTTCTGCCGCTTCATCCTCCTCAGGGGGAGGACTCATCACACTCTTCCCCTGCTCCAGCGTGGGGTCCCACCCACGGGAGACAGTCCTCCACGAACTTCTCCAACGTGGGTCCTTCCCACGGGCTGCAGTTCTTCACGAACTGCTCCAGCATGGGTCCTTTCCACAGTGTGCAGTCCTTCAGGCACAGACTGCTCCAGCGTGAGCCCCCCACGGGGTCACAAGTCCTGCCAGAAAACCTGCTCTGTGGGCTCCTCTCTCCACAGATCCGCAGGTCCTGCCAGGAGCCTGCTCCAGCGCGGGCTTCCCACGGGGTCACAGCCTCCTTCGGGAACCCACCTGCTCCGGCGTGGGGTCCTCCACGGGCTGCAGGTGGATATCTGCTCCACTGTGGACCTCCATGGACTGCAGGGGGACAGCCTGCCTCACCATGGTCTTCACCACGGGCTGCAGGGGAATCTCTGCTCCGGCGCCTGGAACATCTCCTCCCCCTCCTTCTTCACTGACCTTGGTGTCCGCAGGGTTGTTTCTCTTACATGTTCTCACTCCTCTCTCCGGCTGCCGAATACCGCCGTCCCAACTTTTTTTCCTTCTTAAAAATGTTATCACAGAGGCGTTACCACTATCGCTGATTGGCTTGGCCTTGGCCAGCGGCGGGTCTGTCTTAGAGCCGGCTGGTATGGGCTCTGTCGAACACAGGGGAAGCTTCCAGCAGCTTCTTACAGAAGCCACCCCTGTAACCCCACCCGCTACCAAAACCTTGCCACACAAAACCAATACACATAGGCATCACTGAATATGACAATTTTCTAGAATGCTTGAAAATTGGACTAAATGCACTGTCTATATGAAGGACAGATACCAAGTCTTGTTGCAATGGGCAATGTCAGAAATAGGCTGAGAGTGATGGGACCTGAAATGACAGATGTACTGAAAGATATAATATACTTATTGTTTAATCATGTGGATAGAGTAGAAGATAGAAACACTGAGAATAAGAAGCTTACAGTAAGAGCTACTGCTTAATCTAAGCAATAGCCTCTGAGGCTTCTTAATCTACTAGGGGAATTGTATAGATGCAGTAAGTCTGACAAAACAAATAAAAGAATAAAGAATCTTGTAAGTCAGTGAAATTCTAGATTTTAATTTCTGGCTACAAGGGATTGGGGAAAGGGAAATAAAGAGAGGAAGGCAAAAAAATGCGCCCTACATTAGTTCGGTTCGTGATTTAGGAAATGGAGAAATGAGTCTAAGATGTGCCGTTTTTTGCTTTTGGAAGCATACTAATTGCAGGCTTAGAATCCCCAGCCTTGACTGAGGACTCGATGGCTGTGCTGCTGATTGACGTAGTTTGTGGTTAAATATTGCCATGGTGTCAAAAAGCCTCAGCTAGGTCTGAGAAAAACATGTGGTAAACAACTGTCCCTGTCCCACAGGGCTTGTGGTTTAAAAGTTTGCAAGAAATTAAAGGATGTAAAGATCTGCCTGAGGGGTATATAACTGCTGCCTGTAATGATGTGTTGGGTAGGCAGGATTGAAGTAGCTCAGCTTTAATCAATGGGAATGATGTGGGATGGGTGGGAGTGGAATGAGAAAAAAGTAGTAGGTCCTAACATGCCCGTCTTAATACTTAAAAAATATAAACACACTTACAAAGCTGGCTTTTCAAGCCTGCTTGTGTGGGAGTATATCAATGTTACACTGTGGCCACAGAGGGCAAGGTAATGCAAATAAATGCTGGTAATCTACTCATAGTTAGAGGGACCATAGATAAAGCTTCCCCTTATGTACTGCAAGAATACACTGCTTATTGCAACATGTGTTTGGAGAACCATAAATTAGTATAATTTTTCCAGGCTAGAGAATCATAAAAGCTATTTAGTATATTTATTATTACTGATATTAGTCATTAATTGGAAGCTGTGTGAGGTAAACAGACTGCTTTCCCTGACCTGTCTGTCATGCCAGTTGTTGAACAGCACATTAACTTGAACAATTGCAGCAACTTTTAAATGTTCTGTGAAACATCTAAATTACATCAGTAGGAAAGGTATTTTAGGAAATTTAATTAGATACCAAAGCATGCAGGTGCTTGTAATTTAATTGCTCAAAAAGGATGGATTGCTAAACATTTCATAACTTTATTTTTGTTCATCATCTTTTGCTTAATGCACACTGGTTCCATGATTGCTAAGCAGTGAAATTTTTAGCAGAAATTTTAATAAACACTACAATAGACAGTTGAAAACTATAAATATTCACAAATCTTCTAAAGTCTGTAGTAGATATATGATGCAATAATTTAAATTCTTCTGTACGTTATTATAAGGATCTTAAGAAAAATTCCTATCCCTTCCAAGTCCAGCAAATCTTGTGCAAGAAAGTAATGCCTTATGTGGGTTTTTGCAGTGTTGAAGACTGTTGTCAGCCATAAGCATTCAAACAATATAAATCATAAGCTTAAAAAAAAAAAAATCACTTTCACTACCCTTTTTTTGCTACATATGGCTCTCTTGCTCCCTTAGAGCTCAGCATGTGTTATACTTACTTGCTTTCAGCTTTAACTTCTCTTTTGCTGTTAATTCCTCTCTCTCTCTTATGTTCTCTTCTCAGCTCTTCATCTTCCTGTCACCTCTCACTTACTCTGTGTCTCTGCATTTTTCTGAATTCCTAACCACAAAAGCTTGGCTTAGAGCTTTAGTTAACTCTGGGGGCAGTGCTGAATAGGAAGCATGACTATTGTCATGAGGGGCTACAGAAACTTGGGAAGTAGCATCCTTCTGTGGCTTCATGCCTGTTGAAAGAAATGGGTAGAAATCATCTTTGTAATTACAATAAGCATTCACATGAGTTGGCAATTTAAGATAATCTGTCCTGAGGACCTTGGAGGTTTTACTCTGCATGTATTGCTTTCCAGACTGTATCCACCTTCCTACCAAGAATAACTTCAGGAGTCATTCTTTAAAGTCTAAACGATTAAACTAAAACATGTTTAATTGAAGTTCATAGAACTAATGATTTAATCTCCCCTTTCCTGTCCTTCCTATGATCACAAGCAGTGCTGGAATGTCTTCCCCAGCAGGGCTAACACTAGTTTCTGTCAGTCCACTTGCTGCTGTTCTAACTCACCTGAATTTGGTGCTTTTAGTACAGACCCATTAGCCCTGCCAGGGAGTGTCCCAGGAATATGCAGAACACAACAGAATAGGAGTATTGCTGTATTTCATAGTTAAGTGTAGTAAGACTCATTTCATCCTGAGAGGACTTGTTCTGATTGCAATACCTGGACAGTGTTTTTATAACATGAAAGTGTTTCTGTGTTGAGAGATAAGATAAAGATTATACTAATGAAAAGATAGTTTCAACAACGTTAGTTAGCTACCCAAGCTGTTTGAAGGCTTTTCACAACATTTTTCAGTAATCATTTAGTTTCACAAAGTCACACATCTCAATGCAATCGGTGCCACTGGAGTTAGTGTATCTGGATGGCTCTGTGGATGTTCATGCTTGGCCAGCTTCTCGAATGCTTACAGTTCCTTTAAAAAACCCCACCTATTTTCTGTAAGTGTCATCCTGATAGCCAAGAGTCACGCTGATAGTGATCTCTCTACCATTTCCTCCTTCCTCCCAATAATCCCATAATGTTCCAGTGAAGTTTTTGGTAAAAAAGTAACTTTAAGAAAATATCAGAGGAAAAGTTTTCAGTGTCATAACTGTGGGACAGATGAAAAAAATGCAGATTACATGAATAAAATTACTTATTTTGATATTAATTTTTTCTTTTAATTTGGTTATGCCTGTTTAAAATTAGAAGTATAATGAAGAATGAACTACTGAGGAATGATTAACTAATAAGTATCTATAATCCTAAACTGTTTTGCTATCTGTTTGAAACTTATTACATTAAAATGCATGAAATATTTATATTTCAGGACAAATGAAATAAAGGAACAATAGGTAATTTGTCAAAAAACTGACTCAGTTATCTGGATACAAGATACTGAACAATTTATCTATGTGAGCACTAATAAAATCATTAATTCTCTGATTGGTTTGGATTGTCAGTGTTTTCAATGTTTATACAACTAAGAAAAATATAATAAAATCAATGGGATTATAATAATTCAAAACAGTTGGGCTTTGAACCTCTAATCATGCAGGTTTTTAAATGTTTATCTGCACGTAATGGGAGTAGTCAATATATTGCACGTAAGTCTTTGGTTTATAGTATGAGCAAACTCAAGTCTGCCATGATTGTTATCATTATTACTTAAATTAGATATGAATAATCATGTGCTTAAGACTTACGTTAGCAGGGACAAAATGAAGCCAGATGATTTAGATTGGGTTTTCTTGTGTCGAGAGACATTGAGATTATTAGAAACTCTTTAAAAAAGTTCAATATATATTTATATATAAAAATCTTATATACAAATAAATTATATATAAAATTATTTTATTTCAGTATATTATTGTTCTTTCCAAAAGACGTGTAGATAGAGGATATGGGAAGGCAGATGTCTTTCCTGAGACATCTGTGCATTTTTGCAGGGATCCTAAGTTACTTCTGTAACTCTTTTGTACAGCTGGGCATGATAACACTTCATTGTCAAGGAACATTTGCCACCCTCACCTTGGGGCCCTTCCCTAGTGTATTGTGATACAGAAATCGGAAACCCTTGGTTTTCTTCTATTCGTTATTGAATTCATATTACCCCCCTTCCCCCCCCCAAACAAAACCCAACAATGAACAAGGGATAAGTACTGGCCAGTTTTTATTCTGATATGATCTAACTACTTTGAATTCCTATCCAAATACTGATGCAATGTAGAGTCAAGTCCATCGGCTGTGCAAGAACTTTACAGTTGTAAAGTGCACCTGTTATTCAGTTTCCTCTGCATTTGTGGAAAAAAATTGTTGATCGAATGACTGTTTTCACTGAAAATTGTACAGCTGGGAAGGTCCACCTTTCTTGTCAACTATTTAATTTTTACACCTTTGTGCCTCTTAGAGTTGAATTGTTTAGCTTAATAACTCAAGTGCTTTTTTGGTTGGTTGGTTTTGTTTTAGAGGAATGTTTTGGGTGGTTTTGTGGGGTTTTTTAGGTGGGTTTTTTGTTTGGTTTTTTTAGGGCTTGAATTGTTGAGGAAGGTATGGTGGTGATACTGCTGTGGAAAAGTCCAGTTCAAAACTATATATTTAAAGCCTTGAAAAATGTTTTTAAAAAGATCCTAAACCAAATATGTCGTGTTATGTTTAAACCCAAGTAAGTATCCATCGGTGGAGTGTACACTGTATACTTTATAAACACAAAGTCTCAGGGTGGGGAAATTAGCAAAGAACCATTGTTTTCTTAGACCACAGAGAATTATGCCAGTGAAGGTTCAGTTCATTATGTCTTAGATAAAACCAATAGAATGTTTCCCACATATAAGGAGTTGGTATTCTGAAAAAAAGGAGATGAGGAAGACCTTATAGATAAGATTTAATAATCACTAAACAAAATGCATGTAGTCAGCTCCCAGGAACTGTTATTCCATTCACTTAGTGCCCCTAATCAGGTTTTCTGGTTCAGTGAGATGAGTGTAAAGGTTGTTAAAACCATTGTGAAATAATGAGAAATAGAGATAGTTAAAGCAGATTTGTAGTCATTTGTGATACTTAGTTTTTGTAATTAACGTGCTATTTTCTATTTATGATCACAAATAACACACTACCTTCTGTAATATTGATTGGCACATAGCAAATTGAATCTATTTACCTAATCTTCTTAATATGTGCATTAAATGAGGGGCAAGACAGCTGAATATAAGAAAGTAAATCAAAGCAGCTGTCTGCTTCCATTTCTAGACTACAAGGGGTATTTCACTGGTGGACAGCTTATTTCATAAGGCAACCTAAGAAGAGGCTTTATGAGAGAAAATCTCTTGTTCATTAGGGAACAGCTTTAAAAATATTGCCATAAATAAATCCCTGGAAATCACTGGTTGGAGTAAGATGAATTATGATTTACATCATAGTTAAATCTAAGATATTTCATTATGTTTTTAATATTCTTACTGAAGATTTATAAGAGCCATTAACTTACATGCTGCAATTCTATGAAGATGCATCCTTCTGAAAAGAAAAGGGGTTATTTCGGGGGTCGGTTTAATGCCAATTTATCACTCTACGCATGGGCACATATACAGGCGCACACGCACATACTCAAGGCTTTTATAATTCTTTGTGCTCTAGTCATGTCCCAGGTTATGCTCCTTACTGGACAGTTAAGCTGATAAAAATGTTCTTAAGATCTTTCTAGCTAGATACTTTCAGCAGGTTAAAATGAATAAGCAGGATGAACTTCCATTTAAGTGTATAAAGGACACTGTATTCATCAGGCATCTCCTGCAGCCATCTTGGAAGATTTCTGCTCTGTGAATTTTAACAGATCTAGTCACAGAGGGTACTTGTTAGCATCATCATATCAATTATCCTAAGGTCATTATCGATAGGAGTTCTCATGTCTAGAAGTGTCAGAGTAAAAGGAAGAGCATGTGGCCTTGTACTCTAATTGCACCAAATTAGGAAAAGAAACATGAATATTCCAAGAAATGTACCAGTATCTAAGACAAATCTATAAGGTAAAACTTCAGTATTTATTATGGGATCATCTGTGTGTTTTTAGCCAATGATCAGAACCAAAGCATGTCCCAAAACCATGACTGCGGTAAGATTTTTCCCTTGAAATTGCACAAAGGTTTCCAGAATGCCTTGGGGGCAGAGGGATTTGTGAACATTAGCATTTCAGGATTGACTTAAACAAGCTTTATTAAGCTGCTTTTTTTGTGAAGAAAGTATATTTTTTTGTGGAAGACATAACTGCAGTTCAGAGTATTCACAGGTTATATAATATATTTTGCTTTTTTAACAGAGAAACACACAATTTGTACCAAATGGTTGATGGGCTGTCTTGAGGAAGAGGGCCTGTTACTTCCCCCTTCCTTCCCCAACCAGTGCATTGGTCTGAGGTGCTTTGGTTTTTTTAGCCTGTAATAATTGACTTAAGTGGTCTTTTTTTTGTGTCACATAATTCCTAATGGAAAGCACATGTGTTAGTTATGTTTGGGAAAAGGTAATACTTCACAGAAACAGATCTGCTTTTTCCAAATGTGACTAGGAATCATTTGAGTGCTGATGTGCAGCAGTGTCCTATACCAGAAATATCCCAGTTTGCAAAGTTGGTCAAACACATCTAATTCATTATTACCACAGACAATACAAAATCTGTTTGGAAAGATCTCAAACAAAGAAAAGATTCTGTACAAGTCATCTTCATTTCCTCTGAAAATTATACTGTTAGGATCTGTTTATGTAGGATTGAAGATCAGAAAGCTTGACAGCTGAAGCAAATCACTTCAGTAAATTTCATTTAGAAACTGAAGCTGAAAACTGTGTTCAGTGAGTGGTTCATCAGAACTGAGACAGCTGCAATAACAATAAGTTTCAGTTTGATGTTGTTTATGATTTTCACCTCAGAGCAGAGATGAAAAAGAAGGTCAGGATCCCCTAAGTGGTCAGTAAGGGATACTTTTGAGTCTAGAGCTGCACAAGAGTTGTGAACTTTAGAGTACTAACTGTTTATAATTGGAGAAAGAAAGCCTGAAAAGAGGGATGATAGAAAGATGTGACCTTCTATACTGCTTCCATTTCTTTTTCCAGCTGACCAATCTCAGAAAGTTTAGGAAGGTTATTTCAAGCATGAGTAAGAGATCTATTAATATCTGGGTTAAGCAGAGCTGTGCTGCTGCAGAAGCTATACCTGTAGTCTGCATTAGCACATCTAAAGTAGCTGAGTAATAGTATGGTGATCAGTAAAAGCTGACCATGCGACTGGGTAATGGTTCTGTGCTGAAATCCATGCCACCTTACATCTTTGCTGTTATTGAGAACTAGTCCAGATCAAAGATATCTTGGCTAAGTCAATCTGCACTTTCCTAAGGCCATGCAGCTGTACTAAAAAGACTGAGGGAAAAAGAGGTTACAAACCCCTCAAATTTAGAAATGCTGCATGGAGTCTTTTAGGTAGAAAAGAATCTCTGTGCTTCTGTTGATGCTGCTTAATGCTGGGAGAGGAGCAGGCACTTCTTGGATAGTGTTAGATTTACTGTGTTACCTTCTTTCTCTGGGACTTCCAAAACGAAGGGCATGGTACATGTTTCTCTGACACAGGGCTGCGGAAGGGAGTGTTTTCTATGCTTTTTGAAGACGTTAAAATGCACTAAACCACTTTTAAATCTGCACTTTTTCTGCCTGCTTTTAGTCAATGGCATAATATCCCCTGGCTGATTTACTGCTGCTTGGAAAAAGTATGGGTCTCATTCAAACCACCATGAAGGACTTGGAGCAATTGCTTGTTTTATCTGGATTTTGTGATGTTCTCTGGTCAGAATGTGGATGTGAGAGCAAGCAAACTGATGATAGGGGAGCCAGGAGTTTTAACGCATTCTGAGGTTAAGCAGATGAATAGCTATCTCTAGAAAAGCTGGTCCATGCCCAGAACATTATGCAGTATAAAGAGAAGGTCATCCTACTCAGCAGGTTTTCCAGCTACTTAGAGAAGACCTTCCTTCCCTGCCCCATGCTAGTGAAAATTAACACAACCCCTTTTGCTCTGTTGAGACCAGTCAGTCAGTCTCCAATCATTCAGTTTCCTGAATTCAGAAATTGCTTGAGGGGAGAGGACGCTCTAAGAGCAGCAGTAGGAAAAATACTTTTTTTAAAAGATGCATTTCAGAATTTAAATGAAAAGAAACCATTTCAGAGAATTCCATTAAAATTGACTTTCTCAGCAAAACCGAGACTTTAACTTTGGTTAGCTGTTTTAGATTTTGGGTTATTTCTACCTACATAGCACTCTGACCTTTTATATTTATTCACTTTAAAATACATGTAATATTTTTACTCTTCTAATTGTTTTACTGCAATTTAAACTCCTTAAGTTGAAAAAAAAGTCATTCTGGATAAATAATTTTCCGTAACTGTAGAGCTAGAACAATGCTTCTAAATTCTGCTTATTGTTGTTCACTCAGATTAGATTACAAACAGCAATGTCAATTTGGCTAATGTAAACTTGGTGTAGCTTCATTGATGTAGTGTGCCAGCCTGTGCTGGTTTTTGCTGGGATAGAGTTACTTTTCTTCACAGTAGCTAGTGTGGGGCTATGTTTTGGATTTGTGCTGAAAACACCGTTGATAACACAGGGATGTTTTAGTTATTGCTGAGCAGTGCTCACACAGAGCCAAAGTCCTTTCTGCTTCTCACCCCACCCCACCAGCGAGCAGGCTGGGGGGGCACAAGGAGTTGGGAGGGGACACAGCTGGGACAGCTGACCCCAGCTGACCCAAGGGATAGTCCAGAGCATACAATGTCATGCTCAGCATATAAAGCTGGGGGAAGAAGGAGGAAGGGGGGGGGGATGTTCAGAGTTATGGCATTTGTCTTCCCAAGTAACAATTACACATGATGGAGCCCTGCTTTCCTGGAGATGGCTGAACACCTGCCTGCCCATGGGAAGTGGTGAATGAATTCCTTGGTTTGCTTTGCTTGTGCATGCACGGCTTTTGCTTTATCTGTTAAACTGTCTTTATCTCAGCCCATGAGTTTTCTCACTTTTACCCTTCTGATTCTCTCCCCCATCCCATTGTGGGGGGAGTGAGCGAGCGGCTGTGGGGTGCTTAGTTGCTGGCTGGGGTTAAACCACAACACAGCCTGACTTACTCCAGCAGGGAACTTGCTCAATTTAGTGTATCATACTGCTTAATGGTACTTGTTGTATGTGCTGAAACCTGCATCATCCTCAGGAGTTTTATTCTGGAGGCTAAATTTTACTGTTCTCCAAAAAGATTTGAAAATAACTCCAGCTTGTAATAACTGTCTCTCCCAGCTTAGTGTCAACTGCATTTAATTTAAAAATGTTACAAGTATATTATCATCCAAACAGAAAAGGGTTGTCAGGAGAGATATCTTTTCTTAGACGAGCTGATATAACCAGGAAAACAGTAGAGAAGCTTTCAAGCACCTAAGCCCTTCTTGAGCCCTCAAATGTTATTAACATTAGCACATCACTTTTTAGCTCTGACAAAGGAGCTCCAATGGTTGTCTAGTTATCCCCTATTTTATCAGTTGGCCTACTAAAAGTTACTGTTTCTCCTCAGAAATCTTGCTTTGCTTGTATCCATGGTCCAATACAGATGCAACAACTTTCTGTAGCTTTCATCTAGGTCACTAATGAAGCTATTGAATGTCTCTGAGCAGACATGTATTAAACCTACTTGGTATAACTTCCATTTAATAATGAACCATTGATAACCACACCTTAAATCTGTTTTTCCAACATATATGCATCTGCCTTTATTGAATTTATCTACATCATATATTCCTAGTTACTTATGAGACTGTCATGGAAGATATTCTCAAAACTCGTACTATACTGAATATGTACCTTTACTGCTTTTCCACAGATCCCCTTATCCTGCTGTTTGTTTTTGACAAATTAGTATTAGCTGTTATTTCTGTTGTTTACTACAGATAGCAAACTTGTATGTTTCCTGCATATAGACCTTTTGTAGCTTCGTTGTCTTAAGCTTTAAATTTTGACAACAATACACTATACATGATGTCATCCTCAGCTCTTAGAAATTGTCACAGGCTTGCTGAAATAGGTGGAGAATGTCAGTTTTCACCTGCTGAAGGTCCAGCTCCAAATTACTGAGAGTTGTGGTCCTGTGACTGCTATACTTCAAACTCCTTTTAAGATTCCTGGGGAACCAAGTGTGAGATACTGGATGAGTAGGTGCAGATCCTGCAATGGGAAGGAGTACCATGTTAAATGAAAAGCAAGGATGGTAATGAACTCTGAAACTTCAGTTGGTGTTTAATGTAATGCTTCCTACCCCAAAAAAGAGATTCTTTGGCTAAAATTTCATTTTCTAGGACTATTCATATTCAAGTTTGCAACACTAGGTAACAATACATAAACTCCTCCTTTCTGGCTCTGTGATACAAACTTGCCACCTTGACCCAGAACACTCAATTACTTTGTAGGCTCCATATTATGCTGCAAATGTTAGTATTTTGCATCAGAAATCAGCTTTATAGAAAGGTCTTTTCAAAGTGAAAATTATTGGAAAAAGCTAGAACTGAGATACAACATTTTTTGAGTCATGTGAAGAGCAAAAGAAGTTGTTTCAGTTCAACTTCCATTAGAAATTCTCTGACAATTATGTGGAAGTCAGACTTCCAACACCACCAGTGTCAGGTTCTTTGCCTTACTGGTTGATGGTGTCAGCCTTACGGCATT
The DNA here is from genome assembly GCF_026419915.1 of Harpia harpyja. NCBI lineage: Eukaryota > Metazoa > Chordata > Aves > Accipitriformes > Accipitridae > Harpia > Harpia harpyja. Next base: position 28,242,508 of record NC_068951.1, read on the forward strand.
ATAAGTGTGTCAGTTTCTACTGCCACCTCCCCTTCAGCAGTATAATCTAAATTTAAATTGTTGACTTCAGAGTCATATTTTGTGAAATAGAAAAAAGAACATAAAAGGAATTTAGACCCCAGTTGATTATGGAGAGCCTAGTTGTCCTATAGTCATGGTATTAAGCAAACATTTTTCAGAAATGTATGTAATTTATTTTTTAAATGAATGAAACTTTCCCAGCAATGTTGCTGGGAATCTAGAAAAGTTTTTACTTTGGGAATTATTTCACCTCTTGGTTTCAAGTGTCCTATAAGCCACACTTTTTAAATCCATGTGTAGTGGTTTTTGTTCATGTGATAGAAAAAAGTGACAAAGGAGCCAGTGCTTGAAGAAACTGGGAAATTTTGAAACAATGCAGGAAAAATACAGCTCTCTATGCAATGCTCTTCTGTTTAAGCATGATTACTTTATTCCATCTAATCATTTATTCTACAGGGTGGCAAAAGCCTTCACACAATTGAAAAAATCTGAGCTGCTTTGCTGTGGTAGATCTGTACCTGCAAAAGATATTTATTCAAATTGTACCCTAAGTTTGGTATGTTCCTCAAATACCATATTGTAACTACAGGTGAGGTAGACTTGCCTTCTGACATACCTGATTGATAGCAATTTAATTTTAACTAGAATAACAGTGAAGCACCACAAAGAAATGCTATCTAGAAAGACCACTGGGTTTCAGCTCTCTTTTTTTTTTTGTTATTCTGGTGGAAATAGGAAATAACTCTGCTCTCTACTACAGTCAATAGAAAGAAGCCAGTGTAAACTAAATTTATATCAGATTTTTTTTTTTTAATATAGAAATCCAAACTTATTAAAGGGAACAAAATAAAAGCAAGCGTCAAGCACAGTGTTTGTAGAAAAAAGACTGTTGTGTGTTAAAACACTTTTTTTGTTAACTGTGTGTAGTTTACATAGTCTGACAAATAGCATGATGGGGGGAATAGAAAAGTGTGTGTGATCTATAAATATCCAATCAAAGAGGAAACAGACGATCCCCATGGTAAAGGCAGGCTGTGATTTCCATAACCATACTAGCGAGTGGTAGTAGGGCTACTCAAGTATGTGATCCTAGTGCAGCAAAAAAATAGGAATATTGTATAAGCAACTATTTCTCTATTTACCTCTAGATTTGAGATTGGGTTGTATGCAGCTTTTACTCTAGAAAAATAATTCTAGAACCTGTAAAAAATATATTGATAGCACACACCACTATATGTGTCATGAAATACTGCTTTGTAACATCTGTGAATAGCCTTGTTCTTCTGGAGATGCCTGACATGGCTATTAGCTTACAGCAGAGTGTATTTATCCATTCACTGAAATGTACAAGATAATTTGAGGGAAAATTAACATGTCAGCTTGAACCAGTACTGAAATGCTTTTATTCCAAAAGAGTATAGACGTTCTCAAGTGTAAATAAATACCTGCTGGTATTTTAGGTTAGCAGGAGTTGTATATTTATTTGCTGCTCCTTGAATTAACAGGCATAATTTTGTACAATTTTCTTTGAGGTTTAAAGAGTGAAAGTATTTTAGCTTTCAGAACTTTAGTGCTTTCTGACTTTTGCTTGTCCTCTTTTCTGACCTAGAAAAAAATGAAGTTGGTCTGGAAAATACTTTAGTATTTGCTCAGAGGTTGCAAAAAGAGGGAAATAGGCATAGTGAGAAAGAGAATTATTTCACTTTATTGTGATGCTGTTTATTCACACTAACCTAGAAGAGTTTCCTAGTGGGGTATGTCTCTTCAAGTCCTCCACCATGCCTGACTATATGCTAATACCTCCCTGCAGCTCATTAGCCTGAATAACCATGTTGTATTTACACTTTTCTGAAGTAATGTTTTCAAAAAGTTGCAATGAGCATACACAATACCCCCCACACCCATGAGATAGGTGTTATCAAGAAAAACTAACCAAACTTTTTTTCTGGGGGCTTGAGACACACATATATGTAAGGTAAGTTCGAAGTGGGTAGTGCAGTGAAGGAGAGGACAGGTTTTACGTAGGTTAATTTTAGCCCAGGAAATCTAGTTTCCCAACACTCTTCTGTTAATGATGGTGATGGCAGACACTCCTTTAGGAAAGCATAATCTGAATCTTAACTGTACTCAAGAGGATCCTGTCTATCCATCGAGTATATAGAAAATGTATGGCTGTTAACATCCTTGGATTAAAGTAGGACTTTGTGAACACTGCCATGCTGCTCCTTCCATTTTAGGAAACATAAGTAGCACTCTATTCTGTGATATGAGATCAAACAAAAGCTTAGATGTATAGATAAAACATATGGAGCTGCTTACCTCTTTGGACAGCTTTAGAAGAGTCTGGCGCTGGTTGTTAGGATCTGATACCATTTGTGCAGAAAAAGAGGAAAAAAAAATTAATTACACTTGTTTTTCTCTCTGGTGGCTAGAAAATGCTGTCTTGGTGTTTTATAGACATGCTTTGTTTTCAGTGATAGCTAAGTATCCAGAACCTAAATAGTGATTCTTTTATTTGTGTAGAGAAATCAACATTAGTATTGTATTAAATAGTTTTCCCTATATGTCTGGATTAAGATCACCCTATCTCACAGAACTACTGCCTGTACAGAGCTGTACTGGATGTACTACTATTTGCAGGATCGTCATGGGATTGTAACACAGGGTATATAGTCAACAGAAAATTTAAATTATACCCACATTTTTATTAGAACCTAATGTTATGTAGTCACTTTTTAATATAAAATCATTAAAATGACAGTAGTTAACTGAACTAATTTCAGTTTTCATGTAATTATGAAAAATTACCCATCCTTATTCTCCTTAAAAACTTCACACGCCACGAGGAAGGGGTGAGATTGCACAAACATTCTTTGATGAGTCATGGGATAAGTACATCTATCCATGTGTTTGCCATTTATTTATATCTCTTTCCCCACATATGTTAGCCTTGACTTTGTAGACCTTTTCTAAATGACCCATATCCATAAACCTCAGAATTAGGCCTGTCTTCATCAGTGTGTTTTCTGTTACCTAAGCTGACATTGTAATTTTAACCCAGTCAAACACACAGCTGTCACCTGAGCTGGTTACAGTCTATTTAAGCATTTTAGTATACACGGGAAATAATAGGATCCCATCTGTGCTACAACTGTGTCAACTGTGTAGCAGGGAATAACAATGTTCTAATCAGCTTCCGGGGTTAATTATAACCATGGTAATGATGAAACTCAAGGGAGACCTGTGGGGGGATGACTGGGATTGTTAATTTGACATCAAGGCTTTTCTTCCAGAAAGCAGTTTGATGCCATGTGGTCATCTCACACAGACTACTAGGCAGCCACCAAATGATGCAACCTCTTAGGGGCAAAACCTCCTGTATTTATATAACAATCCCTCAAGGAACTACTGTGTTCTGAACAGGTGTCAGAAATAGGGCTGTGTTGTACCTGCAACAGGTCTATTAACACCTAAGTACAAATGTTTCTCTACCTTAGGAAGCCTTGGTCAGTATTAAGAGAACTGGAATTGAGGATTTCTAGGGTTATTTAGATGGAATATCCTACAGTATATCAGAATATGTTCTGGTTTTTTGTGTGGCTGGTGTTCTCTGTCTCTCCCCTGCAAGCCTACTTGCAAACAGAATTCGTATCCCTTTCTCTCATCTTTCCTCATTTACAATAAAAGGAGCCTAAGGACTGGACAAATACATTTGCCTGTTTGAGCATTAGAAACAGCTGAAGAGGCTGCCTGCTTTTGTTCATTTATGTGTGAAGATCAGTCCCTGTTGTTGATATTCCTGTGTCCTAAACATGTGGGGTCGGACTTTTAATCTTTGGCTATAGCGGCTGAAGTCAAGTCCATAAAAAAATAGGAATTATATGTTGAGTGACCATGTGTGTGTTGTGATGGCAATCACAGTCATCATTATTGCATTGCAGACACTGAATGTTCTGTGGAAATTCACTAGCAGAATAATTTGCTGCTCCATGAATACTTTTAGTCTATTTTCCTATATTTTGCTTGGTTATGTGCTCCATGGCCTGTATCCTCGTTTCAGCTGGAATAGAGTTAATTTTCTCTCTAGTAGCTGGTATAGTGTTCTGTTTTGGATTTAGTAGAAGAATGTTGATAACACACTGATGTTTTCAGTTGTTGCTAAGTAGTGTTTAGACTAAAAGTCAAGGATTTTTCAGCTTCTGATGCCCAGCCAGTAAGAAGGCTGGAGGGGCACAAGAAGTTGGGAGGGGACACAGCCAGGACAGCTGACCCAAACTGGCCAAAGGGATATTCCATGCCATGTGACGTCATGTCCAGTATATAAACCGGGGGGAGTTTGCCTGGGGTGGGGGGCAGATCGCCGCTTGGGAACTAACTGGGCATCGGTCAGTGAGTGCTGAGCAATTGCATTGTGCATCACTGTTTTGCGTATTCCAATTCTTTTATTATTATTATTATCATTATTATTTTCTTCCTTTCTGTCCTATTAAACTGTCTTTACCCCATCCACTGGGGGGGCGGGGAGGAAACGAGCGAGCGGCTGCATGGTGCCTAGTTGCAGCCTGCCTCACAGAGCTGTAGCGCAGCATGGAAAATTTAGCCTCTTTTTTCCACTAAAGTAACAATGGCTGGTGGATGGTGTATTGAGAAGGGAATACAAAAGGAAAGCTTCAATAGTCTTGTGTACAGATCATTTGGGCAAAAATTTCCTCTCATATTGAGTGCAGATCTGCGCATATATGCAGCCATAACTTAATTTTATCATTAATTTGATTAGAGTAAAAATTGCAGGACTTGATCGTAAGAACTGGTTTTGGTAACTTACAAACTAGAAAAGTGAAGTCATTCATTCCCTTTACTCTTGATTAATACATTGTCATGCATGTAGCAGCTTGTTTCTAATTCTTTTAGGATTACTCCAATTTCCCCAGAGACTTGCTAGTGAGTAGCAATAAAGGCAACTTGGGCAGGTTGCAATTTGCCTCCCACATCAATAACAGCTGTGGCAAAGATGTGAACTCCTAGAGCACTTAGCTTGGAGAAGGCAGTTGTCTACTCCACCCAGGCTGATACTTCCTATGAGTTTGGCTGGGACTGAGGGTTGAGGGCTTCTTAAAGTTGTGACTTCTCTTTCTGTCACCTCCCTCTGTCACCTCCCCCTTTCTGGAAGTTCATTGACATGAAGCTCAGTGTCTGGCAATATCAGCCTTAAAAGTGACCATGCAAACTTGGGAGGAGATACTCCCCAAACCCTCAGTTTCCATGGTAGGTTGCATATTTTAAGAGGTTGTCTGTGCACTAATGCTAGCTGGCATGCTTGCTGTTACACAAACAAATGCAGCCTTGGTTTGTCGTCTTCCTCCAAATTTGCCTTTGATACTAAACAAACTGAAGATGAAAAATAGCATGCAAGCTTATTGCAGTGAAACAGAAGTCTAAACTTCTGCTGTGGAAATGGAAACAGTTATGACAGGGAAAACTAAAACATGGGTTTAGAGCACATGACACCAAATCTCTTTCTTTATTAAGGTACGTTGCAGCTGTGAAGACAGTAAAGAAGCTAAGGAGAGCTTAATTCTTTCAGTGCGCTTTGAAATTACTGTTAAGGCCAGTTTGGGAATGAGAGATAACTGGAATTCCAGCTCTTTTCTCCTTCTGCCCAGGTTGATAGCTGTCTGAGATCTTTCTCTCTCCCTTTCTTTGTCTTTATCCACTGCTAGTCTTATCTCTTTTTTCCATAAAATGAAAAACCTCTGCTCTGCAGAATCATCATTAAGTTGTATCTCTATTGTTTAGTAACTAGCATATTCCTTCCTGCCTGAATGCCTCCCATAGTGGCCACAAAACTCTGTAAAAGATAAGAAACATTCACTGTGCATGCATCTTCATAAATTCATTATTTCCTCCTCACGCTGAGCTTTTATGGACACTGCACCTAACTCACTCAAGGCAGACTCAGTATCAGAGTGTATTCGTCAAACTAATCTCACCTTTTGTTTTAGGAGTTCCTGGGGTCAAAAATCCAGCAATTTCTATCAAGATGTGAAACACATCAGTGCTTCTGTTCTGGCTACAGTTATCCCCCCTAGTCTTGTGCAGCCTGGAGTAGAAGAATGTGCTAACAGTTATATTTATAAAATGTAGCTGTAACTGGAATATGTGGTAGGGGAATGGTAAATTTCCTGATAGTCTGTATTCTCAGCCTAGATTAATGGCTAACTAAATATACTGCTTACCCTTCTTTTATCCACAATGTCTGTCTCGAGATGAGAGCGTTTTCTGTTGAAGCACTTGTCACTTTTGAAGGTAGATGTGATGTAGCGGCCTCTTAATTAAGAGTATCTTATTAGCTGTAGATTTGGGATAGCAAATTTGGGGAAGGAGGGTGCACTGCAGAATTGTCTTTATTTTTTTTTAAGATAATATGTATATGCAAACAAAGAGAGCTTTAATAATTTGAAATAGAAATGTGAAGGGCTAGCAGGAGAGGAAGAAAAATAGAAGCTAAGCAGAAAAATACTGGCAAGAATAAGTATACCTGAGCTAATTTGATCTAAGTTTTTTTTCTTGCCGATATTCCCTGTAAAGTTTTGTTAATCTCTGTTAAAAATTGTGTTTTTCCAACTGCTTTACTTCATCAAGGGTTTCTGTCTCTCTTCCCTCAGTGACCGTTATTCTGGGGTGTCCTGGCAAACTGCAGAGCCTTTGCTGAGGAACAGGAAACTGCAGCTGCTTGGTATATTCTTCAAGTGGCGAACACATGCTGCTGGAGACGTTCTCAAATCTATGCTGCCCACAAAGCTCAGAACAAAACCAAGCAGGATCCTGGAGGTAAGACTGAGAAATTAAGAACAGTACCTGTTAGAGAAGCAGCGCTTCTTTCTTGGCCTAGGAAAAGGACTCACCAGATCAACATGTGGTTGGGAATTCAATCCAGGCTTCCTGGGTCTAGTCTGGTGACCAGACCATAAACTACAAGTAGTTGCCTGGTCAATCAGTTAAAGACTTTGGATAAATCATTAGAATAATCTCCAGAATTGTCACTCTAGGATCAAGCTTCTGAGTTCTTGTCCAGACTAATACCTGTTGTTTTATTTTGCTGTGATTAGAATCAAATAAGTGTGAAATTCTGTAGTGTGACATTAAATTTATTCCTGTTCATAAGTAATTAAGGTTTACATCCCTAATGCCTGACAAGTTGGAACCATGCTGAGATCAAAAAAAACAGGGCAGAAAAACAGAAAACTAACAACTGAAATTCTACTGGTTGGATAGAGACAGATATAGCGTATGAACCTGTGAAAGCCGATGATTAAATTGAGGCTTGTGTCTCTGTTGTTTAATCTGCTGGCATAGCTGTCCTTGCTGCACTGCTCTCCAGACATTCAATCCTTGTCTTGTTCAGTGTTTGTTCTGATCTTTCTTCTCTGTTCCCACTCTTAAGCTTTTTTTAATTCTTTCCACCCTTTGGGATCACTAGCATTATGTTCCAAGGGGATTGAAAAGAAAATGTTACTGTTCTGAAGAACATGGGCTGGATGAAATTATGGCTTTCTCCTGTCCTGACGTTCATTAGGAAATGCATAATGTATACTGCTGGGTTATGGTTTAAAGTCCCACCACAGGGATGTAGAGCATAAGGGCTCAGGTGCCTGGAATCCTTCACATGTTGCATATGAACTTCCTAAGTGCACAGGATGAGTTTTTGGGTGCTTGAGCCATTCTGTTGTTGAAAATAATTTTCATTCCTGATTACAGAGGAAGGGGCATTAGAGAAAAAATAAACTATTTAATGTTTGATACATGTTTAGTGCCGGTTTCTTTTGTGTGGCTCAGGAGTCAGAAAAATCTGACTATTATAAAGAGAATGAGCTTAAAATTTGAATGTAAATTCATATTTACCATTGTGCTGGTTTTGGCTGGGATAGAGTTAATCTTCTTTCTAGTAGCTGGTATAGTGTTATGTCTTGGATTCAGTATGAGAAGAATGTTGATAACACACTGATGTTTTCAGTTGTTGCTAAGTAGTGTTTAGACTAAGTCAAGGATTTTTCAGCTTCTGATGCCCAGCCAGCAAGAAGGCTGGAGGGGCACAAGAAGTTGGGAGGAAACACAAGCCAGGACAGCTGACCCAAACCGGCCAAAGGGATATTCCATGCCATGTGACATCATGTCCAGTATATAAACTGGGGGGAGTTTGCCTGGGGTGGGGGGCAGATCGCTGCTTGGGAACTAACTGGGCATTGGTCGGTGAGTGCTGAGCAATTGCATTGTGCATAATTTGTTTTGTATATTCCAATTCTTTGATTATTATTATTGTTGTCATTTTATTATTGTTATTATTATCATTATTATTTTCTTCCTTTCTGTTCTATTAAACTGTTTATCTCAACCAACAAGTTTTACTTTTTTCCCTGACTCTGCCCCATTCCACTTAGTGGCAGGGGGAAGTGACTGAGCGGCTGTGTGGTTCTTAGTTGCTGGCTGGGGTTAAACCACGACAACTATATAAGTGTTCTCTAAATTTTTGTTTCTGGTCATAAGCTGGGCTAGTTTTTGATGGTCTGCATAGGTTGCTCTTGATATTACCACAAAGTGAGATCAATGCAGCATGTTACAGAGACTGTTTGCTACTAATCCCATGCAAAAGAGCCTGCATGAACTGCTGATTAGCTACACATAACTTTAATATTCTTTTCAACAGCATGACATATTCTTTATAAATGAGGAGAACGTAACTTAAAGGTCTCAGTGACACTGAATCTCTGTTACCAATAAGTACACCCTCAAGCCGTAGAAGTTTTATCACGGTGTCATCAACATCACATACAATGTCTGGATCTTTTTTGTATTTGAAAAAAATCCCTGCTAGAAGTTCCTCTTCATATTACTTCACATAAATAGAATGATCCTATGTTGTCTTTAAAGGATTATTGCTTAGGAAAGGATTTTTTTTTTCGGTTTTTTTTTTGGTTTTTTTTTTCTGTCTATAGCTCTGCCCTACTCTCCAATTGCTCCAACTTGTAGTTGCTTAGTGAAAACTTTGGTCAAAGTGTCAGGAAGCCATGAGCTAAGGCTGAATGATAATATGTAGCACAGGAATTGAATAGTTATATAATTTTGCTTTCATTAGGTAGACTTCTGGTAGGAAATAGTACTTTAAATTCAGAGCCCAGAACTACGGCATCAACTTGAAGAATGAGTATATGTATTTAAATAAAGTGCTTTAAATCAAAAGCCTGAAATTATGCTTCCAAGGAAAAAAAATCATCCCTCTTAAAGCAATGTTTTTGAATTGGCTTCATATCAGGGGTCAATCACAGAAGTTTCCATACCTCTCCTGCAGGGGTAAATGTTAACGATGGTTTATGAATTGTTTTTTTGTATGTAATGTACACTGGAGTTTCAACAGATTTAACACAGTCTTGCTATGAAGTGTTTGCTGTCTTACTGTGCAGTCACTGAAGTTATCATGTTTAAGTGATGTAGAAGTAATAGTCTGAAGAACTGCAGTAAGTCATAGTAAGAAGTTGAAATCTCAGCTCTTGTGAATGACAATTAAATATTTTTAAGTACTCAGACTAGAGTGCTGAAATTTTATTATGTCTAGCTGCTCCAACTTTTGCACGGATATTACCATGTGGTTACAGTTTTCTCTTAACTGGACCAAGAGATTTTAAAGCTTATCTGGCTTGTGTATGTCTGCCTCACTTCAGAGCCTAGGTTTTTCTACCCTTCTACATCTTGCTGAAATTTTAAAGAAATAGTATGTGGATTTCAACCCCCCCTTTTTTTTTCCTCCTTTCTGAGTATTTTGCTGCTTAAGAGGCGGCTCTTGGCACAGAGGAGGCTGCAGAAAACAAGCAGTTCTAACGATAGGAAGACTGTACATATTGCTGTGTTCCCTCCAGTATTTTCCTTTTAAACTACATAAAACTATGGTTAAGAAAGTATGGCAGGCAGACTACATCTATTTAGTTGAGTTGCCCAATTCAATGTGTGTAAAAGCTAGCACAAGCAATTTATCATTCACTTGGAGAGCTGAATACAGCTGTCAGAAATCACACATTTTCCCCTGAAAATGGGTTAGTGTGTGTTTAAATAAGGTGTCTATCTGCTTGCACACTGTGTTTATTGTATCAGTGTCAGAAACACAGTGATTAGAGTTCCCATCTGGTAGGATTATTTCATGTTGCTCTTGGTTCAATTTCTGGTTCAACTTAGATCAATGTTCATGTGTCAGCCATTCATCATCAACTTTTGCAAACAAAGACAAATCTGTAGGGAGGGATTTTTACAAATAATTATTCTTTTTTCTGTACAATACATGCAATTTTTTTAAAAAGTTGTGTAATGAAGGCTACACTCGGATGCTTAATGATGCACGGGAATACTGAATTCTGACATGAGATCTAAATTATTTAGGGTCATGCTCTTTCTCTTTTTTTGTTAATACCAGTGAAACTGTTAGTACTTTTTCCATTGGGAGGTAATGCTCAGCTCAAATGCAAGTCATATTTGGACTCAAATAATTGAGTTTGAATACAGGAAGATCTATAATATCTGTACTTTTTTGGTCTCTTGCCCTGAGCAAGATGAGGAAGAAAAAAGTTCAGCAATTGATCTGCCCACAAACACAGATGCGAGATTGTTTTTTATCTTCTTTGTCTTTGGACTTTATTGCTTGAGTGGATCTGGTGCATTAGACTTTATATCTGTTTTTTCTCCACCTTTTTGATACCTTCCAGTAGCCATGCCTTTGCCAAGCATGTTTAAACTCACAAGGAGTTTACACCAAGGTCTTGTGCAAAATATCAGTGGCCCTGATAAGTCTTTACTGCTACCGGTAAAATGATCATTAAAGATTTTAGTAGACCAAAGATACTCTTTTAATGTTTGACTGTTGGGTTTTTGTAGTATGGAGCTTCCAGGATGCCAGTATCATGTCAGCTCAAACATTTCCAAGGACGATTATTTCTGTAAGGAGTTGGCCAGCCTTTCACAATTCTCAATTTGACAGCAGACTGGAAGTTAGGTTTTCATTCCAAAGTGACTCCCTATTTATTGTAGAGTCAACAGTCCAAGGCAGCAAGGAAGGCAGTAACACTGAAAACTTGATGTGAAATCCAAGATAAATCTTCCGCAGAACAACCCAGATGCTATGCTACTGACCTTTTTTTTTTTTCCTTTTTTCTTCTGCTTTGGACCAGAGGGTGGAATTTGTATAGTCCAAGTGGGCTGCCAGCATTAAGCAACAGATGCAACTAGATTGCAGGGGGTATCTGTGCTGTCAGGAAGCTTGGGACTCTTTTTGTTTTCCCCTTGGACAATGGAAATTGGTAATGCTGTGGCATTCATTGTTTAAAGCTAAAAGCGAATGCATTGCTGGACAGCTTTTGGCAGTTAGGTAGACACTGGCAAACAGAGCAGAGTCTGATGAGGTCTGGAATATAATTCATAGCTTTTAGAGGAATGGATCTAGCCAGACTGAAAGCAATTGATGTATTTATGAAGAGTAGGCCATAGGCTTTTTCATTTCCCATTTGACAGCCTCAGAACATACTGGAAGCAAAACAAAGGCATTGTCAGGGGAATGCCAGGTACTGAAAATCAGTGATTATCAGTTAGTGTTTAAGTTGTGGCTTCCAGTGCCATGTACTGCACAGTAGGAGTATGCATGTGTTATCAATGCATTTTTTTCCAAGCTCTTTTTACATTTTTGAGCTGTAACCTGCAGTTCAAATGAAAAGACTGCTGTGTCTCAGGCCAGCCAAGGATGGTGAGTTCACAATTCTCCCTCCTGTGAACAATATTAAGTTTGTATTCTGCCCGATACAGTGCATCATCTTCAGTAGAAAACCATCTTCAGTAGAAAACCAGCTAGTGACTTCAGTGGGATCAGAATTAAAACTTTTGAGGAAAAACTTCTGCTTTCTGCTCAAAAATAACAGAGTCTTAAGAAAATAAAGTTTGTGCTTCATGGTACTAATTGAAAGTTTTTTAGAATTTACATGCAGAACTATTTTGCTATAGTTCATATGCAACTGCTCGTCCACCTGTTTTGTGTGCAGCTAATTGTGAGTTTGAGAGATCCATAGCTACCTCCCTAAGTTTTCTGTGAAAAAAAGCAAGCCAGCTGCGAATGAACTTTTTATAATAAAAGTTGTTTGCGTGAAATGAGTTAAAGCACTCTCGTACTGATTAACTGAAGAATCCCATATTTGAAGTGTCTCTAGTGCATTCCAGATATATTAGATTCCAATGCTTCAGTTTTTAATAAATAAAAAAGCTTACTACTTATTTAAGCATTTAGGAAAAAAAAAAAAAAGACACATTTACAACGTTAACACCTAATTTGCTGAACTCTGGTAAAAAGCTTTGTCACCTATCTTCTGGGACCTGATCTCATGCGAACATTGACCACTGATTGGGTTTTCTAAAACTTTTTTACCTAAGGAGCCAAACCTCCTGCAATTAGGATTGGTGAAATATTGTCTTTCTTTCATAGAAATAAGTGTGTACCTTTTATAAGTAAACCAAGAGTGAATCTAAATTAAGCCCAATTTAAACAGAAGGATTCTTTGATCTTAAGAAAATTCTAGTGGGATGCTCCAGAAAAAACAAAATGGAACTATTGTCTGGCAGTGTAATACATGTGTTGGTGTGGCTTTCAGACACTGGCAAATAATGATCAGGAATTTTAATTTCTGACAGCTGACTGTCTCTGATAATGTATTAAATATTTACTTTTTTTACTGTTCCTGCACATAGATGTTGGCTTTCCTAACTCTGCAGCTAGTGAGCATGTTTATATTTTTGAAAGTTCTTTGCTGATTATCATGAGTGTTTTGAACTTTTTCATGCAAAAAGGAGATTTTTTTTCAGCAGAAAGTCATTATGACATTCAATATAACTGTAAAATAGAAGTTTCTACATGATTTAAAACATTTTAAATTAAAGAAAACAAAAAATAATTATTGCTACATAATAATTAATTCCTATTCTAGAAAATTGGTGTGGTGGGGGAGAGAGGACAAGTTAATTACAAGGGAAAAAATGTATGATGGTTTAAGGGAAGAGGGGGAGAAGCAGAGGGTTAACAGTTAGAGTCACCCCCAAGTCTTTATATTTTGGTTGAAGTTAGCTACTTTGCAGAAAAGTGGTGTTTTCTGTGGTCTGTATGTGTCTGGCTATTGACTTGGAATAATATGCAGGTGCATTGTTGTTAATGGGATTTTTACCACAGAACAAAATAGGCCAAAAGTTTTACCCTATATATCAAAATGCCCTTTGATGTATCTTCTGGGACAGTGAGTAGACACCTTAAAACTTCAGGAACACAGTATAAATTTGCACCACTTTATGGCACTCTAAAGGACCTCAATGGATTTATGTGTTTGTAATTACCACTGTGTGAATACATGCAAAAATGGCAAATGAATATTGGATTAATTCAGTCATTAGGGTATTCATGGAATACAAATGACTGCAAAGTTTTTAGCTATGAAGTTTAAACAAATACTAGAGAATAGTTATGAATAGCAAATTTTGAATTTGTTTTATGTATTCCCACACAAGTTATTTCTGAATCACGCACATATTTTCACTTCATTACTATATCTTTTGGTTTTTTTCTGTGTAATTCAAACTAATATAAGTTAATATAACAAAATTACTAATGTACTAAATACTAATACAACTTAATGCAATATTCAGTATTAAAAGTAGTATTAACATTGGAGGATAATTCAGGTTGGAAGGAACCTCAGTCCAATCTCCAGCTCAAAGCAGAGTGAGCTCTGAGGTCAACCTTTTACTACTAATGTAGCTATAGAAGCTCTTCTTTTTGCTCTTGGTGACTAAGCCTCAACTCCAGCTGAGCTTCTGCTTTCCTAACACCATCCCTACATGCCCAGACAATGTTACAAAATTCTTTTTGTACATCAAGGAAAAAAAGTAGAGATTTAAAATAAAAAAGTGTAAAATGCCTATAGAATTAATTGAGCAGTCTAGAGACTGGGTATAGTGGAAAGAATATTGCAAACACTACACAAAAGCAGAACCCCATTTCTTTGCCAGTTCTCTTTTTAGTCCTCATTTTGTATTTTCTGCACTTGATCCGGCAAGATTCTGAGCTTTCTGACCTAGTTTCAGTAAAGCATTATTTTATGCATGTGAGTAGACCATAAAAGTACAATAAGCTTTTTCCCATGTTTCAATTTTATGCCTGCCTGGTTTCCTGGATCATATACTGTGCTTACAGTTTGTATGATGAACTTCTAATTTTGTATTTGCATGTTATAGCTAGTCAATGTTTGGTTTTGATACAACTTTTCTTTTACTCTTGCATACATCTGGTGATTTAGATGATGCAGCAAATTGCTTCAGAACTGAAAACTATTAAATTTGTGTCTCCTGGCCAGGTGCAGCTTAGCAGCTTATACCACCTCTCCTTTGTGCAAAATGCTGACGTTCAGCTTTGTTTGTGGGGGTCCAGAAAATCTGGCACCAAGGCCAAAGCATAGAAAAAAATGTATTATGTTATTGCTCTCTATGTGCCTTATCCTTCTCACCCTTTTAATACCTCTTAAACTAAAATAAGGCAATCTATTCTTTACAGTGGTCAGTTACTGCAAAAGGGGAGAGCTGGCAGCTGACTAGAAAAGGAGCAGAAATTATGGAGACATTGTGCTGTGAGCAATTCTGCAGCAGCTGTTAGTCGCTTGCATTTACTTGCTTGTTTGTCCTGTTTGTTAGTTTTCAGGTTTCTTGGCTTCTTTAACGTTCAGTTCTATTTCGTCAGGGTACATCTAGTGCCCCCAGTTGCAAACCAGATAAATATTGTTTATGATGTGAAATACGGGTTATTTTTTATCTTCAGAAGTTTACAGTTCATCCAGTTGTATGTTACGACTAGTTTATTCTCGGCAAGATTGTGACTGTTTCTTTACAAGCATTTAGGGCTCTTCAGGTGTTACGCAAACTGGCTTTTTTTGTTTTAGCAGCTTTATAGTACTTTGTACTTCTTACAAGTCAGACTGAGCTAACATGCTTTCTGGCGCTTGTGACACTTGAAACCATGCTGTCTGGACATAAAACCTGATGAGCGAGTTCTCTGGTGGAGTCTGGCAAGCAGCTTCCTGACATGGTTAGCTTCTTACAATCAAACAGAAAACTGCACTGCAGCTCCATAATTCCATCTTTTTTTTTCTTTTTTCTTTTTTCTTTTTTTTTCTTTTTTCTTTTTTCTTTTTTTTCTTTTTTCTTTTTTCTTTTTTTTTTTCTTTTTTCTTTTTTTCTTTTTTCTTCTTTTTTCTTTTTTTCCCTAAAGTCGGGGGAGGATATCTTTCAAAAACTGCTTGACTTAATGACCATGTAGCACAAGCTCACAACATGGTTTGTGCGGGTATCTTGAAGATAACTTCAAGATCTTGCTATGATACATTTCTGAGCTAGGGCAGGTGTGTCTCATTTTTGAGAAATAAACAAAGCTAATTCAGCAGATCTTAATGTCTAAGCGGGTCGGAAAGAAAAAACTCCAGCCCCAATCTGTGTTAAGATGATTATATAGAAGGTCTGATTTGAGTTTGAGAACATATTTTGAGTTTGAAGGACAAAAAATTGTAAACATGTATCTTTGCCTCTGTTACCTAAAGGAGGATGATTGCTATTTATTTGTACTTTTTTCAATTAAAAAAAAAGATAAAGTGATGATAAATAATATAGCATTTTATTTAAGATGTTCTCTGTTATTTAGCTTCTTTTGGTAACTCTTGAATTGATACTTATGTTGTAACAGGATATACATATTTATGTATATGTATAATGAGTTCAGACAGATGAGGGGACAGATGCTTTCTTCAGCCAGTGTTTCATTATGCATGTTCTTGCTACTGACAAGGTTACTTTAAGTAAGTTTTCTTTAGAATTTTAATCTTTAGCTTCACTACTACTTAAACTCTTTGGGTTTGATTCCAGCTATTTTTATATTGCATGAATTCAGTGCTACCCTTCTCAAAGGCATGAGGATTGTTTAATTCTGTTCCTATTTACATTTGTAAAATCCTGATAATCAAGCATATAAACAAAATTCTGCAGAATATTCTATTTAGTAAATACCCTGAAACTTTACATGGTCTGTGGTTACTGCAGTAATGGAGTATCAATTTTTGCTCAGCTTTCATGTACAATTTTCTGAAATATCTTTGTGCTAAGAAAGTATGTTATTCATCCGTTATTGAAGTGCTTAAAACACTGAGAGTGACACTTGAGACAGTCTTCCCAGGCTGGTGGCAACGTTTTTTTTCAATCTATGACATTAGTAACTTTTCCTCCCAGCAGACAGGACCTCTGCTAGAAACCCCTCCATACAGTTCCGCGTTTATAAAGTGGTTCTGAAGTGGTGGATCAAGCTCTCTAATAGTGCAGTGCAGCTGTGCCTGGGGTGAAGAGGTTTTAACAAGTACCTGTCCGCCTACACCACAGCAACCAAGTGTTACTAAGACTGTTGCCTTATGGTATCATTTGTATTGGGGGAACCTAAGGTAGATAAAAGACTTGGGAAGCACAGAGTATTTCACCTCAGTGTTTTACTTTTGGGATTGCAGTCAGTGTTCCTCACTAAAATCAGGAACTGATCCAGCATCCTGTTTTCTTTTGGAGCATTGCTCACTTGTGATGCGTCACAGAAATCACATAACAAAATAGCACAGGTCTCCAGGGTGATGTTTGAACTAGGCCTGGTTTCACTCATCTGGTTTTCTCTTTGCTTAGCTGCCAAACCTTTGTTAAACTTCATGGTTATCAATTTTTTGTTGTGCTGTCTTTAAAGTGCATCATCTCTCCAGCCTTCCCAAGATCTTCACAGAATGGTGTATAAATGTGAACATCCAAATGATTAACAGCCCAATTTTGACACATTTCATATACGAACATGCAGCTCTAGTGTTACTGTAGAATTTCTTATAAAAAGTTTTCAAATGCAAAGAATACTGATTTTTTTTTTTCCCTTATTATGTTGCTAGCACTGGTAACTGCTTTCAATTTGTCTTCACCTTTGGCTTCTTATAATAACTTATTAAATGCTTTTTGAGGGATTTAAGGATTTTCAGTGACTTTGACTTTACGGTTGTGTTCCTCTTATGTCCTATGTATGTCAGTAGTTTTCAGCTTGTGTTCCCACAGCTGTTACCTACCTATCTGGGGTGTCATGGAGACTGGCCACAGGCTGTCAGGCCTGATGCAGTGGAAGCAACTAGCATTTCCTATACATGCAAGGGTCTGGAGAAGAAATGCCTGAGTCACTGTGAACACTCACAGCAGTCAGGAGAGAGTGGGAAGGAGATTTGTGAAAAGGAGATAGCAAACCTCATCTGGAAGTCACATTAGCTCTTTACACTTCCATAGGCAGTCAGGTAACCATTTTTCATTACAGTAACATAAACAGAATTCCACCCAAATAGATTAAGCACTGTGATGCAAGGAGGAGATGCGAGTGGGCTGTTTCCTGACTAATTTTGAGGTGTTTCTGATTTGCCTCCTCTTCTGGATCTGCCAGAAGTCAAATAAGTTGAGCAGCTGGCCCATGAAGCAGGTAAAGCACCTTTGTCAGCTTTATACCAAAAGACAGTACTTTAACACAGGGGGAATTGTCTGTCCAGTGTCTGATCTTTCAGTGCTGCGGGTGTAATATGGTGAGTGGTCCTAGTGGTCTGAAGAATTCAGCCTTGTCTCTCCATGCACACACTCTGTAAATTTTTTTATGGTTTAGACCTGTACATTTCCCTTTCTCTGGACCAGGGCCAGAGTTTAGGCTTTGTGTTCATACAGTTTTTTTCTGATGTGTTTGTTTATGCTTGTGTTGTCAGAGGAGTTCCAGTTTGTCAATGTGATGCTAGATGTAGCAAGGTGGCAGAAATCTGAGGATGCTAACAGATAAAGAAATATGTTTTATGCATGTGCCTTGGTGGTGTAAAGGATGGGAAATGATGATTACTTTTGACAGGGTAGGTTGAACAGCACCGCCCTTCTGCATCACATTTTGCATTTGAAATGTTAATTACAGGTTACTAGTTTACTGAAAATGTAAAGGGTATGTGCACCTTAAATGTAGGTCATACTGCTACATATGAAAACCTTTGCCCTTACAGCTGAAGATATGCCAGGCATTGTCTCTAGGGGAAGCAAAGACAGGGTACACTTGACCTGATCTACATAGTTCACTAGAGCTAACATCTGTGTTATGATACCAGAGTTCAGGTGCTTCATTTCTTACCTTATTTTGTCACATCATATTGCTGCCAAAAGAGGATAGCAACTGAGTGTGAAATAAACCAATGTTTGCATATACCAATGAATTTTTTGCAATTGCATCTGTTAGGTGGTGTTGGTTTTTTTTTAAAACGGTTATTCAGGAGTCACTCAGCAGCTAAAAGGAAAAACTTATTAAATATTTAATGTCTCTGAACCACTCTGAGACTGAAATAATCCTGTTTCTGCAGCTTTGGTTTAACATAATGGACTATGAAAAGAGGCCAATGATTATATGACCATCTGAGAGTCAAAGTCAAACATAAATCAAGTATGTCAGCAAACAATGAAAGACTTTTGATAAAAATCATGCTCACAAAAATATAGCAGAAATACAATATATACAGAAATGAAATATGTGTGCATGACAGTTTCAATGTTCATAAAATATAGCCTAATACTAAAGAAATTAATATATGGTGCTTTATATTATTTAACCATAAGGGATATTTTTGTTATCCTTGGTCAGCAGGAATAGGACTGTATTTTGTGAATGTACCTGCTGAAGCTGGATAGACTAGCTATTCCTGGCATGAAATGCTACTCAGTGGGACTGCAGCCACTGGAATGCTGCACTTCCCAACCAAGGATCAGCAAATTTCAGAGAAGTGCAGAGCTTACTTAAAGTTTGGGAAGACCTCTGATATTTTGGAAGATGGTTTGAATCAGTAAGTCCCTCCAAATCTTCTGCAAACATTTTTTATTTGTAAGAAAATAAGAAAAAAAAAAAGAGAGGAAAAAAAAAGGTATTCTTTTCCAATTTCCTCCTAGATATCCACTGGAGATGAGTTCTTTTTTTAAGCTGGGTTCCAGACTTTGTGGAAGCAGAATGACAGGGTTTGCCAGAACCAGTCAAATGTCATTGTGAATTGTACTGTGTTAGGCTGATAATTTGGTTGCACTTGTGCAACTATCAAAGCAAATGGAGTTTTGCAGACACAGCTAGAGCAGGTGAAAACATCGTGGCTTGCATTCAGATGCAGTGAAGGCTGCTGAAATATGTCTAACTCTGTGATATAAAATAAAGCATCCCTAATAGTCTGAGAAGAGTTATTCCAATCCTGAGACTCATGTCTAGATTCCCAGAGTTACTCCCATATGCTCTCAGAGGTGGTTTCTCTGACAGGCGTATTAGGTGGATGCTGGACACTTGTCCTGAAGTTTTTTTCTTTCTTTCTTTCCTTCAAGGATTGAACAATAGCCACAATGTTGTGTATCTGAACTATCTTCATGTGATCGTGAATCTAGTTTCATCCAGCTATTTACAACCTTGTTGAATTTGCCTTTGTTGAGTCAATATTACTCAATAAACTGAGGCTTTGCAGACTAGTATGCTAATAATTTTTTTTCTACTCAAGGATGTGGAAAATTTGAGGCAATTTTTTTACTCTTCCTGTTAGCTACTGTAATTAGAGATGCTGAGCAAAAGATGATAAATTGTCCTTTTATCAGTCCTGAGCAACAGGAACATAATGGACTTTCCCACTCTAAAGCAAGAGCTAGGCAACAAAGGTGAATTTACAATTAAAAAAAATAAACAAAAACCCCCACCAAACTTCTCTCTGTCAAAGTGACATTTAAAATAATCCCCAGTTAAATCTTATACTAATGTCTTTGTTTTGTTTTGTTTTGGTTTTTTTTAAACCAGACTTTCTTTATTTTGTTGTTGTAATAGGATACACTCAGCTGATTCTTCACCCTGTGCTGCTGGTGTTGCAACACTAAATAAACCCCACATCTCTCCTTAACTCTTTCATTCACCATTCCTGCAGGGCCTAATTTTCCTCATCTTATCATTGGACTTCAATGAACTTCCACCACCTTTAACATGAGGAAAATAAGCCTGTGGCATGGAAATTTTGATGACTGATTTTAATTTAGGTTTTGATTGATTCTGCTTGGATAAGTCATGTTTTACAATGACAGAAGATGTTGCAGTTAAGCAGGACCAAAATAAAATTGTTCTGAGATTTCAGCAGTTAACTTGCATCTGTGGTGGAAGTGACAGCAGAGTATGTTCATGAATCATACCTTAGTTCCCCCAGACAGTGAACGAGAACACTTCAACTGAACAATTACCTGCAGATAATAAAACCTCTATTTCCTTTCAAGCACTTAAATTTCCTTTTGATTAAATAATTCCATGTTTGAGTGATGTTCACAGGTAGGACACGCTTATGTAAACTCCCTTGATTAGAGCAGCATTCTGAGGAATTTATCACTTCATGATTTTTAGCTTCAGTACTTCTGGTAAAGTAAAGCTTGCTAAATAGTCTGCACATTTAATCCACCAAACTCTTTCACACTGGCTCTAGTGTAAACCTCTAGCCTTAGAGCAATACTTCAAGTTTACAAGCTGCTAATTGTTCTGGGGTGCAGCTGAGTTAGATTATCAGTCGTGATTTACTACTTGCATTATGATAGCACATGGGAGCACCGGTGGCCCACGGTTCTACACCCTGTGCGAAGAGACCTGGAGAGCTCCCACAGACCTTTCAACCAGAAGTCGGCTACCAGACACAGATTACCTAGGTGGGCACAGGGCAACAGGGGAGCAACACAGATCAACCTGAAGGCAGATTATCAAATCACACATCAATACACTTGAGATGGGAATGATCTGGATTATGTAAATCAGGTTTGAATTTGAAGTGTTTTGCATAGTCTCAGCAAAGGACTACAGAATGCTGTTGGAAGTAAGACTACTGCCTGGGTAGCACTGCTGATAGGGTGCCTTTATTTTAAATTGTGCTCAGGTGTATGTAAGCATTCCTAAAAAGTTTCCATTTGCAGCAGCCAGTATTTCAAAGGAGGAGGTTTACCAAATCTGGGAACAATACAAATGACGTATTTTAATTGAATTTCTGAAATGTTAGACCAGTATGCCAACAATACTGTGGTTTTTAAAAATAAAGTAAAAGAAGCTATAATCTATCTAGATTTTTTTTCTGGATGGTTATAGTGTCTCTGAGGATATTTTGTGATTATACAGCACATTTATAAATTGTAACATATACAAGCACATAAAGGTAGATTGCAAAGTTTTTATTTAGTCATTACTCACAAAGGACTGCTACGGAAGTCTATGAGAACTGTGTGATTTCTTGATCTCATTTCACATATATTTCATACACCACACATTGTAAATACACACCTAAAACCAAGAAATACTTAGCTAGGTTCAAATTCTAACTTTTAGAAAACAGAGGAAATGCACAATGAAAAATACACTGGTAACCTGGGCTCTTTTGTGAAACTA
Organism: Harpia harpyja; assembly: GCF_026419915.1. NCBI lineage: Eukaryota > Metazoa > Chordata > Aves > Accipitriformes > Accipitridae > Harpia > Harpia harpyja. The sequence continues at coordinate 28,264,097 of NC_068951.1, forward strand.
GTATCACTCCTCATACAGTGCCCCTCCTACTTCTCCTCCTGGGTTATGAAGTGGGAAAGCCAGGCACCAGTGCTTTCTTCCTCTTTCCAAGGTCCTTCAGGAAAGGGAAGTAGAAAAGCACTATGTCACTTCATAAAGTATGGCCAAATAACTGGCTCTCATTAAGTTTTCAAAGCAAGCTACTTTCAAGTTTGTATCCCGCTCTAGTACTGCAAGAACAAGCCCTAGCAAAACAATGGGAGAGTTGTCCTTTCCACCTAGCTGTCCTGTGGTATACAGAAATGAGAGAGGGCTGGCCAAATTGCTCTTTAATTTCAGTTAATGAGGAAAGCCTGCATCTGAATACCCAGCATGCTCTCAGGCAACACTGTGAGACCCAAGGACTTCTATCAACATGAAGCCAAACTGGTGTGTGTGTATATATATATATTTATTTACATATATATTTCCTTTTCCTGTTAGTGCCTGAATTACATTTATGTCTTTCCTTAGATATGTCCAAAGCTCTTGATTGGCAACAGAGCCATACCACTTGGGAGTCCAAACTAAGCTACGAAAGCAGTCAAAAGCAACGCCAGTCAGCTCCTGTGTCATATTAAACTTGGTTTTAATTTATAGCAGGAAAATGTGTGTATTGCTGCTGTTGGGGGGTGATTGTACAAATACATTTTTTTGTGGGTGTTTTGCTCAGCTGAAGCAGGTAATAAATTTTTCCAACTCTGGTTACACAAATGGCTGGAGATATCTCTGGTGTGCAAAGCAAATGGGGAGGGGAAACTTCTGGTTTTCTCCATAGTAGCATATGAGGGGCAGTAACAAGATCTAGCCATCATCTACCTCAGAGCAAAGTAAATGCACCAGAACGTTTTGCTGTTTGGGGAATTAATTAAAAGTTTAATTGACTACTTCTGATTGGTTTAAAGAAATACCCTTCAAATGTAAAGCTAACTGATCCTGTTTCTGTAAATGAAATAAAATATATGTGCATATGTTTAGGCGATCTCCATTGCAAAAGCAATTCTAGTATTTATATATCTGACCTTGCTTGCAGGAAAACAGTGTATGACACCTCACACTGCATTGTTTCTGTGATGCTGCTTTTTAAATGACCACATATGACAGCATCTGCACTCTAATGGAGATAACGGGTCTAAACCATGTTAGTTTTCAGAAACCTCAGGGAAATTAATTTCTGTTCCCATACACTTCTCCGTTTTCTTTTTATGTTCAATTTGGGCACAAAACAGAGTTGTACAAGAACGCTGAAACCCAACTAATCAACCTTTCTTCCTGATGAAAGCTGTTCCTTGCCAACTGAGCGAATGGGGATTGCTCATGCATGTGTATAAGGCAGGCTCAAGCTCCCCTTTTAAACTGGTCTTGTGTCATTCACTAGCAACAAGAACCAGATGAGACTAAGCGGGGTGGTGCAAACCGTGCATGGTTAGTTTTTCTTCCTCTGGTTACTACCCTTGAGTATTTTTTTTGGGTGGTAATGGTGAAAATTGGGGAAAATGAATCCTACTAGTGAAGGAGTAAGGGTCAAACAGGAAGTTAAGGGTCAAAGTTAGGCTCCACTTGTTCTCTTTTTCCTCCTTTTCCTCTTCACAAGTGCTCTGAATGTAAATAAAGGTTGGACACATGGCAGTGTTGTAAAGACATTACGGGGGCAGGGAAGAAATGAGTTTCTCATCAGTGAAGTTAACCGCATACCTCTCAGTAAAGCCAATAGCCTGATTCTGTATTTCTTTCAGTCAGTCAGAAATTTCCTGAGACTGATACTTAACTGGAGCGTTGATTGGAGGAAGAAATAAAAAGATTTTGTGCTGTCTAAAGAAATAGCACTTTTGTTGTACTTACCTACACACCTTGTGCGTTACTCTAGGTTTTCCTCGCTTTTGAAGATGTATTTTCCCCTTTTATATGCAAAGATAAATTATGGAATTTGATGTTTCCTTTGGGGGAAATAGATCCCTCTGCTTGTGTCTGTATGTGTGCACAACTGCGCAACTGTTGTCTTGAATACATACAGAGGCAATGGAGTCAGAATTATGGCTGCAATTTGTATGCATGGTCTAAATTAAGCAAATCCTACTTGCTACATAATTATAAAACAATCTGAAGTGAATTTCACTTTTCATTTTTATATCTGATTTTAGTATGTGTTAAATGTTAGTAGTCACAGGACATTATCTATTACATATATGTGTACAGGCAGGAGGCATGTTCCAGTACCTATTAACCTGATGTACTGTGGCATCATTCCAGGAATGACTTTATAACACCACGAAGTTGCAGTTTCTGTGTATGCTATAAAATATTTTTCTTTTTTTTGTTTTTTTTAGTTTGAATTACAGAATTATGATGGAGTGTCTTGTGGAGACTTTAGTGACAGGTGAAACTATAACATAACTAAACCAAATCTACATTAGTTATAAAGAAGCAGAAACCAGAAGGGTATAACATACTCAGTTCTTTTCTCTGGTAGCATTTTTTTTATTTATTATTTTTTTAATTCCTTCATTCATCTTGCACAGCTGAGCAGGGAAGGCCTGTTATCTCTCCTGTTTATCATTTAGAAAGAATTCCCCAGATCCAAAAATTTCACAAAATGTTATGCAGTCCTGTGCTGCTCCTGCTGGGAAGTACTTCAGCTCACGTGCTTGTTCTCCTCCCTTATTATTCGTTAATAATAAGGTCCTCCTTTGCAAAGAGGTATCTGCCTTACAAATTCTATAGAACAATAAATTATGTTATGTAAGTGACTGAATCACTTTTCAAGAGTACAGAAGGTTAATTTTCCAATAGTAAATAATAAAACAAAGATTATTTGACAAGGACAGATGGGAAGACATGCAAATAAGACTATGCAGTCAATTATACATTGTTTTTGATGAGCATATGGACAATAGAAAAACAGAATAGTTCCATGCCAGACAAATGAGTTGACTACATTAAGAAAAACATTTCTAAAGAGTTCTAAACATAATTACGCCCATTAATGAACAAGATAAATTATATTAATGGCAACTCTAAAATGGCTGAAATTGTTTTGTCTTCAGCAAGAAAAAAAGTTATTTGGACAACAAAGGCATTTTAGGAATGAGGGAAACTGATATACCCAGATAAGCTTGTGTGTATCTGACAGTGAAATGCAGAATGTTTTTCATGGCCCGGAAAGGTCACAGATGTTACTGCAGTCCTTTCCCTATACGTGTCACACAAAGAGTCTGCATGTTACAGCAGTGGGTGAAGCTGCCGTTTAAGCAAAGGTGAATTTCATTTCTCCTCTGAATTCCAGACACACAAACCTGCACAGTCAGATGTCACCCAGCATTCATGTGATTTGTATACCTTTGCTAGTTATTTTTGAGATTTATAGAGAATGAAGGAATGGTGAGAAACGGTAATGGATAGTTCAAAAGAACAATCAATGCAGTAATTTTCTGAGGCTAAAAGATTTCTTGTCTCAGTAATTTTTTAAATTTTTTTTTGTTTTAATATTAAATCCTATTGAAAGAATTTGGGGAGGATGAAAACATATTCATAAAATATTTCTGGATATTTCTGAACTAACTCTCCTTTGGTTAATATTTCTCCTTGTAAAGAATTGTAGACTTCAATACAGCAAGTGAGGGAGAGGTAAAATGTGTGTATGAAAAAGGGGATTCATGCTAACAGGCTGCTTAAGAGGTATAAACCACCTGTTTCTTGTTGTATCAGGTGTATTTTTATCTCATAACTTTAGAACTAATTTCTTGTTGTATTAAGATCAGTTTAACATAAACCACGGCCCTACTGAAGTCAATATTTCATTAACTTCAGTCTGAGACAACTAAATATTTTGGTAGGATTTTGCCTTTTTGTATCTTACTAAATAATACCAGGTGTGGTTATCACTTGCCAAAAAGCATGTGTTTTATGGTAGCCATGCTCCATTTTTTTACAGGATAAAATTGCCATGTTATCCATAGCAGGAAATGCTGTATGTTTCTAGTCTCTCCCTATTGCTAAATGTGCAAATTGTTGCAAATAAAACCCCATTTTTGCAATCACAAACTGAAATTTATTGTTTATGCAATGTATTTAGCTGCAGGAAGCTTTTGTTTAAAATAATCTACTCACTATAACTGCTAGAAATGCTTTTTTTGTCTCCATTAAACTTCTGGTTTAGTTCATTAACATATTGTTAATTGTTGTGTGATTTAGTTTAGTTCCACATGAGTGGCATTTGTGAAGCAGAAATTGGTTTTTATATTTATCGTTTGTTTGGAAAGAAAGTCTTCTAAAGTGATTGGAAAGGGAGGAGAATGTAGAATACTTGCATTGTAGCTGTACCTCTAATTTTGATGTTTACTATGTAAAAATAAAGAAGAAACAAGTGGATACAAGATTGTCCTTACAGGCAGAGAAATGAACAATCTGATAAAATCAATTTCATAAATAGCATTCACTCAGAAAGAAGTTAGCTTTAAAGTAGATCTAAAAGGTGTACATTTGAGGGAGGAGAAAGACCTGTAATTTAAACTCAGCGATATTTCTTTGAAAATTTTGAAGTTCTGGGGGTTTTGTACAACATCAGGTTTAACTCTCTGTTGATTTGTGAAGTACTCCCTGATAATCCATTTGGGACTGAGAGCTGAATGCAAATATTGAATGGTAACTGCTTCCAAATGACATAATTTTATCCAGAAAGACAAATAATGCCCCCCACCCCCTTGCCCCAAATGCACAAAAAATCCTGGCTGATACAGGAAAAATGTGAAAACCACAGATGGAAACATCTTTCTCAGAATTTCTTACTGCTTGAACTGTAGCATCTGAAAGCTATTTAGGTCTTTTATAGCAAACCAGCAAAGTGCTGGTTCAAAAGATACAAACCAACACTCTGTTCTACCCTCTCTGTTTTGACTCAGTCTAAAGCCTCTGATAATTGTTTTTGGTTAAATTCAAAGTCAATCTTCATACTTCAAATTGAGGCTTTATAGAAATCTATCTATCTATGTATATATATGTGTATGCACACATAGTTTTATATATGTACACTTTCTTTTTAGGGGAACATCAAGATACATCCAAAATAAATACACTCAGAGCTAAGTTGTATCACAGTAGTATTTTTCTGTCCTGGGTTGTGATTTAATCAAGTGTTAATATTATTTAAATAAAATGATGACTAGGCACCACATAAAATGACCTAACTGCTGGAGAACAGATCACCTCATTGTTTTAAAACTGTGAGAAATTAATCTGAGTATATCTGGAATAGACATCTTAAATAGAGCTGAACTGGAAGTGTCATGGTAAAATATTCCTCTGTGTCTGGGGAAGAGATAAGGAAGGATTCTAGGATGTTCTGAAAATTAATATGAAAATAAATTAAGATGAAAATAAATAAAATAAATATTTTCATAGTTGTACATGATAGGAAGACCTCAAAAGATCTGCTTCAGAAATTTTGTTTCAGAATTCCTTTTTAAAAAAAATTTTTATTTTCTAGTAATGTGTTTTGCAAGGCTTTTCATATTTTTATTAGTTATGTGATAAGTAACATTGATGTGACTGCTGAAGAGGAACAAAACATAAATACAAAACAACGAAAAAGCAGAATGACAAAACCAGAATCTGCAAGGTAAACTTATAGAGCTTTAAATTACAAAATTTCTTCTTTTTTTTTTGGCAACACTACAATGTCAAATTGAAAAATCATAATTTCTGTTTCAACAAAGGGAGTATTTTTTTATTTGTAAAAGCTTCCATTTTAAACTACTCAGCTTTTCTTTCCCACTGAAACACTCAGCAGGGTTGGGTACCTCACATAAGGCTCCATATTCCTCACAAGTCTTTTTAAGAAGGAATGTTTTGTAGCCTTTTAGCAAGTTTTAGAAAACATTGTTGTATATACCTAGAGCTTAAGAATATATATGTTTCCTGTTAAGGTTTTACAGTTTTGAAAATAAATTTGTGGGTTTCTGAATTTTGATGAATTGCTCAGTAGTATATTGCGCTGATCTTCCTGTCTGCTGCTTTGCCATCACTCTTTCTGCCAGCACCTGAAAGAAATATCTGCCTTTTTAGGAAAGATACTTTTGTGGATGATACCAAGTCTGAGATAAGAGGTGGAGCTTGGGCATAACTGTCTTGTAATCCTTAAAAGAGTTTATTGTTGTTGGGTTTTTTTGTTTTCTCCCCCCCCCCCCCTTAAAGTTAAGAGTAGTGAATTTTTGTATTTTTCTGAAAAATTCTGCAAATATTGCTGATTTACCGTTGTTTAACAGGAGGCTGGAATACTTTGCTGAATCCTTATAATGAAATCTATCTAGTTCTATCCATGCCCTGAACTCTGGGTTTCATGTCCAATGTACCTTGGCTGCCTACATTTGTGTCAGAGTCTCACTGGGACTCCTTAAAATGTATTCTGGTTTTAGTGTGGGTTTTTATGTTGTTTGTTTTCTATTTTTTGCTCCTCAGTGAGCAGCAACATAAACTGCTCACAGGACCCCAGTGTAAATGAATCAAAAAAGTCTGTCACTGTGAAAGCAGTCCACTTCTGTGACTAGAAAATAAGAACAGATTATATGAAGAGAAGCTTGGAAAGATTTATCTGTTGTAGGTAAGAGCTGTTAAAAAAATGCAAAGGGAACAGGTTCTGAGCATGCTGCTCATTTGCTCCTTATATACAGCCTGGCCCCGTGACACTGTCCCTGTGGGCCCACCAAGGGCTTTGAACCTGCCTAACCTGGTGTTTAAGGGCCCTTGAAAACTGCTACCAATTGCAAACAGGTGAGAACAGAGAAAACAAGCCTGTGTCAATGGCTCTTTCCTTTGCTAGGCTTAAGGAGGAGCTACAATGTGCTTTTCCTATTTCTATGTGGAAAATACTCACCTGCTGTTTTGCAAAAGGGTCGTTCAGCTGATACTGAGAATATACTTGAAGCGTGCTTCCAATATATGAACTGAACTAAAGGGTCAGCTTTCTGGGAATGTGTTTGTCAAATTGCATTGCGCTGAGATGATATGATACATTACCTAACCCTTGTTATTAAGAAGATGCTTTCCTTAGTTCTCTCTTTTCCAGTTCCTTGGAACTTGTGAGTTAAGGGTTAGATGCTTGGGTGCTGTGAAAATTTAATTTTACCAGAACCAGGGATCAGAAATATAGAGGGTACATGGTGTCTAATTAGTAGGAATTTTATTCTGTGCTGTGATTAATGAGAAAAAAATTAAATGCTGTTTCTATCAGAGTTGATCTAGTACCACTAATGAAGTACAATTTTATGGACTCTGCTCTTCCTTGGATGGATAAGAAGAGACAAGTCACTTGTGGATCCAATCAAATTTACAATTGATACAGTTAACTTAAGTCAGAATTGTCACAAATTAATGTGAAGAGACAAGCGTCTATGTTGATGTAAAGTTTAAGGCAACATAACTTTGCTGTTAAATTACTTCATTTCCATTCTGTGTTTCCAGCACAAGAAACAATTTTGGTGTAGTGGTTTACCAAACCAGAATAGTCGGCAGGACTGATAAAGGGGTGTTGCGAGACTGAACTGTCATTGGATTGGGACAGGTGTACATTTTTTTCTCAATGTCATGTAAGAGCCATATGCTTAAATTGGGAGTAAAAAATATTTACATACTGCTGTTTAAAACTCTTGAGGTTTTTTCATAGAATCATAGAATCATTTAGGTTGGAAAAGACCTTCAAGATCATCGAGTCCAACCATCATCCATGCCCACTAAACCATGTTACTAAACCATGTTATGGAGTACCCCGTCTATGCGCTTTTTGAATACCTCCAGGGATGGTGACTCAACCACTTCCCTGGGCAGCCTATTCCAATGTCTGACAACCCTCTCAGAAAAGAAATTTTTCCTAATGTCTAACCTAAATTTCCCTTGCCGCAACTTGAGGCCATTTCCTCTGGTCCTATCTCCAGCCACCTGACAGAAGAGACCAACACCCACCTCACTACACCCCCCCTTCAGGTAGCTGTAGAGAGCGATAAGGTCTCCCCTCAGCCTCCACTTCTCCAGACTAAACAGCCCCAGCTCCCTCAGCCGCTCCTCATAAGACTTGTGCTCCAGGCCCCTCACCAGCTTGGTTGCCCTTCTCTGGACACGCTCCAGCACCTCCATGTCTTTCCTGCAGTGAGGGGCCCAAAACTGAACACAGTACTCGAGGTGCGGCCTCACCAGTGCTGAGTACAGGGGAACAATCACCTGCCTGCTCCTGCTGGCCACACTATTTCTGATACAAGCCAGGATGCCGCTGGCCTTTTTGGCCACCTGGGCACGCTGCTGGCTCAAATTCAGCCGGCTGTCAACCAGCATGCCCAGGTCTTTCTCTGCTGGGCAGCTTTCCAGCCACTCCTCCCCAAGCCTGTAGCGCTGCAAAGAAGTGCACTGGAAGAAGTGATTCTTTCCTTGGTATGTGTTTTATAAGGAGATTGCTGTGTGGTCTTTTGATTATGTTGATAAACATAGATTTGCTTTGGCTTTTGCTTGATGCCAGCTTGGCATTTGTGCATGAAGTGAATCCGAAAATCTTTCAAACTGTTAGCATGCATTTATCACATTGTGTCCAGAGACAGTTCCCCTTCCTAGTCCCAGTTGCAACTCTCTCAATAGCAGCTTTATAGTGTTTCTACAGGAATGCACTCTTGGGAAAAGATTCAGTGCTGCTTTATCTTTTTTCAGTGGGATTTGAGAGATGGAAACAATGAGAATGAGTCATCCCCATTTGGTCAGTAGGTCTGTTTATCCAAAGAGCTAGTCAGTTCTCCTTGGATCATTCTCAGGTCCTGGCCATAATTTTGACCATCATGGTTTTTTGCATAACATTACAGGTTTTTCCACGTTTCTCTGGCTTTCTATCAGTAACACAAATTATAGATTATACACAATAAATTGGCACTTGTTAAAAAATAATGGGAAAATACACTTGCAAATATGGAAAAATCTGTGTTGTTTTTTTTTTTAATGTGCTATGCCTGTAGGCCCTATGTCATTTGATGTAATTTCTTGGAGGCTGTTAGTTTAATTGTATCTAGGAGACACACATCAAATTCATGCCTCAGCCTGTTAGTGATCTTTGTATTGAACAAAGTATACAGAGTACAGGGAAGGAGCAGCTGAAAGAGAAAGAAGAAAGTATTAAGAAATTTAGATGAAAAAATGTAATTTACTTAAGTCTTTGAAATAACCAGACATCAGAGAACATGACAGTGGAAAGACACATTTTTTCAAAAAAATTATTTCATATTTGAAGCCATGGGGAAAAAAGATCCCATTCAAGCAACTTAGATGAGTGGATTTATGAAAAGCAAATAATATACAATCCAAGAGGGCCTGAAATATCATTCTAGTCTTAAAACACAACTAGTAGTCAAAAGTCAAAACGTTTTCCTTTTTTTAATGTACCTTTTTTTCACCCTTTTGCAAACAAAACCACGAGCATGCCACTGGAAGGTAGCTTGTGCTCAGAACGTATCTTCGGAGCCACGTGTGCAGGAGTGCTTGCTGGCTGGGGCCTTTTGGGAACTGCTGGGGCTGAGGTGTCAGCCCCTGTTCCTGCTCGCTGCTCCTGCACACGCTGTCTTTGCTGTGTGATAGAAGATGTTCTACCACAGCCTGGCTGCAGCCAAACTCATTGCTGCAGCTGCATTTGCCTCTGATTGCACTGACTTTGTTTATGAAGAAAAGTATTTTTTAAAGCCTGTTTTATATCCAGCACTACTGAGTGACTTATCTAGATAAGGCATGCAGTCCTGTCATTCTTCTCTTTTTATGGCAAGAGGATCCCACTGACAGATCAAAGGCGCCTAGTCTTACTCAGCAGGCCTTTCAGTGACTAGTTCAGCAATTTTGCCTTCTTGCTGCTTCTGTCTGTGAAGATCTCCCTCCATCTCTGATTTGGGAAAGGACATCTCCTGTAGGGCTAGAGCATATGCTTTCATTTAAGCAGATACCTATGGTGTTCCCTTTAAAGATTTGGTGGTTTTGTGGGTCTGAAGGGAAGAACCTCAGAGGAGAGATTATTATAGCCAAATATGGATTCTAAGTGCATATTAATGAAGCTTAGTAAAAATAACTGTGCTCTTAAAGGTTCTGATAAGAAATTAATTTATTTTGGTGAGTTTTGGAGCAGGCATCAGATCAAGGGGCCCCAGAGATGGCAGGTGGTGTGGTAGAATATTACTTTCTGGCTGCAGCTTCACAACAAGCCTGAGAGGTTTCTCCCCTCCGCTGTCTATGCTTACTTGTTCCTGTCCTCCCTTTTGTAGGCCTCTTTAAACTAAGAGAAGTCTTCTGATCCAGATTTTGATACAGTTTTACAAACAGAAGCGCTGGCATTGTTGAGTGGGTGATGAATGGGTGAGCAGGCAGAGGGGGAGGCTCAGCACCTCTTGTGCTGGCTGTGTTGCTGGAGAAAAAGTAACAAGAAGCTGTGCTCTGTCAGTGAGTGGTGTTAGGTGCTGTGGTGATGTTTAATGTAGCCTGATCCTCCCAAGTGCTGGCATTTATTTCATCTAGAGGATTCAGAATAAAAATGAGCCAGCCAGAAAATATGAGCAACTTGCCAAGAAACCTAAGACCCGCACTACCTTCTGGGGATGCTCGCTTAGAATTTACCTACAAGGGAAACAATTCCAGAATATCTGCTTGTTCATCTTAGTATGAAGCATTTTAATTTCAGTATATGAGCATTTGCATAAGAAGTCTATTCAGGATAGCAATCTCCCCTTACATTTACATCTTTCTTTAAAGTCAGTTCCTTGTGTAAACATGTCTTTAGAACATCACTTTCAAGTGAGTAGCATTCCTTTTTTTTTGTGAGGTACCCAAAGTCCTTTGATACTCTGTTTTATAAGATTATTTGGATTCAAAACTATTTCAGCTGATCTTTAGCTCTGGCTTTAGTTAATGTGGGAAGGTATCCTGGAAGTAGATTTTTGCTGAACAACAGATACCTATAAGAGTATTAAGTATATCTAGACCAAGTTGTAAATGGGATAAATTAAGTAGAAGGTATATCTGGAGAAGAAAAATGTTACACCTAGTAAAAAGAAAAAGTGCAATCAGAGTTGCTTTTCAACATAGCAGTAAAATCATGGAATGATGGCTCAAGAATGGATTTTAGTAATATATGAATATATGGATGAGGTTGTGTAGCCTCAGTGCAGAGATGCTGTATGAAGTAGGAGAAGACACATGGACTGAGCAGGTATATTTTGTCTTTTGAGTGTTAAATCTCAGAGAGCAGAGGTCTGACTTAAAATAAACATCCATGATTATCAAACATTGAAAGTAAATTCCTATTTATTTCATACAAGTAGTATTATATTTGAAGATAGTTTATAAAGTTTTAACCACATGCTTTAACTACAAAGTTTTAACTCAGCAGTTAACTGCTTAGGCCTAGTAAGGTGCTTGCGTACAGTACTTTGTACACATATATCTGAAAATACATGCTAATGACATGCTGTTGCACATTGTATTGACACCTGTAAAAAAATATGTAATGCTTATCTCTCAACTTTATTTGTAAACTGTGTGTGAATGTATCTGATGAAAAGCAAGACTAAGCTACTGGCTTCACTGATCCTAATGTAAAGACAGTCAGTATTTATGTGTTGTAGCTAGGATTTTAGAAAGGCTCGAAGGTTGGTGACAGAGATTGTGTTACTCCAAAGAGAGAGGAATGAGAATAGATACAGGAATACTAGTAAATAATGTAGGGATAGTATGGGAGAAGAAGAATCCTGAGGATACATAGAGTGCTGAAGAGTCAGGAATCGCTAGAATTCTCCTGTGAATACAGAGACGTACGTGCTGCTGAGGAGCCAGAGTGTGATGTAATGCACAAATAAATTTGGCAAATGCAAGAATGTTTACTACCTTCACATGCAAATGAAACATCATTTATTTAATCAGTTTTTGATGTCTGTAGTGGTGTGTATACTGTGTTTTATATGGTTCCTGTGTGGCCATAAATAAATTTTATTTAGAACATTGGAGGGAGCTGTTATTAACAGAGTTACTCACAGCCAACATCAATTATCTCTGGTATTCCACAGATACTTATTTATGGTTACAATAAAATATTCTTGTGGAAGTGCAGTTCTGTAAAACTACCTCAAATACCTAGTATGAGGGCTTCATCTTCTAGAATAAATCCACTGTTGTACACAACAAAAGTCTGGAGAATCAGAGAGTCGCTGAATAAAGCTCAAAGTGTTAGCCCTTATGAGTTAGCATGTTCTGTCATTTGTCTTTCTTAGGACATGGTCCTCTCATGTCATGAATAAAAGCTCACAAGAAGAATACCTTTGTAAGGAAACAAAGGAATAATAATTTGGAATAATAATTTGGAATGTGGTACTAAAGCTTTCCATTTTTAAAAATCAGATAGCTAAGGTTATTCAGCAAACAGATTATAGACATTTCTTCTAAGTAGTCTGTTGTTTTTTCTCCACTTTTGTGACTTGTCATAGAGGTAATTTACGTTTCAGGAGCAGAGGGTATATATATTTTTTAATATTTTGATACATGTGTACCTAGTCTTGGACAGTTTCAAGGCCCTAATGAGTTACTTATTCTGCACTTTAATTAGAGTGTTCTTTTAATATAGGGTTATGTGTATGAAATTTTCTTTTTTTCTCTTATGCCACTGGTAAGGAGCACTATAGCTACCAAAAAGCTCACTATTTTACAGTTTATTTGTGTCTCTATATAGCAAAGATCTAAATAAGAGACCCCCATACACACTGACAAGTGTGTGCTTGTCATATAATGAAAAAGAGTCATTTCTCCATTTGTAACAAAATGACTGGAAGATTATTAGTGGCAGAACTTTCCTTCTCATCTGAAAGGGGGCTGATGTAGTCATTTGTGCACAATGAGAGTTATCAGCCTTTATTAGACAAGAATATTTATGAGCTATAGTTGGTAAGCTGTAAATCACCAGAGTCCCTGAATTAGCAAAGACATTAATGTTTAGCCATGTAGGTTTATAGTTAGGTGTTTTTCTTTTAAAGTATAAAGAAATATAGAGACATTGATACGATTTCTAAGGAGTATGTGTCGTGTTAGTCATTTTATTGGCTATTACGTAATTCCATTCACATTGAATTATTATGAGGTGTTTTAATTTGTGCCTTTAGCAGATTAGACTTTCTAGAAGTACTGTCAGGTTATATGTGAGGCTGTGCAATTAGTGACAGTGGCCTTCTAATATGTTTATCCCAGATTCTTGAAGGTCTGATGAATGGTGAAAAATCATCAGATTCATGTTTGTCAAATCACATGCAGATTTCACTGCCAGTGAAACTGGAATCCTACAGAACTTGAAATATGTTTCTCTTCTGTTCTATGCAATATGGGAAAGTAAGAGAGAGGCAGTCTAGCAGCAACCCACAGAAAAAGTATAAATCATCAATCTTAGATGCCAAATTACAGTCTGATCATAAATGAAAAAAACATTAAAGAAGAATTTGAGGTCAACCAGTTATCACATGGAGCTTGCATACTTCTTCCCCCAGGAGTCAAGGAAATTACTTTATCATAGATTTTTTTTTTCTTTTTTTTAACTATATTAGCAGTAAGAACAAAGTATGATGTTTTCATCACAGACTCTGCTCTTTTTTAAAAAGGTATGTCTCCAAGCAGAAAAGAGCCTTTCCATGTCGCTGAAGTATAGATGTAGGATATGAATAATGTCCAGGCGGAAATGAACGTACAATGCCATGTAAAACACAGCTGCCTGGTCACAGTGTGACAACCAAGGTGCATTGAACTGTGCTATGTGTTCTGCAGTATTTTTCTTTTCATGTAGCCTTAGTCAAATACTTTCTTGTTTCTGTTGTTATTGGTTAGACTGCCACAGATTTATCATAGATGTTTATGGGTGAGCTGGAGGTTAAACTACCCGAAGTATTGTGAGTTAGTATGAAAGATAGAAAAGTTATTTAGTAGATATATTAATAAAATTTAAAAACAAAAAACCCCAGAAGACACAAGCAATCTGCGAAAATACATAGATCCTAATGCTGGCCGTGTTTTTCAGTTAGTAAGAGAAGGCTGCTGTTTCTCCACATCTCAAATGCTTCAAAATTCTGACACTACTGGAAACTAAAGCAAGTTGAGGGGTTAATTGTTGCATGAGTGTCTGTGATACTGTTTCAACTTCAGCTTTTACAGGGAATACTGTTAAGTAATTTAACAGTTAGTTAAGTAAACAGATAGACCATAATTTACTACAACCACTTCACTGTACTGCAGTTAAAACCTTCCAAAGCAGGAGCTAGAGAATGTCTCTACATAGTTAGTTTGTTCTGCCTTGTTCACCACAAGAGAAAATAACCTTTGTTCTGATCACAGAGCAGCTAATGCAGTGTACAATAGACTTCCTACAGCACAGCTTCCTACTGCTTACCCTTTTAGTAAGAACATTCTCCAGTTGCTCCTTTTACCTGTAATTTTGTAAAAATGACTGGGCCCATAAGAAAGATATTCTTTTGCGACAATTTTTAAACTGTGAAAACTCACTGTCTAGCAAAACAAAATAGTAACAAATAAACAGTTGAAAAAGATTAATGAATGCCTTAAAAATAGTTGGGAACTTCACCTCTCAGTATTTTTAGTTTTTTTTAGAAAAGTTTTATTTCTGATCTTTGTTTTTATTTAGCATAAACCAAATCAAGGCAGGATTTTTATTGTACATCAAGTATTGTTCCTGCAATATTCTGTTTATTAGTCACAAGCTTTAATGACAATTCTGTTCCTATTTTTGCTATCATCACATGGAGCACATTGGCATGGCAGTGTAAAAGCTCTTCCACTGGATGAACTTGGAGATTTTAGCAAGTAAAAGGCTCAGATTTTAATTGGTTCATTTCTAGGTATTATGCTATGTCAGACAGACAAAAGACAGGACATAATGAAAGTTCAGATAGGTCTTCAGGGTATTTGAAATTTAACTGAGGCACACACATATTCTTTTTGTCCTTATGGTTTTGCATATTTGCTTTTGACTGCAAATTTTATTGGAAGCTCATTAAATCCTTCATAGGAATAGAAACACGTACAATTACAGGTTCTCCCAGATGAGAAGAAAACATTAAAACACAGATGTTGCTCCAACCTGCCCAGCGTTGTGCAAAATGGCAAATGATGTGCAGGAAAGCACCCAGAACTACACTGTTAGAGGGACAAAGTAGGAGATTTTCCCATTAGAGACTGTTGCTGATGACGGTTTTTTCTCTAGCCTGTGAGATAAGACAGCAGTTGTTAGTGAGTTTTGCCCCAGCTTCTCACTCCTTCCCATCTCCTGAAACTTCATCCAAGTGGCTGGATATGCAAGTGTGCATTAGGGAATGCAGTGCGCTACTTCTGGCTACAGAAACAAAGTCATGGTGCACCTGGAGGGCATCACAGGTGCTCAGGCTCTATAGGTGCCACAGAAATCTTTCTTCTTATAAGGAAATCAAGGTGTATGTTGTAGATTTTGTAAGCTTCCTTTCTGGCCAGCAACCCAAGCATTAAAATTCACACATACCACTACCACTCTTGTCTGGTTTCCTTTTGATTTTTCAGGTTCTGTTTTTGTGGTTTGTTTTCTTTATGCCATGGGTGTTTGTCCATTTTCCAGTAGCTCAGTTACAAGTCTCAGGTGCTACCATAATTGTTGCCAGGGAGAGGTTCAGTTAGTTACGCACCAAAGGCCTAATTAGCCTTTTAACTGTTAGAGCTCACCTAGTTAGTGAAAAAGATTGAAACAATTCCCTCTCCTCTCACCATTTCAAATAATTCCATTTGGAGTGCTGTCTTAAAAGGGAAATTCTGTCTTCCTGAACTTAAATGATCTATTACTCACTAATTCCCTTGAGTTAGTAACTGTTGAAAACATATGTAGCATATTCTATATTCTTTACTTACTGGGAGATGTGATTTCTTGGATTAGACCATTCTAGAGGGAGAAGAGGGACATTTTAACTTGAACTTCATGTCATTTCCAACTTTGGAGTTGTGTTATATACTAAGTGGTTTGAGTCCTCTGGTTATTTAAGCATTTAATATTCTCAGTTGCTGTACCCAAAAGAAGCTGATAGAAGCTGAGATTGTAGTTTGTCTGTCAGAATGCATTTCCCTTGCAGAAGCCCTGTAGCAATGGTAAAAACTAGTGGTTTGCCTTGGGTGTTTCATCAAGTGTGGTCAATTTAAGATGCAAAATCATAATGGATCCCATAATTCTTATAGCACATTAATTAAGTCAATTAATTAATATGATTTTTTGTCTATTTATTCAAAGAATCGTCTGTGTTAAGAAGTGAGGTTGGTTTTTAGGTCATTGTAGCAATTGGTGAATGAACTTACAATAGGAATGGATGGAGATCTCTTACTTTAATGGAATTCTGCTAAAGTAGTGATGATGATGTGATTTTTTTTCAGTATAAGTTAGCATAATGTGTCATGATATTGTGTTTCACATAGAGAAGGATGTGTGAAACATTCAGGTTAACAAAAGATTGACTAAATTACTAATATGCAGTACTTATTGCTGATTATGTAAGCTATATAGAAAGAAGGATGAAGACTGAGATGTGTTAGACTTGCGGTATTCTTTGAATCATCCTCAGAGAATTACCACCTCCAATCTACTCAAGTGTTGCTTCTTATGCTTAGTGTCTGGACAGGAAACCTCCAAAACCTTGTCTGTTCTACACTAGTCATTGCTTAACACTTCTCTTTTCATTCCCATTTCATACCTAGGCAAACAGACTTTAAATATTGGTACATTTTTTAATTTATACTTTGAATACTTGTTAATTTTGGTTTATATATTTGTTTGCTTTAAACAAATGACCAACTTCAACTAAGATTTTGAGTAGTCAGTGCCTCTAGAATTCATATGATGAGTGTAATGCAATTTAATCTCAGTAAATTCTCTTTTCTTGGATAGAACTTGCTATAATTGTACTGTGGCCCTGTATCAAATTGAGATTTGGGAATAGAAATGAAGTTTTGTGGTATACCAATAGGCTTAGTCAAAAGTGTACTAAATTTTTTCATCCAGCTGTAATGGGCTTAGGCCAGGTGGTAAGGATAATTAAATACTTTTGCAGTAATAACTAAAATATATTACAAGACAGTTGCATGTAGGGTTGTTTTTTTTGTTAACATAGGTGAAACATGCTTTGTTCAGCAATAATATTAAGCAAAAAAACCCCCTCAAAGCTGAAACAGCATCTCCCATCTCCTTGGTGGGGTGGGACATTCCAGTCCTGCAGCTCAGGAAATTGCTCTTTTCCA
Organism: Harpia harpyja; assembly: GCF_026419915.1. Classification (NCBI taxonomy): domain Eukaryota; kingdom Metazoa; phylum Chordata; class Aves; order Accipitriformes; family Accipitridae; genus Harpia; species Harpia harpyja. The sequence goes on from NC_068951.1 coordinate 28,281,413, forward strand.
TACACAAAAACATTGAGGATCCGACTGTTCTCTTACCTACATGCTACCCATTACAATTAAGGAAAGCAATTTGTATCTATAAAAAGTCTCATTAAACCAAACACCATTTATTTCAGTACATAATAGTCTCATAAAAATCAACAGGACTGTGGGATATAATCTCTGCATCCAAGAGGAATTGTGTGTGCTGGTGCTTTCCCTGTGTTGGAAGGTGTCTGAACCATTCTGCTCAACCCTGTAATATAGAAAGGAGCCTCTCAAAAACCTTGGTTGCTATATACTGAGCTACTTTGATTTTCCTTCTTTTCTGAAGTATTGTGAGATACTGTGTACCACTGTCCTTGGGATGCCTGTTAGTATCTATTATAATAGATATGCTATGCCATTTCTTTTTCACGTCAGTGTAAAGGTTTGCATCCTCTAAGAAAAATAATTACTGTGCATTTTCTTTAATGTTTTTCACTTAGGAAAAAATAAACCCTCAGTAAATGGCACATCTTCTGATGTAATTATTCAGCTATGTCTGACTTCCATTTTCCATATCTTTTCCCAGTCTGATTAACATACACAATGAAAGTATTTATCAGTGTCATTGAAAGAACAAAGTGCAGCTGTATGCTACCAAATCCAATGAAAGACATCTTGCTGCCTATGGAGGTTGGTTTGAATTTTCCATTTTGCCTTGTTATCATTGAGATAACCCTCTCTGACTGATTATGACAGTTGAAAATGTAGCAGCAGATAGTCTGAAGGGAAAAAAATCCCTAAGTCATTAGAAATGCAAATTATTTTATATTACTATATAATTGCAGTGAACTACAAGCTTACTGGAGTAAACTTAAGTTATTTTCACAATATTCTGCACTGACTTACAATTTAAGGAATCATTCACAACATAGGAGTGGATGATTATCTAGCTGGTGCCGGCAATGTATTAATTAATACAATCAAGCATCAATAATGACACTTGAGGGCATCATGCAAATCTTATATTTGAGTTATGCTTATAATCTGATTAGGGATTACTGAAGGGACTTCACATTATTAATTGAGTCCTTTTTAGGCTTTTAGCAGGAACCTTTACTTTCTTTCCTTTTTTTCTGTGGATGGCAAGTACGGGTTTTTTTTAAAGTCACTCTGTGTCTGACTACATCTTTCACTATATAATCATGCTTTTTGTTATAGAACTGTTATAAACTGTTTTGTCAATTACCTCTGAGAGTTAGCAATTAGTATACTCATAAGAATAAAAGAGATAGTCTTTTTTTTTTTTCAGAAGACTTGATTTCAGTCTTGTGAATAGGAATTGTGTCTGTGACATCCCCCTCCCCCATAAACAGTCTAACTGCATCAACTATTATGGTGATCAAGATCCTTTCACTTCAAAGTGTTTAAACCATCTCATCAAATATACACCAAGGATAGAAATGATGAACAGCCAGTCTCTCATTTTTCTGATTTTTTTTTTTTCTTCCTGTTTTCCTTTCAAGTTTTGAAATGTTTGGCCATGGGGATAATTAGCCTGCTCTTGGGATGGAGTCTTTCCTCTGGCTGTCAGTTTGAACAAGCGCCTAAAGATAATTTGCAGATTGAAAGTTGGTTTACAACTGAAAGAATAAATACAATCAAATAAGCAAATTTGCTGCCTATGACCTCTACCTTTGAAGAGTCTTTCTTCCCTGTAATTCCAGGTGTATCATATCCACATTCATCTTCTTTTTCCCCTTCCACTTGTAAAAAAAGAGTTATTTTAATCATCAACCTGAGTGAAAGATCATTTATGGTATTCAGAGAACATGAAGCAACTGGGAATAACAGAAGGAATAAAGATAAACATAAGATGGCCAAGAGAAGGAAGGAAGGAAATAGAATACCAAATCTAGAAGTAGCCTTTTGTACTGGGTTTCCCACATCACAGTGTTGGTGATGGCTGAAAGTACTGGGAAGTTTTACAGAAATGACATCAAGAAAGTAGTGTTGCTGATGACTGTTTACAGCCCCTATGCATTATAAAAATCTTTCTTTTCCTCTTCTTTTTTTGAGATTTTTCACTTATTAGAAATTTTGGGATTTTTATAAGAGGTGAATACTGATTGTGGGAAAGGCTTTTTTTTTTTTTTCAAATTGCCACACACACAAAGAGGTGGGACAGGGTATAATTAAAGTACCAATGTTAAGGTGCTTAGCTTTGGTGTCTGAGTGAAGAGGCTAAGCTGTCTAGCTCCATAAACATACATATGGTAGCAGTCTATAAAATCATTAGCAACATGCAAAGAATGGATGGAGACTAGCTGTTGCTGTCTTCTCCAGCAACAGTAACTGGAGGGCATTGGATGAAGCCAGGATGGGTGAGGTTCAAAACAAACAAAATGAGCAGAAGGATTAGGGGGTAACAGGCCTGTGATCTCCTTGACAAGGAACACCGTGGGTGCCAGAAGTTCAAGTCGGTCCTAGGGCAAATTAGCCACATTCATTTGAAGTTTTTGCATGAAAGACTTTTTTATTAGTAAAATGAAATTATGATCTCTCTTAAAAGAAACCCTGAGTGATTCTGGCTATTTTTACCAGTCAAGATTAAAGAAAATTAGGAATAATAGTATGTGTAATTTTTAGTAGTGCCCCACTTAGCATCCTGGTCATACTGCACAGACAAGTAGTTTCACTAGACTTTAATAGAAATACCCTTATAGGTAAGCATCTTCTTTTCTGCAACACCTATTTTGTTCTCCAACCTGCCAGCATATTTCTTTCACATAAGCATCAGATCAAACCAAATGCAGAAAGCAAGCACTGACTAGTGTCTTTACTCTGTTTTTAATGCAGGAAAACTGTCCATAAAGATACATTTATTCCTTAACTAGTACTAAAACATTACAGCTAGCTACATGCTCCATTTACCTATTGCAAGATTTTAGGTTAGTTTGGCATACAAAACTAACCTATCACTCCAGCTTCTTTAAATGTTCCAAAAATCCCTCATAAAGCAAGTAAATGTAGTTTTGCATACAATGCGTAGTGAATATGAGCTATTTTCCTCTTCATTTGCTTTCTTCTTTTTTAGTTGGTGCATGTTATGTCGGATGATTCCGGTTTAGGTGGTTTCTCTTTATACAAAGATATGATTATCCTCTTAAAGTGAAAATGTTTTAAAATGAAACATAGTATCAAATAATTTTACAGGTGAAAAGCCATCAAAGGATTTCTGAATTCTGCATATTTCTCATGTGTAGAGTTATTGTGTCAGATGAGTGCTAAGTTCTCAAAAAAAAAAGAGATAGGAATAGGAATGTGACAATCATTAGATATACAGTCATGACTACAAGTAGAATGTTTTTCTAGCCTTCAAAATACCTAAGCTTTATATTTTAGTACAATCTGTTCCATTACAACATTCTTCCTTTAATTTTTTCTTGTGTCTCCATTTGACTCACTAGGAAAAAAAAAAGAAGAAAAGTCTTATGGGCTTGATTTTAAGAGAATAAAGATAATGATTTTTGGTATTTCCACTGCTTTATTATCTGATAACAAATATCCAAATGTAAATGTATTTCTCATAAACCTCAGCATCTCTATTCTTCAAAGCGTATTTGGGCTAGTCCCTGACGTCTAATTCCATTTTACTTTTGTATCCATAGTCACTGTGACCTAAAGTTAGATCAACTACTGCCTGACATGATGTTAGCCCAATTTAGAAATAGACTATTCCTGTCAATGCTAATCTTAGGTGTATGTGTAAGACTCTTATACCTGCAAACTTACTGTATCTGCATTACTGTTATATTTTCCCAAGCAAGCCTCACTAGGGAACAATGTGAGCTATAAGCAACAGTCTACAGTATGCATGAAGAAAACCTTTGTTATAATAGTTAACTTTAGTGAATGCTGGCAGGGCTACTAAACAGTTTCTTGACATTTTTTAAATACAAAATGTAACTCCTTAGTAAAGTTTTGTTCTGAGACCACCATGGAGTAACACAGTTGGATTTCCTTCAGAAAAACAAGAATTTGTACATTCCTTAATTATGATTCACTACCCTTTCTTTGTACAACAGAATATAGCTTGAGTGTGATAAATCTGACTCAAAACCACTGATACTTTCCGCTTGGAACATACATTTTAAGTGAAAAATGTTAACCAAAACCACGGTCAGATAAAGCAGACTTGATTAAATAATGTATTACAGTGGTCAAAAGTCATCCTTGTTAAACACACATTGTTGGAAAGAAGCTGCAGCTGATAAAGGATGCCAGTGGAAATATGTCAATGGCAAAGGGTAAAATAATTTTAAAAAGCATTTTAGTATATAATTGGGATCAAAAGAAACCTTTATTGGATTCTTTGCTTGATACAGATGGTGAAATCCTGAATAGTGATGCAAAAGAGGCAAGAAATGTCAACAACAGTTTCTGTCCTATATTTGGAACAAAGCAAGAACACACATGCAGGAGGCAGATACTGAGGGAATAGAATATTCACCATTGGTGGGGGGGGACGGGGGACGCGGAGAAAAAAAAGAAAGCTGGTATCACTGAAACTAGGATTTTTCTTAAACCACAGGTTCAGAAAATTTATGTCAGAGACTTTAAAGACATTAGATGAACAACAATATTATTTTTTCACATATCAGAAAACTGGGGAAACTCTTGGTTTTTGGAGAGCAGGAAACTCTAAGCTGGTTAGCCACAGGTCAAGCAGAGGCATAATAAATGTAATAGTTAAATAGAGACTGTAAACAAACAGTTTAAGATTAAAAATGTGAGATATGTCCATCAACACGGCTTCATGAAAAGTATTTTTTGGTAAACCTGTTATCCATTTCATAGAAATACAGGTTTGATTGATAAAAACAGCTATGTTGAGTAGTAAATTTTGTTTTAACATAATTTAATATCGCATGACCTACTAATGTGAGCCATGTGGGTCAATTGCATTATGTAGACTTAAAAAGGGAGCATGTTAGTTTGACTCACTGACCATTTAAAAAATGTATTTGTCAATGGAGACTTATTAATGAGCAAAGTTTTTATTAACAGAGACACTCAAGAATTTCTTCCATTAATGTTATTTGACATTTTTATCAACACTCTAAATTGTAAAATCTTTGTGAATAAAGTTTGCTGATGAAACAAAGGCTGATGATTCAGAAAATAATGAGGACATGTTACAGTTGTTAAATGATTTGAACAACAATTTTGTCAGAACCCAGAAAAATGCATTATAAAATCCACCAAAGACAAAAAAATACGGACAGGATCAGGGAGGGGATGCAGCATGGAAGACTTCTGTGAGGTAGAAATAGAACTAAGATGTGATGAAGGCACCAGCATGAACATGAGGTTTCTGTGGAGTTTTGTGGGTTGAAAGGTTAATATAAGCCTTTGATATCCAAAAAGAAAGGGCTTATTGAAGTGCTCTTTCCTCTTGTTAAAAACACTACAAATCTGTAATGTTAATTCTTGTTTTAACAATCCCCACAGGACTTTCAGATAGCAGAAGAGGATGTCACAGAAGTGAAATAGACTTTCAATGTGAAGTTCTTACTTAGAGCCAATACACAGTATAGATTCAGTACAGTTGTGGTTTTCTGACCATGTTTGGTATGCTGACAGGATCAAACCCACAAGCACAATGGTTTTTCCACTTGAAACAAGAAAAGATGGATTAGGAGATGTAGGCTTGGACCCCTTTGATTATTTTTCTTTACAGCCTGTAAATGCTAGGATTATTGCAATAACTTTTATGGACGAAAATTACAATACCAATAATCATCAGTGTTTCCAGTTGACGTATAGGTCATGTCTGCAGTACTTAGTCTAGAATGGTGTGAGGAGGAAAGATTACTCTTTCTGTCATAGATGCCATACGTGTTTTGTGGCCACAGATCAATCAGAGTAGTGTTTTCAGCCTACAGAATTCTTTGGATAAAACAGATAGGAATGTTACATGGAGGGTTGAGGATAAACTTTGTTATGACAGGAGCTGAGCATTTCCCATTGTGGTAAGTCCGGTTATTTACTTAGCAATCTAAATTTCTATTTAGATATCTGGTTTGGGGAATGCAAATCATTGAAGTTTTGGCTTCAGCATATTGGGTATGAAATGGTACTTTCAGGTTCTGTTAAAGAAGTCTATAAATACAAGAGACTAAGCATAGTGATAGTGTGTGTAGGAGTCAAAAGATAATGCAGTTTTGATTACGTACATATTCCTCTGCCTATTCTTAATGGCTGGTGGAATCAATATGGAGTTATACAAAATGGTGGGCTACCTCTTTACTGCCTGATCTTTGTCTGAGGAGTGCAGATTAATGTCAGTCAGGGTGACTTCTTGACATCAACATCCCCTAAGCATGCTGTGGTCTAGTGCTTTCATATCGTTTCAAAATCCCCCAATACTTAGCCCTGTTAGCTTGTAATATGCCATGGCGTGATCTGTGTGTAAATACCAGATAAAAAACCCAAGGAACTTTGTAACAGTTTCATTTTGTTCATCAGCATGCACAGACTGTAAGTTGCACGTGTTGGGATCCAATATGCATGTATTTGTGGAAGAGACACTCTGATTAGAAAGGGAGCCCCTACAGCATTCCAGGCTTGGGAATAGCGCTCGCCTACACCAGGGACCAGTTTACAACTTTTGGGAGTTTATTATAAATTTAAATTGCATATAACACCCCAAGTATATCTTTTCCTTCTCGTGGTAATCTTCCTCTTTCTGGCAGCATTAATAAAATACCTATTTCATTTAACTGCTCAGGCACATGGCTACTGGGAACTCTCAGTGGAGAAGCAGCTGAAGTTTTCCAAGTGCTTGCAGTAAACTTGACATACTAGCAATATCTGCTGAGTTATGTTCTATATAATTTTTGAATCATGTTCCACAGCACTCAGCAATATCTGTCATATGCTTCGTATCTATGTCACAGTTATTGCTGACTTCAAATGAGTAATATTTAGGTAAGTTTCTTTGAGAAATTCAGGTGAAAAGCTCCAAAAGATTCACGCTGTAGCAAAGTTTCATCTTCAACTGATGAGTCATTATTTTTTATGAAACTTCAATGAACAACAGCAAGTACATATAAGTTGTAACTGAATTTACAAAGAAAGGTAGTATTGCAATTTCTTTTTCTGTGCTCAACTAAAATGTTGCCAACTTGCAAGGACAGGCTTTTTTCATTCTTAATCGAACTAAAGAAAAATTGGTTTTACAAAAAGATATTTAGAATAACTTTTGCTATATGTTAATGTCAACAAAATTGCTTGTGAAAGCAATCATTTAAAACACAATAGGCTTTAAAGAACAGAGATCATGTGTAGTATGCAATGATCAGTTAGCTTCAAAGAGCAGAAATCAAAGATTTTCAAATAATTAGAAATTGGAAGTGGAAATTATCTTTTCAGGCCACATTTTCTTTCTCTGTGCATAAATTCTTCAACTCTAGTATGTTAGCTGCAAATATTCTGTTTCTTGGGAGATTTTTACCTTAGGCGCCCTTTACCTTTACCTTTGCATGCCAGCCTTCCCATGGTTTTGAATGTACAGCATTTTTGTCTGGGAGGTTGAAAACAAGTGAGAATATTTGGCTTTTACCCTTATCCTCCACCTCTGCATACTCCCCAGCAGTAAAGGGTTCCTGATTTCTCTGCTATACTGCTATACCTATCTGCCAGTCGTCTTTACAGCAAAGGAGAAAATGAAAATGTAAGTCTACAGCATATTTTAAAATTCAGTAGAGATTATTCTCCTTCATCATATCTGGTAGATTTCTTTGGGCCCATATTTACATCTCTCTAACTAGTGCTCTTTTACAACGTCCAGGTAAAGTTGAAATATTCCAGAAGTTGGATGTGAAATACTATCTTCATTTTTTGGATTAATTCATATATACTACATTCTTTGCTGAAGAATGTAGTCTAAGGAAGAAGAGGAGATTTAGAGGAAGATGCAGGGTCTAATTCTTGCTGATGTCAGAGTACCTCTAAAGGGAGCAGCAAACCCTCACTTTTCTACATACCAGCCCTTTGACCTTGGTAATAAGAGTTTACTTGGATTGAGTTTTGTCATGCTGTTCTTCACGCCAGAGCAAACTGAGTTCAAGTATATTGCACATTGCAATGTAACACAGAGATAGCTGAGCCAGATTACAAAATAGTAGAGTGAGTTCAAGTACAGCAGCAATAGGCTTGAGGTAGACTACATTATAGCCTAAAGCTTCAAAGTGGTCCCTCCAAAGTCAGTGGAACTTTTTTTCTCATTAACATAGCAGTTAGCATGGCATGATTTTTCTGACTGAAACATTGAAGTATTGCTATTGCTTCAAGCAAGAAGTCCAAGAGTCCAAGCGCAATATACTTTTAGGATATGACTAATGGCAAGAGGGAAAAGGTAATTTCTTATCACGGTTGTGTTCTTGTTCAGGCCCAGACATCGATGAGATCAGCTCTCCCCAGCTTCAGACAGTCGTGAAGAGGTGTATGAGCTGGCAGAGTCGAGTGATCATACACCCCTCTGCATGGGGGAGGGATACAGGATGAATGGGCTTCATTTGCTTCTGCTGGCTTTTTGTCAGAGGAGCTTCCCTGTTCCTGGAGAGCTGTCAGCACCCAAATCTAGAGGAGTCTGTGGGTTTTGTTGCTCTGCATTGCTGATCCACCTGGTGGTGTCTTTACAGCATGACTTATTTCATTTTCTGCATTAACTCAGTCTCCAATTTAAAAACATTTCTGAGCTGGTGTCAGTGCTGCTCCTGAGCTGAGAGTGCTTGTCTGTCACTGGTAAAACCTGACAAGAACAGCTGTTCTGAGATATTCCAATTTTTTTTTTGCTAGTTGGAAATTCCTTACCTCTTAAACATACTTTATCTTTTCTGTGAACCTAAAATGATACAAGTACATTAATTTAAAGGTGCTCACAAAGGCGTCATGCCTTTTATATTAGAAATAACAAAAGCAAATGGTGTGAATGTAATGCTGTATAGCTGTCTGGTTATACTTAATGTAACATATTGTGCTTATCAGCTCTTGTCTGGCTTGTGACAACAACTAGATTAATTAGTGTAACAGTGCTGTATTGAAGGAGCTGTGAATTATTTGGGTTGTAGAAAGTAAATGCTATTTGTATGAGTACTGGGACTAGGAAGACTGTACCAGAAGGACTAATAGGAAACTAGGCCATGAGATTTTGGGCAAGACCCCTTTGACAAATTTAGCAGTTTAGTCACTTTTGCTATCCATGCACACAGGCATCCCTTACTGAAACAGAGTCACAGATCTGATGCAGCCTTGGTATCTCTGCATGTCTCACTAAATATTTTGAAGAAGTACCCTGTGAAGATGGAATGCTCCAAGTGTGAATGGGAGCTCCAAAACAACTAAAAATGACTGGGGACATGCCTCAGGCTCCCAGGCCTTGTTTTTAAATGAAAAATATAGAGTGAGACTCCCAGATATCCTTTTCTTTCATGTAGCATGCTTAGGGCCATAGCAACTAAAAAGCCTTGCTGCACTGAGACTTGAGATAAGCTGAGGGAATATTAAATAAGCCAGTATGCAGAGATCACTGGGAGTAGGTAGGAGTTTGAAAGCTCCAGTTTATAAAAGTAACTAGGAAATTGTGCTGGCAGCTAAAAGATCAAACATTCAACTTATCAAAGGTTATGTTTGAAGTTTTGGGAAACAAAATAAATTCCTTGTTCTATTTCAGTGACTTCTGTGGCATATTTTCTTTGGCCATTGCACTTTCCTTAATACCAGCTGGTTTTTGTGGGGGGTAATTTTTAGCAGTGCTGCATCATACAAGATGATTCCACAGTAAATGTTTCTGCAAACAGTGTGCTAAATTGATTTCTTGTCCCTACTCGAGGCTGATTAAATATAAATTTCATGTTCTTGATCTAGTAGTTGTTGGCATTGTGCCCTGGCTCAGGTTAGTGTGTTTCTTCTAAAACACACTTCAGCTAAAAGCACCAGTCTGTCTTAGTCCTCTGTATTCATGTTGAGAAAAATACTTTTCTTGTTGGAGCAAGGCAGCAACTTTATTGTGTCATGGATTTTTTCGTTTGGTATATGACACCTAACAACTCTGTGCCTCAAACCCACTTTAACATTGTGCTGCTGATCTAGAATACAGGCTTCAAATGAGTTTACAGGCAAGAGTTGTAGCAGGATTGATAAAAATGAACAATATACTGTTCCTCATTTTGGCAATTGTGACTGAATAGTTTTTTCCCATTTTGGGGGAGCATTAAAAACATGTCTATAGAGAATGAGACCTTTATGTGGTTTCTTGTGAAAATCACATTCGTTTGAGAAAGAATAGAAGATTTTCTTTGAAGCAGAACCAAAACCACTGAAAAACAGGGCTACTTCTACTCAGCAAAATGCCAAACATTTCCCTGTTTATTTATAGGTCAAGTCTGAAGGAGACGTGGAAGCCAGGGAACTTTCGTCTGGCTAGATCCCTAATTTGTCCGGCAGTTAAAATCTGCTTGCCTGTCTGTACTGTGAGTAGTCTGATTTCAGTGGGATTATTTATAGTACATAAAGTTAAATCATAAGTAAGCTTTGCAGGATTGGGACCTTCAGAGGCATCTGGCAGATTTAAAATGCATTATTCCAAAATGCACTGAAGAGTTCTCTGCGTTATGCTAAGTGTGCTTTATTACACGAAACTAATCTCCTAGTTATAACTAATCTCTTAGAGCTTGATTCTGTTCATCCTCATTTCAGTAAGTGCAAAGTCATTGCCTGAATCAAGTTAGGGTATTTGGCTTTTTTATTCCTTCATCCTTAATTATTACATAACCTGTAATACAGGGTTTACAGAATAGAGAGGTGGGTCCAGTGTATAAATTGGATTACTCCTCCTGAAACTTGTGAAGTTACAGCTGTTTACAGTGACTAAGAATCCTGCCCATAAAATTCATTGAAAGGCTTTCTGTAATCTGGCAGTATAATTAGACTGAAAGTTATTTTCAAGGGTTGTTACTACCTGAAAATGAATACTCACCAGGGCATCATTAGCGTAATAGCAAAGTCACTTCTCAAGGATGCTGAAAATCCAAACACTCTGCGCTGTTTTCATTGCTCAGTAGAACAGTTAATATATTGTCTCCTGTGTGACTTGTGTAGTAAAACTGGCCTATTAACTATAACAACATGTACATATTTCCCTAATCAAAAAATGAAACTGGTGTCTCTGGCAATAGATAGCTATACACCTAGCAGGACAAATACTCATGCCTTTTGATAGAGAGCACAGCTTTTCAGTGTGCATCAAGGACTTTACAAAAACATATAAACAGCAAAACAATTTGTATTTTCGATAAAAAGAAACATCGCTTATACTGAATAAGCTAGAGAAAGCTGAGCATATATCTGTTAATACAGTTCATCAGCAGTGCATTAAGGAGCAGACCCAAAGCCTTATGGAAATGGAAAGAGGCTGCCCGACTTCAGCAGGGCCTTGATTGATCCTGTTATCCTTAAGCTGTGCAGGCTCTTATGGGGGAAGGGAACCATCATGCATATAATATTCAGGCATACACAAAATCACAGTGCCAGCTACGTTGTCCCCATGGGACAGTCCCACTCATATGATCAAATGAATGCAGACATAAAATCAGGCTTCAGGTAACTGTTCACATCCTAGCAAGGGCTACAGGATTGTTTGTGATATATAGACAAAGCCCATAGCAAAAATGAGGCACAGACACATCAAAAAGTGTCATGAGAGGCACCATGGCTCAGATGGGTGAAATGCCTTCTGCAGCCATGCGGTCTGCAGCTAAGCCTTGTGTGATGGCAATAAGGAGAGCAAGATGCAGGAGCAACTCCTCTCTGTGTCCCATATTTGTGGAGGTTGTGAGCATCCCCTTCACCTGCCTTGGCAGGCATGGTCACAGTCTGTCAGGCACTGATGGGTGCTCCTTGCCCTGGTCAGCGGTGAAGTCAGCATTGAGAGCAGCAGAGCCGTTTCCTCCTGCCTCCATCCTGCTCCGTCTTGCTGCTGAGGTAAGGGCAAGGGTAGTCCCTGAACTTTGAAAGTCTCCTTGGGCCTTTTACAGGCCTTAGGAGATGTGTGGGAACAAAGTCCTCTCCAAGGCATTCTTTACTGCTGCAGGCTTGCCTGGTAAAGGCTTCACAACTCTCTCTCCCTGGCAAGAAATCAGATATTACTAATACCTATGGAGGTCTGGCCACTTTCTTCCTAAAAATCCTAGTAAGACTTCATTATTTTTTGGTAAAGATGAGAAAGTGTTTTCTCATGATAGGTCATGTCAGTCCCTGCCACAAGACAGACAGAATCACTGTCAGCTCTTGCGTATCTGTGTTTATCAGATCTACACAGAGAGTGCGGAGCTGTTGCAGCTCAGAGAGAAAGACGAGCCATGCATGCTCTCCTCCCAACCCCTCCTCTACCTGGGGACTGTGTGCAGTTACCCCCTCACTCCACAGTGGTTTTCTCAGACAGGGTGTAGAGACATCCCAGTGGCAGAGCAGCAGCTAGGAAGAATATTACATCAGCGGGGTCTGTGGCTTCCTGTACAGATATGACTGTTGTTGCAACACATCTCGTTTGACATACACAAAATGTTTTACGCCTGTACTTAAAATAGTAGCTCAAGTATTAAGACATCTGTTTTACATCTGTTGTGCATATGAATGCAAACGCTTGTCTTTAAAGGTAATTTTTACTAATGTGCTCACCGTTTCAGAATTCCCTGTCTTTATGTATCATCAGGGCAATACATCCAATACCATGAACACACCATGTTTCAAAGCAAATTATTATATGTTGCTAGTGTGAAGTTTAAGACGTGCTTTGTTAATAGCCAGCTTTTATCTGAGAGAAAGGTTTTTTTTCACTAACATCAGAGACTATTTGCACTGAAGAAAAATAATTGTGTCTCTGACAGTTATCTGGCCAAATTAGTACTGTCAGTTTCTAGGAAGCTATATCAGGAAATTTTGGTTTATTTCATGTTTCTCCATGCTAAGCTTTAATACCATTTTGTCCCATTTTATGTATTTATGCTTTTGCAATGTTTATAACTTGACCACTGAGGGCTAATCTGGTGCATAATGTATAAAGTGAAAACATTTTCATGTTATCCATTTTTATCCTAATTTGAATTCTAAAACAGCTGCTGAGCTGGTTAAATGATGGCTTATTAGTATTTCTGTATTTGCTAAGTACAGTTTGGAACTTTCTATTTAAAAGTTACCCTAATCTCCTAATGCAACTGTTTGTAATATTTTTAATCACAGATTAATTCTTCCAAGAGCCACAAGGAAGCAAATACCTGACATATATGCTCTCTTTAAGTACAGAAAAGGTATGGTACTGAGATGAATGATAGGAACAGAATTATTTTATGCAATAAAATGATCAAAGTGAACCTTCTGATAAAGTATCAGTTGATAGAAATTTGTGCTGAGCTGAAAAAAAAATCTGCACTTTTGTGAAGTCTACAGAGAACCACTTTTAAATGTGAATTAATCTAGCACTGCCAGCCTTAAAAGCTAAAACTGGAGAGAATAAAAAAGAGAATATATCAGGATGTCAGATGCCAGAGTGGTGAGAAGATGAAATGTTTTCTTCATTGTTGGATTATAAAAGTGAAACTTGGTAGTTGTTTGACTGACTGGATGATAAGATATTATCATTAGATATAATGTTTGCACAAAATCCTACTATCCATTTTCCACATCTTTCTCATTGTGAGTATACATGCTCAAAACTTTGTAAAAAAACCAAACCAAAATAAAAAAAACCCAACAACCAAACATTTCTCTCATCCAATGGATACATAAATGATTACTAATGCAAAAAAAGACATGAATACATGATTTCCTCTGCTTGGAAATCCTGAGGAACCTTATGCTACATATTTATTTAGGAGAATTGGAATACTTTCAAAGGCAGAGACCTCTGACATTATTAATACTACTAATTAAATCTTCCTGTCAGGAAGGTTCTCAAACCTAATTTAGAAAGACCTCTAGGATTTGCTAGCATTGTGCCTGCTGTGTAGCTGTGCCAGGATGGGTACTCATTAGTGGCAGTGTTATCTTGTACTCATTTAGCAAGGACTGCAGGATCCAACAGCAGTCTGAGGCTTTGTTTTCCTTCTTTCTACCTAGCCTGACCTGTACAAATTAAGAACAGATATTGTGGTATCAAATATTTTAAAAGTACAACCCTTTTATGACTTTCTGATATGTTACTGAGAAAATGGAGGGAGGAGACAGATTTCATAATTTTTAATAAGACTTCCTAGGCATTTGTATGCTTCAGTAAAACCGTCATCTTTTCAGTACTTTTTGTTTGCATTACTTTCCCCAGCTAACACTGAAGGCAGTTATTTTTATGAAGAAGTAAAATAAATGGGCTAATGTGAACTGAGAGAAAGCCTGTTATAGATCCTCTGTGAGTGGCCCTTACGAAGACCTGTGAAGTTGTAGAGAGCTTGCAAATCTTTAGTCCTCAGGCATCTGCTCCAGAGCCTGGTAGAGCTGAGACTGTCCATATCAGTGTACAACGATGCTGTCTGTTACCTTCCCTTGTCTTCTCATATTACTACAGTTACAGGTAATTGGTTGCATGTGAGGGGCCTCTTATGTAATCTCAGTAGCTGCTCTGTTACCTCTTTTTTTCTGTGGCACAGTGATCCTTTCCACAAACACCCACAGCCTGATATTCACTTCCAAAGTCACAAGGATCTGATAGGCTAAAAGTGCCTGGTTTGCAGTTTCCTGTTTTGGAACAGTCTCCTGACTGCTTTTTCTGTTTTTAACTATACCATGGGGAAGAGCTTGCAGCTTGAAACGACCATCATACTATAATAATATATTCCATTAAATCATTATTTACTGCTTGTATTACTTTTAATTTCTTTTTTTAAAAAGAGACAATAAAAATAAATGCTGGTGGTTTTTTTGGTTTTGGTGTTTTGTTTTGTTTGTTTTTTCCAAGGGGAAAAGAACTCCAGTTATATGATGGGAAGAGAGATTTTGGGCTTGTGCAAGACTTACAAGAACACTTAAGTACTCTTTACCCTCTAGTGAGGAATAGCAGAAAGAATAAAAGTCGAGATTTTCCATGCAGTGGCTGTTTATGTGCTTAACAGTATTCAGCTTCATAAGCTGTAACAGAAACTTCTTTTGGTAGGTCTTTCATCTCTATAAACAGCTTACTGCAGCCATCACAGTTAATTTGATTAGTGGCACTCAGATATAAACCCAGTGAAACAGCAGCTTAAGAGCACTTTTGCAAACAGCAACTATATTGGGAATTCTAATCTTTGTCAGAGCTGCACAGGAGGACAACTACTTCTCTCACATTTCTGAATGTTTTTAAACTATTTTGAACACTTATGTGCTTCAGGGAATGACATATAAAGGGTGAGAAAGATTATCACCTGACAAAGCTTTCCTGAATTAGGTCACTGCAGGCTGTTTCATTTAACAGTTGTTCCTTTTTCTATGTGCTAAAAATCAAGCTTTCCTTCTCCGTTCTTGCATAAGATAGGGCAGTGTTTCTTGATGTGTGAACACAGAGGATGCATGACTGTGGTGTCAGAGAAGGAAGGGTAATAATACCTTTCTCAAATACCCTTGGAAGGAAGGAAGGACAGGATCCATATTTTGTATAACAGTTGGGCTCTGCATGTGTCGCAGGATTGTGCTGTGCTGCACCCGTAAATTGTCTTCCCAACACTATCACTGCCCATTATAGTTAACGTGGCTTTGTTTCCTATTTCTCTAATTAGATAGCATGGTATATTTGCTTGCAGAATTGATGAAATGCACGGATTGTTTGGGTCCTACAGATTTTTAAATGGAAAATATGAAATGCAAACTATTGTGGCAGAAAAGGAAAGGAGAGTAGCTGCAGGCTTTGACAACTCATTAGGGGAGTCTTTCGGTGTACAAAGATTGGAGCAATCAGTTTCCATGTTTGACATGCAGATGGTAAAGGCAAATGCTGTACCTGGGAGAGGATACACTTCCTCTCTCTCCTCTGTTGGGGAGGTACAGATATAACATTCATTTCAAAGACTGTACCTGATCATATCTTGATACAGTAAACCTGAGTGGAATTAGCTCTTATCTTAATATCTCTACTTACATAAAATAATAGTGTAAGGTTTTGATAATCACTGGTTTAGTGTGGCTGCCAAAACAATCAGTAGTGAAACAGTTAAAGTGAAGGTATTTAAGCATTGCCACTTGGTTTTACAGTTAACATCTGCTGAGATAAATTCACGCTGCTAGCATTAGTTGCTTTCAAAATGGAAAAAAAAAAATTTAAATAGAAGTTTAACTTCTGTAAGCCATTGACTTGGCAAATTTTAGGAAAGAGAAAACTGAGCAGCAGTTTATGGGACCAGATAATCATGTCTTCCCTATAAGATTAGAATTACAGATGCTGCAGAGGCTCTTGGCCCACGCAGGTATAATAAACACTAAGACATCTTCTGGGAACCGTGTGTATCTGAGAACGGATACATGCTATGGCATTACAGATGGCACTGTATCTGATCAATAATTTTGATCTGCAAGTTTTCTGTTGGTTTTTTTTTTTTTTTTTTACAGTGTGTCCTTTCCCTAAATACTTAGAACTGGCTTAAAAATGTTATGCACTTGATTGCAGACGTATCAGTACTTTTCTCAGTCTCATACGAAGGCAAGCATACTACTCTACTTTCAATTTAATATTAACCAAGCCTGTTAATATACTCAAAAATTATGGCAAACTTTCTTCTGATAGTATGAAGACCATATAGTTGTGTAAAATGGTTGTCTGAGCCTTCCTTTCACTAGTGCTGTAGAGTAAGCAATGGCTGCCAGCAAAAGAGGGAACGTAGTGCTTGCCAGCTGGTTTTTCCCTACCAAAAATCATTTGGATCAAGGTATTTTACCTAAATATATTCAGGGTACTTTATCTAAATATATTCAGGGTACATACAAAATACATTTTGGATACGTTCGCCTATTTATTTTAGATAAACAGGCACTTTGAAAATTCCAGCTGTTTCACACACAATGTGCCAGCAGCAGTCAGGTGACAGAATGTCACTGCAAAACTGGATAGAGTTTCTTTAAACAAACTATTCAAACTCTTAGATCAGCTACACCTTATCATCTGTCTAACAAACCATCAACCATTCCACACCTCCCTGGGAAAACATGGGAAAGCAGGAGTGTCTGGAAGGATGATAAATTGAGGTCTGATAAACAAAGGTGGGACAATGCTTTCAGAACTGGCCATGCCTTTTGAGGAGTGCCCTGTTCTATTGAAACATATGTGGATTTACACTGGTTTATTATGTCGTAGTGAAACAAATCATTTGGTCCTAGAATCAATTTGCAGTTAAACAAAGACAGATTGTTGTTTTATATTGGCCAATAATGGCTACAGTATATATATTGGATTCTGCTATTCAGCTCCATTTCAGGGGCGTGAACAAATGACAGGGAAGTAATGTAGAATTGCATGGCTCAAAGGACTGCTTAATAGGATACAGAGCCTCTTATCTCTAAGTAGTCTGTGTGGGCTTAATGGGGCCCAAATGTTGTGACGAACACTTATGCAGACACCAGAGCACAGTGTCCTGATTTTTTTTAAGGGCTATGTACTCCAGTCCTACTGACGTCAATGGAAGTGTGAATGTCTCAGCTTCTTATAAATGACTTAGTGTGCACTGAAAAAACTAATTTAGATCACCCAGTTTTTAACTCTCAGCCTTACAGAGCTCTCATGTAAGTAAAGACAACAATATATATTTTAGTTAGCTCTAAAATTCACAAGAATCCACTTAGTACCAAAAGGATTCTTGCTTGTTTGAGCAATTACCTCTTTCCAGACTGCTTCACGTTATTGGCACAAGTAGTTGGTTCTGCTTCTTGGGAGAAGGAGAAAAAAGCCATTTCAACCTGTTTCTTGTGCCACCTATGTCATTTGTTGTTTGTGTATATTAGCGATACCACTAGAAGCAAAAGCATTGAAATCCCCAAAAGGAATTGTCAAAAACTCCCAAGAGATTTCAGGTTGCATTGAAGTACTTGGATGTGTGTTTGTAGAGTGCTTAGATCCTTTTGGAAATCCCACAGCTATTTTTCCTTGGTGCTGAGCATCTGTTGAGTACAGAAATGGGTATGGCAAGGAAGGGACAGACCGTGACTTCTTATTCTTGCAGTCACTGGCTGCCTCAGAGGAGAGGTTAAATTTTAGAAGTCTGTAAGACCTGGTTTGCCTTCCTGTTCATACCAGAGATCCTTGGGGACCCTGTTAAGGCACAAACTACAGCATGGCCAATGTCCGCACTTCACTTACTAGAAGGAGAGAAGTCTTCTTTCCAGGACTCATAGTCTGAGTCCTTTCGTGAGTACTGAGTCCATTCTTACGTACTGACTAACCACAAAAAAATTAAAGATGAAAAGGAACTAAAATGTTTACCATGAACAGTGTTAACAAGCTTAATTAAACACTGCTGCTACTGAGGAGAGATCCCATCAGCCACCAGTTTTTCATGACTTCAGAAGTGGTTTCATTAGATGTGGTGGGTTAAACCTGGCTGGACACCAGGTGCCCACCAAAGCCATTCTATCACTCCCCTCCTCAGCTGGACAGGGGAGAGAAAATATAACAAAAAGCTTGTGGGTTGAGATAAGGACAGGGAGAGATCACTCAACCAATTACTGTCACAGGCAAAACAGACTCAACTTGGGGAAAATTAACAATTTATTGCCAATCAACCAGAGTAGGGTAATGAAAAATAAAACCAAATCTCAAAACACCTTCCCTCCACCCCTCCCTTCTTCCCGGGCACAGCTTCACTCCTGGGTTCTCTACCTAACCCTGCCAGCGGCACAGGGGGATGGGGAATGGGGGTTGGGGTCAGTTCATCACACGTTGTCTCTGCTGCTCCTTCCTCCTCAGGGTCAGGACTCCTCACACTCTTCCCCTGCTCCAGCATGGGGTCGCTCCCACGGGAGACAGTTCTCCATGAACTTCTCCAATGTGGGTCCTTCCCACGGGCTGCAGTTCTTCATGAACTGCTCCAGTGTGGGTCCCCCGCAGGGTCACAAGTCCTGCCAGCAAACCTGCTCCAACGTGGGCTCCTCTCTCCATGGGTCTGCAGGTCCTGCCAGGAGCCTGCTCCAGCACGGGCTTCCCACAGGGTCACAGCCTCCTTTGGGCATCCCCCTGCTCCGGCGTGGGGTCCTCCGTGGGCTGCAGGTGGATATCTGCTCCACCGTGGACCTCCGTGGGCTGCAGGGGGACAGCCTGCCTCACCATGGTCTTCCCCACGGGCTGCTCTGGCACCTGGAGCACCTCCTCCCCCTCCTTCTTCACTGACCTTGGTGTCTGCAGGGTTGTTTCTCTTACATGTTCGCGCTCTTCTCTCCAGCTGCCATTTCTGTGTCCCCTGCAACTTTTTTCCCTTCTTAAATCTGTTATCCCAGAGGCACTACCACCATCGCTGATGGGCTCAGCCTTGGCCGGTGGTGGGACCGTCTTAGAGCCAGCTGGTATTGGCTCTGTCGGACATAGAAGCCACCCCTGTAACCCCCCCACTACCAAAACCTTGCCACACAAACCCAATACATTAGAATACTGAAAAATGGCTGTATTGAAATATATCTGGCTCTACGTACATAATCTATCCACCTGTCATAATTACGTATTGTAAAATTCAGGTTCAGCAGGTTCAGCATACTACAAGTAGATTCCTGCTTGCAAGTAAATTGTGTTTGTTTAAAAAGTTAGAAGTAGAGAGAAAGAAGAACATATTGAAAAGGAAGATATCTCCCAGAATTTTCTTGGAAGAGTTTGGAGGATTTCACGGTTATTCTGTAAATGTTGCAGAGGAAATGGATCCCCTTTGTTAAGCTGCCTAGAAAGTGCATTTTTCAGAAAAAATTTTGTACTTTAAAACTAAGTCCTAAGATGGCACTAGCCAGCAAATCCAGGCAGCACATCTAAGAAAGCAATTGTTTCTCATCACAGAAAACCTGAAGCTAATCCAATGAGTATAAAAAGGCACTTATTCCTTTGCATTTATATAACATAGAAATCTATTATACCAAGCAGACAAAAAATCTGACACCAACCTCTTGATCTCCATCTCACAAACCGACAATGGTATCCATTCATTACTTCACCCAATCTCTCTTTTTACCCTGTTTAATGGGGACTGTTCTCTGGTTGCAGTGTACTTCAATGAAAACTTTTTAAAAAGCACCTGCTTCAACACTTTGCTGCTTTATAATCAAGCAGAAAGCTCTTCAAAAGTTCTGTACATATACATGTATATATATATGTAATGTCCATACATATATATATAAATATGTAATGTCCATACATATGTATATAATATACACACACATATAATATCTGCACTCATTGTCTGTTGACTTCCCATTTATGAATGATGAGAATTCTGCATATGGTAGGGGTAAAAATATGAGATCTTTCACCCTGCAGAGCTGTTTCCATAAAAGGTACAGCCTCTCAAATTGCAGGCAGAGTTTAGAAATTGCTGGAAGTTTGAAGAGCTGGTACGTACCCATTTCTTGAGCAGAAAATTTTACTTTTTATTTTCCCTTCTTTCTGATGCCTGTTTTTCATTCTTTCTGTGTCTTATAGAAAGTGTCTCTGTCCTATTTGGATTCTACAGTTCCTAAATCATTGCATGTATCTGTATCTACAGCCACACATAACTGTGGTGTCTGATTTGCAGGGGAAAAGCAAAGGCTGTGGGGTTGGTTTCTTTGTTTAAGAGTAAGCTATTTCCATACTCTTACTGGTTCAACTCTGGAATATGGAAATCTAAGTCTAATAAGGTTAAAGAACCTATAGGGAGTCCTTCCATATAAGGAGAAAGTTTAGTAGCATGAAGTTATGGAAGTGTATGTCATCACATGCTGGCCCACAGCATTTTTTCAATGAAAATGGAAAAAATTTGTTTTTGAATCTCAGAATGGCCGCCCAGAGCATTCCTTAGAAGACAATCATACAGCAGTCAGACTACTCTACTCTTCCTCCTGCAGCAGCATGCTAGTATGTGACAGTGCAGTTAAAAAAACTACAGAAGTGGTGGTAAACTAGCTTTGTATTCTGCAAACTCAACACTGAACAAAAGATATTTGCAGAACCCAGCACATAATACCCAGAAGCATGTAGCATCAACTGATTCTGATCATAATCTGAGGAATGCCCTATTTAATTTACCTGTTCAGTAGCAATAGTTAAGGAAGAGTCAAGCCCAGATGAACCTATAATGCAGTGCTGCATTGCTTTTAGTGAAAGCTGAAACAATATCCACCTGTTGTAGAACATACCTGAGCATTTTGAGTTATTATTTCTGCTCCATTTAAGGGGATAATACCATGATTGAAGGAATGTATTAATCATGCATACATCAATACTGGAATTTGGTTAGTAACAGGTTAGTTCTTGTTCATAGCAGATGCTCTTTATTATAGCAGGGTGGTTTGGGAGGGGAAGTCACAGTTAACAAAGCACTATCCTGTTGTTGCAATTGTTCTGTTGCGTTTTTTACTTTCTTCCAAGTGTGCTAGTCAATCTGCATTACAGTCATGCAGGAGTACAGTGTGACTAATGCACTTCTGAGAGACTTTTCATTTCAGAAAGTTAAGAGTAGAGCAGTAGGTGGCATTTTAGTGAGGGCCCTTCCCTCAGCTCTGGATGAAAGGCCTTTCTTTGTCAGAGACCACTCATGCCACACTGAAATCATTGTGAAGTGGCCTATGTGCTTTCTTGTTTCCTCTTTTTGTTCCACTAAAACCAACCCCGAGTATTGTTTCATTTGTATAGTGCTTTTGCTAGTCTTAGCATCTCTAGAAATGGGTAGGAATAAGAGTATTAGAAGCAATATTTTATGCACAGGCTGGATTTCCAATCAAAGTCAACAGGTAACTTCCCTCAGCTGCAGTTGGCCAGGAGAGCTGCTGTCACCAACTCATTTCCTCTGTAATGACCCTTCCTTCTCTGAAGTTGTGCTTGTTTTTATACCCAGATTCCACAGTAATTTTTGTTGTTAATTTTGTGTAGCAGTGAGCAGAGAAGTTTTTGTTTACATAGCATAAGACTTAGCAGCCATTGTTTTTATCATCCATGGCATTCATTTCACATCTAATCTGTTATATGAGTGAAATGTGAAAATAATCATGTTTTTCCAGCATATCAGGGATAAAATGGCTTACAACCAACAGGGATGACTGGGATTATTTTTAGTCTTCTGTGTTAGTGTTGTTTGCCAGCCAAAGACTGGAACCACTTTCCTCTTCTCACAGGTTTTTAGTAGTAGTAAGTGCCAAAACTACAGAACTGCTAGAGCTCACAAACCCATTGCTGAGTCTTAAGATACTAGTCTCAATGGCAGGGTTGGTTTTTTGTATGTATTTTATTATAACACCCCCCAGGCACATTCAGAATTTTTTAACTGCTGGCCTTGCAAATAATCACAACTGGCCAAATTCTGTTACTCAAGCACACTGAGTAAAATTCTCTTTCGTGGTTTAACCCCAGCCAGCAACTAAACACCACGCAGCCGCTCACTAACTCCCCCCCACCCAGTAGGATGGGGGAGAAAATCGGGAAAAGAAGCAAAACCCGTGGGTTGAGATAAGAATGGTTTAACAGAACAGAAAAGAAGAAACTAATAATGATAATGATAACACTAATAAAATGACAACAGTAATAATGAAAGGATTGGAATGTACAAATGATGCGCAGTGCAATTGCTCACCACCCGCCGACCGACACCCAGCTAGTCCCCCGAGCCGCAATTCCCAGCCCCCACTTCCCAGTTCCTATACTGGATGGGACGTCACATGGTATGGAATACACCTTTGGCCAGTTTGGGTCAGGTGCCCTGGCTGTGTCCTGTACCAACTTCTTGTGCCCCTCCAGCTTTCTCGCTGGCTGGGCATGAGAAGCTGAAAAATCCTTGACTTTAGTCTAAACACTACTGAGCAACAACTGAAAACATCAGTGTTATCAACATTCTTTGCATACTGAACTCAAAACATAGCACTGTACCAGCTGCTAGGAAGACAGTTAACTCTATCCCAGCTGAAACCAGGACATTCTCAATGGTCTAAATGACATCAGTATTACTGCTTGACATACTTTCTGTTCACCATGAACAATGGTACAGGGGTTTGAACCTGATTTCCAGTGAGTGAAGATACTTGATTGGAAAAAAATTATGCTGCTTTTATTTTGCACTAGCAAAAGCAAATATTTGGAAGGAAGGGAAAAGACAAGACTGTGCTGTCCCCTATAGAGTATAGTGTCAAATTACAGTCAACAGGCTGTTTAAAGATTCAGGAGAGAAATTAATTCATAGTACAAAAACTCATAAGAAAGTCACTGTCCTGTGAGAGTAGAGTGTAAGATAAGAATGGTGAAGTTAGGTAGTGAGAAATTGCCAAAGAATTATTTGTGAGTTGTACTTTGAAATGAGACAAAGACCTAGGGTTTTTTGTTGGTGTTTTGGGGGGGATTTACTGGTGGGTTTTGGTTTTTTTTTTTGGCATCTTCTTAAGAGCAGAATGGTTTTAGTTCTGATATGACTTCCATTGTGAACATAGTCATTATAACTCACTTGATTATAACTCTGAAAATGATTAGCTCCTTAGGGCAACGCTTTGATGAAGTTTGGAATGTAGTTTGAAAAGTCTGTAAGAGAATTTTATGTTTTACTTTATTGGCTTCAGATTACATATATGGTGCAAGTGTCATAATGAATATTAGGAGAACCAATTTGGTTGCATACCTAAATACAGTTAAACCAGAGAGCTCCAGGCTTGCCTTTATGACTTTATATGCATATTATACATCAAAGGGACACGACAGTTGTGCTATGAACCAAGAAAATTCACAATTACACAAAAAAATAGAAAAAAAAATAACACACATACTCAGCAAAACCACAGTGCAACTCATTAGAAATTAATTAAGCAACTCACTGTGAAATCATTATAAAGACAAAACTCCCACTGGTCCAGATTCACTGCTAGCCTAGAAGAGTCTAGCTTCATGAAAGTTGAATTTATCTCACGATTTAAATGTTGGAAAACAGTTGGAGTTTCACGTGAGCAAGGATTATAGAATAAGGTGCTAGACTTGAGCAGGACAGATTTCTTCTCTCATTTTGGGAGGTAATTCCCAGTGTTTTTTCCTTTCAAAGTTGAAGAAGTGTTAAACACAGATTTTTCTCTTAAAAAATAAAGGATGCAAAAGTCATTATGCTATAAGGACTTGGATTAATCCAGATCTCTGTCCATTATTTAGAGACAATTTAGACCATTACCCTAAATTCATTAAAAAGAGAGAGGTATCTCTTTTCAGATTTAGGTGACCTATCCAATGACTGTCGAGGAACATCAGCCAAGGAGTCAAGGTCCAAATTCTGTCCATCCCTGTAACTATGTGAACAATGGCTGAATTGTACTTATGAAAACACATGTGCAACTTGACTCTTGTCTATATTAAATTTTTCTTTCTAAAATATCTATATTAAGATGCAGAGATATCTATCGTTATCTGCATACAATTAATCTAAGACTCACAATTTTTGTTTTCATGGTTGATAACAACTTATTAAATGAAAAACTGGCCTGAAACATATACTTGGAAAAACAAAAATGGAAAGGCAAGTGAAGGAGCCTGTCTCCTGTTTATGGAATGTGTATGACACAAGTTTTTTCAGACATTATAACTTGTAACAGTGCAGCTAATTGAAGTTATTTGAGACTCAGTTTTTCCTGTTGCCTTTGGCAGTAGTTCCAAATTATTTTTTTTATATGGAATTAGCCATTGTTAAAGGAAACAGTTATTGAGTGGTGCAGTTAAGTATGATGACAGAAGCATCACCTGGAGCCTGTCTTCTTCAGTTGGATTTGAGGTCTTGTATCCTAGATGTGCACAGATATTAACTTCTCCTTTCTAGCTGATATGTTCACCTTAAGCTCAAAAGAAACACTTTATTACGATTTTTCTTCCTACCTCTCCCTGAAGATATGGAGTGACACTATAGAAGCTGTTTAAACAAGGAAATCCTAGTAGTTTGATTTGCTGATGAAACCAAGGTGTCTTCACATCCCATTGCTTGTTCCATGCAACATATTTGTTTAAGATTTATAGGCATCTGACAATCTGATAGAGGCAATAAGTCTATCTGGAATCTTAGACAAATGGTCTTACAGATTTTTTGGGCAGCACACCTGACTTTTACTCCCATACTGAGCACTTAAGTGCTTGTATGAGTTAAATCAGATTCAGACCTGATGCATTGACCTTACTGCAACTGCATTGTAGGACACACATGACACATGATCACAGGAGAGATGGATGCATGCAGTCCATGTCACATGATGTGTCTCTGCAGATCCCGTTCTTCCATTTGCTAAGAGTCTGAGCAAATAATTATTTTTTCTTATTTAAAAAAATACTTTCAATACATATTTGGTTTTGCCATTTCAGAAGGTAATCTTAAGTGACAGGGTATTATACACCCACAGGAAAACAGAAAAATTTTTCTATGATAGTTGTTTATCTACAATTCTACATAGTCAGAGCAGAAAGTCTTTATGAAAGAGTAGTATTTCATTACTTTCAAGATAGTTCAATTTTTGTGCCATTGCTGGAGAGAGAAAAATTCATGTGTGATCCACCTTTCTGTAGCTGTCTTACACAGAACAATACAAACAATTTTACATCTTAATTATTGCATTTGGCTGACTGATATCCAGAGACCTAGTAGTGAGAAAAATGGCATAGAATAGATTATGAGGCTAGGTACCACAATGTATAAATTGTATTTCTAGTTATGTTGTTGAAAATCCTTTAGAAATCAATGAAGTTAAGGTGGGTTGCATGGGTATGACTTATGGCAGGGTATGGCCTATTAACTCTGCATTAAAGAAGGGAATAATCTGAATACCTCTAATTAGTGTGCCTGCTGAAAGCAGAGATGGACCTCAGCTGCTGCTGTGGAGTATAAAAACCATTTTTCTGGTTCTAAATCCCCTTTTCAACAACAAAAATAAAGGTGGAAATCCAATTTTCTCCCTGAAAGGAATAAAGCAACATCTATTTTGATCAAACTTTAGTTCCCATTTGCAGAGAAACTGATGTTTCACACCCAAGCAAATAAATAAATGCATGTTTACTTAGAGATATTGCCAAAGCCTTAACCCTAAAAATACGGGCCTGTCAGGAAACAACTGGTCTCCTCTAAAGCTATAATAATGCGCGCCCCCCCTCCCCCCCCCCCCCCGGTAATATTGCAGGCCTCAGAGGTACTATAGATTCCAAAGCAAAACATCAAGAGAAACTATAAATAGAAAATAAACCATAATAGAGCTGTAATGAAAGGACTTCTTTTGCTCAGTTTTAATGTATGCTAAGGTTTGAAAGCTGTCTTGGTCTTTTCAAAATAAGCCTTGCAAGGGTCTCTTCTGGGTGCTTTTTTTGAGTATCAATAAGATATTTCTATTTCATGGAATAAATTTATCTTTTAGATTATGGAAGTACATATAAACTGTGAAAGAAATGGATCTTAGAGTTTCATAATTCAATGTTTTGACATGACCACATGCAATAATTCAGAGAAACACTGAAAAGAGGGCAGTGCAAACATCTTCTAAGGTGAGTCACACCTTGAATTTCCAGCTTGTTAAGAAACATAGTTTCTTAAAGGTAGTAGTTGGAAAAATAGGTCACAACATAAATTTGTACCTTGTATGTGAAAGTGTTATTAAAAATGTTTCACAGCTATTCATATTGTTTTCTCTATCTGATTTATTACTTAAAACAAGTCTCCAAAGTTTCCGTAAGAATGAATTAAAAATGCTAAGCAGATCTCCCATAATCATCAGGGTAATTTAATGTATCTTTTAATCAGTAGCATTCAGACTGAATGATATTTGAACAACAAAGCATCCAGTAGCATTCAATTTTAAGGAATTCTATAATTATTTATGGTTATGTACAGAATTAGCTATTATTAACAGTTGTCTTTGCAAGGTTGCACATGTTTTACAGATCTATACATTGCATCTTTAGCTGGCTAGCTGGCCATAAACAAAATACAATTTAAGCCTGGTCTAAGTTATTCAAGTAGTTGCAGGTTTCTGTTCTGAGAATCTTTTCTAATTGCATCTGGCTGCATGGGAGTTAGCAGGTATTTCAGAAATATGGAGTTCAAATTTTGCAGTAGCATTTACATTTGGAGCAGGTTGCTACTGCCGCCTTCGTTTGCTCTTTGGTCCTTGGTTTTGGAGTAAGCAGGATCAGGGGAAGAAGCAGTCAGCCAAGCCCTGCCAGAAATAGCAGGAGCCAAAAATGTAGTACAGTCCACTGTGGTACCCCCACAAATGAGATTATTCTACCCTAGATTGAATACTCAGGGAAAATGAGGCAGTTCACACTGGAGGTGGAAAAAATCCTTTATGTCAGGGAAGCCCTGCCACAGTTTCTGCTAGAACGTGGTTTACAATATGAAAATGCTGGAGAACCTCTATTTTTCTGGCAAATGAGCAGACCTTAGCCTCTGCACTGTGGACTATTTTATCACAGCTGATTCTCACAGAGTGTTCCTTACAGATCTAAATATTTATCCAATGCTGTCTGGCTTCAGTGTGCCGCTCCTCTAGATTTAGGGGTTTTCATGGTTTCTGTTTCATATCATCTTGGTTAGATGCACAGGTTTTCTTTCACTTTCTAGTTACTGGGCATATCTGAAGTCTCTTGAGTCTTTCTTTATGATGTGGTTTATTTCATACTGCTTTTTTTTCTCCCAAATGTCAGTCTAGCATTTGGCATTTAGGGTCTTCACTATTAATGGTAACGCAAGACAAGATAATGTTTTTATTGCAAATTACTTATGCAAAGGTAAAGGAAGGGGGTAGGGTGTAGAACTAGGAAAGAATGCTATTGTCAGCTCAGATTTCATTGGCTGGAAGAAAAACCATGGTTATGTATTGCCTCTGAAAACCACTCTACTCGGACAAGAACCATATTGTAGCAGAAATATTTGTATATGATAACAGTAATGTTGCAACCTAAATATGATTTTATTAAATAGGCAGCAACCTTCAGTTCTTATAAGTTCGAATACCACCTAATATATTTGAATAACTAAGTGTAACGTGAGCATTACAGATTTCTGTGGGTTTTTTTCAGACTCTTAAAACTGAATAGTAACTTCAGGCTTCGGTACAGTAAGAGATGGGGACACCAAGCTCTTAGAAAAGGAGGTAGAAAAGGAGGAGGAAATTTCATCAGAAGCAGAATACTAAGTTCTGGGTTTAAAATCACTACTGCAAAGGGAATAAAGAGAAAAATCTATTTTGATCTTATTATGGCTTGACAAGACTTTGCATCGTTGAAATATAAGATGGACTAATTGCATTAAAACAATTACATTTAGGGTTTTTTTAGTTTGCTGTAAAACTAATTATAAAACAGCTTTTAATAAAATATTCTGTGGCAAAGCTAATTTAATTTATATTGTCTTTGTTACAAAATGAATAATCTCTTGTGCTGTAGTTTTAAATTCTTAATCGCATTCTTCATTTAGACTCTAGGAAAGAAATTAAGATGTTATGTATAACTGCCTCTTTGACAGGGTTTTCTTTGTGAATAGTCCAGGGATGTGATGAAATACTTTTTTTAATGTAGCCTGGGTGATAATATAGAAGCTTTTTCTCAATAGTGGGGTCAGTTTAACTTGATGTTACTAGATGTCTGCCTGTGACATGCCCTAAACTATAAGTCAGAGATTTTTTCTCCTAACGCTCTATTGAGCCTTATACCTAATTTTTTTCATCCTTATTAAGTCTCCAAATTGATATATATATTTAAAGAAAGTCACCGGTTCTCAGGATAAGTTTCAATCTAAAAGATTCTTAAAAATAATCTCAAAGATAGACCTATTTTCTACTGACCAAATCAGAGAGGTAGAAAAGAGCTAAAACATTTGCCAATTACAGCTTCAACTTCTTAGCCTAAGACTTTAAAAAGTTGTGTAGATTTAATTACTCAAACTCCACAGCTTTTAATGGAAGCTGTATACATAAAATCCTTCCCCATCCTTTGTAGATTAGTCAGAGGATTTAATGAAAAAAAGAAAAGGGAATGTACATATGTATGCAATTTGGGGTTGTTTTCATCTCTCAGGCTAAGCTGAATGTAAGTAAGTGTTGGAGTGTCCAGTCAGAGACTTTGTAGGGCATCTAAGCAGAAAACATTAAGCAGAAACTCTTTGAAAATCATTTGTTGGGTTTTTTTTAAAGGTCTTAAAATTAAGTTTCCAAGTCATTTGAATATTTGCCATGATTGTCCTTACTCCTGTGCAATTGCAAAGATAATCCACGTCCTGGAGGACTTGGATAGCAGATTGTTTGGGCCAGAATGTTATGTGATGGCATGCCATTGTCAACCCTGATGATAACTTCCCTTGGCAAGCAATCTCACTAATTTCAGTGGACTAAGATGTTACTCCAAGTGAGCCACGTTGTCTGAATCTGGAGAAGACAAAGTCCTGTAAGTGAGCTGTTTTGCTTAAGCATCTTGTTTTGGCTGATAATTCTTGAAGTCTGTCAGTGTCCTGAAAACAACATACAGATGCCTCTTGCTTCAGATCAGTTGTATTTGCCAGTGTTGACTCATATAAACATGATATGTCTTTGTAGTGTCACGTACAAAAGTGGTATTTCTTGCATCATTGTGACATTTTATTGCATATCAACCCAAAGGAATATATCTCCAAGGAAATTTTATCTGCGCATGGAAAATGGAAGAAGGACAGCTGTGTGCAGAGATGGTTAATCGGGGAGCCATGTTCTGCAAGACTGCTTGTGTCACCTTCAGTAGGCTCCAAACATGGAGAGCATAAGCCAATACTATCCTTTAAATGCCCAACTGAGGAATTCCCCTCCCAGCCACACAGGCATAGCAACTGCCTTCTGGTCTTGCTGGTTTAAAATTTCTTCTGAAGTGTCTGTGAGTGGCCACCCAAATGTTTAACAAGCTGTACCGATGCACTAGGTGACAGACTCCTTCAGGCCTGGCGGACATGTCTTGCTCACACTGTCAGGGTCAAACTGCTTACCAGACTTGCGGCAAGGCAGGAATTTTTGCCAGGTAAGTAGTTGCCTCAATGGCTTCAGATCTTTGATCCTCTTGGTAGTGTAGTTTGTCTAGAAACAATCTATGGGCAAATATAAGGAAAATAATTTACTATATGGGGAAATCTAAAGGTGAAACCATGAGGAAAGTAAGTTAAGATACAGGTAAATGATCTTATGGTGCCCTCTGACCTGAAGATCTATGAAATCCTTTACAAGAGATGTGAAATAAGTAGAAGAGAATATATATAAAGAACATGTAATACAATTAGCTTGTCTGAGGCTGAGCAAGTTTTCCAGAGGAGGAGGAGAGGATGATGGTGTGTATGACAGCCAGCAGGTTAAGGCCCATTTGAGGTTTGGTGTTGTGTGCGAGGACATGGGAGTGAGAGTTGCAGCATGGAAGACCAGCAGAGCCCACTGCAGAAGTAAGGGGAGGACTGCTAAGAGTTAAAGCTGGTTAGTATTGAGGCTGTCAGATGAGAGAGAGGCAGGAAAATGGATTGTCAGGAAAAGTAACATAGAACAGCGTAAAGTGAGGGTAGTGAAACTAAAAATTAGTCCTGAAAGAGCAAAGATGACTGAGAAACAAGATCAGCTGTTAAAAGCTGTAGTTGGCATGTAATATGACAAAGAAAAGACACCTAACAGATCATTAATACAAGCTCTCACAGCAGGTAACTTAGCAGCATAGGTGGTAAATTGAGGACGAGGCTGAGGAGCTGAGTGACAACACAGCTGTGTGTCATTGGATCAGTGGATCAGGTGATGCTGAGGTGCAGGCTCTTCAGGCAGGAGGTTGCTGCGGGTTGCTTTTCTCCCTGAAACCTGTTTTGTGGAATCCTCTACTTTTCAACTCACAAAGATAACTCAGGATGAGATTGCTGCTTAGAAAATGGGAAAACACATCAGCTGATGGTACAGTATAACAAATGCTTAATTTCTTAAACTTGTGACTGAGATTAGTTACCTAGACCTATGTGTGCAAGCAGTTAAACAGCAGTTGTGTGACTCAGCCCTTACTCCTAAATAGCTGTAGGCTTTTGCTTTGAAATATTTGCTTCATGTTTATTTTTTTCTGGTGAGACACGATCATAAGATTTCTACACAAGCTGCTGGTTGGCTTTATTGTTTTTAATGGTTTGGTTTCTGGTAGCTGTCAGTAGAAGCAAAACAGAAACCTTGTTCATTTCCAGAATCTGCCTGGACTGTTGGCTCTTCCCAGTGAGAGATATCAGTTACTGAAATCAGCTACTCTGATTTCAACAAACCTTGCTAGATTTAGCTTTTACTCTTTCAAACTTACTTCCATCCAGAAAAAAATGGGCATTTAGGTATAAACTAGCCATGTATACTTATCTACCTGCAACACCAAAGCAAAGTTGGGTTCCTGCAATCTAGTTTAAACAGAAGGGGTTTTGTGCTCATTGTAAAGCTGGATTCGGACTACTGACAAGTAAATAGCAGATGTAACTCAGCCTTTGGGTAATTTGCAAATGCCAGGTTAGCACAGCAGGAATAACTGTAGTGGCCTATGGGTGAGATTGACTCCTGTTCAGACATCACTGGCAAAGAATCAGTCATCCCAAGATCAGTCAGAGCTAATCAACACTTTTCAAGTTATGAATACTGAACACTTGTCACAATCTGCAGCCGAGAAGTTATTCACTGAAATTATACAGTGAATTAATTGAAGTAGTACCTTTGAGAAAATTGTAAGTGTTTTGCAGGCTATTTGTGAACAGGTAAAGTAAAATTAATTCAATGAATGATTTATTATGAACTATTCTCCCAGCAGTAATTTAGAAGCAGGAAGGTTCTATTTTTCCTTTTTCTGACTTCACTGAAGAAAGTTTGAAATGTTTACCCATATATCCTGTCACAGAAACATAATCCCAGACTTGGCCATTCTTTTCATCTTTAGCACCTTGCCATGTATTGCCATGCCTGACATCTTCAGGTGTATTCATGAAGCAATCTATAGCTGAAATGCATTAGGAGTTTCTTTAATGATTAATATGTAATTAGAAATAGAAACTGTCAACTTTATTATTTTTTACTCAGTTTCCCAGCTGTACCACATTTACATTAGTCTACCATATAATGCTAGGGGGTAGAATTATATCTATAAGCAATATTTTGAAGCAGTAATCTAATACAGATTTCTGCCTGACATCTGAAGTAATTCTACCTCTGAAAGACCATTAGCAGCTGACTAGCAGTTTTAGAACAGAGAAATGAAGCAGTCTCCATCTTTTTTACTCTGTCTTTAGTGCTTAGCATAAATTTTCCATTTCCACAATGTAATGTGTTGTGGTTTTGCCTCAGAAAACTATTGTTCAGTCTTTATTAAAGAACACTTTTATTTAGACTTAATAAATTTGTCAAAACTGCAATGAATTCTGACTTGACTAGATTGAAACCGAATGCCGTGTACCTCCCAGATATGCTCTGTTCTGAAGATGAAGGTACTTTCATTGTATGATCTTGGGTTTTGGCATGTGAAATATGTCTGAAACATAAAGGCCAATTTTCTTATACTTCTGTAAGTTATCTTTAAGATGTCACCTTAACAGTCATATTAAGTATAATTGTGACACCTGACAGCTTTTCACTTTGCCCACAAGTTCTTGCCCCTGTGCATTGGATAATGCTAGATAGCTCAAGAAGTCTCCTGCCTGAGGAGATTTTGCTATATTTAATGCATTCCTCCATCTCTGATGTTTTCATACGCTATGTAGGCTACAGGAAGCATCTTCAGAAGTAGCTGTTAGCCTCTTCCCTCTGAAATCACTAGAAATTTTACTTTCCTCTCTGAGTCAGGCTAAAGTGAATACTTTTGAAAATCCCATTCTACTCGTCTATACAGGAAATAAAGATTGTGGCCTACAAAGATAAAAGCTTTCTTGGAGAAACACTGGCATCTTGATATCACGTTTGGGGAATTCTTATTAGCACTTTATTATACAGCTTTGGAGAGCAAAACCGGGTTGCTTTGCTGTGTCTGCCAAACTATCTGAGGAATCCTTGAGCAGCACAGAATAAATATCCTTAGGGCCTTTGAAAAGATCAGAGGTACCGTGACTGAGATTTGAGACTGCAGTTTCCTAGGACCTGATTCCTGAAGCTCAAATTGTCTTTATTTGAACTAAAAGCTTCCTCCTTCTGTGAGAACAGTTTTGATTTGTTACAACAATGCTATGGAACAGTTTATTGAGGAACAATTAAATATGGTCTTCCCCTGCCCCCCTCCTCACAGGGTCCTTTGAATTATAGTTGTCCTGGCTAATTGCAGCAAGCTTGGGCTTATAGTTCCAACATGATCCAAGGCGAGGAAAACCGTTTAACTAGATTTCCAAACAGTCCAAATTCCCTTCCTCAGAGTCAAAAATACTTATCTTTATTGACATAAGCAATGCGAAACAAAGAGAAATACTAGCATTTGTTAACAATCCATTTATTTCAGCTTCAGCTTCTGACTGAATTGACATTATTTGTTACAGCTATCACTTGCCGTAGAGACAGCAATGTAGGCTTAGACCAGGGACCATGCTGTGATCTGTATACCTTTTCTGTGGATGAATTTATTCTACTATCATGTGGTAAGAAGAAGAGTCAGGCAGTGCTGAACTAGAAGTAAAATGGTTTTCTTTTCCTCCCTCACCTTGGATTTAATTTGAGAAAGGTGAGGGAGGAGAATGTTGTTCTCATACTTTTAGAGAAGTGCATTAGAATGATCTGTGTAGGTAAGGCAGGTAAACCAGCTGACCTGTAGTCTGGGATGGCTGAAACAGTCTAGTGTCTGCTTTTCCATCAGTAGTTGCTGAGATTACTTGCCTATTGCCTGATTGTTCTCTGGGGAGGAAAGGTGTCACGCTGATCTGTGTCTGGCCTGGCTTGGTGACTTCACCCCAGTGTTCCCAGATCCCTAAACTGAGGATTTGTTTCAGCTTTTCTCAGCTCTGGGATTTCTGCAAATATGAAGATTTTGTTATTATTTAATTTTGTTCCAATTTGGATTGCTTTGACAGTGCCAAAATACTCTGTCCCCTGAATTAAACGTGCTTCCCAGCTGTTGTGTTCTTGCCGACTTCATGAAGTTCAAGAGGGAGGGGGGAGCCATGACTTCTGGCCCTAGGACACTGCTGAGACAGGCAGGAGCTCACATGGGGTGTGCTGCCCCAAGAATCTCAGCTCCCTGCCTGCACGACACTCAACTTGGCAGATTTGCCCTGAAGCCATGGATGTCTAGTTGTGAGGCATTGCTCCATAAATCCATGTGTGTTTCCCTGTGAGGAACTAGGGAGTTGTCAAAAGTTCACCACTAATGAGATTTTTCAGTTTAAGTTATTGAAGGCACTCTATTAGTGTTTTCTGCAGAGCTTTTCTACAGAAAATATTTGGTAATTGTAATTCTAGTATCATTATCTGCTTTGACAATACTGCAATACGGAAGTCCAAGAAGTTTCAAATTCCTCACTATGTTTCCAAAGGAAAACTTGTCTTTGCTAAACACAAACAAGTCAGTGCATTTGTTTTTGTACTTTGAATTTAAACCAATTCGGCTCTGATTGCCTTGAGCTTAGTTTCATATCAATGAAATTGATGCAGTATTTGTGAACTACATGGTGGACAACAGACCAACTTTAAATTAGTAAACTTTTTTCTAAGAAAAGGGGACTTCAGAGACTCCAAAAAATGCTGGAGCTAGATGAATGTAGCTTGTGTTTTACTAACTGAGTTCAAAAATATTTTGCTATTTCTGATGTGCACATCATTCCAAATCATTTTTTTTCCCTTGAATCTCTAGACACTGTTGCCACAATAAGGAGAATGGATCACCACACAGTGTGTGAATGCAGTAGGGGTTCATACTCACAAAACTACGGGTGTATCACTAAAAGGCTGATAAATCACTTGAAAGAGGTTCCACCAGCTGTAACCTTGGAACACACTGAATTTTTAATCGCCAAGACTTATTTAAAGCTTCCAAATTTGTAGATTCAAAGCAAAATATACAATCATTTCAAGTCCAAACCTGCTATGGGATGTGATTTAAGAATATTGTGCATGCATAAACCACTTCTGCAATGTTTTCCACTGACTGAGGTAGAACAAAAGAGCAAAGGCTGGATTTGCCATTATACATTAGCTTCCACGTTTGTTAAACACAGGACCCTATCTCCAGGATGGGCCAATATCTTATTATTTCAGGTCAAGCTAATGCCACCACCCCCACCGAATTCCATGTTTACTGTCAGTGAAAATAAAAAGAAAAGCTAGGCTTCACCTCTGCAGTAATATGAAATGTATTTTCCTGGTTATGTACACAACAACAAAATTTGTTTGTGATCATTGAGGTATCTAGTCCTTGTGGTGTCCTGTCGATTCCTATTAAGCAGTAAGATTTCAAAATGGATACTGTGCACTTTCAATGTGCAGAAGACAGTGTGCAAAGAGATCTGTGTTGTGCTTTACCTGTTGGTGGTATATAAACAGCACTAGAGTCTCTCTAGACATAGCAAGTCACCAAACATTTAAATTTTTCATGTCACTACTTTGCCATGGTCTTAATTCTTCTTCTTCAGAACTAAATAAAGGTTTGGTGATTTATGTTTTCCTGCATGTGAAAAGCTTTGAGGTGGAAATATTATTAAGTCTCTTTCATAGGTGCATTAACTGACATTGAGAATAGCCGATATCTGTTTCTCAAAATCAAACATGATTTTATAAAATGTACATTGAGATTTTCCAAGAATACCTGTTTAGTTTTCTTGTGAAGAAACAAAGCAGTCTTTGTAAAAAAGACTGTCTCCTGATTGACTAGTACTGCTATTTTGCCACCTGGGTGCCATCACAATCAAATGCAAAAAGGATGGGATAATGCAATAATGATTAGCTGGAATACAGCTGTGAAAATGTACAGATTAATTTTACCATATGCAATGCATGGAAAGGAAATAGTCAATAAACCTTTAAATGTATTTGGAAGTGAAAATGAAAGGCTGAAGTGGATAAGTTAATTACTAAGGACAAATTCAACACTTGGTCATGTACACCAAATTAAGCATGGGTGCAAGGTGGCATGGGATAATGCATGTCGCTGAATGCTGAGAGGAGTTGCCATTGCTCCCCAGGAAACAATGACAGCCAGAAACATTCAGATGCATCATGTCATCCTCTAACTGTATTAAAGCTCATTGCTTTAAACAGAGACTGTCTCTCAAGGTAGAAAAGATGAGAATGGGACATAGATGATTTTGTAGTTTCTAAAGAAGTGTTTACAAACCCTATTTCTGAAGACTTGGCTTGTATCTGATGCCAATTCCAAATTAAATACAAGCAAATGTTTGAGTTTCTTCTTGCAGTCTGTCTCAGGCTTTCGTGTCAGGCCACCCAAGAGGATGCTTTGTATGGAGGGGTTTTCCTAACCTCCAAACAGGTGTTTGGATGCTGACCTCAGGCTGCTCTGTATTGGAATTCAGTACTGCATCTGCCAAGATAGTGATAGATTTCATAAGGTGCATTAAACATTATATATTGGAATGTCATGTAAAATTTACTAGCCAAATGGACTTGCTTTCATGAGAGACTTACTTTGATTGCTAGATTTTTTTCAATATTTTTAATTTTATTATTGCCTTCCACTCAGATAATGTGTTGTCACAGAGTATCTAGGGCGTTCAGGGCACTGAAGACCTAAACCTTGCAAATTACAAAGCAATTAATTTTTTAATTATTTGGTAACTTCAATTAGAGTGACTAAATGATGTACATAATTGCTTCATTATATGCAAATATGTATTTGTGAAGTAATTACAGAGTATTACATGTGCCAGGTAAATGGTGAAGAGAGAAAGAATCCACACGCATGAATTTGACTGGAGACATAAAGTAATCTCCCAGACAGAGGGAGCAGACTTTGAATTGCTTTCCATTACATCTGGGGGTCAGAATTTCAGTTCATATTGTCAATTTTCCTTTTTCCAAAATTAGTTAACAAGAAAGCTACAGGGAGATCACTGAGCCATTCTGGTTTTCTGCTTCTTTACTTTCTAAAAGAATTGCTCTCATGTCTCCCTCCTCCAAAATGTGCTGTAATTACCTGGATATGGTTAATGAGAAACTTGAGTTTTGGCAGTTACAATGTTTGAAGAACAGGAGTTTTAACAACTAATAGCAACAATTTAAAGTTTACCACCCTTATTTTGATCCCTCTCGGCATTATGGAAATGAATTTGTTTTGCAATTACCTATTCTCATGACAGGGTTTGTCGTAAGAGCAAGGGAGCATGATGAAAGCCAGATATTTTCTAGAAAGTGTTACTGTGTGCTCTGTAGTGGGAATCCTTGGCACCTTTGTTTCCTCTACCTGGAGTTTCAATTATAGGAAAAACATGTAATAATAACCTGGCATGCTGTGATGAAGAAGTGATCGTACTAAAGAGGGAATGGCTGAAGGTTGGTTTTAGGAGGCTTAACAATTTTTGTTATCCAGGTGAATACGAAACAAATATTGTAAATCATGCTGGGACCTGTGATGAACTCCATGTAATTCTGCCCAAATACAGAGTGCCTTCCTGGGAATTTTAAGGAACGTTGTAGCAGTGACTGTCACTTTGCTGTCATTCCCAGTACGGGAATACAATGTCCAAGGCAGAGAGAGGGAATGAGACTGTGTGTGAGAGAGAGTGTGAGAACATGCTCTGCTTCTTTAGGACCACTTACAAATTTTAAAGCATCATGTCTTGCAGAAATACGATGAGAGTTAAGAAACTTATTGTACAAATAGATAGTGGTAGGCTGGAGCAATCAACACCTTGTTTTGCCCAGAAGCCTGCAGATAGACTATGCTGCAGATCGCATTAAACATTGCTCCCCAAAAACTTTCTGGGAGGAATCTCAAGAGACAAGATTTACATAATCCTCTCATTCTCTGCTGCTTCTGACAATGCCTCTCGGAGGTGTTTTTATTCCAACCTATTAACTGTATTGTAACCTACAAGCATATGTTTAAAGAACACCTTGTTTCTGCCAAGGATTCAAGGCAGCTGAGCATGTCGACCTGCTGTTCCATGGGAGGATTAAATGGTCAAAGATTGCAGAAATACTGGGCAGCTTTTAATGCAGAGGCTAGAAGTCTTTTGTGCCTATCCTAATACAGAAAGAAATTATAATCAGAACACTTTTCAGAATGGGCATTGAGTTTCCTACTTGGAAAAGCACTTATCTAGCAAAAGCAAATGATTTCTTTACTACTTCAAACTGTAGACCCTTTTGAAATGTAAATTAGGAAAATGGAGGTCTCGGCTCTTGGAAGAGCTCTGATGATTTGTTATGATGTACCTCCCCGCTGTGCTATACCTAAAGTCGTATTATGAGGCTGCCTTGCATAGTTCAGCTGCATCAAACAAGGAGGTACCACATTTAAAAGATTTAGCTACCAGGATGCGTGCTGCTGCAGTTTATGGAAATGCCACCTCTATCAGCTACAGCAATTAGCTGTTTCTCTTGTCTCTGCTTTTAAGTTACAAATTAATGAGCATGCCAACGAACCCACCTGTTATAGCAAGACAACTGTAAGAAGTCTGTTTTTTGATGAATGTAAATGCAGAAGTAAATGTGTAGAGAAACTTCCCAGTGCTCTTAGATGAGAGGAGAGAGATAAAAGAAGATGATGGTGAATGATGTGAGACTACTATCCTGACACCGCCATTTCTATGTAACTCCAAATGCGTGGTCATGTTGTATGACTGGAGACCATCATCATTAGTGAGCTGGTGATACGCTCTTAAAAGCATAAATTCTTTGTTTTTAAACTGTCAGAAAGTCACGAAAATTATTGGTTTCCTAGGAGTGGTGGTCCTTTTAACTTCAGTTTCACAGGTGCAAGTAAATTAACAATGTTATGAAACAAAATAACATTTTTTGTGAAGGTCATTCTGTTTAGTACAGCAGGACTGAATATATTAATCCTAAACTGAAGAAAGTCTCTGTACTAAGCTGGAAAATGACACTGGAAAGTGAAATGTCAATCTGTGAAGGTTGTCCTAAGGCTTGCAAATGGCGGCAGACACTATTCTACAGAGATACATATTTAAACGCATCTCTCTGTATTTTTGAACAGTACTATTGCAATGCACAGCAGGCTGTAGAGAGCAGTGCTCAGGCAGGGTAAACCTTCAGTCCATCAGGCACCTTGCTGTGGATCACACTGCAGAAGTTTGTGCTCTTGCTGTTCTCGCTGCTGCTTCAAGAAAGTTTGTTCTGATTTGTGGAAATCTGTCTAATCTTGCATGACATGGCTGTGTGATACTAGCATGTGGCAAAATACTGACTTCAAACATTTTGCCTCAGGAGGAGGAGATTTCTTTGCTAACAGCAGGTGGAAGAGGCACTTTTGGTTATGTCTCTATTAGTGTTTCGATAATAAGGCGGCTTTGGTACCTTTTTTAGGATCTAATAGCTTAATAACAGCACTCACTGTTTTATCAAAGTATTTTTCTGTCACTCACCTCAAACCAGTGTTATTGTAGGTTGATTGGTGCATTAAATAACCTTGCAGAATGGACCATGAAAATTACTGTATAGAGCCGTGGGAGCAAGTGTGGATTGTTTCACACAAATTTGCGTATTCCTGCCTGCATTGCTGGTATCTCATGGGTGATAATGCTAAAAGCATACACTGTATTGAGGATTGCCAAAACTACTGTTTCACTTTTGGCCGCCTTTGTGTTCATCCGTGCCTACAGGCTTTTTCCTGAAATTTGGAAATGTTCAAACCTTGATGCAAACATAATATATTTAGAAAGTAATTAGCAACATTATCGTTATAAAGCTGTTCTTGTGCATGTGTTTGAGAAGAGAGAATCTTTCTCTTCATGGAGGGAATGATATTTAAGTGTTTTCAGTGAGGATCTCAAGCACTTTTAGCAGTTATATAGCCAAATGGGAAGCTCGCCACTGGCACCATGTCTGATGTGCGGGAAATGATCCTGAAGTGGCTAAGTATTGTCATGTGATAAGAACAGGACATTACATCAAGAGAATTAACTAATTACTTTGGTGGGGTGAAGGGGCCCTGAACTAGCAGTAGATAATTTCTTTAATTTTGAGATGGTATGGCAGTGGCTATTGTACCTCTGCCTCTAAAAAATGGAAGGTTACAAAGTAAAGCAAGTTTGGAGGTGAACTTCACAGACATAAATGGCAAGCTTGGCACTTTAGTGCAGGACAGCTCCCAGTGCTTTGGTGGTGTTGATGAACACTCTCTTCCTTCAAGCACTTAGTTAAAACAACCATTTCTTAGTCTCCTTCCTCCCTGGTGTGAACTGATCCAAGGCTACAAATCTCACATGGACTATTGCTCCTCCCAGCACTGGTTTAACCTCCTTTTCTATTTGCAACTACAAAAAGTACTTCTACAAGTAAAACACAAGCTTAAAACCTAGTATTTTAATGTTAATGTTATGCCTCTAAAGTTATATCCTTTCCTACATATATATGCCTTAGTCATATATGTGCCAAAGTCCCTCCTCATTCATCAAAACATTTAAGTACATACGTAAAGATGGTGGGAATTTTGGGTACTCTTAATGCTAATCCTTAACTTGGGTTGTTTCCTTGGACTGGTCTGTTTTCCTGAATCTCAATCGGAAAAACAATTTCTTTGCCTTCTCTAAATAAATGAGTTTACCTTACTTGTACCCAATTCTCCACCACTGTCAGATGCCCCCCAATTTTTTACTTCTACAGGACCTGGGTTCTGTCCTTCACAACTGCAAATTCTCTTGTATTGGCAGATTTTTAATAATGGCTGAATTATCAGAAAGACACAGTGAAAGCCAGAAAGTTTATGTCCAACTGAAATTTCTTAGGATGGCATGATCCCCTGGCTGTTTCATCGTAGATTGTTTGCCATATGACACAAACAGTCTGAAGAACTTTATGATCTGACTTTGGGTGGCTGCAGTTTGGTTTTTGAAGATCATTTGTTAAAGATACATGAGCACAGAGGAGAAATGAGCTTTGTTTACCTTTTTACCCCTCAAGAACTGATGATACATTAGATCGTTATAGTACAGGTGCTTTTAGTTTGGAGTGCGATATCACTGAAGTGCAGGATAGAGGTAGACTAATAGCTTTGAAGTATCTATCACTATTCATTACACCCCGTGAAATGATTTTTGGAGGATTTACCATAAATCCCTTAATTTTCAAGATCACAAAGACCCTGAAGCAATGCTAAGTCCACTAAAACCTTTTCAAATTCAGTGGGTTCTGGATAATACTAAGTGGCTTACTACCTGTGACTAGCCCTCTAAGCTCTCTGCTATTGGTGCAAGGTAGACAGCTTGGTTAGTTGTACTGCTATATTTTTACAAAATATATACTTTAAAAAAAAAAAAAATCCAGGTGAGTTGTTCTGTTTGTGTCATGTTCATTGGTTCTTAGTTCTGGTTAATTACTTTTTTCTAACTAGGTACAGCTGAAGTGTTAATCATAAAAACTGTAAGCCACTGAGAACAATGCCACTTGCATCTGTAACAGAGGAAAATTTCCAGTATTCCCCTACATAAAAATTAAAAGGGGCTGTCTTTCTGTTACTGCACAGAAGAAATTGCTACGGAGACTTGCTCATGAGCAGACATGCCTAAGACACTGTTATTCCTGACCAGAATCTGCCCTGTCAATTAACACTCAGCATGGCAGATACTGCCAGGGACAGAGCTAATGCACTGTGTCATGATTATTGTACTCCTCTGAGCATAAATTGAATGGGGAATGGTTAGTAATTAGTTCAAACCAAATAGTCGCTACACTTGTCGTCTTTTGTCATTAAAGTCCAGGCTGATAACAAAAGAAGCTCTGGCAATTAGCACAAAACCATGCAAGAGGCCTGACTGTGTTTCAAGAACTCTTTCACATATGCACTTTTGTTCTAATGAAAATTTGACTTGAGAAAACAATGGGAAATGATAAGATAATTGTACATTAATAAGCAATAATTATTTTACAAAGAAATTAAATTTAAGGCTCCTTTCTCTTAATGGCAAAGAATAATTAATAAAATAATTATATACAGGTTTATGGATATAGATATGCAATCAAATACATGTATGCATGCAGCCTTCCCCCTGAAGTCTCATGGGTAGAGCTAAACAGAGCTGTTTTTGAATTTTGCTAATATTCCACACTCCCAGCAATAAGATTTGCAGAACCTGCATTTTGTGCAGTGTTTTAGAGGAAAAACTACCATTTGAATGTTTTTTTTCTTCATTTTGATTTAAAGAGTGTAGAAGACACCTAAGGAGTTCAGTACAAGTGAATATTTGAAAATTTTAATATATTTTATACAAATATATGTATATATTTATGTTCTGCTGCCTGAAAAGGTAGGTATTATGCTTGCGTTCATTGACTGATAGTTTCAGGAGCTACACAATAAATGTTTCAAACCCTGAAAATTGCATAGTGTAGCTTTTTCATGTATAACAATGTCATAATGGTGAGATCGAATTTCCCATCAGGATTAGAGGTTCGACTGTTGGAAGGGTATATGTGGCTTTCTGCAGGTGTAGATACCTGAGGTGTAGACCTCAGACTTGCTGCTAGTGCTGGACAGAGTACGTTCTGCTCTTCAGTTTAGCCTCATGTAGTTTTGGGCTTAATGTGTGCAGTGCGAAATAATAATTTAAATCAAGTGTTAACATAGGTAATGATGTGGTGACAGTTAAGGGTTTCAAGACACCAGCATGCTCCAGAAGATCTGGAAGCTCAGTAGCGAGTTAAAGCATCCTAGTTTCTCCTTTGTCCTAAAGAGTAGCAAAAACGTATATGGCAAAAGTTTCAGCTACATTTTGTTCCTCTGTCTCTTCTTGTTTCTCAATTAAGACTTCGGGTAGAGCACGTCTGCACGTGAACCTGTAGAGATGAAGCCTGTATTCACGCTTTCACAAGTTGTGAATTAAGCCCTCATAATGCAAAGGCAGTGGTGACATCCCAGAATGTAGTACAGCTAACTCCACTAACCCTGGAAGAGACAAAGGCTGTTGACAGGACTAGACAGCACCTTTCTCAATAGTTGTTTGTTTGTTCTTTTTTTTTTTTAATAATGCGCTAGTTTAATTTTAGAGAAGTGTGATGCTCTTATGTTAACATTTGGTGCATTAAAAATAAGGATGACACTGATGTTTTGCAAGCTATTGAACCCTCCTTCAGTTTACAACCATCTTTATAAAACACGCCTGCTGTTTCCCATGTTCTCCAGTGGATCTCCATACCTGATCAGTAGATACAGTCTCTGCTTTCCCAAGCATATCTCAGCGTCCAGAGGAATGAAGCATGTTCTTGAGGTTTGCTCTTAAATTGGTCAGGATTAGTGCTTAGTTCTGTTTGAACAAAATCCTGCCTTGCACCAAGAGCTCGTGCCTCTGAGTACCATGTTGGGTGCTGCATAATCTCACTGTCTGGGTGAGATATTTCTGGGTCTTGATGTTTATTGGGATTTTTTTTTTTTACAATAAAATATAAAGATGCCTGCTTATCTAGCTTCTCTCTTTGTCCTGCATAGAGTGAGACTCAAAGAGAATGAACCTTCTTTTATGTGTGCAGTCCCTTTTTCTGTCAAAAGGTGGGCGAATGGAGCTGAATTGTAGCTCCAGAGGACAGGAATTTTGATGGATTTCATAACAGTTAAATAGTCAAGTGTTTAGCTGACTTCTGTGTGATACTGAATTAAGGAGTCATGGCTGAGGGTTGATTTTACCCAGCTGTCTGTATGCTTTAGTGTATGCTTTTTGATTTAGGATATAGCTCACGTTTCCTACCTATTTATTCAGTACTAGTAGGGTTTGGGCTTCACCACAAATTAAACTGGGGAAAAAACCCCAAAAAAGTCTAGACCTTTAGAGCAACACAGAAAACTTGTATAAACTGCTTAGTATTTGTTGACCCCACCAAGGCTTGCAGAAGAAGAGAAGCACTGAAATTCATATGAGACTTCTAGATTCCAGTTTGCTCAAACACTGAAATGCCTCTGGTTTTCAACTGTAACAACTGTATTTTTTTCAGGGAATGATTTAGGGTTTTTTAACTCATATAAGAAAAATCTAATAAGATCCTTTTTGAGATAATCTGTCCATGCTTCCTGGGGCTGTAATAGAATTAAA
This sequence comes from Harpia harpyja, assembly GCF_026419915.1. Lineage (NCBI taxonomy): Eukaryota > Metazoa > Chordata > Aves > Accipitriformes > Accipitridae > Harpia > Harpia harpyja. The sequence goes on from NC_068951.1 coordinate 28,325,755, forward strand.
GATACCCTCCTTGTGCATTATAACCACTGCATCCCAAACTAATGTGAAAGAACGTGATGCAAATTTTAGGAGAAATATTTTTCTTTCTGTGCCTCAAAGCCATTCCAGCTTGCTTCTTCACTCCGATAACAGTGTTTACACTTCAGATAGCAACAACCAATACTAAAACACACCAAGTGTGCATGTGCAGGGAATGCAATGCAGCAGTTTATCTATTTTGGCAGCTTTGCTATATTCCTCTTTTTTTTTTCCTGGAATTGCTATCTAAGCACATTTTCCCAGAGAGATCAATAGCTGCTTCATGTGTGTAAACTGATGTATATGGCTTACAAGAAAGATATGATAGAGGAAGACTCTGGAATTGCTGATATAGACAAATTCATTAAGATAACAGTCTGTTTATCTAATCTTATTGATGTGTTGTAGTTATAGATCACCTGTTATTATAGCAATTCATTTCTGTTTCTATTCAGGTGATTTTTGTCATTAGTTTTGTCCATACATAGATGGCCCTAAATCACTTCTCTCAAGATTTAGAAATATTTCAGGTTTAAAAGACAAAATATTTCTGTCAGTTATAATGATAAAGACAAAAATACATAGCTGTAGTCCATTGGCCAATAGTGTGAGGTCTTCAAGAAAAGCACTAAAAGAAATCAGTAGGATGAAAAAGACTTTGGGTGATCCTGTTGAAGACTAAGTTGAGGACTTTGCAGCTTCAGACCTGACTGTTGGGATAACGGAGCTGTTATCTCCAGCCTGTTGACTAGCATTTGCTCCAACCCAGTAAAGGTGACAAGCCATGGGATCAAGGGGCCCACTTGGGGCTCCTGTGAGATGTGCATAGGATGGCAATCCCCTTTGTGGAGAAGACAGAACAGTCTCTAGGGCTACTGCTTTGACTGCTTACATTGGCTAAAGACATAATATGACCAGACTGGGACACTGCATCCAGCATGGTGCCAGTACAGACAGGCCCATGACTACTTCATGGGGCACCCCAACGGCAGTCACAGCTCTTATAATGCCAACATATCCTGTGCATTACGTATGTAAACCACTCATCATGCTAGAATCAAGTTACTATTATTCAAAGGATACTGATGAGTTCAAAAGTACAAACGATGAAATTCTCACAAACCATCCAGGTCAAAAAGCAGATAAATGTTATCTCTACCCCATTTTGCAGAAAGTGAAGCTGAGGCTTAAAAGAAGGAGTGATTTCCCTGGGAAAGTATCTTGCCTATCCCTGAAGTATCCTTTTTCAAAGCTGCCAGCTTATGATGTGTGTGTGAATAAAACATTGTGGTTAATACTGAAACGGAGTGATGCCGTTCATTGTATTTAATGCTGCATTTTATTTGGCATCCTGTTCCTTTTAGCCCTAAATTTTATTCTGAAATTTTTTTCATCGATGTGTTTGGAAAGGAAAATTGGTAGAGCTCATGTCATCGTGTGGAGCCTCATGCATTTTTTAATCCTGGCTTGAAAGAATTACATGTTTGCTGCCCTGTGGATGCCACGAGAAGGAGTGAAATGCTTAATACCAGTGGCAGAGTAGACAGCTGTTTGGGTGAATGCTGGGCACTGGGCCCCCCACCTTTGCTCTGGCTCTGGGAAATGCCTGCTCTGTTGAAGGTGTAATTGTCTCAGTGCAAAAATTGTCTCCATCAGGCAAAGATGCACCATGGATATGAAACTTCTGGCACAACTTTTAAGCTGTGTTGAGAACTACCTTGCACAATTGTGCAATTTGCACTTTTAGGTGGAACGCCTTTTTCTTACTGCTTATGAAACTTTATGAAAAAGTAAGGGTCTTAGATTATATCTTGAGTTTAATATTCTGTTTATACAGTAAGTGCAAACAGCAGCAGCAAAACATGACGGGTGGTTCCAATCCTTTTATTGTGCAGTTAAAACCTACATTAAAAGAAATCTGTTTCTGGTACATCACAGTGAGTAGCTCTTCAGCATAAATGTTTTTATAGTTCTCAAGTCACTTTCCAAAATTTTATATGGGTAAATAGCTGGCAGTACCAAGAAACCTTCACACCAGATAGGAAAACATAATTGACATTGTATTAAAACAAGTAATTTGTCCAGGCAGCTGGATTATATTTTCACTGCTTAGATGATACGTATTTGTGTTTAAATATGTACCAATGTAGTTCAGACATTTTGAATGGAAATAAATGAGTGCTGATGGAATTTCATAGTAAGGGAGAAAATATTTCTGTTTAGCACTTTCACAGTTGTGTTCCCTAAAGCACAGACCACTCTCTTATTTTTTTAATTTTTTATTAGTTGCTTGTCCATTGTTAGTTTTGATCAAAGTCAGTGGAAGCAGTAGTCCAGTGCTGTTGTTTCATGTGTTAGTTGTTTGGTTTTCCAAAAGGTTTTGACTGTAATAGTTCATGAAATTACTTGAGTATCGGGCACTTGGATATAAGGATAGGAGTTGATATTCCAGATGGCATCCCCTCAGAATTTTATTGTCTGGTTTAATGTTTTATTTAGTTATTTAGCCTTGCCCCAGTCTTTTTTTTTATTTTTTTGCCCCTGATAAGATCTGACAGATGCTGATTCATTTGAAGTGTTGATTGTGATTTAGTTATTGTCTATGATCTCCTAGGGAAAACTTTATGGGTATTATTTTGAACAAGATATTAAAGGAATGAGAACACTGTATTGGTAATGAAAGCCAAAATAGTATTTAAGACCAGGTAAGCAAGGGTTCTTATTTGAAGTGATACATTCAAAAAATGTCAGCTGGTTATGTAGAACATTTAGGCAGTGAAACTGATAACACTTTAAAGAGTAACTGTTCAGTTAATGACTAGGGTTTTTTGCTGCCTTCCAGGGTAGGTTAGGAAGGGCAGCTTGAATCTGCATGGAACAGCCAGAATAGCTGATATCTTCAGCTGTTTGCTGCGGAACAGGTATTTTGGCTATTTGCTGCATTGCAAACAGGGGTGATGAAACTATTCACATTGTGGTGCACTATTCATTCATTATAATGAACTCACTTTTCAAACACTTATAATTCAGTCCTGAACGGAGCTCTGTTCTTGGCTTTGGCAGTAGCATTAATCTTGAAGTAGTGTGGGTTTTTTTCTAACCAGGTGGGAATACAAACAAGAAATGAATAGTTTAAAACTTTTGTTTATTTGCCACATGATAGGTGCAGCTGGCAGCCCCTGATTCCCCAGGCATGTAAATCCGTGTGACCTTACAGGCTTACAAACAATTCTGCCAGGTGACAACTGAGTCTCTAAATAGTAAAAAATTGGAGATCTCACTACAATTTATCAGGGCAAGTTATGAAAATGTAAAGGGATGCCCTTGGATAGACCCCTCTTCCCTATACTGCTCCACTGGGGCAGTGCATATATAAGCTTGGTCGAGGCCCCTGCTGCTCTGACAGAGGGAGAAGACATCTGCATGGCAGACCCACCTGCCTCAGCAAAAGTTACCCAGGTCTGTCACTTTGATGTCATAGGTATTTTTATTCTATTGATTTTTCAGGAAATGAGACGAACTTGCAATTTTCTATGAATTGAAATGACAGCCAATGTTTTCTCCTTTATCACCCTCTCATGACTACTTTCCAGAGAGTGTAATTTAGTCAGGCAGCAATGGGAGTTGTGATGGTGAAGACTGGCTGGCAGAGAATATATACACCTAATGTAGGATATGTTGTGGTGTCTCACATGAATTCTTTGGGGAATGAATTGAGTTGAAGTTTAGATTTTAATTTGACAACATTGTATTTAAACAAATAAATGGTGACAAAAGCTTTTGCATTCCCACGGTGATTCATTATTCAAAACAGAGCCAGTACATATCTTGGAGATCTTACACTAATACTAGCAGAGAAGACAGGGCATCAAAACTGTTGGCTCCGGAGCAGCAGGAAACTGATTGATTTCCCCTCATCCCTTCACAGACCTGGATTAGAGTAGCTCTACAACAGGCCAATCAACAAGAAATAATGGCACTTCTGACAGCCTTGCAACCTTTTATTATCTCCACCTGCACTACTTGACATTCACAACTCCTGCTAGAAAATGTGGGATAGCATTCAAAGTACTGGAGTCTGTGGTAGGCTCTGGTATGCTGTGCGATTGTGGAAGTACTTCCCAAAGCAATTTTTTAATCTTATGAAGCTTTTCACCTGGGGATGGGAAAGTTAGAGCTAAGACTTGAGTGGAAGTTGAGCTACCTGATGCCATAGGGATGGAGTTTGGGTCTTTGAAACAGCTGTATGAACATGTGGATACACTTTAATGATAGACTACTGGTGGGTGTTTTCCATGCCTGGGCTTGGTCAAGCTGAGTGTCCCAGGTGTTTCATCATGTGAACTAGCAAACTAGCTTAGCAGGATTGGACATGTCTTGACTCACTTTATTGATTAATATTGCTCACAATTTTTAGAGAGGGAGCAGGATATGACCCTTGCATTATCCAGTCCTTAGTAGCTTGTTGCTGGATGCTCAGTTTCTGTGAACGATCCCAGCTCCTTTGAGTTCACCGGAACAGCTGATGAGCATATTACTTCTTGTCCTTACACAACACAAAGGGAAATTCCTAAGGCTACTATATTAATCAATAGATTTACACAATCTTCTCTCACATTTGCTTTAGGACATATGCAACATGGTGTGCAATGAGGAAAAACTAGGTCCAAGTTCTTCTGTCGGTTATAGCGATGCAGATTCAGACTAACAGCATTACCTTTATTGGAGCATCTGTATCAGTACACTGGAGAGCAAAATCTCTCTTTTGATATGTTGGATCCGAGTATTGAAATAAAACATCACAATTAAGCTAGAGAATATTTTGGGTATGAAAGGAAAAGCAGAGGGGGAGTCATCCATGTTTTTTTCTTATGATGTTATAAAGTGCTACAGCCATTTCAATTTGTACTGAGCCAAAAATAACTCACTATAAGGGTTTCACAAACTCTTTTCAGTTTTTATTGCTATCCTATTAAAAGAAGAAATAAGAAATAAAAAGAATAGTAAGTTTAATGTAAAAAATGGAAGTGAGTAGTGTTGAAATTGCTGTTTTAATATGCTTTTTGCTCCTCATTTGTATTATCCAGTCCTTTCTGTGTTACCTGTCTCTCTGGTTACAGCAGGCAGTTTATATCTTCTCAGACTTATTTAAAATATATCCATTGCCTTATTTAAAGCCAAGTCCTTGTGTCTAGAGGCTTTCATCAGTATCAGGCCAGATTTTGCTCTCATTTTATTTGCAGCACAGTCTGAGCAACTCAGCTGAGCTCACTAAAAATGTTCCGAATGTCCAGCAGTCTGAAACAGCCTCATTTTCTGTCTCCTGGTGAATCTCCTGTCAATGCTGCTTATTGCAGTGTGCAGGCTTGAAGAACTATGGCTAATTAAAACAGTGTTTATATTAGGGGAACATCACTAAAAAAACCAGTAAAACTTGTTTATTATAGCTTGAATCTTCATTTTGTTTGGCTAAACACTTAGGAGGGAATCAGAGACACAAAACAGATGAAGAAATTCTCCACTTAGCCCTTTGCCATTGTGTCTGAGTGCCATCTTTGGGGTGAGGACCTTCTCAGAAGTTTACCTACTGAATCACAAGCTCCAGGCATAACATGACATTTTCTTGAGGATTTGGGCATGACTACCAGCTACTGTGGCACTGAACCACATGCAAGTCTTAAGCAGACCCTCCTGTTTCCAGGACTCTGGGATGAAAATGAACGTTTGCTTACTGTGCTGTCTTGTAGGGCAGGAAATTTCTGTCTCCCCTTTAGTTCTTGAATCTGTAGCTGCTTTTTCTATGTATGGAGGATTATGGGAAGCAGAAGAACAGGCAACCAATATCTTTTCCCATTCCTTGCAGAAGAGGAGAAATCTCCAGAGATCTGCATGAAGAACCATTAAAATAACTATAGATATCATTTTGATATAACTACACCTGAAGGTCTCCATTGAATTAATGCTGATGTATAATGGTGTTACTGAAATGAATGTCAGGCCCTAGAACTGCTTTGAATGATATAAACAGAAAGCACATAGAGACTTTTGGGGGCTAATTTGAGAATTCATATCTAACAGGGATGGATGAATATAAGTTGTGGAACACTTTGTCTAAGAATTATTTCTGCTCAACTGCTTGTGGGAAGAGCTGGAATTCCTGTCACTTGAGGAACGTTGAAGCAGAACGGAAGAAACCCACTTAAAACAGCACACTGGTGGGAACAACTGCCCTCTGGCAGCTTGGGACCTTCTCTACTGCTGCAAGTTTTCCATATCCTTTTAGTCTTCTATTTCAGTAAAGCTATAGCTATCTGGGAACTAATACTGGGCTAAGATATGCCCCCCAAATAAACATACCACTCCATTGAATTCACTGAGAATAAGTAAGAGCAGAATTGGCCTGATTTGATTCAGGTTATGAATACAGTAGGAGCAAAAATGTTAGGATTGATTCGTAAATGAACTTCTGTATTGAAATTTTATGCCAGCTTTTATTTTCACTTCTATCAGTGCAATCTCAGCTGACATTGAATTGATAATAATAAACAAAGAAATTGACTCCTTTCCCTTGATACAGAATTGAAGTTGGAAGAAAGTAAAACCCTAAGATTATATTGGGGCAACAGCTCCAAACCTAAGTAACTGAAAGCTTTCCTAAAGATAGAATGAAAAATAATGACATTCATACCTATTAATCACAGGCTTTTGTTCCTAAACTGATAAAATAATTGAGAACAGCAGTAATAAAACCCCCCAAATTGAAATAATGTGAAGAATTAATAGGAGAGCAATCCATTCCATCACAATGGGAATTTACTGAAGAGTTATCTGAGCTCTGGAGGATCTCCTTTGTGTAACTTCAAGTGACTGAATGACAGGCATTGTGAAGAAATTAAAATGAAAACTAAGCGGAAGTCTGTTCAGTTTAGCAGATGGAGGATTTGGAGGATGCTGGGACTTTGGGAAGTGTGTGGTGCTTAGGAGATTTGTTCTTCAGCATGGTTTTACTATGGAACAAAAAATCGAATTTAAATAACTCTATAGATGCATAATTTTAATTTATAAAGTACTCTGAATTTCTTTTAAAAATGCCACCGAGTTTGCCATGACATTTTCATACTGAAAAGAGAATTGTTAATCTGGACAACTAAGTTTCTGGCCTTTAGAGGGGAAGCTTCAAGCACAATAATTTGATCAAAACATTTTCAGTTCTGTTTATGAATCTGGGAATATGTATCAGCTAAATTGTGTTTGTGCTTTTAATATTAATGGAAACAACAGTAAGAATCTGCATAGACACAGAGGGATCATCATATCCAGATCCCCCAAAACATAAAAAACGGGACACAGGGTAGGAGAAGGAATTCAGAACCATCCTCCTCGTCTTCTGCTTTTCCGTTCTTTCTTATGCAAGAATCTTGTTTTGCACTGCCAGGGGGATTAGGAATGGTATGCAGGAAAACGTGCACTCAGTTTCTAGGGAGTAGTACATTTTCTGGTTTCAAATTACTTAACTGTTTATAAACAGTATCTTTGATAAAGGCCATTGACATCTGCCTAGAAATGTCATCAATGTGTTCCTCAACTTTTTGACCAGCATTACCTAAGTGGAACATTTCATAGGGTTTTTTGTTCTAAACCGTGTATAAAATTAAATATGTGATCTCAGAAAGCTGGTTCACTAATCAAAAAAATCTATCTTGTTCAGGCCAGCTATCAGCTGTGATTTTGATGAATGATTGATGTTAGACTTTTAAATAGTTGGGGTTTTTTTGTTTTAAGTTTAGTGAGAAGCCAAAACAGTGTCACTATGAAATGATCCCAGCTTCTATTAACAGGATCAACAGATTGCTAAGAGCTAATGCAGTAGCAGCACTGTACCTAATAGAGAAAATATCTACTTAGTTGATTTTTTTGATTGCTGGCAGTACATGTGAAATGGACCATCCACTTATTGCTGGCAAATTAAATACAGACCAGTGCTAATATAATACAACTAAACTGACTGTATCATCCACACATTCATTTTTCCTGATGTTTGCAAAGCAAACCCATGACCAGTATTGTTTATTAAAGACACTACCTTCAAATGCTGCTCTAGATCCTTCCCTTTCAGCTGCATGTTGTCAGACCATTCTTTCTGTTAAAATAGTCACCTTGCTCTAACAGGTGCCAGTGCTATTTTGCTTTTGGGTAGTTTTGAACCCACTAGATCCATCTCTCAGTCTACACCAGACTGACTGAATTTTAAATGTGTACTAGCAATAGGTGGTTGCACAGCATGGGGGACAGATTATGTATACAGATTTCCCCCCCCCCCATATGATCCTGACTGGTAAGCAGGTCCCTTTCTAGAGCCATCATTTCAGTCTCTCTACTCAGTCTGTGGTTAAAACAGTTGCTATCACTTTCTTGCCCTTCTACCTCATTCCTAGCCATTAAGACCTTATTCAATTAAATTGATTAGAGTTTATAGTGGAAGCTATGTTGGCACCTGTTACCGAATATGGCTCATCTTTTAAGTATGAAAACTGCCAGAAAAGCATTTTGCTGGTTCATTGAGTATGAGAAATTTGCAATAGAAAATGTATCCTTGTAGCACTTTTGCTTTCAATATGCAAGTCAAACATTTTTCACAGATTCAGAGCATGCTTCAAATAAATTCTGAAAAAACTGCTAATGTAAAACTTGTCTTTCACTGAATCCCTGGAAAAACTTTCAAGTCTTGTGTTAGCATAAGGGGAGTTGTTACTGATACGTTTTGATCCATGATTTATGGAAGATGTATATCAAAGAGTAAATAGTTGTCTGATACATGACAGATACTGCTATTGAGTTTTGTGGGGAGGGGGCTCAAAGTAGTAATTCTGGTTTTTGTTTATGAGAAACAGAGCAGATAATCTGTGGACTCTGAGATGCACCACTGCTTTGATGACAGGACATTAGACGTGGTGACCAGGACTGATTTTGCAAAATGAAGTAATAGTTTCATATTATCTTTGCATGAAACTTTTTACATCTCTCACAAAGCCTTCCTTGTGGTGTAGCTTCAATACAATGTATAAGTGGGTTCTACCTTAAAGCTTGTGGTTCAAAGTTAATTGTATTCCAGAGAATTATTGCTTCCCTTCTCCACTTCCTTCTTTGGTCAAGCAAGCACAAGGGTTCAAAGGGGAACAGCAGTGCCGTGAAGGGGATGAGAGAAGATGAGAGGAGCTTTAATATCTAATATCAGTCACAGGGCAAGACTTACTTGCTTCCCTCTGCCCACACCCCTCCGACAGTGAACTCATCCATCTGGAGTTTGGTCATATAAGAAGATTGGGCTGTATATCTTCTATGAAAGTTGTAATCTGCTTATCTGTTGTTGTTTGCCTTCCTAATTTAGTTTTCTTTCTCTTTGTGCTAAAAAAAGATAATTGCTCTTTTACTGGTAGTTCTCTGGATTAGTAATGCAGAAAAACAATAACATAATGTCTGGGGTATTGCATTTTCCTCCTAGAGGTATGCAGCAGTGTCACAAGTCCAGGGCTGTTACACTTGCGGAGTGAGTACCTAGAGAAAGGGAAGCCAGTGAGCTGGGAATTTTTACTTTAAAACAAATTGAATGAGTGAATAAAGAAAATCGTTAAGGCTTCATCTATAAATACTCTCTAATTTAAATTCGCATCGGCATGAAATTTTAAAGATTTATTTCCATAATTTGAAGTAAAAGGTATTTGTTTTAGGGGTGATTAATTCATACACTGCCTTATGGGTAAGGGAAAATTGCAGGATCAGGGTAGTATAAATTAATGGTTGGAGTATGTGTACTAAAACTGTGAGAAAAGATTTTAGTTAAGCTTTCTTTTAGTTCCTTCTTCCTATTAGCATAGTGGTTGTAGAGTTGCCTGATTCATCAGTGTTGAACAGGTACTGGCTTTATCACCAGAGTAAATAAAATTATCATCTCAGCGGTTAAACAAAATTACCCACACCAGAAAAACGATGGACAAGAATAAAGAAACAGAAGGAATTTATTACCTGTTTTAGAGTGGGAAGTAGTTAGAACAACTGTGTGGTTCAATGTTTTTTAATTTGTGTGGAAAAATACACCTTCTTTAAGAAAAGAAAATATTTTGAAGTATGATCATGCTAAAACTTAGTAAATATTATGTGTAACAGCTAGAGCTCAGGCACCAGAGTCCTTTACCCAGACATCATCCTGCAAATCCATCAGAGCAGCTCTACTGCTCTTGCTGACCAGAAAGTGGAGTTGTTTGTGTGAGTTATTAGGGGGACAGCTGTTAACAGCAGATGTCTGTGCAGGGGCGGTGCTGTGCAAGCTCCTGTTTTGTTTACGAGGTAATCGCTTTTGAGCATTTGGGTGTGTGTGGGACAACTCCTCTTCTGCAGCCTTTCTTTTCGACATGCTGGCCTGTGCCTGGTTCTCTAATAATTTTTAGAAGGTTCAGTGTTCTTAATAATTACTTTAGTAAATAAAATATAAGGATTTCTTTTAATGTTTTCTTTCTTTCCTATGTTATTAGCAAATTGCCTGATTTCCCTGCAAGGCTGTTTAGTGACTAGAATGGAAAGCACATCACAATACTTTCTTCTTTTTCTTCTTTTTTTTTTTTTTTTTTGATATTGGTACTTATGAGGATCATGATATTTCAGATCTTAAAGACAATTGCAGCACCTTGAATATCTGCTGTCCTTTGTCACTCCCTGGATCCAACCCAGACTTGAGGCCTTGTTTCCATGGAGGCAATGCTTGTTATTAAAGATATTTTTTCTACAGACAAACTTGTGAATTCTCACGCCTTTGGTTCAAGCTTTATAGTTTTAAGCCTTATCTGGAGCTTTTATGTTCTATCTTCTTTTATCTTCTACCAGAAGGCTTTACGTTGCAAACTAAGGTTATGATGTTTGCATGTTTTACTTCTCAGTTGCTCTGTGAACAGCAAACAAGAGATGAAAAGCTTACACCACAGTTCTTTCCTTCACACAGCAGCATTACAAGTCCTTGAACATGGACAAAGTGTGTTTTATTTCATTACTCTTATTATCTGCACATTTTTCAAAGCATGAATATCTATTGGCAAATACCCTAAGTTACAGCTAGGCTCCTCCCTTGCTTTCCCTCAAGACAAACCAGAGTTGTGGGAGGCTTGAACTGGGAATATGTTTCTCTGCAAACTGTTTTCCCCATGAATCCTGTTGATTTATTCATGGGTTTTTTTTCAGTAAAGGTTTAACATTTCTGTAGTTTGGGGAGAGGGCTACAGCATGAATTTTTAGGCCAGAAGACCCTATCTGATTATCAAGTCACCTGCTGGCATATTATTTCACCCGTTTTATCTCTTTGAGTTGCAGAATTGTGTACATCAATTTTATTGCTAGAATCATAGAATTCCAACAGACTTTTAGGTTTTGACAGATGGGAATCTGCCATTGTAAGTGATAAACTGTTACAGTGGTTAATTTTCTCTCTGTGCTTATTTTAGCTTTCCTTCATTCACCACTCTTTCTGCATTATAGAGGCCTTACACTGTGGGTTTTCTTCCTGCAAATGTGCTTATATATCCTGTTCTGGGCACCATTCAGTCTCTTCTGTTAAACTAAACAGGTTGAACTGTTTAAGCCTCTTACTGTAAAGCTTTTGTAATACCCTAGAATCATTAGTGTTGTTCTTTGCATATTATTTTCTATAATTGTACCAATCACAATCAAGTGAATCATGTAGCAAAGGTTTTTCAGATAAACACTCTTTTCCTTCTCAGAATTTTCTGAACTTTTCCTTATGGAGGCTCAATAAGTCTGATAATAGCTTAAAATTTTTTAATAGATTTTTCCTGCTGAGGCGCAACTTGATGGTGTTTAAATACAAGGAGGACTATCACATTTTTAGTTGAAAGAGAAAAATCTATCTCTATAATTAATAGGCATTTTGAAATGTAAAACTAATAGACATTTTGAAAACAAAGTTTAGAATGAAAAGAATTATCAGAAAAAACATATAAGGAAATAGGTATGTATGCAATGTAATTGGAAGCAACTGTTCTCTTTGTTCACTGTAGCTAATACACAGGGTACTGAGACTTTGGATTGCAATAAAGATAAGTTAGGATGTGTTGGGAAAACTTTCTAATAATAAATACACTGAAGTACTAGAATGAATTTCCAACAGAGGTTGTGGAATTTTCATCGTTGGAGGGTTTACATACAGATTTGCCAGAAATAGTTAAGTATAGTTGATCATGGTTTGGATTTGGGGGATGAGGAAGCAGATGGCATTTGAAGATACTTTTACTGTTTCTTTCAAAATTTTTTGACAATAGATATTTCTGCAGAATTTATGAATCTGTGATCCTAGCAAAGTCGATGTCTTCCTTTGAGTTCACTGAGTGGGAAGTTGAAACTTGAAGCTATCAAAAAATCTGATGACCTGAAGTTGCTCAGATGCTCTTACCCCCTGAATACTCACAGGTAGTGGATGGTGCTGGTGATTTCCTGTTTCCCTAAATCATCTGAAGCTGTTTTGGGGCAGATGGAGGGATTAGGTAGAACACCAAGGTACTTGCCAGTCCTATTTTTATTAATTCTAAGATTTTAAAATTTGATTCTGAGCAGTCTCATTAAAAGTGGCCATACATACAAAGGTCTCATAAAGAATAACCTGCAGTAAGGAATGCTATGGATTAGCAAAGCCCTGGCATGACTTTTTGCGTTTTTGCAGATTCTACTCATAAGTGTTATTAGGTGTTTCGCTTGCCACCCTATATCTGCATCTCCTCAAGTTCCTCTTACACCCAGTTTAGAATAACACTTTTTTTGCCTCTTAAGAACAGCAAAAATAGATCCTTTTCCAATCAGATGACCTTAATTCTTTCAGGCTGTCTGTTAGCAGGAAGACAGTTGTTCTAATGAAAAGAAGCACCTCAGAGCCACCCAGTATCATTAAGGTGACCAAGAGAAAAAAGATTAAGTTTTGGGCCGGCTAAGCAAGGAAAGTTTACTGGCAAGAATAGGAAGCTCCTCCTGTGAGCTTGATTCATTGTTAGATGTAGCAGAAAAGATCTTTTGGATCAAGTGTCTCAGAGTTGTGTGAGTCTTTTGAATGAGGAGAAATTGCACTGGCCTTTCTTATGGTTTGTTCTGTTGAATAATCGTTGTCATGATGCATTGACTTCTGAACCATTTTTTTTCCAGTGTGAGCTTTACTGGTTAAACCTGAGATTTCTTACGTAACTGTGAAAGCTTCTCTGTGCTTCAGTTTCATTTCCAAAATCAGAGTGTTATTTGCCTGCCTCAAAGCATCTATGTAGCAAACCAAGATCTTTTTAATAAAGTTACCCAAATCTATGATGTATCAAACTAGCATAATGGCAAAGGTGTGAAACTGTGCCTACAGAGGGTTTGGGGGCTGACTTTCTAAAACTGTTAAAGTGACACATACAAGATGTGTCATGTTTTTGCTTTGCAAATACAGTCTCAAGGTGATAAAAGGATTAAAAAAAATAGTGTCTGTAAAGTTCTTAGGATTCTTATAGGTTTCACTTTGCAAGTGAAAAGCAAAGTTATTCTTTTTTCAGGATAATAACTAGTATATAACTAGATAACTGTATACTATATACTAGTATATAACTAATAATAACTAGATAACTAGTCCTGTTGTTTGAGGAAGAGGAACTTACCAAGGTAAGCTCACATGAGGATACTCAGCTTCAGACAGCCTCTCATAATCAGATTTTGGAATGTATTTGTACACTTAAGAACGCAGAGAAGTCCATAGCAGGATTTCTAGAAGCCTCCAGACACATTTCCTGAGTAGGATTAGGTGATTTTAGGCTCGACTTTAACCTTAGAAAAGGGGGACATGCAGTTCAGTTATGGCTTCAGAACAAGTTACTGCCTGCTAGCTTGATCATCATAGTTGTCTTTGTAAATGATATTTTACCTGTTGTGAGCAAAATATGTCATGTTAACCCTCAGTTTAAGAGTATTAAACAAAAATATTTTGTCTAACATCTAGGTGAGTTAGGAGCTTAGACACAGACAGTTATAATAACTCTGCTGCTAAATGCTATCTTGATTACATTCAGTTGTGCATCCTTGGAAAGTAATGATGCCATTACATGCCATTTATACTGATTACATATACTGAGCAAATGGTCTCCAAATATTCTCTGATAGCATTTATTCAAATATATTCTGAATGACAGTATTCCTTTCTCTAATTGTTATTACTTTATGTCATTTGTATAGATGAAGATAAAGCTATTTGCCAAGTGATCAAGAGAATTCACAGGTTTATTCTTCTTCTAGAAATATGACTTTGTGATCTAGTAGGAATAATCTTGACCCATAGCTGAAGGAAAGTATCTTTAAAGAAATGAGAAAGATAAAGACCAACATCCCACTGAAATTCTGTTACCTCTGAAAACTTCAGCCTGAATATGTTACCTATAATTTAACGTGTTGATGTGTAGGCATGAGTTCTTGTGTTTTAGACAATTTTTCATGATCAGAATCAGTTTGGTCCCATCTTTTTTTTCTTTTTTTTTTTTAAATGTCTTTTTGTTTGGTCCAAATAGTCTGCTTCTCTGAGGTAAACAAGATTTCTTTCCTTCCTCATTCGCAAGATCTGAGTTAGATTCTCTGCTTTGTTCTTTAATAAACGTTGCTGACTAGAAGCTGAAGTTGAAGATTCAGTGATCAGATATAAACTTTTGAAAAATAATTTGCAAAAAAAGGACATAAATAATACTCCCTTTTCCTTTTCTGATGTTGTCTGCCTGTGAGTTACTGCTTAGGCTGCTATTTCTATTGATCTTGATAGACAGATTGGCTACCCTTGTGAGGATTAAGGGTTTGGGCCTGTGAAAAGGTAGAGAATCATTTCAAGGTTAGCCTTTTCCCAACCTCCATTAACGCGATTCAGTATTTAAAGAAATTCTATAGGCATTGATTGTCCTTTTAAGCATCAAAACATTTTATCCAATAACTATGAGTCACATTTTTTAGACAGTTTACTTGTTGCAAAAGGCCAAATAATGCAAATATATCTCTTTGCTTCTATTTCTCTGCTTGCAAAAAATAATTGCTTTCATTTTGTTTTACCTTTAGTTTATGACAGGACAACTGCAAATGGTTTTACATTATTCAGAGAAGAAAATGGACTAACTGGTAGGTTCTGAGAGGCTGCATCTGTGAGAACTTATATATACATACTGCGCCATAAAGACAGAGAGAACAGAAAGAATAAATCTTATATAAAAATCATTTCTAGGTGTAGATAAAGATGAAAAACTTCTAAATATTTCCCACTGTAGAATAATCCAGGCTGTCTGCCTATATTTAAAAAAAGTATTTTAGAGATGTAGAAACAGGGATATAGGGTTAAATTTACATAGAATCTCCTTGAGAAACATAATTTAACATCTTCCTAAGAGCTGAATAGAGGATTTAATTACCCAATTTTTTTGTGTAATTCCACAAGTTGGGAAGCAATAGCTTCTGACCTAGGCTTTCTCTCTTCAAAATTTACAATATACCAAACTGAGAAGTAAAGGAAATATAATTGAATTTGCAGGTAGTTTCTGTGAAATTTTTCATTTTAATAGTCTATAACACTAATCTTAAAAAAACAAAATTAAACTGGCAAAACAGAGAACAAAAAGCTTGAGCAACCCCTTCTACTGACACTAGTAATTCAATAAACTCACCTTTGATACTTTACAGGGGTCTATAACTGAGTCCTGAGTGCTCTTAGCTGTTATCACTTCACGGATATTCTATTCATTTACAGTATTGCTGGCCTCATGTGGATCTCAAGTGATTTCAATAAATAGCATTTTTGCACAAAAATTCATATATAACTTAAATAAAAATGTCCTTGAACATGTTTAGTGTAATATTAGCAGGGGCAACATTTATCTGTGTTTTCAGTCTGTTGGATGAGAAAATTTTGCCAGGGTATAAGGTGATTCTGAATTTACTACATCAGTTGACAACAGTCCTTTGAACATCTCTACTAACACTGAAAACTTCACGTCTCTGGATTTAGTGCTTTGGATTGTTAGGGCAAATTACTAATTCAAATGTTATGTCGACTCAGCAAGGTGAAACAAATGTCCACATATTCATACTGGACTCTAGGAAAACCTTTTTCTTTAAAAAAAAAAAAAAATCAAAATAAGGTAGGCTCAGGTTCAGCAGGCAGTCTATTTGTTAAACAAGAACAAGTACTAGTACTTGGAGAAAGAATTTCTGTAATGTAGAAAGAAGGAAAGAAAATATTACTAAAAATAACACTTATATGACTTAGGAATTGCTACTTGGTTCTAGATGTCCTCCTACAGAATAATTCAACAGAAAAGAAGTATAGGGATAAGGAAGGGTGATGGTGACTTTTAGAATTTTAGAAAGATTTTCATGAGAGGAAGACACTGAAAGGAATGGGGTGGTTAGATTTGGAGAGAGCTTCAGAAGCTCTTCAATATAAGCTCTTCATAGCTAACAATCTAGCTTCACTGCTTTCTCAAAATGAGAAAGCTATTTAGGCTTTTTATAAGAACTAAAGAATACTGGTGAAATTGAATGATAATACTTTGAAAAGCTATAACAACATTCTTAACTTTTAATCCTGGGTAGACTTGTAGAATAATTGTTGTTGTCAGAATAGATCATTAACCCTTTCTGGTATGACTTCTACTGAAATAAGAGACAACTGGAATTTCAGTAAATGGTGCTTGTAGCCCACTAATATCTCATTCAATTTCTGAAATTCTGCTCATTCTGAAAAATCTAATCTGGTTTTAAAGAGCTGAACTGATGATGAATCTATACCGCCTTGAGTAAGTGGTCCAATACCATCATTTCTTGGTTTAGCTAAATATGTTCTGAACTAGAATTTGTTTTGTTCTTTCTCAAAGAATAGGCTGTTTTACAATGTAAAATAATTATTGTAGCACTTTTGCTAAGGTCTGTGAAATTCAATATCTTTTTGAAACGTGGACACTAGAGCTGAATGCCACAGTCCACCAAAAGCCTAACACCCTGGTATAGAGAGAACACTTTCCTGATCTCAAATCCATATTTCTGTATTTAGGTTTTGAGCACCATGTTAATTAACTCAGAGGCTTATCTTGTATAGTTTTCTCTGCTGTGGTCCTGAAATTCTTTTAAATGCCACCAATTTTGATGAGAAGGTTTTTTTTTTTAAGCATCACCTCTGTTCTTTGTTTCTGTGTATACAGTTCTTTATCTAACTACTTTCAAATTACACTAATTAGAATAAATGCCTTCTTGCTACAGTATGGACACTGGGGCTTAAAAGCAGTAAAAACCAGCTCATACATTTCTGTGGACATCCTCAATTAAATGAACAAGGATAAAAAATACACTCAAGAATTTTTATGTCTTCAGCATAACACAAATGATAACTGACAAAGATTGGAAAAAAAATGAACACTGCAGGAATCGGGATAAGGGTAAAGGTATTTGAAGTATTGTCTGAAATCTCTAATTCAGTGTAGCCTCAAAATGTGTCCTACTTGTTATGCTAAAATGTGTTGAGTCAAAACCCCTTTGTAGGATTTCCTTGTTTGGGTTTTTTTTTGTTTGTTTGTTTGTTTGGTGGTTGGGGTTTTTTTTGACTCCTTGTTGGGTTTTTCCCCCCCCCTTACCAAGTTTCAGTTCCTGCCATTAGCTGTTATGGAATTGTCTGAGGAGAGGGTTAAATTTTATATGATGTTTTCTAACCTCCCAGACCACCTGGAGAGTATGTAGATTCTGTACTATATAGAACGCAGAAAAGACACCTCATGGGAAAAAACAATTACTAAACACTGATTATATAACTAAAACGCAATATGGGAAGTTTTTATATTTTAAAATGCAGATTATATATAGTTTTAATAATCTGCAAGTATCCTGCAAAGTTCTGCCAAGTGCATGAACATGGAAAGGAAGGAAAATCTAAGTCATAGAAGTTGGAAATATAAAAGGCATACTGGGTTACCTACCTGATCTCTTGCAAGTGCAAGGTAGGTTCCCGTTGCCTATTTTTGACAAGCTGCAAGCATGGGATATCAGCTAAGTGGTTCTGGTTCCTTCAAAGAGGGACTGTTCCCTGAAAGTTTTGTATTATTTACTTCCAGTATGACAAGAAGCATACGTTTTGAAGTTGCACTGGAATGACAACAAAATCTGGTAGGCATAGATCTAAAGAGAGAGCTTAGATGGATGTCATGTGGGAAATGTCTGGTTTCTAAGTATTATGTTCACTACTGTGATCTATCCTTTTTATCAGAGTAAGGACATATTATATTTACTTGCTGGTAAGAAAGCTGTGTAGATAGCCATGCAGCTTTGAAATACAGACGACATCATTGGAAGGATGAAAATTTCTGTCTTGGAATAAAACTAGATTAGGACTGTAGGAAGAGCCATTTCATCACTAAGGACTTGCATTAATTGAGTAAACGTTAAAACTCTTGCTCTCCTACCCCACTTGGGTGCTGTAAAGATGTTTCTAGGCTACTTCTGCTTTTTGCAAGATTAAAAAATATATTTGTCAACATACATTCTATTGAAAAATTATCCCATTTACATTTTAATTGTTTATGTGAAAAGTGCTTTTATATCACAAAATAAATATGAATACAAATTTCTCTTTTCCCCTAAAGGCACATATTTGACAAAGCTTAGAAATGGTTCTGCTTTCAACAAAAATATGCGTATTATGTGTTTTTAACCCATTCTAAAATAGAAATTCTGTTCCCATTGAGTCAACTGTTGAGATTCTTAGAAGTTTAAGTTTGCTTAGGAAATAGCAATGGAAGTGGAATATGCTCAGCTGGAAGAGAGAAAATGCTCCACAAGGCAGCTCACATTTCTGAATTACTTTTTGCAAGCTCACTAGATCAGATGCACTTCTTGCCGTGCTGTGGAAGTGGAATACTCAGAAGCCTACTTCAATGTCACTGTTTCCTTCGAAAATACCACTCATGCTAAATACCTGCTCTGACACTGGTTCTCTAGAGCCTCTAATTTATGGCATAAAATATCATTATTTTTCACAGAGCAGAAAGATTTCTTACATTATCCCTTAGATTTTTTTTTAATATCATATTGAGCATTTATAGCTGAATGTGTACCTTCAAGCATTTCCCTTTTATCCCCTAATTTTTCCCATTCATAGAGCATAAGTGTCCAATTTAACATCAAATTTCTCTTCCATGGGTTTAATAGCACTTAGTTTGGTACTTATGGAAATTTCATAGGTAGAACCAATCTCTGTCAGCTTCCCCAGGGTGGAAATTACAGGGCGTGGGAGAGAATATGAAGCTACTGAGGGAGAACTCCCTGGAGTGATCTCCCTATCTTCCTCTCCAAAGCATATTAACAATAATTTCTGAAGTGCCGCAGCTGTATTTGGAGGTTTTTTTCTGATAAATAGAAGAAAAGAAGATAAAATCTTTTGCAAAATCTTCTAAGGTAAAAGCTTTGCCCTCCAAAACCTTATGCTGGATGTGTCAGCTGTGCTTGCAATTATGAGCAACTCCATTGAAGTTAAAAGATGCCACTGTCCAATAGTGTTCACAGCAGTGGAGTTCAAATTACAAAATTACACTACTGAAGAACACTCCATTTCCACAGCTGTGAAATTATTAACTCTCAGAAAATGGCAGAATATTTTTTTTTATTATTTCCCAGCTTCTAAATTAATACCATCACTGTTGATTAAACTCAAGGTCACACAAATTCTACAGAAAATGGTCTCAGATTCTATGGTTGCTGGTTTCTGTGGCAACATAATTCATAACAAAAAGCTTAATTTTATTGTGAAAGTTAGTGATGCTTTTAGCGCCATAACCCTTGGCAGTTTGTTTTGAAATTACCTTTTATCCTTTCTCTACAGTACAGTATGGTGCAGAATTTTTTCCTTTTACAAAACAAATGCTTGAGAGGAGTTACTGATAAAACATTTGGGTTGATGGATTGTCACTACTAGTAAAACGTCAGATGTGTGTTAATCAGCTTTCATCGCCTGCAACCTTGATAATATAGTGGGGGTAGTGTTTGCTGTTAGATCTTTAGTTCTTTTGAAACGAGCTGGATGTTGTTCACAAGTACAACACCTAAAAGAAACAGCCCCCTCCCCCAGCTATCATCTGTATATAGATAGATAGATATATCTTTCAATTACTAGGTGATATTTACATTTGTTTTATTTTGAAAGTATAAGGGTGATATCTTAACTAACAGTCACTGCAAAAAAGGAATTGCTGTTCTTTATACGGTTTCTCTTTAACTTCATGGGGCAACTGCAAGTAACAAGGAAGAACTCTGACAAAAGTGTAGGTTTCTATTCACTGTACTGGGGACAAGTTCTTCCCCTGTGGGTTTAATGGATATTTCCAAGTGTGTCACTTCCTGACACTAGGTGAATGAAAGTAGGTTCATAGATATGAATTTTCTTGAAGATAACGGTAAAATTCCGTAGAAGTTAGTATTTGTTCTCTACTTCTAAGCAAAGTTTGTGTGATATTGAATTCACACTTATTTTACACAACCATAATTTTGTTCAATCAGGACAGTATCCATCCCTGTTTCTGCACTGTCATTTTTTAGGGGCAGTTACTGCCTTTACTTGTAAGTCTTTGATATCTTTGAAATCCTTTCCCACCTATCTGAACTACATCCAGTGTACTGACCTTCCAGTCTTACTGAGCTGTTCAGTGCTCCTAACACTGTGTTGAGGAGGGCTATGCTGGGAAACTGTAAATAACTTAAGTAGGTTTTTTACCGTTAACTTGTTTTCCTATATTAATGTGCAATGGTAAAGTGTGACCTGTGTTCTTAAGTGAGTAAGATTGGCGATAAAATACAAACTAAAGGATTTATACTTCTCTCTCAGACAAATACTGGGCACTATTTCATCCGAGTTGTCCCTCTGAAGGATGTGTCTAAGACTCTTCCAATCTGAATGGAACAAGATCAGTCTAAACTCCTCTGTGGGTAAGATCCATATTGCAGATCACCATTGCAGTCAATCAGAACTGAGATTTCTTCAGTGGACATTTGATGCAAACTATATAATCACCCTTATACAAAGCACAATTGGAAGTCTGAACTAGTTGTCTGCCTCTTCCATCAGGAGATCAAGTATGAGGAAGCAGTTGTCAGAAATTGCTGATGAGATGCACTGATAAAGTTGTGTAAATACTGTTACCCACCTCATGTCTATGCAAAGCCCAGTGGAAGCTGAGTTATAATTATGCTAAATTATAGAAGAATTTTTATATAATTTTATATTCAGATGTGTCAAATATAATTTAAACGGTATGAGATAGGCCCATAGTTTTTTCTGCTTCATACTACCCTACAGTTGTGGCCATTCAGTGAAAGCACAACCTCTTGTCACAAGCACCATTACCAAGTTTCATTATGCCTTCAAAGAAGGCCCACAAGAATGTGCTTTCCCCAGTTGCAGCCTGATGCTGAAGTCTGAAGTTGCTATATGAAGAGGATGAAGTCAACAATTTCTGACTCAAATTTGCTGTTGGTCTGCTTCACTAGATCAATGATGAAAAAGAGTCTGGTTTAGCAAAATATTTAAGGCCCTGTCTAACTTCAAGCACCTAATTTAAACTTAAATCTAATTTAAATCTGATTTAAATCAGTAGGATGGTCCATGTGCCCAAATACATAATGCAGCATTAGGACCTATGTAAACAGGACTCAATCCAATATCCTTAAGGTCTAAGGTTCTTAGTTTTTCTTTAGTGGTAGGAAGATTCTAATTACTAGTATACTAAGGTTCTGTGGAAAACATTCTTAAAAACCTTTTGAACAATGTTCTACAGAGGAAAGAAAGCCAGAAAACTAGTATAACAATATCCTTGTATTCTGGTAAGCTGGTAGTACAGAAGCACAAACCCTATTGATGTTTGCTATTGATCAGAATGTTTATAGACAGCTCTTCCTATTTTTCTCTCTATATTTCTTCCTTACTCCTGTGAAATATTAATAATGATCATCTTTATTACATCAAAATACAGAAACAAAGTATAAATTGTCATGGTTACAATTTTTTTTAACATGGCATTACTGGAGAATCAGATTAGTTTAAGAAATGTATAATTCATTGTCTGGATGGTAGTCACATTGCTGGATGCTGACAAAATCATATTAATCTTTTTTTCTAGCTAATTGGGGTTTCTGTGCCCCTTTCATGAAAGAGTATCCTATTCATAAATCTAGTACATCCAGGACTTATGTTGCGTTGGTTTTATTATTATTGTATCACTGTTTCAGTAGTTCAGTTTTAGAACTGCAGACATAACTGTCAAGGAGATTTACAACTGACTGTTATCCCAGCATTTTATAGCTCAGACTGCACTACAGTTCCTTTAAAGACTTAACACTTATCCTGTGACTTCAGTTTAAAAATACAATTTGCGTCTTTCCATCGACAAGAGCTGTTGGTACCATGAGGTACTGGAGTAATCTGTTGCCCACAATACATTTTTACTTATTTTGGATAGAATTCTGAGTTTCCAACAGTAATGATTTGCTGCTAAACTAGAAGTTCATTATCAAAATGCACTTCTCCCCTCCATGCACATCTTTCCTGCCCGCTCTGGCTCATAGCACTGCTGTTCCTTTCCATGTTCTACATTCCAGAACCTGAGAGCAATAAGTGAAAAACTACACAAGAAAACATGTTATTTCCTTTCCCCCTGTTTTAAGGGTTTCTAGAGAGAATACTGAAACCAAAACTCTGCTTTGTCAGGGGTTGTCTATCACTATCTTCATTTTTTTTACCAATATCCTGCACTTCCCTGAGTATTTTACTTCTCCAACTATTTTTTTTCTTTCTTTCTACCTACAAATAGCCAAATTCATCCATACCCTTTTTCCTCATCACTGTTACTAACCTGAAAAATCTGATGTTTCCCTCTACTCTGCCTGTCCTCCCTCAAAAAGGAAATATCCATGTGGCTTATCATTTGTACCTTGAAAAATATTTATTGCTCAATGTTCTCCTTGATATGTAGTTCACCTGCTGTTTTTCCTGATGCAATCCTTCTTTGACAAATCTCTCACTGAACAGGTTACCAGTTCAACATCTCATTGGCGAATACCTGTATGGGGGTGTGGTCAAGCTCTGTGAAGATCAAGGAAGGAAAAAAAGGGGTAGAATATGCACCTCTCTATGTTTCTGTAAATTACTATTTTAACTACTCATTTGTGTGTATAGTAAATGTATACATGCATATAAAATAACTCAGAATTGCAATTACAGAGCAAGAAGTAGTTGTTAAGAAATAGAACATCATTTTGTTATGAACAGGGGAATTAATGAGGCCTGGCTTCCTATGGATTTAGGTCCTTTGTCTCCTAAATCCTCTCTTCTAACTGCATTACTCCCAGTTCCTTCCTAAGTCTTCTGTGATGATCCCACTGGTAAGAAATGGCGCTTTCTGCAGTTAACATGCAGCTGCCAAGAAGTATATAAAGGCTGAATCCTGTCTGTCTGTCCCTCTGTTAGAGCACTAATTTGTTTCTTTCCTGTACACCTGCAGATTTCCAGAATGTGTGCAGGATCTTCAGACTTTATCTTTCAAATTTGTCCACAGCTGGCTAGTATTTGCTGTAGGGAAAAAAAAGTTAACAGACTTAGTGTTATTAAAGATGTCTTCCTCCTTAAGTACCAAATTAAAAATGAGATCAAATTAAAATAAATGGTTTGTGTAGAATAAAGTAATTTTGGAGCATCAGTTATTATTCCAAAAGAGTCTTTTACTCTTGTTATAATAATTACTGAGTCTATTGAACAAATAAAGTGCTAGTAAAAGGACATACAACTCTGAGAATTTGAACCCACATATATTATTTTAACATGTCTGAGCATCAAATACAAAACAACCACCTCATTGACTGTCCTGCATAATGGAACTATCAGAATTCACAGCCACTAGACATACACTTTAGGCAGGACAACACTTGCCCTTATCAGTACTTGGCCAGTGAAAGCAAACAACTGGTGAGCATGGGAATAAAAAGATCGAAACAATGAGCCCTCAGCCCCTGAGGGAGAGCTAGAATGTATTGTCAAATGATGATCCGAGAACTGAACTCTAACTAGATGATAAAAGTCTTGGGGTCAGTAGAGATACTGCTTTTATGGCACATCATGACTTTCCACATTTTCCATCCCACTTAACTTTTCCACATTCCAGACATGGTCATTTTATTTCTCCATCTCAGAGGAACTAAGGACTTCGTCACTCCCCCTACTCCCTTTTTCCTGGTGGTCGTCTTTCATTCTCTTCCCACCATCCCCACTGTCTACACAGGGCAGTCATCCCCAGTTCTACCAGACCAAATAAGCCAAGTTTTTCCATATGGGGAGGTCTGAAATGAAGGCAGTCCTTCTGTGCACCTATATCAGATTAATATTTTTCTTTGATAAAATATTTGAAAAATTACAGCCTAGTATTGTTAAAGACCCAGTCTTTAAATAGAATTGAAAAAGAATCAAGAATTACATAACAATCCCTCCAAAATATGTACCCAGCGCCTCAAAGGTTACAGAATGTCATCTCGCCAGTTGAATCAGTAAGTGTGATGGTTTTTGTGCCAAGTAGCTGGATGACAGAATATAAAAATTGTATAATAAAATATTGTTCTCTAAAGAGCTCAGGCAGACATAGTATTGAAATGGAACTCTTAAGGAAGCATAAAAGTTCACTAGCTGAGTATTTGCCTCTGTTTGCTATTTCAAATAAATAACATTAAAATATAAACCCTGAATCCATATAAAAATAGCCTTGAAATGGTAAAAGGAGTTTGCAATATTAATGGATTAGAAATAATTCATCATCCTAGCATATTTTTGAGTGCTGTGTCAATTTATTTAAACTGTTTCAGTGCCTAAGGTTCTCTAAATCATTGTAACTATTGTAACTTATTCTGATGATAGCTTTGATTAACGTTAGCGGAATGAAGGGGATTTCAAGGTGTTTACTAGATTATTCATAATACAGCTATAAATTTAAAAATTGAAACAGTAGAAGGGATGGGAATAGAGAAAAATGCTCTGGAGAAGATCTGTAGAAGTATGGAGACAAGTACATTTGAAGGCCTAGACCCTTGTGGTATTGAAGCCACACAACCCCTCATGAAGAAAAGACCAGAAAGTTAATTTTAAATAGAATTTACTATATTGGAAAAACCTTGACTGCAGTCTTCTGGAAGTGCTGTTATAAACTTGAATCTAAAGTCTGCTCAGCAAAGCAGATGAGAGCACAAACCCCAAAGAAAAGGGAAAAAAAGTTGGCCTGAGACTGAAGGAAAGAATAATGTTATCTGCAGAGTTTTATCTGTTGGGTTTTTTTTCTTTTTCTTTTAAGATTACCTCTCTGGTATAAATTACCCTTTTTATTGAAAGAAATGTACCAGTGCTGCATATTCACATACTTTGCTGGAATGAGCCACAGCTTGCATGATGAAAGATGTGGCACAAGTTGTAGCTTTTTAACTGATTCTCAACAACGGAAGCAGAAGACACTTGTAAATACTTGAGCTAAAACACATTATCAGGAATGTATTTCCCTTGAAAAGGCTTCATGGCAGGAGCAGTTTCAAGAAACTCCATGAATATTTACTAAAGATTTTAACTTGGGGACAAGAAAGGAACATGCTGAGACACTGTGGGTAGCTTATTGTATCATATACTGTATTTAGTTGGTGATTAATGAGATTCAGGTTGAGGTTGGTAACCGATGAATCTATACTGTAATTAATTGTAAACATGAAAGGAAGGAATTTGTGAGAGTGGACAGTGGAAGATGTGTGTGACTTTCAAGCAGTTCATGCAAACATGACATTTGGATCTTCATGCTGGTGTCAAAATTGTATGGCTTAGAAGATAAGTGATCTAGAAAACTGTAAACTGGGTGGTGACTGGATGGAAACTAGACCAAGTAGAAGTTCCTCAGATATTTCACCCGGGGACTCCAGAGATTCAAAACAGTTTTGTTTCCCAGGCAGGTCACTTCTAGCCTTTGAAGAGGCCTTCCAAAATGCTGTCTCCTCACCCTGGCATTTCTGCCTGTGTTGGCCCATCATAGTAGTGATATTTTTCAACTCTGGAATTTCAGCCTTTATGAATTTCTATCTTTTCCAAAGCCATGGATTCAGATTTGTTTTGTAAGCAGGAGACTGCTGCCAGATTCTGCTGTTCATTAATTACTGCCAGAGGCAGGCTCTTTGCTCAGCATCCTGCTGGATGAACAGTCTGTCAGAGACTAGCTGTCCCACTAGTTATGTTTCCTTCAGGCATTGCTGGACAGTTGGCAGCACCTCCTGACTGTCGTGGTTTAACCCCAGCCAGCAACTAAGCCCCACACAGCTGCTCGCTCACTCCCCGCACAGTGGGATGGGGGAAGAGAATCAGAAGGGTGAAAGTGAGAAAACTCGTGGGTCGAGAGAAAGACAGTTTAATAGGTAAAGCAAAAGCCACGCACATGAGCAACGCAAACCAAGGAATTCATTCAGCACTTCCCGTGGGCAGGCAGGTGTTCAGCCATCTCCAGGAAAGCAGGGCTCCATCATGTGTAATTGTTACTTGGGAAGACAAATGCCATAACTCTGAACATCCCCCCCCTTCCTTCTTCTTCCCCCAGCTTTATATGCTGAGCATGACGTTGTATGCTCTGGACTATCCCTTGGGTCAGCTGGGGTCAGCTGTCCTGGCTGTGTCCCCTCCCAACTCCTTGTGCCCCCCCAACCTGCTTGCTGGTGGGGTGGGGTGAGAAGCAGAAAGGACCGTGGCTCTGTGTGAGCACTGCTCAGCAATAATGAAAACACCTCAGCATGATCAACACTGTTTTCAGCACAAATGCAAAATATAGCCCCACACTAGCTACTATGAAGAAAATTAACTCTATCCCAGCCAAAACCAGCACACTGACACGCATCTCATTGCTCTCTTATCATCATTGCAGAAGTAAGTTAATGATCTTGTCCATGAATATCTTGAAGGAGGGGAACTTTTGAGATATCCTCTCTTCTGCATCAGGTGGTAAAAATCAAAAGGAATTAAACAGAAATTAAAAAAAACCCCAACCCAACAGTTGTAGCTTGATCCAGGGTGTCTGATCACAAAGGAGCATTTGCTGTAATAACTCAGCCAGCTTCCTGCTCTCTCTGGTTCATCTGCCCATTCCTGGTAGACCAAATAGACTCTGTCCGTATTCCCAGGCAGACTGCAGACAAACTCCACTGTGGTTGAGTGTATGTGATCATATGGCATATTTTCCCTGTGTTTTTTTTAGGACATAGGTTTATTATGATGTACCAACATCTAATAATACTTTTGCCTTTCACTTCCACACCTCTGTAATTAGAGTGATAATGTGTTCTCAGTTCCTTACCAAGTCTGCAATATGAAATTTATTTCTTCAGGTATTGAATCTCCCTTTTTCCAACATTCTCTTTCAACTCTTCTGAGTCCTTTTATTTTTCATTTTGGTATCTTAGCCAGTCTTCTGCATAAGCCAAATCTCCGTGATCCCAATTACATCATATTTCTTTTTAACTACTCTGTGTTGTATCTAAAAAAACCTGCTAATTTGTTCCTTCTGCTGCTTCTATTTTGGTAGAAAGAGTTGACTTGCATAGGACTCGTGCCCTCTTCTCTCTTCTCCTCTCCTCTCCTCTCCATTTCTCCAACTCACTTTCTCCCTGCTGCTGGGGGAGAGATTCTGCTTATTAGTTACTCTTTTAGTTTTATCCTGGATTGCTATTGCCCAAGATTTAACTCTTGACAGTCTATACAGTGTTCCATAAGAAAAAAGAACATTCCCTATATGTTTTTGTTTTTTTAAAAGAAAAAAAAAGGAAAAAAGAATCACTTTCTGAAATGTTTGACTGCTGATTTCAGTTAAAAAAAAAAAATCTTAGCCAAGCTCATGTGCTTATGTTTCTCCTGTTATTGTTGCTTATTTTTCTCTTCATCTTCCCTCTGTGATAACCTATTTGCCTTTTTTCATATTATTTGAAATAGATGCTGCTAACATTTTATTGAAATGTGCTGTAACCCAGAAAATTCTCTAAACACTGTTGCCAAGAAATTCAAAAGCACCTCAGTGACTTAGAAAAGAAAGAGCCATTGCCATAATCTAGCACTATGTGAGATGTTCCCAAATGGAAGCTGGCATTCTCCTCTGCCAGTGTAGTGCTGTGCAAGCATACCAGCATAGGTCTGGCAAGTCATATAGCCGCATATTATTGGTTTTCATCTCCTAAATCATGTAAGCAGTTCCGAACAATTTCTCATATCTAATTACAAGGCAGGATGTGAAATTTAAGACTGTGTGGGAAAACCCAAAACAATTAACTGTGCTGCAATAAGTTGCACTCAACTCTAATAACAGAAATCCTTTGTCAGAACCAGTCTTAGGGATGTATAACAGGCCACATGTATGAATGTGTCTGTGGCTGCTCAGTATTTTCTGGCTTCTAAGCAAAATCATTGAACTGGATTCTCTCTGGGAAATACTGTCATTCAAATGTGTGCATTATCCTCACACCATCTCCAGTCATAGCTGGGGAGAAAATGCAGCAGGGACAGGGAGTGCTGAAAAGCTGTACTGAAATGTGATTATTTGTGTTTGAATTGCAGTGACACAGACTGATTCCTAAAGCTGTCAAGGTCTCTCTGTACTATCTATGCATTGCACAAATGAGTAGTGAGAGTCATCATTAAAAACTTTGTAATTTAAACAAACAGAAAAGACCAGAGAGGAAGTGGACTCACATCCAAGCATCATATACAGGAAGAGCAACCAATAAAGCCTTGATGTGACTTGCAGCATAAAGTTTTATATGCTGCTTCTGTCCTTCCTTATTCTTCATTTCAGGATGTCCATCTAATAAAGTGCCCACCAAGTGTCACAGGGAAGAGCTGGATCCCCAGCAGCTTCAAAAACCACAGCTATGGGTGCTCAAAGCTCATCTCAGCATTTATGCAACATTGCTTTCAAGGAAGGGAACCCAGGACTGTGTTCCTCCAAAGGCAGAGAATCCCATGGCTGGTTTTATGTGTTTCAAAGGTGGATGGCTGCAAAAAACTACTTGTCAATGCAATATTAATTACTTTTCAGACAAATAGAAGTATTCTGCCCAAATTGGGCATTTGAGGTAAATTCAAAGAGTTTGTTATGGGCTAGAATGCTTTGAACAGAGTAGCACAAACCCCTAGATATGTGGAAGATACAGGAAGAAGCAAGGGGCTAGGGAGATTTCTAGGTCTTGTCACATGGCAGAGAGACTACAGGAAGTGTAGTGAGTTGAATTATTGATCCCTCTCATGTGGTAAGTGCCTTCTGTAACTCTGAATCCCATTAAGTGACAGAACCCTTGCAGTAAAGGTAATTCTTGAGGATATTACTCATTATTAATAAAGCCTGATTTCTACTTAACTGTATCCATTCCTTTGACCTCTCCCCTGTTACCTGTGAGAGATTATCGTTGCTCTGGAGTTCCCACCTATGAGCTAAGCCTCCCCTGCACCTGATATTGAGGTGGGTGAACATGCCAGAATGGACACGACTTAGCACTCTGTTTACCCTCTGGGCGCTGCTGGCCAGGCCTGGGCTGGGGGGGAAGGAGCTCTGGAGAATCTGAGAGCTGCAGAGACACTCACCCGCTCTCCTGTACCAAGTGCGCTCAGTCGGACCCTGCCCTGCCTGCCAACCCAAGCTCTCCTTGAACCTCTTGGGTAAAGAGACTTGCAAGACCAAGAGACAGCAAACAGGTTCAGTGCAGGAAGGAGAATTTGAGATTACAGCAGTGTCAGAGTTTCACAGATACACATTATGGACCATAAGTAAACTTTATCTTTTGGCACTTGGTAGAATACAATCCAAAGCCCATACTTAACCCTGTACTGTTTGAGGAGATTAGTGTGAGAGAGAGGGAGAGAAAGCCTGTGAGAATAGTGATGGGTTTCTTTTTTTTCCCTGTAATCTATGACTTGTAGGGCAAGGGTCTGTACTTAACAGTTTTGCTTACATTTAAATTGGTACTGGGAATCTTCTGGACCTGGGAAAGAAGTATTCAAATAAACCAAAGAAAACAGAGAAAATGTTGTCTTAGAGTACAAGATCTGTAAAAAGGGTAAAAAATGAGCTAAAGCGGAGATTATGAGAAACCCTAGCTGGATCCTAGAGGAGACTACTGTTGTGTGGTTGTTGTGGTTTAACCCCAGCCAGCAACTAAACACCACGCAGCCACTCACTCACTCCCCCCACACCCAGTGGGATGGGGGAGAAAATCGGGAAAAGAAGCAAAACCCATGGGTTGAGATAAGAATGGTTTAATAGAACAGAAAAGAAGAAACTAATAATGATAATGATAACACTAATAAAATGACAACAGTAATAATGAAAGGATTGGAATGTACAAATGATGCACAGTGCAATTGCTCACCACCCGCGGACCGACACCCAGCCAGTCCCCGAGCGGCGATTCCCCCCCCCCACTTCCCAGTTCCTATACTGGATGGGACGTCACATGGTATGGAATACACCTTTGGCCAGTTTGGGTCAGGTGCCCTGGCTGTGTCCTGTACCAACTTCTTGTGCCCCTCCAGCTTTCTCGCTGGCTGGGCATGAGAAGCTGAAAAATCCTTGACTTTAGTCTAAACACTACTGAGCAACAACTGAAAACATCAGTGTTATCAGCATTCTTCGCATACTGAACTCAAAACATAGCACTGTACCAGCTACTAGGAAGACAGTTAACTCTATCCCAGCTGAAACCAGGACAGTGGTAAATGACGTTCTTCAAGCATTTCAGGCTACCTTTCTGGGTCCTGCAGCACTTCTTTGAATGGCTGCCATGGTAACAAGCATGGCTTCAGAGGGCTGTAGAGTGGGCAAGGTGCTGAGCATACCAAAGTGTGAGTACCTGGAAATTCCTTAGCAGAGATATGTATCCGCTATGGTGTTACTTGTGCTGCATTTTTTTCTGACAGAGACATGGACTCTATGGGACACAATGCATTGATATGTGGAATATCTTGCTGCTACAGCTTGGCAAGTAGGCTAAGAAAATGGCTTTATTTTTTCTGAAAATATTCCTCTTCAATGGACTCTACAGAGAGAGCAACTGTACACTATGGTGGCTATTATCTGTCCTCTCACTGCCAGAGTTTTTCCACTGTAGCAGACAGTAAACGTCCCCTAAATGTATTCTGTGTCCCCTGACCCTCTGTGCTGCACATAGTCAACCATCACAGGAGGTAGAGCTATTCCAGAAGTATGTTCTTTTTCCACTGGGAACATTTACAGAGTGGTGGGCGATGTGTGGGAAATGAGAGAGGTCTTCAGCTGTCTTGGAGCAGATAGTCAGGCTTGCCAGAGGACTCGAACAGTGGTGCAGAACAGGGGCACTGAAATGAAATTGTACCCACATCCTCCTCCTCTCAAGCTCTTTCCTCTAACGTCGTTTACAGCGGCTGTAGTGTTAAACAGTCTCCTCAAATTTGTGTCAGATCTCCTAACTCTTATTTGGTTATTTTTAATGGCATAAGAAACCCTCATAGCACTAGAAATGAAGTAGTTGCAGGGAGGAAAAAAAAAGAAAGAAAGTTTTGAAACAAATAAACAGAAGCAAAGATGTCACAAAAAAAAGTATGATTTTAATTTGTATTGCAACCCCAGGTGGAGCAGATAATTTGTAAAGATTCAAATAAGAAGTAGACTTAACTGAAAAGAACAATGAATTTAAGGTATTGTTTCAAAATATTGAATTGAATAACACCTTAGATTTATTTTACAGCTTACATTAAGTGAAGAAAACAAACCAGACTGCACTTTAGAGTCTGAAAGAATACTGCATTCTCAGAATAAAAACCAAAGCAGTTTCATAGGAGAAATCAAAATGAGGGACAAAGGCATGAGCCTGTGTCAAGTCTTTTGGATTCATGTCTTTCAGATTCATGGAATTTCTCATTTAAGCACAGATTGTATCAGGGATCAGAACACCTAAAATAACTAAAAGACTCCTGCAAAGCCTGGTTTAGAAGAAATGGGATTGTTTAAAGTAGGAGTGCATAGAAGTTTTGGCAGGAAGATGATATAATGACTCAGTGGACTTAGTTTGCGAAACAAAGAACCAGAATTACTTGCTATGCTGGAAAAAAGAACTGAAAAATAGAGTGTGATTTTTTAATAAAATAAAAAATGCAAATAATACAGAAGAATGCTCAGAACTAAACAGTGTCTTGCCTTTACACAAAGGTGCAATGCTTGCATTAAGCAAAAACATTTTCTGAAAGTCCGTAGACAATAAGTATAGTTACACACATACATATTCTTCACAGTACAGATGGAAGCATTTACTATTTATTATTTGTTCTTCCTCTGTCATGAATAACTGTTTTACAGCCCTTTCAGTGAATTACAAAAGATTACAGAATATTATTGTGACCATTGCTTTGTTTGAGTCTTTTCAAGCTGAAACTTTTACTTTTTTTGTTGTTGTATAGGTAGAGCTGGAAAAATATTTGTATTCTTGATAGTTGCCTTGTTCAGGGCTGAGGTTCTTCTGAAGGATCAGTCTCATGCTGCAGGGAGACAGAGTCTGCTTCAGTGTCTTTCCTTGCATTCAAAATGAGATTCTGACATCCCAGAAAATATTGTTCTATGCATGCAGTTTCATGTGATTCATGAAAGCACCATTGAGGATTAATTTTGTATTATTTTGAAGATATTTTTCATTGCTGGCAAAGAGGTGAGCATTTATATGTGTGTAAAATAGAAACCAAATATGCCTTTTGAAAACTAATAATCAAAAATAGCAGAGAAAATTTTTAAAACTACAGCTTATTTTTGCAATCAGGTAAAATAGCATATATTTGGATCTGGATATTATTCTCTGTGGAGGATGGAAACAAGAATTTGTTTCTTTCTAGATTTACATTTTCATTATGTGATTATACAGGCTGTAATACAAAGGACATGATTTGGTAATTCCTCCTTGTTTGATAATAAGAATTAATATAAATCAAATTATTAAATAATGTATGAAGACTCAACAATAACAAAACCCCTTTGAATAATCTTTCTTGAAAGAGAAAGATTTTAACTTTCTTCATGAATCTGGGCACGTGCTATTGATTTATAACTCCTGCAGGAGAAACAATCAGCTCAACCAATATTGCACCGTGGGCAAGCTATTTAATGGAACTTTCTTTCCAGCCCACATTATGACAGGTCTCATACTCCTAAGCAAAACCCTGTTATTATCAATTCATTATTAGTTTTCATTGAAGGCCTAGGTCAGGTCACAAACCTTTTTTCAAAGACCCTGTGACTATTGCTTTCTCTTCCAGAGATAAATAAGGAAATCATGGATGAAACTTACCACAGTTAAATTATCAGTAGAAAATTCATCAGCTAGTCCAGCAGGTTAAAGAAATTTCATAAATTCCATAAACCACCAGCAGTGTAATGTGTATATATACGTGAGATGCAAAAAACCAGAGATCAACCAAGCTGATTAGAAAGACAGAAACACATTAAAATGTGTAACTGGTAAACTCTGAAGTAGGCTGTTTGATGTGGATAAGCTTCACACTGTGCATCTATGCTGGTAGCAAAAATAGCTAGAAATTTTATAAGGACAACCTTATAGCTGGTGCGAGTGGCTGGCGTGGAAGGCAGAAAAAAGAAGCCAAATACTTTTCAGGTTATTTCTGCCAGGCCTTAGTGGTTTTCTTCTCTGCTAGTAATAATGAGCAAGGACTTTTCCAAACTACGTTAAAGACTTTGTGAAAGAAATACCTTTATTTAACAGGGAATGTTTCACAGCCATTTTCTGATACTTCTGAGTGCGACAAGCAAGTAATTCCTTACTTGTCTATCAGTTCCATTGATTTTATTAGGACTATTTGCAGATGCCTCAGTACAACAAATATTTAAGACTATATTTGACATTAAACAGCTGCTGAATGCTTTGCTGTCTCTAGTCTAGAATGAGGTACTAGTCTGCTTAATGACAGACTCTGACTCTCAGTGCCACTTTGCTGTTAGCAACAACTTTAGCCTGTGGCAAGCAAAAGAAATCTTATCTCTTACGCCAAGTGCAAAAATCAAGAAAGATTTGGTCTTTCTTAGGACTAGTAACCTAGAGTATGACTTCAGTATGTTTTGTCTGCTTCACTGCTGAATATTAGCCTGATAGTTTCCTTTACATCCACAATAACTTGCAACCATTTTTGGATGTACTAAATGCTTGTTGTACATGTACAGCTTTTTTTTTTCCCCTCACAGTCAACTAATGTAATGATTTCTCCCTTCTGTCTCAATTCATTATTTTAGGAACACTGAAGGAGGAAAGAAGCCCGTGATAGAAACAAAGAACATTTTATAAAGAGAGGAAATGTGAGTTTTTCTGTGACATTTTTGTCTCAAGCATTTGTCATGTATTTGTCTGCTGCACTGGTAATTGGTATTCTGTTTCTGTTCTGAAGTAGTGCTGAACCAGTACTGCTTGTACATGACTTTTGAGGCTTTCTGTGGATTTAATACAATAATATATTATTCCTGGAAGTTGTCCTCATTGATGTTACCAAAGCAGATCTTTGGTAGATCACACCACAAACTGAAAGCCTATTCTGCAAACACTTTTATGTTTGTTCAAACACAGAGTGCTGATACATGCTATAAGACCTATCTGTAAAGCATTGCTGATGTGCAGTGGAACTAAGTAATATTCTATATAACAAGAAACAGCACTATTCCAACTTACATCTTGTTCTTCCTTGTTCAGATAATGTTACCTCTCAGGAGAGTGTACCCATTTGTATAACTTACAGTGTAGTTTCGAATTAAACATGGAACCAATATTTGCTGAAATAATTAAATAAGCGAATTGGACTCTTTTTCTCTTTTGCTATGAATTTATATGCAGTTTTCCATGCTGTTCATTTTATCATGGGCCATTATTAGCCAAAGGTACGTAATGTTTTAAAGAAGACTGAACATGGTTGTTTTTCACAGTCTCATTTAGGATCAAACCCTTCACATGCTAACTCTGGGCTAGGCACAGGGGGAAGGGACCCAATAGCTCCAGCAGTCTCCTGCTGGAACTATCAGGCACAGGAGAGACAAAAGCCAGCTCCAACCTGTACTCCTGAAAGATGGTTTTTTTACAGGAACTTGCTTTCCTTACTGTGCTCTGTTTTCTGTTGGGAGGACAAATGGAATTTCTGTTTTAATTAGAGGCTGAATGACAAAACCTAACAACAAATATGCTTCTGAATGTAAGGACATGCATGTACCTACTTAGGTTCACCAGCTAGTTAACATTAAATGGATTGGTTTGGCTAGGGCCAATGGATACCAATTTTTGCCTTGGGGCAACACTGAACTGTCCCTTAGGAGGCCACACTCCCTCTTAGTTCAAAAATATTCATTAAAAATGAATGGGAAGATTCCTTCTCTTCTGTAGTCCAGCTTGTAAAGTAGCATATTTTATGATTAAAATAATTTCTTTTAAAAATAAGTGGTTAAACATTATAGTATAAAATAGCTTAAATCATTGAGCTAGACAAAAATGAGGAAATATTTGGGTGCAGACTAAAAGAGAAGCCTTACCGCAGAACAATTGCTTGCTTGCAATTCTGTTTTGCCACCTGTGGAGGCTTGGAAGGGAGCCCAACATTTGTACAGTACAACTTACCTGGTACTTGAAGCACAAAAGACTGTTTGTTTTGTTGTTTTCTGAACACAAGATTTTGGCTTGAATCCAAAGAGGCATCTTGAGACTTGTGTCTGATGATCAGTAGATAAGGTATAGTTCATTGGCTGTATCATAGTATCTATGCTTTAAAATGACATTTCTTCAGAGTAATAAAACAAACATTTGTATGTGTTTTTATCTTTTTTCCCCCAAAACACAGATATATTTTATTATGAAAATTTAGATTTATGTTGTGTACAGATGTATTCTTTAACGTAAAATAAAAACAAGGTAAAAACATTGAAAATTATTACCAAGAACTTATTCATTAATGAGATCCTTCCAAGGACTCTTATTTGTTTTGATTCACAGGATCAATTATTAGACAGTACACAAAGACAATTTTCAAATGTAAATGTAAAAGTGCATTTTATTAAGTGTAAAAGAATGTAAAAAAGATTTTAAAGAAAATAAGCAGAAAGGTTGGAACAGGATTGGAAGGTGAGGAAAAAGAAATGCAAAACCAAACTCATCTTTGTTCCAGTGCTGCTGGCAATCTACCTTTTCAGCACTCTGTACAGAGTATTTTTACAGTTTTTACTATCAAACTTTTGCATGAAAAACTAGAGGACAATGAATTTCCACGCAGTGCTCAACAGCAAAGAACATGACAGAGCTCTTTTGCGGACTTCAAACAACTGATGCTGTTGGAGCACACAGTTCAGAGAGCTCCTTTACTGCTTGATTGAGGCAACCTCTTTCAATCTGTACAAATATGGGAAGAATTTTGTATGTACAGTTTCAGACATGAAAGCTGCTGCTGAAATATTAGCAATCAGTCTGAAGTCCCTTTGAAAATGTGAACCTGAGGAATTTTACACATGGAAAAATATGAAGATTTTGATAATCATCCTAGAAATCAGTGTGTCAGAAAGTGGGAAGGGATGTGATGGGGCAAGGGTGAGTGTAGTGAATAGACCCTGTTAATAGAAATTGCATTCTGGTGCTGTGGACAGTCAGGCTGAGGGCAGAGCACTTGGATGCCAACATCCACGAGTATCCCAGTGTCTTCCTGGCCTTAGAATTTAGAGGATCATAAAGTCCTTATGTAGCATCATGTCTGTTCCTCTCAGATCTACATCTAAGTGCACGTAGAAGGGTTAAAAGAAAGGCATTTTACTTCTTTTTCTTCTCCTGATTGGCATCTGTGATGTTCTTTCTCTCTTGTTTTTTTAAATTTGTTTAACTGAAAACAAATAGTGTGGATGAATTATTGTAGATTAGAACACACAAGAACTCTAATCCTCTCCATTTAATACAAGAGACAGCAGACTGGTAACAATACCTACAGTCTTGTTAGTGTTTTATTTTCTTGCTCTCTTTATTTGAGTGGTAACTCCCCCGAAGAGATGCCACTAAGAACCTTTGTTACTGCTGTCATTCTCAAACACTCAAGAAAATACACATTTATTGCTCTTTGCATGAATACCATTCACATGAAAGCCAACAGCTAAGCTCGCATTTATGTGAGGAGATTAAGATTTTATTTTCTGAGTGATCTTTTGCACGTCAACAATGACAGTATTTACGAGTTCTCCACTTTTACTGGTTTTGTTTTATTATTGTTATTGCAGTAAGATTGGTTCTATTCATAATTTAAAAAAAATAAATTGTCTCTAACATGCAGCATTTCATTTCTGTTACATTGCTTTTTCTTGTAAACCATACTGCCACAGAAAACATGGAATCACTAAGGGTAAATTGGATAACAAAATCTGGCGGATCAGACAGAAGGCTAGTGCCAAAGGAAGATTTTTTTTTTTTTGCAAGAAAGGTGAAATTCTAAGTTTTCAGTAAAGCCATATGTCATAAAATGAGGATGGAAGGTGACCATAGCAATGTAAGTTTGCACAATAGTTCCAACTTAATATGTGTCTTTCAGCTGCTTTTAAGTTTTTGAGTTGTAATTGATTGAAATTGTTTGAGCTTATTCCCATTGACAGGATTGTTTTGAGTGGTCCAAAGTGGTGTTTAAGTTTCATCAAATGATCCACATTTTTTTAGATCTATTAAGGGGAAAAATGGCTGCTTGTCACCTGTCTCAGGTTTTTGTTTTGTTTTTTTTTTTTTTTTTTTTTTTCAGGAATATCATTTACTGTCAAGAGTTTGTGGCAGAAATTTGAGATCTGACAGAGGAACTAATGTTGTGTAGCAAAACCAACATTTTGATCTTTTCATGAAAGTCCTTCAGGCCTGCTATTATGAGTATGAACGACTTTCCATTAATATGCCTACACAGTAAAAATCATTAGCTGCTTGCTGCTAAAATTTTCAAGCACATCATCTGCAGGAAGCATGATCCATAATCGTAGTGTAGATGTAGCTCCTGTGGACAGGACACAGAAAAATGAATGCTACTGCCTGTCTTGCCCTTCCTCCCTTGTTCCCATGCGGTGAAGTTGCATGAAATAATCTTTAAACTAGTAGATTAAGACCACAGAGTGTGATCTTGATGGTAGACTCAGTCAGTGACTGGGGTTTTTTTTTCCTGTGGCCATGCCTCTTATCTTAGGTTTGCATTTTTCCATCACTTTGGTCCCTCTGCTTTTTGTAATTATAGTAGAAACACTGTCCTTTTATTAGAGGCAGTTTATGGAGATCTTTTCTGCCACAGAGTTTAGGTACAAAGACTAGGAACGGAGTGAAAGTTTTTTGTTCTGCTATGTTGAATTTTGGAAACTTTATTAGCTTTCTCTACAAAATATAACATGGGCTTACTGATGCCAGGCCTGTTTGTTCATCCTCAGTATTGCAAAATGTGTTAGGGCTCTGTTCTAGCTGTGTTTGCTTTCCTTACTTTGAAGTCTCAGCTATTGAGGATTTTGCATTTGAAAAGTAGCCACTGCTATGAATATGCCTGAGTTACTCTTATAAGTGTTTTCACTGTGTCATAGGTAAATTGAACCAATTCCATGAAATCCCTATCCCCAGAGATATGAATTGAGTGGGATCATCTCTTAGTGTCACTTCCACTGAGATCAAAATTTTCTTAGAAGAGAAAAAATAGCTGTGCCATTAGAGTCACATTGCATCTGCAGGGCTTCAGGGAGGGGAACACAATGTCAATGTAAAGCATCACAGATATTTTTTCTTTCTTTAAAATTGTGAATACCAAGGGTTTTGCTTTTGAAAAGAAACTGCTTTTATGAATACATTTTAGTTACTGTTAATAGTGTTTTCATTGTGTCAAAGGTGTATTGAATTTCTTCCATTAAAGCTCTATCTCCTGAGATACAGTTTCAGTGGGAGCATCTCTTACTGTCACTTCCATTGAGATCATGACTGCTTGGAAGGCAAAAAATAGTAACTGTGTCATTAAAGTCATACCATATCTGTAGGACTCAGAAAGACTACAATGTCAATGGAAAATGTCACAAGCACTTTTTCTTTCTTTAACCTGCAGGGTTTTAAATGAAAAAAAAAAAAAGTATATAACGGGTGAATGTAATATTTTGGATCCATTTTAGTCCCTTCAGTTCTGCTCTCATGACCCAATGTCTAAGCCAATAGGAACTGTTGAGCAGCATTTGAAAACTGAGACCTATGTACACATTTGAAAGCAAACATGCAAATTAAAAAGAACAAAATCTTCATTTGTCTTGTGTCAGTCACCAACAAAGATCAGCCTAGTTCAAGGGGTCAGATGCAATTGTGAATCTTGAAAGTCAAGCCATGAAGCAGCTGAGCCCATGAGAGTTGGTAAAAGTAATTTCCTTGACTTCATTGAATTTTGTATTGGGCTCAGGACTGGAATTCAGAAGCTATAGCACAGGGGTGTGTATGGTACTTGTGGCATGCAGGACTCTTCCAGGGATGCGTGCTTCTGTGAATGGTGATGACTGTTTCTGCCACTGCCCAGAAGATGAAAAAAAGGCTGTATAAGCCTCTAAGACCTATCTGAAGAAACAAAAGATGTCTTGTTACCCAGCCACTTGGCTAATGGTGACCAAATGTGTGCCTTTCTTTGTATTGAGCTAATGACTGCTCAGCCAAGGTCCCAATTATATCAATTAATTGAGAAGTGATTATAGTACTGAGATACAAATATGAATTTTTTTTTTAATGTCTAATTTCTGTTGTTGCAGGTACTTGGTCAACACAAATCTGTTGCTCTATTTGATATGTAGTTTTGGACTTTATGGTGAACATGTTATTTATTATGTGAAGCAGGTTGAAAAAACCTGTAATTTGACTTCTTAACTTATATGGAACTACTTGTTATTTTATTCTCAAGACCAGGTGAAATAGCACTACCAGCAGAGAATTGACAATAACTTCAGCTGCATGCCCCTTCTTTCTTCTGCTCACATCTCATTAATGATATTGTTCTAATAGAATAAAAATAATTAACTTGTACATCTTCACAGATGAGCCAAACAGCCCCAAGTGAAAGCAAATTTCGATAATTTACATTTTCACACTTTCTGTGATTTAAATCAGGAGCATGGTGATCTCTGGCCAAGAAAATCTAAGATCTAGACAAGTAAAATAAGTTACTTGAGTGGTTCGATTTAGCAAGTCCCACATACTGTTGTCTTTTTTAATTTTCCACCTCATTAATATCTGCAAATGAGTATGTAAGGCTGAGCCTACAGAAGTCATACTCTTTTGTCATTAAATATGTTTGCTGCTAGCAATAACTGGTTCTCCTAATGCTGTTTTGCAGATGTATGTATATTTACCCCCACAAATACAACAATATGAATAACTTACAGAGTTGTGTAATCAATACATGTGTCCTGAATTTGTGGGACAGTTATAGCTAACCTTTCCAACTCAGTGGCATCTGTCTTAACAGCTCTCAGTTGTAAGCAGTTTCTAATAAGTAAACTCTAGTTAAAAAAATCAGTCATCTACTGAAAGACAGAAT
Organism: Harpia harpyja; assembly: GCF_026419915.1. Lineage (NCBI taxonomy): Eukaryota > Metazoa > Chordata > Aves > Accipitriformes > Accipitridae > Harpia > Harpia harpyja. The sequence goes on from NC_068951.1 coordinate 28,366,454, forward strand.
TTTCTTACTCCAAACTAATAATGACCAAACCTCAAGAGAAGATTCTTGGGCTAAGCACCTCTCTTAAGGTTTATATCAGATATCACACAGGTAGATACTTTTTCAGCAATGTTCTCCGAAATGATCTAGTTTGAAAGTAAATGTAAAATAGTTTCCTTTGCAGTTCCTGCCTGCGAAGGGCTCAGTGAGTTTTGTTCATACAGAAATAAAGGTGAGGCATGATCCTTTAATAAATCCAAGTACCAACTATATATAGTCTGTATAATATTATCCCACTACATATGGACTATAATCCCATTATAATCATTGAATGGATCACACACAGTCATTATTATGGGACTGTAATTTAAACCTTGGATTCCAAAATACCATTAGCTATCATTTGAACTAATGCAAAGTTATGTTCCTGTGGAAGTGTAAAAGGGCCATTTCTCAAAGCGGGGCAAATCTATAGATGCTTTCTTTAAATTGAATCCATCCATTTTGTTAATGTGCCTAACTAGTCCCTATTGCCATACTCATCCGTGCTAACTGCTAGTAACATATGATGACAAATGTAGCATTATGCAAATCCTTAATAGTTTTTATAACATGACTTTGTTGTCCTATGATAAATATATTTTGTTTTCTCCAAAAGCTTTTCAATGTCAGAACTGGTTTTCAGTTCTCTTAAAACTGCTGTCATCCATATCTCTCCCAAAATCCAAGTCCTTTGGAAGAGGATTAAACAGCTTGACAAACCAGAAGGAACAACTTGACCCTTATGGTTTTGACTGTTCTTTCTTAATGCCATCAAAAAGCAAAAATAAACAATATCTGATGATGCTCACATGTCAGGAAAGACTGGAAAATGGCATTGCTGAAACTTGAGATTTTGAGTGGCAGATGGGATAACAAATAATTTTTCCCCATCTTTTCTTGTCAATATTTAATTTAAAGCACTGAAGCTGATAAATATAGTGCATTTTAGCTCCACAAAATGAGGATATCAATATGCTTCTCTGGCCTAATTACTAATGTGTTGACAAGAGCTGAATCATAATTTGACATGAAAACAGACCTTTTTTTCATATTTTGGTACAGTCAGCATAGCATATTATAGTGCTGATCAAAATCAGTATCTAATTGTCAGATATTTTCTGTGATGTTTTCAAAACATCCATCTTTCAGTATTTTGAGGTATCTCTTACTGAAGAGTTGAGCAACCTGCAAACCAATGGCACCAAATATTTCATGTTTCGAAGTTAATTCCTCTGATTTACAAACCCCAAATGTTTTAAATTTTAATTCAAACATTAATGAAGCCAACACCAAGTCTGTACAGCATGTGTATGACCTATGTAAATATAAAATGGTTAACTGTGCATATATTGTTCTAATTCTAGTAGCTGCATAGACCTATGTCATCACTTATTCCTGCTAATTAGGCTTGCTCTATCAGTCTCACATATTCCTGCTAATTAGGCTTCCTCTTTCTATCAGTCTATGGATTTTCTACAGGCCCTATCACTATACAGTTAAATTCTTCCCCTGTCATCTCCCAAGTGTCTTCCAGTAGGTTTTGGCAATTATTTACCCTGTGTTCTGCATGTAAAGCCTTACTGAATACACTTTGCTATCGGTTAAGCAGCACCTCTGAAGGGCTAAAACCAAACACTAGAAAAAATGTATGGATTTGGCTTGGACTGAAGATCAGCTGAAGCTGGGGCCATACGCAATTCTTTAAAATATTTAAGTACCTAAAAAGGAAAGGAGGCATTTAGTAGATTTTAAAAACTCCTACTAGGAGTATTTAAGCACAGCTGAAATTCTCACAACTTCTATGTCCTATCTTTTACCTGGGTGCACCTTGGAGTGCTTGTACAACTTGGAAAATTGCACCAATGAGAGGGTTTTGTTTAGACACATGAACATCTTGGATCAGTAATAGCTACAACAATAGAATTATAATTGATGTATAATTGATCTAAAGCTTGCCTTCAGTCATGGTTTGCTGGGAACTTTTTACTTCGGTCCTTCTTTTCCACCGGTAATTGCACGGAGTATAAATATATTAAATAACATGCATATATGGATCATTAGAGTGTTAAGTTTGACACAACTATAACTGAAACTGCTTGGAAGCTTTCAGGGAAAGCTGAATGAAATCTTTACTATGTTTCCATATTGTTGTTCTTTTTTTTTTTTTCCTCTAGAGATACAGACCAATTCAGGTTAAGGGGATTATAGATGTTACAAGTTACGTAGAAAAAAACATGTAAAATAAATTTGATATTGGTGTTCCTGATAGACTGTAACAAATACATTATTTGTTAATTATCAAGACATTTCTTCTAAGTTGTATTAAATTACTACATTTGTCTCCCAGTTAATATTTCAGTAAGATCATAAATGTGTGACTCAGGATAACTATCATATGTTATCTATATTCGCTCTATAAAGTGTTGCTTCTACAATGCATTTCCTTTGTTAAAACTATGAAAACTATTTGTTGCTTTGAAAAATAATTTTTGAAAGCTTATTTATTTTACAGTCCATTTTCTCTTTTAGTAGGTATATGTCTACCCTCTTCTACCCTACTGGATGAATAAAACACTTTTAGGAATTCTTCATGAAATCTCCTTAAAGGTTAGAAGTTTTGGAAGATAAAAGCATGCGTGTATCACCTAGATACTATGCTACAGCACTGAATACAATGTTGGGTAGTCCTTTTCTTTACCAGCATTCTCACTGAATTCAGGCCTACCACTGATGGGGGATGGTTCTTCTCAGTCAGAACCTTATGCTGACTGTCTGTCATTTTTATTAATCAGCTCTAAAAACCACATGTAAAGAAATGACCCAGCACCTGTGTTTTGTGGGGTATGTAACTGAGAGCTTTGCAAAGAGCTAAAATGCCAGTGGATTGTTTTCCACGGACAGATTTTCTGTTGGATTTCCCTGGTGGAGAACTCTGACTGATGGAAGTGTGAATTTACATTTTTAAGGACTGATGGGATACCATGGTTCCCGAGCTTCTCAAATAATTTTTAAAGATTCACTAGAACCAGGGAGGTGATTATGGAGATGGAGAATTGATAGGGTTACGTGTTAGTATTAAACCAGTTCCTGCTTGCTGGCTCTCTAATGCATATTTTCTCAAAACTCTTGAAATCAAAACTTTTTTTTCCTCCATGTAACACTGCAGTTATCATCCCAACATTAACATCTTCTGTCTCCACAGTAAATTGCTGAGTCTTCCTGATTATATTTGTAATGCAAAATTAGTCTGTAAGATTTCTGCTGAAGATAGATTCTTCTGGTATGAAATTGTACTCTGAGTGCACCTCCCTTCACTGCCTCCAACAGTCTTGGACCAGAGGAGTAGTGCTGTCTGTGAGCATTTTAGCTGACTAACACTGAAAAAAGAAAAAAAAAAAGAGTTAACAATTAATTGTTGCCTCACTTTCACATGAACAAAACAAAATCTGGAGAGGTTTCTGAGTCCTAGCTACTCTTTAGGATGCCATTGGACATCATAGCTCGAGCAAAGTTTTGAGTTTTATGTGTGTGGGTACAAGACAGCTGAAGCTGAACTTTCTGGCATTGAGGAACTACTAAGCAGACAAAACTATACCATCCTTCTCATTTTAGTTTTGGGGAATAAGTTTACAGAAAGATGTGAAGGGTGAAAAATGAACTCGTAAGTCAAAGGAGAGTCAGGAACAAACACAGTCTCCCAAGTACTCAATACTCAAACTGCCAAGCAACACTTCTGAGTCTCTTAAAAATATATACAGACATCTTCAAATATGTACAGGCATTTTAAAAAATACATAGAAATCATTACCTCAAACACTGATATATTGAAATGCATTTTCCTCATTTTAAGGAAACAAGAAATAAGAGCTTCTTCACTTTCTAAACCAGACATGCTGTCTAAACCTGGAGCAGCTTTCCTCCTCTGTATGCTCTCAGTGTACAAACATATTAAAATTGTAAATGTCAAACTTGATGTGAGGTTTGGGTGGGGACCTGTCTGCAAATTCCATTTTCAGTTTGCCAGCAAGCACTTTACCCTGCTCAGTAGCTTGCACCTTTTCAAGAAGCAGAATAACTTAAGGCACTTCTCATACAGTCATTAATTGGTTGTTTCTAGTGGGATCTCTTCACTGAGTACATGTTAATGTTCGTGATGTGGGTCACAACTCTGCATTGCTATTTTCTCTAATTACCATCCTTCAGTGTTTTTTCCCTCAGCTGGAACATTGTGTTCTCCCAGGCACAGTGTATGCAAAAGTGGAGATACCACAAAATGAGAGGAAACTAATTATCTTCATGGTCCAGGAAGGTCCAATTAGCAATTAAAGAAATGTGTTGAAATAAAAATTGTACATTGCTTCTTTTGACTCTATTTCTAAACTGTTAAGTTCACTGCTCAGATTTATCATGGGATTAACTAACTGCTGATAAGAACACTTTTAACACCAGAGCTTTAATGTTTCTGAACACAGATGGTTTGAGGTGTTTGAAACTGCATGAATTACTGAACTATAGGATCATTGCAAGGTTGTTAATTGTTCACTGGGCCTTGACTGGAAATATACTTTAATACATGCTGCACTGTCACTGGATGTACAATCATCATAAATGAACATGCACAGTTGCCATGTCGAGAATGCAAGAAAGTGGTCTCATGCATTGATTGACCTGTGAACATGCAGACTCTGCTTGTTCCTGCTTCTCGCATAGGTGCACAAAACTGATCACACGTTACAGAACCTACAGAAAGAATAAGATAACGACACTGCTTTATTCTGAGGTTTCATAGTTTACACTGAATTAAAGAGAGTAGGAATGACTATGTGGAAGAGGAATGCTTTATTGCAGGATGGCTGACTGCAATGATGATACATTTTCCCTGTGAACCTGGCTTCCCCCTCCTTCAGTATGAACTACACCTGAATTACAAGGTACAGTCTGCAAAAAATTATTACAAACTAGGATTCCATTTGAGAAGAAAGTAAAAAAAGGTGATGCTGTATTTGATCCATAGTCAAATCCACTGTTTCTATTCCAAGGGTTGATGTGGTTATATAATAGTCTTCATTTATCATTTATACTATTATGTATCTACTTGGAAGGTGTCTGCACCAATCTTAGCAATCTCTCTCTAGGAAGTCCTAAGGGTAGGCATAGATTCCTACTAGCATACAGCCTCAGCTTGGAAGTCTACTTGGTGAGATACTATTTATTAAAACCTCTGAAGGGAAACTAGAAGAGATCGATGTAAGCACACAGGTAACAAAGAATTTTAATACTTCTTACTCTGCAGGATCACATTTATTTTTTCTTTTGTCCGGATGGATTCTCATTTCTGCAACTGGAAGCTTTGAAGTTGGTAGCTGACGGGAATTTATACATGTCTTTTTCAGAAAAGCAGTATGCTATATTCAGTGGTGGTGGGGTAGGCCATAATGAAATATCATAATAAAACTTGTAGGCTGCATGATATGAAAGGCACAGGGGGTAATACCTGCATTTTCCTCCTTGTCCTGGATTGAAAAAAATAGCAAAACCCATGCTCTGCTTACTATCATATATTATGTTACCTTATTCATCTTGTCATTCAGTTGTTCTAGGCTTTTCTTTTTGCATCTCTTTGTCTTGCAGCATGGACCATGTATAACTTTTTTTTTTTTTCTTAGACTAGAAGACACTTTTTATTTTTAGATTTCATACTCAGTGTATTTATTCTCTAATTTCTCACTCTGAAGCCAAACCAATTCTTGACCATGCTTTGCTGCTCAGGTGCACCATACAAATCAGCCTAGAAGAATAACGACAGGCAAAGGCAAAGGTACTCCCTGTGCATAAGGCCTGAATGCTTAGAATCCAAGATTGCTGTATATAAACATTTGAATACAGGAGTGCTTGCTAGGGTATATGAAATGTAATGTTATGCCTCATCGTTACTTAGATGTATTCAGAAAAATATTTTTAGTAGTTTTGCTTTGTAACAAAATTCTAAAAAATTGTATCCATCTTGATTCCTGCTGCCTTTTGGGGCTCTGTTCCCCTATGCACAGGATACTTTGCAACTGGCTTCATTGGCTTGTGTAGAAGCATGTCAAGGGAGACTGGGCCATATTGCTTCAGGGTACAGAGATAATTGATAAGATCTGGGATGGGAAACAGTTTCTATTTTTCCATTCACTACATATTGAGCAGGAGTTGGACCAGGTTGAGAAGGTCAGATGGAAAGTAAAGAGAAAGAACAGGGCTGTAGAAAACATGAGGCTGGAAAGGAAGGGAATAACCCAATAGATAAGGCAAAAGAAAAGTGGCAAAGAAAGTTTCAGTTAGACAGGATAAAAAATAACAGTTGGGAAAGTGAAACACAGCATAGATTGAATGTGGAAATATGGCATTTTTGCCATTGGCACTTTTAAAGAACAAGTGAAATAAGCATCTGTCAGCAATATCAAGGAGCAGTTAATCCTTCCTTGGGGCAGGAGAATGGTTTTGGTCATGTCTTAAAATCCCCTTCAGTACTAATTTTTCATTGACTGTATTAAGATTTTACAGGGAGACTTTCAGCCCAAAGGGTATACGCTAGGAAATCCTGTGTTGTTTTGTCTGAGAATTTTTGGATAGTTTTTCTCCAGGAGTAAATGGAAAACGTCACATGGGGAATGTCTGGTCAAATAAATGAATGTTGAGAACTACAGTGTTTTACAGATGTGCAGTGAGCAAGTCTGTAAAGCAGATTCTTGTGGTTGCTACAATCAATGTCAAAAATCCTATTGACTTAAGTGGTTAGAGATGCAAACCTTAAGCTACTTGGAAGATATCAGTTAATCAATTTGAATAAAATTCTTCTGCTGTGTGTGTTGAACCAAGCAATAGTTTTCTGTTCTCTTGAGAGGTGACAATCTATCATGCCAGTCCTCCTCCCCCCACCATTCTTGGGAATTCATTTTAATTAATATTAATTAAATTTGCCTTGAGCAAGTTATTTTTCTGTCCAGATTTTGTGAAAGATTTTTCATTCTTGCTGCCTGCCTGCTTTATCACCTTGGTGCATCCATTTACAGAAGATGTAGATGCAATATAAAATATTCATTAATCAATTTGCTGAGGTTAAAACAGTCTTTTCCCCCCTTCCCTTCAGTCGTTTGGACTCTGTACCGCTGCTGAAGTAGCTGTTGGAGGGTGGCTCAGGGTGAGCTGTACTCCTTTCAAGGGGGCTGGCAGAGGGCACTGCTGGGTGCCTCAGGGCACCAAGAGGGGCCTGGGACAGGTGAAGCTGGGCTGGGACCCATCCTTGGGGATTGCCCCTGGCTGCTGCTGAGTAGTGGGAGTCAGGTATAGAAGCAGGGCCTTGCCTGCTGGGGTGCAGAGAGCAGCTGAGCTTGGTTATGAGCCTGCTTCTCTCTGTTTCAGCTTAACACAACCCCTTGGGTCTGGGTGTCTCCTGGCTTCTCCTGGGGAGATGCCTGCAGGGTTGCACTGGGGACAAAGGGCTGCAAGGCAGAACACAGCTGCCTGTTGATGTGATGATAGCTTTCAGGTGAAAGGGGGCTCCTTCCCTTCCTATGGGGGTGGGACAGGACTTAATTGGTCCTTATGTGCTCAGCTGCCCCCCAGAAAAGTGGGAGCTCTGGTGTGTGAGGTGGGGCTATGCTACTGGGCAGCAGGGGAGCAGTGTGGGAGCTGGAGAGAGGGCAGAGCCACAAAGGGAAAATCGTCACGAAACGTGAGCGACCTCCTGCCTGCGGGCAGGGTGAAGGCAGGGCGTCGTGTGGCTTCTCCCCGGCAGGCTGCTGTGGGCTGGCGGGTGCTGGAGCCTGCCCGGGTGCTGCGAGGTAAGTGCGGAGCGTGGCCTGCAGCAAAGCCCTGGGTGCTGCCTGAGTCTCTGAGGGGCCTCGCTGGAGGGTGCCTGAGGGCGCTCTGGATGCGCCGTCGGTCTCAGCCCTCCCTAGGTATTGGTAGCCTGTGCACATGGAGCCAGTCCTGGCAGGTGCATTGGGTGTCCTGTGCTGTTTAGGCCAAATGAATCTCAGTTTATTTACTTGGCTTTTAAGGAGGGGGGGTGGGACATCTGAGCTTGCGTAATGTGAAATGTTCTGGTGGTCTCAAAAAACCAAATATGTAGTATGTGTTCCTAGATAGACCTTAATGACTGTAGTGGGAGATTCTGTCATGCGATGGGGAAATACTTAATATGGGGAGGGGAAATATACCTTCTCCCTCTTTTTTACGGCTAATCTGTATTTGATCCTAGATTTGAGTGAACTAGAGAGCAAAGTAACATGGACTTGAAGTTTCTAAAGTTCTGAATCTTTGTGAGTAGAGAGCCATAACCCTCTAGGTTTTTGTTTTTTTTTTTTCATTTTTGAAAAGTGATAGAGTACATATTGTTATATTTGGGGTATATCTCAAACCGTATTATTCTCCTGACTGCTTTATCCTGCTATTCTGTGTACCAAAGAGTGGAATAATGCATCTTGCAGCACTGTAGAAAATTTATGTAACTCTGCTCCCCAAACCCAATTTCCTACAAACGTTGTATATAATAACTCTGTCTCGCTTCTATTTTTCTCATGTCTTCTCCTGATTTAAAAATAAAGCATACTAGAATCTAGCTTTAAAGCTGGATTAACAGCTGCCTGTGCTCTTAATCAGTAGAATTAGCAGAGTATCTGTTACATTATTGATCATTTAGCATGTTGTTCTAGACTCCTAAATGTGTTCATCTGTAACTTGTCTTTTTTTTTTTCCATTGGATGCCCAACCGAACATTGCTGTGTTAAATTAGATATGCTCATCTGCAGCAAAATCACCGTAATTATGGAAATCTTCTTACTTTCATTGTACTATAGCATATATTGCTGCAGAGGTGCATGCGATAAAATCTAAACTAATTTCATTACTGCTTACAAAGCTAAGAAAGACTTACAGTTTTTCATTTCTAAGAATTAAGGATAAATTTAGGCTTTTAAAAACTCTAGGAAAAATACAGTCTTTTTGCAAACCACGTAATTGACATTTTAAAATACAATATGCTCTTTAATATGGAAGTACTAGGCTCTTTGAAGAGGTCCAAGGCTAATATTTTGGCAGTCAGCTTAATCTTTAGTGTAGCAAAAAATAAGTCAACTGTAAAACTTATGTCAATTACTGGTTGTACAACAAGCAGTTTTTCCAAGCATGGTACTGTCTTGTTTTAATCTGACCTGTTTTTCTCAAAACATGTTTTTGGTGAGTAAATATGTTCTTAATACTTTGAGAATCCCTAGTTTGCAAATCCCTGGAGAAACCTAGCTACCTTGCAGAAATTGAGAGCCCTACTGATTTGGGGGAATGCAGGATTTCTCCTGGCTCTCTCGCTCACAGGAAGAGGAGGACTGGAAGGGATCTTCCAAGTCCTGAAATGCAATCACCTGGCACTGTAAGCAGCTGTTACATCTGGTGCTATTCAGAAGTTTGTGTTACTTGTTCACATGCACATCTTCCCATGGGTTTGCTATTCTGATGGTTGAAATCCTCGTCTGCTGCTTTGGCTATCGTTATTCACTTCCAGATTAAACCTGCCAGTCTTGAATCTATTTTTGGCTCATCTACCTTGTTGGTTGTCCCCTTTCCTTTCTGGACAACAGTCATCCTCTCAGTTCTGTTATACTGGATAAAACCATTTAGGAATAGGCGGTTAATACTGATGAGTAGTCGCTCCTAATCAGCTGCTACAAACTCCCCTTCCCAGGCAGTGGATTGGGGATGCATGGGGGGACAATGCTGCTGACTGTATTACCCCAGGCTAAGACTGTTTTCTTTACCTGCATTTTTCTGTAGTTTTCCAGTCTCTCCACAGTGTAGTGCATCCGGCTTTCTCTCTTTCCCCCTCTGTACCCACCTTCCTTTCCAGTGGCCTGCTGATGGCCCCAGGGCCTTGGTTCCCCCCTGTGTCTCCAGCCCCACTTGGCTGTGGATGGTTCCTACTGGAGTGTCCCAGATGGCTGCCTGGTTTGCAGAGAGGCAGGAGCAAGTGATTTTATGGCTGCTGTTTCTGTTGTTTATGACTGAGGGAACAGGGCCAGCCAAACACTTTATTTTATCCAGAGAGCGTAGCAGGCCAACAAAGTGGCTTAGTGGAACACATCCAGCTGAAGAGCCATATGTCATGCAGGCCTGGTACAACTTGGGGACTTCGTGCAATCCTTTGAATATAGTTCATCCTCGAAGACTGCAAATTCCTCTCTGCTGAGATCTGCCTGACTAATGCCAGCCAGGAGCTTGTTACACACCACTGAGGCTGGAACCCCGAGCACAGCTGGTCCAAGGCTTCATGTTCTCACTCTTCTAGTTGGAAACCTTCTTGCTCAGTATATCTGTTATCCCTTAAGCTATCCACATAAACTTTATGTGAGCAGTTTAAATAGGAGTAATCTTTTTTTAAGTACTGTTATCTGTCATGAATGCCAGCTCCCCTTGTGTTGTGTGACTATGGGTACATGTGTCTCAAATCTTGCTATGATCAGAAGGAAACAAATTGTATCATAAGTCTTATTGATAGCTGTAAGAGTATTAAAAGCTATTTGTCCCACCCTTTCTTAGCCTAGATAACATGTACCAAGACTGGGAATATCAACAAATATTTGGTTACACTGCAGCATATGACACTACCCTCTGAAAACTTCTGTTTTGGTGTTGCAACTTTTTAAAAAGTGTTGCCCATAGCTTTGAAAAAGGAGCTACAGTGGATAGATTAGAAGTGGGATACAGCTGAAAGGCCAATGTTTTCTTGCTGCTGCTTGGTAATATCCCAAACTTGTCTGTCTCAGATTAGATTAGACTCATGTTTAGCTAGTTTCTTCAGCAATGTTTGGCTTTCAGAAATTGTATTTGCTTATCAGATTTTTTTTTCTTTGTGGCCATTCCAAAGTGTCTTTTGTGTGATGTTATTCCTTTTGGAGATTATTAATAATGTTTGATAACTTCAGAGTGGCTATTCTCAATGTTCATGCAAGCACTGCATATAAAGCAGACCTAAATTTTAACCAATGATGTTTATTTTACTGAGAGGGAGTGGGGGCCACCCCAGCAAGCTATATGGAAAGGTATATTTATATCAGTTGGACCATTAAATGAAATTCAAGTGAACTGGTAAAACCAGCTCAATGAAAACCTGAAGGAATCTGATAACTCTGTATTTCTCTCTCTGTGTGTATAAATACTTATTCTGCTCCTTAGTTCCAAAGAGTGCAATAGAAGCTAAACAATAACTCTCAGTGTTATTGCCAGATACTTCTGGAATGGGGAAACCAGTCTGACGGCAGCTGAGGTTCTCTTAGTGGGAAGAGTAGGAAAGGTACTTGGTGACCTCAGAAATTTGCAGTGGATCTTGAGATGAAAGCACACTTTGTATCTATGAGGGACTCCTAGCTGTTACGACGTGATGGTTATTACTTGCTTAGTAATATTTATTACTAAACATTTATGTTTATTGCCTAGGAAACTTTAAAGGCAATTTTTATATATCATTGCAACTGGAAGGAAAATACAAACATTTCCAAGTCCTGGACTTGATTCATTTTTTAGTACGTCTCCTTATGATGTGAGCAATACATTTTGGTATGGAGCAATACAGTGGTGTACAGCCAGTTTAAAACAGATACATCTGTCTAAGAACTGGGTATATAGAAGAGTTCAGATGTAATTCTTGGCTCTGTGCAGGACATTCCTATGTGGAAGCAATATCCTGCCTCCATCACCCTCTGCTGCACCTTCTGCTGATGCCGTGGTTGTGCAATTCTCTGCCTTTCCTCACACTCCATGTTTCTCTCTTTGCTTAGCTTGCCCAAATGTGTTTCACTTAGAGTTTATTGCTAACTTCAGGGCTGCCCCTTAGTCCTTTGTCAAAAACCTCAGGTTTGTTAGTCTTATTAGTCTGTTCCCATGGCGTTTCCTTCATTTATATTCCTTTGTGAAAGATGCCCTGGTTCATATTGAAGCTTACAAACTGCGTTTTCAGTTAAATGGTATTCTGCAGGACTTGCATGTATATTTTTGCTAAACTAATTTTCTTTTGCATTCATTGATCTCTTTAATGAAAGTTTAAACATTTTTATGAGCCAAAACATCATTACACTGTACAGAGACTGTACTTTAAACCTATCTGTTCTGTTACTGTACATTTTAATAAAACTTTATTAGATTTTTCTTCTGATGAAAGACAGCAGGAAATGTTTCCCTCATTAGAAAACTTGAGGTGTTGGGAAACTTAATGTTGCGTTCCTGTTTTCAGATTAATTATGGGGTTTGTTATACCTGGTTAATGGGTCTTCCATGAAAGGAATTAAATTTAAATTATCCCATAGAAGATAACTGAATTCATGTCAAGATTATCTTTACGCATCTGATCATGTGGCTTCTTTTCAATGAAAAATATGGGGTTTTTTGGTCTTGGATTTATTAAGTTTTTCCTGTTGTAAATGGGTATGATACACATTTTATAACAAGGTATTTTATCTAAATTCCACTTCTAACAGTGACACTTCACTTTGCTACAGCAAGCAGATGCAAATCTAGTGCAAATGGATATCTACTGTAATGTATTTTCTTCCTTCTTTTAGTGAAGAAGACTTCATTTTTTTTTTTAAGTGGTTTCCTATGCACCATGGGGTACAGTAGTCTCTACAGCTATTAGGTTGTCTGAATAGGATGAAATCAAATTCCTCTTTTATAGGAATGAAAGCATTTTTATGTAACTTGATTTTGTAAAATCCTGAGTAGCATCTGGAGGGAAGAGAATGATGGGGAATTACAAACTCAGGGGATTTGCTCAGTATGTTGAATCTACTCCAATATCTTCTTTTTCCTTCTATGACCACTGCACATATGTTTGGGCTGCTACTGAGAGCAGGAAAACATGCTTAACTGAATTTTTTTTCTGTGTAGATACAAACCACTTTTTCCTCTTTCTTATATTACAGCCACATCTTACCAGTGTCCTGGCTTAAGTAAGAGAGGTTAAAATTTGCTTGCATTTTCTTTCCCTGCTGCCACCACCCTGGAAGGCTGTCATCAAGAACGACTTTTACATCCCATTTTATCTGTGCCTGAATTATTCCTATGTTCCTAAATCTCTTTTTTTTTTTTTTTTTAAACCAGGAAAATATTAAAAAAACCCTCTATACAAACTCCCCCCCTGCTTTTAACCCAAATGGGTAGTCAACATGAAACACCTTGCATATTGTTCCCATTAAAGCAGGAACTTGGTGATAAGGTTGCCTTTCACTACCACAGACTTGTTTATTTGAAAGCAATTTGCACTAAGCCCTAAGCACAAGCAAGATCCAAATGTAAGTTTTTGAGCTGGTACTCCTATTTGTATCTCTTATTAATTATTATTCCCCTATTTCTTAGCTAGTGCTGAACCCAAAAGCTTCTTCCTTTGCTTCCTGTCAGGCTGTAAGTTGGAACATTCCAGGCTTTTTTGGTTTCTTCTCCAGCTTATGTCTCCATTCGGACAACCGCAAAGCGTAGGCCCCAGCTGAAAAGGTCATGGCTCTCAGTAACGTGTGCTTTGTTATAGAAATTGGTTGAGCTTATATCCTCCTGCTCTTCTTGGGAGACAAGTTTTTTCTCAGTAATGGTGTCCAGTGATGTGAATATACCCGGAGCCCATGTGGTGGGTTGACCTTGGGCTGCAGCCAGACCCCCAGCCGGCTGTTTCTCACACTGTTTTTCCCCTCGGTCCTCACTGGTATTTCACCTTTCCTTATGTACATTTCCCCAGAGGTGCCAGCAGTGTCACTGCTGGGCTCAGCCCTGCCCTGTGGTGGGGCTGTTCGAACCGGGTGGAAGCGGCCATGCCTGGTGCAGGGCAGCCCTGGCCTCTCCTCATGGAGGCCCCTGCTGCCAGCACCTGGGCAGGGCCACCTCACCCCTCCCAGTCTCACCACTTGGTAGTCAGTCTTTATTAATTAAGTGCTATTGTATATTTGAATATCAAAGTTATCCCAGCAACAGCTTCTTCCTCGTTGCTGTTAGTGTCTTGCTGATCTGAGAGCCCCACAGCTGAGTAATGGTGGTGGGCAGAGGGGGGCATGGCTCCCCAGTGCTGGTGGTGCTGCACGGGTGCTCTGGGACTCGGGACAGGTGGTGGCAAACCATTGCCCAGCAGAGAAAGGAGTTGAAAGGAGATGGGAAAACTACATGTAGAGCAAGTTTATGCTTTTGTTGAGTATGCCTCAGCCCTGCATAATGGTAAATAGTTGTAACACAAGGGAACATGGGCCTTATCTCAAAATATTGTGAAAGACGGAACATATGACACTCTGTACAGCAGCAAGCCTGACATTTAGCTTATCAGGGTCTTTTGTGACCTGGCTGATGGTGTCTAGAATTGCTCTTTTTATGCATGGAGTCATTTTGAACCTGAAGTTTTAAAATTTTTAGATATAGATGTCCCCATCGAACACGTGCTGTGCATTACATCCCTTGGATTTCATTACCTCTTCTCTTTTCAGTAGGAGCATTTTAAATCCTGCAGGGTAAAAAAGAGAGCGTTTGGTAGGAAAAGCTTTCTAAAGCTTCTGAAGGCTCTCAGGCTTGGAGACCGCCTGGGGATTGGGCCTCATTCTGGTTAGTTTTGGGTTTAGTATTTAATCTTTTAAAAGCCTTTGATAGCCACCAGCTTGAACATTAGCAACTATGTATGGAATACATGCCGAAGCACTAATCTGTATAAGGTGGTGTTGAATTGTTCGAGTTATGTACTTCTAAAAAAAATGTCCATTTAGAGTGACCTACTTCTGACACACTTCATCTGATGTAAGGAGCACCTTCTTTCCAGTAAACAGGTCACTTTGAGGTGTTCCTAATGACAGGATTGAATACTTTATGAATATAAAGGAGTTTGTTTTTCAGCTGGGGCTTTGATCTAGAAGTACAGGACTGGTTCAGATTCCAGGATAAATGCTTCCCATGCCTCAGGAAGTAATTTACTTTTGACCTCCCCAAAACACTTCAGGTTTTGGCTCCTGACAGGCATTTTGTCATGGGTAAAGAAGAGTCATTGATGCAAATATCCTAGGTGTTGTACTGAATGATAAACCAGTAATAATTTGTCACACAATATGTGTAATGACTGGCTATTCACTTCTGATGGACCACTATAGGTGCTAGTCAGTGAGTCAGCCCAAGTGCGCTGACCTTGGAGGCTTTCATTTCTGGAAAGATGTATTAAAAGGTATACTCTGGCTTATTAAGCAGAGAGAATGACGTAAGTACAGCCAGTTCCATATAACTGACATGACTTGAATTGACTGGTGAAAACTGACTGCTCCTTCTTAATTGTTACAAAATAGCAGTACACAATGTAAAGCAATAGGAATGTTATCAGTGTTTAGTGGTGAATGATTCAGCATCATTATCTTCCTAATAATGTGTCTGGAATAGCCTGGATTATGTCAAATGTGTTTACATTATTACTTTGGCTTTTAACGGTCACACTTTGTGCTTTATTTGCTGCTGGTTTCCTAGAGCTCCTTGGTATAAAATAGATGTGAGTGCTCTTGGCTGCAGGTCATCAAGCAAATGATTTGCAGTGTAGGCCCTCTGAGCAGCATGCTCGAAGGGAACGTGTGGTAGCACGAGGCATTTCCAACTCATCCCAACCCCCCTTGTCTCTCTTCTAGCTGCGAACAGGTCATGTTTTCCAGACTGAGCAATGGTCTGCGTTTGTACCTGGTCTACCCTAAAACTTCTGTGAGAGCTCTCAAAGTTCATCATTAGTGGACTGACTTGGTCTGAAAGTTTGATTTAGTTTTTTGTAGTCAACATGTTGTTACTTATCAGAGTTGCATGCTTGTACTTCGTCATGTTTGGCCAGCCTGAGGGGTTCTTTGGTGGTGTCATACATGCGATTGAGCACTTGTGTTGTAATCAAACAGCAGAACTCAGGCATGCAATTTGCTGCTTAGTATTTTCTTATGCAGTGAAAAGGTTTGTGCAACAGCCCCCCACTCAAAGCTGAGCAAATCTGTTAATCAGGTGGGAAACTTCAGATACTACTGCGAGTGCTGTAGTGTGTCTCCGAGGTTTGGATCAGAGCTCTAATCCAAATGATGTGATATCCGGAGCTGGAGCTGCTGCTTTTGCACCCTGTGGCAACCAGAATCCTGTGGAGACATGGATTTGTTGTTTGTTTTTTTTTTTTTTTCCTGTTGGGAAGTTGATGGGAGCAGGGTCCAGAAAAAGATGCCTCTTTCAAAGGCTCCTGCTGACTTCTGGCTCAGTAGGTTCCTTATTGTTGCAGTGAAGCTTTTTCTCCTTAAGTGTCAAGAATTGTGTGCCCTCTTGGTTCAACTTTAATTTGCAATGAGAGAAACCTTGGCCACAGGCTTGATATTCTTGTTCCCATACTAAGACAAAAAGTAGTGGTTTTTTTCCAGTTGCTGTATTTGGGAAAGAATTTTATTCAGTTCTTGTTTAAACGAGTCCATTTACCCTTTTTACTGCCGCTTGACTTGGAGTTATATTTCCAAACACTGCAAATGCTTGACAATTAGTGTCTAATTAGCAAAATCTAAGAAGTTCTGCAGTTTTGGATCTCTTCTAGACTTGTCCTGCTGCCCAGTCCAAAAGTTTATCGAAATGCCTGTGGTGAGATAATATCGCAGCGAGCATCAGAGGCATAGTCCTTGACCCTGTTTTCAGTCATCAATAGCTCTTAATACTGTTCAATATTCTGTATGAATGAGAATAAGCTTGTGAAGTCTTGCAGGGTAGATGGGTTAATGGATCAATATTGACCTTTGTCATTATAACTGCAATTAAAGCTGCATATGAACTGAGGGTAGCAGTTTTGGCACAAATGGGGGGGGGGGGGGTTGCAGGAACATGTTTAACCTAACAGTATTTTATGCCATTTTAGGTGTCTCTGAAAATGTCACAGAATTGGGAATAAAGATGTATGGAGAATGCTATGAGGACGTGAATAGTTTTAAATCAAATCTGTTATGTGTGGTTTGTTTTGTGTTTTTTCCTGGACAGTGTAAAACCTCTTAGCAGTGAGTTTAAGCTATCTTCATTAAAAAACAGCTATGAATTCAGCTGATACTTGTTTTTACTCACTTGATTTCTCTCACTGCACTTGCTGTGTGGTTTGGATGAAGAAATGATATTTAGCTCAAGGAGATCTCGCAAACAGTGGGCAGACTGAGTTAACAGCATAGTGCTGTTTGTGGGCTGTGGCAGTGAAGCCAGAACAGGCTTGTTCCCTGCCAGCATGCATTCTTCAGCAGTAGGCTTCACCTGCCAGCAGGACAGCCTTTGAACACCCTTTGGCTATGCTTTCACATCTTGTGTGACCACCTATGTCAAATGTTAAAAGTGGCCTGGCACTTATGAGTCATGATAAGGGAATCTTTATCTTCCGTAGGTAGGAAGTGTGCTTATTAAAATATGACCTCTTGAGCAGCTGGAAAATGGAGGCTCCCAGCGTCATCAGAGGCTTCTGAATTTTTTTGTTGTGTTTACTATTCTGATTAAACTCATGTCATGCTATCTATTGTTTTGGTGGTTTTTTTGTTTTGTTTTTCTTAGGAGATGGGGGTAGCAGTATGGGTGGGAGGGGAAAAAATCAGTTTCACACACTTTGTATTAATACAGCATGAAAATGAGAACCAAGAACAAGAGAGGAAAAAAAAGGTGTGGGTGGGTAGAAGGGCTCAAGGACAGTTAATCCACTTTAGAATAGTTTCTATCCTCAAAAAAGAAAATAATTTAAAAAAAGGCTTTTCCACTGTGTACCAAATCCCCAACTCTGCATTCAAAGAGGAATGTACTTTTGTGGGTGGCTTTAATCCTAGTCTTCTTTACCTGCTATTCTCATGGCTATGTTTTATTACGCAATACAGAAATATGAGAGAGTCTACTTTAAGAAGCAAGAGGAGATACCAAATAGCTGAAGTCTCATAATTTTGGCCAGCTTTGTTTCTAAACTCGAGAAGACTAAGTTTACAACTAAAGAAAGGGGAACGGAAATACTCATTAATTCCCACATATTGTCGTGACAAAGTATTAGTAGTAGAAGGGATAAAGTGAAAAGGGAAAATGAAGACTTTAAAGGAAATTTAAAAGTAGCCAGGAGACATTAAGTGAATGGAGTTAGAACAGAACAATTTCATTGTTGAATAGTGCCAGATTTTGCTACCCTTACTAAATTAGTATTTTAACTTTGCAAAGAGTTAAAAGCCTTCTCTAAGCTCTGCCCTACTCATGATGGGAGAACTACTGTCAGCACTGAAGTATAAGTTTTTAATTTGTCCACAGATATTTGTATGTGTGGAAACAAAGTAATGAAATCATTCTTTCCAGGTTGGACTACATAGTGTTCCCTTCTCCAGAAAAAAATTCCTATTTGACCAAGATTGGAAATGAATGGGATGCTACAGATACCTGTCTTGTCTCTGGCACTCCTGCCAAATGGATGGCCACCTCCCTGCTGTGTAATGGGGAGAAGAAAGCTGAAAGGCCAGGGGGGATTGAGCTTCTTGGATGCTCCCTAATATATCTGGGAGAAACAAGTAGTATTGATCTGTTCTGTGGGAATGCTAAACTTGCACTGAACAGAAAAATCTCATTAAAGCTCCCCAAGATGCCCTTTGCTGCTATTGTTGAGGGTTTTTTTTAAAACATTTTCTGTACAACAGTTTTCTTTAGATTAAATGGCCTCAAGTGTAGCAGGATCAATGCAGCTATCTGGAGACTTACCTTTGGTAAATAAAAATAATTGTAATACAGCAAATAAAACCTCCTTGTCCTGTTATCTAGTGAAAAGCAGGGCAGAATCTTTAATTTGTTCTGAAGCATTGAAAATCTATAATGCTAGCTCTTTGGGTGATTCTTCTCTCCTTCCTGTGCTGGAGCATATTCTCAATGTGGCAAATAATCTTGCCAATCAAAGATGCTTTACTTTTTTTTTTTTTTTTAAAAAAAAAGCTAATTCATATATTTGAAAGTAAATGCAGTTGAAGTGGGACTGTAACCATTATTACATGTCACCTCTATTTAAACTAATCTGGATCAGAGCCTTTCTTTGTTCTCCTGAATTATTACAGTTGATATATAAATCATGTGTACTTTATGATGTCTTTAGACTGCTGCAAGTAACAGTAAAAAAAAATACAATAGTTATTGTCTCCTTCCCCTTTTAGATTCATATATAGATGTTTATCTGTGTCTCAGTAGATATCTAAGTGTGATTTAGTCTTGGATGTTGGTTAGTGGTTTGGTCCTATATTGCTTCTGAAAATGAAAGTTCAGGTTGAGTTTGGTAATATATCACACAAGTAATAACTTCTGGTTGCACTGCTTTTTATCTGAAGAGCTCAAAGTACTTTGGAAATGTGTTATTTATTATGTACTTGTAGTATTGTGTAGGGAGCTTTATGAAACTCATGTCCTGTAAAACCATGTATACAGGCAAGTCCTATGTATGGAAGACTAGTCAGAAAGAAGACCCTCTCCACTCCTGTACTTAAGTTGTGGGGATGAAGCTCCCTCTGAGCAGGAGCTGACTGACAGGACTGTCTTTGGACCAAGTTCAGTGGTGATAGGCAGTGCCAAGCAACTTGTATCACTTCACTTTACCTTTTTGTTCCTCAGTTTGCCTGGTATGCAAACATACCTGTACAAATGCAGTCTGCCAAATTTTGCTTCTCCTTTTGAGTTAAAGAAAGCATTACTAGTGATTCAGCATCCAGAAAAAGAATAGTTTGATTCCAGAGCTAGTACAACAGAGGACCTGATCTCTTGTGAACCGTCATATCTGTAAAAAAAGGAATAAGGAAAGATCAAGGCTTTCTCATCTGATCTAGTTTCATTTTTCTGTGAATGCGGCAAGCTTCTAGTAGTATAATCCCTTAGACCATCATTTTTACTTGACAGCAGCTAATTGCTCACATTTTTGTCAACTTTCTGACCTTTAAATGGTGCCATTTTTGACAACACTTGAACATGGTGACTGCTTTTGGAGGAAGCAAGAAGGAACAAGGCATGCATTTCCACTTTAATTAGGATTTGCAGTGCATTAATGACAATCATGTGTGTAAAGTTTTCTGACAATCTGTAAGGCTGTCATGATGGGCAGTTCTTATTCCTTGTCATCTTCCTTTCTTTTTCCTATCCATAAAAGTGGAGAGTGTCCCCAAGGGTATGTGACTTGGTGCACAGTGTGGAGATGTGTTTTCAATAGAATGCTGCTAGTGACATGAGGGGAAAATCACTGTATAATGTACTGCCAGACTGCATGTAGAGAGAAACCAATGGGGAAAGAAGGCTGTGTGACGATCCCCATGTTGTGATACTTCTGTAAGTTACATGGTGTGTCTGAGCATCTCCTACTCTGCATGGGTAATGCCCGACTTGCTAGATAACGTGGACAAACAACTTCTGACAGCAGGAGAGTGCCACACGTTTTGGGTTTCTCTACTAGATTGTGTCTGAAAGACCTGAGTGCACGCAGTAGGGCCAACTCTGACCTGTGCTGTAGGTCTGGCCTTACCACAGGGTGACAGCTTATGGAGTTGAGATGTGGGTCTTGCATCCTGCCCCATCCCAAACAAGGAAGCAGGTTGGGCCTGATGATTGCCACAGAACTGTTTGCTTTTGTTATTTCACAGACCTCCTCAAATGTCAGGGATCCATTTCTGTTGTGTGACTACATGGGTGCTTGTCACACCTTGGGGGAAAAGCTGCAGGGGCAAAATGGTGGTGAGGATGCAGCTGCCACCAGAATAATTCACTGAACTTGTAGTTAACTCTTTGGTGTTGTCCCTGGCAAAAGAGAGTCTCTGGGAACAGGCTGTGAAGCATGTTAATCGCTTGGTTTCCCCTTACTTAGTGCAATGCTTGTCTGTAACTTTAAACATACACACAAGCACACCTTTCATGTCTGCTTTTTCTGGTTCATGGATTGAAGGCCCAGCACCTAGTAAACTGCTCTTACAGGGTTCTCTCTACTATACCTGTACAGAGGACTGTACAAGTCTTCTGAGACCAGTTGTCATTTCTTTTGAAAGAAGCTTTATTTAAAGTTAAGATCACTGAGGAAAAATGAAATACACAGGAAAGTGTAAGTGCATATTTCAAGATACAAGCTTGACTTTGCTTTAAGACTCTTACTAGTGGGTTATTGAAAAAATAGAATATAAAGAATAAATGTTGGCTGTATTTTTGGTTGTGATTTTTTTTTTAGCAAAGATTCTTTTCTGACCCACTTTAGAAGCAGTTTGTCCTGTGTCTGTCTTGTACTCTCTTTTAAATATTTAGTTGTGGTGATCTTGTGTGAAGCAGTCTTCTTGTGATTCCTAGGAGAATAATTTACTGTCCTTAGCCTATATATCTGTTTGTTTCAAAAGTTGTTATTAGCTGAATTCTTTACTGTCAAAGTAGGTGAATCAAGTAACTGAGTTCTGGTATTATATTCATAAATCCTTTGTACTAGACAGGTAACCTTGAACTGATGAGTGGGTGATTTCTGAACTCTTCAAAGAAAGGTTTACTTTCTTAAAATTTCATTCCTTCTCTGTTTTCCCTGACTTAAGCATATAAATGCTAATATTTGTAGACCATTTGAATGGTCAGTACATGGTGATAAACTTAACAGTACAGAGAATTAGTAAAATGACACAGTTAATATCACAAACATTCAACTTTCATAACAGCAAAACCAAGACCCTTCTAGGAAAGATGGTTCGGATGCTGCTGCTTTAGGGATGCTTTTGGTACAAGTAATGTGGGTGGTTCTGGCCACATTCTGAGTTTCCCTGGTCTCTCTGTCTTTTACAGAAAGCAAAGGTCTGATCCTTCAATTAGAGATAAATGTGTCCTTTTTACTTTTCAGAGACGTGTAAAAAGAATGAAATGTGCCATATTTGATCTTGGGTTTTGCTGGGTTTTGTTGTTTAAGTATCTAAAATATTTTCAAGTTAAAAATACACTTACTTAAATGAAAGACCCCAAATAAAAAGTGTCAGGATTTCATTGGTTTTCATCCTGAAAATAAGTTCTATACTTACAACCCATGAATATTTTTAGAGCAGTGCACATATTCATAATACCTCTCCTAGTAAAATAGTGACTGTAATTGGAGCATGAAGTTTTAAGAAATTTTTTTCGCCCTGTTCTGCACCTTCTGATAAAATTCTCTGAGAAAGACCCTGTAGCTGGATGGCTTATTTTGTAACCGAATTGACTAAGATCTCACAAAGGCACTATTTCCCAACTCTTGGCTGCGTAAATTAGAATTTAAACCTGTGTGTTGGGTTTGCGTGGCAAGGTTTTGGTAGTGGGGGGCTACAGGGGTGGCTTCTGTGAGGAGCTGCTAGAAGCTTCCCCCATGTCTGACAGAGCCAATGCCAGCTGGACCTGCCGCTCACCAAGCGATGGTGGCAGCACCTCTGTGATAATGTATTTAAGAAGGGGGGAAAGTTGCTGTGGCACAGACACTGCAGCTGGAGAGAGGAGTGAGAACATGTTAGAGGACCAGCCCTGCAGACCCCCAGGTCAGTGAAGAAGGAGGGGGAGGAGGTGCTCCAAGCACCGGAGCAGAGATTCCCCTGCAGCCCGTGGGGAAGACCATGGTGAGGCAGGCTGTCCCCCTGCAGCCCATGGAGGTCCACGGTGGAGCAGATATCCACCTGCAGCCCAGGGAGGACCCCACGCTGGAGCAGGGGGATGCCCGAAGGAGGCTGTGACCCCGTGGGAAGCCTGTGCTGGAGCAGGCTCCTGGCAGGACCTGTGGACCCATGGAGAGAGGAGCCCATGCTGGAGCAGGTTTGCTGGCAGGACTTGTGACCCTGTGGGGGACCCATGCCAGAGCAGTCTGTGCCTGAAGAACTGCAGCCTGTGGGAAGGACACACATTGGAGAAGTTAATGGAGGACTGTCTCCTGTGGGAGGGACCCCATGCTGGAGCAGGGGAAGAGTGAGGAGTCCTGCCCCTGAGGAGGAAGGAGCGGCAGAGACAACGTGTGATGAACTGACCCCAACCCCCATTCCCTGTCCCCCTGTGCCTCTGGGGGGTGTAGGTAGAGAATCTGGGAGTGAAGCTGTGCCCAAGAAGAAGGGAGGGATGGGGGGGAAGGTGTTTTAAGATTTGGTTTTATTTCTCATTATTATCCTACTCTGATTTGATTGGTAATATATTTTTTTTTCCCCAAGTCAAGTCTGTTTTGCCTGTGATGGTAATTGGTGTGTGATCTCTCCCTGTCCTTATTTCAACCCATGAGCCTTTTATTCTATTTTCTCTCCCCTGCCCAGCTGAGGGGGTGAGTGATAGAGTGGCTTTGGTGGGTACCTGCCAAACAGCCAGGGTCAACCCATAACAACCTGTAAGGGGGACAGGCAGAACTTATCCTTGAAGATATGACACTGAAATTTTATTTGCTAATGTGTTCTAATAGGCCAATCTAAATACTTGTACAACCTGAATAGGATGAGTTGGTTGTTTTGATGAACATTTAGGGAAAAATGCCCCTCCCCTGCCTACAGCTCTGTAGGGGTTTACTGCTTATTTTCCTTTGCTAGCTAGGCATGTGGCCTCTAATGTGAATGAAAAGGAGAACACTTATTACAAAAAAATAGCCTGATAAGTTTATATATAATTTTAAAAGGCTAAAAACCATCTTATTTAAAAAAAAAAAAAAGTGCCGAGAGCTATGTGCAAGTAGCAATTCTTACTTTTCACGTAGAATTCTATATAAGGCTCTTAACATCACATGTTTGTGGACAAATACTTTTTCTGTTTTTCATGGGAGACAAGAGAAATATTGAAAATACAGAGCTGAATGTGATGTATTTTTCAGGAAAAGTATGTTGACCTGTTGGCATTGCTATGGTCTGCTCTGGTGAAAGTATGGCCTTGATTTGGAACTACAAGCTATTTATGCTAGGCTCAATGTGCCTTTTGAGGCTGTGGACAGCAGTTCTCTTTTGTCTATAAGAAACATGCCCAGCTTGAATTATAGAGAAAATGGCTTGCTTTAAAAATGATAATGCCCAAAATTATGCCTGAAGACTCTAGAACAGGAAAACATTTAGCTGCCTCTCACAGCGTAGTTTATTGAGGTTTAGACACATGTTTAAATAATGCTGTACAAGGACCTCAATTATTTTTCAGGCTTGTAAGTGGTTTATTTATATTTTTAAGCAGGTTTCAGAAATGTATTCTTGGTTAAAGAAGATAGTAATAGGGCACGCCATGACAAAACCAGACTTCAGCTCTGTTTGTGAGATGCTTTCACCAGTTTGCGTGTCTCTGCATGAGGCCAGAGTCCTGCAGTGCAGATGTTTGCCCAATCTGTTGCTTGCATCTTTTTTTAGATACTACTTTCCAGGATACTTTCCAGTCCCCTATTCTGAATTCCTTTACCAAATGTCTGACCTTGTGTTTGTCTGTGAATAGCCTTGACTTGCTAGCTAAGCTGGTTTGCTTTTATGGCTATCCTACCCCTCTCAATATTTAGTACTACTACAACTGCTCAGTCATCTACTCATTTTATCAGCAGTGACTTTCCTATTTATTTCCAGTTCATTGGGGTTTTTTTGTGGTTTTTTTTTTTGTAACTCTAACAAAAAACCGATCTGGAGAAAGAATTGCTTATAAAATTTGCAGATTATGTGTCTTGGAGGCCTAATAACAAGCATTGAAGGTGGAGCACCTGTGCAGATCAGTCTAGCTAGATTTGGGTTTTACATCAAGGAAAAAAGCTTATCTTCTGACTGTAGTAATTTCTCTTTGTGAACTGTGCTCTCAGTGGTGGCAGGAAAGGATGAAACCCCCATTTATGTGCAAGAGAAATGGTTTAATTTATCCCCAAGCACACAATTCCTTGCAGTGTCCTGCTGTAGTCCAGCAAAATCACAGCATATGAGTCAAAGGACACTCCCTGAATATTTACCAAAGGTTATCTGTATCTGGGAGATATCAGATGTGTGCTTCCTTATCTTAGAGGGTCGTGGACTTGATAGTTGCTTGTTCTGGGGTTTGCAGTGCAAGGGGAATAAGTTCTTGTAAATAATGACAGGACTGAAAGGTTCTTAAAACCTTGACTGCTTCAGTGCCTTAAGGATGTAAAGAATGTGCCCAATAAAAGTTACCCCACTGTGACCCCTTAGTTTCACTGGATTTTCTCGCTTTCTTCTGGAATGTTTCTTGCCTAATAAAATGTCTCTGCTCACAAGGGATTACTCTGTAAAGGCATATGCTACAGGCAGTGAAATACAGAATAATGGTTTTATTTTTCATTCTCTTCTGCAAGGAAAGAGGGGAAAACATGATTTATTTTTTTTTTTTCCTTGTGAGGGTGATTCTTTGTGACCCAGCGAATCATCCTTTACATTTTTCTCCCTCTTTCCTTTCTTTATTCTAGGAAAAAAATCCCATAATTGCAAAGTCCTTGGTGGCTGTAATCAATATATCATTTTCATTTCAGTAGGCAGTACTCAGAGTCATTAGGAATTCTGGGCCGTAATTAAAGTCAGTAGAGAGCTCTAATAGGTGTGAGACATCCATTGTCTGTCTTGTCGCAGGATGGTATGTTTTAAAAACAGAATTGTGAGCTCTTCTCAGAGAGGCTGAGCCTCCAGGCAGGGGTATATGATTGCAGGAAATGATTTACAGATCTACAAAATACTTGTGCACAGCCAAGTGCAATTATCAAGATGGTTCATGTTACTCTTAAATCTGCTAGTATTTTGACATATTTCTACAGATATTTGTGTGAGGAGTGGATAAACATAGTAAGTCTGTTACTTCATTGCACTTTGAAGCTTGTCTATCTCCATTCATTTAAAAGATTGCACTTTCTGTGCATTTTATGTCTGTGTTTGTATCTGCAAATGTTAATTAACATTCTAATTTGTGGATTTCAGAAACTTGACTTTAAACCTGTAACTGTTTTTGCCTGCATGTCACAAATCCTTTTAGCCTTACTTCTTATATTGATGTCAGAATGGGATAAGGCCTTCTATATGGTGTGTTTTTTCTCTTCCTCTGATTGCTAGAGCAGTATCTGTTTAGAGGGACATAATAGAAATAATTTTTACTGAAGTGGCTTGGTCAGCAGACATTGGGTGAATAGGTCAAGGTGACAATATAAAAATGTACAGTTCAAAAACTGCTTGCAAACTAGAAATTCCTTTGTGTTCTGAGATTACAACTGAATGTCATCCCTGTGTGGCTTTTTTAATTTCAAAATAGTGGAGAATTCGTTACGTTATAGTGTGCACCCAGAGATGAGCAGTTACCCTTCAAAAGGCCAACAGTTACCTCACTGCAACGAGAGGCAATGGATTTCTTTCCAGTTCTGAATTTGTAAAGATAACTGATATCTAATAACCATCTTTTAAAAATGGCTACTCTGTGGTTGTAAGAAACTTGGAAGACAATTAATGATGAATTAAGTCTACTGCTTTGATCTCTCTCTAAGTATCTTTGGGTGGATAATGATTCCTTCAAATGGACTTGCTGCTCATTTTCTCTCTTAAAGCCTTTTCTTCACTGTGGGTACATTAAGCTCCGCCTCTGTTTTTGCCATATCTCTCTTAGCAAAAGCTCTAGTAGAGAAGAGTATTGTATTTGCAAGAACAGTTACTGCTTAGCCCAATAACCTTAGTTCACAGACTTTGTAGACTGATACACATTATAGTGGCAAAAGCATTGCCATGTCAGTATAGGTTATGTTTGGAGGCTTTGCATTCTTACAATTATACCAGAAAATCGTTGTGCCTTAGCACCATTGCTCCCTTCTAATTTAGGGACTTGTGTAGTCCCTTTCTTCATATCTGGGGTCTTCCACCCATCTCCCCTTTTCTCTCTTGGCAAGGTTCCCCAGTCTCCTCCATATCAATAAATATAGCTTTGATATTTTTGTCGCATAACATAAAATTGTGCATGCAGATTGCGCTAGCTGAAATGATTGCAACTATTTCTCATCCTGGTGGTATATTGTTCCTGTTCGGCTGCATCTAAGCTTGCAATGTGACAGTTACAAAACTGAAAAATAATTTGTGTTTGAAATCTGCTAGCCTAAGTACAAATGAAGAATCTTGTGGACCACTAAAATTAGGAGGTTTTCAGATATTTTTGTAATACTTTTCCTCTTCTAGGGAAAAATAAAACCCAAACACTTAGAGCAGAAAAAAGAGCAAATTCTGCCTCTCTGTTTGATATGATTCTATCATATTAACAACTGGGAACAGCCATCATGGGTCAGGGTCCTATTGCTCTACTACTGTGCAGGTGCAAAGCAGAAAGAAGTGCAAATATGTAGAAGAGCATTTCTTTGGAGGAAGCTTCTCTGAAAAAGGTATATAGTAGATAGGCTGAGTCTAAAAATGAGTCACCACTGTCACCTTAAATGACAGGGGTATATTTCTACTTTCATTCTTTCAGAACAGTCACTGAATTCCTTTTGTTTAAACCTGATAGAGAGACATTGGCTTTGCCTTTTGTTGTCATGAGCCAAGAGACAGAGCACCAGTCCCAAAAAGTGTCCCTCCTCAAGCTCACCAAACTTCTGTTGTAGTAGACATGTGACAGTGCCCAGAGAAAGCTGTGGCTCTCTAACTGTGTAATAGGAACTAATGACATAGAGGGACATTATATGTCCGCTAGTGTCTTGATATGGAGTTAATTGGAGTGCAGGTGGTAAAATTAGAGGGTTAATCTGTGATATACATCTTCTGGCAATGTTGTATGTGCCTGTAATTTAGGTTTCTGTGCTGTCCCTAATGGTAGATGCAGAATTGTAAAAGACTTTCTTTGTGTCAGAGAGTCCAGCCTGTTTTCATGAAGGGATCTGCAATTGCTTTCAGCTGTGTTAAGAAATTGAATCTCAGATAGTGGAAAGGTTTTTGTCTGTCTTCTAAAAGACAAATGTACTGACATGGCAGAATGGCTTCATCTGAGCATCTTGTTTATGAGATGAATGACAAAACCAAAACCAAGTCATGTGATATGGGCAGAATTGATCTCCCATTCAGAGGAAAGCAGTTGTATGAACACAAGACAAAGTATAGGGCATAATTAGGCAGTTGTGTTGGTTGAAATAGTACTTAATTTAGTACCGTGGAAGTCTTAAGCAGCTTCTGCTTTTCCCCCTGTAAAGGCCTACAGAAATTGCAGTGTGGCTGTGACAAGTGTTACTGATTTATGCTTCATTTGTTAATAAGAAAATATGATCTAGATATATATCTATATTTTTTTTATTTTTGGAAGAGTTAATGGTCTGGAAAGAGCTAGACAATAATTTCTGTGCTAATTAACAAGGTTAATGGCAGAGGATATGGAATATATAGCGGAGACTGAAAGCAAGCTTAGATTTCCAGGCATCACTAAGGAAGAGAGAACATAAATTGAAGTATGGGAGAAAAGTCAGAAAAGGGAATGTTGACAGAAGGGCTGAGGATGAGTGAATAGGGCAGAAGAAAAAAAATATTTTTTTGATGAGGAGAGTGAGCTTTGGGAGGCTTTATTATACCACCACACATTTCTTGTTCCTCCTAACTCTTCTTTTTTTGTGTTGTGTGGGTTTTTTTTTTCTTGTTGGCTTACCTTCACAAAGCTATTGCATTTGGTTCCATATCAGAAATTCAAGCTGAGCTTTAACAGATGTACCCAAAATATTTTGTTGTGTAACTTTACCAACTGAAGCATCTTATTTGATAGTTGGTCTCTATAGTTTTGTGATCAAGTGTAGATATAAATCCTTCTGCATTTTTTTTAGCATTTGATACCAATGCTATAACTTTGTTTTACTTACCTCTGTTCTTGTGTAATTATTTTATATAATGTGAAGGAAAATGCAGAATGCAAAGTAGTTCTGACTTTTTTTTTTTTTAACGAGCTGCATCTAAGTACATTTAACTGCATATAACTGCATTCAGATCTGGAAACTTAAAAGTTTATTTCTAACTTTACTGAATATTTCCCAATGGCAGAGAATTGTATCAATACTGTACAAATTGTTTCATTATAATTAGCACTGGAGTGTACCAGTGTGTTTAAACAGTGGTGTGGAAGGACCACTTTACAGAAGATAACCCAACTAGTACTCTTCCTTAAAAATGAATGCTGAGAAATGAACCAAGATGATAAATCAGCAAGCAATCTTCAGAGTGGTAATGACACTTATAGTTTTCAGCTTTATGGAATATGAACCAGCAGCCTGCAGGCAAATATCTCTAGATAGGCCCACCACCAATCACCTGGGCTAAACAGGCTGCCAATATCCACTTGGCAAAAATATGTTTTTCAGGCAAAGGATCTATTGCTTTTTTTTCCTTATTCATGTAGCTCCCATTAATGTCAAAGGGAACTATGTGTTTGCAAAAAGAAAATGGATCCCCTGAGGGTGTCAAGTATTGTAAGGTAATGTTCTTCGGTTACGTTTTATGCACTGCTTATTTTTATGAGTTGTTGTAATTGTTTAGTGTGTATGATTGCTTTAGGGCCTGCTGTCAGGTGTGGAATCACTGCATAAAAAGGGCTCGTGAATGAAATACTGAGAATACAAAAAATCAACCTCATTTTAATGTCAGCAAAGCAAATGTAATATTTGGAATAGGAACTTACATAAGGAGCAGCAGAAACTAAGAGCTGCTTGAGAACTGTGAAAATGCATGGTCCTAACTGACCAATTAATGCCTACAGTTATTGACGTTTCAGTAATTCATTAAGGTCTGTGTCAGTTCTGAAACTACTGGTCTGCTGGGAGGAGTGCTTATAAAGGCAGCATTGATTAAATACACTGAACCCAAGAGACCAGATTAGTGGTCATATTTCTAATTTGCAAATCAAGTACTCTTACAATGTAAACAACTTCTTTATTCTTGTTTTTGAGGAAACCTTTTGACATGATCTTGGAAGTGCAGTTACCTGAGCTAACAGAATTGTTCTAAAGTAATTGTGAACCTTTTGTCTTGGTTTATACCATTGGTCAGTGAAAATTAGATATTCCTTGGCAATGATCGAATTACTTTTTTTTTTAGCTGTCATAATTAGACCTTTTCTTAATACAAGCAATTTGTGTTACTACTGCTGCTGCTATTTGAAAACTGATGGATGGATTTCTTTGATGCCATTGGCTGAGTAGATGCACTGTAAACAGTGAAAAGACAACTTGAGTAAGAGTTATTCTGAATGTGAATTAAGGATGGATAAATATGGCAAGTCTTAACTTTTGTAAAGAAAGCTTTCTATAAACCAAGAAAATTTTTTTTTATGTGAAGTTCTTAATTCAGAGAATTTTTACATGGGTGGAAGGATGTTTTAAGCTACACAGGGTGGGGGTCCCATGCTTCCTGGGACTTCAGTGCTTTTCTACATTTCTGTTCACCATCAAGATGAAAAGTTGTTACCAGGACTGAAATCCTCTTCCAACATTATGTTCCGTAGAACTATAGCAATGGCTGTAGTTATTCTCTGCACAAGGATTTTTGTTAAGGTGAAGAAGAGTTAATTGCCTTGTGTCCTGTGCTGCTGCTTGATAGCAGTTATCTTTGGTGCAAACCTGCTCATTTGGAGTTTAGTCCACTCAAGTGAGTGGTTCTACTGGGTAAATAATGCTCTAGCAGAAAAGCCGTAAATAATGAAAATAACTTCTTTATTAACATACAATTTTCTACCCAGTCCTTTGCCATGGGAGTTAACTTAGCATCACCATGCCTGATTTGGGCTCAACTGAGGAATGATGAATTAAATCTGTAGACAAGTTCAGTCTCTGGATCAGATCTGTGGTTCATGATTGATGTGGATTATCACCAGAATATGGAGACCTGTTTGTTACATGCTGACTTATGTACCCAGTTGTTGACTCTTTTCTGATGCCTAACCTGTGTTATAGCTCCAAATAAAATTCAACTCTCTGACATATTCCCGAAGCAGCTTTTTCAGAACTTTCTTCTACATTGGGAAAGCATAAACCACACTGTGTTGATGCTTTTTGTCTACTTCTGATACGTTCTTGACAAAAGCCAGTACTGGTTACTTCAATACTACTGGTTTTAATAACAAAAATGGTTCTTTTTCCCCAGAAAATGCAGTATTTCCCTTTGTCTTTCAAGTGGATCTTTGTAACAAAGTTACCAAATTGGCACAACAGGCAAGACATCTGGCTGACTGAGTCTGTATATCTGGCAAGACAGTACTGCAGGTGCAGGAATGAAATACTTGTTTTCAAGAACAATTTTCTGTGGCTGAGTTCGTGTCCTTGAGCTTCTTGTGAACAGCAGATATATTTCTTCTCATTGTCCAGCTGAAGAATAGAATTGCATTAATCTACTTATCCCTAACTTTCTATTATAGAAATTGATTCTATCAGAAGCCATTTTTCTTATGTTCCCTTTCATACCAAACTGCTTTCCTATTTCTCCCCAGTAGCGCAGGAAATGCCTGGATTGTAGGTGATCTTGTGAATTAATTTCAAATCAGTTTATTATTTCAGTGACCACTTTGGTTCTTCACAATGGTATTTTCCAATGTTTAATACAAAATAGAATTCTGTAAAAATCAAATTATGTTCAAACCTAGCTTTGGGGAACAGGAATAGGAAATTAAAAAGGGGTATGTGAGTAATTTTTTCAGTCAAAACTTCAAACAACTTTCCAGCTTGAGAGAAATGCATTTTAAATATTTTAAATGCATTGGCTTGTTTTTTAATTTGAGTATTCCATATTCAGGTACACTAATTTCTTGTATTGCCATTGAGCTGGCCTTAGTGTGTGAGAGCTAATCTTTCTAATTAAGACTAATTGCTGAATTAATGCAAACACTTGAGGCTTAGGTTTACTAGCACAGCTGTTACCTATACAGGAGAAAGGGGGTTGCTGTACTGTGAGGTTGTTCTGGCAGTCTCAGGACAGCATGTGGCCCTGGAGCTCCGGGAAAAGCAGCATCTCCTTGAATGGTGAGCGTGGGCTGTGGTGTCCTGGCGAAGGCTGGGAGGACACCGGTCACACTGCCAAAGGGCACTGGCCACGTTCAGCCTTGTTTTGCAAAGTCTTCCAAGGCTCATGACTAGGCACAAGGAAAAATACAGCAGGAGGTGGGTGAAGGTGGAAAAAGAACAGACTGTTTACCAAACTATATGTCAGAGTGTCAGCTTGCCTTATGGTACTTGGACTTTAAAAATGACAAAGACTAAGACTGGAAAGTTTTGGCCTACCTCTTCCTCCTGGCCACAGGACTTTTTTTTACTAAATTGTAAGAGGATTTGAATTAGCTTGGTCCAAAGCAGTTCTGAAACTTTTATTCAATAGTACCTCTTAAGAACCATATTTCTCTCATTTTGGGGTACAGGTTAACTTATTTTTGGCACTTGCAGGAAATCATTAATTGATCCTTTTAGTATGTTTGCTGGGGACATCTTTCATTCGTATGTTGCTTACCAAAAGAATCAAGATAACCTATTTTAGCAGTTTGTTTGGAAATGTGCTTTTGTCTTGAAATGCAAGAGGAACTTTTATTTTTTAATGTCTTTAGCGTGGTGTGTACTTATGGTGGATAACATTCTAAAAATACAGGGGAAAAATGGTTACAAGATCCAGGTTTCTCTTCTGGGCTGGCAAACTAAGATTTTCCAGTTACTTTTCAGCTCCAACCCTCAGCTGATCAGGGAAAGAAATATCTAAATAGTGCTTTTGAGCTCTATGGGTTTGTATTAAAGAAAGATGGGTATAATGGAGCAGGGAATAATTTTAAGTAAAATTATATATAGCCAAGCAAGTGTATACACAGAAAAGCAAAGATAGTCTGACTCTGACTAATGAGGTTTGTTAAGCAGTGTTTAAGGGATCAGTATATAGCAGCTGGTCCCTAGAAGGACCCACTTAATCCCTGGATTCTACCTCTGGTTTAGTTCTCTATACATGAACTTTGTTCTCTCTCTACCACCTCATTCCCCTGGTGTTCTACTAAATAAATCAGGTCATCTCCCACTTTGTATCTTTCCTTGCTTTTATTAAACATGTCCCAGTGAGATATGTGGGGTTGTTTTGTTGTTTTTTGTTGGTTTTGTGTTTTGTTTTTTTTTTTTTTATTTGTTGGTTGGTTAGGTTTTTTTCACTTTTCCTGTGAGGAAGGAGGAAAGAGGACTGATGAAATACACGCTTCTCAAACACTCTTAAAACAGAGTGTGATATATTAACAACGGGTATGTTTGCCAGTGACATGAGTTTTATGATTATGTAATTTTAATAAATTCGAAGGGAACAGAATGCAAGTCAGCAGGCTTATAACACTGTAAAACCACTGTTGGGGTAAGATAATCAAAACCTAATGTCTGTCTGTCTCGGTGGATTTATTCCTCCTTTCTGTGTTGTCAAGAGCGGGGAGGATGTGACTGATATGAGTCAGTGTCTTTACAAGCTTAAAAAATGGAAAGTAGAAGGGGAAGGCAGACTATCCCTGGTTGCCACTACTTGTAAACCCTTTCTCTTGCTTGTGAACTTGCTATACAACAGCTTGAAACCTCAAGGACCTACATTTGTTCTCCAAGACAATTGTAGGTAATGATACCTGGAGGCCCCATTTATTTTAAGGCAGACCAAGTTCTTGTAAAATCAAAACCCCTAAGTTAAGTCACGCATACAATTTTTGTGTGCAGGCCCTTCACCAATCTTATGAAAAACTTTTCAAGTCAACAGCAATATTCAGGTGCCTCCATCAACCGTAGTGTTGTACTTTAAACTCCAGGCTTGACTTTTTTTTTTATTTCAGTCTTGAAAGACTGAGGAGACCAAATTCTAAAGACACAGTTTGCCTCTGTTGCCTGCCTGCCCAGACCTGACTAAAATGACTAGGCTGGCAGAAAACCATCCAGTGAGAAAATTGCTGTTTAATGAATCAAATTAGCTTGGCAAAAGGGTTGACTCCAGAGTGAGTGCAGTGTGGTTGGGAAGAAGGAAGAGGAGACCCTTTCAGTGTCAGTGAACTATTAGATGGCCTCAACTGTCTTGTACAACATCCCCCTGCTCCCAGAGAACAGCTACAGTTGAGTTTCAAAAGTCTGCTTGAAGCCTCACTGCCCAAGTGGAGAATACACGATCACATACTGCTGTATACTTGCTCTCTTCAGGCCTGAGTCTCAGCCTTCTTTAGCAACTCAGTGATGACTTTGAAATTATCTACTGAAGAGCCACAAACTTGAGCTGCTTTGGGGCAAGGGAAGTGGAGTCTTAAATCCACCAGGTTCACCCCAAGTAGTGTTTTATCTAGTACTGTGTAAACAAAATGTAATGGTCTTTATTAAATTCCCACTGGCAATCATTTGAGACTCTTACAGCATACAGATTACTATAATAATGGTACTAGAACTTGATTACCTTTTAAAAAAAATGTACTGCAGAACACTTGAGATCATGCTATGGAATATAATAAAAGCTGAACTATACCTGTCAAATGAGCAACGAAAGTATTGCAGTGCATATTACACTTTCACTACTTGTGTTTCCTCACTTTCTACCATATTTTGGGTTTCACTGTGGGTCTAACAATCATTAGTGCTAATTAAAACCTTGTAATGGTGGTTTTATGTAAATGAAATTGTCATTTCACGTGGTGAATTTGACTTGCAACATATGTCACTCTTTGTTTGCCTGTTCCCCCTTTTGGAGGAAGGCATATAAAATGGGTGATATCTTCTTTTTCAAGGCTGATGGCTTTTAAGGACCCTTTGGATGTACTGTTTTTCTTTTCTTATACTGAACATCATTCACAGAATCTTGTGGAAGCCTGCATAACATTGTCTTTGCATAGAGATAGGTTATTAAAATTCTAGTCCAAACAGTGTTTTCATATGAACTGTGTGATTTCGAAGTAAGGTTAAACCTTAGAGGCTTTTTTCCTTAGATGTTTGTGTATTGATCCCGTGGCTACCTAAATGCCATTTCAATATTACACAACTGTTTGGAACTTACTCTTGCAACTTTTATGTAGAAAATAGTATTTCTCTTGACATTTCTGGATCACCAGAAATGTTGGCTATTATTAGTGTGGAGTTCTCTCTATTATAGGTATCTTTGTATAGGAGGAAAAGGCCATTGTTTTTAGACTGTGTTTAAAATGCATCTCTTATGTAAAGAAATGGGAGAGAGGAACCCCCTAAAGAAATCTGTTAATCTGTTCTGATGACTTATAAAAATCCTTCCTCCCTACTTAAAAGCTACAGTACAGTTACAGTCACCCAACAAAGTGGTCCCTTCACACATGCACACTAAATTCCCTCCCAAATATGCAACAAAAAAAAAAGGAAAAATACTGTTCCATGCTTTAAACTGAACTCTATTCAAGATAGCGATACCTTCTCTGGCTTGGGAATAGCAGTCTGTAAGCTCCAGACTGCTATTATGTGAGGTGGACAAACCTGATAAGGTGATACTCTCTCATTATGAATGTGAATCTGAATATTTATTGCCATTTATACAGAACTTTTGTCTTTCAAACAGGCAGGAAGATACTGAGATTGTGGAGACTGTTGTTTTCAGAAACACTTCAAAGAGCTGGAGTTGTGTATTTCATTGCTAAAATGTGGTGCATGTGCAAGAATCAATAATTCAGATCATGTCAGGCAAGTCTAATTTAGGTCTATCATTCTTGACAATGTCACTTTAACAATAACTTGGGGTTTATCTTTCTGTGAGATATTAGAAAATATAAACGCTGTGGAAATTGTTGCTGTTTTTTTCTCCAGCATCTGAGAGGAGTCACAAGTTTGGAAGAATATCTTACTCTGCCTTTGGCTGCTGTCATTGATTTCTGTGACCTGAGAAAAGGAAAATGAAACAAACTTTCAGACATGGTTTCCATTATGAGTGGAAGGTGAAGCTAGGATTATTTCTTGAAACCTGTTTCTAAACCTATGCACTACACTTTTTTTTGAGAGCTGGCTGTACTGATTGTGCCAGTTGAGATAACACATGTGCATTTAGGATCACCAGGATGGGTTGTGTTGTCCCTAATGTTCATGTCTATGGGGACTTAATCTGACCTGAATGTAAAAAAAAATTCAACAGCTCCTGCATTCAGGCATTTAGAAACACATGTTCAAAAGCAGACTTTCATTTGTTGCTAGACTGCTTTGATTATTTAAGGGCACTACCTCTGTGGATTTCTACCTCCCCAGATTTTTTATCTAAAGCTCTGAAATACATTATTTTGTAAGATATGTCATAAATTGTACCTTTATTTTTGTCTTGAGTCTTATTAATTTTGTAACACAATGATAACAGATAATTTCTCACTGTTTCTCTATTAGGTCTTAAGACAGCGAACAGCTGGTGCATTTATTATTAAGGTATCTCTGCATGCATGTTATTTAGCAAACATTTATGAATTATAAGGATGCCAGATACTCCAGTGCAATCTGTTACAAAGACTTATCTTGTGTGTTTGTTCCTAGACTGAAGGGGGGGAAGGGGTAGAGGGGGCAGTAGGGGGTCCCAACACTTAAGCAGTAATTATGGGAGTGGTGCTTTGAACATCTCTAGCACTTTCCTGAGTGGTAGATGCTCAGATTTCTCTAAGTATTAATGGAATTTAGGTAACCAAAGTCATTACTGTGCCTTGCCTGCTCTACTATAGGTCATATTCAAGGATGTATCGTGCTTGGAGAAAGCTATTTATGGATTTGTCTTTGCCAGTACAATCTGTGTTCTGTTTGGTTGTTAAACACCCAAGACTGGAGTCTTGTTGATCTTCAGCAAATATCTTATTTCCTCAGTGTAAGTGTGTGTAGGTACATAGGCTAGGCTAGGCAATACATGTTCTGAGACTCTCTGAGGAAAAAACATTATACCTTTGTACAGATATTATTCAGACATGAGCCACTAGCTAAAAAATTTTGGTGGCTCTGGGATGTTACAGAAATAAAAAAAAGTGGTGGGAGTGTTCTTTACTTACAAAGAATATATCCAAAATTGTGTTCTTTCTCTGAACATAATGGAAGAAAAACAACAGTAGGGTTGTCATTCCTTGGATATCCCCGAATTTTACCTCTTCAAGTTTTTTATAGGAGGTTGTTCTAATGCGGGTATTCATTTGGTATATCTTAAACTTGAGCTAGGTAGCTTATAGGTAGAAATAAATTAGTAGAGGTGAGCAATTAGAATAAAACTTGATGTAAGGCCTTAATACCTGTTTGGCTGCATTATCAAGGCATTGGCACAGTTTATATTAGGTATGTAGTACAACAAATGAAAAATTTTTCTTGCCCATTTTCCACTTTTTTTTAAATTGATATAAAAGGCTCTATACAGAACAGGGTAGAAAGTTGCTCCCGTGAATAGGAGCACTACCAAAACTGTTTAATACCTAGTTTTCCTCTTGCCATCAATGAAGAAGAGATGAGGTTTTGTAAGTGTGTGTATGTGTGTCTATTAATATCAGTTAGGGAGCTAGTGATTACTGCAGCCCAGAACCTGTGTACGTGTATGATGAGGTCCCCTGCTGCCTTTCCCTTTCTTATCGGGGGCTAACTCATCCTTTCTTGCACTTTCCACCACTTTCTATGTCTTCCCTCTTCATCTGTGGTGCAATGAGGGAGTGTATCAGGAAGCTGTGCAAGTGACTCATGGTAAGCAGTCAAAGCAATAGCTCAGGAATACTCTATTCATTAGCACTTTTTTAAGGCTAGAGTGGAAGATGTTGTATTAGTGTGTCCTCACAGTGTGGTTTTTTTGAATGTCCTTAAAACTACTCCATCTGTTTATGCAAATATATTAGCTTGTCATGTTTTATCAGTTGCCTGCAATCAGTGGACCAATATTATTAGGGGGTTTTGTTCTATTTGTGTTAATAACAAAATTAGCAATTAGGACTTCCTGAAGAAAATAGCAGTTGTTTCTGCTAGAATTATAGTGAGATTTTTAGGAATTCTAGTGGAAAATTTTGTCATGCTATAAAAGATAGTCAATAAGAAAAGCTATGCATGGTTACTGATAGATTGTACGTATGCAGAGACAGAGAGCAACTTCCCTCTTACATTTTTTTTTAATGGTCTCTGAAGTTACTATGCTGTAAATGCCTCTATTAGAATATGAATCTAGCCAGTTAATATAGTTACATTAGAGCACAGACCAATTTCTTCAGTTATTAAATTATAAATGAAATTAACTTGTCATGTTTCCTACTTGCATGAAGACCAGGATTCTTCTCTGAAGTGTATGCTTTACAGTAAATTACAAGGAATCTGTTTTTAACTTGCTTATTCCTTTATTTTGAGTTCTTTGACTAGATTGCTCCTTCTATAGTTTTTAACAGACTAAAACATAGCTGTCTTGATCCTTTACAGTGTCTGAAAATAGCTCAGCTCTGCTGAAGAGGCAGCTGAAAACAGCTGTTTGTAGCTCCCTGTTGGGAAGGGAGGATTCTGACCCCAAATAAACTAATGCACAAGGCAGCTGATGGGTCAAACCTGTCTTGAGAGCTTACACTCCACCCGGATCTAAGCTTCCTTGCTCTGCTTTGTACGGGGTATTGCATGCTACTCTGCATGAATCTAAAAATGTGTCAAATCCAGTCCAGTATACCCAGTTATTAAATGCCTCTGGCTACTGTACCTTAGAGTAGAACAGATGTGATGGCGTAGCTCATGGATTGTTGTCACTTAGTCCATGTTTTGAAAGCAAGCTTAATGTACTGGTGTTATTTTATAAGCTGTCAGATGTGAAGTTGCATAGATGCTTCACCAGGCTATTGGGTGGTAACTAGTAGTTAATGGGAAAAGGATCAGGCATTGCTTTCATTGGCCCCTGCTTAAGTCCAATTTGCGTGTGTTCTCCCTAGGAATACCAGTGATCCTTCCATGTTGGTACTGTTTGGGACCAGGGGGCTGGAGGTTGTTCCTGGGCCCAAAGGTCTGGAGTGATCGTCCTCATCCTAATTTTCTCAGTGTTGTAAATTGAATCAAAGTTTTGATGTTTAACTGAATGAAGATTGTACAACAAGGTTCAACGGGAAAAATATAAAGAATAATTAATCATTGTTTAACTCTTTAGCTAGTATGCTGCTTTTGTAGTTATTGCCATGCAGTTTCTTAGATCACCTGGGGCAGCCACCCTCTGGCTCAGCGTTATTAAGGCTCTGGTAATGCTTGTTCGTTGTTTCTCATCAGAAGTTGATTATCACTGCATGGTTGTGGAGGAACTGGTGAAGAGACTTCCGTGCTGTATTGTTTCATCCAAGGGAAGGATGCGTTATCCACCTCCTAGCCTCTGGACAAATCAAGATACAGGCTCAGTACAGACATGTATGCAAGAAAAACTAATTGCTTCCAATATGTAACGAAGAGATCTGGTTTTATTGGAGCATTCTAACAGTGCCTTTAACTCTAGATTGTGTGAAATGTATGAGCTTTCATGACAAAATGAGGATGGATACAGAAGGTAATAGCTCTCAGCTGTTCTGGTTTATTATAGTTGCAGCTGTAATATCAACAAGCAAATATCTGCAAATGAAAAAATAAAAATTATGATATGCTAACCAAAGTCTGAACCACACTCACATCGTGATTTATCTTCCAGCAGTCTAAATCAGTTTTTGCCTCTTTTCAGTGCCCTTCTTGCGATCACACTTGTGACAGTCTAATAACCTAGTCTTTATATAGTTGCAGGTGAGTCCACCTATTCTTTTCTTCCTGGTCATCTGTATCTTGCTGTTTCTCAGCAGGCAGAACAAGAATGGAAATATTCCCATAGCTTCTTTTTAGGTCTCTAACAATATATATTTTTCTGACAAATTAGTCTAGTGTTTCTATAATGTTAAACCTTTTAAATATACAAGTACGTTCACTTAAAGAGTATTATGACTAGAAAAACAACTGGAAGAAAATATTTAAATTGTATCTCTTTTTTAAAAAAAGATTATACAACAAATTTCAATAGAAAAATCAAAAGTAATTATTCAACTGTTGTCTGACTTTTCTGTTCAAAATGGCTTTTTTTTTTCTTACATACCAGCTATACCATTTAAAGAAGTCTGATGATGCTTAGGTCTATCAAGAAAAAATACATTATCAAACAGCCATTCTATATATCCTTCTACAATATTTATTATAGCTTTGTAAAACAAAAGGAAAGCTTGGCAGAAAAACAGTGTTTTCCAAGAGTCTGACAGATAATATTTGGCTACAACATTGAGTACTATGTGAAATATTAATTACAATTGCAGTTTGCTCTAGGATTGCTAATACAAATTTAATTGTTGAAGGAGAAGGCTTCCATGTGAATCTGACTTCAATAATTTTATTTCATTGTATTTCCTTTTCCAAATATGATTGTTTAAAATTATATTTTGAAAATCTGTGATGTGTCAGAAAGCTCTGTGTTCTCTTCACTACTAAATCTCCAAAAGGGTTTGTAGAGAATCTCTTCATTAGCCTTGACATGGTGAGAAACAGTTTCAACATATTTAATAGTTTAGTTGATGCTTTTTTTCCTTACAGCATTCAAAAAACCCACCAAATCTTCTGATACATTAAAAGCAAATTCAGTGTTCCAGGGGAAGGAAGCTTGACACTTGCCATGGAGTGAAATCTGAAAAGTCAAACTACAAATAGGCAAATACAAATGCAAATTCCTTTACCACCTCTGAATCTAGGGGGAAAAAAAACCTGCTCCAGTCTCAATCAGCAGCAACACTTACAAAGATGGATTATAGTTCTCATGTGGTATAGATCCACTCTTGAGAATAATGAGATGGCAGTTGCCAGCTCTTTTTACTTGGCTATTCTTATGATCCTGCTTTTTATTTCCTTAAGTCACCAGGTGCTTTCAGAGCAAGAGTTGCAGTACTGAGTGTGCGTGCAAGAAAGTTTTTTTGGGCACACCCCGACCCCCCCTGACCCCCATCTTGTGTAAATCCTGGTCCTGTGAGCATGCCAACTTCCTTGGCAGGTGGTCCTGAAGAGCATGGTTAGCCATGGAAAACCTCATCTGTATGTGTAATTGGGCCACAGCTGGGGTAGGGACTAATCTGCTTGGAGGTCTCAAGGCTGGTTGCAGTAATGAGCAGAACTGAAGTGACAACTGTGGGCTTAGAAATCCAGGAGTCTCTGCCTGAGTAAGGTTCTGAAGATCTAGTTTTGGAGATGCGGTATCTACATGAGTAGTAGGGCTAAAGAAGAGTAGTGGGATGTCCTGGTTTTGGCTGGGATAGAGTTAATTTGCTTTCTAGTAGCTGGTATAGTGTTATGTTCTGGATTTAGTATGAGAAGACTGTTGAGAACACACTGATGTTTTCAGTTGTTGCCAAGTAGTGTTTAGACTAAGTCAAGGAGGTTAAGCAAGAAGGCTGGAGGGGCACAAGAAGTTGGGAGGGGATGCAGCCAGGACAGCTGACCCAAACTGGCCAAAGGGATATTCCATACCATGTGACATCATGTCCAGTATATAAACTGGGGGGAGTTGGCCTGGGGTGGGGGGCAGATCGCTGCTTGGGAACTAACTGGGCATTGGTCGGTGAGTGGTGAGCAATTGCATTGTGCATCGTTTGTTTTGTATATTTTAATTCTTTTATTATTATTATTGTTGTCATTTTATTATTGTTGTTATTATCACTTTTATTTTCTTCCTTTCTGTTCTATTAAACTGTTCTTATCTCAGCCTGCAAGTTTTACTTTTTTTCCCAATTCTCTCCCCCATCCCACTGGGTCGGGGGAAGTGAGCAAGCGGCTGCATGGTGCTTAGTTGCTGGCTGGGGTTAAACCATGGACATGGGGCTAAAGTATTTCTTGTGTGTAGCCCTTATAGGCTGACTTGTAGTGAGTTAAGTCCCTCTCTAGTGGGCAACTTAAAGTACCTTTTAAAAATCCAGAGGTAGAATCACTATCAAAACTTGTATTCCTGCTAAAATTTTTCTAGTGCTGCCTAATTCACTGATATCTATCATACATTTTTACAATTAGGAGTTAGCTTTTGGTGGCTATGTTGTATTCATTGTAAGCAAGTTGGTTGAAATGCCAGACTTTCTAAATTGAATTTACACTTGCATCAGTTTTCTAAATGATTTCTAATTGTTTTTGGCTCTGATCTGGGTTCATTAAACAGACTGTATTTTCTGCATCTAAAAACCATTTCAGGTATTTAGTTTTTGTAAAAACCTGCCTCTACCACTGAGATGCATATCATAGTCTTACAGATACATAATGAATGAAATAGAAATTCTGAGCCCTATTCCAAATTTCCCTCCAAGCTTTTGAGCATTATTTATTTAGTCATTAGCCATGCCCATGCACTTATTGATCTTCAGTCTACAGCTAATTTTTTGGTGTAATTTTTTTGCAGTATAACTCAGCTACACGGATGGCTTTGGTAGTTTCAAATAGGCAATTCTTTTACCCTCTTTATAAGAATGAGGGAACGTGATAGGCTTCCACTAATACAAGGTTTTTTATTTTTGATGCTGGTATTTCATTATGGTCAGTAAAGCTTATCCTGAATTTCTGCCTGGTTATTGCATTGCTTTACTACCAGTGAGCCATGGTCTTGGACACCTGACTTGGTGCTGCTCAGAAAAAGAGATATATTTCCTGCATTCCTATCTCACTCTACTTTTCTCCTTTGTTTTATGATCTCTGTTGCAGAGCTAGGAGGAATAGTGTTTTTATGGCCTGAAAAAGATGAGTCAGCTAGACAGTGTCTTAAACTCTGAAGAAACTACATGATGTCTCTTTTAAGCTGTGGGCTAGATACATTGGGCGTATATGTGGTGTTGAGAAATTTTGTTATTGCTTGGTACTACACACTGCTTTGTGCTCCTGCAGTAGTGTGTTAAAGCAGAAAGACTGCTAATGAATTCTAGTAGGAGCATAGAGAAGGGGATGTTTCTGACATGATACCTTGCTTCCTTAACAAACAATTCATGATTTCAAAGTATAGATATTTAGAGTAAGTTGCTGATGTTTCTCAGAACATCTGGTTTCTAATAAAAGCAGGACCTTTTATGTTATTTACCTACTTTTGATGTGCCATAGCTTTCTCTGTGTTGCTGTCCAAGGCACTGGAGTTCCCAGTGCCACTCCAAGCAATGCAGTAAGCCTGCAGGTAACATGGTAATTACAGCAACTGAAAGGTGTACCATCATTTGGAAGATTACATAAATCTCATTATTCCTAGGCATGTACATGAGCAAAGCAATGATCTCCTTTGGCCACACCTTGCTCTCAGCTGGAATGGCTTAGCCTAACCAGCACAGGACAGGGATATAGCACAGAACAGCTTTGGTCCAAGCTCCTGGTGGAGGCTGGCACTGATTGACTGTCTGCTCTTGCTCAAGCCACTTCTCCTGGCTCATGCTGTTGCTGCCACAGACTAGCACAGTAAAGGAGCAACCTATGGGGGTTTTTATTGCATTTAGGCAAAGGTAGGTATATGAAATTAAACCCTGTTCTCACTATACCTAGCAGTAAATATATTCAGTGAAAGTATTTTAATTCAGATAAATGTTTCTGCTGGTCTGGTGCCAGTGTTTTCCTTCTGAAGTAGCTTAATGTGTCTTGTACAGGGCTTGTTTCCCTGCTGGTTGTCTCTAGATATTAGAGCAACGGTGGCCCTTCTCAGCAGTGGGTGCTATGGGTATTAATGTAAAATGAAGGGATGAAAGGATGGTTGCTCACTCATAAAGAGAACTGAAGTATTGGGCATGTCCTCATATGGTAGGTTTTCCAGCTACTGTTGCGGTCTATATGAAGAGCTGACTAATTTTTCTAGGTTGAAGGCAGAAGCTTATTTATGCCTTATGGTCTTCCTATGCATGTGCAGGAGACCTGCAGTAAGATTTCTTACAATTTCAGTTAGTTTTTTTTTTTTAAGACCAGGTCTGGAGATTTTGCATTAAACTAAGAGGTTTTGGCCAGCTTTATGTACAAGAGGTACTTGCACTGACAGGGGTGAATAGAGACCTTACTCTACCTGCTGTGAGGTACTGTAGTACATTTTGTGAGAGAATGAATATTGGGCTTAGTGATTTCTCCAAGTCAAATAAGGCAAGATTCTTTCTGTTTGTTTAAACTTTGTGTTTACAACATTACTTTCATGTGCTCATAAATAGCAGCTGTTTCTGTCCTGGATGTTGATTTACAGCAGAAATGGCTGAGATAATATTTTCTTTGATTTTTTTTTTAAAGTTGTGTAAAGCATTCAAAATTACTATTTCACTCTTCAGTGCTGCAAAATTGGAACATTTTTAACATTATTGGAATACAATGCAGTTTTTCATGGTAAAAATGGTTCTGAGAATTAAAAGAAAATAAATGACAAAATGATGCACATGAGGATGAGTTAAATACTGATGGAGAGAGGATGAGGACAATGTGAATAGAAAGAATTTGTAAAATTTTATAATGCTAACTCATATACTCTCATCACAGGACAGGTATTCGAGAAATCTCATCTTTCTCGAATCAAGCTGATTACAAAGAGAACTGTTAGCTCTTTTTGCAGTACTTCTGTTATTCCTCTGCCTCCTGGATACATCCTACCCAGTGCTCTCTCCAGGTATCTGTCTTC
Organism: Harpia harpyja; assembly: GCF_026419915.1. Lineage (NCBI taxonomy): Eukaryota > Metazoa > Chordata > Aves > Accipitriformes > Accipitridae > Harpia > Harpia harpyja. The sequence goes on from NC_068951.1 coordinate 28,411,009, forward strand.
CTGTCCTACTTGCTTTGAGCCTGGGCAGGTTGCTAGGGAACTCATTAAAGCTGTGGTGTAGAAGGTTGAGATCTAATCAAACTGCTCTTTCTTGTATTGCCTTCCCCCTTTTTGCAAAGTCTTTATAGTTTCAGGTTTATGCAAAATTATGTGCAGTGTGATGTGGTTAGATGGAGCATATGCTAAGCAATAGGTCCCTTTCAGCTCAACAGGCTGTGCCTATAAATCAGGAGATATACTGTAATGTTCATCCTACCTGAATTGGCATAAGCTAGTCTTTGTTCCACAACTGAGTCATAAAGTGCCATTTCAGACATGAGCAGAACAGACTGTGAGTGCAGTATGACTTGGGGTGGGGGTGGGTGGGTGCAGGAGAGTTATTTTATGCTTTGGGCTAATCACCTGAAAACAACAGTTGTTGTCAAACTGCAGCATTTTTCTTAAATGCTGACATGAAATAAAACTTAATATGGTTTTCCGTAATCTTTGTGTACTGTCTTCAACCTGCTGGGAGAGGGAGGGATAGGTTTAATTATTTCAGAGTGCAATTTTCTTCCTAAATGCATCCAAATCTGGTTCCTGCTTGGAAGGCAGATCATGGCAGAGGATTTTCTGATGCCAGTCCTAGATGTTTTCCACTTTCATAGCTTTAGCTGAATTTTACACAGGACTGTGCAGATATGCAGCCTTTGGAGTGATTGGATTCTGAGCCCAGAACAATTAATCTAATACAGTCTTGTGGCCAAAGATCCTTCACAGATCTGTGATTGTGCATAGAAAAAGGAGTTACTTTGGGTGCCTGCTTTTTATTTCTCTAAAACAAAAAGACGTGGAAAAAGTACACTTGTGACATTTTAAGAAAACAACAAGAGTTGGTTTCAGTCTTTGGTATTCTCATTACTAGAAGCTGAACTTCCATTTAATATCTGTCCTTATACATTTTATATGATGAAACTGGAAAATATATTTCAGGAGAAGCTGTGGTCAAGAGAGAGATGTCAGATAGTGCAATCTAAAGAAAATGGTATTGCAAACCTATCAGAGCATTTAACAGAGCTGTCAGAATCTTTTTGCCCAGGGCAGGTAATGACTTATTTATGTCAGTAATGACCAAAATTTTGGCATCTAACTGTGGCACCTGAACTAGGAACATTTGCTAAATCAGCAGAGGATGGTAGGTGCTTTCAGAGGCTATTCAGATCTTCTGGTAACTGAAGCACATTCTGCAGGTGCTTGTCTGCTTCCACTGATTATAGAGGAGGATGAGGATATTTGTCCTTAGGTGAGTGTGATATGGTCCGATTCGTCCCTGCTCTTCCCTAGTGTTAGCTGTGCTAGAAAACAAAGCATGGTATACATGATGGCTTTCATTGCATTTGGAAGGTATGGAAAGAAGATCCAGGCTAACTTTAAATTATAAATGGAAAAGTCAGACTGTCAGTTTAAAAACATCCTTATTTGCAAAATCATAGTTTTCTTTGCATATGTGGGTAAGAAATAGAATAGAATAAGGCTGCCTTTTAAAATTTTTTTTCAACATGCATTTTAACATTATTTAGACTTCTCTGGAAGCCTTGTCAATATTTTTAAGACCTCTGAACTTAATAGTTGTAGTCAGCATGGATCTGATTACTGGCTTGTCAAGCCAAAATGGTACTCAATTTACCTTGTTCTATCATACTGGTAATTTCTGCTTCATGCATTCTCACGTCTACCTGTAACACATTCTATCATACTGATAATTTCTGCTTCATGTATTCTCACATCTACCTGTAACACAAGTGATTTTTTAAACTTTATTGTAAATGCACATCTCATTGGTCATGTAAATTTGTTCGCTTTCTCGTTCCTCTATCAATTCTCCATAGCAATTAAATAAGTAAGATGGTACTATGAAGAATCCAGGATGAGCAGAGTTTGACTGTAAAATGTAGTTTATAAGTATATTGGGAACAAATGAAATCCTAATCTCTATTTTGCTGCCAAACATAAAACTGTTGATAGTAGTATATGAGACAATTTACAGAATATAAATATTTCTGATCTGAAGGGGGGAAGCACATGATATATATATATTCTTAGCATATGGCAGTAACAAAGTTCACTCAAGTCAGGTGAATTACCGATTCACGATACTGAATTGTAGCTGCTAAACTTAAGTTATTTTTGTATTAGCAGATGCAGATAACAGGTATCCAAGGGATTTAGAGAATCACCAAAGGAGTCCTCTGGAACTTGAATGTTTGTGGTGGTGGTGGTTTTTTGGGTGTTTGTTTCTTTCCCCCAGAGGTCCTGGGGCAAGTAGAGTTTTGGAGTTCTGGAAGAAGATTGATGTTCCCCTAGTATTTTGCAAGGGTAAGCAGGATGATTTACCTGAGTGTTAGAATCAGCTAGTATGGCTGTGGAAATAACGAGTTATGTAGTGTAGTCCTTGATGAACACAGTTAAGAGGGATATAGATCTGACACAATTAGCATGACTTTTTGACTGAGAGTAGTGTCAAACTAACTTTATAGGATATTCTCACTCAATTTCAAGTTTGGCTAATTGATTAAAAAATAGTATTAAAATAAGATTGAGCATAGACATAAGGGGTTTTCAACACTGACTGTAACACAATTTAAATAAAGAGAAGAATAAATAAAGCAAAATTAACCAGGCTTGCGTTATGTGAATGAGAAGTAGCTTATGGTAATCTCAAAATGTAATTTTAAATAGGAAGTGATGATTGTACTTGAGTAGTTCTAGATTCCATAAAATGTTGGCCTCAGAGGTTTGGAGCAATAGTAAAATTAGTATTTAATCATTACTTATGTTTACAGATGATCTCTGGAAAAATTAGAGAATACTAAATAACCAACACAGGTCCTAGCCATTCTGCATTGTTTGGGCAGCTGAATTCAGTCAACCACACACATTCTTTGTTTGCTGGCTTTTAATTTGGTCATGTTCCAAGAGAAATTAAACATTTGAGGAAGGGAACAGAGTTCTGGGAAATAGTTATGAAAAAAGGAAGAGGATGACAATGATGGCTAATTAACAGTTTATGACATCTCAGGGTGAAATTGCCCTGAAAACCCTTATTCTGTTCTTAGATTTATAAAAAGGGAACTATTTAGGAGCAGCAGTAGTTTCTGTATTTGACATTGGTATGAGGGCTGTTGGGATCATCTTAGTCTGAGTCTGGAATGTAAGTAGGAAGGTGGAAAATTGGTCAAGATTCATTAAAAATCGTTAAACAATCAAATATACATTTAGAGTGAATGAGTCCTGCCTATTTACTTTAAGGGGCTGTTTTAGATATTTATGTACTTTTGTGGGACAAGTATCTTGGTCAGATTTTAAATAAGGTTACCGCTTTTTTTTTTTTAAATAATATAATCAAACTTCAATTTGATACTATTATTGTTCTGCAAAAATTGCTTTCAAGAACAAAACGACAAGCAAAAATCATACATTTATTTCAAGTAACAAGTCTGCTTTTCTTCAGGAAAATGGACATAGTATTACCAGAAGAAATGACAGCAATAGATAAACCATATCCATGTAATTTACTGGAGCCAATAATGATGCATTATCACAAGTCTGCTTTTCAGCTGTGTCATTCAATACCTATGGTATTTATTTATTGCTGTATTAATGAAGAATGAGAGGAGCAGACTAACAACAACAAAAAAAATTTCACTAAAATTGAGCCAATCAATCCAGAAAAATGATTAAATGATTCTTGTTATGAAACTTTACTAATTAAAATAAAAGCTTCACAATAACTGTGTTTTGCTGAAGGTAACCAATCGGTGGCAGTGTTCCCAGTTCAGATGTTAATACGGTCTATGGAAACTAATTGACTGAGTTGTTTTGGCCTTGCCAGAGCCTAAATGCTGTCATGTTTGTCTAGTAGGAGAGAAAAAGCTTTTCTGTCTTGTGCAAACTGTGGCACAATATATACCATAAGATGATGATGTAGGGATTTTGGCTTCTTACCACTTCAAGGAACATCAAGCTGGCTTGGTTTTAGTTTCAAATAATCCATGAAGGCCAAATTTTATTATTAAGATTTCCAGTTGCTGGAATGTTTGATGTTTAACTTGATTAAATGAATAATGGCAAAATGTGTTTAACTTAAAAACTTTCCTATTTAACCTTGTGGCAGAGTATGTAATCCCCATGATATCAGTTCTACTCTTAAACATTTTTGTGATGAAGCATCCGATTTATTTGTAGTTAAACAAATATCCACAGTAGGGAAAATCTTTCCATGAATTATTCTGCAAACAAAATCCAGTCTCACAGTTAGATGCTCATAAATGGACTGAAAAGCATGTTTATGCAAAGAAAAGGCACAAAGACTATGCTTCATTGGCCTCTTGCTTAGGCTTTTTACCTTCTGAGGACCACAAGCCATGAACTGGCCCTTTGAATGGAAGGATAATTTAATTTATTCTCAAGAAGTCAAAATGTAAATTGAAGACTAAGTTCTGTTCCCAATTACAGCAATAAATGTAATGTGGTAGTGAGCCATGACCAAAATCATGTGTTTCAAAAAAAACCCCTGCATCATGGAACACAGCAGCGATATCACTTGCCTTTCTCTTGGGGGAAGAGGAGGATCTTATTGCCTGTGAAAGATGGGGGAAAACGTGTTCCATGTAACTTGTTATTGAACTTCCTTATTAAAATCTAAAAATCATTAAAAAAAAAACCCCAGTGAGTTGACCCAAGAGACTGCAAAAGGAGCATGAGAAAAACTAGAACTAAGTCAGTAATTTTCAGCAGGTTTTAAAAACCAAAAGTCCTGCTCCAAGCAGGAGCAAAGGATGGGGAAAATGCTTTTTATGGGACTAAGAACACGGCCATCTAAATCAGCATGAACGTACAACACTTAGATTCTGAAGCAACGTTCTAAATGAGCCCCAACTTGTTTTTGGTATGAAATTTGAAAATGTAATCTCTATAGTTTTCAAGCTGATCAATATGAATGTGGCAGTCTCTTGCCTTTATATTCCAAAGTAATTCCTAATCAAGTCTTCATTTAAAAAAAACAAAACCAAAACTGCTTGAAGACAAAAAGTAAAGCACCTTTGTTTAACATCTTATACATCACTGCACTAGAGTTATTTTGTTAAGGAATTAAATCTGTTTCTACCAAATGATTCAATCAGCTAAGTGGATATTTGGTATTACCGTGGAAACAAAATCGTAAAGTGCAATTGTCAGGTTTAAAAAGCCTAATGCACAATATTTTCTTCTTTTATTCACTTTCTCATTTCTTACTAATTAATTTCCTGATTAAAATCTGAGTGATAATCTTGATTTGTATTCAAGTTAGGATACTAACATAAAGAGCAGAGTCATAGAGGTGAAATAGATCATTAGTTAAAGTTGTACAAAGTTAGTTGGTTTTTTTTATTTCATTGTTCTGGGGAAATCTGGATCATTTATTTTACTTTGTGTTTGTGGTGACTCAGAATGCTAATTTTGCTGAGCTGCAAATATTTCATATTAAGAGCAGAAACACCAACTAGCTGCTTTTTAAGGCTGTAGTTACTGATAATGGAAAGAAAAAGTGTTTAAATTTGAATATTAAATCACCCATCCACAGTTCCTGGCTTTCTCTACTTTTTGGCTTAGCGATTGCAATAAAATTTTAAAATATGATTACTTGCCTTTAGGCAAAGAAATGTCTGCTGGGTAGTTGGTGCTTTTCTAGACCAGGACATTTATTTATTATCTCCAGGTTTCACTGTTGGTAGTAATTATCTGCATTCAGATCTGCCTCTAAAATGAGGCAATTCCTGTTTTCATTCCATATCCACTGCTTTATATAAAAAGTAGTTGCTGTAGCTTCACTATGGTCTCTCTTATCTGACATTTATATAGCTTTTTATTTAGTGGTTGCAGTGGCTGGCTTCTGACTAAGATTCAGTTAAATTTTATGTTTGTGGCTGGATTGTCTTTTTTTTTTTTTCCTCCTCTCTCTTAAAACACAGTTCATAATTCCTTCTCTCATTTTTTAACATAAAAAAAAGCTAATGTAAGGCTAGGGGAAGTAAACAAATTAAGTCCATTTTGCATGGAGTTGAGTATAGATTTGACTGTTGATTCTCCAACATCCTCTTTTTACCCTTCTTGAGCTTGTATTCTTCCAGGCATATGGAGCTGGTAAAGGAGAGGCTCCTAAGAATGTTGCTTTAGATCTGGGAGCAGAAAGGAAGAAGGTAATCCTCCTGCCTAGTCCAACAGATGATCTTGCTTCTCAAGAAAGACTGTATTCAGTGATGGTCTTTCTAGTTTTAAAGCTCTCATAGATTAAAATACATAGTGGCATTTAAAAAAAGTGACAAATACATAAGCAATTGTTTGCCAGTCCTATAAACAATGAGAAAGACGTTCTTTCTCAAGTTGTCTCACTGAAAAAAGTATGAAATAAAACTATCTTGGTGTCAGGAAGGGGATAGCAGTCCCAGCTCTCCCAAGAAGGTATTCAGGGTATAGTGGGGCTTTAAGTAATAACATTCTGCCCACACCAGAACCAAGTAAATGACAAGATAGATGTGGTTTTATACTTTTGCAATTACAATTCTCTCAAACATCAGAAAAAATACTTTTAGGCTATGGGGAATGAAATGATTTTTTCAGCTGTATAACAGGATTTTTCTTGATGTAGAATTGAACTATACCCCACAGTCATGCAATTTATGTGTCATAGGCCTATACTACTTTCATTCCTTAACTTTATATTTCCAGGAATTGCCTTTACAATGTATGTTTTACTGGAACTGTGTCATTCCCTGAGCCCTTACTTTTCAACATAACACTTAAAAAAACCCCAAACCAACCAACCAAAAAACATGACCACTCCTCAAACAAACAAAAAACCCCCAAACCCAACAAAAAACAGGAAGAGAAGAAGCCAGAGCAATGCTGAGAAGTAACAATACCACATCAGTCACCTCTTAGGAAATAAAAAAAAGGCGGGAGGGGAAGGGTGAAGGGAAACAATTTTGTTTTGACTGTGTGTTCACAATGGAACTTAGATCTCTTAAGCCAGTGGCACCTGAACATCACTTAGTTGCTTTTGTGGTTTACCTAACACATTAGTGGTGTGTTACTTCACACTAGTTCATAGCACTTTCGAAGTCTGTCTTGATCTTGAGTCAATTCCAGCTGCTGTCTATGGTGGGCTGGGGAGAGAGGAGTAATGGATTCTAGTGGGGTAAAGCTGGAATCTACTTGCTGGCTAAGTAACAGCCCAGAAGTTGAAGAGAGTGTTTCCAGGTTCAGTTCTTACTGCAAATCAGTGTGATCTGTGTTGTTTGTACAACTGCAAATTTCTGTTTAGCAGGTTGCTTTCCAAAAAGCCTAATGTAATATTCAGTAATAAAATTAACGTGAATTTCCTTTAGTTTCAGGCAATCATTCATTTGGGTAATAATTACATAAAAAAGGGGTAAACTACGTAGAAAAAAAAAAAAGGAAAAAAACAAAAGGGGGCATGTGTGTAACTTTTCACAGCCATCTTGGCTGAAATGTAAATACTAGTAATACCCCAGCCTCCCCTACCTCTGCTGACCTAGAATTCTGTGGGAAGATTCTGAATGAACTTCTGTTCAGCTCTTGGCTCTGAATTGCTTTTAGCTTATAGGCAAGTTACATAGCCTTCCCCCTCCTCAAGTTCTGTGTTTAAAATATAGGACTAAGGGTGCCAAGATCACTGGCATGCTGTGTTGAAAAGAACTGTCTTATGAGAAAAGCTAGTTAGAGGATATAATAGCATTATTATGGAGTTTCATACCTTAATAAGGACTGGCTTTTTTTTAACTGACTGGTCGATTCCAAAAGCATTTGGTAAATGTGCACTTGTGTGACTTTTATTTAAACCCTTCTAAAGATAGCCTTCCTTAACCACGTTTTCTGTTGTAAGGAGACTGATAATATGGCCTTAGTATGACCTTGTGGTTTAATAAGCTGTACATTATAGCATTGCTACTTAATTAGTAAATGATACCTTGATCAAGTTAGATAAATGGATTGGAACAATGCTGTATTCAATTAATTTTCATTTCCAGCTAATTAGTATTGCTACTAATGCCTGTAATTCAAGATATGGTTTTGTGTTGTGATATCTTATTCATTACTATTTAAAAAAGGAAAGCTAGATCTTTCCAGACTCAAATGCATTTATTGTACTGAGTGTAAATACATTGTAACTTGTTATGGTGGCACTGTATATGTATTTTTTTACATGCAATACTTTGTAATCTGTAGCCTGATAGTACTTGCAGGCCAGATTTGTGTCACCCTTGTGAGTCCAACAGTGTAGATGTCCTGCATCAACTTCTCCATGAAATCTAGGGAGCTAACAGGGAATGGGCTCAAGGGGATGGGGAGAAAGGAACTTGTTATCATTCAGTTGGGTTGTTGCTCTGTCTAGCTTTTGGCTATTTGCTAGACCACAAGAAATCCAGGAAAATTTCATTCCTCTGTGTTATCTCTGTGACTGCTTTTAAGAGTGCTAGGTATTAATCACATTTTACAAAACCCTAGTAAGGTGCTATTGCTCCGGAGACTTGAATCCCTGCTAGAGACAGTCCAGTTAAGAATTCTGGTTCATTGTTCCTATTTACTTCCATAAAGATAGAAACAGTTGTGTACCATTCTGTTACAGATGGGTGGAGAAATCTAATTGCATTTCACAGAGAACTTCAGTGTGTCAATCTGGTTTCTTTCTGGTCTGGAAAGATAATCAAATGCTTAGAAATCATTTTGGCTTGGGATGGTGCATCTGACGAGCAGCAGGACAAGAAGTGATGGAGTTTAGGTGCCTCTGTCTTCAGTTTGGCACAGAGTTGGAGCCAGAAAGTCTTTGGTCTGCAACAGAGCTCAGGACATGAAGAGTTTGCTGCAAAAAGGTAGTCCAAGTCCTGTGATTCTCATCACACTGCTGATGAACAGCTGAATTGCAGAGAACTGAGACAGCTCAGCCTCTGCAGAAGCCACTGAAGCTGGCTGTTGGGCAGGCAGGTGAGCTGTCAGCAAACCCAGTGGGTTTTGAAGCCTTCCTGTCAGGCGGTTTTCACTGGAGCTCTGCCCTAGGTCTCTTCAAGATATTAAAATTAGGGACTTTCTTAGTGAAGTGTTTTATTTTCAATATAGGCATGTTATTCTTTGAGAAATTTTAAAATACAGGTTTTTTTGTCAGATGGGGAAAACTGAAGATGACATCCGTGAAATGTCAATCTGATTACACAGCTTACTGTGAATTACAGTCATTTTCTTGCTTATAAATGCAAAAATGGCAAACTTAAGCTACATGTGATTCTTCAATGTGGTGTTTGGTCTGATGAGTGGTCTTAGTCTCTCAATAAAGTAGCCTTCTCTGCCAATAAAGGCTTTATTCAGATTTTTTTCATATCATTGCTACCAGACAATGACAAGAATTGAGTGGGAGGAACTCATAAGAAAAGACCAATTTGTACCATCTGTTCCAGAAATGTAAGCTGAGGTGATACCATAAAGGGCAAAGCCAAACACTTATGTCTGAAGTGGTGATCAGTGGCTGTTCTACATTCATGTTAAAATCATTATTCTCTCTATACTAGTTCTGGAAGTAATAAATATTTTATATAGTTAAAGAAACTATATCTTTGCTAGATTTTTGCATTGCCTAAATGGCTGACATGACAGTTTAGCTCTGTATATAGTGCAACTTACGTGGAAAACTATAGTGGGCTATTTCAAATGTTTTTTATAGCAGTGAAGGATCTCTAATGCCTGGTAATAGCAATTGGTACTGTGCTTGAACAATACTATTTTTATGTTGATAGGCTGTCATATATCAACATAAGATTTAGGAGTGCCAGAGTGCTCCAAAGTGTCTAAAAGGTCTATGACAATCAGTGAGTTTTTAGTTTGCAAAATAAGGTTGCAACTTATAATCTAATCAGTCTTTCTGATGCTATGGACTTTTAAAAATTTTAAAGACTCTCTGGTCTATTATAGTGAAGGTAGAGATCATGTGGTTTTTATTTGCTGCTATCTTCCAGACCATTTGCAGTAGTCTTAGGAAATGCTGTCACAAATCATGCTTGAACCGTGACCCTGTTCTCGAGATACATTGTCTGTGGTATTTTCAGGTATTTTCATTATAACTGTGTAAAGTATGTTAATATCTTCTAAACTCTTCAGTGTGGAAAGATTAAGTTGTACACAAGTTCAGTTAGACAAGTCTAATAACTGTAATATGGAGTTTTCATTGTGAAAATGTGGTGGGTTTAGCTGTTTCGGCATGATACAGAATATTAAAATATACAAATAATGGAAATACAGGGCTGTATTTCAAGTTTAGTAAGTCAGTTTGAACCTCTGGTCCTTAATGAAGGTAGTGTGAAATTTTGGGGTGTTGGACCCATTATTCCATCTCTATTAATATGAAATTTTATGAGAATGGCAGAACTTATTCTAATAGATAAAGTGCTAATTTCTGTTGAAGAAAAAGACTTACTGGATTCATATGTGAAGAATTAATTTCTGCTTGTTGAACAGATTAGTGTTGTGATTATTGAAGCTGGTCTGTTAGTTGTTCTTACTCTCTGCATAGGTTTAATATTAAAGTTAATTACAGCTTTCATTCCAGAAGCAACTTTTCATTGTCACGAATCTAGATTTAATTTGCAAATTTAGGAATGGTAAAACAGTGCCTGGGCCAGAGACCAGGCAAGTACGGATAAGATACACTGTATTTTAAGTGCCAACTGATTTTAAAATTATTTTCTTTTTACCCTGATGAAAAGCAGTTTCCCCTGGTTTTACTTTTGCTGAAGACATAATTTGACTAAATGTTAATGTGCGTGAGTCTCATTTACATCACATCAATTTAATTTTAATAGTTCTTGTGAAACATCCTGTGAAGTTGGATGTCCCAGTGGTTCTGAGGTAATTTGAACTTTTCATCATGGAGTACCTGAATTTGCTCCTTGTAGCAAGCCCCTTCCTTTCTTTCTTCTTCCATTGCCCTAAATGATTGCAACAGGACTGGGGACTGGATGAGAAATTCTGCCATTGCCCCATCATTTAAGCACAGCTGGAGAGTGTTGAGGAGAAAGGTATAGTGTGAATCAGATCTGCTTGGCTCAGTGTTTTGGACTAGTGCATAAAAGTTAGGAGGTACAGTGTTGTGCCAATGGAGAAAGCTGCTCGTAATCTTAAACAGACATTACCAAAGGGCTTTTTACTATTCTATGTGTGGCTCCACTTAGATAATTTACACCTCTCACTGTAGTTCTTCAGATATTTGCAAAGAATGTCAGAATTATGACAGGGCCTGTCATGCAATTGACAGTCAGCATTTTTTCTATAAAAGAAATGCATGTTATGGCAAAACCTGAAGCAAAAAGTTACTGGTGACAAGTGCTTTTTATTTTAATAATCATAAAGGTCTGATACAGCAACAAAACATCTATTTACAATTCTCCTTAGAATTTTGATCTCGTCTGCTTTAAGTGATGAGTAGAAACTGTAATGGAGAGAGAAGATCCTTCTAAGAAAAAAAAAAAAACAATCCACCAAAACCCAGATATTGGAGACATTAAGGGATTCTCAGCATACCTTTTTTTATTGGTGTATTTTGCAACTCAGTCCTGTATGTGTTTTATATGTAGGGAGCTCTGTTGGAAATGTGAATCAGCTGGTGAGTCCTATGTGGTTTTGCAGGGTGATGAAATGGTTAGGAGAGCTTGAAGACATCAGTGTTACCCCACTGCTGGATATAGTGTTCCTGCAGCTGTGCTCTGTAGGCTTTTTGTGTGAACTCAGTCCTCAGAAACCCAGATGTTATTAAGAGTTGATGGCAATTAGGTAACTTCTGAAGCTGGGACTTGAGTGAAGACCAATGTCCTCATACAGACCTAATGGACATGCTTTATGAAACCATCTATAGTTAGTCTCCAGCTGTGAAGTAGTAATGGTTTCCACAGTGCATCACCTCTGGGATGACTTAAATCTGATCTCTTGCACATAAACAGGTACAACAGGGCTTTTATGGTCACTCTGGCTGTGGGAAGTGCAGCAATCAGTCTACAGTTTTGGTTTTTCTCTCTGTAGCTTATGTCCTTATCCTGTGGAGTTTGGCTAAGTTGTACTTAAGTGCCAAGTAAATCTCTAACACTTGTAATATCATTAATTGAAAAGGACAAAGACCCTAATAGTACTGATAATGATCTATTTTTTTTTTTTATGCTATTGCCTGGAAATATTTTCCCTTACTAATTGAAGCATTTCAGTGTCTTGATAGGAAACACGGAATTTGTTTTGTAGCCCTTGCTATGTACAGTTTGAGACTAAAATGTATATACTCTGTATGGCCTGAATAGTATAAGTTCTTGAAAGTAAAACAGCCCACAGGCTCATGCTTATCTTTACTTCTATCTTACTTCTCAAATATTTAATTGCCTTATTTGACTCTTTATATACACTGCCTGCTTTACAGCACCCAGCCATGCCAACTATAGTCTGTTTTTATTATAATGCAGGCTGTGTGACTAATTAAAATAAACCTTTGCATTTTGAAATGTCTTTTTTTTTTTTTTCTTTCCTACTTTGGCAATAAAAGATATCCTTGTCAGAAATGCAAGGCATTCTCTTCACAATCTCATTAAATAAGCAAAGTAGGTCACTCGGCATATTTGTATCAAGCTAATATAGAAACTACACAGTCAACATATTTTAAAGCTGTGTAGCTCAACCCTTGTTCCTACAAGGAATGACCTTATATCAAAACTGTCACTTCAAGGTTTTGACAAAATCTGACATATTGTAGCTGTAACATGTCAGGAAGCAATGGGATGGGCTGAGGAGAATGAATTGCTTCACAGGGCAGTAACAAACTGAAATGTGAACTGAGGTGAAGATATGTTTGTCAGTCATCAGTGCAGGTTTAAAAAAAACAACAAAACCCCCCTACAACCCACAGAGAAAAATGTCTTTTGTAGATGCTTCCTTTTTCATGAGCAATTAAAATTACAGTGCTGCTTTTGCTCTTAATCTGAGAGAAAGAAAAAAAACCAACACCAAACCACAAGACAAAACCAAAGAACACCCCCCCCCCAACTAGTAATGCATTAATTACAAAAACAGTCATAAAAATAATCATTCTGGTTCTCCAGAGGAACATTTGCATCTAGATGAGCCTTTCTGCCATGGACAAAAAAGAATGCTTAGTAATTAAGCAAAAGCTAATGTTATGGATGTGCCCAATTTTCTTTTAATTGCAAGAATTTCTCCATGTAAAGCCGCTTTATCTTTGATGTTGGTGATTTCCATTATGATATCAACTTCTGAAAGATATGAATAGTAAAAAGTACCTAGAACTAAAAATGCCTAGTTAATTGTACAGCCAATTCTGTCAATTACTATGCAAAATCTGGAGAGAGTGGTAGGCCATAAACAAAAGATCGTTTAAAATTCAGTCAGTCTAATGCAAAAGTAAACTGTGGCTGGTTATGAACTGGATCCATGCTAGTTTGTGAGATAACAATGAGTTTTCTGAATCAAAAGTCTTCTAAACGGAGTTGCAGTACCAGCTGATAGCTGCATTGACTGCATTTAAGATTATGCCAGTAGTCTCCCATTATTTTGCATAAAAATGGGGAGTGCTAGCACGCTAGGAAGCATTGATCTGCTTTGTAAAGGGCTTTGATCTTGCTGTTCAGCTAGAAGGTTTTTGTCGAGGGGTGGTGATAGTGCAAGTAAAAAGCAGATGAGACCGTGAAGTATTAATGGTGTGCATCAGCTCCCTGTTCAGGTGGCCGTTGTGCAGTGCCACTTGCTTAAGTGCAGCGAACATCATCAGCACAGTGAGCATTCCAAGGCAACATGTGGTACTACTTGACAGCAGGGTGAGGTCCATTGTACGTAATATGGCTTTCAGAGATGTACATATTTTTGAGCTCATAAAAATATATTGGACCTGAGGATTGTATTTCCCCACCCACCTTCTGCAAAGATGTTAACTTCTTAATTTCATATGTAGGCTGGGGATCTGATCTGAAGTTTGATGCTATCCATTGAGTAGATTCTCTTGGACTGGAAGATGACAATAGTGGGCTTCCCTAGAGGTCATCCCTGTAGAATTGAATGTGTCCCTTCATCTGTTCCATTTTCCTACTACTTACCCCAGCTAATCCTGTGGTGGTTCTACCTGAAAATAGTAAAACTGTTAGGTGAGTTGTCCGTGTACTTCCTTGTCTCGCGTGTGTCAGGATTTGGTACTTCAGTTTAAGGTTTCTACCAGACTGAAGCTTCTCAATATTGTCTGGAGGAACACAAGTCAGAGTGGTGTATGTTACAGGGTTGTTGAAATAGTGGTGGCATGGTGCCTTGACTTCATGCAGCAATACACTTTTTCAAAGAAAAACATATAAAATAATTGAAATGTCTTTGCATACTGCCTAAAGAAAAATTTCTTCTGAATGTTTGTGTTTTGAAATTATGGACATGTAATTACTTTTAATGATCCTATAGTGATGTTTGAGACAATCACTCCTTACGTACATTTGATATGAGTTGGTTAATTTGACTGTTATCATGGTGCATTCTTCCTTTGATGGGAATAATTTCTGATCAGACAAGTTTTATTAGCAATTACTTTGATAATCCTTATGTCACTTGTATTTTGGTTAAAACTGGTCTATAGTTCAATGAAGTGATAAGCACTTTATTTTTGCAAAGTTGTGTGGCATTTTTAGTATTTCAGCTCAAAAGAATTCTTTAAAATGGCAAATTAAGCATACATATATCTGTAATAATCTTACTCACAGAAGCAGCCTGCAGCATTCCAATGTGACCTTTTTAGAGCACAATTGCTGCTATGTCTTGCAGGAATAACTTTTTTTTTACAGAATTCTGATCTTGTTCTAAGCAGACAGATACAACCTGGATGGGAAATACCAAGCAGACATGAATAAAGCTAGATTATTCATCTGCTTATCTTTAGGTTTTAACTGGAGAAAAGGGAAGGGGGTGGGGGGGGAAGACGCACACGCTTTTAAAGAAAACTTTGTCAGAGGGCTGTTATACCATAACCAAAGATGTCTCCCTACAATTCTCTAAAGAGTAGGGAAGATTTATAAATCTGCCATAGTCAAAGTTAGTGCTATTGATATAATGTAGGTGTCTCTGTTTGAATGTAATATTTATGGAGAGACCCTGAATATAAATGCCTTTGTTTAACCTTGAAAATACTCAGATTTTATTGAATGCCTATAGAAGTATATATAGAGAATATATACCTAATCTGCAAAAAATTGATATCTAAAGTGTGACAACACTCCATTGCTTGATGTGATGAATAGCTTAAAGGAGTCAGGAAGGGTAAGGATTATCTACAGCTATAAGCATGCTTTTGTTCCAAGGAGGTGTCTGTACTGTGTCGTACATGTATATATTTCTTCAGGGAGGGGACCTAAAATATTTGTCTCTATCCTAAGACAGTTTCTACATAAAAGAATACTTACTTTAGGTGACCACTTCACTTTTCTTCAAGAAAAAAAAAAATATTGTGCAATCCAGTCAAGTGAGTCTGAATTACTTCCTCCTCCCAACCCCACAGCTAACTATAAATTGATTTTCCACCCTCCTATCTCCAAAACAAATTGCTACAGAAGGATACATTTAACCAGCCAGTTATGAGAACAGCTCATGTTTGAGTCCAGTATTCCAAATAGGAGTGCTTGAGATGTAGGCTTTATTAATTTGTTTTTTTCACTAGTAATGCTACTTTGTGCATCATAATATCTTTCTAGGATTCAAAATGCCAATGGCTTTAAGTGGCCAAGACTAAGGTCCTGAGAAAATAATGCTACATACAATAACTAAAGCTCTGGTGTATAGGACGAACAAAATTTCATGGTGTTTAAAGCTGTATAAGAGATAATATATTATGCAATATGAACATTAAAGGATGATTACATAAATATTAAGAATTATTTTACAGTTTGGATTACCCTTAAATTGTATAATACTTTTATCAAATCACGCACTTCATAATTAGAGTGAATTCTGGGTATAACGTATTTGAAGAAGAATAGGGTGTTTATTGTTACAATCAATACATGAGTACATTCAGAACACTACATCTTACAGAATGTAACTTTAAAACTCTACACAGGCCAGATTTCTTCTCTTCAGACTGTTATAGTTTGTCTTATTTAATAATAGTGTTTAATAAGACCTGATTCTGCTCTTACTTATAGAAGTTTGGATAATTTGATTATAGAGCAGTTACTCTCATGAAAAACAAAGTAAATAAAATAAAACTCAGGGCTACATACTTGAGCTGTATACAGAAAGTATCAGGTCCTCAGCTATTCTCAGTCCAGTTTATGCTGGATAAAATGTTGGGAGATACGTAAAGTTTTCTGCCCTCCCTAAAAATAGTTGAGGTGGACTCCTCTTAAATGGGAATTACGGCTTTTAAGGTGTAGTCTTAGTGATCCTGTCCTGTGCTGTCACCACTGTTGAAGAATGTGCTCAGCAAGTTATTAAATAATGAAATATTGTTATGTGGTTAATGACAGAGGTCTAACTCATTCCAAGCACCTTTCTCAAAGAGCTTCAGCACCATCCCCATGGATACAGCTGGGATACACAGGTATGCTGAGGCAGGTAAGGATTTTGGGCATTGAATAGGCTGATTCAATGGATGAAAGAGAAGTTCAAGAGTGTACGCTTTGATTTTGCCTAGAATGAAAGTTGGATGGCAATAAAACAAGTAGGTTTTGTCTGGATGTAGTCTTTAGTGTCATTATGAAAAAAGGGGAAAATCAGATTAGTTTTAAAAACAGTCTACAGGGGGAAACATCAAGAAATCTGGTTCATGTGCATAGAACAACTGTTTCAAGAGTTGCAAATGAGACTTTTGCAAAATTTCAAAATGGACCATATGATGCAATTTTTGAGTGGATCCTGGAGGGTCCCTTTCCAGCAGCCCTAATAAATATTTATACTGTCATTGTTTACCCTGTTTAACAAGCCAGAGTCACAGCTGTTTTCATTTGAAATCTAAATTAGACTGTTTAGCCTTTTCCAGTGGAACAGTTGCACTGAGAGATCTCTAGAGATCTATTTCCTGCATGTACCATCTTAGCACTTGAACTTTTTGCCTGGCCAAGATGGTTGTAATCAAATCTGTGCAGATAAAAGAGCACTTTTCATAGACAAGTGTCCAGGCAGAAACTTTTTTTTGATTCATTGCTGTAAAAAAAATCTGTTATGTCCTGAGAATACATGGTATTGTCTGCCTTGGTAAAGTGGCCTTCATCTCCTGCTGATTTTGCTCAGTTTGTGTTGCTCATTACTTTACAGATCATAGCACAGAGCTAACTTCCCAGTAGGACATGGCTAGATTTTTATGGCAATAGTTTGCTTTGGAGACATTCTGAATGACTGTAAGGCCAAACAGAATCATTAGACACAATGGATATTCCACTAGTGTGCTGGTCCGGAGCATGAAGCCCCACAACCTGTGCTGCATTTGATCAGGCTACACTAGAAGTTCAGATCTACCTTAAACTTTTGTGCTCAGCATTTCTGATGGTATGTGTTGGTTGCACTTAGACACGGTTGTTCTGAGAGTTATTTTCTTAATGTGATTTATTACTTGACTTTCTGTGAGATATTTCAAGTGCTTTATGGTATTGGACTAGTCTGTATTTACCATTTATCAGGTCTGTGTGGACGCATACTGGATCATGGACATGTGCCTGAATTTGAATGGCACTACCCGTGCTAAGATGTAAGAGCTATGTGAAGTTTTAGTGAATTGCTTTTCTGCTAATTTAATGCAGATGGGATTTCAAAAGTTTAAAGTCTTGAATATCTATAATAAATAGGCTATAATAAATTTGAGAAGTTTGTTTTCTGAAATGAAATCTTCCATAAAAAAGTCATTTTCATAGTCTGTTGAACTAGGCAAGTTATTAGGGGCCATGTCATCTTTGTGAAGAAAGCATAAGGGACAGTCTTTTTTTCTTTTTTTAATCCCCCTTTCTCTCTGAATACTATTCTTCTGCAGCTGGCTAATCTCTTCTGTAAGATTTCTTTTTAATTGAGAGTTAAGAAGTTCTTATGACAGTAATTATTCAGGGGGCAACCTCTGACTTGATGCTCAGCCTGGTAAATGAATGTTAGTTTTTTTGCTTAAATCAGAGGGTTTTCAGACTCTTCTGGTTTCTAAGAGGTGTAACTTCCCCGGATTAGTTTAGATTTTGTGGTGCAGCTGTAGCAGAACTAACTTGCTTAGAATTAGGATGCTTCTCCAAGGACGTTTCAGGGAAAAGCAGGTGATGACATCACATCAGTGTTGCTGGACTATAAATCATATAATAGCTGTCTTAAGGCTGACTGGATTACACTTGTAATATCATGGTGGAAAGAGTTAGAAAATAATATCACATACCCAGACTCTGGGTACAACGCACAGTTCTCAGATGATTGTGCCTTCCAAACCAGTGTTTTTAACCAACTTAGGTGCATTGCTAGTGGGAAGAAAAAGCGGTGCCTGTGGGAAAGGGGGCAGGAGCATTTAAGGGGGGACCGGACGGCCTTTACTAGCTGCTCCCCCTATTCTACCTATATGCAAGGGCAAGCAGAATGGAATGACCATGGGCAAGCTTGAAGTGTAGTGAGTTAGACTAAAAAGCTGCAAACCGGTGTGGCTGAGGCACATCTGTTCTGCTCCTCTGCCCCACCTACAGGGAGAGCAACTTTTAGGAGAAGCCTCGAGTGAGCAGTTAGAGATAGTATCAACTTGCTCAGCTGGCTTCACTGCAGGGCTATCAAGGCCAGGCTTTGCTACTGGTTAAATTCAGCTGCCTTCAGCAGTCACTTGTAGACTTGCACCAACCCTGCTTTTGCTAGGCATTGAAGTTCTAGTGTTAATATATTGCTTGTCTTCACACAGAGAGAAATTTCTGAAGAACGTAGTGTAAGGTGAAGTCTATTCGAGAAGGGCATAACTTTAAGACATCTAACATGGGTTAGCTGTAGGTGCAGAGGGATGCGCTAAGGATAAGACAATGAAGAGAACATGGAAGTTCCATGCTAATAAATACTGAATTTAGTGTTAGCTATATCAGGCTTAGCACTTTCTTTTTTAGAAAAAGAATTTCAACTAAAAAAAAAAATTACCCTAAAGAGGGGAGCAGTCTCTTGTACAAGAGTTTAATAAAAACAAAACTATTTGTTCTGAGTTTTGAAAAATTAGGAAAAAAAATTTTCCTTTCTGTTTTTTCCTTTAGGATTTAGCAGTATGTAGTGTGTTTAACAATGGATCTTCACAAATTGTCATGTAGCTTTTTAATTTTTTTTATTTAGCTATTCTAAGAAAATCAATTTAGCTGAATAACAGGGGTAAGATCTCCAGCTATTATCACCTAATCATTAATTTCTCCTGGATTCTGTTTAATACAGCTGCTGCAGAATGTTTAATAAATCATTAAAATAGCTTGGATTTAACTGAAAAATAAATTATTTAAAACTGTAACTGCAACCTATTCCTCCACTTCCAACCCCCCAAAGCCTCTTCACTTATTAAAGCATAAGTGAATTAAAGCACAATAAAATCATAAATATGGGAATCTACAGCTTTTTACAAATAATTATGGCATGAATAAATGCAGATGACTGAATTGCTAAATCTAGTCTGCTCATGATCCATGTTTGCAGATACCGTACTTACTACCTCCAGTGTTCACACAGTGATTGTCTGGTTTAGAAATAAGATATTCCTCTCCTTGAGTTTGCCATTGCTTTTTTTTTTTTTCCTTCCCCTACCCAAAGCTTCAGAAAGACCTTCAGCACCATCAGATTTAATAGTTACTTGGTTGGTGTTTTGCAGCTGTGATTCCAGCCCTGGCTGACAAGTCAGGGCATGAAATGATTGTCTGACTGCACAGCAGGCTCAACACACTGGTACTCTGAGGCACTTGAATGATGAGGACCACTAACAGACAAGTGCTTTGCACCTCTGAGTAGATTTAGTGAGAGCTGCTCATATATATAACTTCACTTTTGTAAGGTGTTGAGTTTTTTTTATTGTTCTTTTTACTAAATTTGGCAGCTGGTTTGCTCTTTGAACATCAGATCCTGGTGGCATGGAAACACTAAAGGAAGAGCAGAAGAAACTTTCAGCTGGTATAAAATGAAATAGTGAACTCTTATCTCCTGCTCCTTATTTTGTGGACTGGATAGATGCCGAATTCTTGTTTACAGGAACTGAATAATTAAAGAACATTAAGGCTCAGCTGAATAGCCTCATTAAGTTAAACAGATGCCTTTTCTAGGATTAAAGGGGAAGGAGAAAGATAATGAAAATAAGTAATTTGATATCCTAGTAAAGTGTTTAACGTTTCCTGGCTTTCTCAGTGTCATTTTTAAATATATATCTGTATCCACTAAGTGGCAAATCCAAAAGCAGATGGTTAGCAGTATAGTTACTAGCTCCTTTTATGAGTACATCATCCCTTTTTAGTGGAAGTCACTTTTTTAATAGCAAAAAATCAAGGGAAATGTTCTCTTATCTTCCTATAATTCTTTTAAAGTCAGTTTAAAGGAATAATTAACTCTTCCTAAAAAATTATTTATTTCTTTTCTTGGAAATTAAAAAAAAAAAAGTAATGTAGTCAACAAATACTTTAAAAAGAAAAAAAATTCCAGTTATTTATAGCAAGAGGGGGACTATTTGCTCTCTTCTTTGGAGGGATCTTCTGGTTTTGCTGTCTAATAAACAGACTCCTGAAGCCATTCATTGAGGTAAATAATGTCATGTGATGTTGCTCATACTGATGCTGAAGAGGTAGAAAATTACACCGCAGAAAGTTTTGATATTAGAGGAAAAAAAATCCGTTTGCATATGTGTACTTTGCATAACCAGCTGGTGAACTAGTGTGGAGGATCAAGAGGGAGAGAAATGTCTGTTACCTTTTTCTACAAATAG
Source organism: Harpia harpyja (assembly GCF_026419915.1). NCBI lineage: Eukaryota > Metazoa > Chordata > Aves > Accipitriformes > Accipitridae > Harpia > Harpia harpyja. The sequence goes on from NC_068951.1 coordinate 28,432,001, forward strand.
CAGTTGGACCCATGTATTACAGAAAGTGAATAGAAAAGCTTATCAGGGATTTTCAAATTTGAAGAGTAGATCTTCCTTGTGCAGAGAGATTTAACACGGGCCCATAGATGTCTGTATCTGTAACACGTTTATTTGCTATATTTATTTCTTTTTCACAATCCTATTCTGGACAGAAAACCGTATTACATGTATTTCGATTGCTTAAATTTATACCTACTTACAGGTCGTATTTTCAGCACGGTGAATTTGAATACTAAGTGGCAATGAGAAGTGCGGGAAGGAAATCGCAGGGACATTTAAGGAGCATTAAGGAACAGTTAAAGACCATTTGCGAGTGCTCAGTGCTAACAGCCCTGCTTGATAGTAACTACTGCAAAAGACAAGGGTCTTGATCCAGTGCCTGTTTACCAGTGTCAGTCTTCCCAGTGGCTCTAGATTTGGCCTTTGATGATGATGAATTAAGGTATTTCTATGAGATGAGTGGGAAATCTTTCTAATTGTGGGAAGGGATACCAGTGGAGGGAACCTAAGGGTGTTTTTTTCTTGTTTTTTGTTGTTGGTTTTGGGGGGGGTTTGGTGTTTGGGGTTTTTTTGTGGGTTTTTTTTGGTTGGTTTGGTTTTTTTTTTTGAGTGGGAACTGCATTGTATACATAGTGATTATGGAGAACAACTGAAATAAATTCTACTGAATACAGAGTTATATTGGTTAGGAATCATATTACTACAATAAATATAAAGTACATGAAGTCCTTCAGGCTCTCTATTATCTGACTATTTTACTCTTTTCTGTTTCAGACTTATTACAAGCCAACTTTATTTCATCAGTAGCCTGGAAAATGCATTCCCTAAAAATCAGTGTCAACCCTTTGAAATTTTGTTTGAAGGATTAATTATAGAGCTGCGTGACCAACCTGTATAACTCTAAGTGCCTATCTCTATTTTAGGATGTTTCTGTCACTGTACTGAAGTATTTAGCTCATGCACATTAGCAGGTGATGCTGGCTTCACATTAAAAAGAACTTGAACAACCGCAGAAAAGAAAATGTAGTGACTGCAAGGAAAGACATCTGATATCAAATGTTATTGCAGTGAAAGCCATGCCCAAATGCTTACTGCATTCCTTAACAGAGAAATGATCAATTTTTTTTCTGTAAATTGACATAATTCTGTTAAAGCAAATTACAGTTGACCTCTGTCTTGTATCAGGTGAGGGTCTGTCTATCAATGCATTAGGTGCTCTGTAGGCATTCAGTGGGGGACCTGAACCAGAGCGTAGAAGAACAAATAAAAGTATATGAAGGAGAATCCAGCTGTGCCAGAACAGTATTGAACCTTTGCATGAAACAGTCAGCAAATCAAAGCTGAATATTTGCAGTTGGCCAGTTCATAATTGTTGCTACTGTGGAATGTAGGCAAAATAGATGCTGGTTTTGGGTGAGCGATATGACTTAACTGTAAAAGGCAAAACTGAAATAAAAAAATAGGGAAAATGCAGCATCTCTTGCCACAAAAAGTTCACATTTGGAAATAGCTTGATACAGATGAGTGCAAACCTAGATGCCCTCTTGGCTGAGTGGTGGGGCTGTTTTTGTGGGGGTTTTGTTTGTTTGTTCTTTAGTGGCTTTCCTTAGTTCATCTAACTTCATCAGTCTGGATCCTGATGTGTGCAGGGTTTTGAGTAACTTCTGTGTTCCTGCCGACTTCCCAGTTCCGGCTCTGACTTGACAGACACTGCGGAGAGTTAAAAGAATGGGGAGGAAGGGAAAGAGAATAAGTGCCAGGAGCAAACACCTGAACCAGCTTTTGTGATTTTTTTTTTTTTTTTAAATGATAAAAGAATGCTGCCTGCTACTATGGGCATGCAGGCAAAGGGTCTGACTCCAAAGAGCCCACTGTACAGTGGATGTGCTGGGTAAGAACATGCTTTGCTTTGGTTTAGGTTCTATGGACATGCAAGTGGAGACAAGGTGCAGGTAATTCTTCTGTTCTGCTTTCTTTGCAAAAATCTTGGGCTTTACAACTTTGGTTGTAGGATTATACAAATCAACTTGAAATAAATAAGGAAAGATACCCTGACTCTGCTTCTTTGCAGCCAGAAATGAAAGCAGATGCATCCCCCTCATAAGAGAGGTAACAACAACTGTATTTCCTAGGAAGTAGAGATTTGCAGCATTTTTGCAGCCTTCCACTCTTCCTAATCCTGTATTTATAGTTCGAAGGAAACTACTGCAATAGCTCATAAAAGAAAATATTCTTAGCTACTTACAGAATTGAGTATCACATAGGGTTGACCTTGTCTAAAGACCTTGAAGATTTTACATATAAAGCCTTATAATAAACCAGGGAAATAGTAAACTTACCATTTTAAAGAAGGGACACTTAATATTCTCAAACTCTACAGTAATATCAGCAACCTTCCAGATGAGGAAGAGCAAGCAGAAACCTTTGTGTTTTGCCCTAATTCTCTCCTTTCTGTTTCCTGCCCGGTAGATGAAGTGTTTGCAAATTTGGAATTACAGGGGCTCTTTGGAGGAATTACTATTTCTCAAGTTGGCCAAGTGCACAGAAGACATGTTGTGTGGCTGTATTTTCCTCAACCAAAGGCACTGATCCAATGCAATGTGCTGTTGTGAAGCTTCCCAAATGCAAAAATTAGCTGTCCCTAGCACTTTCCCAGGAGGAGGAGGGGAAGAGAACATGTCTACCGACTTTCAGCCCTGCGCTTTACATCTCAAGTACTGGGTAGAACAGAGGAAAAGGTAAACTACAACTGATATTTTTCTGCTTCCTTGCACAGAGGCTAGAAAACAGTGTTTGTAGGCACTTTTTAGCCATTATTAATCTATGCAATTGTAACCTTTGTAATTTTCTCCCTTCAAAGTGTGGAAGACACTAAAATAACAGCCTAAGGAGGTTTGGAAATTGGGACTTGGCATTTAAAGCCTAGTCAGCTTGCATTGTGTAGTAATTGCTAGTTAATGTAATAGCAAAACCATTACAGTGACAAAATCTTAGAGTGTATTTCTCTTTTGATGTGTAAATTAAGACTGTCAGAAAGCAGTCCCAATATTAAATAGGCCCTCTCATCCATTCTAGTTTGAAAACACTTTTCTTAATCACTGGCAGCATATATATACTCCTTTGCTTGTGTCTGCCATATTCACTGGTATTGTCTTTCATGCAGACCAAAGAAGAAAGATTTATAGGGGCTGTGAAATGTTTGAGAGGTCTTCTGCCTTGAACAAGTTACCTGTTTGGGACAAAGAAGCAAATGACCAAATTCTGCTAATGTTTTTGTAGCAAATTATGCAAAATTCAAGCTTTTTAAGCCTGAGTGTTTTGGTACATTATTTCTTTTCAAATAACAGTGCAAGATTAAAGAAGTTCAGGAAAGATAATGTGTTTCCAGGGAATCAGGGAGAGTTTTTGAGATAAGCTGCTAGCCTATTCGTAGAAATTACAGAAGCTTCAATAAAACTCAAACAGCAACCATCTGTTTCTTCCATTCTGTAAGTCTTAATTGTTTTTATTATGGTATAGACATCAAAACATAATTCTCTAACTTATTTTTAGCTACTACATAAAAATGGTGAAACAAACTTTCCCATATTTCTCTCTCACTTTAGCAGAATTCTTCATAGATGTGTTTCTTCTACCAAACATCTCAAATGGTTTTGTGAATTACCAAGAAAAAGTCAATGTGATATTTCTTTATAGACGAGTGAAATATTAATGACTCTATTGCAGTTCCCCCTCACATGCTTGGTTGAACATATTTGTGCTTTTACCTCCTCCACTTCCTCTTCTGTTCATGCCAAACTTTTAAATAATAATCATGGCTCAGTAGCAGTGAATCTGCTGCGGGTGATTTGGGTGTAAATTGTGTATCTTGTCTTTAGTTAGGGTGTAGTGAGGACCTTGGAATGACTGGTGGTACTATGACCCATTTCAGTGTTACCCAGCTAGCTCCTGTTCTGTTATATTTGGCTTTTTCCTCTAGCTACACAGAGGCTGCAAACTAATTCTGGGGAGGTTTCCATAGGCTTATGTGGAACTTATGTGGAGGCTTATAAACTGTTTTTGTGAAATAGTAGTTTGATAGGATTCATGGGTGCTAAAATAATGAATCCCTTCTAGGGAAGGGGGGGGGGAACCAACCCAAAACAAAACACTGTGCTGCAGTACATTTACCAAAGCCAGCAAGCTTGCAGCATTAATAGTTTAATGCCATGGAGGAAATAAGCAATTAAGTAGCTAACATGTGATGTTACATCAAACAAGTGACTTCAGCTGGGATTAGAAGATAGGAATTGTTGCTCATCCTTCTCCCACAGCACATCTCTACTTTGCCACTCTGCTGAAGGCTGCATTAGATAAGACCCAAGACCCCTGCATTGACCCAGAGAGCATCTTGTTCATAGGGAGGCATATGTCTTGCCCGGGAGATGCTGGCTAGAAGGGCCTCTGCGACTTTAGTATGACAACTGTAGAGCTGGTCTCTAGATGCAGTGTGCCATCTCACAGATTTATGTAATCTTCCTTCATCTCAAAAGTCCAAGATGCAAAATTCTTTTTCCCCCAATGGTTTCACTGCAGTGGGATGAACTGTTGTTTCCTCTGCCCTGCGTTAAGGATGAACGGGTAGTTTGTCATCATTGTGTTGCTTAATGTTGAGGAATATTTCTAGTGACTCTTTGATCAGCGTATGCAAGGTAATCACTGTGAGGCAATTAAAGACAAAAAAGCCACTTTGAAGTTGCTGACAGAAAAGGGAATTTTTCCTTGGAGATTGCTTTCTTAATATTTTATTCTGTCCAGTAGAGGAACTTAAAGTTTGCATAATAATTATTATGCTGATATAATGGTATTTAGAAGGCCATTTCTCTTCCTACTTGCAAATGAACAGGTTATTCATGACCTGGTCTGTACTTTTGATATGCAAGAAAATGTAGAATCAATAGAATCAATTTATTTATCTGATGTTAAAAAGAAAACAAAAGTAGTAAACCTGCAGTCCTGTAACTTGAGAATTAAACAGTTGAAATGTAAATTTAAGCATCTGACTAATTTCTTGAAAGATCAAGAGGGGAACCTCAGAAATATTCATAACAAGAATGAAAGGGAAATTGTTCAGCAGTATTTTTTATTTTATTTTTCCTCCCTTACCTGGTTTAGGAGTAGAAAAATATGCCACAGAGTTTGAAGAACCATGGTAAAACAAAATCTAAAGAAGAATTTCATAGTACAAAAACCTGAGTTTGCTTCTTAGACTAAGAGTCTGACATCTTAGAAGGGGAGCCTAAAGCCTTCCTTATAAAGATGGGAAAAGATGGGTTGTTTTTAATATTGCTCTTTGGTGCTTTGACACTTGACACCTAAGGATGGCAGGTACGTAACTCCCTGCCCTGGCAATCATAGCCTGGAATACTGGGTAGGTACCAATAGCCTTTTATTCACAAACTCAACAATTGCCTTTTTTTTTTTTCCTCCCCAAAATAAGCAGGAATGAAAGGTGATTGTTTTCATTTTATAGATTATTTTCTTTTTTTTATATATTAGTAATTAAAGCACTCACCAAGAGTATGGGAGACTGTGGTTCAATATCTTTTTCCGCTTTACTAGGTAAACTGAGTTTCAGTGCTTGAGGATATATTCTGGAAAAAAAAGTGCCTTATACTGTTTAAGATGACTGTTGAGTGACTTGGTACTGCTGAACTTAAGGTTTGTTACAAACAATATGGAATAATCTGGTGCAAAAATCATTCCTTCCAGCCTGATGAACTGAGCAAAGCAAATAATTTATTTTTCATAATGTTGATTCCCCCCCCCAAACACTCAGAACCTCTATTAGCTTACTGAAGAAATTCAGTATAATAGGAGTCAATTGCAAAGAAACGTCTTGATTCTGCCAGAAGAGTGAATGAGAGCACTTGAAGTGATTACACTGACTTGCTTTCATTTCTTCTACTACTTTAATAGATGAATTTGACATGTTTTTATTTTCTGTTTTCTTAGGAGCTTTGTCAACCAAGTGATGAAATCTGATACAGGGTACGAACTAAGATGCAAGTACTTTTCAAGTTTGAACTCTGTAAAAAGACCTCCCCACAAATTATTATGATTTAAAAGGATTTAGGAAATATCCAGGAGGCTGTGCTACTGTTTGCTACAGCCTGTGCTAACAGCACCCTAAATGTGTGAAGTCGCTTCCTTTCAACAACTTACCTCACTGACCTGTAATCAGTCTACTGACTGTATCTTCGTTATTGCCATGGCAGTACTTTATATCATGGTGCCACATTTGGTCTCACCAATACTTATTTCTCAGCTCTTCGTCCTGAGCACAAGCCTTTGTGTTCCCTTCCAGGGACTGGAGGGGTAACAACATTCCTCTGACTGCGGCTGTGCTTGGCCACAAAAACTGTACTTGACTCAGAGCATTTTGCGAGGTCTGGTAGTGGTTCTGCAAATAAGAAGGCAGGCCTCTTTTTTTTTCCTTTTTTTCAGAACAAACCAGACAAACTCCCAAAATCCCAGACCCTTCCAACTTAGTAGCCAAGTGTTAGCAGGAAAAGGGGAGAGATGAAAGATGTTTGACTCTTAAAATACTGCTTCAGAGACACACCTGCAGTTTCACCTCCTGTGTCTGTACTGCTATGCATAAGCTGTCTAGTTCTACATATTTAGAAGCTGTGACGCTTTTGGTTTCTACGTCCTATTCCATCCTGTCTGTTTAGTTGAGCCAATCTTGACAGTCCTTCTTGGCCAGAATACCTTACTGGAGTTTAATCTGTTTAGTACTATATTTTCTAGGACAATCTGATGTGAACTGTTAAACTAATACATCATTGGAAAGAGCTGTCGCTTTAATGATGTATTAATGTCACACAGCATCAAGGTGAAATGCAAGGTAAAAGAACGTATACGTAAAATATAGTACTTTCTATGGAATAAAATTTCTGGAGGGCAGATGCATGATAATGATTAAAAAACAAAACAAAACAAAAAACCAAACCCAAAACCCAAACACCCCAAACCAAACCCAGACAACTCTCTAATTATTTTGAGTTGTTCTTTGATGCTAGCTAGGCTGATTTTACTTTATCAATTGTATAGCACATATGGAATGTGGCATTACTGTATTTGAATGCTGTAAGTTAAGTATGAGATATTTTCTTATAATAGAGTGCTTTTTTAAACACAACAATTTCTTTTTTTTTTTTTTGTTCTGTTGGATTTTAGCCAGGTTCACTAGAATAAATCTGCAGGGTATGACTGGATAGACAAACAGCTTGATGTGGTTCTGCCTACTAGTACATGTATTGTTCTGTGGGAGAGAGGCTTCTGCATACCAGTTTTCACTTGCAGCTAACTTCTTCCTTACCCAAACCCAGAAGAAACAAAGCATTTTCTGAAGGGTTTCCATTCCTGTGTATTTTCTGCCAGAGGGCTCTGCAGTGCCTTTACTTAACTAACTCATACCAAAGCTCACCTGTGAGATATGAGACACAAGCCAGAACCACTAGCAGTATCTTCCCAGAGGCCTGCAGAGATGATTATGGGTATGGTGAATGAAAACCTCAGAAATTTGATGTCTCAGGCTTTTAGTTGCTCTTGAATGGGTCATGCCTATGTTTTGTGCTTCTGTTTCCTGCGATGGGGAGGAGAAAATTTTAGTGCCAAACATTCTGGAGTAACATAAGATTGCTGGTTGGTGCTCGCTGGGGAATGTGCAACTGGTGCAAAGGATTTTGTTCAGCCCTGTGCTTTTGCAGATTTTATTTCACGTCAGTTAAAGGCACATGACTGTAAGGTTTGGATTTCTAGAACACTACCAGGCTTTGTGGTTTAAGTACTTCCCCTCTCACCCTTGCGACTTTTCTTTGGGTGTTTTCTGAAGTGTGGGAAGCAATAATATTTGGAAGGGGGTGTGTGTGTGTGTGTGCGATGGTGGTTGGTGGTGAGTGTTAAATGGGGAATGCTATTCCTGAGGTCTTGAAAGTGTTTTGGAAGCTTGGGGAGTGGGGGTTGTTTTGTTTTGGGTTTTTTTTGTTTGTTTTGTTCTTCCCTATATATTTATGACAAATGTCAGTCTTTCTTTCCATGGATGAAACCCACGTGCTGGGAGGGCTGTATCAGAATTTTGGATTTTTTTTTTTTGTGTTCTGAAAAATGTTGCAGCAACAGTTTTGTTTCTATATGGCCTCTAGATGATTGTGTGCCTTGTTGTTGTGATTTTTCTAATGATGCTGTTCCAGCATTGGACTGCAGAATATATTGGTGTAACAAAATATTGTGAAAAGATAAAGTTTGGCTGAAGCTTAAAAAAACCAAAACAACCAACTGATTTGACTTAATAGTTTGACACTTCCCCTATAGCTAATACTTACTGTGATATGTTGTGTTCGTAATACACCTAGTCACTAGACCTATATGATTTTAAGCATTGTATTCAGCCATGTTTCTGGCAGCTCTTCTCATGCTTTTCATCTTGTTTATCCCTTGTACAGTAAAAGGGTGTATGAGCTCACTGTGGCTGCTTCCAAATCAGTGCTTTAATCTGGGTATTTACATCCTGACATAACTAATCCTGTAACTGTTGAATAACATACACTCTTTTGTCTGCTCAGACTTGTGAAAGTGGAGAAGAGCTGTCCTTAACCACAACTCAGCTGTTGGGGTAGTAAATGATGGCTATTAACATGTGTATAGTAACACACATAAATAAATGCACTGGATTACAAGTGTGTGATTTAAGAAGAAGGTTTGAGGGAAGATGAGCCAACTCTAATGGGATAACTTAAAATTACTATTGTTTTGTAAGACAAAGAATCCTAGTAGTATCAAGTAATGAAGCAAAAACTTACATACAATTAAAACATTTAGAAATTTAGAATTGTTAAAAATTATTTTTACTATGTTATTTGCAATGGTCCCCCCTCCCCTTTAGCTTTAGACAGACAGACTGATAGTTTGTTACACACAAATGAAGAAGAAAAGAAAAAGGAAGTAAGAATATATAATTGCATTTATTAGAAGAAGTAGTCAGAAACTGATTAGTGTGGGAGGAATTAATTATTAAATCTACCCACACTATCTGTTTTTTAATTTTTTGCTATTCAATTATGCATCAGTAAATGTTATCATGCAATCACTGGCAAGGTGCTAATTAGTATTTATGAATGGCTGCTTTTTATGTCTGACCTTTTGATAATTTACATTTGGGGAGATGGTTTTAGGTATACACTGATCTTGGAAAACTGTCTTTTTTTTTTCTTTTTCCCTCAGTTCTGAATTTTTGATACATTGTTGCAGTAGCAATGATTTACAATCCCCTTTTATTTCTGCTAATAAAATCGGAAGCTTTAATGCACAGAAAGGTGCCCCTGTAAATCACTGAATTAAAAGAAAACAATTCTTAAAGTTAGGTAAGGAAATGTATGTAAATGAGTGATCAGTGAAAAGTACTGTGAAAGTTAGTAAACAGATGCCTTTTAAAATCAAACGTCTTATCTAGGTGCCTAAATTGGATTTAGATGCCTATGTTTAACCAGACACTTACAAAGATTTTATTTTTTAATTATTTATGAACCCTTGAACACAGCAGAGGTCACTGGTGTTATCTTTACTAGCTAATTATACCCACCAGTATGACTTCATTCTGAAAATAACCATTTTTTACACCTTCTGAAACAGAAATCTAGTGTTCCTAATCTCCCAAGCACCAATTTTGTAAATGTCCCAAGGTGATTAAAGGGGACTGTGGGAGTGAGTAGCTAATCACACTGACTGAGGGGATTGTGGTCAGTGCTGCTCAACCACTTGTCCAAATGAAGGCTTCTACCGTGGAGGAAAAGCACATTATTACTTTGATTTCCATCCTGTTCTGCTGACATGTTTTGTGCTTCTGCTAGAATGAGCGTTTCCATGGGTGCAACTGTGCCAGAATCTATTTAGATGTTTTTCACTTAAACCCCCCCCCCAATACCAAAAAACAAACAGGGAAATGGTGTTCAGCTTAACCCAGAAGTGAAGAGAGAACTCTCATTAAATTTACATATATATATATATATATACATGAAACTATATATTTGTATATATCTTAGATTTGTGTAAAGTGTTTGGTTTAATATTAAAACAACCTTTCTTGATGCTGAGGATTCATTGCCGATTGGAGCACTCCACTGTGCCTCATGGGCAGGATTTGAGGACACTTGTTCTCTTGAGGAAACAAGCTTGTCTGGATAAGAATTGCAGACTCTTAAAGCTGAATTACCATGACTCACACCTTTTACATTTTATGTTATATTACTTGCCTACGGGATGGAGAATTACTTTCTAGTAGGGTGATTTAAAGCCTGTTAAGGCACTAAAAGAATAGGGGGTTTTGGCAAATCTAAGAATGGTTTTGATATCAGAAAATTCTATTTGATCAAAATGGGTTAAGTCTCTCTTGTCACACAATATGATGTAATGCTCTTTCAGACTGCATAGTCGCCTTGTGTACTAGCAGTATTATGCCTCCTTCATGATGTCGTCCATTCTCAATGAGCAGCCCATAAGTGGAATAAATAAGCCACAGCTAGTGGTTTTTTGTTTGTAGTTTTTTTTTTAATGAGCTTTTACAACTGAGTTAAGTTGGATATATACATATAGTCTTGTGCCATCCAAAGTGAATATTCCCTCGTTTGCCTTTTTTTCCCCCACTTGAACAGTATAAAGTAAATTTGTGGAGCTGACTTGATAAATACTAAATATTCCATTATGTTCTAGATGTAAAATTAAACTCAAGGACAAATTATTTTTATACTACTACTTACCTATGTTCTGAAAGTGGTTGAGTCATACCGATGCTCCAGCCAGGCAGTAACTCTGCTGCTGAAACTGGATATGGAGAAGAAAATATATTGACTTCTTTTGCCTTTTTGGATTTCCTATGGTTATGATTCTTTTTTTTTTTTTTACATCTTTTCCTTTAAAAATATAGAAGTCTGACAAGAACGTGTTATATTAGTGTTATACTAATGTGATTTAACTAAATACAACAATTTTTTGTACAGAAAAATAAATAAGGACTCTAATTTTACTTAACTAAAAAACTACCCAGGGGTAAAATAAGAAATTTTAAGTCTCCAAGGAAAGAATTGATCTCATGTCATTTCTGATAAGAAAGTACGGTTTCCATTGCTAGTTATGTTGCATTAAAGAATAGTTATTGTTAAGCAAAACAAATGCAGAGTTTCATTAAAGCAGCAGTGAAAAGAGCAACATCTTCGAACAGTTATGTTTTCTTTTAGAACTGATCCCTTCTGACTAAATTCAAGTTTACCTTTGGGTTTTCTATCTTTTGCCACCTTAAAGTCTGTGGTGCTTGTGTCTTTTATATACTGTCCAAATTCAGCGACTTAGTTAAATGATAAAATGTATTTTGGCATTTGTGAGATGAGATTCTTGTGGCCAGTTTAATTTTGCGATCATAAACAGGAAACCCAAAATAATCTTCAAAACTTTTTGTTTTAATTTACTCTCAGGTTAGTCTGCATTGGTTTAAGTTTCTTCTACTTTCATAAGAATTTGAATGTAAAACTGCTGTGAGAAAAGGTCTGTTAAAAACAAAGGCCTCTGTGCAAACACAAAGCCAAAGATAACTTTTTATTTAGTTTTTTGACATTTAAGTAGAACATAACATTTGTATAATTTCAGAATGTTTGGTCCCTAATGTAATTGAGCCAGCTTAGCTGGGAGCTGAACTGAGATGCTTAATGAGCAGAGATTTTTAGCTGAATTCAATATTACTTACAACTGGAAAAGAACTAAGTAATACTAAGGAGTTGTGGGAAGAGATGTAAAGGTGCCCTTTATGAATGATTTATGTGAGTTCATGCTTTTTCACACACAACCTAAATGGATTCATGCTAATGATCTACACTTTGATCTTCAGAACTTTAACAATAGTATTGTCTCATTAAATGCTATATTTAATAAGTGGTAATCTGTGGTATTAAAATACTAATAAGCAATTTTTGTCTATATTAGGAGAAAAATCTGTTTGAGTATCCATTGTATCCACTACCATCTTGATTTCTGCACTCTATTTAAAATCCTATGATGACGTCCATACTTCTTGTAGAGTATTTAAGTCTCTTGACCAGCTTTTTTCTTTATTTGCCTTTTGCAAGCCACCACAGTATGATCTGCAGGACTTCAGTTATAAAAGATAGTACGAGAAATGCCTCTTGGCATTCTGGAAGGCAAGTGCTTTTGCATGAACTGCTCCCTGGAGTTCAGATTTATAGGTTGACTAAAACTGCCTCTTGCCTTCAGCCTCACTCTCTTCCACACAAATCTTGAACTATACTAATAAACTAGTCTCACTAACTAATGTTGATTATGTAATAATTAGCAGCATCCCATTGTTGGTAATTTTCCCTGAAACACTAAAACAAGATATGAAAATTATTCATATTGAATAATTTTTCAATTCACTTTCCAGATGCTGTGTAATGGTTCTGCTATTCTGTGATGCTCCATAAAGCCATAAATCTGAGATGTGCCCATGTTGATTCACATGATCTGTCATTGGTATCTATCAACAAAGAACTGCTAGTTGCAACTTCATCTGGAGGAAACCCAGAGCAGTCAAAAGGAAATGCTTCTCAGAGGTAAGAGAGCTTATATATATATATATTTTTTTTTTCTTTCTCTCCTCTGTAGTGATGAATTCTGCCCATTTAGATCTGCGCAGTAGTGTGGACTGAAATTTGTTGCAGGAAAGCAGCTCTTCAGCCTTGGGCTTTGAATTTTTCCTCTAAGGTTTATTTTCAGTTTTCAAAGGAAGATTATGCTGTAGTTAGGGTATCTATAACTGTTTGCTAGAGAATTTGTATGGGGTTCTTCCTCTTATGCTCAGACCTGACAGCTGAAAGGCTTCTCATATGCCTTCTGATCTGCTACAGAAATCCAATTAGCAAATTAATATATGTTTCTGGGTTATGCCCTTTCCAGTTTATGGAAGTTAGCAACTTTCACATCTTTGTATGATAAAGTGGAGAGGTAAGCAGTTGAGAAAGCAGTACAATACATCTTGAACCCATGCCTATTGCGAAGCAGAGACTGAAAACGAACTACGAGCAATGTGTAGACAAGCCTGATTTAAAGAGCTTCCACAGGGAAATCTGAGAACAGGCTTTGTTGTGGACACTTTGGGGATGGTTCTTATTGCTCTTGCTGTGCAAAGTCCTTGTTACAGCCATTTATATTAAGCTGCACCCTGGAGTGATTAGTCTTCTGTAGATGGGCAAGAGGGAGATGACTGTCATGTATGGCTGTAGTAAAAAGACTGTATGTTTGGAGGAAATTTCATGGATTGGATTTGACCTCTGCAGCAAATGAGCTGTGGAAATCCTTGAAACTCTCACCCAGAAAAACAGAAAGCATGCATTTTCCTCATCAAATGGCCTTCAATGGTTTAACTTATTTTTCTGTTGCTATAAGGGCAAAAGCCCTTCTATATCTATGCCTCTTGATCTTGCTTTTTATTATTTCTTAATAGTTTTAGCTGAGGCAAGACACACTTGTCATGCTTGGCTTTATAATTTTCTTCCTGAGTGTGATTATAGTGAAAAATATTAGACAAAAGAGTAGGAGGGGGAAGGAAAAGCTTTTGGAATTGTGCATGTGGGCTGTAGCTAGAACCCCATAGGTGAGTTAATTAGCATGGTGAGAGCCTACCTGCCTAGCTTATTAGTACTTAGCTTTATGGTATTGGTGCTTTGAAATTGCTCTTGAAATGAAGACTGCTCACAGAGCAGGAAGATGATATATTGTGTTATCGTCTATACATTCTGTTGCAGCATTTCATACTTCTAGGAGACTGTTAGCAGTGTTACATGAGTTCATGCTGTTGCTGTGATTTTTTTAAAAACATAGTTATCTCAAAAGCTACAAGCAGAAGTCTGAAAAGTTAGGAAGCTGAAGGCAAGAAGGGGTTATATTTGTTTCATTCACGATTGAACCTTTTTTTTTTTTAAACCTTTGTTGCAACTCACACTTTGACTCTTAGAAATCTCTGCGTCAATTTGTAGAAGTTGGAGTCTACTGATCAGCTTCTAGTACATTTTGAGACTGATCAGTAACTTATAATTCCTCTAAAACTTAATGGCACAGTAGGCACAGGGCAAAAGGCTCTGTCTTTCAGTTTCTGCCTCGTAGGTCTGTAATGGTTTGAGATGTGTGTTTTGCCTCTCCCTTGTAGGATACTCTCTCCCACAGTAAAAGCGGCAAAAATAGCATGTAATTGACTCAGTAACAGCATATTGGCTTGTACCCCACCAGCTAAATCCACATGACTGTGGTGCTGAAAGCTTTTTCCCTTCCTCAGTGAGCAGTATAAAGTGGAGAATAATATAAAATAAGTGCATAGCTTGCCCACAGATGTCAGATGCCAAAGTCACCCGTAATTTAGATGATCTGGCAAAGATTTCAAATTCTGGGAAGGTCTTTTGGGATCTTTCTATGATCTCAGCTTTTTCCAAAGTCTCTGTAATGGTTGCACAGAGAACAGTCTAGTTCTCAGTTTTTCTTTCTTAGTTTCTCTATGAGGTTGCTTAACCACTTGCTCTATGTGCTGTGGCTCTTCATTGAACTAGATGAGAATCTAGTATTAGGTTCAGCCTTGATTGTCTGAATCTCATTTACTTCCTGCTGTTAGATCAGGACAACAGGTCATAGTACTTACTTAATATAAACATTTGATACCTTCATCTGTAATTCTGTTCTCTCCCTATCCCTTTGTGTATGGATCTGTAGTGTAATGTTGAGCTAATGTATGGAGTCTCTATAATACAAATTTAGCTATCCAAATCTGCCAATTTCGGATAAGTATATTGCAAGAAGTGTACTCATTCATAGCAAATACCAAGAGCTATGTCAAAGGAAAGCAAAAAGATCTTGCCACAGGCAGAGTTGTAATTTTTTCTCTTATGCGAGTAAGATAGATGTGATTTTGAAAATTACAAAAAGGCTGAGGGGAAAGAATAATAAAAAGCATCAGAAAAGAGGAATATTGTGAGCTCTAAGAACTTTGAAAAAGCAAAAAGTTTTACCTGGTGTTCTTTAGCTAGCTTCTGATACAGACTTTAGATATTTACATATAAACAAAAAGCATTAGCTGTTTATATTGAGGCAGTCAGGTACTGAAGTATTTTGTCCCTTTGCAGGAATTTAAAATGCTAATGAATGATTAGGCTTCACTAACAAGCTGTTTAATTTCACTTGCAATGATTTAACAAAAACATTTTCCATCTGGGAGATACTAGAAACAAACAACTCAATTTTTGGCAACAGATTTGTTAATTTATTGTTCTTTCTGAGGTTGCATTATGAGGGCATCCTATAAAGGGAGTTGGTTGTTTCTGGACCCTGTCAGAAAAATACACATGGGTGATATTGTTAGAAGAGGAAAAATTCATCCAGAAGACTATGTCAACACATTTTCCACAGGTTTTTCTTTAGAAGCATAGATTGAGTATCATAGTCTTCAAAGCAAAGAACTAGAACTTTATTTTAAGATGGGATATTCAAAACTTTGGGGCTTATTTCTAGAGTAGCAATTAGGAAGTTCTAGAAGCATGTTGCAAAACTCCTATAAATGCATTGTTATGTTATATAGTAAAATCTAAAATGAAATACATTATGGATTTTGTATTGAAAATACTTTCTAACTAACTAGAAGCACATTTATGATATATTTCTGTAGTTTCTTAGGGCACATAATTCTCATAATGCAATATAATAAAACTTTTGAGTGGTGGCACATGTCAAGAACCAGACAGAAAGTAGGCACTTTTTTGTATTCAATGTTGATTTTATTTAAAGAGAATGTTGTGTGATATTGGCTGGCCTTTTCAGCATATCCTTAAAAGCTATATTCCGTCTCCCTTCTTCATCCCTTTTCTTTCTGCTCCAGATAACTTTTTTTTTTTTTTCCACGTAATTTCCATTAAAGTTGTAAAACTTGCTCTTTCCTAAGTTAGCTGTCGTGGAGATGTGAACAAATAGACTGCTGTTTGGTCTGGTGCAAATGCAAATTATTTTTAAGGGTTTTTTTTTTTTCTTGTTGCATTTTATGAACTGGATGTAGAATGGAAATGTACAATGCAAGCATCTTAGGTAATGGAGAAAAATATGAATATTTTTGCTACCAGTATCTCTGTTAACTGCTCAGGGAGAAAGGGATACCTATTGTGATATCTTCACCCCTTTTGCATAAACAGGATTCCATGCTTTATGAACTTGGTCTTATAATGTGCTTAGTGCGTGCTGTCTAGCCAGCAAGGCATCAGAATGTGCATGTAACTGTTTACACAGGAAATTCCATTAATCTTGACTGTGGCCATGCATGCATTTAGAGCTATATATGTCCTTGGATCACAGTCAGTCTGTTCAGCACCTTGCAGCATCATACCCCCAGTCTTTGAAACACATAGTTTAAATGTGTATCAGTGCAGTTCTGCCATGTGCACAGGCACACTGAAAGTAACACCAGGTAATTCACTGTGTGTATGAATTTGCTTAATAAGAACGAAGGGTACTTGCTTAGAAATTACAAAACGTTCAGGAGGGAAAAGTGTTTCTACATTATGATGTGTCATTGTGGTGAATATCACTTACAAAACTAAAGGGAGGGGCTCTTTTCACAGTTGGATTGTTAATACAGACATATTACAGTGGTGTGGGGTTTTTTTTTGTGTTGTAGAATTGGTCTGCTTATTTGCTACTTATATTGGCAGGTCTCCTAAGTTTTCGTAAGTGAAAGTTTAAAATACAAAATAATTACAGGCCAGTAGTGCTGCTGATGACGTGGGAAGCTATGAAGTGAAAATATTTACAGTCAATAAATTCCTATTGACTTTGGTATACCAAGGATCAGACAATAAATGGCTTCTTTCTCACTGCTTTTTTAGCTTTATTGAACTTGAGTAATGAAACCACCCCCACCCCTCTCCATTTTAGTTCTCTCCTTTGAAATCTTGAAGAGGGAAGGGGAATAAAAAAAAAAGGAGGTGGGGGGAAGGAAAAAGGTTCTCCTTGGCAGTAACTGAGCTACAGTAACTTTTACAGCCTTGTTCTGCACTGCGGTGTAGGAAGTGACTTAGATCTGAATCATCTTACTGTGTGAGGTTTAAATGCTAATTTTCTACTCTCCCGTGCTAGAGGGAGAAACCCTAGCAAGTTCATGTCCTGTAAGAGAATAGTCCTTCTTTACTGATAGAAAACAACATTTGGTTTGAATACAGGAAATTAAATCCCTTTATGCTTGTGAGGCTTGTTAATTATATCTGAAGTAAAGGATTTTAACTGATTTCAATACTTGCTGTACAAAATAATTTTCTTCACTTGAATATGAAAGACTGCATATCCATTTTAATCCTGGTTTTAGTTTTAACATTGGTTTAAGCTTTTTTTAAAAAAGACAAACCCAACAATAGTTTTCTACGGCTGATAACAATTTGGTACAAATGGAAAAAAAAAAAACCCAAATCCACAATCCTTAACTTTAATGTATTGGCTTGCATGTGAAAATGGTTGCTCATTAATCTCTAGGTAGCCTTCATACAAACTTGTGCAGTCTTAGTTTTGGAGCCTCTGTGTGAGGCTTTGACAATGGGTTTCTCTCCCCCTTGCCTGAAGAATAGGAGCATCTTGGGCAGCAGAGTGTCTGAACACTTCCCTCTTCACGGTGCTGGCGAGTGATGTTGCTGAAGACATAGGTGTGTGTTACTGGCAGCAGTGGCTAGAAGGGGACAGTCTCTCCCTAGTGGAGTGGCACTCCTTGGTCCCCTGATGGCTCTTGCTGACAGGGCACGGGCATGTTTCATGCTCACACAAGTAAAACCAGCTTTCTGATGGCCCTGCTTAGAGAGTCCTGAGGCTTTTTTGTGACTGCTGCTGGAGAAAAAGACAGACTTCTGTGTATGGGGGCAGAAGAGCGAGTCCTGGCTTAACTTCCAAGTGATTTAGTGTTTTTCATATAAATAAATAATTTAAAAACTTAAAAAACCACTGATGGTTTAAATGTGATATATTGCAATTTCATTCATGCTTAGCAAATCAGGCAAGCTTTAAGAGTTTGTTCACTTCCATCAACACACAAGGTAGAGAAAAGGATTAGGAAATCTTCAAATTGCAAAATCCATTTGGAGCCAGAGGCCTTGAGGAAGGGAAACAGGCAGTATTGGGATATCAAAGTCAGCTGATGCTCTATCCCAGCTGAATGGCTCACCATATTGACTCCCACTGTGATGCTTCTGGTTCAGGAGCAACTTCTGTGTGATTCCTTATGCTGGCTGCAATTTTGAAAGTGTTTTCTCTGGTTTAGACTTGGGGGGGGTGGGGGGTGGGGTATATCATGTGCATGTGATACCTCAGCTTTCTAAAGACTTGAGAGACTAGATTTCAGTTCAGCTATTCTAACAGAGATTTTACTGGAAAGAGGAGATACGAACTTGTGATAATGACTAGGTAATAACTTAAAATAGTAATAACCCAAATTGTCCACTTAACCTATTTCATTTCAGTACCCTTGGTGAGGTGGCTGACTGATCCTGATGGGAGGAGGGAAAGGCCAAGCGGAGAGCTTCTCTTAGTCATACTCTGTTTTCAGTCTTAGTCCAAAATATGAAACTTACTGCACATGTCTTCCGTTCATCACATCTACTGACCAGGCAGTACATGCATTTGATTTTTGTCCCTTGAATCTGTTAATGCATCTTATTATTTCTGCCCCCCTGCCCAATGTGACTACAATATTTCTAAGCTTTAGACTACATGGATTGAGCGTCAGTTACCCAAATAGTTATGGCAATGTACACCTTTGCGGCTTTAACCAGCATAGTGTAGATAACGGTTTCTTTTTGTCATAGGTTTATACCTGTTAATACACTTAATGAGCAGATTGTATGGGCTCTTAAAGTTTAATATTGCAATGCGGCATATGTGATATTTACCAAGATACTTTAGGAAGGTTGAATATTTAAATCCAAATAGCAGGTTTGGCTATAAAATGAAAGAGAAAAGAAATAGAATTAATTTGTGACTTGGGGATGAGGCCCAGGATGGAAATAGAAAGCATAGTAGAAGGAAATAATATGAATGTTACCTCTGCCAGTTTCTTATCTGCTTGGGTCCAGAGTGTTCAGAAAGCAGAGCATGTTTCAAGGCGATTGAGTGCTGGAAGCATTCACTCCTACTGTGCCCTCCTCATCTACTTCTATAGTCCAGATGGAACCTTATTTACCAATCAGAAGTGGGGATGAAGGAATTGATGGAGCTCAATTTGCAAGGATTAAGAGATGTGCAGTCAGTTTCAAATGCTGTTGAAAAAAAAAGAAAGAAATGGAAGTGTGGTTAAACTACTTTTATTTGAAAATGTTCAATCAGCTTTATATGTCAAGTTCTTTTATCAAACACTTTCATGTATTTTGCTTTCATCAAAACTCAAGTTTTTCCCTCAAAGATACTGACAGAAAATTTCCATCCAATGTAGACGTGAGTATGTTTGCTGGTTTGTGGTCATTGAAGATTAAGTCCAGGGGCACTGGAATATGACAGTAGCCTTGTGGATGTGTTTCCTATCACATATGTCTCCTCACTCCTATCATTTTCCGCAGTCAGGATCAGTTCACCTAGGCTGTACAGGTACAATGTAGCTGACAGGATTTTTTTGTTTCATTGCATGAAAGTTTTGAAGCGTTTCTCATCTGGGTTGTGATTTGACTAGATCCAGCTAAATATTTCTTTAGATATGTGTTCTGTCTTGGTCCAACCTTCCTACAATATCAGCTTATGTGATCTGGTAGAAATAGAAAGCCGAGGTACTTAGCAAGAGCCTGAACCTCTCCAAAGAGCCAAGTGAGAATTTCTTGCCAAACTGGGTGCTTCATTACTCTGACAGTGGTCTGAGAAACTTCTAGAGATATTGGACATCTGGCTTCCCACCATGACAAAAAAGGTGACAGCTGCAAAAAGGGAACAATTAAAAAATAATTCCAGTGAATGACTCCTCCTAGGAAAGGGGAGAACCAAGAAGGTTTATTCTTCTGCTGGATCTGCCATAGATTTCACTCTCCATTTAAACAGGATTTCTGGTTTTGTGTGAATTTAGCAAAGTTAATAAGAGGAAAATGTAGCATGGTACACAATATGGGGGACAGACTGCTGCTGATGTGTATTTATCAGGAGTGAAGGGAATAATCTTTGCGGGGGCCATATAAGGAAAATTGAAGTCTCTGCTGAGAGGTTAGTAAGCTGTTCTCCAGCACTTGAATAGATGTGTTTTATAAGAAGGGATGAAATCAGCAAAAGCTACATGGAAGGATTGCCCAAGAAATCCTTTGCTTTGTTCTGTAGGAATCCCCAAACACTTAGTGTGTGGTTTTCATTTAAAAAAAAATTATAAAACCTGGCTTAATGACATTAATAAGATGTATATATTTCATGTAACTAATGAAATCTCTTATAAACATGCAAAGCTCTGAGTTTGTGTTACAAGCTTATGATAAAAAGGAAATACCTTTAACGCATTCTCCCATCAGAAATGACTCAGTATTAATGGATCAATTTAACTCCAATTTTGAAGACCTGTTGTTCCAGTAGGGGATTTGATGGTTTAGGTCTTCAGCATGCTACAGTTTTGGGCATAGGCAGCAATTCCCCTGAAAAGCATGTTACAATGTTTGCCTTAAAGTTTGTAAACTTTTAGTAAGTAGAACTATATCCTGCTAACTGCAAAGACAGCTTCCGGAAGCATGTGATGGTGAGAACTGTGATGGATTAAAAAAACCCCACCAAGTTATTTAAGATAATTATTTATAGAAATATTTAAGAATTACTGTAAAAGAGGGAAATGTGTGCAAGGGCTTCAGATATACGTAGGAACACAATTTAAATACGTAGGGGTGGGACATTGTGAGGGATGCAAAAGCAGGAACACTGTAGACAAATGGGGGAAATGGCTTTTGGAATGCATCATTCTTCTGAAATCTTTCAGCTGTTTGATCTGTGTGACTGAGCACTGTACCATCACCCTGTTTATTTGTCCTTCATAGATGAAGTATCTGAGATCTTTCATCTTCTGTTGACAGCAAATAAAAAAATGATGGTAGCTGGTATTGATTGATTGGCGGTGAAGGTCTGAAACAGCGGATGGAAAAATGATGGTAATGTGAGGTTGCATATGCTCATGGAAACAAAGTGTAAATACAGTTGTAAGCACTGAAATGAAAACAGGGTTAGGTGGTGAACTGGCATGTACTTGCGATGGTGATCTCTAAATGTGAAACTTAGGATATCTTGTGTTTTTTCTTGAAAGGGACCCTATCTGGAGAAAGAGAAGCGATTTAGGATTCTAGCTAGCCAGGGAGGACAGATGAGGGTGTCTTCCCTGCTCCCCCCCCCCCCCCCCCCCCGCCACTTGTCAGAACTGCCTGAAATGACAGGGCTATGTCCTAAATGGAGAAATTCTGAGTCAATGAAATAATTTTTTTCAATTATCATATTTACCCTTGCCTTTGTTTAGTCTTCGAACTTGCTTTCTACTGTCTTCTACCCAAAGAATGTACACAGCACTGGTTTCATGTAGTTGTTATTCAGCATCAGAAAGCTCATACAGCAGACCTGATCTATAAAATAAAATATCATTATGGTTTTGAGTTGTTTTTTTCTGTTTAAGTTTTGTTTGGTTGGTTTGTTTTTGTTTGTTTTGTTTTGTTTTCTGGTGAAATGTCATCTGGATGGTTTTTAATGTTACCTTGATTGAAACAGGGGACATGTAATATTAATAGGAACTGTGTGGTTGAGAATCAACATTTAACACACTTATCCATCAATTCCCCAGCACAAA
This sequence comes from Harpia harpyja, assembly GCF_026419915.1. Taxonomy (NCBI): domain Eukaryota; kingdom Metazoa; phylum Chordata; class Aves; order Accipitriformes; family Accipitridae; genus Harpia; species Harpia harpyja. Next base: position 28,453,902 of record NC_068951.1, read on the forward strand.
TGCTGCATTTAGCTTTTTATTCTTCGCAAAAAGAAATAGAGCATTATCCAGAATTGACAGGTAAAAGCTGCCTTCCAGTGATATTTAATATACCCATGTGCTGATGACCGAAGTCATTCCAGGCACACACCATATGTTGGGTTGAAGTCAGTCTTTGCTGAGAAACACACAAAGTATAATTAAAAAAAGTGTGAAGCCCTATGCCTTTTGTTCCATGTTGAACAATCATTTGACTTTGAGAGGGTCCTGCAGAATTTCACTGTTGAGTTTGAAATTGGTGACAAAGCCAGTTGGTTCAGCTGTAAACCTGAGTGCATCCTGTAGCAATTAGCAGACTATGACCTGCAAGTTGGACTTTGAAATGGAATTGTGGCATTGAACAAACTGAGGAGTGGTACCAGTTTCCATTTTTCCTCTCTGTAATCTCACATAACTTTTAAATTTATGATTTATGCTTTTAAATCTTCACAGGGAAAGACCGTTTCCCAGTGAAAAGTATCCCTGAAGGATCATTCACAAATACCTGTTTAAGACCAGCCATTTCAACTCCTCTGGTGATAATGACTTGCGAAATCATGCAATTTTTTGTGCTAGTGAATGTTCAGAGTCTTCATCTAAGGGTAATATCCAAACTGCTAATTTAACAACCAAGAGGAAAATAGTAATGGCTGATAGTATTTAAAAATATTAAGATAAATCATTTTTTGACAGCTGTCAATAAAATTTAGAGGAGGACAATGGCTGTTTTGATCTTGAGTACTTGTTGTCCATTACTCTATCCACAGATCAGAATAAACAATAAAAACAAATGTTTGAAGGAAGTATTTATGTTATATTGTGATCTTGTCTTAGACTGAAGATGTATGCCTTTTGTACTTGCTTATTATGGTAGGTCCTGTGTGATATTTGTTGGTATGAAATAACGCAATAAGTGAATCTTTGTCTCATGGGTTCAAATATTTGTGATTAATTTAGTTAAAGTTCCTATTCTGGCTATCTGGCCCATGCCAGTAAGCTCGCCTACGCCTGTTGAGATCATATGAGATGAAGTCTGGCACACAAAACTTTTGCTGCAAATATAGTTTGGGGGAAAAAAAGCAGGCCTGGCTGTATCTTATGGAATCTGCTAGGCTGGACACATAGCGAGTGTCATTAGTCACAAAACCAGCACCATATTTTGTCTTTTAAAATTTTGGCAAGCTGACAAACCTGCTAATCTGAAGAATTGGTACCAAAACGTATTGTAATTGCTTATAAAGCCACTTTCCAATGTCTTAAATCCCTTTCAAATAGTTTTGCCATCAATATTTAAAAACTCTTGCAAATCTTTCAGTACCTTGACACCTATATCATCTGCATGCTTGGTATATGTACAATTTCCAGACTACACTTGTGACTTGTCATGTATTAATTTTATAGTATGTCTTAAACTATGGGAAAGAAGTTGTTTTTCTTAAACCTTTGTAAAAACATGCTTGCCAGAGTTTTGTTTCAAATGATAACATTATGCAACCAAGTGTTGTGGCATTAACATTTAAAGCAATAGATTTGAAATACCCCCCCCCAATTATTTCTGTTGCCATAAAGTTTAGTTTATCAAAGCTGTGAAGAAATCCTACAAATCTGTTGGTTTTGCAACTTAAAGGAGCATCACTAGAGAAATTTGGTTTATTGTAATTACAAAAACAGAAACCATGAGAAGCAGATGTTTTGAGAAAGCCGAAAAATTGAGTTAAGTTTTAATGAGAGCTATTGTTGTGGTTAAATAATGCATACCTCCAGCTACATAGATGCTTACATTTAGAGATTCTAAAATCTTATATTCCAGTGTGGGTACAATTAAAATGTCTTTTTGTCACCAATTTAAGTAATGCTTGAAAACTAAGAATTTCAAGTGTTTTCCCTGAAGCAAGAAACTATTCAATAATGATAACAATGGCTTATTCCCTATTGTACTGCGTGAGCTGCATTTTGCAGCAATAGCTTTTTGAAAAGAACTAACCTTCAACAACCTGAATTGCTGAAATCTGGAAATGAAGGATGTTCTTTGGAACAGGAAATATGCAAAGATCTAAGCATTTCGTAGAACTGCTATACAATGTATACTGTTCAAATAGCAGTCTTTCATACAGTATTTTATGTTCCAAGTTTGTTTTATTGACCTCATTTACATTTGCACTTCTCCAAGTCAACTTTTCCCTTTAGTTTTCACATGATTTGTAAGATACGCTAGAAATTTAATTTCTGGAAGGTTTGGTTTAAGTGAATTCTGGATTTTCAGGAAATCCCTTCTGGAGAAAGTGGAAAAAGGGCTGTGAGCCAGGCTGATGTGCAGGGAGTGTGGTGGAGTGAGATGTATTTCTGCCTCCTTTTTCAGGCATGGGCCTTTCTGCCCTATTCCACTGACATATGCTAATCTTGTTCTTTTATCATCCTTCAAAGCCCAGCCCATGCCACTTGCTTTACCAGGCAAGTCCTAGGTGTCTCAGTTTTCTTGTATCACACCAAGACTTATTTTTCTGCAGTTCCCGAATTTGGCACACATCTTAGTCTTTCACTGAGCAGTTTCTTCCTTTGCCCTGACTCTGGAGAGGGAGGGCCCTTGCTCTTTGTGCAGAAGGCCAGAGGGGCAGTCATCATTCCCAAACCATTGCTTGAAAGCAAGCCTGGCCTGCCACAGGCAAATTCACGTCCAGTGCAGAGCAAATGTTTGCTGTCTTCTAAGACGACCTAAGTATAATGGATATCAAGTCCCACAATAGTGTGTATGTATTGAAGCTTTTAAAATAAAGGACCCCCCCCTTTTTTTTTTTCCAAGCAAAACTGTGCAATTAGTGTAGGTCTCCAAAATAGCCAAATGCGTATGAAAATATCTGATAAAATAGCAGATGTATCAGGCTGTCTTAATTATGGGCAAATCTACAAGCTGTATTTCAGGATACTAAATTCATTCAGATTGTAGATTTATGCCAAATAAGTGGGAAAATAATTCAAACATCCTTATTAGAAATTATGTTTTAAAAGACTTTAGTAAATGCAGCTATACCTCTTAAGGAACAGTAAGTTTACTGTAAGTGATATGTAAAGCTGAGGTGCATATCTGAAGTATGGTGCTTGCTTAGAGTTCTGTGTGCAGAAGTTAAAAGTAGTTAGCAGAATAATAGAATATTTTAACCTTCTTTTTGGCATACACAAGGCACGTCACTATGCTCTGCTGCATTGTATGTACCATCATTCCCTTGGATTGCTCTGCTCTGTCCTTTTCTATCTTCTATTATCTATTGCAGAAGTCTTGATGGAAAAAGACCATAATAAAGATTGTATTTTTGTATACAACTTTTTCATAAGGAAAAAATGCAGAACTTCTCAATTGTCTGGCAAAGCAAGCAATTCTTCTGGGACAATGCGGTTAACTTCCTTTCTTTGTATTTTGTATGCATATTGCTATTAATCATGGAGATCATAAGCTCAACATTCCTGAAAATGTGGTAGTTAAATAAATGCAACTGACTTATGATATACCTCATAAGAAATCTTTGGAGAGCTAAATATTTTGCCTTGCATGACAAATTGTTAGCACTCTTTCTGAATATGCTGTTGAAATAGAGCAAAGGCTTAGAGCATGCAGTCAGACCTTTCTTGGACCTTGGACGAATTAGGTGCCAATTCTCATTCCTCGGTATGAATTTTCTTTATTAATTAAGCTACCTTAAAATCTGTCTTAACATGTTATTGGTGACTTGGTTACTGTTGAAACATTATAGCTTCATTGTTGGCTGTGGATTTGGGAGTTGGGTGATTCTAGGTCAGGTCCTGTCTGGATGTTTGATTCTGATCTAGAATGAGCATTTCAGTATTGGACTGCCACTGCAGGTAACAAGTTTGGGGTTTTTTTTGTTGTTGTTTTTTTTTGTTTATTTGTTGTTTTTGTGTTTGTGTTTTTTTTTTACAAAAAAAAAGGCAAACCAAGCAGTGGTCATCTGTGTGTTGACATAAGTTGGTTATGTAACTCAGCATTTTACAAGTCTGAAGAATCCTAAAGTCAGATTCAATAATTGAATGTAACAGTTTGTATGTGAATTATTTTTACCACCTCATATGCCTGCCTTAATACTTTATTTTGCAATGCTGTCCTCTGGATTAATTCATCAGTCTAATTGAGTGACTGAAAAGGTCACAAAGTGTGTTGTGAGTGCTGAAGGTCTAAGCTGTGTGACTGCTCATAGTTTATGAGCACCCCTAAGAAAAGACAGAAAACGTGACAGATGAGACTTTTCCAAATGAAAATAAGAAATAAAGTGGTTTCTCCAGCACAAGCACTTAGGACAGACCTTGACAATGTAATTGCTTTCAGTCTGCTAACATTAGATATACTTGAGCATTTTGACCGACATCCAGCTGCTCTTTCTCCCCTTGTAATTCTTGTTCTCAAAATTATCATTTGTATCTTATTTTAACTTTAAGTAGTTTATTAATAAATAAACTATATTGAAGCTAGAAATTAAACACCAGTCTAATTACCTACTTCTATATGCCTGCAAACCTTGAATGGCCACTTAAGTCAAATGATTCCCCTGCCACAAAAAAAAGGAAGGTTATGACAAGCTCTCTCAGCAGTTGCAGAAGAGAACAAGATACAGCTGTGTAGTCAGAGGAGAAGACTTTTTTTTTTAAATTCATAATGACCATCCAATCAGTCAGTATAACCATGCAATGCTCATCTTTTGCTACATCACACCAGATACCGTTAACTTGGTGACAATGTGAGCTGGTTGGCATTGTGGTTTCATTTTTTTAAGCTGCTGTCAGCCAAAAGGGCTTTGAGGTGAATCTGTCTGAGACTTTCACAGTGAATTTCCTGAAGAAGGCCAAAAAAAGATAATTAAAAAATCCCAGTGGGTAGAAAAAGCAGAGTGTTATGCAAACTTTTTCTTGAGCTGACCTAAAACAGTGAAAAGAAAATAATGACAACCACACTTACTTTCTGTAAGATCCAGCTTGTTAAAATACTGGTGTAGAACTGGGAGTGCTCAACTTCAGTTTCGTGGGAGAAGATCATGGCTTGAAACACCAGTTGATTATTTCTGCCCACTTGGGTGTAGTGGATGGTCTTTACTGTGAAAAGGTCACATAAAATTTTAATTAGGACAGGGAGAAAAGGCATGGGAAACACTCTGAAGCCTGACAGTGTGCCTGCTGTGCTTTCCCTTGTTCCTCTCCAGAACAAGTATGGCTTTAGCAGAGTCACTGCTGTCCCTCAAAACACCTGCAAGCCAGGTGGCTGAAGCTCGTGGTGGGAAATGCACCCTGGGGACTCCACACTGGAGGAGGGATTTGAACTCTTACCGCCATTGTCCTGTACAAGTTCTCAGATCATAAAAATGCTATTCCCCCACTAAAAAGGTGGGAAATTATCCCTCTTAGCTTAGTAAGCAGCACTCAAATGGTGCCTTCTGATTTACTTCGCAAGACTGAAAAATAATGAGGCAATTTGTTTAAAGCAGAGTAGAAAGCTTTGTTCAGCTAGGAAAGACAGCTTTTTACTCTGCCTGTCAAAGAAAAGTGAAAAAAAATCTAACTGGTTCCTCTGAAGTACATGTCTTTGGCATCTATGTCCTGAATGTTTTGTTTGGGTTTTTTGGTTGGGTGGGGTTTTTTTGCTGTTGTTCTGTGTTGTGTTTTGTATGGGGTTTTGGGGGAGGTGGGGGTTGGGTTTTTTAAGTGTTTTTTTTTGTTTGTTTGTTTTTTGTTTTTCCCCGGTTCTTTTCAGCCCCTGCTTGGAGGCTCACCTTTTATAAGCTGTTACCTGTACTCTGAGGACTGGGCCTTGGATCTATAACACGGCTAGTAGTGACCGTGTGTCTGCTCTTACCTTAGGTACTAAAGGTGATGAAAGGCTTTGAAAAGCCAGAGCTTTCCCTTAGTTTAGCTTCCTTTAAAAAGTAGGTTTTCTAAACCTGCTTATTCTAACTGTTACTTTTCATTCACGTGGTTTTGAGTCAGAACTTGTTGTCTTCGTTAAAGATAGGTCTGTCTTGTGTAACTGTCATGCATGGCTTCCTGCTGTGTTTGTTTTTATGTGTATAAAAAAGGTTTAGGGAAAGAGAGAGAAGGATGATACCACTGATTCTGACTTTTTAAATTACTTTAATTATGGCTGCCATTTCTTTTTGTGTTTGAAATTGGCATATTTTAACTGCAGCACTTTTTGATAAAACAAAACCACCTACCTTATTGCTATGAAGTCCTTAAAAATCAACAGGAAGGTCCAAAAATTTGGATTGTTAACATAACCTTTTCCATTTTAATGCAACTTTATGTATTGACATTAAATATTTAACAAACATTTTATTTTCACTGTACAAAAGTCGGTAGTGGTGTCAGCCCTATTTTCAGTGATGTGGTAGGATTTCTTGGCTGTACCTCACTGCACCAAAGGCTGTGTAAATTTTGCTGTGTTGTCTCCAAAGGTAGTTCTGGAAGGAAACCAGTGAAGGTATAAAATGAACGCTAATTATATGTGAACTTAGCTAAGGAAGGTTGGTCATCTATTCTCTTAACTGAGCTGGGTAGTGCCTAAATGTTATGGATGCACAACTAACCAAATCCAACAGGCGTTAAAACTCAGATTTATTCTTCAGCAAAAGTTAGTTAGAAGTCCAGTAACATTTTATAAGACCACAGGCTCAACGATGTAAAGAGAATTAATACAACACGGCCAACTTGAGAATCCCCAAGATTTAAAGTGATGGCTCAAAATGCACATATCACTCACCTAAAAGATGAGGGCTCTCTCCCTGGAGGAGTTACCTCGGGTGGTGCCCCGACCCGAGGGGGAGTCCCCGACCGCAGACCTGCTGCTCCGAGGAGGATTGATTCCCACATGTCCTCTGGCAGGACCCCGTTTATACCCCTGTCGAATCTGACCTGTGGTCATTTAATCCCTATTGGCCAGGAGGGTCACCTCAGTGTACCTGGCACATCTCGAGTGGCCAGTTCAAATTTCAACCTGTGGCCTCCAGGGTTTCCTTCCCCTTCTCCCTTCCTGGAGAAGTTTCGTTTCCTGCTGATGGGATGGGGGGGGCGGGAAGGATGTACTGCCACACTGGGTTTAAAATATTCAGAACTGCATTTTAAGATGTAGATATAAATGGATATATTGTCAATGGCAAGCTTCAAAAAGTAAGATATTAATTCTGAAATACTAACTTTCACTTTAAATCAGAGGTGCCTGGCTGTTCATACTATTAGCACAGAATAATGCTTTGCCTGTTAGTGAACTTTCTGTGACCATCATAGAAAAGGAAGCTTTCTTTGTCATAAACACTAGAAGAATACTTGAGAATATATGGCTTAATATAACTACTAACCTCAGGGACCTGAAGAAGAGAGACTAGCAAGATATTGCTTTTCATTAAAAAGGGGGGGGGGGGGGGGGGCAGAGCGAAGAAAACGAAAGACAGTTAAGGCTGGAAATTACTACTGAAAAGCATTAGATGACTGAAAAAAGAAAAATTAATATGTTCTAAATGAACAAAAGATAATTCTTATTGAGTAAACAGCCACCTTATGAGTGTAGCCTGAACTCCTGAGGTGATCCTTTGCATTCTCAGGTGAAACTTGGATTTGTTTGGGTTTTTTTGTTTGGTTGGTTTTTTTGGTTTTTTTAAACTATATAGTATTTTGGAGAAAAACTGAAGTTTTTTTTATTGGCCAGAAGAGCAACATGCTATTTCTCTTGTTCTCTACTGTAACTTTCTTCAGCAGCAGTTACTAGATACAGTGAGACTGCTATTATGTGAAAAGGAAGTGATGCATATATTAAACTGTGGTCATATGACATTTAAATGTGATTTCTATGTTGTAAATGTCTCTAAAAATCCAAGAATTAAGTTCAATGGATTTTAGTGGAACTGAGCATCTAAATAACTTTATGAATCAAGGCTCCATAACTCTTTTGATACAGTTATGATAGATAAGGTATTTGTTCAGAATTACTAGTTCAAATTGTTGCAAAATAAAGGAGAAGGTTTTTATTAAATTTAAAAACTCGGCTCTTCTTTTCCAAAGAATAATTGATGAAAAGCCTGAAGTTTGATGTACAGTATAAACTGAGGTGTCAGTTTGCATTTGATTCTGCTACTAGAAGTTTATCTGTTACCAGTTGATGTGGCATTACAAAGCATTTTATTTAACTTGTTGGTTTTGTGAAACTGGTGTTTGTGCAACTGTGTTGCACAGATTGCTTGCTTTACTGCTGAATTTTAGTCTTCCTGATGAGAAACATGGAGAATGCCAGAGAACAAGCAGTGCTGCCAAAAAAATAGTTCAGGACTACAAAGAATACTTTGTTATGTAAAGGACTCTTGTTTGAGCTGATCTCTAATGTTTTAGTTTTTACTTTGGGAGGGGACCCCATAATCTATTTTTTCCAGCAGGTCAGTATGGGATGCATCCTAAATATTGAGTTAGGAAATAATGAAGAGACGGTAATGTGGGTTATGCTTTGCTGGGGGAATATTTGCATTTGGCCTAAGCTAATTCAGATGTTTCGATGTGGTTGACAGTCACCCAGACTATGTGCTGAAGACATACTGATGCTGACAAGTCCTGCACTATGTTGTTTATGAGATTTGATGAGATAACAGCATGAATTAATATGGCTGCAGTATGTAGATGACACGCTATATTAGTCAAACTGAAGTTTACAGGTCTTGAGTTGTTCCCTTAAAATTTAACCATCTTTCAAAAAACAAGAAGTCAATAATACCGTGATCTGTCTCTAAGATTTATTTATACCAAATCCAGTAATTTTTACCTTTATAGGAAGTCACAATTCAACTGTGATATCCTTCATAGCAAAAATGCTCTTCCAGACATCACAAATGACACTTCCCTTTGAGCTAGGCTGCAGATGAAGAAGCACCAATACCTGTTCAGAAGCTGATTTAGAGTTAACAGGGGGACAATTTTACTATGCTACAGTACATAAACATTCTGCACTGGCAACATTTTATAGCTGGTCACAATGCTGATAAATATATTTTATGGAATATCTGCTTGTAATGTGCAGATAGAGGCAGGAGAATTCTCCATTTTATTTTCGTTTATTTTATTTTGTCATTTTAATACAATTTAGAATAAGCCTGATAGGCCATTAAGAACTAGCAGATATACTTCACTCTTAGTTACACTGATGTAAATTACAGTTTGCTGTCTTTGGTAAAGTTATTCCACACTTATAGAACAATTTGCAGGCTGTAGTCATGCCTTATGGCATTACAGAGATGTAAAATCAGAGCAAATGAAATAAGCATCAAACCTTTCCTGGAAATTACTATTATTTTTTAATTTTTTTTTTTTAATCCTGCATTTAAAAACCAAACCAAAACCACAACAAAACAACAACAAAGAAAACACTACACAAGATCTTTGTATTTGTACTACGCTTTTACATCCTGGAATAACAAAAATCTCTTCTGATTAAAAGCTAATTATAATGTTTGCCTTAGGCTGTTTGTGTCTAAAGAGTCTACTGCTGACATTGAAATAGTGGCGTTGGTGCCTGGGAGGGGCTGGCTTCCCAAATTTTAAGTTCCTTAACTGGTCATTCTGGTTTAAAATGTCATAAACCTTGTGATCCTCCATTAATTATTTTTTGACATCTTTTACCATGCCCATTAGAACAGGGAAATAAGGGACTATGCAACTCTAATCCTCCTTTTAAAGTCAATGTGAGAAGTCCCATGAGAGCCCTATTTTTTATCTTGTGTTTTGTTTTGTTGTTTTTACCTGAATAGTTCAAGAAGCTGTGATTTAAAATTCCTCAATGTTATTCTTCAGCATTGTCAGGGCACCCAAGAGCAGCTTCAAATCTGCCTAAATCCTGCAAAACTTCCTAGTCCCAGAGGGTTTTGCTGTAACACCCAGGAAGCACCAGGGTAGGATGGGACTCAGTTGTGAAGCTACTTTTTCCAACTCTGCCTACCCTCTACGCAGAGGACAAGGAAGCAGACTAGTAGAAAATGAGAGCTGTTCTTTGTGATTTTTTTACTGTTCTGTTACAGATCTTTCACTACAAGTTATCTTCTTAACAGCTGGCTTAATTTGTTTAAGGGTCCTTTAGACTGTGGAAGAGGAAATCTTGTTTGCAGCGTAGGTATATGGTTTAACTAACCTTTGTGACTTCTGAAGGAGCAGGAACAGATTTGCAAAGATCAGACCTGCCTTCCTGTGGAGCTCTGGCTTGGGACTGTGCTGAAGGCAAGTACCTTGTAAAACATCATTAGTGTCAACAGGAAGCTATTGACACAGGTCTTGGAATTGCCATACTACAAAGTGTATGATTTCCTATCTCAAGATCAAACATGGAGATTATTGAGATTTGTTACCCTGTGTTCTACAGAACAGCAAAATCTACAGTGTGGATCCTTGATAGTCTACTGAAATATTTTCAAAGCATGATGAGCTTGGGAAAGTGCTATCCCAGGAATCACAGCATGCCACTAGCAGCTGCAGGGTGCCTTTGTTCAGTTTTGATGTCATGCCCTAATGACCATGTTTTCCTATTGCAAAGGAGATGTCCTGGCTGAGCAATGCCTTAGCCAAGTTAGGAGGGAAAGCATATTGTAATACTAATTGTCTTGGTTCTTCTCTCACAATGCGTTACAATGTAGTGAAGCTGGTAGCAGTTACAGTGATGCTTGTGACTTAAGCTTTAGCATTGAATTTATAGGATTTGTTTTACTTCTGTCTCTTTGCTTCTGCCTCAGAGTGTACCCCAGGATGATCAGTCTTAGGGAAGAATGTTGCTGTTCTTCCTTTTGCTGCCTCAAACTGGCAATGCTAGAACTACGAGCCATCAATTTACCTAGACACTCATCAGATACTCAGGTTTCCTGAAGAGAGAACCAGTATACTATACCAGTATAGTAGTGGTGATGCATGCATGGGAATTTTAGAAGTAACAGAAAACTAAGTGCAGATCTACTGTCATCTAAGCTGCATCTGTGCTGCAAGCAAAAAATGACTGTTTCTTCCTCTGAAATAAGCCTATTTTGCCTTAATGTTTTCTTGTCTCTGTTGTATACATCTGTCTAGCCCCACAGTCTAATCTCTTATGTTTAAACAAGATTCAGAACGTGCCAACAGGCTTAAAATATATTAATATTAAATCATGAATTTGAACCACACTCTGGATCCCACCCCAGGGTCTTTCTTACTCAGCACTGCTGTAAATGGGTGCTAAGGTGGATGTATGTGAATTCAGTCATATACATCCGAGTGCCATTGTGCCTTATGCTAGCATGATAGACATATAAGCTAGAAATAAATCTTTGCAGATTGCGGAGCAAGAACTAAAGAGGCACTACGGAGACATCTTGGGTTGGCATTGTCCCTTAAAAGCCCTGAAACATGAGCTTGTAGAGTGTTAGGTTTTTGACTTATGTGGTAGCTGGAGCCTCTTCCTTGTTACTTCAGCTAACGGTTACGTTGTTTTATACCCTCATGTATAAGTCTTTGCTGTGATGGTGGTTTTCCAGATTTGAGTGTTAACAGTGTCTCTGTATTGGTAAGCACACTGTGAAGTTGTGCCCTTTTTAACATTGTTATCCACCAGTTTTGCCTTTTTCTGCCTGGCTGGGATTTATGCAAATGCCTTGCATAGGCTTTTGTTTTTGTTTTGGTTTTTGTTCTGGAAAATAAAGCTGAGCCATACAGGTTTTCTTACTGTAAATTGTGGGAGAAGTCATCCATCCACCTATCAATGGTAGAAGAATTATGGGCAGACAATGAGGGTCTACAACTGTTTTACCTTCTTGCAGACAGAACTGGCAAAGCAGTCCAAACTGGAGATGTTACGTGAGCCAGGCAGTTGAGTTAAAAGCACCATTGATTTCAGGTCAAATAGTTCTGTATTTTGGTAGGGAAGAGGTCAGGAACAATGGCTGTGGAAGAGCATGGATTAGCTGTGGTGTCAAGGCAAATATTAGTCAGTAATAACACAAGGGCAGACAGGTGCTTTAAGTGGGTAAATGCCAATAAGGCCTGCAACTTGACAGATTTTGCTAGTTTTGCACTCATATTGAATTTATATTGATTTGTATTTCAAAAGTTATGTTGCATTAATCTTGTATTTATTTGTATTGCAAACCTTAGTAGAAGAAAAAGCAGGGTCCTCATCAATGTGAAAAACAGTCTTTGTACCTGGGTATGCTTGTGCTGATTGGGAAGTAATGCCACTGCAGTTAACCCCACTGAGTTTCAGGAACTGTAATTATTGCTATTTGTTGACATCTTTGTTGCTTAGAGTATAAAGATGACTGCAGTACTCCTGCTGTTTACCTGGCTCTGTTCTGCTTTCCTTAGAATTTTTTCCTTCTTTTGAAATACTTGCAGAATTTTTTGAAAAGAACAGTCAGTTCAGCTCTGAATGCTTAAATCCCTATAATACAGCTTTTGTTAGGCACCTTGCGTCCGACATTATCTCTGCCATCAGGAAGAAACAAAAATTAACTCATTGGAGAAGAATAAAATAATTCGGTTTGCTTTCTTCAGTGATCAGTTATACATGGAGAAAGATGTGGGAAAGCAAAAAATACTAAGACATACAAGTATAAGCACACTCTTAAAGTTATGGCATTTGAGAATCTTTATGGGACACATGAATATGAAGACTTTTTCTGATGTGGTTTGAAGAAACTCTTTTAATGACTCTTACAAACCAGGCATCATATTTCAAAAATGTTCCTTTAAACAGAGCTGATACTTCACTGTAGGTTTTTCTATCAGAAATATTCCTATAGTTGCTGCATAATGATGCAATAAGTTCACCCAGGGGCTTGGTTACAGTTAATAACCTGTAAAGGGCAAAGGTGTTTGGACAATGCACATTAAATTAGACCTGTATCAGTTACTAACAGTGTAAGTTATTTCTTCTTTTGTCTTTCAAAGAAATGTCATTTTGTGGAGAAAAAAAAAGAGGTGAACTGATTTTCTACATGTTTAATTTTTACAGCCAGTGACTTCTTTGTGAATAAATAATATGCCTTGTTCAGAAGACAAGCATCAACTCCAAACAATTATCAGAGACATTAGGATACAATGCTAATGTATTTCATGCTTCAAAAGCTACAGCTGCCAGAAATTCGTAGCAATCAATCAACTTTTTTTTTGCTGTTTTTCGTAAATTAGCAACACACCAGGGGTAATAATTATGACTCTGGCTGCCCCCACTCTTTCAGTTAAATTTACTGGTTCTGTTGATTCACTTAATGTTCCTCTGTGGCTATTTCATAAGCAGGTACCATTTCAGAAGACAAGCAACCTCTTATTTCCCTTTCTCTGTAGAATGCTTGATTTTTTTTTTTTTTTTTTTCAGGCAATTTAACACATGTCTTTGTGTTTGAATAGAATTACCTTTTTACCACTGTAATCTGTAAATTAGAAAGCTGAACAATAGAGCTGCAACAGATAAAGGCTTTGTCTTTCATAGCCTGTCAAGTCATTCTTCGATTCTTTAATAAACTAAGTCTGGTGATCACAGTGCAAGCCCTAGTGTAAAGTACTCCATAAGAGAGAACTATCTCCATTTATTGGAACAAATGTTTGTGTGGTTGAGGTCAGAAAGGTCTTTGGTAAATTCTTGCATATAGAGTGAATTATTTCAACACCTGGAAAGCTAAAGATGCAAGGGTTTTCTAGGTCAAGGCTTTTACTGCAGGCAGAAGAACTTGTATTAAAGGAATTTGCATTATGTGCTGTCTCCATTAAAAAGACTTAAGTTTCCAATCCTGTCTCTCTCACTTGACCTTCACCCAGAATAGACTGTAATAAAAACTATTTTTATAAGTGACAGAAAGGAAGCAGAGACACTGCAGCTATAACAATGTAAGATTACCTGTGGATTTATGAGTAGAGAATGTTGCTTCTTTGGTTATAGCAATGAATCTCACTTGTGCTAATGAGCAGTATTGTCTCTGCCCTACCACTGCCGGGGTGAAGTCAGGATGCTCTCAGCCAGAGCTACCTGTGCCATGTGGCAATAAGCTCTGTTTTCTGTCATTCACACTGGACAAACAAGGAATCTACCTCAAAGAGAAAATGGAAATTACAAAATGCCTATTCATAACTGTGCCTTGGTTTTGGTTTTTTTTCCACCCTAAATTACTGCATCTACAAGTCATTTCAAAATTAGTTTCTCAGAAAAGGAGCCCTCGTTTTTCATGGTAAAAGCAAGCAACTAAGGTCATGCGAATCTCCTGCCATTCCTCGCTGTTATTCAGATAGCCAAGGAATTACAGACTGAATAGACATTCCCCCTCAGACGAAACTGGCTGCACAAAGCTGCCTTCTTGCATCTCCTCTTGTTTTATGTGAAATTTGGGCTGAGGCGCACCCTGGTATCTCCTGTTTATGAAAGGAGAACGAGAGAAATGGAAGACTATTGGGACAAGACAGTGCGATACCTCTCCTATTGGCTTTATACTCTGTGAAATGAAGGCATGGTAGATAAGCAAAAATTGTGTTTAGAGAAATAGCCTGTTGCAAATAAGAACTGTGTTGTTAAAGTTATGCTCTGAAATGCAGTATTATTTAGGTGATACTATGTGCTATCCTAATTTTGTGGTTATTGCTGTAGCAATTGCAGGCAAGATATACTTGTACATACAGTTGTACATTTTAAAAATACTTCAAAGCTATTTTAACAGTTGACTACTTTTGTGAGATCAGTAAAATTTTACTATAGATTTTGAAAGTTGGCCTGTGATATTGATATGTAACTGAAATTTAGATTAATTTTTTTTCTTCATGCTGCAGAAGAGAGGAAAAAAGCTAGTTAGTGCTGTAGTACTGCAGTAGTAAAAGGAGTGGAGTAATTTTTATTTTTATATAAAATCAGAGGATGTCACTTTGATCACTTTAGAGTTTTAAATTTGCGACTGTGGTGCAGAATACAAATTTAAGAGAATAGTTTTGCTATTAGGCAGTTGCTTGTGTTATTAATGTGTCTCTGTGTATGTATTTGTAACTACTTTCCTACAAAAACAAAGACAAAAAACAGTGTCTGAAACACCTACTTTCAGTTTTAGGGTACCTCAGGGGTTTGCTTGTTGAAATACAACAATTATATTCTAGGTAGATCTGTTGGATATGTACACAGAGCTATGTTTAGCAGGTTCGACTCCATATGCCTGGTTCCTTAGGTATTAACTTAATAGCGTTTTCCAGAAAGATATCTAAACTTTCTTTTAAACAGTGCTTGGTGAATAATTTATTGCCAATTTACTACAACATTGCTGTCTGTGATGGCTGGTGAGTGATGCACCAGCTGTGCCCTCACTCAGGAAATGTGAAATGTCTCCATGTGCTCTGAGCAATGAGGAATGATCTCTGTTTATTTGCTTATATGAAAGAACAACTCTATGTTAAAAGGTAATGGAAATAAAACCCCTTAACAGCTGTATTGAGATAGTTAACTACAATTAAAAAACCCACAAAAACAAACAAACCAAAAACAACCACCACCAACCAAACCCACAACAGATTAGGTTTAATATAAAACTAATGAAGATGGAGGACTTCTTGACTTCTATTTCATAACTGCCTTGAAGGTCATGCTTCCTCGGAAATAAGGTTTGTAAACAGCAGCATTCATGAATCTTTATAAAGTGTTAAGGAAAGTGGGATGAAACAAAATAAAGTCCTAAATACTTTTATTGTGCCTGAAAGAAAATAGCACACTTTATTAAATACTTAGGAGGCTGCACCAGGCCCCATTGTCCATAATAATGAAGAGAAAGTCTGCTTCCCTTCTGCATATAAGATGATGACATAGAAGTTATCTTATTTTGTAACATCATCTCAAGGTAAAGGGTTAGCAACAGACAAGATCCAAGGATGATTTCAAAGCATGTATTGATCTTTTATTTATTAAAGGGGGCTATCTGCAACTTGTGTAAATTACTAGTGTTCTCCTTGAGATTGCAGAGTTATGTCTGTGAGCAGGACTACTCATGTAAAGTTAAAGTGAAGTAATTTTTTTCAAGGCTTTTCCGTTTTTGAATTTGTGAATTTCTGGCAGATGTGCCTTTCTTGGGACTAGAGTTGAACAGTAATGCTTAATAATCTACCAACTTCCATTCAATCCTCAGTTACCTTTTAAATCTTAGCCCTTTATAAAAGGTGAGAGCTTTGGACTGCCAAAAGGTTTGGGGACTAAGCAGTGCTTAGCAGTTGACTGCACCAACCTCCCTTAAGCCCATTTATTTGATCTTAATTTGCAGAGTAAAAGCTTTTTGTTTATCTGGACATTCATAATGCATGAATGGGTCTGCAGTGGGTCATAACTTTATTGAAAAGAAAAGCAATATTTGATCTGTGTGTCTCTGTCTCTTCCCTACCTTTATTTTTTAATTTTTATTCACTTACATCTACAAGGTATCTTGGGACAGGGAAAGAAATTTTCTAATGGTAATTTGTGGATGTGTGTTAGAGTCATGGAAAATCAACCACATGTTATAAGTAGGAATGATAGCTGTGACATGAGCAAAGGTAATTCTTTCACCTGAATGTTGGTAAGGCTTTCAGTGGCAGTACTACTCATTTTGGCACTGGACTTCGAGAAAGACATGAACCAAAGACAACAGGAGAGATGCAGGAATAATCTCAGGTTTGAAAATGATTAAAAAATTTTGAAGAAGAATGCTTAATCTAACAGAGAATGTTAAGGGAGAGGCATGACAAGTCTGGTATTTTAAAAAGAAAACAAAACAAAATAAAAAATATCCCCCGCTCTCCCTGCCCCAAGTCCACCAAAAGAAAGGAACACACCCCAACGCCCAGTATAAAACACCCCAAAACCCCCAAAACCCTTCAGTGTGTAGGGTAATTCATGATGTTAGATTAGAGCAGCAAGCCTGGTCAAGGATCCATGTACTTGCGCAGACTGTAGCAACTAGTACTATGATTGTGAAGTTTTTGCGCTCAGGACTGGGCTATGCTGTACTTTGAAAGGGCTGCTTGTGCCGCTTGTGTTGTCTGTAGTGTAGTTTGGACTACCTGGCCCAGAGGTGAAGGGAGTTTTCTATCTACAAAGATAATCAGACAGACAGGAAAGCGTGGGTTATCCATCATACATGGTTTAAGGAACAAGGTAGAAAAGCATGTGTCAAATGTTTCAATATCTGATGTGTTTTGAGATGGGAGATGGGCCAGATGATCTCTTAAGATGCTGTGTAGCTTTCCTATGATTTATAAATACTAGATATTTTTTAGAGTCCTTTAAGGTTGGTCATACTTTCAATAGTGTTGTGTTGTTGGTATAGCTGGCTTACAATTTATCTCAGAAGCTTGCAGATTTCTTCTTTTATGGTTCAGATTTTCTGACTGAAAACAATCTTAATGAGAAGCTTAATGACTGTCAGTGGTGGGTTAAAAGACAGTAAAGTGACCTTACAGCAGGAAGGAATATTAAAAAAACCAAACAAGCCAGTATTTGGAGTAGTGCTTGTAGCTGTTTTTTTTTTTTTGATATTGCAGTGTGATTATGTCAAAACTTCTGGTTTTTACTTTTACTGAAAGTTTGTTTTATCTCTTTGAAAAAGCATTAGCAGCATTCTTTGTTCTTTGCTTTCTTCTTTGTATTTGCCTCTTACCTTTGGCAGGTTGCTTTTTCACTAGTTGGAAGAAGTAGAATAAAGTGAAAAGATAACCAAAGAGGAGGTGAAGAAAGGTAAGATAAAAGTAATAGAGACAGTGCAGTTCTGAATTAAAAAAAAAAAAAAAAAAAGTACTTGCCTATCTAGTAAAAATAAAGGCACTCAGAAGAAATGTGGCAGAGGGCAGAGAACACAGACAGACAGACATATAGTCAAATACAGAAGATGCAGTCTGTAATTTTGTCTGATTCCACACCCTCCCATTCCTTTCATATGGTGACAGTGAACCATTATAGGCTTTTAAATAAAAAGCACACTTCTCATAGAGTCCTAGAGTTCTGTGTACTTAATGATAAATGCACTTTTATCTAAAAAGTACAAAGGGCTGTACCGAAGTCTTCCAGTCCATCTAAGAAAGTATATAGCTGCTTTGCCTTCAGAGCACAGCTGGGGTTGAACTACTTGATTTCCCTTGTTCTGTGGAGAATAGTGTTTAATGGCCGCATTCTCTGCTTGGCATAGCTGGACTGGCCATGGTTGTGGTGGAGAAGGCGGATTCTGAAGATTTGCCCCCAAGATCTTTCTTGAATCCCATCTTCCCATAGTTGGGGAGATGTCAGCACTAGCTAGATGCCACCTGCATGGTCAGACGACAACATGTGCTCCCCTGTGGCTGGCTGTGGGGTATTCCTATAGGACCCAGCCCTGCTTTTTTCTACCTCCCAATAGCCAGTCTGCTAGGGATAGCATACCCTGAGGTCAAGGTTCGTGTGCTGATGTCTCTGGTTCACAGTTTAAAGGGCATAAAGCGAAGCCCACAATAGCTTTTGTTGGTGTGGGTTTTGTTGGTTGGTTGGGGTTTTTTGGGGGGGTGGTGTGTTGGGAGTGTTAATTTTCTGTTATCTTCTTGGTGTGTGTTTTGATAAAATTAGTTACAAACTTGGTAAAGAGCCATTTGCCTTGCTCTTCTGAAATAATTCCTTAAAATTATCATTGTAAGAAGTTCAGCAGTTGCTGTTCTGCAGTTGCTTAAGTTAAACCTCCTCACAGCATGATAATGTAGAAGGGGAAGGAACTTACAGTTCTCTGCAAACCCCTGTTGAAAACCCACTCCCCCCTGCCCCCCCCGAAAAGTCCTTACAGTGAAGAAGCAACATTTTATTCCTACACTATGCTATTAATATTCACATTTGTGAGCAATCCTTTCAGTATGTTTGAAGTAGTTCTGACACAATTAGAAGTGTAAACAAGACATAAAAGGAATATAAGGGCTGCCACCTTACTTAGAGGGCAGTTCTTAACAGTGCTTGAGTTCGCCGGTGACACCTTGCTAGGACTAACATCTGCTCAACGGGAGAGTACAGCTCTAAAGGTGGTCTTTCAGAAAATGTCATTCTCAGAAGCAAAGCACAAAATACAGAGGTTTTTTTTTTTTTTCCAAACTGTACTTATATTGGTCAAAACTCACTGCCTTTATTCTCTCTATTATTACTATTATTATATGTAATTATTATGCACTTTAATAATGCAGTACAAGTTGTACAGGATTATACATATTATGTTATACAATATTATTACTATTATCTCTGTAGCTTTCTTCTGATCTTACTTAAGAATCTTTTATCTTCTTCATTTTTTCTTTCATTCCACACTTTTCATAACAACTGGATAAACTAAAATTAGGTAAAATACTACTCCTTTTCATCCCATTTTATCCCATGGTGTCCCTCCACTGTTTTCTGTTGGGTCGCATCTAATAGTGGGATCTCAGGTATGTGTTATTTCAGTAAGTTCTGTGAAACACTTTTATGTGTGTGCATGTATTTTAAAATAATATGCTTGATGAAAGCATACCTTATCTCTGAAGCTATGGTGTACAGTGGTTCAGGCTTTTGTATGCAGCCTGAACAACTAACCCTCACTTTCAGTTATTGAATTTTGATTTAGGGCTAGTTGTGTTCTCATTTTTATAAAAACAAAAACAAACAAAGGCCCCCTCCCCCCCCAACCCAAACTAAACCAACTCCCCCGCCCCCCCCCCCTCAACTTACAGAAACAATCAGACTAAGGTACTGCCAGGCATGCAGATATGATTATAATAGTGTTAATTCTGCTTTGATTTTTAAAGCCAACAGAAACATTTAGGAATTATAATTTTTTTTAGAGATTAATATGATTCTCAATTTTCTCCACTGATTGTTGAAATTAATTTATTTCTATTCACATATTACTAATCTATGTAACTTCAGTTAAGATGGCTCCTAGGCTTTGTTATTTACTGTAGCATTTTCTTTGTAAAAGAAATAGACTTCTATGCTAACATATAAGCCTTTGGATTCTAAAGTAGTTTTACTTTCCAGGCTTGTGAGTGGTGACAAGTATTGTTTCTTTTATGGACTAAAATGTTCATAAATTCTCCAGCCACTTGGAAGAAAAGGGAACAATTATTTGGAGGGGAGAAAAAAGCATCCAACATAGAACTAAAATGAGTCAAGCAGTTGGAAGACATGTGAATTACTGCCCTAATGTCAGTCTAACCCATTTCCATCTTGAAATTTTTATCTTAATTATGGACCTTCATAAAACTAATAGCTTGCAACTGGTTATGCAGCAGCTTTATTTGCCTACAAGTGTATTTAAGACTAAAATTTAACAAAGTTGACATATACCCAATTAAAAAAAGTATGCAGAAGTTAGCTTTCCCTGTTAAAGTCTTTCCTGTAATGAAGCATGTGACAGGAGTTGGAAAGGAGTTGTACATACAGGTATTAAGAGGAAGTTTAGAAAAGAAGCTGAAAGGAATTAACTACTCAAATTTCTTTGGAGAGGAATGAAATTTTTACCTTTTTTGGTGCATATACAGAGTTTTGCCTAATCTCCCTAGCTACTAGCTATGTGAATGAAGACTTATTTTGAGAAAGATCTTCTAAAAAACTTTTTATACTTTTCTGAAAATACCACTGCTAAATTATAGCAGTCTAAATCTTTGAGTTGTGAAATACAATTTAGTCCTGAGTGACTTTCTTTATAAGGTAGAATGTATTATTTGAATATGTTCAGGATACCTGGACTTGCATTAAAAGTGCTCTGCTGTCAAAAATCATGACTGAAATGCAAACAGGGAATGATGGGAAATAATTTTCCTTAAAAAAGCATTCATAACATTGTTCCAGCTGCAGGTACCATCTGCTGATATTTTAAATATGGATTAATTGGTACAGCAATAAAGACAAAAAAAGGAAAAAAGAAACAGTGAACACAAAGAAATGTATATCTGTGCTAATAATAAAAAATAATTTTGAGTGTAACGTTATATTTTATATGCCATCTGAACCATCTCACTATATTTATATGCTTGTAATTTAGCCTAACCTGTACTTTCTGCGTTCATTAATATAAGAAGAACCCAGTGAATGAGTACCTATTATATGCAAGATCTATGGCCTGGGAACAATTTTATTTTACTCATAAATTTTAATATCCATTCTCTACTACAGGGAAAATAATGAGCCTGTAGTGGCTTTGCCCATCATTACAGAGAACTTTTTTTAAAGCCATAAAAAGGAGTTGTGACTGATTGGCATTGACCCATGGATCTGAGACTAGGCTTTTTCTCAATTTTTTTTGTCAAACACCAAACAGCCTTTGGCCAGCATTAGCTTATATCTGGCCATGAGAATGATCTTGCTTTTTTCCATTCATCATAATTTCTTGATACTTTTTTGAAAAAGAAGGGATAAAATCAGTTTTTTTGCTTTGAACAGCAATGTATGGTTTTGCTCTTAAAGGAAATATTGGAATTTTTAGCTTATCTTTGATCATGAATTCCTTTAAAAAACATATTCTTAGGATCATTATCAATCAAACTGAGTAATTCTTGGTGGATTTTGGTGCAGTTTTGTTGCCTAACCACCTTAGACTTCTCTAAAAATCTAAACCATAATTTTCTAGTGATCACTTGCAGAAGATGATTTTGGCTTGGCTTTAAGGTTTATCCAATCCACATAAATCCACATACGGAAGCTCCAGTGGGAGTCTGCAATCACAAAACCTGGGTAGTTTAGACTCTGTTAAGTCTGCAGGATCATCTGCCAATATTCTGTGAATGTGTATTCGCTAGATAAACACAGAAAAGTAAACTTGCCTCTCTGAGCAGACGACATCTATCTACTGGTCTAGATGAAACCAATCAATGACCTGGGTTCTCAGGCCTCCAAAAATTGTGTCATTTATATCAATACTGACAATTTGGCTCCCAAGTTTTTAAACACTGATCATGTTCTATTTCATGCTTAAAAAGAAATTTAAGCTCAAGCTATAATGAACTTAATGCTCAGGTTGCAAATGCATATGTTTATTTTAATTGCGCAAATCATAATTTTTTAATGTGTGGCTATTTCAAACAATGTATTAAAAAAAAGGGATTTGGTAGTAAAAGACAGATGAGAAAAAGCACCAGTAGACTTTTTCAAAATTAAAAGTGCATTTTCTTATAACATTGCATAGAATAAATCCCTCTATTTCATGTTATGTAAGTTTACCTTGCAGAAGGATAGTATTTTATCTGCTAAAAAACCTTTCCTAATGATTCACAAAGCTTGTTTTACTATTTTCTATAAACCTTCAAGATTAATGTTGCCTTCCAACCTCGATCTTGTTCTCTAGAAATATATATCACTCTGGGTTTTGTGTTGTATTGAATTCAAAAGCGTTAATTCCTTCTGCCATGTCATGAAACATCTGTCTGAGGGATGGGGATGATCAGGAAATCACACAAATCACTGCCATTGAATCTCAAATATCTGTGTCCTTAAAGGTTGACCCTGTCTTTTTTCACTCTAGTCTGCTTTTTAAAGTTGTTGGAATACTTTATGTTCAGCAGTTCTTTGAGCAACATATTATGGCCAAGGGGGAAGGGTAAAGAAAGTTGGTTTTGGTGAAAAGTGGTGGTTTTGACTAGCCTTAATCCAGAGGCCCAGTCAGAGTCTTCAGACTAGTGCCCACTGAGAGTATGCCCACATACAGACTTGCTTCCTGGACTTCCTCAGACAATTATTTTTCATTGAAATTAGTTCTTTTCTGAGAATATAGATACTCTTTATTTACAGTCAAGCTTCATTCATTCAAATGACGTATATTATTTTTATTTTTCGTCTCACTCTGTACCTGCTCTGACCTTGATCTTCCCTTTTTGGCTCCTGAATTCAAAATCATGGTCAGTTGTTATCATGTGGGTGCTCCCACCAGTTGTTGGGGCTCTTGATTGCCACAGGTTTCCTCAGTGTGTTTCCCAATGCCAGATCACATTTAACAATGGAAACAGTCTTGCCCCAGTGGGCAGGCTGTTGGGGATCTGGGCCAAAGAGAATATTTCAGTGTTACACATTAAAAGTTTGCTCCTAAAGCCTTGTACTTATACTTTAAATAAACACATTGTTCTGACAGTGTCTCAGATTTTGACGTGTATGCACTTTTCCTAACCCGTCTGTGCAGTACTTCTCATCCTAATTGACACGTTCCTTCCTGGTCACCTACTGCTGTCTGCTTTTTGTCACTACTCATACAACCAGCAGCTGCTGATGCTCTTCTTTGTTCATAATTTTTGTGAAGGTCACTTTCTGTGGAAAGCCATGCCTGCATCTGTTCTGCTAGTGCCCCCAGTTTGGTGTTCAGACACCTATTTCTGTCTCGTTTCATCAATGATTTCTTTTCTGTGGAAGGAAAAGAATAAACAGAATCCTAATATAATATTCTAGCTCTTTAAGTATTGGATTGAAAAAGTACAGTCAGGATTGAAAAAAACAATTATCTCTTTATGACTGATAAGGGGCACTGATTTAATATCTGTAATTATTCATTTTAATAACTAATATGATTAGTTAATGTTACATAGGTCACATTGCTTGGTATATTACATTAAATTGCAAAAATATCGCAACTGACATGTAATATCCAAATGATATTAGGTTATTCTGTTTGCAAATCCTCCCCACCCTCCCAAATCTATCTCTTATTTGCCCAAATATCACAGCAGTTTTCTTAATTCTTATTATTTTCCACTTACGGGCAGCATATGAATCTGCTTTTACTTTGTTTTCCTGACAGGTCTATTTTTTGAAGGGAATTTTAATTTAGCTCAAATTCTTAAACTTTAATATGGATTACAGTCAGTCATTTGAAGTTTGAGGTTTAAATTAGTGGCCAATTTTCTTTTAATCTTAAGCAGAACTTCTCTTGCTAGTGGGGATGCTTAAGTTTAAAGTAAACAAACAAAAAACCACCTCAAATAAGAAAATTGGAAAAAGATTAATGAACTCTGTCAAAACATGATCTTAAAATTTTATCTTTTTTACTATTATTTTTATTGCAATATAACTAACGTTTGAAAATAGAGTCAAACTAAAACATTGAAAATTACCATTGGTAAAGTTTGAGTTGAAAACTGTTAAAAAGGTTACAACTTCTTAGGAAATATTTTGAAAATTAAAAGGGCATATTTTTATAAACTCCATGAGTATCTGTTTCAGTAAATTAATTGTTTTCATGAATATTATTAATTATAAGAAAGCTACTAAGTTCTCAGTTGAGGTTCATGGACGTCACTTTTAACGTGGGTCTGTCTTCCGGTTAAAACTTTCTAACTGTTGGCTGTTTAGTGAGTGCAATGACTCTTCGGGGACATTGATTTATGCTGTTTCATCACTGAGGGGGGAAAAAAAAAAACCAAAACAAAACAGAAAAAAGCCAGTCATTCTGTCAACTGAAGGTGAACAATAATGAATGCATCTGTGTTTTAGGTTGGAACAGTACAGATCACTGGAGCAGTCAGTATTAGTAGGCAGTTCAGAGGCCCCAGCAGCAGCTGTTCTGTTTTTAACTGTGCACTGTATTATCTCCAGAGCAATCTGTTATTTCTTAAAACTGCTGGAGCTATAGTAAATTTTTTCTTTCATGCTGTGTCAAAAATCTCTAAACCAGGTATTGCAGCAGTTGTAGACGGACGTCGTTAAATATTCACTATATGGAATCTTTGTTATATGTGTTATTTCTGTTTTCATACTACAATACTTTAGCTTCTAGTTAAAATATTAATTCCTAGTGAAAGTTGCATGATAGGTGGTACTACATAGAAGCATATAGGGGAGCTAAGTTGAAGAGCTCGAGGAATACAATCAAATTTTCCTTTGAATCCTGTTCCCCAATGGTTATGAGAAAGAGAATGTGGCCAGGCATTGCTGCTTTCTGATGCGTTGCACGTTTCGGGGGTAGAAAAACCTGGGGACAATGGGCAGTATCTGGCAGAAGAATTGATGGCTGAAGAAATGATGCTCTTCTGCTCACCATGTGTTCCTCTTCTCTTCCTCCTTAAGGAACAGGAAATACTAGACTGGATTTTGCAGTGCATGATCAACAGCTGGTGAGCCTCAGCTTGGAGAGGGAGGACTGTGTGCACTCCCAGCTCTGTGAAGTCTGGGGTATGACTTTGTGCTTCGTGGCTCAGATGATAAAGGGTTACAGGTGATAGAAGGACTGCCAGGCAAGTCCTGACCTTGGGATAATACCATGCTTCCTGGCAGCCCTCAGGACCTGGTCACTTTGGTAGTTTGATTCCAGGTCTTCATTCTGGTGCAGTGGTTTTTGCGGGGTGGGTTGTAGCTGAGCACAGGACAGTGACGGTGGGCAGAAAAGTGGTTTTAATGAGATTACACACAGTCTTAGGCAGAAATTTGATTACTTTATTAATTTGGGAAATTAGTTCTAAACTTCAAGGTATTTTCTATTTCAAGTAGCCATTCTGTTTCCAGAACAAAGGGTAATAGGTCAAATGCTCAGTAACAGAAAAATGTCTCGTAACATTTACAACATACCAATCTTTCTCTTTGCTGCTGTTGGCTATAGACACAGTTGAGTGATCATTGTGCTCTTTTGAGAGGATTTTAATGTTATGTTTGAATTACATTGTATAACCTTCAATGCAAAACTACAATGAAAGGCAATGTTTTTATATGCTGAATATTTCTCCCTAATGGCTGCTTTTACAGAGAAGTTGGCTTCTTTCTGACAAGGGTGTGCCATGCTGCTGTTCATGCTTTTGGAATGGAGTATTTTTATGTTAAATTAATGAAAGCAGTAGGAGTTTACTATTTGGTTGCAGTAGGGCTAGGATTTCTCCCTTGGGATTGTAATTTTACCCCAACCAGTCTCACCAGTTGTCGTGGTTTAGCCCCAGCCAGCAACTAAACACCACGCAGCTGCTCACTCACTCCCCCCACCCAGTGGGATGGGGAAGAAAATCGGGAAAAGAACCAAACCCGTGGGTTGAGACTCAAAACATAGCACCGTACCAGCTACTAGGAAGACAATTAACTCTATCCCAGCTGAAACCAGGACACCAGTCCTTCAAGAATGTTTGTTCTTTCCTGATATCCCTTCTAAGGACAATTCTGCCACTGAGTGATTGGAATTCTAGACAGTATTCCAGATATTACTTATATCTATAAATTGTACAAAAGATTTAAGTCAAGTCAGATTGCTCTTGCAGACTGTTGTAGTGCTTTTATTCTTTTATCTTCTAGTATTACAAAAGTTTGTTTCCCCTTTTACTTCATTATATTATACTGCTGGCAAAAATATGCAAACATGCATTTTAAACAGTCTTTTAAGATCAGGAAAAATACTCCAATACACCAAAAGTGGATCAATATAAGCTTTTAGTGGCTATAGACAAACCAGACATTTGAAAGTAAAAGCTCTCACTTCTATTCAGTCTCTAGCAGTGTCGTAAATTAGGCTTATGTCTTTCAGGTTAATATGAGTTATGCTCAGACAAAATAGGTGAAAGAATATTAAAAACGTGTAGGTCCAAATTAGCAGAGTTTTTCTGCTGCAGATTTAGTGGTATTTGAAGCTTCCAAAGAGCATTATTTAAAGCACTTCAGAATTGCTCTCAAGCAGTTAAATAATCTTTCATTGCAAACATTTTTGTAACTGAACCTGTGCAAGTACAAAGACTTTTAATAACAGTGTTTAAGACCTCTTCATTGATTTAAATACTTTTGCTTTATGCAGCCTGAATCATGCACCTGCTCTAGGCTTTTACAACTGCTGTAATGAAAATCTGTAGTATTTTATATCTTTTTATGTTTTTTCACTTTCTCCTCACTTTAACTTTTTCATGTACTTTTTTTATAGTGTCTCCTTTTCCTATCTTCTGGTATTTTAGTAGACTTTTCATAAAGTAGGCGTAAGACCATTTATTTTCCCGGGACTTCAATGAAAGCAAGCTGCAGCAGATCTGTCTCCCTTAGATTAATTCCATCCTTTTTAATTCCACCAGTCCTGGAAGCGCATTAAGTAGTTCAGAATGCCTTTTTTTTTTTTTTTTTTTTTTCCCTTCCTCTCTATACCCTGCAGCTTTCAGATGTGTTTAAAAAATGCTATTCCAGTGTCAAGATCAAAGTATCATCTTGGAAATCTTTTTGGGAAAGAAGAATAATTCATCCATTCTCCAGGGGATATTAAACACCTTGCCGATTACTGTTGAGAGAGACCTCAACCCAGATCATTTTGTCAGATGGGTTTTCAACTAGCGATAGTCTGGAACTGGAAGGGTGGTCCCATCAGCATCGCAGTCATACTTGAGCAGCTTCATAAGTTAATTCAAATTCCCATTGAAAGTAAAAGCTGAATTACCTGTTTCACGCTTCCTTTGGAAGACTACAGCCAATGAATTCCTCATGAATTTTTTGGCTGGAAAGTCATTCTCCCCCACCCCTACCTTTCTCATCATTTAATGTAGTAGAACAAACATTTAAGGAAGAGATTTCTCTGAGATTTCTCCTGTGATTAAAGTATTTTACTGATAAGTTGATACCATGGCACACAAGGTCTATGAAACTATGGAATATGTCAACAGCATAAGCTAATTACATTGTAAAGAAAAAAAAGAGCTAAGCTGTGCCGTGGGAGCTGGTTGAGCTAGGAATAGCTATGAGTTTCTCTGATGGAAATGGGTGCTTGTCAGGGAGTTAGAAGAAAAATTAATCTACACAAGAAGATATACAGATACATAGTAAGGGTGAGCTGAATCTTTGCACCTTAAGAATTTGAGAAAAGAGATAAATGGAATGCAATAAGAAGTCTGGGGGAGATGTTCCATTACCTGCAGGAAAACCCACTGATTGATGCTGATGCATTGATACACTGAACTCGGATATTCTTCCTGCAGCACATCACAGTGGCAGGTTTGTTTTCTGACCCACACATCCCACTTCTGTGAAGGTAAATTTGCGCCTGATTGAGTGGGGGGTAATTGAAATGGATTTAAAATAATTTGAGTATGCAAATTAATATAGAATTGTCATTTGCCCTTTTCATTGTTCAGCTTGTTGCTCAAGATGAGTTATCTGTCACTTTCTGGGAAAAAAAAAACCCACGCCGTCAAACCAGTAGCATTTTTCTTGGTGGTTCAGCAGGTACTTTTGCCAGTCCACAAGGTGGATGATAAGACACAGGCTAAGACAGGCTTTGTATTGAGCTGTTCGATTCCATCTTTTTACTATTCTTAACTTTACTCGAATATGCCTAATTAGTTGCAAAGGCATTATTGTTTCTTGCACAAGTTGCTCTAATTTGAACCAATTATAATATAATTACACTATTTTATGCTTAATTAGACTCTCAAGTAGCTTCTTTAGACTAAGGTTATTCCCCTGGCTATGTATTTTGAGATCTCTCTTAGCTCCACTGGAAGACTCAGGTAAAATAAGAAAGCCTCTAAACTCAAGAAGGGCTGCTACTTTTAAGTTCATTAAATTACTGTCCAGGAACTTTGCTATTCTGTAGTTCATTTCTTCCAGAACATTGGAGCAAGAACCATATGGTGGCGATTCACTGCACTTGCGTTTCTCAGGTTGCTCTATTATTTCCTTCGTAAAGTGTTCAATCTCTGTTAAGGCCACACTGTGAATTCTTATAAGAAGTGCCCTTGGAATAGAAATTTCCTCATTATACCTTATGATAAAGGCTTGTGCCAAAAAATCATTTAATTTCACTGCTGTCTCACCATTATTTTTAATTCCTTACAGATCCCTAATCCAAAATGGCTTGGAATTGCTCACACATTCAGCTTGATATTAAAGCATTTAGATACTTCCATGCATATAGAAATCTCAAACCCATAATATGATGCCGACTTTTAAAATATTAATGGTTGTGAGCTAACTGTGGACTACTTATATTTTTAAAGGTACTTTTTCCTGTGTGAAGAATTCTGAAAAAGAAAGTAATTAAAAAATTTTGAATAGGAAAATGAGGGAAAAAGAACAAAATACCTGCTTATGAAATATTGAGGTTTAAGCACTTCTCCGTGGTAATTCTAGTGGAATTACATCAGCAACTCATTTGCCCCAGTACCATCAGTCCGGATTTGTGTGGCTTTGATGTTAGATACAGATGTAACCTGTGAAGTCACTTACTAGTAAGATAGTTTTATTCAATGTTTACTCATAAAAATGACATACATCATCATCTTCATATTAGTCATTTACTCACAAAAGGCTTACTAACACTATATATTCAATGTGCTGAACTAAATTGAAGATCTTGAAATTTTTTTTGATGGCAGCTAAAATGAGACCCTTGATGTACTTTGGACTTCTTGTAATGATCAGGTGTATAAAGAAAAAGAATTATACTATTATATTTCTTAATGAATATTAGGTAGATATTTGAGATTATTTTCAGTATATATCTCTGCTACTGTAGTAATTTTGTGGGGAAGAAATGCAACAGTGAGTAAAACTATTCCTGGTGGTACGTTAAGCAGCCTTGTTGTCTGTATTGTGGCAAGCTGAGAAAGAGGTTAAAAGTCTGATACATTTATGTAATGTTTCTATTAGCTAATCACTGCTATCCCTCCTTTCTATCTATCTTTTTAAGGTGCAGGGCAAATACTTGGTTGTATTTTCATCCTGTGTTATTCATGAGTGACATCTGCAGTGATGAAGAGTCCATCTAGCTTTAGGACTAGGATTTGCTAGTTTTTCCCTGAAATTACATGTATAATAAACCAGGCAACAACCTAAATTGTTATACTACGAAGTATAAACAAAAGTTATTTATTAAAAAAAATAAGAGTGTGGCTATTTTAGGAGAAGCAGTAAAGATTTTTAGTTAATAGATGTGTACAACTAAATGTAAAGAGAACAATTCAAGTAGTTGAGAACAGACATGATGTCATACGACAGATCAAGGTCCTAGACTTTTACCAGTGTTACAGCACAAGAACATTGTATAAAAGAATAATGAGGACATATCTTTCAGCAATAAGACCCTATATATCTATTTATTCAATGCAAAGAACTGTACAATCATCATAGTTATGGCAGAACTTCTCTCAGATGTTGAATAAAACTTCTATAATAAAATTTAGTGATGCTAACATCCATGTGGTAGTACCTTGGTGCCTAGGGCACTTGGTTGACATGCAGGTGAATGGCGAATAAATGACTGTTTCTTTAGGTTAGGAGAGTGACCCAGCTGGTTGGATCTCTATAGACAGAGGGAACCGGGAGACAGATCCCGGTTTGTTCTGAAACACATTTTGAAATCCCATTATTTTTCAGATGAGAGCATGGTTTTCTGTTCAGTGCTGCTGTGAACAGATCCTAACCTTGTTGGGGCCAGTACTGTGCTATTGCGACTGTCAGAGTTAGAAGGCTATTGCATTGTCTCAGAGAAGCATAATTTCTTCTTTTCTATCAACTTTACTCTACAGGCCTAGTAATTAGCTTGAACCAGTGTCACTTAAAGATCTTTTGTTATACAGATTTAACCAGCATCAATGCTATTCTCATTTCACATGTCCGTGTGCTCTTAGATAACCCAGTTTTCCCAGTGGTGATGAATATATCAGTACTCTGCTTCTCTATCGGCACCAGGGGAGCTGTGAGAGGTACGCAGTGGATTATTTTATATTCTTCTCTAGCAAAGCCCTATTCAGTAGATAGTTCTTAATGTTTAGAAAGAGGGGACAGAAGGTTTCACCTCCTAATGATAAATGCATGTATCAAGTATTAGTATTAAAATGGAATACTTGAACTTCTAAAGAGCTCATATCATGTAGAGGGAAAAGGCTTGCTCTCACTGAGTACTTTCGTATCAGTGGCAAAATGAATCACCATCCTTATGATTAATTGAATTGGAGATTTAAATGTACAGACACTTACTTAAATAGGGGCCTGAGGTTCGCCCAGATGGGCTGACACATAAAGTAGTAGGAAATTACACCAATTTGAGACTGCCCATACTCTAATTACATCTGCTGTACATTATTTAGTGTTACAAATCTCAAATCCTTGACAGAACAACACTTTCTGAACCAGCTTTTCACTGCCAACTAATGCAATGTGTAATTCCACCTATCTGGGTTCTATTCTTTAGGGTTTATATCCCCTGCAGGTGGTAGAGAGATGCTGTAATACTGCAGATGTCCAGAAATCCATGCAGATCCCTGTGAACTTATTGTGGAGCAGCTGCTGGTGGAGACTAATGGCACCCAACTATTTATATACCCAGCTATTATATTTTCTAATTCACTGATTTTAGCAGCAGAGAAAACTGATCTCTCTGGCTGCCTGGGGCTTTGAAACCTTGAAACTTGATCAACAGTGTTGCAATTCTTGACCTAATCAGCAGTGCTAGAAATTAAAACAAAGCCTTGGAATGAAAAGATTTTTAACCTGCTGTATTAACCTTTTAACTTGAAGTTGCTTTATGGACATAAAGGAAGAATTCTGGTTGCAAATACTAGAATTATATCCATGAAACTGTTGATATAAAGTAGGATCTGTAGAGTTAGTTTTTGTTTCCCTTTCTTTGTCAGAAGTCCAAAAGCTAGTATCAGTATACATATTATCCCTATATGGCATTAATTCCACATGTAAGATGTAGGAATATTTTTTATATCCCTTCAAAAAATCCCGAACTCTTTCTAGTCATTCTGACAATTGCCTACTCAGTTTGACTTGCTACATTTTTGATTCTTCATACTGCACATGGGTTTTCCTCAAATGTAATTATCTTCATTTCTTCATACCTTTCTGACACATTATTCCTCTACTTAATCTTATTAGTGAATTCCTAATTCTGCCTTTGACAAAGGCAATGTTACCTACGTTTTTATGTCAATTACTGTTCTATGACCTTTCATCTGAGATTAGTGGTTCTAACACAGAAATATAGAAAGGATTTCTAAGTACTTCTGAACAAGTGAATGAAACAGTCTGCAGTGTTTTAATTGGGAAATGCAGTTATGAAACAAAATTAAACCAGGCAAGTATTGTTTTATTAAACCTAGATCAATTAAAACATTTATAAAAAAGCAAATATATACCTGTAGCCTATACTGGAAAGAACAAGAAATATTGTTTCGCACTGTATGAGACCTGAGACATAAAATGAAAAGTTACCATGAGAAAACCTTGTCAGTTTTCAACTCTGGAAATTATAATAGTAGTTAGAACATTGTTTAGCATGAGGTTGAAGTAATGCAGTTTTTGTTAGCTTTTCTATTGTAAAAAAACTAAATAAACAAGCAGCCTCCAAAGAAATATAACAGATAGTTTTGTGTAAATCAGAACTAATCAAACATTCATGACAGTTTTTTATGTGTACCAGGTAGTCTGGGTAAATGGAAGAGAACAAAGGAGAGCCTAAGTTGGCATTTTGCTCCCCTGCTTTCAGCCATTCACCATTCATATCTGTCATGGATGTTTCGCAATCCATTTCTAATCCCCTCAGATGAGAACAAAGTGTATGTAACACTTATATTTCACCTGTTTTTCTTGAACAGATGCTTTATCTGCAATGCGTGCATACATCTGATTTGTTTCAGAAAGCTTATGTAATTTGATTGTATGGTTTGAGTATTTTTTCCTTTAGGGGATATGTGTGTACACTAATAAGTAAACAGCTTGCATTAGAAATAATGTAGCATAGCTTTATTTCAGTAAATGTCTGTCCTGGTTTCAGCTGGGATAGAGTTAATTGTCTTCCTAGTAGCTGGTACAGTGCTATGTTTTGAGTTCAGTATGCGAAGAATGCTGATAACACTGATGTTTTCAGTTGTTGCTCAGTAGTGTTTAGACTAAAGTCAAGGATTTTTCAGCTTCTCATGCCCAGCCAGCGAGAAAGCTGGAGGGGCACAAGAAGTTGGCACAGGACACAGCCAGGGCACCTGACCCAAACTGGCCAAAGGTGTATTCCATACCATGCGACGTCCCATCCAGTATAGGAACGGGGAAGTGGGGGTGGGGAATCGCCGCTCGGGGGACTGGCTGGGTGTCGGTCGGCGGGTGGTGAGCAATTGCACTGCGCATCATTTGTACATTCCAATCCTTTCATTATTGCTGTTGTCATTTTATTAGTGTTATCATTATCATTATTAGTTTCTTCTTTTCTGTTCTATTAAACCGTTCTTATCTCAACCCACGGGTTTTGCTTCTTTTCCCGATTTTCTCCCCCATCCCACTGGGTGGGGGGGGAGTGAGTGAGCGGCTGCGTGGTGTTTAGTTGCTGGCTGGGGTTAAACCACGACAGTCCTTTTTGGCGCCTGAACAGGGGCACGAAGGGTTGAGATAATGACAAACCTGACCAGAGCTTGTTAAAACAAATTTGTTATAAGCATTCATTATATCGGTCTAATAGTCGCTGGTCATTATGTTGATTTACGTGTTCTTAGAGTTGTTGCTCTGGTTTTTAAAGTTCTGTTATGTATCACCTCGCTTGCTGTATGTAGTCCCTCTTCTGCTGCTTATCATCCGTGGGAGGTGGATTAAGGTTTTCTCTTTGATGTATTGTATAACACTGGTTTATGGTATGATAAAGTCATCGGCTGTGGGATTAATCCGGTACTTGCACTCAGCATTGTCACCTTTATACTGTGGAAGCCATCTGTGGGAAACTATTAATAATTATACCATTTACCTTTCCTCCTTGGAAAACCAGTCTATGGGTGGGATACCTTTCTTCCCCTCTCCTTTCTCCTTCAGTCCAGTTACAATGGTGTATGAGAATTTTGAAAAATTTGAATACTCTTGGGATGTTGGGACCAGCACAGTCCTAGCCCTACTGCTAGGAATTAGCATGCTTCTGAATGTGGTTCAGCTCTCGTTTAAGGTTAAACAACTATTTAAGAAAATCACCCAGAGATCTGCCCCAAGGCTGGATAATTATGAGTGGCAGGGAGTGTGGGGTAGTATGGGCAAGTACCTAGAAAAGTGGGCACCTCCAATGTTTTGGAAATTCACCCCTGAACGAGTGCAGAATCCAGAAGAACTAGTAAAATATTTGGAAAAGGTATGCTGTCACCCCCGCAGCTCCAGAGAGATACAAATTACTGCAACGTGCTGGGGCCTGGCCCATGCCTATCGAGCCCTGTTCGACACCACTCAGTACCCTCAAGGGGAAGAGAAGGTCTCTGCACCTAACAACAAAACGATGAGCACTGCTGTCACTCAAACCTTGGCAACGGGCACTGCGGCCCCTCCAGCCCCGGCGACGAGCACTGTGGCTACCCAAACCTCAGTGACAGGCACTGCAGCCCCTCCAGCCTCGGCAATGAGCACGGCAGCTACCCAAACCTCGGCAACGGGCACTGAGGTCCCTCCAGCCCCAGCAACGAGCACAGCAGCTACCCAAACCTTGGCAACAGACACTGCGGTTATCCAAGACCCGGCGAGCGGTACTGCAACTGAACCAGCGGACCAACCTGCACCAGTATCAGTTGCCCCCGTACAGAAAAAGAAATATACAAAAAAATCAGTTCACTTAGCGAAGGATGAAGGCGAACCAGGGTCATCACGGGAACAGGAGGAAGAGGCAGAACCAGAGGTAATAACCCGGTCCCTATCCTTGAGTGAGCTGTGGGATATGCGAAAAGATTTTGGCCGCCGTATAGGTGAGCATATTATCACCTGGCTCCTCCGATGCTGGGACAATGGGGCTAATAGCTTGGAATTAGAAGGTAGGGAAGCCAAGCAGCTGGGATCGCTTGCCAGGGAAGGTGGCATTGACAAGGCAATTGGAAGAGGGACACAAGCCATCAGCCTCTGGAGGCGACTCCTGTCAAGTGTGAAGGAAAGGTACTCCTTTAAGGAAGATGTTATATGTCAATCAAGCAAGTGGACAACCATGGAAAAAGGTATCCAATATTTGAGGGAATTAGCTGTGCTAGAGACAATCCATCATGATCCGGACAACCCACAATTACCCAAAGATCCAGACGAAGTCCAATGCACACGACCCATGTGGCGGAAGTTTGTACGGAGCGCACCATCGTCCTATGCCAACTCACTGGCAATAATGACCTGGAAAGACGAAGAGGCACCGACAGTGGACGAAGTGGCTCGCCAACTCCGTCAATATGAAGAAAATCTCTCCTCCTCCCTACAAGCCTGCATTTTGGCTGTGGAGAAGCTGTCCGAGGATTTCCAGCAATTCAAAGAGGAGATGTCCTGTTGCCCACCTGTAAGGACCAATGTCTCAGCTATTAGGAGTGAGCGTTCCTCCGCCCAAGAGAGAGAATATAGAAGGTACACACCGCGAGGTGCCCTGTGGTTTTACTTATGTGATCATGGAGAGGACATGAGGAAATGGGATGGAAAACCTACCTCGGTCCTAAATGCACGGGTACGTGAGCTGCGAGGAAAAAACACCACAAAAGGGGATTCTACCAGGAAAAATGCCGCTCCGGTTTCCAAACAGAGTAGAAGGGCTGATCTTATTTCTGATCCTCTTGAAGGGACTTCTGAGCCAATTTTACGAGAAGTGAATACTGGATACTCTGACCAGAATTAGAGGGGCCCTGCCTCCAGCCAGGTGGAGGAAAGGGATAACCGGGTCTATTGGACTGTGTGGATTCGATGGCCTGGCACGTTAGACCCACAGGAGTATAAGGCTCTAGTAGACACCGGCGCACAGTGTACTTTAATGCCATCAAGTTATGAAAGGGCAGAACCCATTTGTATTTCTGGTGTGACAGGGGGATCCCAAGACTTAACTGTATTGGAAGCTGAAGTAAGCCTAACTGGGAATGAATGGCAGAAACACCCCATTGTGACTGGTCCAGAGGCTCCGTGCATCCTTGGCATAGACTATCTCAGGAGAGGGTATTTTAAGGACCCAAAGGGGTATCGATGGGCTTTTGGTATAGCTGCCTTGGAGACGGAGGGCACGGAACAGCTGTCTACCCTGCCTGGTCTCTCTCAAGACCCTTCGATTGTGGGGTTGCTGAGGGTTGAAGAACAACAAGTACCAATTGCTACCACGACGGTGCACCGGCGCCAATATCACACCAACCGAGACTCTCTGATTCCCATCCACAAGTTGATTCGCCAACTGGAGAGCCAAGGAGTGATCAGCAAAACTCGCTCACCTTTTAATAGTCCCATATGGCCCGTGTGAAAGTCTAATGGGGAGTGGAGACTAACAGTTGACTATCGCGGCCTGAATGAAGTTACGCTACCGCTGAGTGCTGCCGTTCCAGATATGCTAGAACTTCAATACGAACTAGCGTCAAAGGCAGCCAAGTGGTATGCTACAATTGACATTGCTAATGCGTTTTTTTCAATCCCTCTGGCAGCAGAGTGTCGTCCACAATTTGCCTTTACTTGGAGGGGTGTCCAGTACACTTGGAATCGGTTGCCCCAGGGGTGGAAACACAGCCCCACCATTTGCCATGGACTAATCCAGACTGCACTGGAAAAAGGTGAAGCTCCGGAACACCTGCAATACATTGATGACATCATCGTATGGGGCAACACGGCAGAAGAAGTCTTTGAGAAAGGGAAGAAAATAATCCAAATCCTTCTGAAAGCCGGTTTTGCCATAAAAGAAAGTAAGGTCAAGGGACCTGCACGGGAGATCCAGTTTTCAGGAATAAAATGGCAAGATGGGCGTCGTCAGATCCCAATGGATGTGATTAACAAAGTAGCAGCTATGTCTCCACCAACTAATGAAAAGGAAACACAGGCCTTCTTAGGTGTCGTGGGGTTTTGGAGAATGCATATTCCAAATTACAGTCTGATTGTAAGCCCTCTCTATCAAGTGACCCGAAAGAAGAATGATTTTAAACGGGGCCCTGAGCAACGACAAGCCTTTGAACAAATTAAACGGGAGATTGTTCACGCAGTAGCCCTTGGACCAGTCCGGACAGGACAAGATGTTAAAAATGTGCTCTATACTGCAGCTGGGGAGAATGGCCCTACCTGGAGCCTCTGGCAGGAAGCACCTGGGGAGACCCGAGGCCGACCCCTGGAGTTTTGGAGTCGAGGATACAGAGGATCCGAGGCTCGCTATACTCCAACTGAAAAAGAGATATTGGCAGCATATGAAGGAGTTCAAGCTGCCTCAGAAGTGGTTGGTACTGAAACACAGCTCCTCTTAGCACCCCGACTGCCAGTGCTGGGCTGGATGTTCAAAGGGAGGGTCTCCTCTACACATCATGCAACTGATGCCACGTGGAGTAAGTGGATTGCACTGATCACACAACGGGCTCGCATAGGAAACCCCAGTTGCCCAGGAATTTTGGAAGTGATCACGGACTGGCCAGAAGGCAAAGATTTTGGAATGTCGCCAGAGGAGGAGGTGGCACGTGCTGAAGAGGCCCCACTGTATAATAAACTGCCAGAAAATGAGAGGCAATATGCCCTGTTCACTGATGGATCCTGTCGCATCGTGGGAAAGCATCGGAGGTGGAAAGCTGCCGTATGGAGTCCTACACGACAAGTTGCAGAAACTGCTGAAGGAGAAGGTGAATCGAGTCAGTTTGCAGAGGTGAAAGCCATCCAGCTAGCATTAGATATTGCTGAAAGAGAGAAGTGGCCAGTGCTCTATCTCTATACTGACTCATGGATGGTGGCGAATGCCCTGTGGGGGTGGCTACAGCAATGGAAGCAGAGCAACTGGCAGTGCAGAGGTAAACCCATTTGGGCTGCCACACTGTGGCAAGATATTGCATCCCGGCTAGAGAATCTGGTTGTAAAAGTACGTCCTGTAGATGCTCACATACCCAAGAGTTGGGCCACTGAAGAACATCAAAACAACCAACAGGTGGATCAGGCTGCCAAGATTGAAGTGGCTCAGGTGGACCTGGACTGGCAACATAAGGGTGAGCT
This sequence comes from Harpia harpyja, assembly GCF_026419915.1. Taxonomy (NCBI): domain Eukaryota; kingdom Metazoa; phylum Chordata; class Aves; order Accipitriformes; family Accipitridae; genus Harpia; species Harpia harpyja. The sequence goes on from NC_068951.1 coordinate 28,491,739, forward strand.
ATTTATGGCTCGGTGGGCCCATGGTGCTTCAGGCCATCAGGGAAGAGATGCAACATATAGATGGTCTTGTGATCGAGGGGTGGACTTGACCATGGACACTATTGCACAGGTTATCCATGAATGTGAAACATGTGCTGCAATTAAGCAAGCCAAGCGGTTAAAGCCCCTGTGGTATGGAGGGCGATGGCTGAAATATAAATATGGAGAAGCCTGGCAGATTGACTATATCACACTCCCACAAACTCGCCAAGGCAAGCGCTATGTGCTCACGATGGTGGAAGCAACTACCGGATGGCTGGAAACATATTCTGTGCCCCATGCCACCGCCCGGAACACTATCCTGGGCCTAGAAAAGCAAGTCTTGTGGCGACATGGCACCCCAGAACGAATTGAGTCAGACAACGGGACTCATTTCCTAAACAACCTCATAGACACCTGGGCCAAAGAGCATGGCATTGAGTGGGTGTATCATATCCCCTATCATGCACCAGCCTCTGGGAAAATTGAGCGATACAATGGACTGTTAAAGACTACATTGAGAGCAATGGGGGGTGGAACTTTCAAACATTGGGATACACATTTAGCAAAAGCCACCTGGTTAGTCAACACCAGAGGATCTGCCAATCGGGGTGGCCCTGCCCAGTCAGAATTTTTACATACTGTAGAAGGGGATAAAGTCCCTGTAGTGCACATAAAAAATATGTTAGGGAAGACAGTCTGGGTTACTCCTGCCTCAGGCAAAGGTAAACCCATTCGTGGGATTGCTTTTGCTCAAGGGCCTGGGTGCACTTGGTGGGTGATGCGAAAAGATGGGGAAGTCCGATGTGTGCCTCAAGGGGATTTAATTTTAGGTGAGAATAGCCAGAATTAAACTGTATATTAGTTGCTATATAACCCTGCTACTGTATGTTATCCTTACTATAATTGTTATGTGCTATATCCATAGTACTATAGTAAGAATCACTTAGATCAAGCAAGAAAAGAACTGTGATAAAACTGAGCAAAGTGCGGTAGTGATGGAACCAGAACTGACTCCAGCATGCAACAATCCAACGGTGCACACCATCCTCCTGCTGCGCCAAATGTCACCTGCTTGTCACACTGCACTGAAGCCCAATTCTGCTCTACCGACTGAGAGGACTTTGCACCATCCCTCCTGCCCAGAAAGACTGGTATGACAGATGGAGCCCAGAGTTGGAAACTAAATGAACATTTTATGAACATGACCCATGAACTAAAGGAATGATATCTCTGTGTGTGTATACATATATTTATATATATCATTGCTCATATGTCTTAAAGGGATGGAAAGGTGATGATTGATCAGGATGTAACTAAAGGTATGGGAACTGTGCATGACGTCAATGGTATAGAATAAGGGGTGGATACTGTCCTGGTTTCAGCTGGGATAGAGTTAATTGTCTTCCTAGTAGCTGGTACAGTGCTATGTTTTGAGTTCAGTATGCAAAGAATGTTGATAACACTGATGTTTTCAGTTGTTGCTCAGTAGTGTTTAGACTAAAGTCAAGGATTTTTCAGCTTCTCATGCCCAGCCAGCGAGAAAGCTGGAGGGGCACAAGAAGTTGGCACAGGACACAGCCAGGGCACCTGACCCAAACTGGCCAACGGTGTATTCCATACCATGTGACGTCCCATCCAGTATAGGAACTGGGAAGTGGGGGCGGGAATTCGCCGCTCGGGGGACTGGCTGGGTGTCGGTTGGTGGGTGGTGAGCAATTGCACTGCGCATCATTTGTACATTCCAATCCTTTCATTATTGCTGTTGTCATTTTATTAGTGTTATCATTATCATTATTAGTTTCTTCTGTTCTATTAAACCATTCTTATCTCAACCCACAGGTTTTGCTTCTTTTCCTGATTTTCTCCCCCATCCCACTGGGTGGGGGGGAGTGAGTGAGCGGCTGCGTGGTGTTTAGTTGCTGGCTGGGGTTAAACCACGACAATGTCACGGTATTAAAATGGATCAGGAGCAGTCAGATAAATGGGTAATGTAGAAGCAGAACATCTCTGAAGGTCTGGAGAGAGTGTTGATACAATAGAGTCACTAGGATAAGGTTTGTGGCTAATAATCAGCTATCCTAATTTCTTCTACCATCCTTTGAAATTTCCTTCTACATGTTGAGGAGTAGTGTTAGCTAATGATTTCAAACAAGGGGCTGTGTTTTACATTCTGCATTTATCCCAGTGTTGCGTGAGGTTTTGGAGAAAATGTAGCTCACATAATCCAAGAGTGACTTGGGAATTAATAAGGTTGAATTTCTATGAAGAGTTGTTGCTAACCAGCTCTGGGTTGTGGATAGCACAAGGAGCTGAAGCAGACTCTTGGGGCTGCTTTCAGCATCACACCACTGGCTAATGACATTGTGAGGACTTCCATCTTCCCTCCAGTCATTCCTGGCACCCGCTGAAAAGATGGACTGGCCAGCATGTAGAAGTCTGTCACAAAAATAAGCAGTCTCCTTCTGTCCTGTCTCTATTGCTTCATAGCCAAGCAAATATGGTTAGAGAGGAAACTTGCTGAGGTTGCTTTGATGCTATGGAATTTGAAATTTAAGTAGTTTTAAGTTCCCAAATGCAACATTTACGTTTTAGGTATGATATTGTATTGTTTTTGCTTTCCCCGGAATATTAAACTAATGCATTTGAATGCTGCAGTTCAAAAGTAGAATGAAACATGCTTAGCAGTTGTGAAGTTAGGTGTTTGATTTGAATAGATATAAGATTCCAATGGATAAAGTCAGGGTGCCTAGCGGGGTGCACACTGCGTTTTGCACCCAGGCAGACTGGATATGAAAGCATGCCCTTTTCCTGCACGCTGAATATCATGTTGGGCTTTTTAAAAAAAAAAAAAAAAAAAAAATCCTTCAAAAAGAATCAATAAATGTCCATTCCATTTTTTTATGGTCAGAGTCCACATGGAGTTTGCACCCCATTGAATTACAGAATGTTACTGGGTGTCCTGAGAAATATTTTACATCATCATCATGGGGTCGGAGAAACTTGAGGTAGTCAGACTACCCAGGACCACTCCCAATTTTGCTGATCCCCATGAATCATAACTACTCAAACTCAATAATTAGTGGCAAATTCTTACGCATACTTTTTCCCCTCATCTGGTTAAAATTTAAACTGTTGCTTTTGTCTGTGTCCCTTCTACTATGCATGTGTCATCCTTGAGCCTTGACTGAATGTTGCTTTTCCTTTGGTTTGGAGAGAGCCTATTCCCAAGCAACTGTTGGGTGCGTTGCTGGCCTTATCAATGCATCAGAATTTTACTTCAGGATCTGTCACTTTTTCAGTGGCTAAATAAAAGAACGGGATTCATCATAAATGATAATGGGGGAAGCACAAACATGAACTATGTGATACTTGCCCCTTGGGTGCCATCTAAAACTGTAACTCTAAGAAATTTAGATTAGGATTCTGCATACAAAGAAAATGTTCAGACTATATTGGGTAAGCTCTTCACTGGAAATTAAACTGTGTGTGTGGATACTTTTGGAGTGGTGATAGTCTCCTGGGCTGAGTAACAAAGGTCAGAACTGGGCCATAAGTGTTTGGAAAAATGCAGTTTATGTTAGCTTTTATTTTCACAGTCTTGATATCTTTAATGTTATTGATCGCTGATCAATGATGAAGTAATACAGTTATGATGCTGACATATCAGCATTATTTACAAACTGAAACATCTCTGCCAGAAATGTATGGAATATTAAATGACATTGTCACAATAGGATGCAAATTAGTTTTCTCCTCTCTAGTGGTTTACAAGGCTTTCATAATTTGTGAATTATGAAAATTAAATTTCACTCAGGGTCACAGAAACTAAATGTTAATCTATTAACAGCAAGTACAGTTTCAAGGGCAATGTGCAACTGAACAATTTTTTGTTTTATCAGAAATTCATGCTTGGGAGTTCTACATTATTTCAACTAACTAGCACTTTTGAATGTAAGTTCCTTCCTTTGATTGCTGCTTAGGTAATATTTCTTTTTGTGTAATTTCTGCTAGAATACAAAGCCAATCTTGAACGAAAACATACATAGGTTTAACCATCTAGTGAAATCAAGGCTCTTATGTTCTGAGTCTTCCAAACAGAAATCAGAAGCATTCATTTAGTGGTAGGAGTAATGGTTCTTAGGGTTTTAAGCATAGTATTTAGTACCTTAGTGAAATATAGTGATGGTAGAATTTGTTTGATGAAATCACAGGTGTTTTGCCTTGGGAAACACAAAGACCCATGAGCATGCAAAATGTGAAGCATTTGAGACTCATCACCTGAATCATCCACAAGTGAAATGCCTGTACAGGAGATAAGTTAATCTCTTTGGGATGAGTCTTTGCTCTGGCCACACTTGGAGTCCTTGCCAAGAATTTGCATTGAGAGTGTGCCAGAGCTCCAGTCCAGTTACATATCCTAGGAAAGTTGCTTAGGCACCTATTCCTGTCTGCCTCTTTACTGAGACCTGGGAACTGACTTCATGAGCACTTTTATATCACTTTAGAGTAAATAGCTTCACCGTTGAAGCTGATTTTGAGGCAGAATGTTAACCTTCACTCTGAGACAGACTAGAAATACTCTTGTGCTCATCTGTGTTTGAGAATCATAGAATCATTTAGGTTGGAAAATACCTTTAACATCATCAAGTCCAACTGTAAACCTAACACTGCCAAGTCCCACTAATCCATGTCCCTAAGTGCCATGTCTATACATCTTTTAAATACCTCCAGGGATGGTGACTCCACCACTTCCCTGGGCAGCCTGTTCCAATGCTTGACAACCATTTTGGTGAAGAAATTTTTCCTAATATCCAATCTAAACCTCCCCTGGTGCAACCTGAGGCCATTTCCTCTCATCCTATGGCTTGTTACTTGGGAGAAGAGACTGACACCCACCTCGCTACAGCCTCCTTTCAGGTAGCTGTAGAGAGCGATAAGGTCTCCCCTCAGCCTCCTATTCTCCAGACTGAACAACCCCAGTTCCCTCAGCCATTTTAAAGACTACAGTCTCAGCACAAGTGAAAGGGGATGATTTGCACAACAAATGTACAAAATGTTCATATAAGTAGTTACATTGTAAATGTTCAGAACTACATTGCATAGCTAGGTGTCCCTGTCCTCCGACCAGTGTTGGAGATAGTGAGGTAAATTCGGTTTCACCTGGCTGCAAGATAAACCCATGCGTTTAGGTGTGGGTTTTTTTGTTTTTGTTTTTTTAACTTTCACTGGATACATCAGTCTGGTTTCCTGCAGCTATTCAGAAGTCATCTTCAGTTCTGATGCATTGTTCTACTCTCTTGCCATCTTCTGCCAGATGCTCATAGCTATTGGACTCTTCTGTGCTGCTATGACAGAGGGCCATTTGGGGGCAAACTGAACAGCATTAATGTCCCTTGCAGTAGATAATGCTTAAAGCATAAACTTCAGTAAGCAAAAAGGGTAGTGTCAGAAATAGGGTGCTGGAACCTTGTTCCTTTGTTTATTCCACATACAACAGCAGAGTTTGCGACTTTGAATATTTTCTATTTGATCGTGTTTTCATACAGAATACTTGTCACGTGCTATTTTCAATACATTTTATCTGACTTGCAATACAGATTTGATGTAAGTTTTCCACTGAAGTTCTTTGATGCAAGTATCTTCAGTGCCAGACACCACTACTGTTGAAGTCTTGCATCACTTAATTCTTTCAGTTAGAGCATTTTTTATGCTGATGTAATATTGTTGGAATCATGTGGAACTACAGAAGTGAACATTAAGGCAGCAGCATTTAATAATAAAACAGTATATTGAACAAGGCAAAACCACTTAAAGAACAGTAAAATAAGACAAATTGCTTAAATTGATGCTCTTTATTTCACCTGTTGTTACAAAAATGGTTAGAGTATTAGTCAAAACTGTTACTTTAATAAAAGGTCTGGAGTACTCCAATGTAGTACTCATTTTTACAATACTGATAGGCCCTTTTGAGGGGGCTGCTGCTTGCTTTCCTCAACACTCTGGAAAGGCGTTTACCGCTCTGGAATCTGAGATTTCTGAGCAGGGGTATACCCAGAGAAGAACTTTCTCAGGCACAAATATATGGAGTCTTTATAGTGAGACTCAAGGAATCTAGTATTTTATTCATATTCTTTGCATATGGGTAACTATGGGAAAACTGTTTCACATTGTGTCTGAACATTCTCAATCTATAAAATGAAGTATTTATAAAACACTGAATACTGACAAAAAGGTTATAACAGCTAGGGATGTTATTCTCTTGTGCTACATAATCTACATCATGCTGATACAACATCACTTATCTGTCTAAATGTTGTGTTTAGGCTTCTAGGATTTATGTTCCTTCCCTTTTGGTGTTTTTTGTTGTTTGCTTGGTTTATTTTTGGCTTCTGATCATAATTTGAGGAAAGAATAAGGGGTGAGGGGCTTAAAAATGATGATGGATTCTCTATCACTTCAGAAAAGTATTTCTTCTACATGTTTGCTCTAGACTAGATTAGCTCCTGCTTCATCAGGTTTGACACAGGAATTACTGGATAAAACGTTTTTGATATAGGTCACAGAAATCAATGCAGAAAACTGTGATGGGTCCGGTGCATCCTCTGGTTAAAAATCTGTGATTCAATCACTGCAAAATACGCACTGATGAAAATGTGCAAGTCTTTTCAGATGAAGTCTGAGAAATACTCTTTAACACCTGATGCTTTATTATTTTACTTTCAGGGAAGAATTGGCAAGTGCGTGAGGATGGGGGCTGGGAGTGAGTTAAGTCTTTCTTATTTGAATGTGTAGTATTTAAAACTATAAATAACTCTAAAGGAATCTGAGGAGTTAATTTTAGGAGGTACCTTTCCATACTAGAAAGTTCTATGCCTCTGAGAAATCTCACTGAAAGTGAAATTACCTTGAGGTCACATCAGTGGATGGGCAGTAACATATGTTCTAGAGGATTGGGTTGGGGCCCTGGGCCAAGTGATGTGTCACTAAGCAACCTTTCCTACTAAACTTTTGGATTGCCTGTTCGCTTCCATGCAGACACAGCCCTTTTATTGGCTGTGTCTTGTAGCCCTGGGATGGGAGCTGCATGCTGCCCAAGAGCCATGGCCTGCTCGCTGCTGTTCTACAAGAAGCTGCTGCTTTCTGTCTCTGAGAAGGGGTAGCCCCTCTTCTCTCCACAAAGTCATAATTTTCTTTCTTTTGTTCTTTGTAAAGGAAAAAAATCAGATCAGTAACTATAGAAACAGGCAGGCTGGTCAGACTAAGAACGAAGAAGAGAGTAGAAGTAAAAAAATGGTAATACGAACCAATAAATCAGATGCTCTAATTATGGATAACATATAATAGAAACCAACCTGGAAAGCTTAGTATTCTGAATGTTCATCTGGCAAATATTCTTTCCATGTGGGGTACTTCATCTCTGTAATCAATAATACGAACAAACAATTGTTTGACATCATTTTACCACTGTAATCATCAACTGTTGGATCGATAAAGAGCATTGAACAGTTTCTAAAAAGAGCAACACATCTGTTAATCTTAATACCCCTGAATTGGCCTATATGCTTGTTTGATTCAATAGTCTGCTAAGAGATAACACGATGAAAATATCAGGGGATGGAAAAAAGGTTTCATTATGACTTCTTTTAAACCAAGTAGGTATGCTTCATAAAAATATCAGTAAGTACAGCACTGAATGCAGGTAGTAACCCCTGAACTGTGAAAGTGTTTCAGTTTTTCTGTTTGTGCAGATGCATTTGCAGCAAGTTCAGAGGAGACATTTTTGGCATTAGGATGAAGTTACTTCAAGAGAAACTACCTTTTCTCAATATTATGATGCTTTGGGAGGACTCTTTTCCTCTGATCTCTACGTAGCTACATAGCAGAGAGATGTCTGATAAGTAGAATTTTTTAAATTAAATTTGACCCGAGTCCAACTGTTGAGTGCTGAGCCTAGCAGCGGCATTTAAGAAGGCACCATTTCAGAGCTATTTTCTGCCCCCCACAATTCAGAATCTGGCATGGGAAAAGAGGCATCAGGAGACCATAAGAAAAAAGTTCAACAAGGTGCTCATTGTGATATTTGAGTTTTGGTTATTGTTTCCTTTATATAAGTTAGGAACAGGAGAGATGTGTGATGGTAGTGGTCTAAGTTGGTGTGTATTCCTGGATGTGAATGGTTCATTGCTACCCCTCAAAATCAAGAGCTGTGTCCATTTTATTCCCACACAGAAGCTGGTGTAGAATATACCTGAAAGCTGACTTTTATTTTTGTAATAGAAAATTTAAATTTTTGTATGAAACACAAGGTCCAGTGAATGAAGCGTTTAACACTAGATGTCCGACTATTTTCTTATGGTATGGAACACAACATTTATTTTTATGAATGATTTGCTACTAATTATCTAAACACTGGAACGACAATCTGGGTCTAAATAAGCAGCTATTTCAATAGGCTATATTGAAAAGACACCTTGAAGTTGGAGGAGGCAGCTATTAACTGATGCAACAGACAGTTTAAAATGTGTCATCAGATTAAAGAACAACAATTAATGGGAAAGAGGTTATACCTCTCTGGAAAGGGTCAGTTCTTTTGATCTGGTTTAGAGGCCCACAGGAAACAAAGGTTCCCAGATTCAGATCCTCTTCTGTAAATGCAGTGTGAGGGCAGAGAGCTGTAGAACTGCCAGCAGCTTCTAAGAGCCTTGTGCTTAGATACAGGAAGAAAAAGTTCTAACAGATTCAGTTTTGGGAGATGTTATGCGTGGTTTTGTTTCAGTCGCCTTTCTTGTGTCTGGTTGGCATATCAGTAAATAAACTTATTTTAGAACAGCTTGAGTTAAAGTTGATTTCAAGGTAACTGGCTAAAAAGGGAACTCCGTCCTTGCTATTGTAGCGGTCCTTACATTTGGCTTCAGGAACTGCCAGTAGCTGCCTTCGCTGAGCTGGATTGGCTGCCCTGGGAACTGCTCTTGCAGATGTACAGGTGGAGATAATATTTTCCAGAGGTCAATGTTGACAAAGTTGCCAAGTACTGTGGCTGCTAGAAGCTAGGGAGAATGCCTTGCTGTGATGATCAAGCAGGGAGTTATGAAATCTTTGGGATTAGTTTAATTAAAAAGATGTAAAGGTCTGGTAAGAAGTGCCGATGTTGAAGTTTTCTGTATATACTTAAAAAAAAAACCCAAACAAGCCCCCTGATTTTCTTCCTGAAATAGTGATTTAAGCTAAAGTAATCTCACACTGAACTGAGAATAAAGGCAGAGTAATAGGTGTGCACATGTTTGGATTTATGCTAAATTTACGCATGCACAACTGAGTTTTTTGCTTTGCCTTTTAGAATATTATTTTAAGATGCTTTTGGTAGCCTGGGATATTTTGCAGCTGTGTTTGATGTTAGTTCCTTGGCATACATCCATCCCTTTATTAAAAGATGACATAAATGGTGGGATAGTCCTAAAACCATATTGTACTGATAAAACATCCCATAAAGCTACATGACATTCTACCCTGGAAAGCAGAAAATTCAAGTAGAAGTGAAACAGGCTTACTTGGATTCAGGGTAACATTGTAGGCTGCTGTTACCCTTTCCAGTGTGTGAAGCCAGGAGATTTCAGGATGCTAGATTAAAAGCGGTTCATTAACCACAAGGCCCAAATTTTATAAGTGGAAAATGGGACTAATATTAGATCTGGCAGCTAAACCGAATAGTTTAGGTTCTAGGTTATGAGCTCCAGTGCTTTTATTAAGATCGATAACATAGGAGCACTTTGCAACTCTGTTCAGTGGAGACTGGAAAAAGCCTAAAATCATTAGGGTTGCCATAAATAACAGAATAGGAGACTCATAGAATGGTTTGGGTTGGAAGCAGCCTTAAAGATCATCTAGTTCCACCCCCCCTGCCATGGACAGGGACACCTTCCACTAGACCAGGTTGCTTAAAGCCCCATCCAGCCTGGGCTTGAACACTGCCAGGGATGGGGCATCTACAGCCTCTCTGGGCAACCTGTTCCAGTGCCTCACCACCCTCACAGTGAAGAACTTCTTCCTTACATCTCATCTAAATCCACCCTCTTTCAGTTTAAAGACATTACTCCTTGTCCTATCACTACATGCCCTTGTAAAAAGTTCCCCAGCTTTCTTGGGCCCCTCTTACCTCCAGGGCTTTATCCAAGCAGACACGCTACCAAGCAGATCCCTGAAAGGGCCAAAGTCTGCTCTCCTGAAGTCCAGAATAGCGAGCTTGCTGTGTGCCCTCTGTGGTCAATTGGTTGTATAGATAGCTTAAATAGCTCTTTGAATTCAGAATCGAGACAGCTGAAGTGACTATCAGGTTCATTAGCAGCATGTGGCCGTTTACTACTACAGTGGGAACTTGGATGTGAGCAATAGTGAATACAAACCAATCTTTACTCCCAGGTCAGAGATCCTGTGGACCGTGTCTTTTCAGTGTTTCCAGTTCTTTTTAAAAACCAAAGAGATGGGCTGGTGGAGGTTGCTGCTCCTTCAAGATGCAGGAGGCAGCGTTGCTTCATGCTCCTCTCAGAAGCAAGATGGTGTGACTGAGACCTCGGTGAGGGAGCAGATTTCGTTCCCCACATTCTCTCTGTGGAAACATGTAGCAGTGCCTTTGTCCCAGAGATGGAGCTTCTAGTGGACCTTGAAAGTCTGTCAGCTTGGGAAGGATCCTGCTCAGCTGCATTAACACAGACATCTTTCAGCAGCTATAATGAAACTAAGGAACTACCAACTTTACTGTCTGCAATGGATGCAGTTACTGTTACTTAGTAGCTTGGGTTGCAAAAGTCTTTTCTGGTTGCTATACTTCAAAGATAAATGTCTGTGTGGATTTTTTTCCTCTGATACGTGGAGGGAAAAAAAAGGGGAGGTGGAGGGGAGAAATATTTAAAAACTGGCAGAATGTTTCTGTTGGATGTTTTCCAAATGAAACTTCTTTTTCATTCAAGGTGGCAAGGTTTGTTGTAGGTAGAGAGAAGGATTAGAAAAATTCTGTTTTGATTGGACCAGAATTGATTTTTTTTTGTCAATGTTTTCCACTTTGCTCCTTTATCTAGCAAAACTTCTGCATAAAATGAAATGGGGCCTAACTACTGTCTCAGAATTTAATTCTAACATATACTAGCAAATTTGATAGATGTGACCAGATTCATGTGTTTATTGAGGCAGGCTTGACTGTAAATTCCTAGTGGCTAAAGAATAAAAGCATCTGACAGAGCAAACATCTGACATCTGGTACATTGTTAAAGCTACAAAATTGTTTCTATGGATCCAGCTTAGTAATGAATATAGTTTAATGAGCCATAGAATACTGCATTGTATAATATTAAAATGCATCTGCTTACATTTTATTTTACTATGTTACATAATAATATTTCAATTTGTCCTGTTGAAGTACATAACTATTTGCAGGTTTTCGGGAAAGTAAACAAGTAGTTTCAGAAGAAAGGACAAGAAATGCCTTATAATATTAAAACCCATATGCAGTGTAAACAATGGAAAAATTGGCCTCAGCCAGAATTCTTCCTTGACTTCTACAAAAACATTAACCATACCATGTTTTTGTGTGTGAAATGTAGCAGAATACAAGTCCAAGGCACAAGTTTTCCTAAGCCTTCTGTGTTATGTGGGTAAAGTGATTTTAAACATACAGTATGGAAATCACTGCAGTCTTTTTTATTTAAAAAAAATTGGATCTTGCCACACAGTATTTCATTAATGTAGTACTACTGCATAGCTTGTTCCTATGGAAGCAAGAAAATGCTAAATTTTTTTAAAAGTGCTAGATACCCGCCAGTGCCTCATGAATGTAACCACCAAGAAGCCTGTGATGAAAAACTCTAGAAATATTCCTTACAATAGATGGTGTAAATTTACTACTTTGATACATATATTTTGTTGTATTTGTTGAGAAAACACCACTGTCAGAGCTCTAAGTTTTGATGTCTTAGTTTGATCTAGTTGAATAGCAAAACCCAACCAAACAAAAAAACCTGAAGAAAGCAATTTAGCTTCTTACATGCTTCTATGTGGAAATGTTCTTTCAATGTTGTGAATGTACATACATGACATACAGTTATGTCCCTAAATAATGGCTAGAACACACCACTAATCAATCTGATAATTGGCAGTTGCAGTCAAATGTACAAACGTTATTCAACAGAATTTCACTCTAACTTCGTTTCATTACCTTGAATTATTTCAAGTTCTTACTGGGCAATCAACATATAGTGTAGGTGCATTTTTCAGGAGTACTATGACTCTACTGATCCTAAGGTGATATGCAAATAATGTCTGAGACCGCTTTTGACGTGATTTGAATTTTTACGTCAATTTCAGAAAGAGATTTTCTGCTTCTGTTGTCACATGTCCCCTTGGAATACTCTTGCCTCTAGAAAATATTTTAAGTCAGAATTTACTGTTTGCTGGCTGAAATTTTTCACCTATAAAATCTATAATCTGATTGTATTATTTTTCATGAGAACACAAAATCTTTATAGGCTCAGATCAAAGTACTATGTGGCTTGAAGTATATATCTAGGGGAAGGTACAAGAACAGAACATATCTGTAGTGATACTTTAACACTCTTTCGGTAAACAACTTACTGTGGAGAGATTTCCTGAGTCAAAGGTGATCTCTTTAAGTTTAGTAATGCTTTGCAATTTTTTTTTACCCATGAATGTGTCAGTCTCCTCTTTTACCATCTCTAGCACTCCAGAGCGAGGAGTTCCACAGCTTACCCATGGGCTCTGTGAAGAGCCATTTTCTTCAGTTTATTCTGAAAATTCACCTTGCAGGCATACAGTGATGCTTCTAGCCCAGCTCTCTGTGATCTGTAATTCAGGCACCACATGACATTTTTGCATCAAAACGCCCTTGACTGATTTCTTTTAAGTGAATTTGCATAACTACTTTTCTTAATCAAAGTTTGGAAATTCTACTTTACTGCACTTTCAATATTTACAAGCAAGATTTGTGATCCTGAAATTAATAGTCTCATCTAAACCATTTTGGTTTTTTACTGCCTTGGTGTTCAATTACACTGTGATCTGATCCATTTGCTCTGAAACTGCTAGCTGCTGGGGAACTCTGATGCTTCTGAGATTCCCTGCTGAGTGACAGTGAGGTCTTATTCCTATCCACTTGCAGCTGAAGCATCTGGAGTGTTAAGCAGTAAGTACAGCATCCAATTCCTCCCATTCCTTGTTGTAAAACAAACAGAGAATACTCCCCATAGAATGGTTCTTTTTCATTCTACCAAATCAAAGCAATACTGAGAACACACTCCTTGGTGGAAATCACAAATAGAGTCAGTAAACATAAAATATTAACATAAGCAATAATGTACCCCAGGCACATATAGCCATTATGACCTTGTTGTTTTTTAAGGTGTCAACTTCATGGTGCAGCTTTCTGTGTTTTCATAAAGCTGGCCATAAAGGGAAACCAGCCAAATCTGGCGATTTGTAATGGTGAGACTCACAAAGTATATTAGAGCACTGTAAGAAGGATTGTTCTCTGCACATATTGGTATCTCTGCTTTGGGAATTTCACTGCATGAAATTATTGCATAAATTATCTGAACTTATGAGACTTGAGATAGTATGAGTTTCTTTTAAGAGAAGCTGTGGCAAGGAGTGACTTGTTTGGGCGTATGTTTGTATTTATGTGTATATATTTTAATTCTGAGTCATATGGTTATAAAAGATTCAGTTCTCTAGCATGATCAGAAGTACATGAGGTTCAACCAAATTAGAAAAGTCATTTCTCTCATCCTGTTGTCACTGTAGTATTTATAATCAAATTTTTGCTCATATATCTTTGATACTCAGCCTACACACTCTAGTTTATAGCTTTAATCTATTTTTGCCATTTGGTACAGTAGTACAATTGCATCCTTGAATATTGACTTCAGGCAATGTGTACTTGTATCAGCTTCTCATACCTCCTTCTTCCTGATCATGTGCATCTACCTCCGAGGTCAGAATCTTGACAGTATGGCACAAAACTGAAATTTGCTTTAGCTCCTGATCGTGTTGCTTTGTCCAATATAGGCTCAGTCATTCTGAAATTGTTTGGTTCTTGCATGTGAATTATGGCTCTTTGTATCTGCCTGTTTTTTTAGGGAATCGGAGTACCCATACTGTGTAGAGCCATATGATGCAGAATTTTCAAACCTCACCTGTGCTCTGACCCATTACTGTTGCTTTTAAAATGAAACTAAGTTTGAGGACTTAGTTTCTTCTTTCCTTTCCCTCCATTTCCTATATTATTTTGGCAGGAACTTTGGGCCAGATAATGTTCAGTCAAGCACTAATGACAACATCAGAATGAGCTGAGATTTTAGGAGGAGGTCAGGTGCCAACTTCCATTCATAACTTACTTCCATCCCAAACAACTGTAGATATGGCAGGAAGGGGATAAAGTTAAGTGAAGTTAAGTACTTTTCTGCAATAAGTACTGACTAAAAGAAGAACAAAACCCTTTGGATTTATGCCAGTGGTGAAGAAGTGGCCAATATCTGACTTGTAGGAAATAGCTCACAAAATCCTACTTGTTGCTGCCCCAGGCTGGTTACAGGATGGCAGATGTTAAAACTGCAACAACATTGTTATGGAAAATAAAGCTACATTAGGTAACTTTTAAAAGGTTCTAAAGTTTTATTACGTATGATTTTTTTCTCTTTTTTTTTCCTGCAAAATATATACACAAGAATCATAGCGCTGCAAGAACCTATTTTGCAGGCAAGAGTATATGAAAAATAGGACCAATAAAATTCAAAACCCCATAGTAAAAAAATAAACTTCTGAAAGATCATTTTTCTATAAAATATGTAGTATGTGTAGAAGTCTTGGTGCTGTGGTTATATAAATGTTATACAGGCACTTAGGAATACTTTTATTAATAGTTCTGATCAGTTACAGGTTGTGTGTACCTCTCTTCCACATCACATGGCAAAATCACTGTTTCTCTTGACGTATGTTCTCTTCTTACCTGGCTCACAGATGATCCTTGCAAGCCACCCCTTTGGCCAGGTGAGATGTAAAGAAATGAGCCAAGGATTTTGGTTTACAAATGTAAAAATGTGACTGGAAGATGATTGCCTCTGTGGACTGATAGGTATATGCTTTGCTGTAGTTTAGCTCTTATCTGAAACGTTATTGCATTTCAAGGCACTTTTGGGGGACCTGAATTTGTTCATTTGTTTGGGAATTCTGTGCTCTAAAGGGTAAAGAAGAGAAGGAAAGTTTGGTCAAGATATTAGGAAAGCGGTAAGTATGTTATATACCAAAAGTACAAACAAAATAATTTCTGTAGTTAACTAGCTGAGAGAATTCTTTTAAATGATGTTACCTATTTAGGGCAGCAGGAATTTACACTGGTTTTCCAATGTGCCATGCGCTGTGAAAAGATCTAAAGTTTAGAACAGGAATATTCCCTGTTGATGTCAGTAAATGATGCTGGGAAACAGACAGTGAGAGAAGAAAAATGTCGGGAGAGATGGGGAAAAAAGAACAACAAAACCAGTTTCTGGTCTTTTTTTGAACATAGTTTGGACTAACTCCATTTACTAAGTCTTCTCCCAAAGGACTTCCTTCTGTAAAAAATTCAGAACTGACTGTGTTCAGAGCAATCCATGCTGAGACACCCTCAAAGTATTTCTGTAGTATTCTATTGTTTTAGAGGAAAGGTAGGATGCTATTTTTTTGCTTTTTACTGTCCCTTTACAATACTGTGCCTCATCTTCTCTGCTGGGAATTCTCCCGATACACATGAAATCAGACCAAAGTAAAGACTACTAGAAAACTGTGTGCATTTACCACCTTCTTCACTATGTGATCATGTCACGTGAAGGGAAAACACAAGTGTGTCAGTGCAGTTCACTGCTCATTTGCTGGTATGTGTTTGGGAATTACTGCAGTGGGAATAATTGCAAAGTGCTTCATGTCTTGAACCCCAGCGTGGTGGTTTTTTGTGTGTTTCTGTGGGTTGTTTTTTTTTTCCCCTCAACTTACCTGCTGATGAAAGCGAGCAAAGAAATAGAAGGGCTGAAAACAATGGTCATTGACACACAGTGGTACAGCAAGAGAAAGAAGAGGGAGTAATTGCATGTATAAACTCCAAATGCCCAGCAGAACTCAGAAAAGTCAATGGTAACAGGTTTCAAAAGGCTACAAAGGCAAACAAAAATGCAGTGGATTGCCCTTCAGAAACTGTGTGAGGGAAGAATAATACAATCTCAACCACTTTCAAGAAATTTCAAATTCTAGCCATATTGAAAATGGCCAGTCACTTGTCCTCACTTGGTCTTTACCTTTTGGTAGTTCATGAACAGTTTTAATTGACTCCTCTCTGCATTAGTCACCACGTCACTGCAGAGAACACACATCCCCACTGGCCCTGCTTGAAATGAGCTGTGTAAATCAAAAATACCATGCCATTTCATAACCATCATGGCACTTTTAAAAAGTTAAACCTGAAAATGTGCACAGTATCAATTTCTGATTCATATTAAAGCCACTGGGCTAATTAGAGCAATGCATATGCAAATGTAATTAGAGAGGACATGCATGCAAATAATTTAAAATTCATCTTGATAAATATTTCACTAATTCCATAACAAGGATGACATTTGATCAGGAAGCAATTGCTTACAGCTGCTTTTAATTGAAATGCCGCAAACATTTTAAGAGTGTCTTGGTTGTGTTTAAGTTCTGATCTCAAGGCAAAGAGGATGAGTGTGAAGTTTAGTCCTTCTTTAAAAATAACAATGATTAGAAATTAGTTTTAAATGTGCACAGTTTGACACTGGTTTTGAAGATTTCCACTGCTACCCAGTTGCCAGGAGTTTTAAAAGACTGTGTGCAGCCTCTGTGTGACCGGACAGAGAGCAGAGAGCTGTGTGTGATATAACAATGGTAAAATCAACAGGAGTCTGATTATGACAGCCTGAAGCTGTTTGTAATTATAATGCTTAATTAGGTGAGACACAAACAAGGAGAGAGTTCTTTTGGTCAACGTTCTCTACAGTACTGTGTTCTGATGGGAAATAAAAACTGTATACTGACCAAGTAATCAAAACAAAGTTTTAAACTGTTCATAGCCTTTGGCGAAATTAAACTTTGTAATTGTGACATTTTATGAGAAGCTCTGACAAAATTTTACCCTTTTTTAAATTAAAATCTACCTGTAAAGAGCAACTCTTCTTGAGAATAGTCAGATGCACTCCTTCCCAAGCCACACTTTTTCTGTTTGAAAACTGAAACATGTTGCTATGGAAAAGCTGTCTGGTTATTTATTTAGTTGTATATGGCGTCTTTTAATTGTAATCTCTTGGTTAGGCAAGGTATTTAATTGATTTCATTGCACTGCAGTCTTCCCTAATGGTGAAAGCAGGCAGTTGCAGTGCAGGTATCCCAGCCAAAATCACCCAGGGACATGCTGGGCAGGTCTTAACCTGTGGGTATCCACAGAGCTGGGAGCTCTGCAGAGAGCTGTGCTATTGCTTTACAGTAGAACTGCAGACAACTTAGCGATGAGAAGCTGTAAGATGGCTCTGGGAATATGTATCATCATAGCTTTGTTCTCTAAACCTTTGTTTGCTGAGCTGTTGTTTGGAACTTTCTTACCATAAAAATGGATGCTCCAGGTTGGACTGGTGTCCTCTCTTGGTATCTCATCCCCCACAGCAGCAAATATGTAAGAAGGAGAATAAAAAAGGAAAAACCTTTAGTAATATTTCCCCCAGAAGACATCTGCAGCCTCCAGCAATTTTGTTCCTTGAAGGGCATTTTGAGCCAGTTGTATCTTATGTGTAACTGCTCTTGAGGTATTTTTCCATCTTTTACCTATTTTCCTCTCAACTGCATTCATTGTGCTGTCCCAGTGGCACTCCAACAACGTGAGTCTCTATTTTTGTGGTGGAAACAACTCTTTTACCTTGAGATGCTCTCAGTAATGTGCAGTTTTGATGGGAGAATTTCACATAGTCCTACCAGAGGATCAGATTGCCAAACATAATGTGAATCCACTGACATGATGCAAGCTCTGTACGCTTTACTTTATGTACACTGCATATTGGATGCACACTACGTTTTTGACTCTGGTGACAAAAATGAAGAGTTAAAATAAGACTCATGTATATGTTTTGGGTGCAGAGGAAGATAAGATTCTTCTACTACAAGATAACAGTTACTGGTTTTTGTGGGTTTTTGTTTCTTTGTTTGTTTTAAATGTGGGACATCACTTTATTGCTACATAGAGACGAAGGTGACATTTTTTGATTGAAATGTTTTTGCCAGAAATGCAGTGTGACTTACAATTTTTCTGCAAACTGTTGTCAAGGTGCTTTATTTTAAACAGGGGAACATGTGAAAATTCCACAAAACTTCTAAAGGAAATTGTCACTTAAAAGTATCTGAGTTTAAAAAATGAATACCAGTGCACTTGAAACCAAGGAAATATTTTGCTGGAGCTGACATTTCTTCAGCTATAGAGGGAGGAAAAAAAAACCAGTTTCATTGGTTTTGTGCTGTAATGATCACTGCTCACTGATACCTGTACTGAAAGCACAACAGTGGCTGGTATGTAAAGTAGAAATTGTAAAAGCACTGCAAAAAAAAAAAAAATACTGGAAAATTGTGGTATTTTCTCATTCTGGGCTTCAGTCTGTTTGTCAGACTCAAGTAACAAAATATTTTATTAAACTAAGAATTAATTCAATCATTTATCTTAAGTCTCAGAGAATAGTTCATTATTATTTGTAATTGTGCAGCCATTACAACTGTAGAGTAAGTTAATAAAAATGACTTACAGTGCTGAGTATGAATTTTTGACTAACAAGTTATAATGCTCATTTCTGTGCTTCGGGGATTGTTTCTTCTTTAATGCAATTAGCATTTTTATGCTGAAGGAGGCATGTTCTTACTCAAGCCATAAATTATTAAGCAACACTAAATAAAAAACCTGAAGTACGCATGTATGCATTTCTTTATGTTTCTTCAGGCAATTAATTTTTAATTTAACAATGTCATATATTGGCAGTTACTTTTAGCACAGTAAGGTTCTTTTATCCATTTTATTGTCATTTATGAAATCAACTGTAGGCTACATACACAAGCAAGTGCCCTTCGAGCCAGAGTGTTGAATTGAATTATTTTACATTTCTGTATGCTTTCCAGAAAATAAGCATAAAATGGAGTGATAAACCTGACTCAGAATAAATCATGTTAAAATGAGGAAGCAGAATGTATTGAAAGATTATTTAATAGAGTTCCTAAGTATCAGTCTTGGAACCAATATTGTTTAATGTTTTCAGTAATAGCTTTGGCACAAAAAGTGTAGTATTCTGTTGAAATTTACTAAAGATTCAAAGTTAGGTTGCATCGTCAACAGAGGAGATGGAATGAATTGCTGGGCAGAAAGTGTGGAATGATATTGAGGGTGGAATTTTTTTTTAAGACGCCCCCCCCCCCCCCCCCCCCAAAAAAAAGAGTTTAAATTCCATAGTACACAATATAAAATAATGCACTTGGGGAACAAAACAAAGATATTCCACATTAGTCTAACTGCCTATCCTTTAAGGGAAAGAAATAATTTGATCCAGGCATGACTGTGAGTTGCCAATGTGAGGCAACTGGGGGGAAAAAGGGAAATTCAGTTGCAGATTGCATCATTCAAGATCCTTCCAGTAGAACTACTGGAGTGCTAGACCCCCGTGCAAATCCCTGTTACTCTATAGGGGTTTGTATACATTCTAGTCTGTAGGGGGTTTTATACTCTTGATTCAGAAACATGAATTATTACAGATGAGGACTGAATTTGACACTGATTTTGAATATTTTATATCACAGCATTTGCAATTTCTTTTTTTGTATGTTAAGTCATGTTAGATGCTAGTGGAGCACTTTAATAGTTAAATCCTTAGAATTCATACTTATATATGAGAAATAAAAGTGACCTGGAGTGCTTTGACTTTGGGATGAATAGTTTCTCATGCTTTCTTTGATTGTTTTCCTTTCTGAAAATCACTGAGCATTTCATGATTTCAGAATACATAAATTGAAGAAATATAAAATCATAAATCATGTCACTTCTGAAAATTTGTACTTAACAATTAGTCTATTTTTTATGTCTATTGGATGATAAATATACTTCATTCCTTTGCCCTTGAGAGTGATGTCTTACTGTTCTGGTTTTGGCTGGCTTAGAGTTAATTTTCTTTCTAGCAGCTGGTATAGTGTTGTGTCTTGGATTCAGTATGAGAATGTTGACAACAAACTGATGTTTTCAGTTGTTGCTAAGTAGTGTTTAGACTAAGTCAAGGATTTTTCAGCTTCTCATGCCCAGCCAGCAAGAAGGCTGGAGGGGCACAAGAAGTTGGGAGGGGACACAGCCAGGACAGCTGACCCAAAGTGGCCAAAGGGGTATTCCACACCATGTGATGTCATGCCTAGTATATAAGCTGGGGGGAGTTGGCCTGGGTGGGATCGCTGCTTGGGAACTAACTGGGCATCGGTCAGCGAGTGCTGAGCAATTGCATTGTGCATCACTGGTTTTGTATATTCCAATTTTTTATTATTATTATTATTATTGTCATATTATTATTATTGTTATCATCATCATCATCATTGTTATTTTCTTCCTTTCTGTTCTAGTAAACTGTTCTTATCTCAGCCCACGAGTTTTACTCTCCCCCCCCCAGTTGTCTCCCTATCCCACTGGGTGGGGGGGGGAAGTGAGTGGGCAGCTGCATGGTGCCTAGTTGCTGGCTTGTGTTAAACCATGACATTTACTAATGTTAATTTTAACATTATAGATAATTTTCATTATAAATATTTCTATGACATTATATAATAGCTTTCCTTTTATGTAAAAAGGACTAAAAGTACTCATTGTAAATGCAAACACATATCTTAATATTTTGGTTATCTCAAAAGGAATAAATCTATTCACTGTAAATATAAACATAATTTTAAATATGTAGTATTTTTAGATGTCAAACTGGAGCATTAAGCAGTGGAATAGTCACAAGTGGGGATTTACAGACATTAACATCTGCTGTGTTATTTGAATGCTATGGAAATACACTGCAGAGTGCAAATAGAAATTGCACATTAGTGGAAGAGATCCAGATTGAGTCTGTTTATTAATATATACCAACCCTATGTTTTGTACAAAAGTTGAGTACTGAGAAGTCCTTATACATCACCATTTCCATATGAGTGAAAGTAGTTGCAGCCCATGTTGACCTTACTGTTCCTCAAGCCCTGTCATAGATAGCTTTCAGGAATGATTGAATTTTTGTCGCTTGACTTGCCAGTCATGAAACTTAGTGAGCATGGTGCATGTTCAGAGGAAGGACAATGACAAGGGGAAAGGTGAAAGTCTTCTAGAGACCAGACACATGTCCAAACATATTCTACTTCAAAAAAGGAAGAGGAGGCTTGCTATGGCCTAGGATCTATCCCAAAAGTGAGGCCCTCTCATGTCACTTTAGAGCAGAAGCCACACTGTCCAAGTCTTTCCTGGGCCTCTTTCTTCTTCAGTGCCACAATATTTCCCTCACTGTATAAGGCTGAAATAGAGATTTTGTTTGTTCCTTTCTTTCTTTTTAATGCTCTTTTATTCATGATAGGCCCATTGTGGGTAGACAGATGACTTAGTCTCATAAGTAGCAAACTGGAGTGCTATTGCCATATCATCTTTTTTGTTTCGAACTATTGACCTATCTGACAAATATTTACATGTTTATAAATGCACTGCTTTAAGATACAGGATTTTTCAAAGATTTTTACTCTCCAAGATTTTTACTCTCCAAGGCCCTTGGGCATGTATTTCTACTTTTGCGTTTCCAGGTTGTTAAAACGGAATGTTTTAGTTTAAACCACATGATTTTGTAAATAAATAAGATGTGATCAGTGGATGAGTTAGTCATGTTATGTTCCCTTTGGACTTGCTGGAGATCTAGTCTATAAACTCAGTGAAAACGAGGATTTAATTAGCATCACCCTAAAGGAGAAGTTTCCGTGTGATCAGCTACATAATGTTCTAAAAATGCCTGTGTTTCTTCATTGACTATAAACAGAGCTAGGGACATCCATATTGGTTCAGTGAACTAATTCATTAATTTTCTTAGTTTACCACAAAATGGGTAAAATCATAGGGAATGGTTTAGATGTATCTTGCCTTGTCATACTTACAGCTTTCATAACAAAAATTTCTGTTGGTGAGAATGGGATCAGGAATTCACTCCATATGTGTCTATATTATTGCTAGTGTTTTGTTAAAGAGACTCTGGGTAAGCCATTATGCCATAAATGCCAAATGTTCGTCATGGTCTATGAGAGATTAATTAATGAGATCATAAAGGATAAATACTGCCAATCCAAGGAACATGGCTCTATCATTCGTAATACAGGAAAAACTAATGGAAGTTAATTTTTTCCCAACTACCTCAGCTGGTCTAAGAGAACTTGGCCTCCTGAATACCAGTACCTCAGGTTTCATCTATTACCCGTCCTGTGATCTGTGAGTTCAGGAAAGCTTATCTGAAATAAAAATATAAACTGTTTTTAAACATTTGCTAAGATGAAGTTTTGATTCTATAAAATCGATACAATATTTTTAATTACTCTTACTGAAATTATTACATTCTTGACAACCCTCTACAATGTTCAGTGCTCAATAAATATGCTATTTCTCTATGGCTCAAAAGTTTTTAATGATTTGTAGAAAACTGAAAGCCTCATTTGTAGTTTGAAGTCTTTTACTTCAATACAGTTGGCTTTTAATCTAGAGATAAAGGGATCACCAAAACAGGCATTGATTTTATTAATATTTTTCAATATTAGCAATTCTGTGTCCATTATTGTCAACCGGAAGAATCCAATCATAAGAATATTGTTTTAACTCAACTTTGTTCCCCCAATAACAGTTTAAAACAAAAATAGTGTTATCAGTAGGACATCAAAGAACTGAAATTTTTTGCTACCTCGGAGATATGCAGCAAATCAGCTTAATTCCTAATACAATGTGTGCTTAGTGAGATCCTTCTATAGTGGAAGGCTTTTTTCCCACATCTGTAAAGATTCTTCCTGCCAGCTAGGATCTTTGCAGCTCTAAACCACAACTCTTTAGCAGCAATCTGAAAATACACTTGAAGCATATGGATGTTGAAGTATGAGGTATGGGCCATCTGGTCATCATATGTCTACTTTGCGTGCTTGGATTGGTTTGTCAAGGGTCTCAGAACTGTTTCTGAAGGATTATTAAACAAGACAGAAGATTGCTGCAAAGCAGTGAAAGGTTTGGAGCCCCTTTGGCATGTTTTTCTTTAGTCTTAAGCTGTAATGTGAAATGAATATGCTTACCAAATATGTCTACAATCTCCTGCTGGATGGGTTCAGAACCATGTCCTCCTGTTTTGTTGGCTCAGATGTTCCTCAAACAAGACTAACTTGCAGGACTTACCAGAGGGTGCGTGTCGACATTCCTGGTGCGTAGTTGTGCTTACACATCTGTGGCCCTGCTGGCACAGACATGGGGAGAAAACTACAGCTTGGATTCTGAGATAGTCCGCGAGCAGTGCCTGCTGCACCTCCTCTGGCCCTACCTCCAAGTTTGTGCACTGTATATCTGCTGCACTTGGACATTTTATATAACTGTTCATGAAGTTCTTGCCTGCTCTGTGTATTCAGTGACAATTTCATTTCTGTGGCAGTGGTATTCAATTTACTTCAGCTTTTTCATGGTCGAAGTATTTTAAATGGGAAGAAAGAAAATACCCCTCTGCCTCAGGTAGGCAAAATTCTGCCTCTTGGCACTTAACATGAGGTTTAAAACATCCAACAATTATTTTTAACTGTGATGAAAGGATGTTTAGGCCTATAGTTGTCTATTCTTTTTCTTTTCATTCCTTATTTTTTCCTGTACGGAAGGGAGGAAGTTTGATTTTAGATACTGTACAATAGATTTCTTCCAGAAAAAAATGTTTTTCTTCCTATGCTGTACTGAAATTTTTAGTGCTGTAATGAATTGCACACAGTATTATAGATCATTGAAGTCTTTGTGGAGAATGCTGTCTTAAGAGGAGACATGTACCTGTCAAGATCCATGTAATCACCCACATTTTCTGGTATTTATTAAACTGGAAAGTTGATCAACAAGCAGAAAATTGCTTGGAATATTAATGAGAGCAGTAGAAGTATGCCACATTCATATGGAAAGGTTTTAAATATTTTCCAGTCAAAGCTCCATGACCAGTACACCGGTAGTGATGTACAATTTCTCAGGAAAACACTTTATCTACTCATATTGATATGTGTCAGTAATACAATTGTGTTAACTGGTTAACAGGAAATATGATGCTGAAAAATTGTATAAACTATCATTGAGTACTATTATTGAGAATTTTATATAACTTTTTTTTGTGTGCACCTTTTTCTTGCATGAGTGGTTCCCTTTTTACCAAAAGTATGTTCTACCAAATTTTGCCTAAAAAAAAAAAAAAAAGGCAAAATTAAGCTCTCAGTTCTCTTGTGTGGTGTAATTTTGCATATATATACACATGTTTCTTTACGCTTCTGAACAACATAGACATTGTGAAGAAAAACCTCCGAGTGTAGATGCAGGATGAATTCTGTTTCCTCTCAAGCTGGTTTTGATCACCTATATATAACTCTTAAAGCAAAGTATCAGAGAAATTTTCAGGCCCTTCTTTCTCTGGCCCATTTTTGAGAACTAAACTGACGCTGTGGTGGCAAGTACCAGTCCCGTCATGGGCAGCGTGTGTGGGGCCATGCTTCATCCTCTCCTCACCCTACGGTCACATACAGAATACTGTGATGGTCAGAGCTGAAATAAGTACCCCAGTCTTGGTCCACTGCAGTAAAGGCAAGAGGTTTGCTGGAAATGTTTTGTGGTTCAAATCCAGGCTGGCATGCTATCATGGAATAGCATGTATTCCATGCAATAATGGAGACACCAAGTACCAAGCCTCAAAGTTTACATAAAAAACCCCTAGTGATAGATGCTTGAAAATGAATAGATTTTGTGGAAAGCAATGTCTTATGAGATTATTACTGTTTGTCTGCTGAGCCAAACAGTTTTTTATCTCATTCTGTATATTGCTCTGCTAAGATTTCAGAGGTCTGTGTCAGGACAAGTCCTCTGCCATGGACATTTTTGTGTGAGGTCTTGCATTTTTTGCAACTTCCTGGAGGTTCAGGACTGCTTTTTTTTGTGTTATACCTGTATCTTTCTATGCTAAACCAGTCCTTGCCTTTTAATAATGTGGTTGGGTTCTGATCAAATACTACACCAGCCACAAAGCCAGCAGGTTTTCTCCTCCCCATTTGCTCTTTGAACTTGACTTCAGCTCAGCTAAAACATAAGCTTGCAAAAGCCATGCTGCTGCGTCCTGCTCCAGAGTGTATGCCTTTGTGGCTTTTGGTTCCTGCACCCTGCCTGTTTGAGTGTTGGTATTTGCACAGGTATCGCTCTGCTATCTGCATTGGCGAAGGTTCTGCTGTTTCAGGAAGGGAGGTGGGTGTTGGAGGTTGGCGTGACCTAGTCTCCTGTGCCACCAAGCTGGCACCTCTAATGTGGGTGCTGCCAGGCTCTTATAGAAAAAATATTCCTTGCTGTTCTCTTCAGGTTTCTCTGAGTTTGCCTCATTTTATAGAGAAAAAAGTATTTATGCTGCTGAAAGTACATTAAAAGCATTAATGATATTTGTGCCTGAAATGATGAGATCATCACTGAGGCAAAGCCATCATGTGCTGATTATACAGTAACCAAAACCAAAAAGAAAACCAGCTTGCATTTCTGAAGTGAGGGCAATCTTTCCCTATGAGAATATTTATATGTATTCATGTGAAATAGACTACCTAATTTATTAAGTGTTCTCTCATATTCAGATTAGTTTTTTCAAATACTTGTTGTTTTTCTCTGAAATCTAAGATGATTCTGCTGATTTAGATGAACGACGTTCTCTATTGTAAGAGCCAATACAAAATATACGGATGGCTTCACATAAATATTTATCTGTTGCTCTTGTAGTTGAACACAATTACATCACATATGTATCTGAAAACCAATAGATACACCTCTATGCACATTTGGTGATTTCTTTGAAAAAGGAGGCTAGAGAACTTTTTAAATAGAATTATTTTAATATCAGAGTGATCTGAAGGAACAAGGGAAGATGAGGTAATTTAGAAATCTGTTAGATTATTTTATTTTTAATATTTTAGGCAATCCTCATTATTCTAGTGCATTCTCAACAAAAAGGTGTTCACTGATGTTGTTTCCCATGAAAAAAGCATAAGATTTTTATTCTTTTCTAGTCTATTTCAAATCACATTACCCACAGAGTAACGAGTGGTAGAGGAGAAGCTAATGGCTGTTTCCTTGGCTTGTATGGAAGGAATCTGAGTTCTTATGAGAGTCTCTTGGGAAAGGTTTACTGCATTCAAATGTTAAATAGAATCACTTCAGAAGTGTTGAGCTTTTTTCTAATCTCACAAATTCGGGTTGTATTTCATTGTTTAGTTTCATACTGTATGCTTTTTCTTTTTTTTTTTTTATGAGGAATATGGCATATTGCAGTGGAATTAATAATTGATTTTTACTTATGTTTCTATTATTGATGTAAACAGTACAGTTTTCGATAAGCCACATAAGTTCTACTTGAATTACATTATAGTTGATTACAATTAGGGACTGCTGATTTTTTTGGTGCTGTTGATGTTACAACAAAACACTGCATTTTGTAGGGAAATGATTTTTTTCAGAAAATACAACTGAACAATGGGTTTGAGAATTGAGAAATGAGTTTGATTCCTGAAAATACTTATTTAACATAATTCTGAATTTCACTTTTCCTGTGGTATTTAAAATACTTATTTTAAATTTCATTGATTTCAGATTAAAAATGCAGTACTGCTACTTCTTTATGGTATTACAGTTTAGCATAGTAAACCTGGGATTCCTAGGTATGACTATATTTTTAAATTTTTTTATTTGTCAAGTTAGTAGCAACAAGTACAAGGTAAGATTTATTTTTTTGTTGTTATGTTAAACTAATGCTTCATAGTACCTAGCTGTCACAGTGTGGGAACATCTTAAATTCATAGTTTAACAGCTAGTATACAAAAACTAATTTATAATCTGACCAAAGAACAAGGGAAGACTTTTTGATTGTGCAGAGAAGTTTGAGATGTGATAGCCTTTCCTGTGATTACAACCAACCCTTGAAAATATCCTGGCAAACTGTGAAGACCTTTTTAATCATGTTGGAAGTGAACAGAATAGTTTGTTATACATGAAGTCCTAGTTATATTCTTAAAGTTCAGTTCTGCAGCATTTTTTCTCTTCAGTCCTGCTAAGGACTATACTTGTTAATATGTGGCTAAAACAAAAAGAGATACAATTGCATGCAAACTATTTTCCTTTCTCTTTCATCTTACCTTATTGTCTTTGCCTTTTTCATAAGTGAACACTACCCCCGACACCAAACACTTCAAGGAGTGCAAATTACAGTTGTGCTTTATGTAAAGGCTTGTCCCCATTCCCTGTCTTCAGACCTAAATTGCTAAAACTTTAGAGGTTTATAGTTAGACCATTTCCACAAACAACACATCATAATATTTTCTTGTGTATTTAAGTGCTTTTCAAAGGGATGCGTAAGCATGAGTGAAATGAGATTATAATAGCAAAAACCTGTAGGCTGAAATACTGCTTTCTTGATTCCTTTCAGGTTTTCACTGAATAAAGATTTTTTTTTTTTCCTATAATTTTAGTTTATAACTAAAGTTCATCCACTGGAGTTAAATGTGATGCTGATTGCTGAAGTGTCTTAGTCCCCAAGCATATTGTCAGTATTAACCTCGCACCTTCAATAACTTAAGATAGTCCTGCTTGTAAGTCTGCTTTCTCTCATGATGCTGTACTGCCCCAGGCTAACAGCTGCACTTAGCTAAGGCATGGATCGAAATCCTCTTCACTGAGTCCAGAGGGGCAACACAAACATTTTCCATGAAGAGATTTAATTTACCAATCTATTCCCCCTGAAAATTCCTCATAGCTTGTATTTCTTTCCTTGCCTCAAGGAAGAGAATCCCCATTTGTCCGTGCAGAAAAATCACTTTTCTCCTTCCCTGCTGATTTGACCATTTCTCAAGGCTGTAGCTCCTCTTTTGTCCTGGGCTGCGTTAGCCATGGACAAGCAATCTCCTGACCTTTCCCTGTGGTGATGTCCTTACAGGGTAGCCAGCTGCCTGTTCTCCTGCCTTGCTACTTTTGCTCTCTTCTGTATACCCAATCAAGAAATTCATGAAAGGATGCTTCTAGAAGCAGTAGGAAAGTAAATACTTTTAGAAGACAACCTGCTGCCTTTTTATAATATTTCTCCCACTCTTGGCAGTAAGCTTTAACATTGACAGTACTAGCCTATTTATGGCTCGTGCTTCCAGCTAAAAATGGTTTCAGTTCAAGGCTAATGGGTAGTGATAATGCAATGGGTTTTCCAAATTCTGCTGCAGTATGAAGCTTCTCCTTATGTACCTTGAGGTGTAATGCCACCACCTAATGATACTGGAACAAGAAGCCAACTAGTTTCCTTGAAAAGGCTGGAAGCATTCTAGAAATTGGAAGGGTTGCATAGAGACATTAATATTTTATTTCCTATTCTTTTCTCGTACCTTTCTATGTATGAATTAAAAGCTTGAGGGAGCTGGGAGTTGCTGGAGTAATGGATAAGCAGAGATTATTTGATACTTGTTCATGCTTAAGGTCTGCTCTCATACTGCAGGTGGTTTCTTGTTTACAGTTATCAGCCTCACAAAGTATTAGATTTAAGGAAAAAAAAAAAAGGAGGAAGTAACTCTAAATTGCAAAAAAGAACCATTTAAGTTCCATTAGTGACATTAGATCAGGCGCACTATGCTGCCTGTGATTACTTTTTTAAATGTAAATGTCTTAAAAGCAGGAACATAAAGAGATACTAAACCGCATCTATAACCAGAAAATGAAGACTGAAGATGGGTATTATTTCAAGTGCTTTAAGTGTTTAAAAAAAAAATAAAAATCCAAACCATAGAGTAAATAGATAAATTGTTACTGCATGGCCATCTCCCACACTGGGCAAAATCTTCCCTACTTTAAATGTTAGGCCACAGAAATGTGTTAAAATATATGGGAGAAGAAAAACAAAGGCCATGGAATATGTACTTTTCTCCTTTATTTTTATAATGTAATTGTATCCTGAAAGGGGGGGAAAAAAAAAATCTTTCCTATGATACTAGAACTCATCTGTCTTATAGCATAGGAGTTATAACACATTATTACTAGATAGTGGTACAGTATTTTTTTTTTAAAAAAAGCTTCATATGCTTGCAAATCAATAGATTGTTTGGAAAGATACTATTACTAAGAAATAGAAAATAAGTTAATTCACTTTGCGGTAGCTTTTACCTTTATATGAGTGACTGAAAGGCACTATTTTTTTCCAAGGCCTGTAAGCTTTACATAGCAACAAGAAGCTAAATGCAAATGTTTTAAAAATATATTTTTAAATTTTTTAGATTTTTAGCTTGACAGGTGTAAGATAATAGCAGCAAGTTATTTGAATAGCAATAGTTCTGTTACTTTATTTCTGAGATAAGCAGAAAGTACATTTATAGAGCTGTATACAAGGAAGTAAAAATTTTCAGTAATCATAATTTTTTATATAATTTTGTTTTCACCGGGCCATAAAAATACTGTTTTGAGTATTGGAGTTTCATTTTAAATGGGCTTGAAAATTTTCCCATTCATATAGATAATAGTATAAGTTTTATCCAGGAATTTTTGGAATTATGCTTAGTGCTTTTTCCTAATCACAAGGCTTGAGTCGTTTCTCTGGTTTGAAATGCCTTATAATTTGAAAGTGTTAGTAACAACCAGTTTTGTCAGCCATATTTAGAAATGTGAAACTTAAAAATAATTGTTGGGAGAACAATGTTTCTCCCAAACTTGTCTAATCCATCAATTGCTGAAGCTTCATTCAGACATCTGGCTCTGTAAAACAGAATATTTCAGGTTTCCCAACATATGCAATGGGTTTGATGAGGTCTTTACTTTAGTGGGTTTTTTCTTTGTTTGTTTTTTTTTTTTAATCCTTTTTCTCCTATACAGTTCTGTTTTGAGTAGGTTTTGTAAGGGTTTGAGTGACAGGGAAAAGGAAGAGTGAGGTAAAGAAAAGAGAGGGGAAATACTTAGGGAGATACACTGTGCTAGTTTCTGTAGGCTGGTTACTGTAGAAAAAACTTTTCCTGGTAAATCAGGATCCTTAATTCAAGCTTGTAGTCTGACAGCCAAGCACAGACTGTCTGAGAGAGTGGGGGAGAGAGGGAGAGGGAGAAGGTATGGCATAGATATTGCCTGGTTATTAGATTGTAGGCTATCACTTGTTCAGTGACAGAAGAGACATTGTTCCTAACTGTCTGGCTGAATCTAAAACACTCTGTGAGGAACATAAGTGGGTGGTAGCATGTAATGTCCAAGTATCTTTGGAATGCCTGATGTGTCCTGAAACCTCAACTTGATTTGTTGTTGCTGCTTCTTGCTTGTCAAGCTTATGAACTGAGAGCCAGGAAACCAATACATGTGTCAATTGTTCAGTGAAGTGCGATATTGTAAATGCTCTCTTATCTCTGCGGAGACCTAATAATAGTAAAAGGATGATTGATGCCTCTAGCATACAAATATAGAAATTAGAGATGATAAGAGTTGTCTTTATAAAGATTTCATCTGTTGTTGGAACGTTTTTTGTTTGGTTGTGGGGTGGGTTTATTTTGTTCTAAATGGGCACTTCTCTTGGGAAATTAAAAAGAATAGTAAAGTTCCTCAAGAGAGAGAGGCAATTCTGCATAGCAAGTACTTTAATCATTACAGTGACCCCCTTCCATTGTAGGAGACCAAAGTCCCTTCTCACATAACTTAGACCTGGGATTTGTATTTGGGCCCTTGGACTGCCTTTTCTAGCTTCTGTCATTTTTCAACAAGTTGTTCCACCTGCGAGTTCCTGAGATTGAATAAATCTTCAAAAGCTTTCAAAAAAATAATTATTTTCTGCTCAGCTTAATATTAAGGACTGTTTGGGTTGAGTGATGTGCAAGTCAGTTACAAATAAGTATATTTTAATCCAAACCAGTATTAAAGTAATATATTGGAAAATTGTATTTATAAGCACATTTGCTCAAAAACGAATAGAAAAATTATTGAAGTTTCACAGAAGACTTCTGTTCATCATCAAGCAGAAATTACTTTTCTAGCTGTAATGATCTAAACTATTATGGATTACAACTTTAAATATGGTTTCCAATATATGCAAAATTCGCTGTGCACTCTTAAGGAAGGGGAAGTGTTGACCTGATGAATGGATTGGGCAGTTCCTCAGGTGCATGCTGAACCTACAACAGGATTTCCAAACTGAGTCCTGTCCCGTCTGAGGAGTCCCGTCTATGGTTGGCCATTTGGGTCCTCATGGAATGGTGAGTTAATGTTGCAAAGTGATTCTAAGATTGGGTATGTTGTGTACTGCTACATCTTGTGGGAAATTGAAATTTGGTTATCTGAACTCCGCAAGGATTTGGGGTTTTGTGTGTGGGGGGGGGGTTGTTTGTTTTTTATTTGTTTTGTTATTTATTTTTATTGTCATTGGTTCATGTAGGTTTAGTCATGACATTATGACAAACTTATGAGAAAGAAGTTTGGTGCAGAGTAAGACGCTCCCTCAGGACTCTTTGTGGATCAGGGGTAACATAGCAGTGCAAATAAAAGGCAGGCTTCCTACAAACAAGTAGAAAAAATTGAGTTTATGGTTGTTGGATTAATTATACAGTGTGCATTCAAGGTGATAGAGTTTACACAGCTGTGTAAGAAGATAGATGTTAGGCTGGAATTATAATAGAATGATTGAAAAAAATTGGGTGGTTACTATCTGTTTGATAGGGCAGCATGTACATGTTTATAATCATTTGATCTGCAAATAATTTCCTGCCTTTTGGGTTAATAGGCCTCTGCTTCTATTCTGGCTTATTGTATTCATGCTGATAGCTCTCATTTTTGGGGCTGCAGCAGTTCCCATGCTGTGGTTTTATCCTTTCTGTTTGGAAGGTGTGTCAGACCCTGGGTAGCTCCTTCAAGTGGACAAATTGCAAGTCAGGATCTAAAGGAGAACTGGTCCGTCTGTCCTGGATTTAATTTCAAATATCATTAGATTTGTGTTAAATTACTGACTTCTAGAGAGAACCTGGAAAAGGATATGCCTGTCTTTGGGGAGGGGGAGAACCCAAAAACCCTATGCCCATGAAATATATGTGTGTGTGCATAAAGCCTGTTCAGTTGTTATGTGCCTCATCTCAGAGAATGAGAGAGAAAAGACTCTTGATAATATTATCCTGCTGCTTGTGTCAGTTTGTGTCAATTATGCCCTATTCATACCTTGTTTGAGTGTCCACAGTCAGAGCAAGTCAGCCCAGGCCAGTACCTACTACTGCTTTATTGCTAGTGCTTGCGGAAGAAAGGAAGATGATGGCCCTAACTAGGCCTTCATCACCTATGCATCTTTTGAGGCACCAAAAACTGATGTGGGAAATGTTTATTTGCTTCCATGAATTCAGGTCAATGAGCCTGTTGACTAGGGACTTTCCTTGTTTTTGTGAGATTTCCAAGCAGTAGGACTCCATTTGCTGCATGCATCTACATGTACCACATGAAATCAGACACTGACTCTGAGAAATATTTTTGGAGATCTGCAGAATGAAAGCTGTTTTCTACTTGCTTGCCTTGTTTATTTTAAACACGTATGCATCAACTAATAGGGTAGCAAGGATATGCCTAAAACTGTATTATTGTTTTTCAGTTGCTGAATATTACCCAGCTTATACTTCTGTAATTACACATTCAATTATTTGCATTTTTATTTCTGTTTCTTATGCCATAACTCTGTTTATTGTGCTGCCTGTTATCATTTATTACTTCTCGTAGAACAAGTTCTCACTGAAAAGTGCACTGAGTATCTTATGAATCAAGATTTGTTGAAGACGTATTTTCCTTTTAATTCTCAACTGTGTTTTGGACAGGAATTTATGGATTAAATAGTACATAGAGTGAACATGGATGACTTTACCCAGTCAATTTTCTGTTGTCTTAATAAATTACAGGATTATTTGAACAATACTTGCATGCACTCAAGACAAACAGATGAAAACATACTAAAAGTGAATAAAACGTTTATGTTGTTAGAATTAAAGGGAGATAAGGACAATCTTCCTTGGAATAAAATTCATTGTTACTGATGAAAGATATCTACATATATAAGGAGATGCTCTGTTAGCTGATCTCGTCTTTCATTTCTATTTCACAATCTATGAATGACAGTGTGAAAAATGCCGTATGTATAAAACTGGAACTTGATCTATATTCCAGCAAACTCCCCAGTTAAACTACCGTATTAATTATGCTGCTGTTATTCCACAACAGTTCCACTGAAGTGGCTTAAAGCCTGCAGATTTACTGAGGTACAGTGAAGCATACATTTTTATCTATATCAATTTTTTCATAAAAATAAGCTCCCTCCAGGTCCATAAAATCTGCATGAGTTTTATTAATCTTGAACCAACCGTGAATAAGAGCAAATGCTATTGTTTCTGGCACTTCTGCCTATAAACAGAAACAATGCTACATAATCTAGGGTTTGTTTTTTTTTCTTTTTGGTTGTTACATTTATTGTTATATTTGCCTCCAGAGAAATGTAGTGTATGAAAGTCACCATGTCGGGTTCATGTAATGGTCCCCACAACTCCACTTTCTGAATTTATAACTATTAGTCTTGTAGGATAAATCTCAAGAATATTAGCATAGGGGAGGGGAGTGAAAGGCTCTTCTATCAGTATGTCCAGCCTCCAGATGGGAGACAATTACACTGGTACATCTCCTGTGACACTGAGGTGGGTACCTGCCCAGTGTCTGAAGCTCTGTAAAATCTTTGTCGTGGTTTAAGCCCAGCCAGCAACTAAGCACCACGCAGCTACTCACTCACTCACCCCCCACCCAGTGGGATGGGGGAGAGAATCAGGAAAAGAAGTAAAACTCGTGGGTTGAGATAAGAACAGTTTAATAGAACAGAAAAGAAGAAACTAATAATGATAATGATAATACTAATAAAATGATGGCAGTAATAATAAAAGCATTGGAATATACAAATGATGCACAGTGGAACTGCTCACCACCTGCCGATCGACGGCCAGTTAGTCCCCGAGCGGCGATCCCCCCCACCCCCACTCCCCCCAGTTCCTATACTAGATGGGACGTCACATGGTATGGAACACCCCGTTGGCCAGTTTGGGTCAGGTGCCCTGGCTGTGTCCTGTGCCAACTTCTTGTGCCCCTCCAGCTTTCTCGCTGGCTGGGCATGAGA
The DNA here is from genome assembly GCF_026419915.1 of Harpia harpyja. Lineage (NCBI taxonomy): Eukaryota > Metazoa > Chordata > Aves > Accipitriformes > Accipitridae > Harpia > Harpia harpyja. The sequence continues at coordinate 28,526,241 of NC_068951.1, forward strand.
AGCTGAAAAATCCTTGACTTTAGACTAAACACTACTGAGCAACAACTGAAAACATCAGTGTTATCAGCATTCTTCGCATACTGAACTCAAAACATAGCACTGTACCAGCTACTAGGAAGACAGTTAACTCTATCCCAGCTGAAACCAGGACAATCTTGTTGCTGAAGAGCACTTCCATCAAGAGGGGCTGGTCCTGCAATTTCTTATTCTGCCACTAGATATGTGTTTCTTCTAGAGTTTACAGCAGAGTCAGAAACACAGAGTAGATCCTGATAAGAGCAAGGTCTCTTTTGCTAGAGGAAGGTGGAATTGATTTACATGCTCCCCATTCTACACCCTTTTTATAACCTTTCTTTGAAATGCTGGCATACTTGGGTTTGACAGTACTTTTGAGACATGCAGACTTCTCAATGAGAAAACCCAAAATTATTTGCCCGTGCAAAATATAGTTTCTATCTTCTTTGCATGTTTTCCCATAATGAGAGTATCTGGAACATAGTACCTAACTATAAACTGTTGCTTAAGTTAAGGTTATAGTAACCTTAGACAAATGATTAGGTGTTAATGTCTTACAGATTTAATAGTCGTAAAAAGCATTGGTGTTTTGCAATGGAAGAAGCTAAAGAACTATTACTGAAATAATTCCTTCAGGAAGTATAAATTGTTTTGGTTGAACCATAATTATTCTCGTCATACATTAGTTGAAAAAAGATGAGCAGAGGACACCTGACATCTACTTTCACACCTGTCTTACTGTGGAAATAATTCACTAATTAATATAAACTGAGGTATTTGCAGCTAGGATGCGTCTTCCTTTTCAAATCAGTGTAGTTACATTTATATTGTAAATGTGAATGAGATGATGATATCTGACTTTTTCTTTGCGGTCCTACTTTTTCTTTAATTTACAACAGCTGCATTGAAATTGAGACCATTGGACTTAATTTACTCAGGCACTATTTGCCTAAAAACATAAAAATGACTGAAGGTATTACATACTCTTCCCAGAGAACAGTAATCACTAAACATTTAAGCCCAATTTTTAAATACGTTTTACTAAATGTTGTGACTGTTAAGTGTGATAGTGTCCCACTGATCCTTACAAGCTGTGAAAAGAGCTGTCATATGGACCAGATGGACACAATTCAGTATCCAGGAACACAGAATTTTTCCAGGCTTTCCCTGATCCTCAGTCATTTTCCCAGGTCCATGGGCCGTAAGATGTAAATCTTTGTATATTGTGACATTCATGGGCGGCTTTTCTGCCCAAATGTGCAGCTGAGTGTAAAAAAACAAAAAACCAAACCACCAACAAAAAAACCCCAAACCAAAGAACAACAAAAACAAACCAAAACCCCCCCAAACAAACCAAAAACCAACAAACCCCCTCCCAAACACCCCCCCAAAACCAAAACAAGCTACTAACCCCCCCCCCCCCCCCCCTTTTGGGATCCAAGCACTATCCAACATGGTTTGACTACATCCTGTTAACATAATGCAAGTTGGTAGTCAGGCGTAAAGCCTGAATTTCTTCATCTTTTCACTCAGTAGGTTTTGGAATCACAAGCGTGTAAATCTTGAATTGACGTCTAGGAGCTTGGTAGCCTGAGTGTGATGACTATCGCATTAGCTTTCTGAGTAGGAAGAATTTACATCCAGGCTAGCTGCTGTCTATAATGTGTTTTCACCCATGCATCTCTGTAGCACAAAACCTCCTTTCTGTTACCGATACTTTTTCCCCAGTATTATGGGTTACTGTGATTGTGTTCCCTGCATATGGAAAAAATGCAGACCCATCTTGAGTGAAGATTCAGAGCCTGCATATGTATATATAAAGTGGAGCTTTTTTAGCCAGGAGCCAGTGCTATTCCTGGAATTAAAAAGGTAGTGTTTGAAGAGGTTTAACTCTGCCAACTTCAGATGCTATCTAATATGAATTAAATCAATAAAGTGATTATTAAATCACTTTAATAAAGATGATGAGTCTGATTAAAGCTGCAGTCACTTTGGGTCACACCAGAACAGATTACATTCAGCTTCCATTAAATAAAATCTGGATTTAAAATTCTTAGCAATTACTAGGGCTTTGGAGGAGTAGCTCTAGCCATGGATGAATAAATAAGTGAAATATAATTTTGTATGTACTGTTCTGGAGTAAAATTCTGAGTGATGCTGAATGAGTATTGGATTCAAGGACACATTTTTTTGTTGAAGGTTTCAGGAGGATTATTTTGTAAAAAAGGAAGGGAGGAAATTTCCTCTTGAGGGAAGTCCTGAATTAGAAGTGAAGAGAAAAACGCATAACAAACTGAGGATAGAAACCAGGTTCTTGCACACTACGCAATTATCTTGGCTAAATCCTTGCAACAAATTACCCTGGGTTTTACAGTTCTCGTGGGTTCTAACCTATAGACAATGCAGCTGTTGGCAGTAGATAAAATTGGAAGGTTAGTAGCAATTTAAACATGAAAATATTAAACAAATAAAACAACACCCCTGTTGTACCTATTTTTATTTTACACCTGATTAGTCATTTTACAGCTTTATTTAGTTTTAAGGTTCAGTGTGCAATAGAATTTAAAGGGGAAAAATGTTGAACACACTCTCAAGGAAAACCTGTCATTCTGGGCCAAATGGCAGCTAGGGTTTTTGGTCCCACGTCAAGTCTGGGAATTAGCTGGGATTTACATCAAATGCAAAGGCTGGTAGTTTGATCACTAAGGAAATAATTAATTGACATTTGTATGATTATATTTCAGCTAAATCAAAGTCACTATTTCAGGCTGTCTGCAGACTTGGAATGATGTTGATGCATTGTGTTGCATTTGTTTCCCTTTGGAAACATATTTTTAGCAATTAATAAGCTTTTGAAATCTCGTTTCTCCCAACCGTAAATACTGTGGCAGAAATTGTGCTGCTTCAGTGAGCATGGAATATAGTCATCTGGGGAAAGCAAACTTAGAACTTGGGTTTCCTAAGTGACAGGTTGAATGAGTTTTCAAAAGAAAACTTTGCAGTTTCCAACAGTTTCCAACTTCTGGATAGCCAAAGATGTTTGAATTAGCTACTTGTTAGAACTAATGCTTATTTATACAAAATGCATGTTTATGTGAACTAGTTGCAGAATTCTGGATGATTCTTCAAATGCCTAAATATTATAAATGGTTTGAGTGTAGGTGGTCAGTAAAGCTACTTGCTCTGTGAAATGGCTAGGGTTGCTTGTCCTGTATATCATACAGGCTACTGGTTTTTTTAGTGATTACAAAGGAGATTGAGATAACAAAGAAAGGAAAGGGAGTCTTTCTGCACAGCAGCAGTTGTGCTGTAAGTCTCCTAGAAGGCCCTTCTAAGCATTTGGCAGGATTTTTTTTCCACTTAAATGGATGATGACATTCTTCTGTGACTGAAATTAAGACCAGATGGGCATTCTCATCAGCTGTTTTTTTCTGGAGTAAAGGAGTACGTAGTCAATGCAATTTTGGAATTACACTTCCTAATTTTTAAGCAGTTTCAATAGGGCGAAAGCTCTATTAATATCTGGCTTACATAATGCTTTCTTTCTTCCTTTTCCCATGGATGAAATCTGACAATTATTATTTGTTTTAAATTTGATCTCCTTATCTTATTGGTTTTACTGTTGAAACACCAATGGGTCTGGTATGCCTTGTAAAATCTCCTAGGGGGTTCCACAGCTGGAGAGGCTTTGAGCACATGCACAACTTGGGTCACAGAAGGCATCCCTATGACATGAAAGTGCCACTGAAGGCTTCAGAGCAGCTCTTTGCTTACAGCAGCATTGTTCCAGGTTTATAATGCGTAAGTCTCAATGTGTTGCTTAGGAGCATGTCAGGAATACGTGAAGAGTGGTAGAATGGGTGGCTGTATAAAACTTCTAGAATATGGAACAAGAGACATTGAATAAGAGAGTTTAATACAACCCCCCATCTTTTGGTATTTCCTTCAGGAGTTGATTCTCTGTCAACCTGTTTCTCTTCTTGGTCTCTGAAAAAACTACCCTCCTACACTGATTTAGTATTTTGAGTCAATTATTAACAGTGCATTAGCAGGGAATATCTCACAAACTTCTGTTTGACCACAAAATATTTTTTGTTAGAAAATAATAATGCAACATTTTTCATACAAAGCATGGGTCAGGCTTGGGTTTCATTTTCCTTTCTAATGCTTCCCCCCCCTCCCCCCTCCACCCCCAACATGTTTTATTACCAAGAATTGTGGGTTTTCTTCACGTGTAATGTGCCTGTTCTGTCAAAGAGCCTACCTGTCTTTTCTGATGCTCGTCTTGCCTTGGAAGATCCTAGACTAATATGAACGGTGGAAGTGGACAAATGCTTCTGCAAACTCAGATGATAATTCTGGCAGCAATAGTGATAACCTCTGTTTTGACAGCTGAGAAATGAACCTAAAGCAGGAGAGATCTTTGAGATTCACTCTGCCTGATAGTGACTGAGCTGACTTGGGCTACTGGGAAGTAGCTGGTGTGGAATGATGTGCTGTAGTTCACGTATGAGCTTGGCAGGTTGTAAAAAAAAAAAAAAAAAAGAAAAATTATTTTTGGTGTTTGAGAGTTGATAGCTATTAAGAATCTTTGGATTCTCTTTGAACACAGGAATACAGGGGGTTTTAAGGTAAATTTTTTTATATGGTATATACTGGGCCTGTTTTAAGAGAGGTGAGTGAGCCCTGTAGTACTGGAATAGACTTATGCAGCATCATGTGCTTGATACAGAGGCTAGATCCCAGTCTTAAGTTTTATCCCAGACTCAGTTTGTTTTCTCTGATATCTTCAGACTGCAAAGAAAGTATGCCCTTGCCAGAGCTCCAGCTGAGCAAAACACTTGCAGTGAGCCAACATCTACTTTCTTCTGGCCTGAGGTTTGGGGACCACAGTTTTTGTGAGCTTCAAACTGTGTTCTCTAAAAGCACATAAATTTCAGCTGAAGTTTTTCAGCAGACTTCCTAAATCACCTCTTTGCCTGCAGAGCCCTATTTATCCTCTGGTGCTCTCTGAGTGCTGTTCTGTGGCTGGGTGGGCTGCAACTTCTGAGCTTTCAAGTAGCACTGGGTAACTATCTGGAGACATTGCTTGATATAGTCTACAAACCTCCTCCTAAAACATCTTGTAGGGAGGTGGAATCAGGAGGTGGACCAATATTTCAGAGAAGCCATCTGGGATATGAAGGCAGCCCACAGTAGCAAATCTTGTACATATTGATTCCAACTGAAAAGACTGAAATACAAATAGCCCAACACCCCGTGCAGCCAGGAAACATCAGTTAAAAGCTAGTGTAAAATGTTCTGCTTATGACCTCAAATCAGAGCACTGGATAACTGCTTTAAATTTTAGTTATCAATGAGATGATAGGAAAAACCTTACATTTCTGTAGATTTTTCTTGGGTTTAATTTTCATCATATTTATGCAACTTCTCTCAGAATAGCCTCCCTATTTTAGAAAGTGGGTAAATGCTTCCAATGTCCAACATGTCATAACCTCAAAAATCAGATCTAGTTTTCTACTTGCTTCAGTTTTATACTAGTTACGTTGCCATGATGCCTGTGGGCCTCATGATAAATATATACATACAGCAAAGCATCTAATCTCCTAGCTGATTTTAACTATTGACTTCACGCACTTAACACCTTGTTTCATTTGAGCAATGAAGGGTTTGTCCTGTATATGTAGAAAATGAACAGTGGACACTCCTCCATGTGCTTTCACTCCAGTTATTTGTGTACAAAAATTGCAAGTCTGAAATTAAACTGACCTCCAACAGCAGTGTTGCTGCAGCTTTATGATGCTGAATGAAATTCAAATAAAGAGGATTGAATACAAAGAAATAGTAGGTGAAAAGAAATATTTCTAGTGTATGTGCTCTGTTTAGTTATGCCACACACTACCCTGTGAATTCATGGTATTTTTATGTAGTCCATGGCTATCAAATGAAAAGCTGATAAACAAAGAAAAAACCAGAGCTATTAGTAGTATAATAAAGGAGTAAATGACTGACTCAGTACATGAGTTGTACAACCTGAGGATTGAAATTTGTGTATGACTACACGCAGTTTATGTGAGAACTGCTGTTGGAAGAGGAGATGCGCAGAAAGCCGGGGCATGGATCAAAAGCAGCGGTGTATCAAGTGGTGAGTTTGGGGAGCAGAGGAGGCCCTGTGGTCTCCCTGGCGTTGATGCTGATACCTCCATCTGTGTATCCTCCTTCTCCAGGAGACCTTTAGGGTGTGTGTCCCAGGTTGAACGGCTGCAAACTGCACGCTCCCTGTCAGAGGTTTGTGACCAGTGGTGCCTGTATTGCCATCCTCTGCCCTGTGTTTTCCACCTGAGCTCCTGCTCATCACACAGTGGGTGGCCAAGTCCATGTGGCTGCTGGTGCTTGGACACTGTTGCTGTACTCAGCTGCTGATGAATTTGCTTTGCTGTTAGGGATGAATGAGATCCGTAATGTCTTTCATGTACTGAACAAACCAACTAGACCATATTCTAGCTAGGTTTGAGGTTTCTTCAGTACAGCAGATTCTCAGCTCTAGTGAGCAAAACTCATTTTTATTCATGGTTTACTGAATCATGAAGCAAGAAGTATTTTTCTTTGTCTCTTATTTAGTAGTGGTGGGTTTTTTTGTCCTTGGAGTCATTTGTAAGAATATTGACATGGAATGGGAGACATGTGAAAGACAGTATGTTCAAAATAATTGTGATCACTTGAAGAACTTAAATTATGATAATCAGCTGGCAGGCAAAATTTAATTTGGGAGATGACTGTATATAATTAAAATACAGTACTAGTGGGGATTGACCTCTTCATATATTATTACTCATGTAGGATTTAGTAAATTAGCAGGTAAAAATGTACTGCTACCCCTTTCCCTGTGAAATGAAAATCTGACCTACATTTTTGTTAAAAAAAAGTATTTTCAATAAGTTCTGAAAAAGGCTAGTTATGAAAGTAAATGAAAAACACCTTTGATGATCCAAAGATTTATTTAAGATTTAGTAATTTCTTGTAAATACTGAAATGTATGTTAATACCTGAAAAATAAAGAAAATACCCATTTGAACAGAATTGTCTTTTGCTTGTGTTTAAAATGAGAAAATATTAAAATGTGATGTACAGAAAAAAGGTCTAAAGAAAAGAGGTCGTTAATTCTTTTTTAATCAATCATCAAAGAAAAGCCCTATGTTATTCAGTCAGTAGCTTAAATTTTGGATGGAAAAAATAAGCACTGCAACAACATACAAAACTTGCAGCAATATTTCTGGTGAAAGTGATAGGATCTGTACGTTACACTGCATTCAAAACGTAAGGGGCATAGTTTACTTGCAGGGGAGAAGAAAGCAAGTTCATTAAGAAGGGCCATCTTGTCACAGATGATATTAATTAGCTCTGACAGAGTTTCCAGAAGAGCAGTAAGAAGGAGTAGCTCACAAAATCAGAGCATGCACTGGACTTAATTATTTCCTTTCTGCTGTTTGGTGTTGTCAGTTCCTCAAATTAGAGCAGACCCCTGGCCTGCACTGAGTCCTGCCTCTTTCCTTTCAGCTACCAGCCGCCAGTGCCTTAGCGTCCCCCCGGCTCATTTACTTGAGAATTGCCTCTGGGTATTAAGCTCTTTCAACGTATCGATTTGAAGGAAAGAATTTCATTGATTGTCTTAATGCCTAGTCCATGTCAAGAGTGTGGGAAGTTTGGGTTTTTTTAAAGTGGGAGGGGCATGTCTCAAAGTAGGGCAAGGTAACCAAAACTTCCATTGTAATGGGTACTCTGAAGCTGGTTGGGGTGGGCTGAGTAGGTTGAGGACAACTGGCACGTATGTTGGTCAGCATGGCCCACACTTCTCCTATGTTTCTCCTGGGAAACTGGTGTTTGAAATAGCACTTCTTTTAACAAACTACTTAACACATGTATCAACAAGAAATTTCAAAATACATGTGAACACAAATTTCTAACCCTTCCACTGCAATGTCTTTCTGTGCAATAACGAGCATTAGTATAAGCCTTGATCTTCCTACATCTACTGGCTATTCAACTCCAAACTTGTGTCACTGTCAGGGCAACATAGAAGTTGAGTATAATAAACATTGGTATATTTACAGATTGTCTTCTGATCAGTGGAACTACTGCTGTGATACTGTGAGTCCTCTGCTACATGGCTGACTCCAAGTCATTCATTTTTTATAATTAAGGGTTTTTTTATTATTTATTTTACAATTTGGTATTTTCCCTTCTCAGTTCATTCTCCAGATTCTCATAATTTCCCTTTTGGGAAATGTTCTTCCTGTTCACTCACTTCCTCCAGTAAATGCACTGGTAAAGGCATTGTAGATTTACACCCAATACCTTCTATAAATGTGCTACATTTCTAAACCTTTGCAGGCTATAGGTCACAGTATCCTTAATGTTTTCTTAATTAAATTTGAATTTGATAACAATAATTACAAATCTGTATTTTGAATAGCCACAAACAACAGAATATATCTGCACAGATCTTCAGACCTGTCAACATCAGGTTCCTTTAATGTGAGCTCAGTCTCTTGGGAGTTGTTTCTAGACGAGAACAGTGGTATTCTCAGTGGGATTCTGAGTATCTGAGCTCTGTTCCAGACTCTGACACTGGCAAATAAGTTACCTTTGATAGACCATTTTAGGCATTATATAAATGCAAAGATTTTCAGCAGCATCAAGAAAAACTTAAAGAGCTTTTAAAAGGCTCAGTTGAGACTAAATGATGTTGGAAGAACCAAGTGAAAAGATAAAGCAGCAAATGTAAAGCAAGATAACAGCTGTTTTTTTTATGAAACAACAGAGGCTTATTTCTTTTTGATACAGTACTTGAACAAGATATTAGGTTAAGGAGAATTTCACATTAGCTTTACTTTATTACTGTTTTCTAAAACCCAAAAAGTTCAAACAGGGCACTAACATCAGATTGCATTTGGAATATGCTTCCTGATAATTCTGTAAGTGAAGATGATAATCTATAACAAAGCAAAACAAAAAATCATTGAAATTGGGTATATGAATTTAAGGCTTTGCCAGTTATTAAAGAAACAAAAGGCAAACCTTGTGACTCCAGCTGGCATCTAAGCAAAGTACAGATAGGTCATGAAATAAATCATCCAGACTTTGACGTTCTAAGATTTCCATTTTCCCTCTAAACATCTCGCATATCTTTGGAGAGATGTACTCTGCCTCCGTCTTTAGGAAGACAGCGCAACTGAATGTTCATATCTGGCAGGGAAAAGGTGTGTCTGAACTGTGTCATTTATAAGCAGCCTCATGAAGATGATGAATCTTTGCATCTTAAGCTTCATTTGTCTCTGTCCTGCCTGTAAACTCTGATCATGAGGTTGTTCCAGCCTGAATAGGAGTTTATGGGAGTTGATAACAACAAAGTGTGTTAAACTTTGGAAAGTTGGAAATGCAAAGTATTTTAGGATTTTTTTTCTATATATAGCCAAGTTGTCATACACTGATTATTCCACTGAAGAATGTTTGCTTTTATTGTTGTTTTCTCTCTATTGTTCCACCTGTGGTTTCTTAAAACTGCTTAAATCTCCCTCAGAACTATAGACATGTAAAAACCTGGCTGCAAACAGGTGCAGTTCAATAAGAACTAGGCTGTGCCTGGTAGTTTCCTTGATATGTGGGGTTCTTTTTTTGTTGTTGTCTTGTGGTACAGGCTATGTCTTCCTTGCCTTACAATAACAAGAGCAGCTGATTAATGGTTATTAATTAAATCTCAGGTATAATCCCTTGGGTATTAAGTCTAACTTTATTGAAATTTTTCTTGGAAGTTTGTAGTGATTTGGTACATCCCAATGGGCTGGACTAAAACGTTTTTCTAAAATTGCTTCTCTAAGTTATATTAGCAGAAGAAAAAAAAAGTGATATTTAAAAAACGTTCAGTTCATACCTATATGCTTGTAATTATGACAGAAATATTTATCACACCCACAGACTAACAATTACCAAGTTATCTAGGTGATGTTTTGAAAAAATGCATCCTTACAATATGAAGAAATGCTTGTATTAGTCTAATGGTATTTAAAATTAGCCAATACATTAGAGACTGTTTAAATAGGTAGGTGCAATTTAATGTCAAACTTTTGACTGGAGCGTTTAAATTTAAATGAAATCCATGAAGCGATAAATACATCTCTAATTAGCATTAATGTAACATGATTACAAAATAGATATTTGATTAGTACATTTAAATTTCAGTGTAATAAACTGCTGAACTAATTAGTAAATAAAGTGCTGTTAATGCCAGCCTTTAGATGAGACATTTGTGTTGTATATAGGGAAGTTTTTTGTAGTTAAAGCACCAAACAACCCCCTATCCTTACCAGTGGATATGGAAGTTATATAGCTTAGTAAATAAACAAACCCTTTGAAAATAACTTTCGAGCCCTCACTTGCATTTTCTTTTGATGAAGTTTAGTAACAGAATCAGAAGACACATGGCTTCATAAATGTTGCAGAGAAATGTTGAAGCTGGGAGCATGAGCAACTGCCCCAGAACCCTGTGTATCACTTGAGTGATCACAGACAAATATAAAATTCCTACCTGATTAATTAGCTGATCATCTGACTCTGTTGTTCAGTGTGGTTTGGGGGAAACCTTTCACTATGAATAAAAAGACCTGGTGAAAAGTACTAGCTTGATATCAACATTAATGTCCATGATGGCGATTATTCCAGCTAACAAAGCAAGACTTTGATATGCTTAACAGTATGAAGCCTGGAAAAGCAACAGTGAGCTGCTGGCTTAGAAAAATGATGTTGAAACACAGACTTGGAGTCTCAAAAGGCACTGGTTATTCTTGGAGAACCAAGGTGGATGTAGCACTGTTTTAAGTTTTGCCTAGATTTGTTCCAGCCAATGAGTTTAATTTTTTATTTCCCATTTCAGATATGGCCTTTTGTTGTTAGATTTGCAGTTTCATATGGAAGCTGTCTGAGGTTACACAGCAGGACAGTCCCAGCTCTGTAAGGAATATTCAAATACTGATTATCCAATGAAAGGAAAATGAAAAATTCATGCCAGAGAAAGAGTGAGTACTAGTGCAAACATTTAAAAATACTTTCTGTGGGTACTGAGTAAAAAATAGAGACAATGTTACTGAACCCTGTGGCTTCCAATTAATACACAAGTCACCAAAGGAAACATAAAATGTCTGTAATAGGCTTTTAATTTTAACCTAGATTTTCTCCAAGATTCAAGCTTTAGGTCATAGGTTCAGAGAATGTTGAAGTTTTCTTTGTATTTGAAAGTTCTCTTCAGACAATATAGAGATGTTTTCTTTGAAGATCTTGAACTAATCTTGCCTTGCAATTGCTGCTATTGCAGATAGGAGTAGTTGCTTTAAAAATAATCACAGTTCTACTTCTTTATAGAACACAGTATTTTCTAAGCCTTTGAACCCACTTTATTCTAAGGCATAAGTTCCACAGAGCAACCCCAGGATTGAACAGACAACACTGTTTTGCACTTCTTCAGCCCTACACTGCCTGCCTGCTCAAAACATTTCAGGAACAGACCATGTATCTTTCAATACACAAAAAGCTTTCTTGGAAAGCTCTCTTACTCATTGTAAAGCTTGCTTTCTTTCCTTTGCATAACAGGCATTCAGAAACTGTAAAAGAAATCTTTGCTGTAGTCATCATTTTCTCACTAGCTCCTAACACAGAATGCACTTCAATTCCTTGTTATAAGGCAAACTTGTTTGAACCTTTTATTTTTGCAAGAAGATTTTAATCAGTTAACTATAACAGCTAATTTAATAGAAGGAGAGAGCAATTCTTCCAAACAGCTTATCTGGGTTCCCAGTGTCATTTGCAGTATAAAGTGTAGCTATAAATAAATTAAAGCTCTTTTCAATGGGAAGTCAGTCCCAAGGGATGTCATCTTTGTTGCTATGAAGTATGATCTATTCTATAGTGACTTAAAAACTGTAGCAGGGAATATATAATTAGCTGGTATCAAGGATATTTACAGCAGGATTGTTTTTCAGTCTGGCAACTTCTGGGATAACTGCACTTATTTGCATTGCACAAGAGTATAACTTGTGGATGTAAGGTTTTACATGTTATAATAGGCTTTATAATAGCTGCAAAGATTCCCATGTGTTTTGAAAATGAAGGCTCTCATTTGAAGAAAAACATTAATCTTTGAGTGATGGATAGGATTTTTCACTTTTCATGTATTTGGAACTGATGGTACTTCAAATGTACATTAAATGGAGCTTACAGCCTATGGCTAAGGTAATCCACAGTGTCCAGCTGTTCACTTCTACTCTGTGAAATATTCTTCTGTAGGTGCAGTTTTCCCACTCGTTCTTCAGTGCTAAGCATCCTGTGAGTGAATTGCACTATACTACTGCCCTCTTCCTTCTTGACTCCCATTTTCAGTAAAATCATTCAAATATTTCCCTTCCCTCATCTGAAATTCCCCCATGATTTGGAAACATCAATAACTATTAATTCAGTGGCACTGTTAAGTAAACTGACTCAGTGGAAACAATATACCTGTTCCAGTAATGTGTTACTGTTACTTGTATCCTATCTACTCCTTGGTTTTTGAGCTGAATTTCTTTCATGACTGTCAGATTTTGGATGGCAACATGGCCTTCTGTGTTTTTGGAGAACGGTTCCCTACGTACCTAGTGGAAACCTCATTTTTCTGACATTTCAAGGCCATAGTAGAGCACAAATACATTATCACAATCCTGTCTGCCGTCAGATCAGAATGGATATGCTACAGAGGCTTTACATATAAAGGATTTGTGATTTTTACCTGGACTGTCATTAGAGTACTGCTGTCATATTACAGGTACAGTGGCCATACCAAGGCAGCTCTCTTTGTTTATTTTTTCCCCCCACTTTTTATTGGAATTGCACTGATTTTCCTAGACTTAGGGGTTTTTTTTATCAAGAAAGTAAACAAATTACTGATATAAAAATTACTCTTTATCTTTTGTTGTTCTACAAACAGCAATAATGAAGCACTAATGGGCATGTATTGAAGGGTGGTGGTGGGGAAATAAACATCTCTCTCCAGGAAAGATCTTGGCGTTGCATCTGAAAAGATGAAAAATTTAATTTAACAATTATTCTGATGTGCTCAAGATTCCTTGGCAGGTAAAACTCTATTTCTTGTTGATTGGATAGGAGCAAAATCTAAAAGATTTGCCTTTCCAGAATTTTATTTTCCTTTCCTAACTCAATTTTTATGTTGGAGACATAAAATCAACACTAACCATTGCTATCAAATACTATTCTCCTTTACCTTTCTTATGGAGATAATTTCTGAATTTTTCTTTAACTTTCCAGTATGGTAAACTATTTTGAACTTGTAATTTGTGCTATAAAAACAAAGAGAGGAAATATTTCAAAACCAAAATGGAATACTTGCAATAGGTACAAACATAATAGCTGTTGTACCCATTGGTTTAAAAAAAAAAAAAAAAGAAAAAAAGTAAAAATCAGGCCCCTTGTATCTGATCGATAGAGCTGATGTTGAGTGACTCAAAGTACAGATGACATCTGAAATGCTGGTATTCGCTTGTGATCAGACTGATTTAGTCACCTTTTCTGCAGTCATAGAGGGTTTTAGAATTATGACAAGAACAGAAGCTGGATCATGTGTGGATTAATAACAAAAAAACCTGCTTATTTCAAAGTTCTTAAAGGAAACAGAGAAAACCATTTGATCTTCTAGTGCAGACACGGACTGTAATTTACATTTTTTGTTGCATGGCAGTATTTGTAGGTTTTAATATTTTTAAGGAAAATGTTTTTCATACAAGAGTGTATTCTGATTCCCATTGGCAAGGTTTGCAGTGGCTGAAAATACGGCTCTATTGAGAGGAACTGTTTCAACTGAATTTTCATGTTAAAGTATTACTGTTCTGAAATGCAAAATTTTATTAAAGTACAGTGTAAGGAAAGCAGGAGAGAAAAAAAAGATGTAAATTCAATGTATATAGTGAAGTTGACTGATTTATATTCAGAGTTTGGGATTTCTCATTCTCGTTCCAACTTAGCAAAAAGCATGCACGTGCTTGTACTGAATGTGTTCAGTATCGAAGTATCCTTTCTTTGGGCACACTTACAACCTACATTTTTAAAACACCTTTATAAGTCCGGGAAAATGTATTTGTATACTACCTTAAAAAAAACCCCAAATTATGCCCATAATTAATTCTAAGGCTATATTTTACAGAAGTTAAATATATACTTTGTGCATTCAGTACCATGTAGTTTTGTTAAAAAATGAAGTAACAAACCCCACAACTAATACAAGCCTATCTTAGAGATGAAATGTAGCATTTTATTAATAACTTTCCATTTATGTTTTTGAAGTGGAAAACAAGAAAAGTTTTTGAAGATTTTAGCAGGGAGAATAATGTAAAATACCATAGCTCGTCACAGAAGTCTGTGTGTTGTGAATGAAGTTAAGCAATGTAATTAAATCATATGGATAAATTAAAAAAGAATATTCTATAAAATTACTTTATAAGCAAGGTATTGGTATCACAGTATCATTTTTTAAGTTACCTTTGCTTAAAATATATTGGTAAATATATGTGTGAGAATATACATGCAAATAAATTAAAATTAACATGCAAAATTCTGATAGGAACCATCTTTTATCAACTAAAGGTAGAAGATAACTAATGACAAAGAGTCTTAATATTTTAAGTAAGAAATATTGAAAGCTTACCATGTTCAAGCATCACTGTGACTTAAAATGTTACTAGTAAAAGGCAGTTTTTAATCTAATTTGAAATGGTTCTTTGCTGGATTCCTTCACTGGTGAGAAAGTAACTCTATCTCTCTGAAGCAAATGAAAAAGATCCTGATTTCAGCAAGGCCAGGTTTCCTCTCTTTATACGTACGGTGTGTAACTACTAGACTCTTTTTACGTAATACAACTTCTGCAAGTAGAAGTTCTACATTTTTAAAACTCAAGCAATGATAATGTATTAAATATGTTGCCTGTGACAAAAAAATACGTTGAATGACTGAGGTTCAAGGGTGCATACTTGGACCTCATCCTATGATCTGTCACTTTTACATTAATCTAATTTATCTATTGCTAATCTAACCATGTCAACTAATTTTGCAGATATTTAATTTATTTATACCTTATACCCCTGCTATATGAGGACAGAGGTGTTTCATTAACATTTCCTGCTTGGTACCGCCAGTCTAGACATCTCGAGCAGGTTCCCACAAGATGAAATCTTGTATTTTAAAACATTACAATTGTTAATTTGCATACTAACTCCTGGGTTGATGTCTTAAGTTGCTTTTCCTTTATCAGCTTTTGAACACTGTATCTTAAATTTTGAGTCCAGTGGATGCTAGTAAATTAAGTTAAAGACAAACAGCAGCAGTCGGTTGGGCCCTCCATGGGGGGAGCATTACTTTGTATATCTGCCATGCTGCTTGGTGAAAGTAATTTTGATTCTGCACGCTGGAAGATGATTGGGTTCTTACTAGTATTTTTATACTCTTCTGAATGTTATCTCTGGTTAATGAAGCAAGAACCACTGGATAAATTTAGAGAAAGTATTTCCATTATCTGTAGTTTGGTCATTAAAGCTTATCCGTGTTTTTCTGAGCCTTTACAAAATTAATGTCTCCCTTCAACATGCAATACTGAAATGTTGTAATAGTTCTGGATCCTCCAGACATCAAGTCCTACTTAGAGATCATTTTGTTCAGTTATGCTCAAGACACAGCTGAATGTTTGTCTAAAAATCTCCAGTTATTACACTTTAAAGCAAATTATAACCTTATCCAGATCTTGGAATTCAGTCGGACTAGATGAAGTGGTTTTTGTTTTTCTGTTCCTCCTTTAGCATTATAGAAGAGAGCAAGTGGTATGTTTAAAAAAAAAAAGGAGGCAGAGGGGTGGTGGTGGTGATGATGGTGCAAAACACCTACCAAAAACCTGGTCTGAGTCACTCTAATGACATTTCTCTGAGCTGTTCTTCACTCAGCAGTAGAAAGAAGGGATCTGTGTCATATTGACATTTTCCATTAATTAATTAAATTTAAATTTAAAAGTAAGATAGTACCACTTATATACTGGTATGATGAAATGCAGTGTACTTAGATGGAAACTTTAATGACAATTTTTCTGAAATACAGTAATGAAAAAGTAGTATATAACAAGAGGTGCTTTACATAACTTGCTGATATACATTTCATGTGGAAAGTGGAATCGGGTACAAGAAATGAAATAGAATAAACCAGCTGGAATTTTAAAACTACTTTTAAAATGTTCTTGCAGATGAAGAAAAGGGCAGCACTGGATTCAGTCAGTCATGGGTTAACTGGCACTAACAGCTAGGGAAGGCAGAAAACAGTAATGCTTCCATAAAAGCTAAGCTTGCTATTGAGTGTCCATATCACATTGCCAGAGATGAGATAATGATCCAGAATATGGTACTTTCCATTTAAAGAAGCTGAAGTGCTTTATAAACTTCCGTGAATTGTCTATCAATGCCATTGTGGAGGGAACAACCACTCTCATTTCACTGCAGAAGTTGGTCTGTGAGTGTTCTGCCCCTACACAGGAATAGATAGTTACTTTGGCCTTAGAGGGCTGTAAATGAAGGGATTGACAAAGTTAAAAGTTGCACTTTCTGAGTAACCTGGAACAATGGGTTGAGTTTGAGCTGCTTTCTCTTCTAACTTCTAACTGGCAAAATAATTTTTTTTTTTTGGCCTTGCTTCATTTTCTGGATGCTGAACAGAAAAAAAAAAAAAAAGGTGTTATTTTTTTCTCTTCCCTTCTTAACTATTCTCTAACTCCTTTCTTCCCTCAATTTAAACAATCTTCACATGTGTGCCTATTCCTCAGCTGCCCAGCCAGCTCTTCAGGTGCAGGTATTGTAGAGTGCCTGCAGTGCTGGGTGTGATGTTGGTGATATGGTTCTGTTAATACATTTTAGCTTTCTGCAGTTTTCACTGCGAGATTGTCCTTCTCTGGCTGCAATCAACCTGAAATTTCTGGTGCATTGGCAGTAAGTCAGTCAGCTTGTTGGTATATATTAATTACCAATGTAGATACTTCTTTCAAGGTTGGATCCTCAGAGGGCACTTAGGCCCCTGTCTTACTAAGACATTTTTTCTCCATACACTTTTGGGACATGCCTAAATTCAAAGGCCAGTTGTTTCTCAACTTTCTGTTCTGCAATACTTTGTCACAAAAAGCCAGTCACCATTTATGATTCGCTTGTGCTTTTATCGTGAATCTCTCCTCCTCCTTCCTCTCTCCTGTTCTTCTCTAACCTTTGGTAAGCCTTGTGACTAGTGAACAGGGCATGTGGAAGAAGGTCCCTCTTATTGTCAAGCATTGAGGTAGTGAAGAAGGAAATAATAATCAGGAGTTCATGTGAACAGGGTAGAGGGAATGTGTAAGGAAGAGGAGGATTAACACTATCACTTTGCAGTGTTTCCGCATGTAACTGGATAGGCAATCTCTAGAACTTGTATAGCTGGAGAAAGAAGCTGTACCAAGGCTATGGCTCATATGCATGGTTTCATAAATCAAGTCAAAAGATGCTTGAGATGATGGCAGCCAATTCTCACTGCTTTTAGCAACACATCTTTCTTTGTGTTGAACCTTTTATAAATAGTCCCTCCATCAATATATTGAATTCTTAACATCAAGTAATCATCTCCAGACTAGCCACAAGGGAAAGATATGCCTAGGCTAGAAATGGAGTCTAAGCTGCAGACTAGATGCTGATATATTTTTTTTAATTATTTTTTACCTTTGCAATTTCACTAATGGTATCCAAAGGCTGCACATAATGCATTTGACATACCTGCAGCTCAAATGAAAATAACCTCAGCAGTTCAGTCCTTTAGTATTCAGTAAACCACAACCAATTAGATGCTTGAAATCTGAGGGCTTATTCAGGTGCTAATTTAGAAGCCTCCCAGATGACAACATTTGCATGTATTAGTGCAGGTAAAGTGGCTGCAACTTCAGCTTGGTATTGTTGCCATTAGTTTTGCCTGAGACAGTTTGAAATAATTAGATTAAAATCCAGTAGTTAAGAAAAAACCAAATACAAACCAATAGGCAAAGTTTAAAGTTATTTATGACAGGACAGCACACAGTCAAACTTGAATGGTCTTCATCACTTACTATCTGAGCTGAAGTTTCATGTATTTTACGCTTTTATTACTAAATGGATCATGGTAACAATTCTTCCCCAAGAGGAGGTTTGTTAACTAAAGCAATAAGCTGAATTGGTTAGTTGTTATTTTTGTTCCCTGATCCACTTTTTAAAATTTTTTTCTCACAAAGTTCTTCTGAACCCTCCATTAGAGCTATTTACACCTTATAATTTATATCTTGCTATTGAGGTAAGTAATTTATAAGTATAGGCTTCCAGTATTTGGCGATACTCAGATTTATGTATCACTTGAGTGGAGTATTGATTCTTCTATCTCTTTATTTTTATATCCTAGTTTTTTAGGACATAAAAATGGGTGCAACACAATTTTCTGTAGTTAAGTGCAGACTAAATAGAATTTCTTAGTGGGGAAACTGTTCTTGGATTTTAAAGGGTAGGTGAATAGAAATACACCTTTTGCATATTGAATTGCCAGCAAATTGAATCAAGATAGATGAAAATCTAAGAGATTATTATTTTCCACTATATACCCATACGTAAATTCATAGTGATGCCTTTGAATGTTTGTACAATAATATAAATTATATATAAATTTATTAGAGTTGAATAAGTTTTGATAATTTTGAAGATTTATATCCATATTCTAGTATTCTCAAAAATAGCATCTCTTAAGTTGGTTAATTTTTCTCAAAAAGTGAAAATATGTCAGTATTCCCAAGCTAGAGCTTCTGCTACCTCTATGAAGAATATTAGTTGAGGGAAAACAAGATTAATTTTGGCATAATTAAAAATAAAATGGAATTTAAGAATGAATGAAGTTAAGGAAGAAAAAAGTCATGTTGTCTTTTCTTTGCAAAACAAAGCAGAAAGCATTGTAATGCCTGCATGTTTGTCAAATAATTCATCTAAATTTGGCTCTTGCTGTGGAGCTGACACCTGCAGCACTGGGAAAGTAGGTAGTAGATGGGCTTATTTGATATAAATTCAGAGAAATGCTATATGGTAGCACAGTATATCAAACAAAATAGATAGGATTGAAGGCAAAGGGTGTCCCTTTTCAAAATACCTAAGAATAAGCTGGTCATATCCTCAAAGATAGTTTCAGACCAAACCTCTTTCCTATCCTACATTTCTTTCTGTTGTGTATCGGCCTTTTTGTTAGTTATTTTTTTGCCTACTTGCTATGTCTTGATTTAACTTATGTGGAAACCTAGTGGCAACACTTGTAATGACAACATGTTTTTAAGTCAAACTCGTTAATCATATCTCTTCAAGAGATGTCACTTCATTAAGGGACTGATTTTGTTTCTATCTAGGTGAATGTAGTGGGCTCAGAGGAGGTCCCTGTCAAATGCAGGTCATTGTTTCCAAGAGCAAACTGTAACAATAGGTAAGGTCCAAAGCTGTGATTCAAATGCTCTTTCACTCTTGTTTTCCTTCACAGGCTCTCTGCTCTTCCTCTGATTGGGCTGGGGATCTTGACCGGTTATTCTGTACCAGTTTGTCATTGATCCGTGTTGGTTCTGCATAGGGACTGAGAGTGAAATATTCAGCAGAGCTCTGCAGTTCGGTGGAAAGGGGAGTTTTCCCCTAGAAACAGAATTAGAGAAAGAAATCATAGCCAGGAGTACTGAGAAAACTCAATGTTCATGGAAATTCTACAAAGTAAGGAAAATTAGTGTTTAGCAACACAATAATAGCCGCTGGGCTGTTATATAAAATAAAGGTATCATCAACAGAACTGTTATTAAAAGTAATGGAGTTAAATTGAGCAGGATCTTGGAGAATGCACCTCTCTACCATGTAACATTCTGCTTTGGGGGGTTCAGCGTCTTTTCTGGTATCTGACTGGGCAGAGAAAACTGGAGTCTAACATTCCTGGTATTTCCAATCCCCTTTTACAGAAAGGAGATAAGAATCATTGCTCTCAAGTCTTAAGTCAGCCATCCCTGACAGAGGTCTGTTTTCCTCCCATTTTAGCTATTTGTGTCACCAGCCAGTTCAGCTCTGTACCCTGAAAGACAGTAGCACTGAAGCGGGACTGTCTGTCAGGCCTGTCAAAATACTTGCATATGTCTTTAGAGAATGTCTCCAAACTTGTGAACTTAAAAAATGAGAAGATACTAAGGGTGGGGACAAAACAGTTACCAACAGTTTATAGGAACAAGCATAAGAATAGGGACTGTCTGCCTTTTGTGAAGAGATCACACTACCTGTGTACAAATCTAGCTGAATTCAGTGGGAATCTGTGAAAACAAACCTCAAGGATGGGGCAAGAGGCTTTTTGTACTTGCATATATGTACAGGGGTGCTCAGCAAAGAAATGGTTTGGTCTCCGTTCACGTAACGTGCACGTTACTTACACGTTACTTACAGGAGTGTGTGCATGGACGTATTGCAGACTGTCTGCTTGGCGCTGGTTTTGGGTCTGAGCTTGGTTCCCTGGAGGATCCTCTCCAGTGTCCTTTGCTTCAGTTGCATAGGCTGTATTAACACTGACACTTTTGAATGTTACTCAGGTATCCTCCAAGAATAGATTGAGAAGGTTTGTTGGAAGGAAAAAACCATAGTGTAGTCAAAGAAAGAACGTGTCATATTAAAGATTAATTGAGTACCACTTATGACCAATACTACTTCACTTCAGCTTTTATTAGTTTTTGTTTAAATAAATTTTTATTGATCCATGAATTATTATCACTAGCCTTTATATAACTGGCTTTATAAAGATTTCAGGTTTAAGGTGGGTTATATATGATCAAAGTTTGGATCAGCATGAGAAATCTCAGTGTATATGTAATTCTTTGTTTTATTTTCCATAGTATTACAATTTAATTCTTCTGGATGCCTGTGTCACTCTTTGTAATACTTCCAACTACAGCTTGACCCAGTAAGTTTTTTGTGACATACAACAAAGTGAACAGAATTTTAGAAAGCAAGAAAGGAAGCCCTTAACAATTTATTATTAAGGTAGTATTTTATCTGGCCTTGATTTTTGGAAACAGATACTTAAGGACGTAGCTTTCTATTCTGTTAAGTGATTCCTATTTTTTCATAACAATGCTTTAATTTGGAATTCTTTTCGAGGGCTCTCTCTTGCTGTGTATTCTTCTTGGTCTACCTAAACAGCCTTACCTTGAGACAGTTATTGGCAGCAGTACAAATTGTCTGGCTTCTGTAATGATCCATTAGAAGAAGGGTATGATAAACCATTGCAAATTAGCAATAGAAAATGCTAAAGCTATATATCACTGGCAACAATTTAGGAATAATATCTCTGCCTGAAGCAAATTCTGGTGATTCACTGGTAATTTGCTAGAAGCCTTTTAACTTGGTTCTCATTTGTAAAGTTAATGGTAGGTTATTTTGCATTGTGATTGAAAGACCTGAAATCTTAGTTATTATTTAAGACTATTGATTTCTCCAAATGGAAATTTACCCATATATTAAAGATCTTCCTGTCATAAATGGTAAAGGCAATAGTAAGAATATCGTTTCCACATATTTTGAAATACTTCTCTGGTGTAGACACTATCTTTGCTTGGGCATGAGGTTCACCTGCTGGTTGGCACATAAAGGAAGTTCTCAGTTTAGGCAGCTGCTTTTATGACAAATGTAAGAGCCAGCATTTTTTGCAGTGAAGAATAAGGGATCTCATTCTGATTCAAAGGACTTATGGAATTTCTACGACTGGGGCTAACAAAGAAGGTGGTTGTCTAGAATGGCAGGTTGCTTGGGGCACCAAAATGTGTAGTCCAATGTTTTGCCTATGCCCCAACTCTGGGGATCCAGCTCTAATTTCTGTGCTGCTGTTGAAGGGGACCTTGAGGGTAGGAGGTAGATGGCTATAGCTGGGAGGGGCTTCCCTGTGCAGCCACTGCCTCCTTTGTTCTTTGTTGGGCACCGCAGAACCCAGAGCTCTAGGGTGGCTTTGTGGCTAACACCAGGATGGGGTTGTGTCCTTTGTTCCCATAGTTTGGCCGGAGCAATGCAGTCCTGGGCCCATGCTTTAGCCTATACTGATCGAGGCCCTTGAGCTGAGTATGTGCTGATCTCGTGCTCTGTATCTTTGTGGAGGATACAGAGGGATGCTGGCATCGGTATGACCAAGCATCCCTTAGCACTGGGAGAACCGGCAGTCAGAGGCTTTTCCCCAACTCTGATGGGCATAACGCAATTTGAAATTAAAATACTGTACTGCACATGAGGGGAACAAAATGGATCCTCACATGACTCTTCAAACTCTATCAGAGGGACAATGGGATATGGATTTTGACATAATTATTTTTCAGAAAGTCAACATGGTGGGTTGACCCTGGCTGGATGCTAGGTGCCCACCAAAGCTGCTCTATCACTCACCCCCTCAGCTGGACAGGGGAGAAAAAATATAACAAAAGGCTCCTGGATTTCGATAAGGACAGGGAGAGATCACTCAACCAATTACTGTCATGGGCAAAACAGACTTGACTTGGGGAAAATTAATTTAATTTATTACCAATCAAACCAGAGTAGGATAAGGATGAGAAATAAAACCAAATCTTAAAACATCTTCCCCTTACCCCTCCCTTCTTCCCAGGCACAGGTTCACTCCTGGATTCTCTACCTCCTCCCGCCCAGCAGCGCAGGGGGACGGGGAATGGGGGTTGGGGTCAGTTCATCACACATTGTCTCTGCTGCTCCTTCCTCCTCAGGGGCAGGACTCTTCACACTCTTCCTCTGCTCCAGCGTGGAGTCGTTTCCATGGGGTGCAGTACTTCAGGAGCACACTGGTCCGGTGCAGGTCCCCCACGGGGTCACAAGTCCTGCCAGAAAACCTGCTCTGGCATGGGCTCCTCTCTCCGCAGATCCGCAGGTCCTGCCAGGAGCCTGCTCCAGCGCGGGCTTCCCAGGGGGTCACAGCCTCCTTCGGGCATCCCCCTGCTCCGGCGTGGGGTCCTCCCCGGGCTGCAGGTGGATATCTGCTCCACTGTGGACCTCCCTGGGCTGCAGGGGGACAGCCTGCTTCACCATGGTCTTCCCCACGGGCTGCAGGGGAATCTCTGCTCTGGTGCCTGGAGCACCTCCTCCCCCTCCTTCTTCACTGACCTTGGGGTCTGCAGGGCTGTTTCTCTGATATGTTCTCACTCCTCTCTCTGGCTGCTGTTTCTGTGTGCCCTGCAACTTTTTTTTTCCCCTTCTTAAATCTGTTATCCCAGAGGCACTACCACCATCGCTGATGGGCTCGGCCTTGGCCAGCAGCAGGTCTGTTTTGGAGCTGGCTGGCATCAGCTTTATCAGACATGGGGGAAGCTTCCAGCAGCTTCTTACAGAAGCCACCCCTGTAGCCCTTCCCCGCTACCAAAACCTTGCCACGCAGACGCAATACAGTCAAATATAACAGGCAGGGAATAATTTTTACATAAATACATGTTAAATCTTTAGTATTAATCTAATGAGATCATGTTGAAAACAATGTAGCAGGGATATCTGTTTTATTTTAGACAGAGATTTATGACTTTGTACTGATTTTTTTTTTATAATTTTTTTTTTTTTTTACCACACTTCCACAAAGACATATATCTTGTGTGTGGCTTCTGACACTTTGTTGCCATGTGAGTGTGTGAAGGTGGAAACACAGATAAGTGAGATGCCACCATGAGGGTGGACAGATTAAATCTTGGTCCACAGGAGGGTCTCCAGGGGAACAGAGGCTTCCTAAACAAATGCAGAGCAACACTGCATTGTGCTAGTGAGCTCTTTATGAGAATTGTACAACTGGCTGCATTCTGAGTTTGATGCTTTCCAAAGGCTACAGAAATAGTATAAACTGTTGGAGGAAAAATGCAGAGTTTGGTTTTCAAAGGTCAAATCTACTATGCCAGCTGCTTTGTTTAATTGTGCCCATTACTCACAGAATAAAAGCAGTTGTAGTTGATTGCAGAATAAAGTTTATTTGCGGTACAAAAGAAGGCTCATAATACTTAACATTTAAAAAATATATCTTCATGGCATTTCTCCTTTTTCTTGCCTGTTCGATTTGCCTATGCTAGAGTTGTAGGCATGCACTTTGTTTTAGAGGCCATGAAATAGCCTGTGTGTGTGGTTTTCTTAAATAGCATTAAAAGCACATGGTAATTTAAGCAACTACTGAAATTCACACTGAATTCTTTTTCCACAGAAAGTCATCAGGCTCAGTTCTGTGTGTGTGCAGTGTAATTTACCTAGAAATACCTCACTGAACTGAAGCGTTCATGTAGTAGAAAAGAAACTTTTTCATAATGAGGCATTTTTGAGGAAATAGTATTTCGGGCTCCATTCCTGGATATACACTGCTGTACACTCAGAATAATATTAAGCAGATTTTTTCCTCTTCTTATGCTATGATAACTGACAGCAGAATTTCTCTCACTGGCATCCAGTCAAGTTAATGGAAAGATGCCAACTGCTATGAGTTACGCTTCTATATCTTTACTCTTGATTTCCGTACTTTGATTCTTGCTAGTAGAGAATTAAAATGCAGATGCATTTGTTAATACCTTGGAGGAAATAGTGGCTTCAGTGAGGCCAAGACTATAGTCCTAAATGCAAGATGACATGTAAAGAGAACGTTTGTTTGCCTTTAAGTGCTTCGGCTTTAATAGCTGTGGTTTTATACTGCTTTAATTTCAGTTCATCCCTGTCAACATAATAAATGTGGAAAGTCTATGCAACAGAACACATCAGTATTCAGACCTTATCTATCTTGGGATCAGAAAAATACTTTTCAGTGTTAATAGATCCTGAGATACCTCCTTCTTAGTTGCTTTGAGAAATAAAGTGCTATGTAAGTGCTAGAGCTGAATATTTAGATTACTATTAATATTAGGAATGGAGCACTAAATTCTATTCTCAGTGTCTTGGAGGATGTTGCATATACTCTTGACACCTCAGTTCCTATAATGTGTTTAGTTTGTGGTCTGTATGGTACAGGTTTGTGATGGATGTTTTGCTGAAGAAGGAAAAATAGGAGTGGTGGGTTATTTGATGTTAGGCTTTTTTAAAGGAAAAAGATACAAATATTTTAGAGAATATTTTTGTGTCTTAAGTCTGCTTGAATGAGCATCTATGCTCATTTTATTATGGAAAATATAATTAGGAAACTCATTTAAAATGCAGTTAACAATGCAGCGATTTTTTCATCACTGCTGATTTTCAGATTGCAAAAAATGTCATGTGGGTTTATTTTTCACGTTTCCATCAGATGGATGGCATTCTTCTTACAGGCAAATTTCCTGTCGTATTTTCATTTCAAAGATGTCTTTGTGCAGCCCATTATTTAAAAACTTCTGGGAATATATTATATATATATTTTTTTTTAGATAGGAAACTTAGTTGATGGATAGTCAGTTTAAATGTGCAGATTTCTGAGGCAGTGCTGTTAGTGTCTATTGTTTAAATAAATGTTCCATTGCCAGATGATGTTTCTATAACACAAAGGGAAAGTGCTATTTTCCCCCTACATATCCAAGTTCAGTTTCAGAAAAGTTTACTAAACCTAGGAAAAAGCTAAAATTCCTGAAATTAATTTCTAATAGCTTGCCTTCATTTATTGTAATGTTTTTCCCAGTGAAAGTGGCTTCTTAAACGTTACAGATGGTATCAGAAGAAAGTAGTGATTATAAGGATCTGGTCTGAGACTCAGGAGACCTCGATTCTAATTCTGTTCATCATCTGTTTGCCATAGGCAAGTTACTTTGCCTCCAGTTATGTCACCTGACACCTCTGGGTCTGACTGCGATACAGGTAACATAGTAATAACTCCTTTATTGATGTAAGAGCAATAACAAAGTATAGTTGATCCATCAGCTCCCTCATCCATTGTTCACATTACTGGTCTTGTGACGATGTTATGTTTGCACTTCCAAGTTTCACAGCTAATATGAATTAAGAACATTGTACTTCTAACTCAGTAGAAGATCCATCAGTCCTTACACTTCTTAGTTTGGTGGGGTTTTGTTGGGTCGGGGTATTTTTGTACTTGAATTTTTGTAGCAGACCATAGGCTTACAGAATTGCCGTTGGCCTCACTCCAGCAACCTGAAGGCTTTAATCGTGCCACCCTAAACAGATGATTTCCACAGATGTCAGTGAAATAAATCTTCCTGAAATAAAAAGACATTATTCATTTTGTGTCTCCTCCTTAAGTGAACTTGTTTGTGAAAGGTAATGGAAAGAGAGCTAGAACTGGAGACCAAAATTCTTTGGGTTTTAGACTAGGTGAAATGTGTAGCAGCAGTTCAGTCGGTTAGGCTTCTACCTCAACACTAACCTGGAGCACCTCGCGAGGCAGGGATGGGTATGCAGCGAATCCTCCTACCTGAGCCTTGGCCTCTGCTCTGCTTAGCAAGGATACAGATTAGTAGCAGGAGAGCTGGAACTCTAGTAACAGGGCATTATAACGAGACTGATGTAAAGCCCGAACAGCTCATGGCAACAACTTCTGTTCGCCACCTAGCTGACTTAAATTCAGACTGGCATCTGGTGCGAGGGTCTGTGCTCCAGTCAAACAGATGGTGGAGGGTGTTGCTTATATGTTACCCTGTAGCACATATGCATGTAGCTGGGTGAAAAGATGTGTAGATAAAATGATGCTGTATAATCTCTTGTCTATATCTCAACTTCAGTGGAGCAGACTCGGATAGCCCTTTTACTTTCTGTGCAATCAGAATAAAAGTAAAACCTTCCCTGCTCTCTGTGGCCATATAGATGACCCTATTCACTGCCTATATTGTGAACGGTCCTTATTTTCATTATTAAAAGATTAGCAAAATCTCATCAATAATTTTTAGACATTTTTACAAAATTTGCATCAAAAAGAGTTTTTCAGTCAGTACTGATGCCTGAAGCAGAATGGGGAAAAACCCCAGCAGTTTTAATTCTTATAATGCTCAGGGGTTTCTAACCCTCTTCACCTCAGCCTTTATATCCACCTTCAATTTGTACCCTCTGGTGGAGCAAGCACCTGGTCACCTAATTTCCCCTCTTGCTAGAAAAGCCCTAATATTTCACTGGAGATCAATGCAGCTTTTTGGATACCTATGTCTGCTCAGTGTGAATCCGGGTTTCTCAGAACATGAGAGTCAGGAGGACTGTCAAAGGGAAGCAGTCCTCCCTTAATGGGAAAATGCTGGGACTCCCAGCAAAAATACCAGTCGCCGAGTCTGTAATGACTTATGCATGTGATTAAACTTAAACATGTGAAATATCCTGCTGTATCCTCTTAAGAGTAACCCTTTGCATAATTAAAACTTAAAATGTCTTCATTTTTTTTTCTTGGAAAGGGTGATTTAAAAGTTGTGTCACCGTGATTAAAATTACTAATTTTGTCTTGTAAGTGCAACTGGTGATCAAGATGAAAAAAGATGGTTAGAAAATTATTATTGTTCTCATTTTTCACATCAGAGGTTTCCAGGCTCTCAGAATGTAGCCACACACAATTAGTATTTACATAACTGTGGGGTGGAAATGAGTAGCAGAGGATAAAGTGGCAGGGAGAGAGAGATGAGAACTCTACGGTGTTTCCAACACTGATGAAGCAAGTTTCACTTCCATCTGCTCTAGCAGGTTCTTAGGTTTCCTGGCCATCCTCCTTTCTACCTTTGCCACCAACAATATGTTTCCATCAGTTGTACTAAAGGTCAAGCAGCTGTTGGTGTGGCTGAGCACCAGCTGAACAATTGGACACTTTACATATGGGGTCAAGAACAAGAGGCAGAAATAGAAAGCTCCTTTAAGAAGAAAAAGATATACCGAGTATTGTTTATGAAAACCAAACTTGGCAAACAGGTTGCCATTAGTGGTGATGTGAACTGTGATTGCAGTATGGTGCTCTCTTCAGCAGAAGAGTGACATGTTCATTGTTCCCCTTCAAAATATTGCTATGAATGTAGCTGCTGAATTAGGTCTCTGTATTTAATAAAGTATTTTGCTGTCTTTTTTTTTTTCTTTTTTTCCTATAGTGAACCCATTTTAAATGGTCAGCTATCTTACATAAAGTAGCTTTTGGACTGATATTGATGAAGACTCATAAGTAAAGAGAATCCTTGAAAGGAGTGTTGCATTTCACAAGATTTGAGGGAATATGTTTCTTTCAGAGTGCAGCTACTTTTCAGTGCTTGCCTCCCAATTTGCACAAATAATTGACAGCTCATTAACAACTCAGTATGAGCTCTGAAAACCAACTGAGAAAAACAACTTCAGTACAACGGGGGGGGGGGGGGGGGGGGGGGGGGGGGGGGGGAACAAAGTATCTGCTAGTCAATTTTGCTGATAGTCTCCAATCAGATTTAAAATGAGGTTAGAAAACAACCCAAGTAATAAATTATACGGATAGAAAAGGTTATGCTTGCATAGACGACTCCTGCAAGCTTTGACCAAGCTGCGTGGGGTAACTCATTTGAAATGTGTGGATGCCCGATGCTTCCTGTCTGCCCTTGCTCGCGGGCTCTGCGGACATGTGCGCTGGGAGAGGGCCTGTGCTCCTTCTGCAACTGCGCTTCTGCGCTGGCACAGCTGAGGCAGGGGAAAGACGCTTCTTTGCACTAAACATTTGCTATGCCTTTTCTTGGATTTTACTCCAAATTTTGTCAAATTAGTTAATGCTATTGTTTTTATCTGGATATGGGAGGTGTGGGATAAAAACTTTTTTTCATTTTTTAATTAAGTGCTGGGCTTGGGGAAGACTTCTTGTATGTATGGAAAAGTGGTGTCCCATAATGATATCAAAACCAGTATCAACAGAGCCTGCAGCCAGCTCTGCTCCTAAATCCACTGGCTTCTCTTCTTAAGTAATAGTTCCTCTGTGTAAGAATAAGAATTTTATCCTTCATTTCTCTGGGAATTGGCCCAGATCTCCATCCTAGACCACGCAATGTCTGCTCCCACATCAGCACACACTGCAGCTCTTGGCACCCAGGACAAACAGTGATCTTCTGCCAGCAATAACTTGTACACATTTGCATGGGGAGAAAGGGAATTGCATCCTGCTCTTGCCTTCCTCTTTCTGTCTTATATTGGTGGTTCTGTTTGGTGATGTTACATGCATATTGCAGATTTAGATTGGTTGCTGGAAAAATGAGAAACTGTTTTGTCTAGAAAGAAAGGTACTGGAGTAACTTTCTGAAGACAAATTATGACCTTTGTCTAAAGAACTAAATTAGTATTTCATATCTGGCCTCATGGAAACATTACCTCAATTATTTGTCTGATATGATGACTAGAGGGATAACATTTGAGAACATCAAGAGAAAAATTCAACACAGTGCTTTCTAATCTGGTAAAGAGCCTAATTACTGTT
Organism: Harpia harpyja; assembly: GCF_026419915.1. NCBI lineage: Eukaryota > Metazoa > Chordata > Aves > Accipitriformes > Accipitridae > Harpia > Harpia harpyja. The sequence goes on from NC_068951.1 coordinate 28,555,749, forward strand.
AGTTCTGAGGAGCTGCAACTCCAGTTGTGGTCTGTGTTACTTCAGGAGTACAACATGCCTACAAAACTCTAGGTCTGGGACATTTAATTCAGATCACCGGAGTATACTGGTGAGGCAAATACATGAACAGAAAGTTGAAATTGGGGAAAGGTACTCTTTTTCTTTCATTTTTTGAAGTGTTTTAGCAATTAAATGCTGTTCTTGAAATAATTTATTTCCTTGGGAATCAAATTAAGATTGCAGCATGTGTTTTTAGCCATGGTAAATGGATAAAACTGTACTTAATGATTTTATCAATATTTTATGACCTTGTTCTTTAATGTATAATTGGTGATCCACAAGGCACTGAGTAAAGCCATTCCCTAAGTAAATATTTTGATAAATCCAAAAGGCGATGGGCTATGCAGAATGAAAAGAAATACTACTTGGAAACATAACCACTGACAGTGTTTCTCCCCTTGGAGTATTAGTATTGCTTGTTTTTGTGTGGTATTTGTAATAATAAAAAGAAATTCAGAGGAAACTGAAGTAGCCAGGAAAAAGGCTACTTTGCATGTTGAAGTGTTTTTTGAGAGGAAGGCAAAGGCAAAATGCTTGTTCTAGACTTAGCAATGTGATTCAGGAAGTAATTAAAACAGTATAATGCTATTGCAGTAATATAAATTGGGTAGTGTTCCCAGTATAAATATTTCTGTTGCAACTGGTGGTTGAGTATGCAAGTCTTTAGTCTTCACATTATGCATGCACATACATCCTCTGAAATCACCAGCCTTGTTTACAGCCCAATGATAAACAGGATAACATACATAACTCGATTTATATATACAGTGTTGAAGGCTGGGCATAAGATGGGTTCAGCTAACTGACAGCTGTTTAGATCCAAACCACACCATCAAAAGTCAAATGGATGTCACGCTGAGCTCTGAAAAGAAGGTAACTGCAGTCCACAGTCTGACTGCTTTCCCAGCAGTAGAGATGCTCTCTCGAGGCCAGAGTTTCAGATAGAGCTCTGTAGTGAAGACTTCCACTGTTGCTTCTCTCAATTTTGATGAGTGGGTAAACAAAGAATTTGCTGCTTCCAAAGCTGTCAGTAAAGTAGTTGTGAACTCCTTATTTGCAGATATTTTCTAAGTAAAAACCAAACAGATCTTTACACAATTCTGTTTTTTTACAGGGAAGTCTGGGCCTGTTTTGGTTACTTTACTTTGTATTCTACGCTCTTGTCTCTACTGTTTGCTGGGCAAATAGCAGTTTCTTTGTTATTGTTCGTTTTCAGTCTTGCATTATTCACAAACTTCTGTTTTGAATCCCAAAAGACAGAAAAACTTCATCATGCATTCAAATCCACGCATATATTATAAGAACATCCACTGGTGACGAGCATCATTGGCGGCTTTCACAAGCTAACATTAATTATGCACATAACTAAAAAGCACCATGACCGGGAATCATAATTTCTAATAAAAACACTGACTTCTAGTCATGGATCATTTTATCCCTCCCTGGGGCTATAAATCACTCATGTCACTAAGATAGATGCTCTTCCTCTTTTTGCTGTTTTCTCTATAGAAATCTGTTGCTGGGAATGTGCTGGTGTGGTGAGGGAAAGAGAAGGAAACTGTCTCATTTTGTCTTTTTGTCTGAACATCTTAGTCATCTACAGTGAGATGCCAGGGCAGGCTATATGCCTATGGGCTAGTGCAGAAGAGTAAATGCTGAGACTGAGTGCAAGTGCAAGGAACAAGGCAAAGTCAAGGGTAGATTCTGTGCAGTTGCGATGCTCCACCGTCTTGTGGTAAAAGCTTAGGGAAGAGTTATATTTTTAGTATTTAAGGCTGTGTCATATCCCTTTCTTTCTGCTCTTAGGTGTGCAGGGCAGAAAGAGGCTTGCTTTTTGGTGTAGAAGCTTTTCCAAAGCAAGAGGTTCTTTTGGTATTTCCTAAAGGTGGCCAGGTGCAGGATTAATCACCTGGTGACTGAGAGCTTGCTCTGCTGTGTGACAATTTCAGTCAGCAAAACTTTTCCCTTGGTTCTTGTGATCCTGAACTTTGTAATGTATTTTGTTTCATAAGATGACCTTATTGAATTAATCAGTTGTGGAGGAAACTTTGACAATGTGTGGTGAGAGAAATTCTAAATTTTCTCCAGAACATTAACCAGGTCCTTTTTCTGTATATTTCTTATCTGTTATTTGTTTCCTTGCTTTACTATGAACTTTTAGATTGGGCATATGGAAAAGCTGTTAAGGTATTTCTAATCTTGTCAAAAGATGGGAATACTAAGAATCCTGTTTATTTTTTATTTACAAAACCTTTGGGAAAATGTTTCAGAAATGTTGTTGCATGCAAATTAAAACCCAAAGCAATACTGGGGGCCGGTGGTGTGCAAAGTGACGTAGATGCTGGACACAAACATCATACGGACCTTAACTAACAGTATCTGAGGCCTGATTCAGGACTGGCACCCAACCCATGTACTGTTGAGGTTGTGATCCTTTCCACCATACATTAGCTGAAAGTATGAAATTAGTAAATGAAAATTGTTTGGCAGCTGAGGGAATGGGACCTAGAATACCATGTAACCTGTTCTGGATTCTGCCTGGTTGGATTTGCGGTGCCTGAATCTCCTTTTAATTGTACTGGCTGAGTCAAAATATTTCATTTCAACAAGATGATATTTAATTCAACTTCCTTAAAACATTTCCTTTAAGATAGACCGAGCTGATGTAAATACTTCTTTGTTTCAGCCATCAAGCTGAAAACTTGCCACCTTATTTCGGGTATTCTTTTTTCCTACCTCTCACTGATGGTAAGGTCATTTCTGTCTACTTTTGTGTTTGCCATCTCTTGTAGTCTGCTTGGCATTTGGTTCTGCCAACACTTTGGAATTAATAGATGTACGTGAACAGAGGAAGCCAGGTAAAGAGAGTGTGTCAAGATTACATCTCCTGCTTGAAAGCTGTTGTCAATATTACAGTGCATTTGAGAGCAGTGAGATTTCCTGTGGAAGTAGCTGTTACTTTTATACAGAATTTCTGAAATACTGAAGAAATGTCAACTTGTCCTGCAAGATATTTTTCTAAGACTTTTCTTAATTCTTCTAGTACGGCTACGCAAAAATGAAGAGGTATATAGATCCCAGTGCTAAGATTGGCAGATGACAGTGAACCCATATAGATTTGCCTGGTTACATCTGAAAACAGTGTGGCCACATTTGTATGGTGCCGCACCTCCAATGCAAAGATTTCAGGGTTATATATAGACTTCTTATGCTCTGTTCAAAAAGCATGTGAGAGCTGCTGGTCAGATTCTGAAACAGCTTCTTGTTAACGTAGAGACAATGGACTTTGTGGTTTATAATTTTTTTTTAATTTTTTGTTTTCCTTTTGTGTTTCCCTTTTCTCAGTGTTTGATTCCTGTTTAGGGTATGTCAGTGTGAAAAAATAACAGGGGAAACATAGAGTTTCTAAAACAACCATTTTGCTGTGAATGGCAAACAAAGACTTGAGTCAGGACTATGAAAAGATAGAGTAAAACTTAGAAAAGTTTATTTTCTAAGAATCAGAGGTAAAAAGTCACTTCCCTTTTTAAGGCTGGAAGCTTCCATTTACCATCTGAAACTTTTTCCTAAAACAGATTTATAAGATTTCCAAGTCCTCTTATGCAACATTTACTGATATGTACGGTTAGAGAAGCTATTTTAACTCTGCATACACTAGGTGTGAAGATACCAGATCAGGTCCACAGTTTTGTTTGAGCTTCCAGAAAGGTTAACACACTTACATTAGTACAAGTATGCCTTGCATTACAGCACTTTTCAAGCTGTGAACACACATTAATTGACTTTGATCCAAGGAATTGAAAGAGTGGTGCAATGAACAGTTTGTTCCATAAATATATTCCTTATTACAAGCAGAGCTGAGGGTTTATGAAAATGTTCCCTGTTTAAACATCAGGCCTTTGAAAGAAATTGAAGCAGTTTTAATTATTAAAAAAATGAAATGTAAAAACTTTCAGGGTTTATAAGCCTTAGGGTGGCTTAATTAAAACTGAAGAGAAATTTAAATTATCAGAATTTAGGGCAACAGGAAAAGAAATGATAAGTAGGAAATTTCAGGCTATAATAAGAAAAGAAATAGCTTTAAGTCGCTTGGTAATTGTAGAGTAAAACTTCTCTCATACTCTGGCTCAAGTTATTAGCTGACCCAAATCTCTCTCAAGTGTCTAGGTCTTAAAATAAAGCATTTATGTATGGATAGTTCTACAATAAAGTAACTTTATATCAGTTAGTTATCATGTTAATGGAAACAAACTACTGATAATTTATCGTAAACTCTTATCATTGTAGTCCTTAAAATTGTAGTTTAAACTACTTTTAGATTACAAACAAATCCATAATTTAAATTCAAACTATTTTCAGTATCCCTGACTGGTGCAAATGTAACTTCTACCAGTCTAATATTCCTGACAACAAATGGGACCCACTTCTGTAAGAGTTGTTGTAGCTATTGTCCATAGCAGTCCATTTGCTCAGGAAGATCGCTTAAGTTTCCACAGCACTGAGAATCAAAGGCTTTTTATTAATATTAGACGGTTTGTGTGTAATCACTTCCTATGCTAGGATGCCTCATGTTATCCTGCAAAATTTAACGTATCTTCTTGAATCAGGAGTTCACAGTGCTGTTTGTATGTATTTATTGGTTTTGCAAACGTTTGCGTAAGGAGCGTTCTGCAGCACAGTGGCTCCATGTCAGGAGTGGCATGGTGGCAAAGGGGGCCAAGCACTCCAGTGGGGACAGAGGTTTTTGCTGATGAAGTTCTTTGAGGAAATAATTGATCTCTTTTGCTGCTGAAGTATTTGCCTTCCTGGAGTCCGTGTTGTGTCATGGTCTGCGTGTACATTTGTCTGCTTTTAGATGCCAAAGTTGAAGCTGTTATTAGAATATTCTTCTTTTATCTACAACAAGGTCCATGCTAAACTTCTTCAATATCTACCTAGACCCTACCCATTCTTTTTTCATGTCTTTTACACTGTTTTTGAGATTTGATCAAAGCAACTATTTAATTATTATGCTAATACTTAGAGGCTAGTAAAACCTAGATTTCATTACTAATTTGTATTATTAGCATCAGATAGGAAGAAAAGAATGAGACTTTCTTAGGTTTCAAGATGTCATCTTGATTTTTATGATTAGAAAACAAATTCAGTATAGCTGCATGTACTAAATGAAAAGCCAAACAGCGGTAGCAAATCCAGGCATATCATGCCATGGCATTAAGCTATTATTCAATACTCATAATCCCAAGGCTTGGAAAAACATGGTATCAGATGCCAGACTGCAGTTCATTGTTGGATCTGTTTAACACCTTAGTAATAAGTCATTTATGTAATAAAACCATGGCCAATAGAAAATAATTCTATCTACTGCAGCTGACAATTCAGTGTGCAATAGCAGCTTAATATTGCATGAAGAAATTTTTCTAATGTAATTTTTATCAATCAGAACTCTCTGAGAACTTAATTATGTGTTTCCACCTACCTGTTCTCCTCCTTCTATTGTAGCTCTCTACCTTAGGGTGGAGAGTACCTTAAGGAACGGTGAGTTGGTCTCTTACCTTTCGTGATAAGGGAGACTTATCTAAAATGTCTAGATAATGGGATATAAATTCTCTTCCTGCTTATTTTTACAAAATAAAAGTAGCAGTGTAGAGAGAGCCACTGCTGAAAGCTTCATGTGTGTTTGCTCTGCCTTTTCAGAATACCCTGTGTTAATTAGATGTAACAAAACATGGTGTGTTTCATATCTTTATCCTAAGTTTACCATTATGTTGTATGACAGATGAATGAACACTGCTGTTGCTGTTTTTTACACTAAAACATGAAAAGTATTCAAGTTGAAGAAGTGATTCAGGGACAATGTCAGAGTAGAATGAAAAATGAGATTTTTTACCTATGCCACAGACATATTTTCTGGAATTTTCTCTTGCGAAAATGTTGCTGTGATATCCAGCAAAATTCCTCAGTGTGTTGTTTGTGGTAGGTCAGACCTAGGTGGCTGTAGGTGATATCACACAGTTTTAGATTCAGGCAAGCCCTGGTGGGGGAAGATGGGCAAGAAACTGCAAGCAGCAAGTCTGGCCATTGGTACAAGGATGTTGAGCAGCTCTGTATCATATAGACTGCCCTGCCACGGTACTTGTAGATGGGACTAAGCCCTCAAAAGCTTCCTAAAAAAGAATAGCTTCCAGAGCAGCCTTGATCTTGGCAGAGTGCAAAAGTGTTTTTCAGCCACTTCTTTCCTCTGGGTTGTGAATTCTGTACTTCTCCAGGCACTGCCCGCAATTGCAGGCTGCAGCTCCCTGCGCAGGTGTGCCATGCTCTGCTTCTTTCTGGCTTTTGATTTCTCAGAGACCGGTTGGGGTTTATTATTGTTATTCCTTCTAATCTATGGCATGGTTGTTGCCATTATTTATTTGGTTGATTTTGTTTTTCTTTTTTAGCTTCTTAAAAGGATTTATAGACCAGGAACAGAAGTGTTTTATTTATCCACAGCAAAAAAGATGGCAATAGTGTTTTTACCTCCACTCTCTCTCAGTAATACCTCATTTCTAAGCTGGGGAAAAAAGGCAGTTTAGATGCCATTACCATTTTGTTGAGTCTTCATTAAGGGTGCAGCCTGTGATCTGGATTTTCTTACTTGTGATATGTATTCACTGGTAACCCACTGTTTTTTAATTACCCCAAGGCATTCTAGGCCTATCTTATTTAGACAAGTGCACAGCTGTGTATTTGCTTGGGGATTACTATTTCAGCCCTATTCTGAGCATCATTTAGATTATAAAATATAAATTCAGAGGTGGCAGGTTTATGTTTTTTTCATAAGGGATATGTGGTGGTTGGTAGGTACCAGGAGCTTCAGAGGAATTAATCTACTGCACAATCACAGGACTGATTGTTTGAATCATCCCTCTACATTCAGTTCAGAATCAGGCACATTATAGTACCACGCTTACTGCTTTAAATGCTCAGTATTCACACTCTTCACGTACGAAATATTCACATATTGTGCGGACCCTTTGGAAAAAAAAGTATTTAAAATGCAAGTGGTTTTGCATGAATGAACTTGCCTGTCTATATCTGGATTAGCAAACACTTCAGATCTGATACGTATAAGCTATTCAAAAAGGCCTTATATCTCACATGATATGCTTTCCGTTGTTACTTCTAAAAAGCAATTCAATCAAAACACATGTGGCCAAACCTAAAAAGGGTATCTGTCCCGTTGATTAATTTACATAAAGCTATAACCAACATGTTCAGCAAAACACTTGAAATGGACTCTCTCTGTTGGTTTCAGGAAACCTGTCTGTTCTGTGCACTTCTAACAATGAAAATATTGAATAATATATTATAATTTTAAATTTTAGAACAAAGAATGAATATTGCAGAAGTGTGGTAAAATTACTGAAGCTTATTTTTTTCCCTTTATAACAAAAGATCTCTTTCCTTTCAAAAAAGAATTTTATTTAAAAAAAAAAAAAGTCCAAGTACTGCTGTTATTTTCAGAGATGTAAAGTGAGCACTAAACTTATGTTTAACTAACAAAGGATGCTAATTCTTTGTTAAAACTAACAAAGAATATAAATACAGTGGCAGAAAAAAAGCCTGAAAACTTATTTGTTGATGCCAAGAGAGAAGATATTGTTACCTTAGTTAAGCTGGCCACGTAGTTTTAAGTTGCCCCAATGCTTGTAAATACCATATTCTCATACATTGTCCTATCACAGTGGTATCAGCACAGCCAAGTTCTATAGGGGAGAGTGATAATATCCCATTTTACAGCTGAGGAGAGACCTTTAATGCTACTCCACTGTTACAGTCCAGGGATTTTCAGATATGCCAGTGCTGGAAGCTTGATGGGGACCATTGCTTGAGCATGGTGCAAGAGAGGGAGGAGAGACCAGTTTGGATGGACAATGTGGCACCGCTGCAGTGGTGCAGCGCTGGAAGAGCAGTAATGGCCATGAGCACTGGCATAGCCATGCTGCCATCCTCCGGTGCAGGGCTCCAGTGGGCACCTCTGGCTGGTGGCAATATACCAGAGATGCATCTCCAGTCAAACAAGACCTCTTTTTTTCCTCTCTCTGATTGAGAAAATGCTCAGGTTTTGTTGTGTCAGGTATGCTCTTGCATCTGCATGGGTGCTTCAGTGACCTGGCATGTGAACAAATTCACTGAGATCCCCTGCTAGCTGGGTAAATAATAATAGAAATATTTTTTAAATAGTTCATTTCATATATTGCAAAATTTGTCAAATTGTGGTCTCTGTCTTTTTGGTCTTTGTATCATCCTTGTATGAATGGGATAAAGGAACAATGGTCTGATGAGTCCTCAAATCATCTTTTCATTTGATAGTAGAGAGAAAAAGCATCTCAAAAGGATACTATTTCTCTTAAAGATAATAATTTGTTTTGCATAAGCCTTTGAATCTTCCAGGTTGCTTAATCATATGAATGCAAGAGTCAGCTGTTGAGCTTTTGTTTTCTGCCCATAGCTAGTGCCTTGCTTATTTAATTGCTGTGAACATCTTCAGTTTGATGACAAGATAATGTAATGAGGCATCCGGCTATCTGTGCATCTGTGTACACAGAAGCCTCAAGAAGGGAACAAACAATACTACATCTTAATATAAGATTTATAATTAGCCTAGTTATATATGTATCTCTGGGTATTTTCAAATTTTTTTTTTCTTAGTATCATATACTCCTCATTCTCCTTTTCATCTGAATTTAAAATACATTTCTATCTTGTACAGGGTATATTAAATACTAATGCATTGTGTAAACTGAGATGTATGAAAATGTCGTGATAACAAACATAACAATTTTTCCTTGGCAAACTCAGTTGTCACGCTTTTTTCTTTAATGTAGGGTACCTCTTCCTTGTATCTCTTAAAAACACAATCTTCCTATATCTTGCTATTTGATAAGAAGTTATGCGGTTAACAACAAACTAGCAATTAATATTTTCTTGAATTTTCATACTCTGGGGCTTTTTTATAGTTTCTCTGCCTAAAATGGCTGAATATAGCAAAGTGTCTAATGAAATAATATCAACACACATTATATAAAAGATTCTTTTGTAAAAATATTATATTTTAAAGATACTGTGTGTTAGAGTCTGAGCATTTCCATCTCTGAATTCTTCTAGCTCTGGAATGATAGATGGAAAAGAGAAAAACATAGTGAGATCTTAATTCTTTTCCTCTTTAGACTTGACAAGTCATGTCAGAGATGTACCATATGTAGTCTTAAGCTAACAATTTTAATTTATTCAATGGGAATTAAGTGCCTACTTATCTCTGAGAGTATTAGCTTTAACATCATTGATTGTTGGCTGTTATTTTGTAAAGTGATGACAATAAATACCCTCCGTCCCTCCTTCCCTCCCTCCTTCCACAGATTATAAATTCTTGATGAAGGCTGTTACTATCTGCTAGGGCAGAACCTGGCGGGACATCATTACAGGTTTCTGTGCACTGTCATGTTACAAACAATAATACTGATTTTACCTTACTAAAGTTATAGGGTTTTTTTTCCTGTTTAACACGCACTATTACACCTTTATTCTTCATAAAGTAAAATAAGCAGACTTTTTTTAGTCTACTGCCAAAAAGAAATTAAATCAGTGTTAGACACTCTTTTTCTTTTTTCATTGATCGCAGGATCAAAAAATACCTTTCTAAAAACCAATTTCAAAATACTTCTCATTTTTATTGCTATCCCTTTTTGCCACCTAGAGCCTTGTCAGTTTTATGTTCCAGAAATAATTTATTTCTTTTATCTTTTCTTTTTTAGCGTTGTGTCCTTGTGAAGAATTAAAATATCTTGCATAATTAAAAGCTCTATGCAACACGAACTAGAATTGATTAGCTAACAACAAAACTCTGTTTCTTCTGGGTTTGGTTACTGCAGCTGCTAAAATTGTTAAAGGCAAAATTATAAAGAAAGGAAGAAAACAGAACACCATCATCAGTCTTATAGCTACCGGAATAGTAAAAGAGTTTAATTGCCTCAGTTAGCTGCATCACTAATGAGTACAGTTTCATTAGAAGTTCCATGGGCTATTATTTAATTATAGCTGGAAACTTGCATCTCTATTTCTTTCAAAAGACTGCATTTCCTTGGTTGCATCTCCCTGGTGAAAAACATATGGCAGACCCAAGTCTGCTTTATTTGGAAAACCTCAGGAGGTCAGAGCCCAAATCCCATCTCTGCCACTCTGATCTGGTGAACATTTCATACTGAGTATGGCAAAACAAATTCTCTGCCTGTTTTGATGGACAGGAGGTTTTACTGCACAGTTTGCAATGAGTTCCAGATTTCGAAAACAATTTTATATTAAGTGAGGACTTAATGTCTACCTTAAAAGTTGAGGTTGTTTGGGTTTTTTTGCTTTGTACTTACCCTCTTCAAAAAGTCAGAATTCAGCAGGTCTGTACACTTAAAATAATTTTTGGCTTTTGTCTTCCAGCTCTTTTTGGATGAAAGGAAAAACAGATTTAGAAAAGATACAGCTTATCAAATTGGACAGATGTATAGCTCCAAAATAAAATTGAAAATAAAAATGAATACATTAGAAAGGAGATTTGGCATACAGGGAATAGGAGAGCAGAATCATCCAATCATTCAGAAACCAGTTTATCATTAGACAGAGCTAAGGAGACTAATTAAAATATGAATCCTTTTTGATCCTCTCTTAAGACATAGATTTCTTCTCCCATCCCCCCAAGTAAGGTAATTCTTACTTTTTTTTTTTTTTTTTTCCTTCCCTGTGACTAAGTGGACTTATAAAATGGGTTTGATAAAATTTTATCAAATGATAATTTTAGCTACAGCGTGTCTGGCATAGCTGCATTTACCAGAAAAAAAGTGATATGAGCAAGATTTCAACAATCAGATTGTCACAAAACCTCTAAGCAAATAAAGTTTGTCCTGCCATTACTCCAGTTGTCTGTTTTCCCCCTAGCTGCCTGCTATCATCAGCAAGTATATAAATATGCTCTAAGTAGCAGCTTCCAAAACTGAGGAACTTAAAGATAATATGATACTGGGCATTATTGGGAATTTTAGCAGGGAGGGTAATGAGAGCCTTAAAACTGTCTGTGTGCATCCGCTGTATGCAGTGGCCTTCTGCTACCTGTTACAGCCTTCTCCCTACACTAGCAAAGCCCACATACTGTTGAAAGACTGAAGAGCATGAGGGTCCCATGGGATTTAGGAGAAGGGTGGTCTTCTGTGAGCATCAAATCTCCTCATGTCCAGCTGCTTCCATGGAGATCTCACAGCCTTGTTTGCAGGACTTCTCTATGTTGCTGGTGACTGAATCTCTTGGGGGAGCCGGTAAGGGTGCTTTCAAGGAGGTAGGGCTTGGTGCAAGAGGTGCTGTTTAGCAGCAGATCCAGGCTGATGAACAGTGAGATTGCAGATGGGTGAGATGGTTAGGACATAGGTATACCAGGAATCTGGCATTTGTGCAATACGTCTATTGCCATTAAAAACTCAAATTCTCCTGTGGTCCACAGCCTGCTTCTCCCTGTACAGCCCAGGGTGTGAGGCAGGTCTCAGATGCTGGCGATGACCATAGCCATTAGGCAATTGCAGACTTTGCTTCTCTCCGTGTTGCAATACAGACGTCTTTGATTCCATTACATTTTACTCAACAGCTAGCTGTAACCCCTGAGGGCTGCTTCACTCATCTGTGTGTTAAGATCCAGATTCGTAAGCCTTTAAAGTTGATAGATCGTTTTCTTTTATGTTACATTAAAAGGGCTGTAAGGAACACCCAGTGATAATTTATTGAAAAGACAATTAACAATGAGGTTAATGACAGTGATACATCTGAGCTGTGATTCAACCTGGTAAAATAATTAGTACTTTCAGAAATACACAGTGGTGTGTGGTTTTTTTCTTTCTTTTTTTTTTTTTTACACAAAAGAATTAAATACATAGCTGTTTTATTGTAGTCTTGTGGGTTCACAGTTTTCGTTTAGTCTTTATCATGAAGGTTAAGGTTTTGCCATTTAAAATTTTATATATGAATTCCCTACTCACAAGCTCTACAACACTACCAGCAGTGCTCTCATTTCTATGCTTTATGAGGAGCACAGCTACAGCAGTCCTTCAGATTGATTCCAGGAGGCTTTTTGTATTTCCTCTTGTTCCACGTATCATAAGTATCACAAACAGAAGGCATAAGTGTGTTAACCCTGCTTTTACAGCTCTTTCAACATCATCTTAACACCGTATTCCTCAGGTCAATTGTTGCCAAAACAGGAAAAATCTCTTGCTGCTTTGGTGGTTAAGAGGCATCATGGGCAAAGAGTGTTAGTGGAATTAGTGCTCATAAGCAATTTTTTCAGTCACCCCAAGATATATTTGTAGCTATAACTGAGGATGTTCTTCGTAACTATTCCTGTTGTCACTAATTGTCTCTTATAACCTCTCTTTGAAATTAAAACTGCACATTTAGGCTCTAAGAGTATTTTGGTGAATTTGTTTAGTGAAAGGTTTAAATTATATTTGAGAAACAATACAAGTAGTGTCCAATTTGTGGTATGAACATGGTTTGAGTTCTCTTCTGGTGGAGGAAGACATCTAGAAGCAAAGGTGGCTGGCATTCAGTAATAAGTTCTATGATATATGAAGATATTATCCATATCTCATACTAAAAAAGGGCAGTAAGTTAATTTTCCAAGCAAAAATGCATTTATGTATATAACACAAGTCTGTATGATGAATGTATTAAATTCATCAAAGCATGAATTTTCATTTAAGGATTGTTACATTTTCACTGTGTTTGAGTGTATCTTTGAGTTGTTTTGACATTAATTGTGATGTTTAATAGATAAGAGGTGCATCATTTGTGACAGTTTCATTGCAACTGAACTTTTGAAGAATTCGTTTCTCCTTCCTTACACATGTTCAACCTCCCAAGCCATATGGTCTGTGTTTCTCAAGATGTTTTGCATTAGATCACCCAACTAAGTGCATCAAAACATGAGTTATCTCACATATGAGAGACCAGCTAGAGATTGAAGTACAAGGCTATATTTTCCCCCCCCTAAAGTCTTTGTCCCCTGATTGTACCATGCAATAGAGTGCCTGTCCCTCAGCTCATGTGGTAGATGCAAGTAATAAACTAATATTCCAGCAGTAATTTACTGCATTGCAAACTATCTCCCTATTAACCATGAAGTTTTTCTCTCCTGTTACCTCCTGTAGATACAGGATGCTGATCCCTGTCTAGTGTTGGGTAAACTTTAAAAACAGAGACACTTTTTTTTTTGTTGCTGACACTGAGGTGAGGTGCAGTGTCCAAAAGTGATTTTTTTTTTTTTTTCTTTTGGGCCCCAGCCTGCATATAATACATTTTCTGATACTTCTGAGATTTTTATTTCAGTGCAGAGAGGGCTGACATGTACTCTTTAGGATGTGAGCCTCTTTTGGTGTAAAAGTTTCAAAGTAGGGAAGGTATCACTTCTTATTTAGATATCTTGAGATTTTGTTTTTAAGTAGTCTGACAATTCTTCTCTTAAACATATTCTGTTTGAAGTTTTACCCTTCTTGCTAGTACTTTATTGTCTTGCTGATTTAAAATGGTGGAATGTTATCTGTGGATTCTATATTTTCAACCTGAAAAATCTACAAATTTGTGATATCTAGCATGAGCCTTAGAGCATAGGCTTTGTATTCCAGAACTGTCCATTACCCCATCCTTCCTGTGTATGGCTCTGCGGCATTTTCCTCACAAAAATTTCACCTTGTGAGGCTATGGTTGCAGTTCATAGAAATGCCATGATTCTGTTGCAAAATTTGACATTCTTTGTGGCTGTCTCCAAACCCAACAATTTCTAACACGTGCTTCAAGGCTAGATTGTTGGATTACTTAATTTTGCATGTCACCTATTCCTTGGTCCTTTACTGAATATTCTGTCTGGTATTTTAAACCCAGCCAAATGGTCGAGAATGGTTTCACTTTCCTTTTCCATTCACAAGGGCAGAAACGCTCTGCCAGTATACTTGGTACAAGGGCCATCTTCTTATTACCTAATTGTCAGCTTCTACGTACTCTTTCAGTCTCTCAATACAGGTGAGCTGAACTTTCAAGAACAACTAAGTTTCCCCCGAGTGGCCAGGCACTGTGAAACCTCTCTATCTCTGAGCAGTCTTTGTGCTTGAAGGCACAGTTAGTTTGACCTTCCTTAGCCTAAACAGCCTCCGTGTACTCTCTCGGTTGTGTTGGAGCCCACCTATCAGTGCAAGCAACTTGTTTCCTTCTCTCTCTGCAAACGGGGGCTGGGCAGGGGAAGAGAAACCCCAGAAGCATGGCTGGTACTCAAGCAACTTTGTGAACTCTGTAAAGATTTTCACATCTACTGCTGCCTTGATGCCTTTGGATGACCCCTGCAGCAGAGGAAAGGAAGCTGGCTAGCATGTGTAGGACTACACGGAAGCTTATTACATAAAACCTCCCAAATTTCTGCATTAAGCACAGGGTGGCAAGCATTATCTCTTCCTGTTGTTCCCATTTCTTCTGTTTTGCGTCCACTGGGTGCAATCCCAACAAAATGATTATCCAACATGTCCCTTCCAAAGGCTTTTACATTTCCCACCCCCCCCACCTTATTTGGCCATAACCAAAGCAGTGCTGTTCTCAGGGTAATGCCATGATTGGGAATACTCCTGGCTTAAAATGATGCTAATACAGATACCAGCAATCTTCCTGCATGAACCAAAGCTTCCAAATGTCTCTTCTAGAAGTTCTTCCTTGTACCATTTGAAAGTATTGTGTGATTGCATTTTCATTTCATTTCTTATTATATCTTCTTTATCATCTTGATACACTTACTAAGATACTTTAAGCAAGCTGCTGGAAGGGGCGTTCAATTAACCACCAGGAACGTATTTTATTAAAGAAGCCAGTTCTTTCTGGGGTGAAGGTGGTGTGGGGTGGAAGTTGACTCCTCCTTGTTATTCAAATGTATTCATAATTTTTTTTTTTTCAGCATACATGTCATGCACAGGCTGTTCGTTTTAAGTGCTGTACACGATAGCTGTCATGCTTGCTTATTTAACCTCAAGACAGAAAGAAATGACAAAAACTGTGCTGTTGAGTAAGAATGATCTCAGTCGCATAATTTCTCCTCTAATGCCTATTTTATGATGGTGTGAAGGTTTTTTTTAATTTTATTTTTATTCCAGAAGATTCCCAGCCTCTTATCAAAGAATTGTATTATGTAGCTATTATGTTATAAAGCTTAATCTGACTTGATTGACAGTTACACGATCATAGCAGGAAGAGATAAGACGTATCCTTTCTTTGGGATAAGATGTTTATTTTTTCTCAAAAAATGTTTTGTTAAAGATTTCTGTAAAACTTTAGGTGTTTTGTTGTTGTTGCTGGCATTTTTTTTTTTCTGTGGGAATTCTGTATCACAAAAGCAGTGACGTGGTACGAGCACTCTGGGATGTGCTGTCCTTGATAGCAGTGGTTATACCTGAACTGCAGGATGGGCGGGTTGGCCCTTGGGTGCTGTACATTGTTTGTTCAGATTGAAACCCTACTGGAAATGACCATGGGCTGCTGCTCAGCCTGAGTTTTCTCTCCAAGGAGACCTTTGTGTGGTGTCAGGGCCCGCTTGTGAGTCTGGAGAGAGAGAGGAAAAGAAGTCATCTTGTGCTGTAGAGCTTTCACCATTAGAGAAAGGATTTGGCCACGGAATGCACCCATGTAATTGAGTTTATGATTTTGATCTCTTTGCAGGGTCAGAATCAAGGTGAGATAGCCAGCCCGTAGGCTGCTTGTAGTGGAAAGGAAAGATACAGATTTCGGGCCAAGATAGCAAAAGGTAACAAACTACCCAAGGATCATGCTGCCAATGTGGTTGCATAGGAACCTGGGAGAAAACAGAGAAGGTGCTTCTCTGACAGCCATAGAAGACAATGCCCTCAGGTGGTATAAACTGGTTTCCCATCAAAAAAGCTTCGGAGAATGTCAAGCACTTTTGATGGGAAGATTACTTTTTAAAGGCCATTCTGTGCAGAAGCAGATGGCTCACTGCACTCCTGAAGTTTTCCTCGTGCAAGTGAGAAGGCCTAAATATGTCCTAAACTGCTGCTACTATTAAGCTTCACAGATAATTCTTCCTACCTCTTGCAAACACTTCTGTCACAGTTAGATTAACATCTTTCCTTCAGCGTGGATGAGGGCACTACTGAACTGTACTGAGAAGTAGAGCATTTTACATAACATGCAGAACAGGGCAATTTTGTGTTTGTTTTCCTATCAAAGTGACTCTATATGACAATGTGCAAAGTACGTACAGATGGCAAGAACAGTTATGTTATCAAGTTTGTTTCCTCTGCTGATGCTTACAGAACAATAATTCTAGCTCCCCATCTAAAAGTATGAATAAACGATGAAACAAAATAGCTTTTCCCTCCACCAGCAGAATAGACACTTCAGAGTTTTTTCCCCAGAGTACAGTTATACATGATTAAATGGGACAAGGAGTCTTCTGAAGATCACTGTATTTCTCAGTCATATGCCTTTCAAATTACATCATCCATTTAGCCCCTAATTTTTTTATACTAATTAGGTGTCCTGTTACATTCATTGTTAGAAAGTGATTCTCATAGCCTGTAATCTGATGGAGATACACCAAATAAGATGATTAATGAAGGGAAGCGTCATTTCACTGCACATCTGTGTCTAACCACGGGTCCTTAGGACATTTGGCCTTGCCTGAAACAGCTAGGAAACCTTGTTTGTTTGCAGTTTTCTGGGAAATGTTTTGGGATTTGCACAGCTGAGAATGTTTGGTTTGTACTGAAAGAAACTGAAAAGCCCAGATGCAAGAATCATTCCAAATTAATTAAAACCCCTAACCCCTTCCTGTCAAATGCAAGAGGTTCAACTATGATCTGAGTTTTCTATCTGATGAAAACTTAATTTGTTTCTTTTTATACCCCTTTGAATAGATATGTCAAATAAAGAAATTTCACTTTCATGGTGGTGCAAGTACAATCATATTGGAGAGTTTTGAAAAAAAGAAAAAAAGATGCGAGTCTAGAACAGAGTTAAAACTATGAAACATTTTTGTTATAGAAAGAAAAAGAACAGAAAAAGGGAAAATAAGGATGTACGTAGTATCTATGGGTTCTTTATTCTCAATACTTCTTGAAAAGAAAGTGTTATTTCTTGCATTTTTGAATGTTTCAGAAGCCAGTACTATTGCTTAGGTTTTGTTCTGATAGAATTGGTTTTTATTAGTGTTTCCCATTCACGGTGTCACAGCTGGAAAATAATTTGTGCAAAAAATGAAGGTACAGCATAACAAAATAAAGTAGTACAAAATATCTACAAGAAAACAAAGCCTCTTTTCCATTTTTGTGGTGTTGCAATAAATAATGCATAAATAAAATTTCTAAATTCCTTCATCTGTAGCATTCTCATTGCTTTTACTTCCTTCAACATAAAAAATGTTGATTTTCTTTATATTTGAGATGATACTTAATAGGTTTTTTTGTGTAGCAGTGAAACGTTTTTAAATTCTGTTCATACAGACAAGCGCTGAAAATAGTTAACTTTTCTTTCTTGTGGGATATTGAACAGGAGACATGAAAATGTTCATCTGTGGTGAGATTCAAGTGAGATTCAGTAAACATCTGCAGTCTTTTTCAGGTAATTAATAAACCAAAAAAATTTTATTTGCTTAAAACATGATGAAAATAAAATCTCTTTGCCTGATATAGGTATTTAAAAAAAATCAAATAAGTGAATCAGAAAATTGTTTCTTAAGAAATAATATTAATACCATTTTAAAAATAATTCAGTTAATCCAGGAGCTTCCATTGAGTTCCTCACTGATATATTGCTGGCACCACTTCAGCACATTATATTTCTGACGTTTTTCTGTCTTTGACCTTTTATGCCAGCTTAAATGCTTGAGATAAGATCCTCCAGTCAGCTGTTGCAATAAAAAATAAAAATGTAGGATGTTGTCACCTTGTCAAGCCCTGTAGCCATCTCTCAAGTCAGTCATTCGTTTCTGGCTTCTGGTGGAAAATTCTCTCTCCAGACGTTGGCTGCCAGTGGAGGTATCAGAAGGTCTCTGAGGTACAAGGGGAGGTATGCGACAGACGTGTGCACTGCTGCTCCAGCAACAAATGAAGAATACGGATAACTTTGCGCACTAGGGAAACTTTCTCTACAAAGCAAATTTTATACTAGATTTCATGAGTGCTTTCCAGTTTAATGCCCAAGTGGGGTTGTGTGGTGGGGCACCCTGCACTGTTGGCCAGTGTAGTCTCTCTGCAGAGAGAACCGTATAGTGAACCTTCTTGCTGTTAGCAGTGGACTTGGGTCCTTTAGACCAAGAAGGAATTTAGGAGCATTCAGTATGAAATTATAGCATGTGCTGTTCAAATGCACGTATAAAGGGTATTACAGATACCTGTCTGTGCCACAGGCAATGTCTGACAAGTAATGCGAAAAGCAGGATCAGAGGTAATGTGGGTTGATTCTGACATCACTTAGCCCTCCACAGTAATATTAAATACATTTTTTTTTTCTTCCAGACCTTTTAACTACTGCAAAATTTAAATTCTGATTTTGCACTCGTTCTGATAGTTACACGTATCTGAAAGATGTTTAAGTAGTGTAAATCAAGTGAATCTCACTGGAGAAAATCTGTGCCTGAAATATTAATCCTACAAGTTGAAAACTGGAAGAGAGAGAATCCAAGATTATTGGTACAAAGCAAAGCTTGCCTTTTCTCATGTACAAGTACATTTCAGAAGCAGGAGTTCCAATAATGGCTAAAACCACCGGTGGCAATAATCTGAAAAGGTGTTCATGGTAATGCATTTCTTGGCAATTACACATCATGCCCTATAGATCAGTAAGGTTGTATTAGTTCAATCCCCTAGAGGAAGAAAAATCACTGATCAAACAGCCATCAGGGACTATAAATAAGGAATATCAGTGTTCAGTCTTTAATATGTATTATATAAAGATTTTTAAGTTTGAGGCAAAGTGAAATTGTGAGACTGCCTCCAGGGATTGTGTTTTCATTTATAACAAGTAGCTCACAGGAAAGAGGTACTAAATTTAGTTGAACAAGGGCCTTTTCCCCAGAATACACAAATATGCACACAAACCTGGTATCACTCCACTGCAGTAGGGACCAGTGTGTATTTTCCATCATTTTTCATGAAAGTATAAGCTGACCGCTTCCCCCTAAGGACTGTTTTAAATACCACTTTTGATGTAGTGAGTAACCCTGCGCTCTATAACACTTGAGTGGGATTTTTGCAATTGCTTTGAATTTAACTAATTTGGTTTTCATAGAAACATAGAATGGTTTGGGTTGGAAGAGACCTTTAAAGGTCTGGATTTGAGTGCTGAATGATTTATGAAGTGAAACTCCTAGATTTGCCCCACCCCAGGCTACTTTTCTCTCTGTGTGAAAAGCTACATGGCTTTTTATAGAGACCATAAAAATATTCTATCCAGTTCTGTCTGGAAATGTTTGTTTTTCCAACATCACTACTGATATGTTCTACTCACTTCGTATCATCCATATTTTTGCATCCTATTATATGGGAAGATGGGGTTGAGTTATTTTGATATTTGTAATTAGTCAAGTTGTTCTTAGCCCTAATTACAGCAGGTTGATTATACTTCAAGAGGTTTTAAGTGGAAAAATCCTGTATTCTGTGTTTTTGATGGAATTTCTCTTCTTCATCTCATAAGCATTTAAGGTGAAATCCCACACTACTGATACAACTAGTGACCTCCTAAAGTCCTTTCCAGCCTGTGTTAATCTGTGCTTTCTAAATCCTACCTGTATAAACAAACCTCCATAATTTTACTGATGTCATTGAAATTGTCCTAAGTAAAAAAAAATACACCAAACAAAAAAACCAACACAAAACCCCACACCAAAAAACCCACCCTGAAATGTTTAATGGCCATTTCATTTAGCATGGGGTTTGAGTTTGCTGTTTAAAAGAAAAGGGTGAAAGAAATATGGTTGCTGATTTTTACAAAAAAATGACTCAAGCTGATAATGTTTTTCTAGATTCTTCACTTGCTTGACAGGTTAGACTCTGAGGTTTCATGAAGAACACACTCTAACAAGGCTTTGTTCCACTGTTTTCTGTAACTGATGCTAAAGGATACAGAATTGCGGATATATATTTCAGAGGTATTCCTATGCTTTTCCATTGTGATTTTTTGGTGTTTAGACTTTTGACATAAACTAATATTCAAGCACTATGTTTGCCTAGCTTTACTAAAGAGGAAGGTAATATAGCAGCAGAGTAATTTTGACAAATAGAGTTTAAAATACAATTTAATAAACAGCAAAATAATTGAATTTTCTACGTGAGCTGTATATTGTGGGGGGAAATATAAATTCATCCAAGGTTAAGTAAAAAATTCTACTATAATGCGAAAGACTTACTTCTTGCTCAAATTGGAAAATTAATCTTAATGAGGAATCAAAATTTCCAAAGGATCCATAGATGTAAATGGGTAAAATAAATTCATATGAAGTAAAAATGGTTGAAGAACTGCTTGTTATACAAACTTGTGGTAGTGTGCATGAAATCAATTTCATATACACTGTAACACAATTCTCTTCTAATAGGATAAGCAGACTCCTAAAATAATCTTGTTCAATCAGTTGGTAAAAGTGGTTGTATTTCCCTTAGAAAAACAAATAAACAGTTTGGTATATGTTCAGAAATGGAACACCTAGAAAAAAATTGAAAGAACTCTATACCTGTAGATATGTCCTCCCTGAAGAAGGTTTTATTTAAACTGTTAGCAAAACAATCTACTTGCTAGTTCATATTTTCTTCTTCAGCAGAATACTCTGAAACATGCTTTGCCTCTGTAGACTATTCTGCTATAATTCATCATATCACTGCCTCTTGCTTGTTTTGCTAGAACGAGGTAGGTTTTGCACATTGGTTTCGGAGCACAGGCAGTCAGTGCAACCACAGCAGGCTCCGAGCTGCCTGGGTAATGGTTCTTCAGCAATCTTGGCTGGGGCTGCCCGAGGAGTGGTGCACATGGGCAAATTTGGCCTGGCCTTCTTTTGATAGCTGGTGTAGGGAGTCCCTAGTTATGGTACAACCTATGATATTGAGAAATGCTTTCCCGGTTGAGATAGAAAGTTGACGTTTCTGTGTAGGTGTATGAGGAGAGGGTGCCAGGTGTCTAGGGTGATAAGTTTTCCAAAATAATTTGATGTGGCGTCATTTTAGAGGTTAAGACATAGGTGATACTTTCTCTGTGCCATTCTAGCTGGGCAGTTCGATAAATAGATGGCAATAAAGAACTTGAAGTGCATTAGTCAGCTTGGGACTTGGAAACAACCACACATAAGAAGGGGAGGCTTAGAATATTTGCTAGAATGGCTGAGCCTATCTTAGGGTAACTATTTTTAGCGTATTTTAGCTGTTACTACTAATTGCTTGAAAATGTCTTCGTGTCATGTGGTGAGTATTGCACTGTATTTAACCCCATCCTTGCTTCATTTCACTCTTAAAAAGATATCTTTTTTTAAAAGTAGGGTAATCTGTGAATTGCTACTGAGCTGGGCAGGAGGTATAGTCAAGTGGTGAAGATATTGCTTATGCATTAACTCTGTAATAGTGTGACATCTTGGTATGATGCATATTTAACTTAAAGTTATGTTTAATATATGTTAAATAGCTTGTGTAAGTTTAAATAAAACACAGATAGAAGAAAAGTTATTTTTTTCTTAAATAAAAACAGAAATTAAAACTTCCTGTCTAAATTATGAGTATTTGAATTGATGAATCCTTTAAAATTTTCTCCTATTCATCTTTTCAGCCAGGGGACATGCAGAGAGTACTGCAAAGCAATGATAATTACTTGAGATTAAAAACTACCACCAGAGAATCAAAACAAAAGCTGACTCACCAGATCGAACCCACCAACGTTTATTGTAGAAAACAATGTAGTCCTCTGTCTTTGTCTTACAGCTCACTTTTCTTGCAAGCAGATTAGACAATTTCTTATCATGGCCTTTGAATTCCAATCACACCCTTTTTCCGTTTCTCTCTTTTCATGTGCTGTTTCAGAGAAAACCTGACTATAAATGATCTGACTTACCCCAGCCCATAGCTTGCCCTCCCTTTTCCCCTCACAACTCTGCCTTTCTATCTCTTGACACTGGATGCAGAATTTTCTTGCATACACTGTGTCTGATCTTATCCTCACCCATACCCCAGTGACCTTCACTTAATTCATCTCCAGATCTCTGTTGTGCCCCTGACTTTCCCACCCTTATCATTCTTCTGAAGCTCTCTGCTTTTTTTTTTGCCAGTCACAGAGCAATGAGGATGCTGTGCAGTAAAACCTTGTGGCCTGTACAAGTACCCAAAATTCATCTTCTCTTATCACTAAGCTCATCCAACATGTCCATTACCATTGTTGTTTGGAGATAGAGAAGTTGGCTTCTGCCTCTTGTTTTCACCAAAACTTCTAAAGAGAAGAACTAGTTAGAAAGCTTCATTCATGCAGATTTGACTGGTTTTCTGACTGTGTTTCTCCTTTTACATATCATCTCTGGTAGAGTCATCTTAGAGCACAAGGTCAGCTACTGTCCTTACCTAAGTTGTTGGCGGACCCGCTCTTTTATGTGTTTGTCTCCATCTGTCCAAATGCAATCAATCAGTTTGCATTCAGTATAACCAACCAGGATTCTTATTATTTACCCTCAGATTTTCATTTTCATGATTTTCTTTCAGTTCTTAAGAAAAAACTGCCTTCTGTTGGCCATTTAGGCAATATTATGCATTATGCATTCATCTTCTTTGGCTTGCAATATCCAGGCCCTATGCACATGGCATCTCCAACACTTTATTTTTTCTTTCCATGTGTTATAACTGAAGTCTATCTACTGCATCCTTCCCTAGGATGTGACAAATACTAAATGCTTTGCTTGTATTCACTTGCAGTGCTACTTTCAGGTACAATGATCTTTCTCCTGGCTTGTTCCAGCCCCTCTCTGAGGAAATATTTCCTCCCAAACAAGCTGCTTCTCCCTACTGTAGCCACATGCACTCACAGTTGCTTTTGAAATACCAACCCGCATTTCTAGTTAGCCCTTCAGTCCTTGTTAAAACTCTCAAATACACGTCTTTCCTCTTGCCATGTTTCCTCAGACTCTTGCAATATTAACATACCAAAATACCTCAGTAAGTCATTTCAGGTACTACTGTAAAACTACATGGTTTTACTGTCCTGATTAAAATAATTTTGACAGTGTTAAATGCAGAAGTGGCTAAGGTTGCTTCTTGTCACTAACCAGTTTTTGTCTTTGCCTTTTTAATTTGGTTTCTCTTCAACTTGGACTGAAAGCTGTCTAGGACCAGACCTCATTTTTTTATGAACTGATTCATAGCAGAAGTTGTTTCCTTTGTGCTTTTGCACTTGGAAAGCACACACTTTGTAGCAGAATTTTTTTCAATCGTCTTGCAAGATCACCACCTCCTTTTTTTTTTTTTTTTTCCTTCCCTGCTCTTTCCTTGTATGTAAGAGCTTAACTTTCACATGTGCATTTCTCATTAAGGCCTGACTGTTCCCATGAGAAGATCAGAATCTCTCTCTTTCTGCTACATTAGAAATCTAGACAGATGCAATTAGAAAGCAGATGATAATAAACTGTTTGATGTCATTAAAGCCTTTAAAATTGTTTTAATTCCAGCCATCCTTAAATTCAGTTTCTTATTCCTTTTTTCTAAAGTGCATTTTCTTGAAATAAGGATATTTTCTTGTCACTGTAAGGCAGATACCCAGAAGTTGAACATAATGTGTTTATCTTTCTCTAAGTTTCACCAGGCTGTCAGTTTTAAAAAATCAAATATGAAGTCTGTAATTTCTCGGAGGTCTTTAATTTTGTTTTTAAGAGAGTCTGCTCTATATCTAATTTCCATTATTTTTTCCCTCTGGTGATGCCTCCACAGACCTACAAAAGCAGAAAATTAAGAGATGAGTTGAATATAGAAGATCTCCAGGGTCTTTGGAAAAACAAGCATAAGTCTCTCCAGCAGCCCCAAACAAACAGTGAAGTATTGTTTAGGTATAGCTTCAAAATATATGTGCAGGAAAGAAAATAGCTAAAAAAGAAATAAAAGCAGTTTGGATTAATCATGGTTCAGTTTTTATGCCTCTGTGTTGTAAAACCAAACGTGCCAATTTTCTGCCATTTCTTAACTCTCATTTCTGGTATGTTGTAAGAAGATAGTACTGCATATGATATCCTAGAAAGAAATTTATGGGGAAGAGCTGAATAACTGCCTTGTTCTAGCTCATCTGAAGTGAATTTTTCTTTCTTCATGAGGGAAAAAAAGTGATGCTTGACCTCAGTAAGTAGGATTTGTAACCTTGGAATTGTGAAGAGTTCATTTCAGTACAAAGTTATATTGAAACATGGGATGAAGTTTCAGGATGGTTTTTTACCACAGTGGTTTAAGAATTTACAATATCTGTGCTTTAATGTTGAAAGAGAAAGAGAACACCCTAGTGAAATGACAAGAAGAAAGCCATTATTGCCTAGATCCCAAACTTGCACCTTGAGAAAGCACATTCAGTTGCTTATTGGTCTTGAAACCCTCAATTCTGATGCTTCACCGAAAGGATTTGTTAGGTACAGCCAGGACTGTGTACATCCTAGCTGTGCTGAACTCATAGGTACCTAAGGCCCATTGCACGTGAGTTTGGACCCTATGTCTCCATTCTCATGGGTGTGCACTTTCAGCTATTGGATAAAAGAGGGAGAATAAGAATGTCTGTATTATTGGGCTTGCTTAAATGTGGTTCCAGACTGCGGAAGGATGCTGTATTTTTGTGCCTTGAGCTTGGGCCAGAAATCAATGAAAGCATTGGTTTCCTCCCAACACTGCGGTAATTTCCCATTTAGAAGAGCTGCCCACTCAACACATTTGTTTGTTGGAGATCTTGTTATTTACTGTCTGTAACACAGCTAACACTGGTATTACGCAATTCCCCCTTCTATTGTTCCCCCAGATATCAACTGGCTTTTCTCTCAGGTAGCACAACTGGTAAATTTAGCCCAATAGCTTACAGCTTGTGTTTAGCTTAGAAGATTATTGATTCTGTTTCAGAGAAGTTTTTGTACCTAAAAGGTGGGTTTTTTTCCCCTGCATGATGATCTCCCCTAATGAAGATATAACCCCTGTCCCAAAACTTTGCCTTACTTAAAGCATATATCTTTAGAGTATCATGACTGTGGCAACATTCCTGCTAATTCTGCATAGTTGCTGTATATGGGGTGCGTAATTAAAAGGTGCGACTACCATAAAGCAAAGTGTGTGTGAGTGAAGTACTTAGACTCTTACAGAGACTGTTGTAAAATACACAGTTTCAAGTCAGCTGCAAACAACCCAGTTCAGTGGTCTGTCTGCAGAACAGGTTTTCCACATTAACTCAACAATTTGGCCATACGAAGAATCAGTGGAGGCCTCGTAGTGCCTTATCAGGGAAAAGCTCTCAGAACATGCGTATACTAACAAAGATCTTAGAATTAAAGGGAAGACTTTGAGCAGCCCATGATCTAAACGAGTTAAATATTTATGAACAAATAATTCAGGCAGGAATAATTTTCTAACAGTTGTGAGAACTGCAAGACCTCTTGGAATATCCTATGATCTAGATAGCATAAGCGCTTATAGCAGTGCAATAAAAGTACATGCATCTTGCCCAAATTCTTAAATATACTTGCCAAAAATAGGTTGATGTTGTCCACCTCTTAACTATGAAACTTGCTTTTTATACGCATATTGGGAATTTTTATTTGCATGTATGTGCTATATGATCCATAGAACGACATCTCAAATACTGAGTATGTGAAATACTCATTTATATTTTTTTATTCCTGGTTTAAAATGCTGCCTCGTTTCACCTTTCCCTCAAGATGTGACATTAATTCATTTTATAAAGGCCTGTCACATCGGTTTCATTTTAAATGGGGTGTATATAATTTCTTTAAAGGGTGAAAAAAACTGTTACTTGTGAAAATTATTTTTAATGTAACTTGGCTAAACTGCAGATTGAGTGAATTAACATATCTGTTAAAATCTAGTCTAAGTGCAAGATTTAATTTTGGGTGATTTCATTGACCTAAGAGGATTTTATGTCTAATTTGGCTTCTCTGGGGTTTTGACATTATTGCCTGAGCTCTTATAATATAAAAAAAAGGCTGGACTTTTGATAGCCCTTATAATTAAATTTCAGTGACATCCGCAATGTGATGAGACTGTTAATACAGGCCCAGAATATGAAGGCCTGAGGCCATGTCTCCACCAAATCAATCTGCATCCTTTTCCCCATTTGCTGGGGGGCTTGGTGGACACAGCAGCAGCAACACAGACCTTTGCCCTCAAAGGATTTGGCTTCAAGAGCTCTGGCTGCTGCCTAACGCTGTCTGAGCCACGCTAGCACCAGAGACAGTTAAGTCTTCTGCCATTCCTATTTGCAGATCTATTTTAAGATCTCGAAAGGCATAGTGGCCTGATTCAGAAGGATCAGGAAGAAGCAGTCACAGGCACAGAACTTACTTTACCCTGCTCTTGCCATTGAATATATTACAGTGCATCAGCATAAAAGAGCAGAAGGGAAATCTTTGCATGTTTTATATTGGGAGCATAGCTATGCTTTGGAATGTATTCCAAAGTTCATGATAAGCCAACCTGAAATATTCCATGTGCACAATATATGTGAAATAATTGTATAAACCCCTGCGTTTCACTGGTCCATCATCCATGAGCTTTCCTTACCTGGTGGGATTTGCTCAGTTACTGCCTATATGGGAAAAAATCAAAGGGGTTTTCTGCTCTAGTCTCATTAGCAGATGCTAAGCACTTGCCTAAAGGAAAAGGGAGTTTTTGAAAGCCACCCAAAAGAAAATGGAGGGGCCACAACAGAGTTCAAACAAGCTAGCAGACTTTTAAAGCCACATGCTGATAATACTGGTTGGTAGAATATACTGCATGGTAGCACAGCTATGGAGACTTTCAAGAGAACAGCGTATTTTCTAGCATGTTTATAACCAGTTCTGTAAGAAACAGCATGTTGTCATGTGATAGCACGAAGCAGGATTTCAGCTGCTCTTTAGGTAGATGCTGCTATTACACGCGACCCCAGCAGAGTGAAATACGTCCTTTTCCAAAGGCTGGTGCTCAGATGAAATTCGGAGGTTTGTGTGATAATCCTTTAACTGGCCAGGTCTTTTGCTTACTGACAGTTCAAGCCAGAAGCTTTTGCACTTGACTGTTCAGGTATGAAGTTTTTGGAATAGATGAAACTTCATTTTAAATGCAGTCTAGCCTTTTTCTCATTCAGAATCTGTGGCAACATAACAAGAGGTGCTTATATTTGAATAACAATTAGCCTAAAAAGCTTTTTCTTCAAATGAGGTCAAACTTCAACTAAGTTTTTCTTATATTGCTGTATTTGTTTAGATTTTATTTTTTTTTTTTTAATGTAGTTGTACCTATTCATGGCTGTATGTGTTCTGAAGAAATAAGTGGTCAGATATCTCGGTTTCTGGTGTGGTCTTAGTCAGTGAAAGGCATAATGGCTATTGTATAACTGTCGAATCTAAATCCATGGACTTAGTCTCAGAAAACTTTCAGGTGTATAGATCCTTTCTCAGTAAGGAGGAAATAGTGGGATTTCTTTTTTCTTGTTCCTAGAAGTTAGATGAAGTGTGTTGAAATTAAGACTTGTACGTTATGCTTATGTTGTGATACTTATGGTGGAAAAGTGAGGAAAGTCCCTTATTTATTAAAATATCTGGAGAATCACCTATCTCATGACAAAATAATTTTCTCTCTCAAGTACATTTAAGAAAGAAAATATAATTTCGTTATATTACTTTTATTTTGCTTTTGTTGTTTTAAGTTCTGATGGTATGATTTCCATATTTATTCAAATACTGAATAATGTTTATTGATTGGAAAATTTATTCTGCTCCGTGCAATATTACTACAGATAAAATGGAGAGGTGAAATTTGGATTGAGTATTTCTCAGTGCTGTGGGGTTTGTTTTGCTCATATTTTTCAATGTGAATTTCTGGTTCAAATTTATTTGTTAATAAGGTATTATTTAAATTCATATTTTAAAAGTGATGGGTGGAATGGGGTCTTTTTTGCTACGAACTTTATGGACATGAAAGGTAATAGTTTAGGAGTAGAACCTAGTTATATTCATATGTATAGTTGTACACTGAAACTCTTTTCAAAAATAGTTTTTTCTAAAACACTGAAGGATAGACTAATTAAACTAATGTTTGTGAGAGTTTTGGCTAAACAGATTGGTTTACTGAATCCAAGTTAAATCAACAACATCTGTCTACACAGGGGATTGCATTTATACCGATTTTAAAAATTATGTCGTATAAGCAGGTGATGAATTCAAATGCATGCATAAAATTTAAATTCCTTGTTTGTTTATTGTCCTGTTCCAAATCATATTATGAATATGACACATTTGCTGTTACTCGGGCAAAGCCTAATGGGAATTTTGTTTAGAAATTTTTTCTGTATTTTTCACAGTGGCTAGGTACACAAGAGATGGTATTGACTTTTTTTACAGTGCTGATACCTTTTATGTGGCATCAGATAGTGAATTTTAAATCAGATGTTCAGTTTGCCATCTACCCGTGTATTTGGTCTATTAATTTTAAAAGACAAATTAAAATAAGGAACTGTATAAAACAAAACATGAAGGTGAAAGTAATCAATTTATTTTTATTTTTTGCGAGGGTATTTATCTGTGATGATCATGTACACGGTTTTCAATACAGAATGAGCTGAGGACTTATCTTGTTTATTATTTCAGAGTAATAATGTTGCTTCTTATAGCAAAATAAGTATATAAATTAATCAACTGAGATAAGATAGGGCTACCTCCTCACACACATATTATCATCAATGGGTTGTTCTGAAATTAATTTTAAACAGACTGTCACATGGTTTGTAAATTCAATGGTAAAATTCTTGAGAAGTGGGGAATTACTGAAGAAGCAGTTTTAAAGGGAAGCTACTATCTCTTGCACTCTTACTGACCCTGTAAGCAGAAGGATCTTTTTGCAGTATTGATCTTCCCTTCCTGTGGTGAGGATAGTCAAGCTGTCTTGGCTACTATGAAAAAACATACCGAAGTCTTTATTTCATGGTTCAACTGCTGTGAGACTCTAAAAGTTGCACTGTCTTCTCTTTTAGCCCCAGATGTTGAAAGGAGTTATGTATCATGAAAAATGGCACTTGATGCAAAAAAACTGGGTTTTTTTTTTGTTTTTTTTGTGTTTGGACTGTTAAGGTACCTAAACTGGAACTGATCAGAAACTATTCCAATTAAACAGATATTTTTCCAGGAAAACATTGATTAGGGAAACACAGGCTTTCCTCAGGAGCATACCAGTTTTGAAAACTTTTTGGTTTAGTCCTACGTCCATAATGGAGTTGTGGTTTAATTCACAGTGATGTGTGTCTTCATTAAACTTGTGTTGAGAAGGAGTGTCTGATGCTGCAAAATTTTTCAGTACACATCTTATGTTAACTTGCTGGCCATCAGGCTCATGAATATGGTCAGTTGTGCTTTCCCATTGGTTGAATTAGATTTTTATCCAGCACAAAGCCTGACCCCATAGCTAGCGTTCATAGGAGGTGTGGCAAACGTTGATTCAGCACATGCTCCTTTTCTTATCTATCTATATACAGCAAAGGAACTCCAATGGGAATTAATCATACCTGGAAAACCTAAGGCATGGCAGTTGACACTCTTGTTTCAGATATTGGTTAGTGGCAGCACAGGGATTTCATTTCAGGCATCAGACATTTGGTGCTTTAAGCCCAGAGTAGATCTTTTCCTGTGTAGAATTTGTAAGTGTCTTGGATTCACGCTAATGCGGGGGGAAGAATTTTTTAATATGTAACAATGTTTTTCAACACGGGAAAATGGTTTCCCATTCAACATTATTTTCAGCTCCTGGTAGGACTGTGTGTGTTTGGGATTTTATTACAAAAGTTTTTATTACATTCTGTGACCTTCAGTTTCTGGGATATGTAAAAGAATATATAAATAAATTGTTATGGGGTTTGATACATCCATTTCTACATGGAAAACTTTCATTGTTATGTGTTGTGAATCAGCATCAATGTAGAAGTTAACCCTTTAAGAATGTGTGCTAATAGTTCAAAGAAAAAATAATTTGGGTGAAATAGTAGGTTGCTTTACTAAATCTCATTTAAACACAATTAGGTTTTCTTTGTGCTTTGACAAAATACCATAAACTTTTATAACTTCCAAGTTACAATCTTGCCCTCTCTACAGAGTTAATTAAACCTGTTGAATGGTATACTCAATAACATGAGCATAAAGAAGAATAAGCAGCAATACCTGTCTAGCACTAACTCATCTTGCAATCAATGGACATGTTTATAGTTTTATTCAGCAACAGACCTGCTTTAATAAAACAACACTTTTCAGGTACCAATAAAACTGGGTGTTTGGTGGAATTTGAAAGAAGGGTAACAGAATTGAAAATTTGTCTAGCAGCAGCTAGTAAATCTTTGATACATACATACATAAAAGTCTTAATCTTGTGTCTGACATTTACATCTTTGTCTTATTCAGAACTAGATATATCTTATTTGCAGCTGAACATAGAAGTCCAATAACATTAACTTGGTATTGTTAGCTAATTTTATTCTTTTTCCATCTTCTTTCAAATAAGGAAAGACATCTAAAGAATCTTTTCTCACAGCATATAGAGAAACTGATCATCTCTCTAAAGAATACCTTCCATCATCAACAGCTAAAATGCTTTAATGGCAGTGGGTTCTCATTCACATCAAAAAGTTCATTAATAGCATTTAATGGGTAGCAATTTAATGGAGACTGTTCCACTGTATCTGATCGTACAGAAAGCTTTTCATAGCAGGGAAAAGCAGGAAGGTTGTTTTGGACTGTGAGAACACTTCAGCAACTTAAATGTTACCCAACAATTTCTCTCAAAAAACATCATCCAAGGCAACTTCTAGAATAAGTTAGGACATGCACAATGAAGTTGTGTTCTTTAACATTGTCAAGGATATAGTTATATAACAGTGCAGAATTCTTTATTCAGTTCCTTCCCTGCCTCGTTTCTTACTGCATTTGTACTTCATTTTAAGCAAGTCTGCTCTCATAGTCCCAAAACCTTACTTTTAATATCTTGGTGAAAAATGTTATTTATCAGCCTTCTGAGGTTACTTTCTTTAAGTTCCTGTGTTGCTTTTGAAGACTTTGAGTTGAAACAGTGCCTCAGCGTGATTGTTTATCTCATGAGACTTGTTGAAATAACACACAAAGCTATGTGTGGATGCCACAAGAAAATATCAACAGACTTCAAGTTTTCTTTTGTATTCCTGCTGTTACTCCTAGTATATAAATTGCACTGTTGAGCTTTAAAATAAGAATGGAGCTTAGTGAACAGGGGTATGCAAATATGGGTGTCTTTTCAAAGTACCTTGTTGGGTGACTGAGTTAAGTCTATGAAATCATAACCCTGTAAACTTTTCATAAAAACTGCTGAAGGAAATGCAAGCATATGTAAAGCCCATGCATTTTACAAGGAATTTGTGATCATACAGACTAACTATGTAATTACAAGTCATCAAAAAGATTAATAGAATCTGAAAGCTAGCTATTTAGAGATACCAAAGGTAATTAAAAGCAAAAAAAAAACCCTGAAGCTTTTCCTTTCCAACTACTATTGTTAAATCATAAGAAAATGATAAATTATTTTCATTTTTAGAAAGATAATAAGCTTTTAAAATATCTGAATTGTCATGTCAGGTCTAGACCTTTCAGCAAGGCCCATTGTCTGCTGCTGATGCAGAGTCTGGACATGTTAGTGCTAAATATTGGAGTTCTGCCTACAAAAAAGATGCCAAATTTAAAGTAATCTTTGAAGTCCAGTGATGAAGCTGATACTGCTTTGGATAAAATTAACATTTAAAAGAGAATAGTAATACATAGACTCTGAAATGAGTAAGTTCTGCCAAATGAGTTACTTATGTACTGAATGCATGTATTTCAACAGTTATTATTATTTTAGATGAAGCAAACTAATAAGACAAATGTCAAAGAGGCCCTCTAATTATGATATATTGACTTGTATATTTATCTCAAAAAAATGCAAGAAGACAAGCTTGTCTAAATAAAGATCAGGGAAATGAAAGGAAATGTCAACAGCGATCTGTAATTTGCTAGTGTGAAATCCAAGTACAGAAGCTACTTTCATGCACCATAACAAACGTCGTCGGAAAGCAGGCCACATTTTCAACACAGCAAAGTGAATGAAACATAATTCAAATTGAGGATGCAACACCCTTCTCTCTTCTCCCCCCTGTATTTTGCCAGATTAGCAGTTCAAATGGAAAAATGCTTTTGGTGGATTAAGGACCCCTGGAGATAGTACAGGAATCTAGAATTTGTGCTACAAGCTTTTTATCCTTTTTATCCCTTATGTATTTTTCTCTCTATGTATAATAAACCATGTAATAACGCTTTAACCTGTAAAACTTCAAAACCCTTTGGGCTCCACCATGTGCAGTTAACTGGGCTTGACTTAGTTTGGTAATGTTTCTGTCCTTTTTAAACGGTTGTGTTTTCTTTCTCATCCCCAGTTAAAGCTAGATTTTTGTACCTCTAAGAGGATTTGAAACAGGTTATGTCTGTTTCATGTCACATTATAACAAATGGTCCTTTATCCTGATTACTAAATTGTACATTCAAATAGTATAGAGACAAAATTGTAATACCCTATAACATTTACATTTATCTGCATTTATTCCGTTGTCAAAAATAATGAAGAATAATATATTAATTATACAAATGAAGTATCAGTGAAACAGAATAGTATTCACTGTATTTAAATATTTCATTATACTATCCAGGACAGTGAATTCATTAAGCTGTCTATTATGTCATACATAATGTTGTAACATTAGAACTCCATTTCATAAACCTTAAACATTTCTTGGCTAATATAATTTTTAATTGGTGAGTATGATCACATAGGTCAACTTGAAGAAAACCTAGACTTAAATGTATTGTTTTAGCTATGATATTTGGTATAGACTATTAACTGTGAATTTCTCCTTGTTGGGATTATGAAGTACTGAGGACTGCATCTCCAGGTTTATTCACTGACTACTGAGCAAGTAAGGTTTTTCTTTGTTGTTCCTTTAGGAAGTTGGGAATCTCTTCTAATTTGTATTTCCCAAATGCCTTCCCATTTTGGTAGCCTGGTGGTTGTATTTTTTCTGCAAATCCTAAAGCAAGTATCTGTCCTGTTTGTGATCTTTTTGCCCTTGCTTTCAAGTCTTAGGGAATTGAGCTTCACTTACATGAATAATATTAAAGGAAAAGTTAAGATGTAATGTTTGTGTAATCACTGAAAATGAATTCTAAGTTACATACCCAGCTATAAAAATCTATGGTTGCGTTGAGTAACTTGCATATTCCATTTAGTTCAAAGAGCACAGTGTAATTTGCAAATATTACAAATGGCTAAGGAGTTTTCATTAAGCAATGGATGACAAACACATTATCACCGATATGGATACAGTTTCTATTCCATGAACTGATATCTCATGTCTAAGCTGTGATGCCTAGTTTACACATAATTGCTGTACAAACAGTTAGAGAATAGAAGGCTATAAAATCTGAATTCTGTCTTAAACCACTTCCAGTGTTGTTACCAATATTTTCTAAAGAGAGGAAAATATTGCCATATGTTGTCAGTAAGGAGATTAGAGTCTTTGTAGGGCTTGTCAAAGCCCCACTTGGTAGCAAGGTGGGCATTGATAAGGAATCTACATTCCTGGAGAGAGATCTGCAATGCATCTTGTTGAAAAGCTTGTGCCTTCAAGGTGTTCAAAGCACACTTATATTACCTCTTCGCAAATTTTCCTAACAGAATATACTGTCCATTGACCTCGTGGTAAGAAATCAGCTGTTTCCTTTGGAAAAGGAAACCAGCAGGAGGAAGAGAAGAGGTATTCTTTATACAAATAAGTACCAGAAAGAACAAGCCAATTCTGTTTTCATACAGCTATGTTGTATCTGATACCAGTAGGAATCTCAGAATAAATTTAAGTAAATTTATATAAGTTACTTAGAAAACTAAGTAAATTTATTTCTGTTTGAACTGTTTTTAGAATGTACTACTTTACTACAGTGCTGCAGTGGAAAAAGTGTGATTGATTCTTGTTAGTTTAAGATATACTAGGAGATTATCTTTCTACTCTTCTTATAGAATTAAATAACTGACATACTTGTATTTTAAGGTGAAATATTGATTTTAAAACTTGAGGCGCACCATAAGAGGAAAATACTTCAATGAAAAGGCTGACCAATTTTGATGTGAGACATGACAGTCCATTACACACGTGGAAGTTTAAATTCAAACTGTAAAGCGTCTTGGTTTGCACCAGTCAGTCTTAGCAGTTCCACAGAAGTCTTTGGTGTAAGCAAGCTGGTAATTGCTTAGGTGAAACACAGGTGGTTATTTCATAAGAACAATTAATACAGTTTATTATGGTTAGTGATTATGTCTAGTATTCCAGATTACAGATAAAATTATCAATATCAAAATCATGATGATTTGCACTTTCTATGCTATTTGATCACTACGCTGAGTCACTCTTTATCTGAATAGACATACAAGGGCCTTTGCTCTAGTAAAGTCTGTTTTCCCAGGGTATCTCAATGGCTGAGTGTATATGAAAGTATATGAGCAAGTGAGAAAGCACCTAATGCAGTTGTTGGTATGTGTTGAAAACTAGCCATCCATTTTTAATCACTGAATGCCCTGAATTTGCACCTACTTTCCTCTGTACTGGTAGAATTGCATAGTACCCTGCAATTGCAGTGTCTTGTTTTTCCCTATCCAGCAGATTCCGGGAAGCAGGACACTGCAATCGCAGAGTATTGTGCAATTCTACTGGGATGGTAGTTGCAGAAAAGTTGAAAACTTTCTGAAAACTCATGGCTACCTCGCTGTTTGCTTAGGGCACTTTCTGAACTTGGTACTTACTCATTCTTCGGTGATGGACATTTCTGCTGCGCATTTTGAAAAGCAATCTGAAACATCTGTAGGAGAGGAGCAAAGTAGAAAGCCAGACATCGACAGTGGCGGTGTAAATTTTGCTACAGTGTCGACCCTGCTCAGTTTTGTTCTTGTCAGGGAAGTGCAAAATCTCCAAGAAACAGCTCGGAGATTAACTCCTTTCTGGATGGCAAGTCCTTAGTGAGTGTGCAGTAGTGTTGCTGTCCCATTTTTGCCATTGGGATAGTTCTGCTCCCTTTGCAGCTTGCAAACATTGAAAACTCTCTTTGGAGATCTCTTTCTTCCATCCCATTTTTAGAAATAATCTTTCAGAGACCTTTTTCTATCTAGATCTCCTCTGTCCTTCAGATCAGTGTTGAATTCAAAAAATTCTTCCCTTTTCTGGACCTCAGGTTTGTCAGGTTTCCTCTGCCCATGGGTACAGATAGCCATGATAGAAAGCACAAGGGGAGGTACATGTCCATCCCATTACTTAAATTGAGAAGGTCATTAGATTTCAGTGGCTTTCATGTGGTAGTGTGGGAGAAAAAAAAAAAAAAATTATTTTTCTTGTAAAAGGCTCATTCTTGCAAATTCTGTAATCTGAAGTGTAGTTTTTCATGCTGGACCTGCACTGATACTGGAAATCTGTCAAAAGGGAACGGTAAAGGAATTGGGTGACCTAGAATCAATCTCTGCTAAGGCCATATTGGGCCAGATGGTGGTCAAAATGCCGAAGTTTTTTGGATAATGCTGTGCTGTGTGGATGTGCACTGTACTTGAATTATCCTTTGGACATGGGTTGTGGTGGATGAGGTTAGCAATACAAATGTGTATGTCTCATATGACTGTAACAGTGTGGTAAAAAGTGACCATATCCTATTGGGAATACATATTAATATGTAATTGTTTTCATTTGGAATTTAATTAGTCTCGGATTATCCTTCTTGCTTTGTAGATATCATTTTGATTAGCTAGAAGATTGATTTTGCATGGAATACTTCCTGGCTCCTAACAAAGTTATGCTCCAAGCGCTATCTCTGAAGTTTCAGGGAAAGTAGCATTCAGTTTTCTCATGCTAGTTGCAATGTCACATTCAAATGCTTAGATAAAATATAGCCTTCAGATGAGATATTTTCAGAGTATCATCACAGTATCTTTAATTGTGTATGGAGTAGAAAGGAATGGTCACAGCCTTTCGTTTTCCTGCATACTGGCTAAGAGTAATATGTATATGAGCCATAGAACAAAATTTTATTTGTTTTACAAATAAACAAACATAAACTTGTGCAGGAAATTGTAAATCAAAGGCATAGAAACATAAATGCGTTGTACCCCATTCTTCTCCAAAATCACCTTCACTGGGAACTAAGCATAAGAAGGTAGCAGAGAATGCACCCTGCAACTATATCAATAATCCCAATTTTCCAGCTTCAAATTGTATTTGCTTATAGCAGTTTTTGAAAAACAATTTTGAACTCCTTTCCCCCCCCTCATTATTGTATTATAATTCATATTCAATAATGTTTTCAGAATGAATCAGATTTTTTTCATATTCTTTGAATTTTGTCTCACCTAATCAACAGAATTGACAAATAAAGCTGAAAAGCAGAATGCAGAAAATCAAATGGATAAATAACTGTCCTGGTTTCAGCTGGGATAGAGTTAACTTTCTTTCTAGTAGCTGGCGTAGTGTTACGTTTTGGATTCAGTATGAGAAGTATGTTGATAACACACTGATGTTTTCAGTTGTTGCTAAGTAGTGTTTAGACTAAGTCAAGGATTTTTCAGCTTCTGATGCCCAGCCAGCAAGAAGGCTGGAGGGGCACGAGAAGTTGGGAGGGGACACAGCCAGGGCAGCTGACCCAAACTGGCCAAAGGGATATTCCATACCATGTGACATCACGTCTAGTATATAAGCTGGGGGGAGTTGGCCTGGGTGGGATCGCTGCTTGGGAACTAACTGGGTATCGGTCAGCGAGTGCTGAGTAATTGCATTGTGCATCACTGGTTTTGTATATTCCAATTTATTATTATTATTATTATTATTATTATTATTATTGTAATATTATTATTATTGTTATCATCATCATCATTGTTATTTTCTTCCTTTCTGTTCTATTAAACTGTTCTTATCTCAACCCACAAGTTTTTCTTTTTTCCTTCCAATTCTGTCCCCCATCTAATTGGGTGGGGGGGAAGTAAGCAAGCATCTGTGTGGTGCTTAGTTGCTGGCTGGGGTTAAACCACGACAATATGTCCCGATCCAATATCAGGGAGGGTTCTAAAACGATCCCAAGAGCGAGATTAAGACACAAACAAGGTCAGATGCCGTACAACCTTATGAGTTTTATTTCCTATAACAACTGATAATAGCGACAGGACAGAGGGAAGAAGAAAGGAAAAAGAGGCAGACCTAAGGAAGA
Source organism: Harpia harpyja (assembly GCF_026419915.1). Classification (NCBI taxonomy): domain Eukaryota; kingdom Metazoa; phylum Chordata; class Aves; order Accipitriformes; family Accipitridae; genus Harpia; species Harpia harpyja. The sequence continues at coordinate 28,593,400 of NC_068951.1, forward strand.
GAACGGAAGAGATGCAGCAAGACTAGTTACCACCACCACGAAGCCAGCAACGTCCCGTTGGCTCGGTCTTGGTGCAGGTGATGGGGGTCCAAGTTCTGGGTTGCAGCAGACAGACGATGACAAAGTCCCAGTTCCAAGTGCTGATTTTCAATCTCTTGCAGTTCCTTTCAGTTCCTTTTTTGAGGGAGGAGTACGCAGTTTTTCCGAAGAGTCCAGCCATTTCCACAGAGACTGCTAGCTTCAGGCGGATATGGTGGTTTCTTCAGGGCCTTCAGCGCCTACTCCCCCACAGCAACAGGATGCTGAGGCTAGCAAATGGTCAGCAATGTTGAGATAAATATAGTCCAACACAGTCTCTTACACAATAACTAAACAGAAAAATAAATTTTTGATCTGAATTATGACAGGTTGTATGCTCACGTCAGACCTCACTAGCTAAAATACCACATTTTATATTCACCTGTGTACTAACAGAAGTAGAAATTAAGTAAGGTTGCAGATAGATGGGGATATCTTTTAGTGACTCCACAAAAATTCAGTAGTTCAGAGCTCCTCTAGTTCTCTCCTATTTCTGTTTTAGAGTTTCTGTCTCTGCAAATTATCTATGAAGTAAATATCCAGGCTGAGAGAGACATGGAACTAGAGAAAAGAATTCACATTTTTGGAGGACCAGAGAATCTGAGTAAGTTTGAAAGTTACTCCTGAATATGACTAGAGGATAACCACCAAGCCTGAGGACTGAGAACCTTGGCACAGCTAAACAAATCCTGTTTCTGTAACGAATACATAATTTAATGTCCTTCCTGATGCTTGTCTTCATGTGGGATAAGGTGTGTAACCCCAACTCTACTCACTTAGTCTTGCCTACAGCTTTTCAGCCTCTTCTTGAGTTCTGTGCAGTGACAAAAAAGGGCGGATACCAGATGGATAATACCATCCAGATTATGGATACCAGATGTGTAATACCTGTATTCCACTATTGAATAAAGTTGCCATTGGAGATGTAAATAGATAAAAGAAATCTGAGAGCTTGTAAAATCAACCAGTTTGCAAAAAGAGCCAGCAGCTTGGAAATCTTTCGCAAAAGATCCTGACTACTAAACCAGAATGATGTAATGGTCTCTATCACTTACAAGAGCTCTCACAATAGAAAAAACTAGAAAAATCAATACCCTTTTCAGTATAGTCAAAGCTTGAAATATTTCATTTTGGTGAACAGTAGTAGATTTTTATTTAAAGAAAGCAAGTGATTTCTCATACCAGGACTAAATAAGTCTTTTCCGTTTGTTTGTTTTTGTTTCATGAAAAAGATTAAAACCCCTGAACCAGATAGTTTAATGCAGGTGCCAGTGGTAGAAAGGAGCCACAAATCTGGGTTAATGTTGTGTGTAAGTCCAGAATAGGTTTCACAGATTTCAAGTGGCTGAAGAAAGGGCAGATTCACAGGTAAAGAATAATAATAATATAAAATGACAGCAAATACCATAATGACTCTCAGTAAGGTTGTAAATGTAAGGTGTACCTTACAAAAGCTGCAGTGCGTGACAGCGTGTTTCTACAACCTTAATAAGTATCAGCCAGGAGAGGATGTTGCAACTGGAAAGGCGGATGAAAAAGAGATGATCAAGATTTGGCTTGTCATTTATTTAACTTTAATTTATTCATTATGGTTCTATTCCTTCTATTTCATTCTTACTTATTAAAAAGAAGTTTTAAATGTAAGCTCTTAACCAAAGCACTTGTTTCCCCAGTGAGATCACTGCTATGAATGAGACACATTCCTATTGTACCTATCAATTTTATCCACTCATAATTGAACTCTAACAAAGTGTGTGCACTTCCAGACTTGGGGCCAGAAGGGTTGTCATTTATTGTTTAAGGAAAAAGAAAGGAAGAAATAAGAGACCTACAGCCCTCCGCAGTGTGAAGTTTTCCATTAAAAAAAAAAAAAAAGAAAAAAATCTTTTTACTACCTGTCTCCCTGTCACCCAGCTAAGCACCTGTATCCTCATAATAATATGCATATTTTTCTTAGACAGTGAGAAGTGATGAGTCACTGCAAAGTTGTTTCTTGAGAGAGGGAGCCCAGCAATGCTGCTGACAGTATGCTTACCAGGACAGGAGTTGATCTGAGATAGGGCTATGCTCTAATTACTGGTCTCATGCTCTGGTAGAGTATTTGCTGAATTCCTTCTTTCCAGCCTCTTCTCTAACCTACACAAGGATGTGTAATTTGAAGGAGGTAAAGAGCTTGCAGTCTCTGTGTAGTCTGTAACAGGAAATGTTCAATATAAAATAGGGAAACTCACTCAAAGAGATTTTAGAAATAGTCCAAGTTCTTCACTGAAACACAATGTCTAACAGGTTCACCTTGGCCTTGGTGAAGTGAAAGCTGTCTGTCCTTATTCTTATGCGTTTCTGCTCTAAGCTAACACAGAAAGTTTAAGTCTCAGAGCTCAGCCAGTCGCTGTAGCCGTTCCACTTTGTTCTAACCCCCCGCATCTGTGTTTCAACTGGACACACCTCTTTGTCCTTCCATGTGTCAGATTTTGTCCTGCTTGGATAGCCATGTTGTGCACGTATATAATAATGATTTTATGTTAGCCATTGACCTTGGGTTTGTCAGTGAATGTCCCCATATTTGGGTCATTCTGTCCTCAGGGCTGCAGTCTGCAGTTCTGACATTTACTGCAGGGAGCAAGTAATTAGAAAGTCAGGAGGAATATCTGGGTAGGGAGGAAATACGACATTGAAATCTGAGAGGAGTAAAAAATGTTGACTTTCATCTATGATGAAAGAAAACGTGCCAGAAATCTTGGAAGTTCTGAAGGCTGTGGCCAGTGTGTAAAGGAGGATGTTAGAAAGAAATTCAGGGACCAGGATCAGTAAGCTTGGAGAACTGAAATGTTATAAGAGGAAAATAACAGATGAGAATGTTCATAAAGGGACAATAAAATTTAGCCAGTAAATCTCAAACCTTCCTGACCACTTGTATTCTCTCATTGGAAATCTTATGAAGCAGTTTTGAAGGTCAAATCTATAGTGATAATGTATCTGATGCAAGAGGCAAAGCACTATGATGCTTGTTTGTTTATTGGTGAGGAAAGCTTCTACATATAAATTGAAACCTCTTAATTTATTCAGAAGCTATTGGTCTACTCAAGTGACACAGTTTTAACATCTTGTAAATGCAACATGGTAGATGAAAATGTTGGGCATACCTGCCAAACACTATGAAAATAGGAGGTAGATTTTTCATTGCAGTTGCAATATCAATGTAGGATTAAGGGAACAGGACTACCATAAGAATTTACGGAGCAGAGCTATAGATGGAAAGAGTGTTTCGTAGGCACCTTCTTGTGAAAAATACATGTTCATTTCAGATTTGAGGAAGCTCTCTGCCCTCAAAGAATAAGGGAGATGCATCATTCATTGTACTAGTAGTAAAAGTAAAGATTCCAGCAATGGTAGAGCAAAACACAGAGCTGTAGTGGAGGCACTTTTATTACTATTAATTTTTTTTAAAAAAGTATTTTAATTAACTCAGGATTATGAAGAAGCGTGACTGCCACCAGGTGGATGGGCCAGCCAAACCTCACGGAAAGTCCATACTTGCTGGTGGAGTTTGTGTACTGGAAGGAGAGTCAGGAATCATTGGAAAGTAAAAAGTATACTGGCAAAAAAGCTGCAATGCACTAAGTGACTTAGCTTAAGAGACACCTCCGTCCTCTGCAGAGCTCATAGTCTAAACAGATAAGACAGAGTTTCCATCTGGGAGAAGGAGCATTTTTTTACTCCCACTTCACATGTAGGGAACTGAAGCACAGAGAGTTCTGATTCAGATTAGCTGTGATTGGGACATGGTTAAATGCTGAAATCGGTGAACTCTCACCATTGCTCTGTTTCTTTCTTTGTACTATATGGCAGATGAACACCACCATTCAAATATCCCAGCTAGAGAAATGAGATAAAGAAACAGTTTTTGGAAATGACTTGGTATAAGTCTCTGATGGTATGGACAAGTTGCATAACTGTCTTCCAAGTCAGCATCCATTTCTGTAAATGCTTAAAGAATAAACACATTTTTAATTGCTTTATTCTTTCAACACTGGCATCAGGCGAGTTGTGAATTTTTGCAGTTCACAAAAGAAGACTAAGTCATTATTTTAAAATTGAAGGCACTATATCCAACATGCTATCCCAGAGCTTTGACCATATGGTCCTCTTTCCTGTTTTTCTTCTGTAAAAAAAAAAAAAAAAAAAAAAAAATCAAGTATTTGAATGTATTCTGTTATCTTAAAACCAAGAAACTACAAATTCTGCTGATATAAATGACATGGTTTATTTATTTATTTCATATTACTTAGAATACCTGTTATTTGAAGTGAAAACATGGCTATGTTTTATAAAAGGTTTTCTATAGTGCTTAAATGATGTCAATCATGATACTTCAGTGATCATATTCTTCATAGCAAAGTCCAAAATTATTTTCAATATTCATTAGGATAGTACTAAAACCAGGGAAAAATAGGCTTTCAAAATCAAGCTTTAATTTGAGCATCTACATCAATGTTAGGCATTTAAATAAATGTCCTTATTTGCCTGCAGGTCAATTATTCTGACTTGCAATGTATGGAAGTTTGATGATTTTTTGTGAGAACTGGTTAAGTGAAAAGCAAATATCCAAAATTACATGAGGTGCTTTTTTGTAATAGGACAGTGTCTCTGTGATCCAAGACAGTACTTGCCTTTTTTTTCACAGCTCTTATTCAGCCAAAATAGAAAATCCATCCCACATTCTGTGTATAGAATATTAAACACTGTGTGAGAATGCATCTCTCATAGAAGATAGACTAAGATAGAAGGTAGAAGAACGACTACCGTGGGTAGATGATTCTCTGCCAATTCTGAAATTTCACAAAGCAATTCATCGGGCCCAGCTATGAGGAAATATGTTTTGGCATATACAGAAATAAACAGGAGTAGGAGCTGAATATTAAATACATTTAATGAAATGGTTTTCCTTCTCTTTTATGCATGAAATTTCTCCCCACTACTTAAACAGTTAGGTTTGAACCTTCAGGTTTTTTTAGTTTATTGCTCACTGTGCCATCTATTCTCTTTAAATTTGGCCAGGTTGTTTAATTCCTCAGGGGTTGTGAAGCTGAATTAATTAACACTAGTTAAGCAGGTTGAGATATCAGCATAAAAGACACTGTAAAGCTGAAGTTCTACATATTACTGTAAAATTACATAGGCTGTAAGGTGAAACTTATTGGACAGTATATTGCCCCATGAACTTTTCATTTTAGCTGTCACTGAGGAGTTGTTTTCAGTAGGTCATTATACACCAACATGTAGCTCTGAGGGAAGCATAAAAGCACATCTTTGCAATTCAAATGAAGAGTAACCTATTTATAATTTCATTATTATTTTATTACTGTATGACTTCTGCTATTTGTAAATGTCAAATACAAAAAAGAGTGCTTCAATTTAACCTTCCCTGTCATAGAATAAAAGCTTTATTTCCACTGTCTTTAAGGAAGTACTTCATGTCTGAGAGTAAAATATATTAGACTTAGCTCAATAGAGAATCATTTTGATGTGAATGGGGATTGGGAAGGACGGCATTTTTCTTTTAAAGCTAATTTCATACACACAGGACATACAAGCACACAATATTTCCAACTGAGCTTAATCAGTCACTTCAAACATTCAACGGTCTTATTCTCAGTCTGTTCATTTTCTCCTGCTCTCTTTTGAAAGTAGGCAATTCATTCAACATAGATTGTATAAAGCTTTAAAGAAGGAAAACAGATTTCTGTATCTCAACCTATCATATACATCCCATCATCACTATATTTTTGTGTGTGTGTGTATGTATCATTAAAACCAATTGAAAAAAAAAAAGGGAGTTTCTCCCATAGAGCCATCACCAGTGTCAGGAAAAATGTTACAATAATGGAGAGAATGCTTATTATGCTGACAATTTGTGAATAATCTACCTTTTCTAAATTTGTGTGCATTTAACCCAAACATAAAACAAAAACTAAGGGGCATAGAATGTGCTCAATTTTCTGTTTTGAGGCAGTTCTTGAATCCTATTCTAGATTTAGAGGTCAGCAATCTCTCTTTGATTTTAGCAGCCAATCGAGGAGAGCCTCTGGTGATCTTACATCTCACTTCATGGTAGTCTTAAGTACCTTGTTGATTCAGTCTACGTTCATGAGGGCTGACTTGAACACAGATGAGTTCAGGGAAAATAATGAAATATTATAGATGTTCTGTTCTTTATAATGGACTGATCCATTTTTGCAATATTAGTATTCAGTTTTGTTCTGCCCTACTTCCTTATATGCAGAGACTGTCTTAAAGTGAAATAATAGTTTAAAACTGAAATGCATTATTCACTTGTCTTTTTATGATTACTGTCACTTGTCCTAAAAATTTTTTTTTCTGGATTGCTGGAAATCATCGTATCTTTTTGAAAGGTGATCAAGAAAAATAATGCATAGCTATCATAAAAGGAAATAATTACAAGAGATAATTACTAGGCAAATGCCCAGTTTCAGATGTTTTCTCTTTTTTCATGGAACATGTCTGGGAAACTTCATGGAAGTAATTAATCATACTAACATTTACTTTGTGAACAAAATGTTTAACTACCTTCAAAATACGGATGAAATGTTATTTCTTCTAGATAGTAATGATAAGAAATTCTTTAACTAGAACAACTGAGCTATAGAAGAAGAAAGTGGATGGAAACACCCTCTTTTGATGTGTGACTTTATCCTAGAGAGAGCCACAACTAGAATTCTTATGCAGACTTTACCAGTGGGCAGAGAAGACAGAAGTTGACATTACTGCAGCAAAATTGTTGTATGTTTAAGCACAGACTTTTGCTATCCATAGAGTTAGTGAGGATTTTCACCAAAATGTTTTCTTTCTCACTTTTTTGCAATGTGCTGCAGAGAAAAAGGAAGAAGAAATAGTAAAAATTGATCATGTTTTAAGTCGTGCAAATGAGACATTTAAAGGAGGACATGAAGAACAACAACTTATGTGATATCAGGTGTAATTATTACGTGTCTTTATTAGAGACTAGGATAGTCTCTATGGTGTTTTGTATGTGTGAGAGAAACATTGAGCTTACCTGGCAGCATGGAGAGGGATGCAACTGTGTTCAGGAAATGAAGTTCTCTTAAAAACAAACAAAAAACCCACGTAGTTTTTATGGAATTCTAGTTTGTAAGAAGAATCACTGACCTCTACCATTCTAGTATGTTTACATTAGTATTTTCTGAAATACAAAATCCTGTTGTTCTACTTCTGTTCCTTTCAAGAACTAGCTAAACTTGAGTATCTTGAATGGCCAAGGATGCCTTTCCTTCACTGGTCTTCAGGTTACTGGCTTGTGACTTCTGCAGAAGAGGGACAAACCCAGAGAATTATACTGCCATTTTTTTTGTTGTTGTCCGCATAAATGAGTAATCACTCTTGGCTGGCTCTGCTGAAGAATGGATGGTTAGGAAAAATAGCATTCACAAGCCATAATACAGTACCTAACTCTCAAAGAGATTTTACTGTGTTTAGGACTAGACCTGTACTGCAAAAACCCACCAACTTTCACCATTTATAGTTCTAATTAATCTTCTCCAGGACACTGGAGAAATACATTGCTGTAGTAATAAATTGAAATTAGGCCAATATTTCCATCTATGTATTCCTTTTGTGCAAGATCTCAAATAGCCATTTTTTTTGCTGTAATCAGTGTCTTTCTACCAGTTCCTTCTTTTCCCCATTATGAAATCCGTCTCAGATTGCCTTTCAGTCTTGTAGCACCAAACTTTGGAAATAAGGAGCTCTTTGCTCCCATCTATGGGGAATATATTTCCATATAGGTCTTCCATCTCCATGAGCTTGCTGCCCAGACCTTAGCAAGGGTAGCAGCTCTAGAAGGCAAGGTGCTCTCTTTTACAGAGTAACATTTTGGTAAACTTAGGAAAGAGCATACCCAGCAAGCTTCACTTTATTCCTATTCAGCAACCTAAAATGACACAGGGTGGGGGTGGTACTTGAACTAAATACAATTCAGAATTGAGTTGACTGGATCATGCAACTGAAGGGTCTGTGGTAGAGAGACCATCCTTGATAACACAGGCTTAAAGAATGGTGTTGGCTCCACTCTGCTAGCTTAGGTCAAACAGTGTCATAGCAGTTTTTAAATGTCTACTCAAGCCAGTGTTTAACTGATTAAGACTGGATTTTTTCATGAGCAGTGTAAACCTGTCCGGAAACTTGGGTAGGTTCCCAGTAGTTTAAACCCAGCTGCCATTTCTGCATATTACTTGACTACAAAAAAGAGTCAAGCCCCGCTGTTTCTTTGCTGGGCTAAATGCAGAGACCATCAGGAGCATCATGAACAAATTCCTAGGAGCTCCATCTTTATATACTCTATATATGAAAGTGAAACCTCTGACTGATTTAGGGAACGGAGCTTTAACCTTGAGCTGACCCATAATAAAACAAAAAAGAGAAAACTTTTTGTCTTTAAGTTTTATTTTAGTCACAGTTGGATTAAAACCAGTATATTTTGCATTCTTCTCCAGAGTAGTAATCCTGAGAAAATTAAATGCTGGGGGGGGGGGGGGAAGCACATAATATTTCTTTAAGGAAAGAATTCCTTGATTTTTGCAGCTCAGCTATTCACTGAAAAATTGACAATTTTATCACTTTGGTGGAAATCAGCAGAGGGGTAACACATGCTATTCTCTCTAGGCATTGATGTGAGAATGGGAGCTGGAATTAGGGGATAGGGAAGTGATGTAGTAAAATTGTATTTGCTTCCTATAATGTCTTCACAGTAACTGAAACACATTGACATAATGATCTAGGTTACTGTGTGGATATATTTTACTTAAGATAGTTGTATTGTCAACAGTTTTTTCCAAACTTTTCAGGCCTGGATTGAGCAGCAGTACTTGCAGGGGTTTAGTGCCTTCTCTTGACACCTTCTGTTAGTTTGAGGAGGGGGATCCCACATTGCTCCTTGCAGCTGTGACAGCACTCAGTTAGAAAGGGCTGTATCTATTCCTGCAGTCTACTTTTCCTTTTCATAAATAACATTTTCTTCATTTCACACATATGCTTAAACATGTCCATAAGGATGAATGGTCTCCTTAAGGGTACATTTGGCCCTAGATACTTTAACCAAGAGCTTGGGTGAGGATATTTGGTAGTTTTAAAAGGACTTCTCACTATTTCAGCTGGTTCTTGTTATTTCTGACTATACTCGACAAAAAGTATTCCCTGAAGAGCTTTTCAAACTAGAGAGAAATGTTTTCCATCAGAGAGCGCTGACTGGATGAAATTAAACTATTTTGACGGATCATGTTTATTTTGATATTTTTTTCATGAAGCACTGCTGAAACAGACTATTTTTCATTGTCAGTTTGACCATTCCATTGTATAACTGGAGGGGGGGAAAAAAAAGGGGGGGGATATGTTTTCAACTTGTCAAAAGGAAGCATATTGACAAGGTCATTTGTATATTCCCTGAAAAATGTTGCTTGGAATTTTTATTTTTGTAGAAAGTTTCAGCATATTCTTCTACTTGGGGGAGAGAGGTCAAAAAAAGACAATTCAGCATCAAATGGAAATACTAAATTGCTACCAGTGTGTTAGCTGCATTTATCCCACCAGGTATTTCAGCATTTCATTGCAAGATGAGTAGAATCTACTTCATTGAACTATCCTAAAGTTATTACAAGTAGCTTGCTTCTGGACAGGTAATCTGCACAGCTGATAACCTTAAGCTTTTCCATATAGACTCCTAAATGTATTGCAAGCCTAAATTTACAGTAGCGAGAACTTACCTGTGAAAGAGTAAATTTTTTTATATTTCCATGTAGGTGTCACTCACAAGACATATTTCACTGTTGATAATGAGATTTTAAGAAGGCTTACCTGGACATAAACCAATTATGTACTAGGAAAGTATGTCTAAAACCTGATTAAATAGTTTTGGATTTTTTTTTTTTCTTAGAGTAATGCTGTTGTCAATACGATAAAAATGTAAAGGAAACTAGCTTTTAGAGGAGGGTTGAATCTTGAAATAATAGACATTAATTGGTTAATTCTTTTCTCCCAGTATACAGTGCTCGTCTCCATAGAATTTAAAATGGATTTTGTATTTTCTACTTTTTATGTACTGCAGTATGTTATAGGGTTGGCATGATAGTTGTGTAAAGTCAATTGCAGGCTGTTTAGTATTCATCAGCATTGCCCAGTCTGCCACCTCAGCTCCTAACTGAAAATGAAAGCTAGGATTGTCCTGTATAATCAATTATGTTTTCAAGATTTATTTTTGGATGGGAGTTATATTGCACAGGGAGTTGGAGGTAGAGGAGGTTGTAATATAATCTGACTTCAATCATCTTAAATAGGGAGTGAACAAAGTTGTCAGTGTTTAATTCTCTTACAGGTAGCAGTCTGCTGGAATAACAGCAACAGTTCTTTTGCTAGTACTAGAGCAATGACACCTTTTTGATTTTACGTTTTTTGCATGCTACATTTCTGTAACTGATGCTTATTGCTGCAACAGGAGCAGTAAATCATCATCTGGCTAGAACTGGCTTATCATTTTGGGCAGCCAGGCTCCAGCAGGTACTAAACAAAGACCAGCTCAGTCATTTGCATTGGGCTGAACTAACAGCCCTGGAGGAAGACTTTCTGCATCACTACAAGGCTGTTAATCAGTTACTTTCCTAACTAGTTCTGAATGCTAAATGTGAATTACTAGTAAGCTTTTAATGTACTGACATTTGTTTTCATCCACCAACATAAACTAGTGATGCAAATTGTATAAGACATGTATGAACTTCCTACATTAAGAAGTTAATTTTCTAAAATGTTATGGAGCATAGCTCAACATGGTTGGACCGCTTTGGAATCATGGTACTGAGAGGGGTAGAGAGTACCACAAGTGCAGGGACAGGATCTTTTCCCTGGCAAAGCCTGAGGAGGGTTGTTGCATCTCTGTACAGCTTGTGCCTGGGGAGATAAGGAAGCAAGCAAAGAAAGGGCTATTCAGAAATAAAGATTTCAGAGACAGAGGATATGTGATTAGAGAACAGAAAAACTTCTGCTACTTGTTTGTGCAAGTGTTGTTTCTTCCTTTGATCAAGTAGAAGGTAATTTCTTATCTGAAATTTGCCAAACAAATGGAATTCTGCAAGGTACGTGTGAGAAGCAGATCTGAAACTTCTTGCCTTGGGAATGCTATTCATAGATTTCAGTTGAGGAAGACCACATCTGAAGGTGCTTAAGCTAGCATTCTTAGTCACATCAAAAATCCGTTTATCTAAAATGTCAGATTTTATTGACTAAGTGGGCTTAATTCTGAGTTTATTTGAACCTATGCCAATCATAACTAACTAATGAAAGTCAGGTATTTCAGAATTCTCTCTGTATTTAGGGATATAACACTGAGTAGAAGCAGCACCATCCAGATCAATGAAAAAATTAATTTAACTATGATCGATTGGTTCTAGCCCTTTGATATCAAACAGAACACTTAAAGGAGATTTATTCTGAAACAGAAGCAATTGATGGAAGAGCCTGGAATTCTGAAACACTTAATTTCTTTATGTTTTGAGGGTAGAAGTATGTGGCTTTGTTCCAGTATAATCTGATCTCAGTGTAATGACCCTCTTTACCTTAACAGTATGAGGGGCCTTGGTATAAACAAAAGTTATATCACGTGTTTAAATCCACTTTGTTTTAATCATCATTGTCATTTCACTAACTATAAATCCACAGGTGGCGAGGAGGAAAAAAGGTTACTTTTGTGATAAATTGCTTTCAATGCATATCCTTGATATTAGGGAAGTGACTTCCTAGATGAAGAGAACTATGTGAAAGATCCCTTGTGTAGTTATATTTCTCTGCTGAAATGGAAGATAAACTCTTGATACAAAACTCATCTAAATCAATTTGGACCTTCCCTTAAACTTCTGTTGGCACTGCCTCAGGTCCTGGAAGCAGATGTAAAGCATAGAGTTGGAAGCTACTCTAGCGGAAATAAATGATAATTAGTCAAACCACTTAAAATACTATGAATTATGCTCACACCAATAATTGCTTTTTCAAAATTTAGTATGCTTCTGGCTTGTGTCACTGTAAGTCTTTAGTGAGAAGAATGTTTTTTTTTTTTCTGAGCATAACACATTCTGTATTCCAAACATCTTTTTTTCTGACCACAAATGGTGAATTAAACTTTAGTGATTCAAATCAGATATATTTGCTAGCTATTTGATGGGTCATATTTTCAAATTTTTAATAGAAAACTATTTCATGACAATATTTCTGATAAGTTTTTGTATTTTGTTTGAAGAAAGAAAGCCTTAGATACTGTCATCTGTGCCACTTGCTATCAGCTACCTTTGGTAGCTATTATTTCTTATCAAATCAGGCAGGCACAGGAAGCAAACTGATTAACTTTGGCATGTTGCCCACAAAAAAGCATTGCTGCCTAAATACTTCTATTGTATTTGTCCTTTCAATGTATATATAATTTCATGAAAAAGATTTGCCTCAAGGGCTTCGACTCCCTGTATTTTGGATGCAAAATACAAAGCAAACAACAAAAGAAGCATCTGATATGCCATTAGAACTTTCCATTGATGACTGAATCTGATTCTAGTTAGCTTCTAGGGTGGTGCTCAACATTTTTTAAACTCAGCTTGTGATTTTGTAAGGGTGTTGACCTCTAGAGTTCAGAAGGAACACCAGAATTAGCTTAAAATTTATCCAGTTTTTCCTCTGTGCAAACTTGTACTCATCTTGCAAATGAATTGACTTGCTTGCATGAGTAGGTTCAGCACAGTGACCTTGTATGTACAAGGCTTAGGAAACAAAGTGAAGAAAAAAATGAGTGTGTACCTGTAACACAATATGATTCTGATTTACTTGAAACGCTTAAGCATTTGTTTAATTGTCATCTTCTATAAAAGCAGCTAAATTTTAGAGAAGAGAAATGTGGCATTAGTGGGTATTTAATAAAGTAGAAAGCTCAAATTTCTTTTTTCCGAAATGTTGTTGACATCAGTCATGGCTTTCTCCAAGTGACTGTTTGGTTATAGTACATAAAAGAAAAAATAATAATTAGTTGGCTGTCATGTAAAGAAACAGTGTTTAATGGCATACTGAATGTCTAAGTTCCCTTTTCAGGTTAAATATTTAAAATAATGGGGTAACGATCTCCTTGACTTAATACAAAAGCAATAGAGGTGTGGTTACTATGATAACAGGATTAAGAAAAGAAAAAAAAATTAAAATAGAACATATTTAGAGAAGAGACCAGGATGCAGCACATCCTAGTTGCTGTGGATAATTAAATCTGTCGGAGAAACTTGAGTAATTCCTTAACTATAAAACTGTTCAGTGAAGAGAGAAACTGGCTATGCTAAGATGAAGGACCAAAGTAAGAGATAACATAACTTTTTGTCCTGTAACATTATTAAAGCTGGATGTAGCTGTATTATTACTTTATTTCTGAAACATATTTTACGTAACTAATTGGCTTCAGGTGGCCTTACGTTAATGACAGCTCTGAAAAAGACCCTGTAGAAATCAAGTAGTGGAACTGGATATGCTTAGACAGAGCCCTGGTATCATCTCTGGTGGAGAAAAAGCGTGCAAAGATATTTCACTTGATCTGATAAGAATCTGCTTAAAATGAGAAATAACTTATGAGCAAGGTAGTATAGTACTGTATATTCAATGCGCAATATCCATGTCTAGACAGTTTATGAGAACACGTGCCCCTTTTTGGATCCCTGTGTGAATGAATTACAGTGTTAGTATAGAACTGGAGGTAAAACATGCTACTGACTTTCTTCCAAGCTCTAGATGTTATCACAGTATCAACAGCATATATTCAATAATAGTTTTGTTCCCAATCACTTTTAATAGAATTATTCTGTAAGCCTCAGTTTGCTGGAGAAGTTACCCCTCACATCTTATTTTCAAAATTGTTCAAGCTTAAAATGACTTCTGTAAAATTATATATTACATTACTTTCTTCTGTTTGTCTGAGAGGAAAGGAGAAGGCACATTGTTAGAGATACTGTTATGTACCTGCCCAGAAATGAATTAAACCATAATCTTTTTACTTTATGTGAAAGTTCCCTGTATAGCAGAAAAGGTTTTACCTTCAGTGAGGCAACAGGAGGATAGAGATACTTGCTGCAGGAATGTAGCGTTATTTCTACAAAAAAAAAAAAAAAAAAAAAGTAAAAAGCCCCTCAATCCAGTATTATATGAAGTCTACTTCAGTGTTATAGGTCTTGAAATAATTTTATTGGAGAGAAGAAGAACTGGTAGTTGGAGAAGTAAATAGCAATGCCACTATTTTCAAAAGATGTATTTTGCAAAATCCATATTCTGCTAAACATTAATTTCTTAAAGGTCAATTTGCTCCTTAAGAGATCAGTTCTGAAGTAAAATTCTTTAACTTTTTCGGAAGTTAGAGAATTCTAGAGACAGTTGATGTCAAGTTGCCAATTAATTTTAGGTTGTGTGGATTTTTTCCAAATGTATTTCTGTTTTTCAAACAAAAAAATTATAATTTCATTTAAAAAAATTCTTTTCAGATATACATCAGAAAAGCCTCATTTTCTACCACTTCTAGACTTTGCCTTTCTTCTTATTTTTATGTAAATATTATTTCTGCATATGACATCCAAAACCTAAAAGTCCACTAAAAACGTAGATACAATGAGAAGAGATATAGTCTGTGGAATAGCTTTTTAAAGGCACAGTCATGTGTTCTAGCTTTTTAAATGACTACAGCAAACAGGAGGAACCACCACTCTTTCCGTGTTATCTGAGCTGTTGAGAACAGGGTCTCTTACTATTTGAAAAGTTTGTAAGATGATCCATGAAAGGTTCTAAATTTGCTTCCTTTTTGGCTCATTATGACGTGCGGAAACAGACTCCACAATCAGTGAGATTGTAAAGTAGGTATGTTCATTCAGCGCTGGGCAGCACGGGGGGTAATCCCACCAAAGTCGTGCGCGCCTGACTCAGCAGTTCACTTCAAATTTATACAATCAAGTGTTACATATTCACAATACGCCTATACATATGCATGACCTATCCCCGCTTCATATTAAAATTAGCTCCGAGGGGTCATTTCCACAGTCTCCTCTCAACTGCGCTTGCACAGTGCCTCTTTATGGTGGTCGTCTGGTGGTCACAGAGATAAAGATAGATGACTCCATCACCGCTAGTAACCTCTTTTCTTGCGCAGGCTCAGTGGTTTCTTGGTATTCACCCAAGCCGCAAGACCAGTCTTGGCTGGCTCTTGGGACCAGCTCCTGCTTCTTATCAGGAACTGTCTCTGCCTCATTGGCTGGTTCTTGGGACCAGCTCTTCTTATCAAGGACTGTCTCTACCTCAGCTAATTTCAACAATGTAAGCGCTAAACATCATCTTTCATCCCCCTTTATTATATCTACTGAGATTCTTTTGACTCCCCTTGTCTCAATTAAAGTCTCAATTTAGTGACCATCAGATCTTGTTGGTCTTCACAGGCTTTTCCTAAAAGAGGTATCACGTTTTTCTTGGTTCAGCCATTCACATAATTTGTATTTACATTAATTGCCCTTTACGAGAAGGGGGAATGCAGTGGCAGTGAATGTAGGGAAGTTTGTGCTGTCATGGTGATTTGTTTCTGGGTGTCTGTTTACGTTTTTCATGTTTTCTGTAATTGAGCAGGATAAAGATGGTCCTTTTAAAATGCCAATAATAAATGAGTACAAAATAGGATGCACCCTCATATGAATTATTAAAGTCATTTCAGATCTGTGCCATTGAAGTCAGAAGGATTTTACAATACATGGCCAAGCCTGTACATCAATATTTAATTGGTAGTTGGTATTTCTAGAAATGAGTCTAAAATTTCCTGACTGACCTGCAAGGAATTTGGTGACATGAAGGATGTTAGTGATCAGGCTCTGTATATGGCTCTGAGTTTGTAATAAAGCACCTATACTAAGTACTGTACTTTTAAAAGGTGTTTTGCTTCTAAAACTATGAAGTTGCTCATAGTTAAATTTGTAATATAAATTTGGCAATTTCAATTTTTCAGTCCAAGACTATTAATAAGGTAAGGTTTGGTTTGGTTCATTGTTTCCAAAGATATATATAAAAAAAATATTAGAAAAAGTAAAATTTAAAAAGAAGTGTATGTCAGTAAAGTTAATTAGGTGTTGTCATAGAAATGGATTATTTCAATACTGGACTATTGAAATAATATTTTAGAATATACTAACTCTCCCAGTACCTGTATTACAGTGAAAGAATAACATAATATCTGTTGCACTGCAGCTTTTAGGATCTGTCTGCATTTTTCCCCTGGGGGAGGCTACAGCCATTTTTTCAGTTATAAATTCTGAAGCTGACCCCATGTCTGAGCTGAACAGCAGCATCTTAAAAATGTTGGACCCTGCCCTTACTCTGATTTTTAAATATAACTCACTGCTTCTAACACTTTTATTCCTGCTCCACACTAATGAGGGATTTAAGCCATATGCATCTGCATTTGTAAAACAACATAAGTGATAAGATATAAATGGCAAGTGTGTTGTCCTCATGGCTCTTTTAAGGAAGGCCTCACAATGGCTTGCGTAGAATTCAACTAGTCAGTTAACGTGGCTCTTTAGTGCCTAACAGACATGGTAAATAATACAAGTTAGTGAGATAAAGTGTGTGCTGAGCTTAGGACCTCAGTCGGGTTGTTGCTGTGAAGCAGAAAGTGCTAGTTATCCTGAAAGATGAAAGGAAGTGTGCATAGGGGTTCCAGCAGTGTGGAATCCATTTGAATCTGAATTTTATACAGAAACCTTGAACAGCAATTGATCCAGTCTTTCTGGCCTTGAGACTTTGATGTACCCTTAGGGGGAGAACAAAGCGTTTACTTTCAATTATGCAACCTTGCTGGATAGCCATACGCCGGTTGCGTAATTGGTTGTTTAATCTATCTTTTAACATTCGGCAATAAATAGGCTTTCTTTTGATAAAGATCCAGTTCACATAAGACAAGGAGATGAAAGGATGGTATCTTTAAGTTAGGTAACATCCATAAGTTCTCAGAACAGATTGCTCATTACACTTATTTTCTTTCTGACTGTTACTAGTATTTATTGTCAGTTGTTGTTCTGATTGCCAGGCCCTTGAACACCTTCTAGTACAGGTCTGCTGTTATGGTATAATCTCTAAAGTTGGTTTCCAACATTGAAATGCAAAATTTCTGACACACAGCTTGGAACAAGCGCTTATTTCATTTCCATGTGGGCTGCTGCGGTAATATAAGTTATACAAAATAGGAAGTACATAGTGGATCTGCAAATCTAGGAGATCCAGTTGAACTGTAGTAGATCCACCATTGCTATTGTACATACGGGACAATGGGTGAGCAACACTGGGGACTGCACTGTTGACTCTGTAGTCAACTGCTATCTAATAAACTGAAAACGTGTAAAAGGGCTCCAAATGTTATTTCTGGGTCAGCACTGCAATGATCATTACAGAGCAACTTGGCTTCTTTTCTTGCCAGTGTCAGGATAATTTGCCTTGAGAGTCAGAATGAGAATTTGTATTTCAAACAGCACTGCTCGTGTCCAAGTCATAGCCATGCAGACTAATTTGTCTTGAAACATGCAAAACAATCTGTTCTGTAATCTCAAAAAAATCACCCTTTTCTGGAGTAAATGCTTTTTAAGAAAATCCTCCAAATATATATGAGGCAGTTAACATTATGTAAACTTTAAATAATAGACAATTAAGTTTTACGTAAGCTTCCAATTGGTTAATTGCTACATTTACATATGTTGTCTCTAAATGTCAGCTTTGGTGTTCTATGGCAAAATTAAAAATACTGTTCCCTATTTGGGATATTCAAATGACTCTTGGCTTTGGAGGAGAACCTGAGAAGATAGAAAGGAGATGAATTTGCAGGAATTGGGGAGGGGCAGAAGCCCTGAATACTTTTGACTCCTCTCTGACATAAACAGAGAGCAAACAATAGGAGCTAGTGGAGAATGCGTATGCCTTAAGGCTGCCTGTGAGCAGGCGTGCTATTGCTTAGTAAACTTGCTTTTAATATGCAGTTCTATTTTTAAAATAAACAACCAAGCAATACATTTCCTTCTTTCTCTTACTGGTGAGTTGTCAGCTCCAACAGAATGATGTTTTCCATAAAACCTTGATTATGTTATATTTGTTTTTCTTGGGTATAGCATGCACAGCCAGGGAAATCCTACTCCTTTGGATAGCTCAGGTCACCAGAATTGCTCTGCCTTTGTACTTTTTGCTATCTCGTTCTTCTGTGCTAGCTTTAAGTATGCTTTTTTCTTGAGGCTGTATTGTCCTTAGACATGTATGTAATGCTATTGTGTAACCCCGATCCAGGGGTGTGAGGTTTTTTCTTATTTGAACCACTCAGTATGCTGCAGCTACTTTCTGCTCTTGTTTGGGAAAAAAATCAAGAGCAGTGCTGTAGCAGTGCTTTATAGAATCATAGAATCATTTAGGTTGGAAAGGACCCTTAAGATCATCGAGCCCAACCACAAACCTAACACTGCCAAGTCCACCACTAAACCATGTCCCCAAGTACCACGTCTATACATCTTTTAAATACCTCCAAGGATGGTGACTCTATCACTTCCCTGGGCAGCCTGTTCCAATGCCTGAAAACCCTTTCAGTAAAGAAATTTTTCCTAATATCCAATCTAAACCTCCCCTGCTGCAGCTTGAGGCCATTTCCTCTCATGCTATCACTTGTTACTTGGGAGAAGAGACTGACACCCACGTCACCACAACCTCCTTTCAGGTAGTTGTAGAGAGCAATAAGGTCTCCCCTCAGCCTCCTTTTTTCCAGACTAAACAACCCCAGTTCCCTCAGCCACTCCTTGTAAGGCTTGTGCTTTACACCCTTCACCAGCCTTGTTGCCCTTCTCTGGACACGCTCCAGCACCTCCATGTCTTTCCTGTAACGAGGGGCCCAAAACTGAACACAGTACTCCAGGTGCGGCCTCACCAGTGCCGAGTACAGGGGAACAATCACCTCCCTGCTCCTGCTGGCCACACTATTTCTGATGCAGGCCAGGATGCTATTTGCCGCCTTGGCCACCTGGGCACACTGCCAGCTCAGTGTTGTTCTGGTTTAACTAGCTAGCCAAACAGTTATTACAATGCTATACCAGAGCAGAAAGTAATCTAGTATTTTACTCTCTGGCACTGGTATGTACCAAATTCTGAAAAAGCTGCAAGCCCCATATAAAACCTGGATAGAAAATATACCCAGTAGAAAAGTTTCCTACCAAACTTAGGAAATATAGGCTGCCAGGTAGAGTAGAGAAATATAGGCTGAGAGTAGATGAATCGCTGCTGTTATATGGTATTGTAATAGCTAATTTTGTAATCTCGGTCAACTCA
Organism: Harpia harpyja; assembly: GCF_026419915.1. Lineage (NCBI taxonomy): Eukaryota > Metazoa > Chordata > Aves > Accipitriformes > Accipitridae > Harpia > Harpia harpyja. The sequence continues at coordinate 28,612,900 of NC_068951.1, forward strand.
CAGCACAACTAGAATAATGTCCCTGAAATTGGTAGAGTCTTTATTTACTTAACTTCCCATCCTCATATAGGAAAAGTCATTCCACTTCTATTCTTTTTGAAGTTGTCATAGACTTTCCTATTATTCATGTGAATGTCTATCTTCTGATTAACCTTTTGGCCATTTTTATTTGCAGAAATCAACTATATAATGAACACAATACCAATAACTCAGATGCATGTTTTGTGATCTTTTATTTGTCCAGTTCCTGCTTTTTCATTAAGGAGAAGGTATAGTGCAATTTCCTTCTGTCATTTATGATTACATATAAGATTTTCCCAGAGAATCTTAAACTTTCCACTGTCAGCTTATAACTTTCTTCCAAGTTCCAGAGAATTTTGGCTAATATCAGCTCAGAATGGGGCAATTTGCTGCTAAATCCCTGTCGAGGTCCTTATAGCAAGCTGATTGTTGGGACACTTTGTCACATTAAAAAAAGGACTCCCTTTTTTTCCTCCTTAATATTCAGCAATAGTTATTGGAGCAGTATTAAAAATTGAAGAAATATTTCTGGAGCTGTATTTTATTTTGACCCAACGTTCATTTGTAGTTACATCAAATCTTCCTACCTGAAGTAGCGTGTGTGTGTTGTGTGTGTGTGTATATATATATATATCACACTTTCATTTAAAAAATTCAATAAAGTTGTTCCTATGGGAGAGCAATGTGATGGTTTCACACAGCATGGGCTTTGAGAAGTGGCTTTTATCTAAGTGCTGCCATAGGTAATTTTTTTCATGCCTCAGCCTGTATCCAATTCTAAATGTCAACAGAACAGATGCTTTCAACAATTTAATAAGTGCAATAAATTCTAATATTTACAATGGCATTGCTTGATGGATAAACACTAAGCATTTTCAATACTTGCACTTCATCCTAAAAAATTTTGCTGAGGAAGAGAATGTGGTAAATGACTGTGACTCTTGATCTGCTTTTTTTCTGATGACCTGGACGATGAATGACTGTAAGAGTTCTGTGGTGCTTTACCATGTTTTTTGACACTCTGGATCCGCACGTGACTAAATGTTTGTGTTATGAACATACTTTCCTCTTTATAAATGTTTGCAAAAGATTATATTTAAGTAAAATGAGCTTTTGATAACAATTGAGATTCAAACTGTTCTCCAGGGATCACGAGCTGATGTGAAAAACTGCTTGGTATCATTATTATAGGCGTAATTCACAGCATCTGCTGGATGCTGTAATTGATGTTAGAGAACCAGAAAACAGCCTGATGGACTGGCAGTGTAGGGTTGGGGAGCTGCTTCACATGAATGTCTGCTGGGTGGATGTGAAGAAACCCAATGGGGTATTGACCTAGCACCAGTTAGCTGGGAAAGCAATTCAGGGACAGCCTCAGTGGACTTCGGGTTAAGCCAGCTGGGTGCAGACGCTGAATACTTGCTGTGGTGTAGTGCTGTTTCTGAGCTAATAAGCCCTATCAGCATGACTGCGGGTAAGATTTTATAGCTGTGAACTTGGTGGAGATAGCCCTGGGGTAGTCACCGAACTGTTTGACACTTCAGTGTGTAGACCTTCCAAGTTACCTCTGCACTGCTCAGTGGGGGCCTGAGGTTGATACAAGCTCATAAGTGACTTAATAGTTAAATTTGAGGAAATCATTCTTTCTGCCATTCTAGCAAGCAACGAATGCAAAAATATATTTTCAATGGTGAAGAAGTTAACAAGAGAGGAAAGCAAGCAGTGGATGTAAAGCACATCTTAGTAGCTTCCTCAAAGATGTCCTCTAACACGCTTGACACATTTAATATATTGACAGATATTAAAGAATACACCTTCAAAAGAAATAAGTGCCTGGCTTAATTTCTGTGATGCCATTTTTCATCTACTCATCAGAAAAGGCATGCATTTCAGGGACAGATTCAGAAATTCTGATACTTTGATGATGGCAAATTCCCAAATTTTGATAAAGCTGTCAGTTGTCTACTTCAGGTATCTAGAAATACTTTCAAGGGGCAAGACACCAAAGATAATTTTATGCTTGTTCTTTGCCGAAGACTCAGTATTCTCTGTATTCTGTAGCAAGCTATCCATTTTTGTAGCCAACAGCAGTAGCTTCTTCCTGGATAATCAGAAATGTTTAAATAATAGAATGCTATACAACAAATACACCTTTATAGTGATTTCATAACGTGGCTGGCTACTTTATGAGGAATATTACTAATATACAAATAGCAAGAACTGTATCTAACTTCACAATCCAAATTGTGGAAAGCCTTGCTGGTTTTCTCTCATCTACAGTTCTCTCTTAAACTGCAGAATTACACCAAACACTTCTCAGGAAAATGAAGGAAAATGTTTGGTGAAGTTAAGGTACAAAAAGCTGTATTTCATCAGTAGAGAAATACTGAAAATCCATAAAGTAGATCCAAGAGAATGTCTATGTGACAAAATGGCATCATGTGTTGGATACACCAACACTACGGTTAAACTGGTGCATCCTGGATTCAATAATACTATATTATGTAGTATCATAAACATTATAGCCTGCCTCTGTACATTTGTAATTAGCCGGAATAAAGCATTTTGCTGCCCTTGGGTAATGAGATAGCTCCAGCACATCCACCTGGCATTACACTGCATTTTAGAAACACCCTGGTGTTTTCAGCATATGCACTGTAATGTGACCCTGGAATGAATTGTATTAGAAGAAACAAACAAAAAGAATTACGAGAGTGCACATTGGAGATAGGATAATTACATTGCAGAACATCAATTAAATTAAAAACGAAAGTAATCCAGAAGTTATTTCGTTGTTGTCATCAGTCCTCTCCTAACTCACACCATGATGCTGGAATGGAAGGGGAAAATGTCCAGAGATTTCTAAGTCTTAAACTGTGGCTGCACTCCCCTAGGTATTCGTCCTGTCTTTTCTAAGAAAATTTGGCCTGCGAGGAAATGGAGGTTATTTCCTGCTTTTACAATTTTTGGTTCACCTGGGAAGTAGTGTCTGTTTTAAATAATCTTCTCTGATTTGAGGTGGAGGGTTGACAGTTGTACCAGCTAAGCCACAACATGTACAGGCTGTGATAATTTAGGATTTGTTCATTTTATTGATCTCAGTTACCTGGCATAAATACTGGAATTATTTAAGAAAACACTTGTCTTGTCAGTGTTTTGCTCAATGGCCCCTTTATCCTTCATTGTGTTTCCTAGTTCATAACTTAGAAACTGAATTAATGTGATTATGAAGAAGGTGGCAAACTTGATCAGAAAATGCTTCCTTTGCTGTAGCAAGAGTGCCTAGAGTACTGTTCTTTGCAAAGATTTATTACAGAGTATAAAAGAAGAGAATAGCATAAGTCAAACAAGCAGGAGATGGTGTTAGAAAGCTGCAGCGCAGCACTTTGACAGGCAAGTACAGTTATAGGACAAAGGGAAGAAAAGTCAAGACAGAATCAGGAAGAGGTAAAGAACTGACGTTAATCCAAAAGTGTTAGCAGTGCATAGTGATCCCCAGGAGTCACTGGGTTTAGGCAGAAGGAATTTGCATTTTACAAACAAGCTGATGTCATTCTAAAATGAATTATTAATTTTGGTTTTCTTCCATTTCAGGGTTATATGGAAATGAGAGAATATTTAAAAGCATCTAGCTGCTGAGAAATTTCAGCAGCTCTATCTGATTTTATGGTTTGAATTTTATTTTATTTTTTTCCTTAAGAGAATTTCAGGTCACATATAATAAATGAGAATCTGTAAATTGACATAGTATAGCAAAATTCAAGCGTGGGGGGCAGGTGGGAAATGTAGACTATGAATCTTATTGTTATGGAGGAAATACTGCACATTCTTAGCATTGCTTTATTGTGAAGGAATGCAGACTCACATCTACTCCTGAGGACATTGGACAAAGGTCTGTAACCCCTTTCCAACCACAGGTGAATGCCTAAGGCAGTTCACTATAGGATCACAAACCTTCCCATGCTCTCTTTCTGTTGCAGTGAAACTTTAATTCTTATCTGCAGTGTGAAACAACTGCAACCGGCAAAAATGGGAGTGCCCAGTCAGCCCAGAATATAAATAAGCATAATTTTTGCATCGGTTTTCTGCAAACTGTATTGGATTATAATGAGCCATGAAAAAGTTTGCATTTTCCAAAGTTCTTGGCTTTTGACTTCCAAGAGTGCAGTAATGATCACAAAAATTTTTGTTCATTTTAGGAATCTTCTGCAAAGCAAATGATATATTCTGGTGGCCTTTAGTGTGACAAGGTGGGTGTAAGCAGAGAGGGGAATTCTGCCCCTCTGTTGCTGGAACATTCCTACTTAAGTATTAGTTTAAAGGTCTTCTGATTACTAGCATCTATTGCCAGAAGCAAAAGGAGCACACAGCTGGGTTAATAACCCTTCTGAGAAGTTTCAAGATAGCCATGAAAATTCTCTATTAATATAGAAGCAAGCAGAATCATAAGCATTCCAGCAAGCATGAAATAATAGCAACAAAAACGTAACTTTGCACCATCAACCATGCCTACAGTGCCACTGCCTGTGGCATTGGACAAATTCTTTGCATGTTTCTTTTCCTGTGAAGTACACTGCCCTACAGTTTTACAAACCTGCTTCAGGGATGCACCACCTCAGCATAGACATACAGACTGAAATAGCTTGAGAATTGTATAAAGAATTGCAGAACTCATTTGTTAGTATTACTGCTCCTTTTAAAACAGGCTTAAATGTTGAAGGAACTATTTCTGTCAACATAATTATCATGGTGAACTGGGCATGTGACAGCCTTTACAGAAATGGACCCACTGAGTTTATAAAAGAAAATCATCATATGGCATATCTAGTTTGAAAAATCCAGAGAGCCTATTTCTTCCTTAAAAGACATTCAAATAAAAGACCCACCACAAGAGTGTTAAAAGTAGCTGTATGGGTTTCTGGGAAGACTATTAACTTGTAAAATCCGTTCTTTTCCTTTTTCCATGTCCTCTTAATCTTGATGCCTTTTCTTCCATATTCTTTTTAATTCCCTTTGAGTTCAGTGAATTTTGTTTGTGTAAGGATCATAGGATATGAGTTTTCCTATGCTATGTTTTGTTGGGTGTGAAACGTGTACTTCAGCAACCTTTACAGAGAGAATTAAAAAACCCACCAGCATGCATCTCAGCAGCTGAAACAAAAGCCGTTCCTTTGTTGTCCCTTTTTCCATGTGGATTTTTTGTTAAGTGTTTGGTGAGAAAATGTTGCTTTTCTAACCTTAAAATAATAAAGCATTTTTCTGCATTTTGTCCATCTCGGAAAAAAAAAAGAGCATGACTTTTCCCTAGCTTCTGAGGTTATTCTCTCTTGGAGTAGGGAATCTTGGTTCCTAGTCCTTAGTCAAAAATATAATCATATAACTAATTATAACTTCAGCATTGGATGGATGAACTCTATAAAATACTCTTTGAGCAGGAGCAAGGTTCTTGTTATTTGTCACCAGACTGAGAGAAAATATTTGCTAAACTGTAAGAGGAAATCCTATTGCAGTCTAATGAAACAATTTTGCAAGTTTGGACTGTATTACAGCTTTTTGCTCTCAATATTTAAGAAACCTTCCTCTGCCCTCATTTGAATAATAATAATACAAAAGACTTCTCTTTCCCAGTGGTGTCAGTTTTTCAGCCTGATCCATTTTGTAGTTTATTCTTCTATTGTTTATAGGAAGCAATTAGGTCACGATACTTCTTAGAGCTTTACCAGTTACAGAAGCATTTGTAGGTTAATTGATTAATCACTAGCACTCATTATTATCCTTATCATCTTCTAAACTGGAATGAAATTAATTGGAATAGAAGGAATTCCATTTCTTAGTCCTGAAGGCTGAACTGGCACAGGCCAGGCTCACAGGGCTCGGGCATGGTGGATCTCTGTTCCTCTCTCCAGGGAGGCTTTCTTCAGTTGTATTCTGCTCTTTAGTAACTGATTTTGATAACATCTAGTCTACACCCTCAGTTAAACAACAGAAGTTAAACTACTTTGCATAGAAATAAGCCTCTGACTGAAATTCCTCATTCTAACTCAGTTTGAACTCTAAACTCCAAAGAAACACTAAGGCTAGAGAGTGAATTATGCATGTGGTGGGATGATCAAGGGAACAGGGTTTTAACAACACACATAGCACTCTTAATAATTTGGGGGGGGATCTGTATAGGAAATTAACTTTTCAATATTTACTACCCCCCCAAAAAAGGCAAAGCAGAGGCAATGAAAAGCATCAACTTACCTCATTTCTAATGCAGCTGTTCATTAACGAGTAGGTGCTGAGGCAGGGCTCTGCCATAAGGCAGTGTTTCCCTGGCACTGAGCTCAGGTTCATGCAGAGATTTTCACATGCAGGTGAAAGGAGTTATTCGATCCCTTCAATCTCTGGTATCAGTGAATGGGCCAAGCTTTTACGCTGGCTACATAAGTAGTGTTTCCCAGCATCTTAAAACTTATGAGAATGATAAGTATCAAGACTCTTTTTTACTTTTATAAAGCTATAATATTCATGCATCTCTTTCATTTAATATTTATATTCTGTTTTTCTGAGTCATTTGTTATAGTCAATAATATTTTCAGTAATGTTGTTAGGTTGGTTCCTTATTCATGGCTTGAGATCAACACTGAGAAATGGGTCTTCTGGTTTAAAAAATGCTTGTAAAACTACTCCCAATAAATAAATAAAAGTTTTAAAAGAGAAGGACTCCCGTAACTTTAGAATGCTGACATAGCTATTCATCTACATATCAGACATCATGAAAATGATAAGGCTTTCTTTATACTATCTGATAAATCAGCTAAGCATTGATTTGGAATGTTCATTTGTCTCCAGCTCGAACATAATTCAATATCTATCAGAGGACACCTGCTGCCCTCTACCAAGCCAAAACACCTAGCTCTGTTTGCTCACATGGCTTGATCATAAATGCATTCTCATATCAGACTAACAAGTGCTACTCACAATTTCTGAGAAACATATTCCTTGGGGTAAAAGAACAACAGCACCCAACCTAGTTTCTTTTGTACCAGCTCATTCAATGTCCAAGTATATTCAAACTGAATAGGACTCTTTCCCTTGAATACTTGCATGCTATTTATCAGAAAGAGAGTGAAAAAGTAAGCCTGGAGAGCTGTTAATAGCTTCTGAAAATCAGTGACTAAAGGAAGTATGAAGAGAATATTTGTTTTCTTCCCTTTTGTTTTTTTAATGAGACCAAACAACATTCTTAGTGACATAGATGAAGTCACCTCTCAGAATTTAAAATAAATTCAGAATGAGAAGCCTGTTGAGCAGTTTTTCTACAGCAATTATAAGGAACAAAATGTTTTACCTAATATTGGCAGATTTCTAAGTTCTTTTTGTTCTGTCAAAGAAAAAAGGGTCATATCCTATTACAATTGGCTTTTAATGTATTATGCAAAAAAGAAGTCACAGAATTAAAGAGATTAAGAGAGTACTATTCAGAGAAAAAATGTGAGCAGCTGAATAGGATAGAACTAAAGTGCTGGACTCCTCATACACAGAGGATACAGTTGCATGTCAGAGTTTGCCTGAGTTGTCAGCTAAAACACTATTAACATCAATTAAGTTACTCCTACTGAAGCTGGCTGTGGCAGAACAGTTTAGGTCTTTCTCCATAAATATTTGATTTTTCTACCAGATGTGGACTTCATCTCATTGGCAAAGCTCCCATTTATCTCAGAAGAGCATGAATTGAGTTCTGTTTGCATTTCTCTGAAGATAGATGTTGGATGTCCAAAATCAGCATTGGAGAAGTAGGTCTAATTTCCAGTAGCTGGTCTTTTTGACTGTCTACTTCTCTTCTTTCCTGCCAAAGGAAAAATCTACTCATTGTTTTAATTACATACTTGTAATTTCCAACTTCAGTCTTATGAGATATAAAACTTCATAGTTGATTTTCCTCCACCCTAAGATACAAGTCTATACCTTGTATTAGAGCTCAGTTTCTCTAGAATAGAAGTTTTCTCTTCAATTCTTGTTCTCTTTTTACAATCACAGCAGAATAGTTTTTTCAGAAATTCCTAATTATGAGCTGTGCAGAAAAAAATGGATCCTAGAACTCTTTGCAACTCTAGAAAGTGCTGCATAGTATCCACTTCATTGTCTCCTTGTCTGTCCCCTACTTCCTTGTAGCACTGGAAGAGGTTAAAGGATTTGACTTAGTGGTCAGATCTTGATGGATTTCATAGTGATGTAGGAATCCTATGGATATGTAATTCCTTTATCTGGATTTTTGTTACCTGTCCATATTTTTGGTGGATGGAATAACCATAAAGCAGTGTTTTATGTGTCATGAAATACAGCTGCTGATGACAGAAGAGAAGGATCCATCTTTCAAAAGACCCTTTTCTTGAAAATTCTTGGAAACCAGAAGAATGTGTTTGCAGAGAGATACTATTTACATTTTTTCTGGTTAGGTCTTGCCAATACAACAATGTGGAATGTAAAATCTAGCTGATTAGTTAGATTAAAAACTTAAGTAGGTTATTTTAATTCCTGAGCTCTCTAAATTAGCTATCTAAAGCTGGTGCATGTACTTCCAACTGAACAAAATTTGCTGCGTGGTACTTGTCTTTTGTGTCAGTGGAAAGAGGTGATCACTTCTCAAAGTATTAATTGTGTTAATGTGACATTTTTATGTGAATGAGTTTTCAGAACATGGGATGCACATACTCCAAGCTTAATTCAGAAACACAGAGAGAACAGCCATTTGCTTGCATTTTAAATATAGTTTGAATTGACTGTAGTTGAATTAAATACTGAGAAGATAGCATTGCAAATGAATGGAATAGCAGGAAAATCTCATTTGACTTAATAACTTATAATTTTATTTAATCAGTACTAACAGGCTTCTAAAAATACATATACTGACATTTAGAAAAATACTCTCAATTTTTTGCCCAATCATACTCTTTGTCAGGAGCTAAGTTTTGATCCTACTCTGGAAAATACTCCATTGAAATTGGTCAGTTTGTATAGTAAAGCAACATTCAGTGTGAGTAAACATACCATAATATGTGTGTTTAATACCTACAAGGCATATTTTAAATTGTAATTACCTTACCTGTATGAATTGAATAGTAACATAGTCTGTAATACACTAACAACTTTAGTTCACATAGATTTTTTAAGTAAATGTAGTTTTTCTTGTTGAAGTCTCATGTATTAAGATTTGTTACATATTTGATATGCTGTTCACAAGATACTGCTTACTTCTGAAAAGGATGCAAAATCTTTGGCTCCCCCTAATCCCCATACTGCCTGCGTTCAGATTGCCGTTAGTACGCATCAGATCAGTTCAAATGAAAGGCAAACTGCTATCAACTTCTAGTTGTCACAAAAACAAGTAAGCAAATGACCTATAAATATAAAAAGTAAAAAGTGCTATGCATAATAATATTTCCTATGATGTTTGACAGGAAGTGAACAACCCCAGCTGATATTTCTAAGCTCACCTGATCACAGCATGCAGATGACAAATGTCAGCAAAAATGGGACAATATACTATCTTTGTTCCTGACTTGAAAAAAGTATAACTGTATTTAACTAAATTCTGCATTCTGGCTCTTTCTGTGTGAGCTTGAATAAATTTTCAGATCATGACATTGACAAAATTGATTATACATTTTCCAAAATCATAGTCCCCCTGCAACTTAATTCAGGTTTCTATTTGCCCTTAAAATAGATGGAGAAATTAAATTTCATTCTTTGCTTCTAATTTCTATATCACTTGCATTTTTCTCAGAGAAATTTTTGCAGATTTACTTGCTGCAAAATAGCTCAATTTGAAGTTCAAATACTTAAAGATTTGCTTGATATTCAAATGATGTAAATGTTTAATCAAATATTATGCTGAATAACCAGTACGTGTGATAAGTGTTAATTTACTACACAAACCTATCTTGAAAGTGTTTGAGTAAGCCAAAATTCTGATTGCAAATAAGTGCAAATTTTAAATAGTCACTTTGTTGTTTCCTTGGTGACCTGATACCAAGCTTACACCCAGCACCATGTATTACCATCTACATTCCAAATCATAATATAAAGAATATTAATTGCATCCCTGCTGTGTTTGATTCTTTAAATTCCTGTTTATATTAGCATTGTGTGGGAAGAAACAAGCAATGAAAACACATTAATCTGGGAAGAATTAACCGTAGTTCCAGTCTTTCTCAGGAGTTGGAGGAGGTTTTTCATTGGTTTCACCTGGTGGCCTTGCTGTGGAATTTTCAGTATTGAAGAGATTTAAAAATATCTAATATATTTGAGGGATCTAGAGAGAAACAAAAAATGTAACCATTTGTATTAGCAAACAGAACTCATCTTAATAAATTTAGCAACAAGCTAAATTGTCCCCTTTTAAAAACAGCAGAAATCTCTATCAGCAAAAATGTTTAATATTTCTATGCTTGATTTTTCACTTCTCTAATTCTCATGGGTCACTTCAGTGGTATCTGCTTTGCACCAGCAGAAGAGTAATAACCTTCATAACCAACCAGCAAACTCAAACTAAGAGGCCCATAATTAAGTGATCACAAATAAGTAACTTCATTGGTGATAAACCAATTAATTGTGTGCCAGTTTTGACTGCATGTGGTGCTACCTTAGTGGCAGATATGTTGTCACATAGCAACAGTTGCTTAAAGGACAGGCAGTTGTTTGGAGTTAGCAATTTTCTCACCTGTGCATGTTGTGTTCTATATTTTGGCGGTTGGTAACAGTGTAATCTGCACTATTTATATCTGTGTGTATGTTAGGACAACCCATAAGATTCTTCAGAGCTAAAGAACAGCTAACCATAGATTAGAGTTTAGGAGAAAAATGTAACCTATGCTATACCTAACAATTTCTGTAATGGTATTTTTAGTTATAATAGCTGCGGAGGGGACTCAAGTTTCTTTGAATCTAAGAGAAGCCAGTATGCGATGAACAGCTCTGGCTGTACTTTTGGGTGTTATGGTGCAGCTTCATCCTCACTGTTCATCTGTCCTGCTGTGAGCTGCTAATTATGTTACTTAAGTATTAAGCAGCAATTTTAATCTGCACCATTTCTCCATCACTACGTTGTATATCATGCATATCTCTACTCTTCACAGAAGCTGCCATTTAATTTTTTAACTGATAAAAATGGAGTCAGATTCTATGATAACTATACAGCTTCATCTCTATTTTTAAGTCACTTCCATAGAAGTGGACTGTTAAATTATCACACACTGTCAAAAGCACAATGGGATGTCATGATAACACACAATGTCATAAATCTTCTAATGTTTATGTGGTCTATTTTTTAATGATTGCAATTACCATTAATTTTTACCACAATTTTTATGTAAGATGCTTGCCACGATACTCAGTTCTGTTCAAATAATTTGCAGGGGGAGATAAAAAAAATATAGCTTGATTTTTTTTTTAACCTGCTTTTGCACTACTGAGTAAGTATCAGCTTTTTTAATTAGAAAACAAATGTTTGACAAAGGAAGGTTCTTCAGAATATTAAAATATTTATATGTGAACAAAGGTAATTCTATGGCAATTTAAAATCTTCTGTTTAAAACTCCTCTGTCATCAGAACTCAAGCAGATTCAGTATCATGAGGTCAGTCATATAACATGAACATATTTGTCATTAGTGATTGTATTTATTGAATTTCGTCTGATCAGAGCATAAGTAGCATAAAATGTATCCCTAAGGCTGTATTCCTAAGAAGAAATAAATCATGCTAATAAAGTAAGCACAGTTCTTAATGTAGTGATGCAATCATTCACCTACATTAAAAACAACAAAGAATGCTTATGATGTATCACTTAGATCTTTTTATTTAGCCCGAGTTGCTATAGCAACCATAGGAATCATGAGATCACATTATAATTAAGAGTCTCCTAGTAATTCTCATTCTAACTGTTGCTTGCCATAAATACATAGTATGCTGATGTGCACATTAAATGCAGAGGAGGTTGATAAATATACTGGTCACTAGAGTTTTAGTATATTTGTAGGAGGGTAAATCCAGATTCAGCACATCAGGTAATCTCTTTTAATCTTACATATTACTGAAATATGACAGGAAAAGTAAAAACAAATCTTTGTCAGGCAGTATTCTAGAAAAAGCTGGGAAAAGTAAGGAATACCGTTGCGTCTTAGCACCTACTGAAATCAGCACATAGTAAGATGGCAACAATACATGCTATGTTTGTCTGCAGGACTGCAGAAATACCACCCCTTCTTAAATCAGGTGCAGATTTCATGGTTAGTGAATTTAGGAGTGACTGCTCTATAAACAGAATCAGAGACCAGGAAGCATGTTAACCGGAAAATTGCATGTATTCCTAAAAACTAAATATCCAGTTAGGCTGTTTTGCATTTGAAGAGCTCTGAAAACAGTCGAACATCGGAATGCTGCCACTCTATAGTTTAGAGAACTATCTAGTTAAAATACAAAACCATTTATGGAAGGAAATAATGAAGAATCAATTTTTAATTAACTGAACTCAGTTTCTTCCTCTATGCCTTTCAGTAAGCCGAACACCTCTAGGTGTTAAAACATGTTACTCTCTCAAGTTTGGTAAGAGCAGAATTAAGAATGCAAAGCTGTCGTTTCTTCCTCTGCTCTTCCTCTCACACAGCTGTAGGTACCCACCTTGTTTTATTTGAAATAAATGGTGGACTAGTTAAACAATATAAAAGTAAAATTGTCTGTGAGGTAGGGCTTTATCTTTTTTTTTTTTTTTTTTGAGATGGGAGAGTTTTTTACCTGTCCTAAACTGAATCTGTAAATTTTAAATAGAAAATCTCGAAATATAACCATAAATCAGGTCATGAATGTTTATTGTGGGTAGTAGGGATGGTTAGAAGTCAAGTATTGAAATAAACTCACTGGAAAGTTACTTGAAGTTGGCCATTTGTCACAAATAATGTCAGATTCTACTGGAAAAACATCTGGGGAGGAAGAATGTTACACTAGAAAACTTGTAAACACCACTACTACTCAGGCAATTTCAGAAAGTAACACGCATAGCAGAAATCAAGTTCATAATACAGCATAAACTGTAAAAGCTTAAAATGTCATTGCTAAATCGGTTTCCTGAATGCTATTCAGAAATACTTACTTTGGTGATTACAACCTACATTCCTGGCAGTCAACAGATATATAACTCTTTGCATGTCTTTAACATCTTTGATCTTCACACTGTTTAAGAATTCTGGGATTTCTGACTTCTTATAGTTTGCAATAATTTCTGGAAAGGGTGTGGAATAAACATTTCAAGTATCATAGATTTATTCAATGTGATGGAGCAATAATCGCCTGTCTTCGAGTAATTTTGATAAACACATCCAACTAACCTGCTTGCCTTCAAACCAGTATAAAGTACTGGCTGAAGGTTTCTACCAGACTATATTTCTCAGTTCTATATAATAGGTCTTTCTTGGTAAAGATTGTGTTAGAATGTAGCCATGTTTTCCAGTATAACTGCTGTACCACATCTGCTTTTAAGTATTCACATAGGAAGCATGTTCAAGGGGGAAAACAAGAAATAATATTTGTATATAGGTCAGACTAGGTTGAAATAGGAAATTAGTGGCCGGATAGTCACTGGATGATTTAGTTCAGTTTCTCTGTTGCACTCAATGATGTTGTAATGATGGATACAAGTATTTCAAACTGACCTGGTTATGACGCTTCATACTATGCAATTCCAATGTGATATAATTCAATATTCTCTACACAGTGCATTAGCTGCTTAATTAATTGCACTAATGACATTGTCCAGCATTTTACACTTAGTGACAGAAGATTAGGTTGAAGCAACATTCAGCCTAAAATCTATTCATATAAAAATTCAGTAAGATTATCCCAAGATACCATCTGCAATATGAGCAACTATAAATATCTATCGCAGACTATAATGAATTCACTCAATTGAAAGCAATGTTTCTAAGAAGTTTTTTATGTTAAATAAACAGAGTTGCATGCTTCCTCGTTAGGCTATTATTTAGGAAATAGAAATGCTTTTTGTTTTTTTGTTGTTAAGAACATATTTTAGATTCACAGAAACAAAAAAAGACAATAAACCTAATCTTGAAATATCAGGGAAGTATACTGCCATATGTTGTACTGAACCTGAATATCCTTTAATGGTGGCATTGAACATGAAAACCATTTTGCCCTTTCCAATGGCAAAGTTAAAAAAAATGAGGAGGAAAAAAACCCCACCAAGAACACTAGTTCTGGGTCAGAATACATTACTGTTGTTATGACCACAAAAACTTCTCTCTTCTCCCTGCACAGAGCACTGCTTTGTGAAGATTCATTACTGCTGTATGGTTGTGGTATACCACCACGTTTTCATAACTAATTCAAGAAAAAAAAAAAGAATCAATTTAGGGTACAGTCCTTTGCAGTTAACACACACTATTCCATGAAAAACAGTGACTGATTTATTTAGTTTTCTTTGTATTTGTATTCTACTTAACAGGTGAAAAAAACTACAAGTAGAACTGTACATTGAACTTCCTCTTCTGTGTTTCTATTCTCTCTAGATATGGAGAGATTTCAATGATGAAAATGTTCAAAAACATTTGGAACATCACAGCAAAATAGGAGCTGCTAGGAACTGGACAGTCTTGAAAATATGGCTGTTTTCTTCAGATGCCTAGGCAAGCCCTAAAAATTTATTTTGATTATTTCAAGGGAGATGTAAAGTGAGGCCAAGATGTTATCTCCAACAGAAAACTTAGAGAATTCCTATAGTGAAATAAAAGGTTAAATACAGGCTAACCTCCTCTAGTTTAGCAAAAGACATTGAGGGAGGAATTCAGAAAAATGCTGAACAGATGTTAAGGATGTTTTATGCTCTGATGTTAAATGATAATGCAACCTGGATGAAAAATGTAATATGGAGCTAGTGGATGGGTTACAGGTACACGTTTGTGCAAGGTGCAGAAAACTCTTCCTGTAAACGTTAAGTAGAATTTTTATGCCAAATTTTGTGCTAGTGTCTGCAAAAAGCAATGTGTACTAGCAATTTAACTAAGTATGTGATTAATAATTAAAATAAATAGCTGATTAGCAATTGCATCAAGAATGTAGGAGTGCCTGCATGTATATGAATGTCTGTAAAAATAATCTCTAAATTATAAGAAGCTTTTAACAGCATTTAGAAATTGTTTGATGATGATGCAGAAGAAAACAGTTTTCCATATGGTGTTTTCTCCCTGGCTCAAAACATTGGCTTTCATGTAGAGCAAGGTTTTTTTCCTTTTTTGTGCTACCCTTATGCCACCAGGATAAAAGTAGTATCATTAGTGATCTCCAGTAAGTAACTAAACATTAGGGAAGCTGGTATTAGCGTGTTACAATTGTTTGATCACCTGCTGTTACAACAGATGACATTTTCCCTTTTGAGTAGCTGAGGGGGGCGGGAGGGGGGTGTTATATAGGAGTTTATCCATGTGGATGGCAAGTAAAGTTGCATGAAGTTGAACTTTTTTGTGTTATGTAATCTTTCAAAATATGACCAGGAAAGTTATGCAGTTCTGTAAGTAATGACACAAGAAATTGACACTGAAATTATTCCTTGTATTTTGTAGAATTCAAATTTTCAGGGTGTGTTCCTTGAAACTGGATTTTCTTTTGTGTTTCTTTCTTTCTTTCTTTTTTTTTTTTTTGTCAGATTGCCGCTACTTACCTTTTATTTTTTTGTCATTTATTCAAAGGCTTTTGTTTCAATGTTGTCTGAACCTCCTTGCCAGGAAGAACTTTCACGCACTCAGGTACGTCAGTGTCTAGGATTGTTATACATTGTTTAGTGTGGTATTTTTAAAGATCTAAGGTAGACCTTTATGCCATACTAATAGTATTATTTCTGGTTTCATTTATGATTTCTTCATTAAATGTAGGATTTCCTGCTACACAGTATATGGACTTTTTCATTCTCTGATCAATGTCATTTTTCAGTCTAGTTGTCATATGTTTCAGCAGTGCAGGGGTATGTGTGAAATGCAAAAGCTTGCAGTGTTCCTGGTATATTCTACTGCTCTGTTATTAGCATTAATATAGTTTTTGACAATCTTATGACCATATTTAGTATCAGCCACCTGTAGTTCTGCTCTCTCTAGGATGTCTTTCTTACCATGTCTTCCCTAGAAGACTCCTGCTTAGCTTGTTCAAGTTCAGCATGTAACCATTTCTTCTAAGTTTTGCTGAGTCACAAGGTTGCTGAGTCACAAGGTTGCTTGATGTTTGAATCAGAAATTACATGCTATTCATCATGTCGGAGCAGTCAACCAGATAAATGTAGAAATGATCCACCATGGCCTTTGTTATTTCAGTACCTCTAGCAAAACCAATTTGCTCTATTCAAATTAAATGCTATAAAGAAAACAATACATTGGAACAATGTCATAGTCAAGGGAAAGGCCATGTAATTGCTGTAACTTGGATATTATTAAGTTTTTGTAAAATGTAAAAGCCATTTACAAGACATACATAAAACTCGAATCTGCTATTCTGTAGACTTTTTACTACCCTCCTGTGTCCTTGCTTTTCTAATCAAGTTAGTACCAGTGGAAAGTCACTTAAATTTTAATTTGAAGAAGGTGTTTCTACAGCTCTTTTAAGTCAATATGAAATATTTCAGCTACTCATTTCCATGCACTATTGACCATCCAGGTGAGAGAAGGCTATAACTTATATCAAGCAAGGCAAAAAACTTTACTGTCCGATGACTTTTAGCTGCTATTAGATTGACCAGAAAAAGCAAGTTTACAAGCAGCTTGTACCATGTCTACAGAAAAATGAGTTGTAGCTCTGTGATTATCTTATAAACAGCTTTTACATGTTAAATGTGATCTAATTTATGGTAAATGCATGAATTGTCCATAGGTGTGGCATTACTTGAGTATAATTTTATTTATAACGTTTAACCAAGAGGTATATGTTTTCCCAATAACCATACATACATTTGAATTTCATTATAAAATACTTGGCATTTGAAACTTCATTTTTGAATGTCACATTCAGCAAGTTTGGTGAATGATAATTATGATATGCCTCATAATTTCCATTTTGTAATCATCAGTGCTGTTTATTTTATTTTATTTTTTATTTACTCTTGAAAATGAAATGCATAGATACTTTGGAATGAGTAAGTAATACAGATTAGAGCATGTTCTAAAGACGTGACATTTTTACAATTAAAAGGGGGAAATATGCAAACAGATTAAAAGACTAACAGCTGCAAAAGAATAAGATAAGCAGTCTTTTGTTTGAGAAAAATACAAAGAGGACAGGAGAGGCCTCAAGCTGGGATTTTAAAACATGGCTTCTTATCCTTTAAAACTAAAAACCAAGCTGAAAAACATTCTGACAGGAAATAGGAGTTTATACTTTGAATTGGGGCTATTCAGGTAGGACCTTCCCTTATAAAGACAAGTACAAAGAGGAGCTAGTGGACTTTTGAGTAGTTATGTAAAGGTTCTTCTGTGACATTTTTTACATTACTGTAGCACAATATATTTTTGGCTAAGCAATATACCCTGCTGTGACTAAACTTTTCAATCCCTTTTATCATCTCCCCTACACCTGATGTGCAAACACAAAAGATCGATCCTCAATAGACTATAACAGCCATTGCTGCATTTGTAAAGTTGAGTAGAATCTAAAAATAAAAATAGGGAAAACTTGACTCTTCTGCTTCTCTGACATGGTAGTTTTGTGTAAAAAGCAAATTAAGTAAGCTAAAGCAACTGAAATACTAATGTACATTTATGAAACATGAGGCTCTTGGCAGATATATTTCTAAATTAAAACCATTAAAACACTGAAGTTCAGTGGTTTTTTTTTTTTTCCTTTAGAATGATTTTTCATGAGAAATTCATAGTATTTTAATATGGTCTCTAGAACTGGTTAAATGTTTTTTTATGAAATATTTTTTCTAAATCCAGTTGTTGCATAGGAATGTGTTAATATTAGTGATAGGTTAATTGAATAAAAGTGAAACTGTGTAGTTTCTTCCTTATGTTGCCACAATAGCAATGTTGTTTCCAATATTTTTATTTTATTTTATTTTATTTTATTTTGTAATTTCTTGTTTCAGTGGTCCTAAGTTGAAATCTGTGGATGAAATACAAAACTAAAAAACTTCTGAATGTAATTCAAGTAACAGTGTTGGTTTTTAATATGTTGGAATTTCACAAGTATTTATTTTCCTATAATATTTGTTTAAAAAAATAATCTTGTTCAGCAAAGCCAAACATCATTAGGATGAGATAATAACCACCTGAAGGAGGAATTCTCCTTACCTTTCATATGGTCCCTGTAATCATTTTTAGCTGTTAGTAGTAGTGACAACTGACCAACTGGCCTGATACTTAGGTACTGGACTTAAATATTGACCTACTAAGGTCAATGAAGTAGTGTCAGTTCACATTTTCTGGGGATTTAGCACTACATATTTCATTTAAGGAGACACATTGGCAATTGAAGAGACAACTTAATTCTGTAAATATCATGCATAAAAAAGTTAATGCCTCTGCAAAGAATATTTACTGATAAAACGTATTTAAGTAATATACCTTTAAGTCATGCATTCAATACTATCATGCTGCACTTCTAGTTAAAAGTCAAGAATCAAGCCTGAAGGGTTTCTAGTTATATCAAGCAATGATAAAGAAATGATTAATCTTTCAAAATACATTGCTTAAAAGAGAGGGAGAAAGGAAGGGTAATGTATAGCAGGACTTTGGATCCTCTTCTGTGTTTCTAAAGTGATTACTTTTGACAGTGGTTGGTGGACAAGTACTGCAAAATGCTCCCCGGGAATGCCTTCACATTTTCAAGAAAACATATTTGTCTGTACTCTACGAATGCCCTAACCAGTAAGAATGTTGCCTAGAATACTTGCAGAAATATTTGTAAATTATTAGCAAAAATTGTAGATTACAGGAAGGCTAATTTAGAGTCACAGGTATTCACACTGAGAATCTGATGCTAAGACTGACTTAAAGTTATCAAATCTTTGCAGTGACTTTTCTCTGAATAAACTGAGTACCATTGCATTATTTAATCATGAAAATTCAAATGGAAGCTCATCATGTGGAATATGGAAAAGTATTTTATTTTATATGAAAGCATTTTAATTCTTATTATTTAAGAGACAATTAAAAAATTCATTATAGGCATTTTAAGGCACCATCTTGACAGTTATTAAAAGCATTTAATTTTATAACTGGAGGTCATGGCCATTACATATAGTCTTAATCTTTATTAAGACAAATTCATCAATTTATTGGTATTTCAAAGGTTTTCCATATGCATTAACTTTCTCCTATGAACAAATAAAAATATGAGGAAATTTTCCTTCTTTCCAATTGGAAAATTTTGGAATATCTAAGACCAGATGTAACCAAATTATTACTGTGATAATATTTTCTTTGAATACTGAAAGTCCTATGGCTTTGATGCTGCAAAAATGCCTGTGGTTGATAACTGTGGGTATAGAACCTGATTTGATCTCAGTTCTGCTGCATGACACTTCTGAGTTATAAAATTAACACTTTCCTTCAATATTCCATTTAGGGAGTAAAAGAAAAAGAGATAAGCAGTAGACCAAACCAGGCTGGAAGGTGACTGACAGCAAAGTGTGAGTAGGAATCTATTTAGGTTTCATTTTTGTGTAATATTCATCTATGATGAAGGTGTGTAGTGTATGAAAACACAAGTGGATTTGTTAAATACATAAAATAAGCAACACCACATTTTCCATGGTTCTTTGTTTTCAGTTCCACAAATCTAATCTTGCTACATTCAATATTTTCTATGTGAGAGCAGAATAGACTAGATGATTTTGGATATGAAATAATTTCTTCAGAATGAATTTTTTTTTTTCATATTCAATGTATTTAGGGATTAGTTGCACAAAGACATCTGGTCTCTGAATTGAACTCTAAAGCCCTGAACTCTAACACACTAAATGCTGTCTACAATCTAAAGAGGATCTAAATGCCATAGAAGTCATACATAAGAGAGAGTTAAGTAAGTGGGGAGCATTCCAAGGTAACCCATAGAAAATGTTGAATAAAGAAGAGAGTTCATATCTAGCTATTTGACTTTTCTGTGCTGGAGAGAGAAAAAGCTAATTTATAGACAACATATGCTGCTTATTGCTTTATCTTGTAATTTTCTTCAAATGCATGTCTGACTGTATATTCCTGTCAGTGACTGCGAAATAAAAAATAGTTTTTGTGTGGTTTTACTAGAAACATAGCCATTTAATTAAATTTTAACATATTGTGGTCTATCACTTTAATATCTGGTACATTAATTTTCTATGACACTGGCATGCTGTGCTGATGGATTTCTCAGTCTACCAAATGAAGTAAACCGGGGACTTTCCGGGCAGTTTAATTTTTTCTAGATGCAATGGCATTAACATTCTTTTTGGGAAGACAGTTATCAAAATTTGATATTTCATTAAATGTTTGAATTTCTTTAGTAATATGTATTCAGTCTTGTCACTGTAGTAATGATTGCCTGTTATACTACACCTTTGTTAGTGAAAGTACCACAACCTTACTCAATGACAGTTGGGCTTTATTATCAAGGAGAAGTGATTTAAGAAACTGGAAGTCATAAATATCTTTCCACTACGGCAGTAATCGTTACCATCCTCTGCAATTTCAAAAAAATTAATCCAGTCTTATCATTAAGCTTTGTATGTTTGGTGGGGTTTTTTTTTTATTTGGGGGTGGGTGGGGGTGTGTGTGTGTGTTTCCCTTGAATAATTTCTTTAAATTTGTCAGTGATCAAATTCTTTGTCCCATAATAAGTACATGTTTAAATTTTTGTGCAGGACTCTTGCGTCTACATTGTGTGACCTGATGATAAGGAAAAGAAGTTGCAAACCCTCTTTTTTTATTTTCAGTTGTGGGTCAGTGATTATTACAAACTAGAAGATTTTTGTTTCTTATTAATTGCTTTGCTGAAGCAGGGATGGCTGGGACATACTTCTTTCATGTTCATGTCAGGAAAATGTTCCCTGAGCATCTGATGATTATGCTTTTGTGTTAGTATTAGTGAATATAGTTGTCCTTTTCTAGATTCTCTACAGCATATAAAAGAATTTCTGTCCCTAAGAGTTTGTTTGAAGTAAAAGACAAGAGACAGCAGATAAGAAAGGAGTGGGGAGATGAAGAAACTATGTGTTGGTATTGGTATACTGGCATAATAAGCATTCTAATAGATATTTTTTTAGTATTGTCATTATACCTTCACTTCATTTTTGGATCACTTACAGTGACCTCTTAGTGAAGGAAAATTTTTCAGACTCATTTTCATTGACGTTGGTAAGGAATTTGTTCAAAGGGTAAGGTGCCACAGTGAAGAAAACTTTAACATACTTCTGACTTTGCCTTCAAGAGCATACTGGAGTTCAGATCTTAATGAAACTTAAGTATAATGTGTATAGGGTCTGAAGACAAAGATGGAGATGTGGAGTGAAGCGAAGAGACAAGACATGCGATTCAAGCTCTGGTCTTTGAGGCATAATTCTGCAGAATTCACAGTTGCATATTGGAAAATGCAGTTGAAATATTGCATGTATCTAGTCAAGGATAAAGGATATTAATAGGAATAAAATATGGGATAATACCCTGGGCAAACATCTGAGGTGTGAGGGGTTGAGTTAGAAAGGCAATGATATCTACAGCATGGCTTTAGCTAGTCTGGGTGTGAAAATTATAGACATTTCCAACATAGATCCTGCCAAAGTGGAAAGAAAGGAGGAAGATGAGCTTTTTAGACAGCTGCAATATATTAATTTTAGGACCATATGTACAGTATTCCTAATCCGCTACTTTGCAGAGGTTTTTCTTATTTCACTGCAATTCATACTCCAAGGGCAGAATGTGTGCGGTGAGGAATGCAAGTAAAAGATCTTATGGGCAACAAAGATGTTCCATTCTTGGTGCAGCATTACGAATTTCTGTGGCCATGTGCAATGTGTTGTGATATGGGATTGCTTCTGAAAGGGTAGCGTTATGCAGCAGGAGAGACTTTCTTCACTCTTCTGCTCATTAATGCAACTTTACTGCACTTTGTGACTGTGTTGCTTCCCTTTTGGTACTTTACAAAGGATATCGAAAGGGGTTTTGAAATACTGTAGGTTGATAAGATGCATTTTCAGGCTGTAAAATTACAGAGGTAATAGATAACATTTAAGTAGAAAGCACTTACCATAAATGATGGTTTATTGTTGTTTTTCTGTCAGATACGTAGTTTAATGTGTAATTTATGACATTTCCATCAAGCTAGTTCTACTGCACAGTCTTGATTTTTCAACTATGATATGAAACTAGACTGAATTCTGTTTCTGCTCTATGTTCACATTTTAACTCTTCAGAAACAGTTGACTTTAACAAACATAGCTTTTATGCCAATTTTATGGTGGAACAATTCCGGCACTCCTGCTTTCAGGAGCTCCATTGTCCCAAAGGGTATCCAGCTCAAATGGATGATCAACAGTCAACAGCTGAAACCATCCCTCATCTAGAAGGAAATGTTCTTGCAAACAGTGAATTATTTGGCTGTGTATATGGTGATTGTCATGATGACAACTTAGTTGCATCACAACCAGAATTTGCAATAGTAGCTAAGCTACTCAAACTACTACCCGTCAACACTGTTCCTCATATGACTGGAATGATTTTTACTATAGTAAAGCACTGAGTTTACTGTGCCCAGGCTACAATGCTCCTAATCGTCTAGCTGTGTAACCTGTATATTCACTAGTTGTGTTGCTTTAGTAGAAAGTATAGGTTATTCAGAAAAGCAAAGTGCCAAATCCTGCTTTATTGCTTAGCTGTATTACACTCACCCTAAAAGGATTCTCTCATGTCTGAGAACATGGTGGTGTTTACTTTCCAGAAGCACAAGATATGGTTTGTTCTGTATCAGAACGTATTTTTTTCTCTGCTTTCTTCCTGCCTCAGTTAACAAGGGTGTTTCTCAGCACTCTGTTGCAGCAGAGTTTGGCAGAGGTGACAGAGGTTGTGATGCAAGCCACAGTGTGGTGGGATTCAAGATTAAAAGTTACTTCAATATTCTAATCACTGGGAGGGCTATTTACAAGAGGGCTGTTTCCTATGGCAAGTGGTAACACCAGGAACTGTAAATAACATGAATGTGTTTGATCTGACTGAGAGTTGAACTTTTGCCTTCCTAATGCAGCATGCAAAGCATATTAATATGCTGAAGATTGTGATTGTGATTCCATTAGCATGTGTATTTGCAGCTGCTGCTTAACACAGTGCAAGAGCGTGCTATGCAGAGATGACCGGTTGGAGAGTGCCTGCCTGGCAAGGTATCTTATCTGTGATATGTCTTAATCTAGTCATCTTGCCTCCAAAGTGAAAATAAAATTTACTTCAAGGAGCTCAAAAAACTAATCCTCAAATCTTTTCTATTCTTTGACTCTAACATAATCATTACATTCACACTTTGCATTCACAAGCCCTTTAAAAGGACTTGATAATTATTTTTGCTGTTCAGACCTATCAAATCCTGAATATGATTTGTGTAATCTACTGAAGTTCTTTCTGGTTGTTTTAAAATCCTCATCCTAGCACAGTTGACCTGGTTAAAATATGTAATAACTCACATTTTGTGGTTAACCAGGACAGAATTATAATAATGCCAGAGTCTATTAAAGTAAAAGGCTATGCTTTTATTACTTAAAGGTCAGTGAAGTCCTCTACAGTGACATCTGTGTTACTGTATTGTGTTTTCAATTTTTAGATACGGGCACATTATGTTTTGAAATTCATCATGAATACTGGGGAAAGAGTATTAGAAAATAATTCAGATTTAACATTTTTATCATGCACTAACTTGCTATCACCAGCTTCCTGCAATTTGACTGCTTTTTCCCTTCAGCAATGATTATACTATTCCTTAATTTTGTCAGACAAAATGGTAGTAACCTTAGGCAATTACGCTAAAATAACTTGTCAGATACTCATTATTTTATTTTTAATATCTTAAGAAATTAAATGCTTGAAAAGGCAACAGACTAAGGAGCTGAATTCCTCCATTTATTCATAGGATGGCTTCAGAAGAAAGAATAGCCGAGCAGAGTTCCTATACTGCCCGGCAGTGTATGGCTCTGGGTGCCTGGCCCCTGAGGGCCGTAATGGCCCTCTGCAGCCCCCCAGGGCCTCCCCCCACCCTGCCCATGGTCCAGGACACTACTTCAGCCCCCCGCCAGGCCATCTATCCTGGCCTCCATCTCCCCACAGCCTTGCCCTGCTTGGCCATGGGCTCCGCCGAGCCGGGCCTACCCACAGGCTGACATCCCAGCCTGTCCCCAGGGACATGCTGAGGGCTGGGGCTGCCCCCGGCCCGCCCTGCTGCCCTGGGCACCCCCCACTGCTGCTGGCCCAGGGGATTTGCCAGCCTGCCCTGCGCCCTGGCAAAGCCTACGTGTAGAGTCCCGGACTGACCTCGGGAAGAAATTTCATTCCCTACACCAAGTTCACCACTGACCTGTCTGCCAGAGGTACTTCTAGTGCCACTGCTGCCCAGCAGGACCTCAGTGTCCTGAGCTGCACCTGAACAAGGCTGTAAAAGGACGTGTTATCTTGGTATCTCTCCAACACCCTGATGCAACTTTCCTGCGATAAGCTTTAGATATTTTTCACATGCTTGGCCTAGAATCACCATCTCTGGCTGTGTTCACCTATCTCAGCCTCCAAAGCGCAGGATTGCCTCAGCCAGTCAGTGGGAGAGAAGGAAGCATCTGGTTTCTTGGAGGAAATTTATCCTCATTTCTCACGGGAGTTCAACCTCCGTGAGAGGAAGGGAAGGGAGAAGGGAAGAAAAGCTGTGGTAACTGATTGCCTGCTCTGAGGGGTTTAGTAGAAACTGTTGTTTGTAAGCTTCTTAGGTTATGCTCCATGACAGATATACCACCGTACACAGCCAGAATAGCTGTGCTGGAAGGTTCAGGGAGTCTCTCCTGATCCAGCTGGATCCCTGCAATAGTGACTTCTGTCACTGTCAAACAGCACCTAACCATCCTGCTTGAGAGGCTTGATTCCCCAAGTGTTACCCTATCTCAAGGCCTTGATGAATTATTATTTTTTTCTTTTAACAAACACTCTGTTAACAAACACATCTGTGCCACAACATGATATATGCACATACAAAGACAACATCTCACTATCAAATTGCAGCTCCGCTTAGGACATGATGGGGAGAAAACACCAAGGGCTTGCTTTTGCAGCTCTGCGGTACTCTGGAGAAGGTGTCTTAATACCTTGGTCTTTGTCTCCCATGTGAAGGAAAATAGGGCCAGCAGCATTTTGGTCTATGAGAGGTTCTTGGCCTTGCTGAGCGTACTGCATCACCTCCCTCCCTCTGGGAGGTTTGTTTCATGTTGAAGAGCAAAGGATACCTTTCACTGAGGTATACTTTGTAGACTTAAAAGCATTGTGCCTGTTCTACAGTGTATTCCTTTCAGTTTGTGTGGGTTTGTTTGTTTGTTTTCTTTTTTTTTTTTTTCCCAGAATTACTTTGACTAGGAGACTACCTTGTTATTATTAACAGCCTTTGAAAATGTGCATTTCAGGTAATTTTCACAGATCTTGTTGACATTATTCTAGTACATACTGCACTGTACTTCCACAAATGACATACCGCCATCAGTAATGAATATGATAATCTTACCAATTCTAAGAGAATAAATATTCCAACCTTTGAAATTCTCTTTATATAAAAAGTGTGTGACAGTCTGCTGATTTAAACAAAAGATACATTTCATCCCAAATTAGCTCTTGATAGATAACTGACCATTACACCTCCTTGTTCTCTTTCATGATTATTAACAGCTTGGACATATTTCTTGTACTATCTCTGTATAAATAATTCTAGGCTCAGAAGTTTGTTTCTTTTATAAATTAAGCCATCCAAAAGTGATAGCTCATTTCTCCATAACTAGAATCTATCCCCTCTAGGGACAATTTATCCTTGCAGCAGCTAACCTTTAGGCATTATTTCTTTCAGAAATTTATATTAATCATCTTTGCCAGTTTCCCTCTCAGTCTTTCTCTTCCCACAATCTTCTGCTGCAATCAGAACACCCACCAAGTTTTCAAAATATTTATATTGTTGGGTTTAGACGAGGAAGGGTTATCTGAGACATTGTTTTATTAAAACTTGATTGTTTAAACACCAGTCGTCAATGATTGCACACTGAAAACTCAAATCTGACTTTGCTTATAGAGTAGGGGATGTCTGTTTTGTAAAGTCAGTCTATATGACAGGTGTAGATACACATACATAATCACTATGGATTGTCCTCTGAGAGAGAGACAGGTACAATAAATGAAAATTAATTTGAAGTAAGATGGCAAAAAGTAGAACTAATGTTTCTCAGTTTACCTTGCACTGACTAGAAGGAAAGAAGTTAGCTTGGCAAGAATGTCTTTCCAAGCCTCTGTTGTGCCAGCTGTTAAGCCTCAATGCCAGTGATTAGAGGAAGAGACACCTGCATTTCAGAAACATCCCCTTCCATTCTCATCTACTGTTCAAAGTGTAGCTGTGATTCCTCAGTTAACCATGAGATGAATGGACTCTATGAGGGCAGATTGACGTAGCTGCCACCTTCTACTTTGTCAAAGTTACAAAGGCAACACTACACAGAGATGAGATGCTCATAGTAGGGGTGGGATTATACAGACTAGAGAGTTGCCATTCTGGGTGAGGAGACGTACCAGACTGGCACACCCATTTAAGGTAGATGTTTGGGGCTTCTTTTAGATCAAACAATTAAGATGTGCCTTAGAGAATTTAGTGCTGTCCTTGTAGCTATAACTCACGCTGATGGAACAGTTGCAGTTCATGTGCTCAATGGAAGTCCTTTACAGACTATTTTAAACATTATTGATGTAGGTGTTGCTGGCAGTTGCATTATTTCTTTTCTATTGATTAAGAAATTTAATCAAATGGATTTTGTAATGGCTTCAAACAGTCTAAATGATTCATATGCTGCATTTTTAACATGCTGTCTCGACAAATCGGTATTCTATTGTGTTAGAGCTGTAAAAGAGCATTCTTGTTTTCATTGCTATGTGCATTGTTGAAGAAAAGAGCATGTGAAAGTTCACACAAGTGTCTGTGAAAGTATTTTTTGGGGTGTTTCCTGTATTATTTAATCAAATTTTATTCTCCTGATACTGGTGATTGATGAACAGCAAAGAGAATTTCCTGTGACAAGTCTATGCTGCAATTTAATAAAAAAAGAAAATTTAGGAATGCTGCACCTCAGCGTATACCCTTTAGAAAAGTTATCTGTAATCTTATGGGAAACCAAAGAGGTTGATGTGGATTAGCTCTAATAAGACTGCTTTGGGTCCTTCTTATTTCCATGTAGGTTCCAAATATATATATATATGTATTTATATATATACACAAATTTATATATACTTTTATATACATATATAAATAGTGAGATACTTAAAATTTGATACTATTGACTTGTATCTGTTTAGTTTGCAGAGTAGAATTATTTCTTCTGATGTTAATGATTGGGGAAGTAGATAGGAATAAAGCTCTCAGATTTTAAGGTGACTTGAACTTCCACTCCAGTCCATCATTGAATGTCCCTACAAATGTCTATCAGTAATGACTGAATCTCTCCCTAAAAAGCTTCAGTGTAAGAAATTCTACAAACTTTGTAAACTATATATTCCATTACTTACCTCTCTGTACTTTGAGAAGGCTTTTCCTGATGCCTGTCTTGTACCTTTCATGCTGCAGCTTAAACCTTGCTGCTATATTTCTTATCAGTGGTAGCAATCTCATTTTCACCTTCTATTTTTGCTGAAGCAGTATTTGAAGACAGTTATCCTGGGTCCCTTCAATATTTTCTTTGCTAGACTAAAATGACGATTCCTGGTAATACTTCCTCTGCCTCCTTACTCACTCTATATAATAGAGATTTTTTCCATGATTACACAAGCTACCAGTTCTGTATCTGGCAATGACTCACAAAGTGATTTGTATTACCTCATCAATATCATCAGTTGATAGATGTTAGGTTTGGTGTATAGTCCCCATTTATTATATTGTTTCTTCTTTAATTTTTTTTCTTTTTTTCCTGCTGACATTTCAGCCGTATGAAGGGCAACTTCTTTAGTCTTTTATTTATGACATGAGCTGTTTTTGATTTGATTTTATTTGTTGCTGCATATTCTGGATTGTTTGATCTAATACTAGAAACTGTTCTCCTAAAATGACTTCTTAGACTTCATTATCTGGGATTGGGTATTTTAATTCTGTATTGGCTAAACTTTCATGGTACTGACAAGCTCCTTCATTCAGCTGTGACATATGAATGCTTCTTGTGGCCCATACTTCTCAGAATAAAAGAAACTTGATTTCTTAATTTTATTAATTTTCTCTCCTAATCCTCCCATGAATTTTTTCCAATGCATCTAGTTTTCTTATTCCTTTCCAAAGTATTATTTTCCTTTAGAAATATTTTCCATTATCACAAAATCACATTGTTTTACTTGATCTGGATTAAATTATTCTTGGTGAGATCTTTATTTGGTTGATTTCTTCATAGAGAGCAAAATCTTTTATATGTTCCCTGAAACTATTAAACCTGAAAGATGTAGCTTGTTCTAAATGACTATTTTCCTATAATGTTCTAACAGTGACTCACTTCCAGTTGCTAGGGCATGTAGATTATTTCAGTTTTGCAATCAGAATGTAAGCATTTCTGTATGAGTCCAAACGCAGGTGAGGAGGCATTTTTTTTTTTTTGCTGGTTGTCTGATGATAGAATAGACTATAGATCAGCATCTGAGAATAGCTCTTCATTTCTTTTTTGTCATGCTAATTGTTATGGTTTCTGACTCCCTAGAAAATGAAAGGTAGAAATGCCATGGCTTTGAAATTAATCCACTCTGAATTAGTATTATATTGCTGTGTCTGTTTAAATAGACAGAACATTATTTGTGTACTGGTTTTGGAGGAGCTGAAAATACGGTTTTTGCTTGATTATTTTTTTTCCCCTGTCCCTGATAGAATAATCACTTTGGAAGAGAGATTGGTATACTCTACCCAATTTGCAGATCCAGACATTACCTTGTGTCTTTGGGCATTGAGAGGGTAATGACAAAGAAGTGCTTATAAATGTTGTGTTAATTTAAGATATTTAGTATTCTGTCTCTTAGATAGATATACTTTGGCGCTTTAATTAACTGCTTGTTAATTCTAGACTTGCACATTGTTTTGTGCAGAGGCTTTAAATAAGATATGCCTATGCTGAGATTATATTAACTGGCATATTTTAGCATTAAATAGTTTCCAACTTTACATTTTATGCATCCCATATATCATTTGGCTTGTGATTCAAAACACACAAGACATGTTTCCAGGGTTTCATGTACTGTAAATAAATGTAAAACAAGCTCCTTGCACAAAAATGCTACAAAGTAATCAGCACCAGGAAGCCTAAGAAGCTAAATAGTACTTGGAAGATTGTAATTAATATTAATCTCTTGCATGCCAGAACAACCAATGAAACTACTCCACCTCTTTTGCTTGATACCCAAATCTGGCTGAATGGCAACATTGTATGATAAACACACTACTACAGCAGCCACTGGTTGATTTTTAAATATGTAGCAAGAGGGGAAGAATTTAAGAAAGAAAGAAAGTGTGCATAGTTAAAGAATTTCAGCAGCTTAAAGCCTGTCAGTGTTCTGTTTTCATTGATAGTAGGAAGGGAGAGGGCAGAGATTATACATTTTTTGTGTGAATTGGTTCAGGTAGAAAACTGACCTCCAATACTCTCTTTACGAGCATATGTTTTTGCTCAAACTCAGAAAATCAACATACAAAGTTCCTGGTAAATATGACTGGACAGTTATCCATGTGACTACTGAGAACTATACGTTCCAGCCTTCTCTGTGTTCTCACCTTGTCTCCAAAACGCTATTCCTATTGTACTGTTACAAAAGCTACTCTCCTCAACTGACTGTTGGTCCCTTTTCTCCTGTCCCTTGTGGCAAGCTCCATTCTTCTTCCATCAGTGCTGGAAGAAAGTCAGGTCACACTCTAGTTTACTGCCTGCTGGGGATTTCATTCTCTAAATATTCAGATTGCTGTAGAATTAGCTCAAATTCAGAATTTTTTCATAGTTAGATGCTCTGCTTCCACGTTTGAAGTCAAGATTGGCACTTCAGTCCAGCTCTTTCTAGATCAAGGTTTTGTAAGATACTTCTCCTTCCTCTGCTCCTGAGTTTCTTATTTGGCCAGCTGATTTCCTCCTGGTTTCAAATTCAGAATCATCTGGGACAAAGACGAGATCACTTTACCCATTGCAGTCCTGATTCAAACCCTGGTCAAAGGAGACAAAGTTCTGCAATGGTATTTTTTTCTAAGTGAGAATGACAAAGAAATAAAGTGCATTTTAGTTACATTCAATTTGATTTTTAAATGGGATCAAATTTCTCATTAGACATACATACTGGCTAATAAGGTTTATTTGTAATGAAACATAAATACATTAAGCAGTTCTAGAACCTGATAATGACTATGCATACTCTGTGTCAATTTTTAAGTGTCAGAATTGCAATAAATTTAACAAGATTAACGTGATTTATTTTGCTTCCTAGGTAGCTGAGAAATTGTGTTCTGTGCTGACATGAAGCTCTTAATTTTCTTGACAGCTTTTTGGATTCATTTGTTATCAGTTACATCCTTACATTTTATTCTTTGGTTTAGGTCTTTATAACTTCTGCTAGGTATTGCAAAAGTTTACCAAAGCCTTAGCTTTGATTGTCTGTGTATGACAATGAAATAAATGTCAATGGAATGCAATGCCAGAACTTCTGATATTGTCAATCTAACTGATACTTTAACTAGCTTAAGGGAAACCTTTTCCAACACAGCAGAGACCCAAGAAGATGGCAAATCACCTATATTTTTGAATTATCAATTTTATTCACAGAACAACACTGGAATTTTCAGAAGTAGTCAACAATTGGCTTAACTCTCCTTTTTTTTTTTTTTTTTTTTTTTAGCCAGTATTAATGACTTGAGGGATGTTTCTGCATCTTCCATGCTGTTCCCAGAAGCTTGGCAGTCAGCTTACTCTACTGGAAGGTTAGGTTTACGTAGTCTCCGATAATGGCATTTTTTCAGACCTGTTTTGACCCAAAGGGACATTTGTTCAATACTATCTTCTGTGGGCTAATATAGAGGAGAAAAAGCAGAATTTCTTTTCCAGGCAGCTCTACGGGTGTACTTGCAAGCCTGTAGCAAAATGAATAGCTATAATTTTGAATATGTGGGAGAGGAGCTTTTGAATAGAATGTTTCAACTCTAAAAAGCCAATTTCCCATTTCGTCATTAGTGCTATCATTTCAAGGGGAGTTGGATGCTGTTACAGTTGATTTGGACCCCGACTTACAGTATGATGGCCCTGGATCAGGCTCCTCTGTGAAGATTTGCCTTGACCCTTTGATTAAGCTTTCTACGTGTAACCCTTAAATGGGCAAATTTTCATTCCCACCCATCCCAGTTGATGGGGTGACTTTTTTTTTCTTTTTAATGTCTTTGATTACAATTATGTTTTTCTTGCTTTCAGACAACTGGGTGAGATGAAGCCCATCTAGTCCATTGGACATTGTTATTTCCTTTGTTCTAAGGGGGTTTTATTGCTGGTTTTTTTGTGTTGTTGCTATATCCATACTGATAGGGATAACTGGTTGATTTTCCTGGAACAATACAAAGTAAAAGAAGGAGAAATGGAACAAAACAACAAGAAAAGCACAAGCAGTGAGAGTCTGGCTGTTATGTTTACATACAGAGCTATGATGCCAGCTGTGTCTTTTGAATGACATTGTCAGGCAAATTTCTGGAAAAAAATTATTTTATTTTTAACAGCAAAGCCTCAGATACTGGAAATTTTCACACTGTCCTAGTGATATAATAACCCTTCCCATATTAAAACAGAAGAAAAACCCCAGCCCATAAAATAATAACCTGACAATAACTGATGAGATTTGTTTCTTGGTTTTTATTTCATTCCTAGTAGTTGTGTATTACAGGGCTGATCAACACACAGTTTTCTGAAGATGTTGAAAAATGGAAGGACAAGCCAGTGTATTCATCTCACTTCTTTACAGATTTCCTATTTGTTATTCTAGGCAAACTTTTCAAAACTGGGAACGTCTTCTTAGCTGCCTATGAAAGCACTGAGTTGAATTCATTTGCCTTCATGCTTAGTTCTTACTTAATTTTCTCTTCTTGGCATAAGGTGTTGGAACAGCTGTGCCATGTGCTGTTATTCCTAAAAAGGGATGGTCAGACTGACTGGATAGAAGTGAGAGCATTCCCTAGCACTTGCCTGGCCTTTTCCAGTTATAGCAATCAACATTTCAAGAATTAGTTTTGTTGCTGATGCTGCTTGGTTTTATCCATGTTTTAGCAGTCTGCTGCCTTTGCAGAGTCAAGATCCAATGTGGTTCAGAAACAGAGGAGAAAGTGTTTCAAATGCGGTTAGGTGTTTTTTCCATCAGTCAAAAGATGGTCCACAGCAAACCCAGGGACTGAATCCTCGCTCTAGTTGCTTGGGTTCCAGAGAGGTCTGGTGCTGGTTCAAATCAGATGCTGGCTTAAATCTAATGATCTGTTGACAGGTTAGGCATGAATAATGAATTTATACTTTTAAGCTAGGAAGAATGTACTGTACCACCAACTTTGAACAATGTATTTTCTTGGTTTTGGGTTAGGGGGGGGTTCCCTCCTATGAATCTACCTGGAATACAGATCTCCCAACAGCAGATGGAAAATCACTGATGACTGAATTCTAATTAAGAATCTAGCTGCCTCACCACTGAGTGTAAATAAGACGTAAGTTCTGCACACATTTTATAATAATTGTTCTTTCCCCTTTCATTTTTCCTTCACATCACTCTGTTGTATAGTTTGAAAGAAGTGGCATTTCTAACAAAATCCTTGTGGAAGGCAGATTTCTTCTATCATCCTGACCAAGCTTTTCATATATACTGTTGAAAAATATTGGCCAGGATTTTATTTTCCCTTTTCTGTCTAGCTTCCTAAGCAACAACCTATACCATCTGGCAACAGAATTTCTCCAGCATATTTCAATAATCATATGAGGGTTTTTCCATTACTTCTGGTCTCATTAGTACTTAAGTTAACCAATACAATTAATAATTCTTTTTTTTCCCATTAAAGTTCAAGGGCATTTCTTTATTTCTTACAAGAGTTTTCAACCTCAAATCTTTATTCCAAAGATACCAAGCAAAACACTTGATATGCAAATGTGAAATTCTAGTTGTTAATATGGAATTATATGTTATGTTAAAGTCTTGGTTTCTTCCTGATGTCAGCTTGCTTTGTGGTTGATAGATGGGATGAGTATGCTTTGGGAGTAATTCCCATTTTAAAAACAACCTATTGTCCCCAAAATGCTTGACTGATGTATGGCTCTTCCTCTCAACATTTTTCTGTGCTATTGGTAGGCTACAGCTTTTTTTGTCCTCAACAGCTTTGTATAGGGCCTCCTATGGGTTTTTGGGGGGTTTTGTTGCTTTGCACGTTTTTGTGTGTCTGTGTTTTTCTCCATTTGTCTACCTGACTGTGAATTCAGCTGTCCCAGTTTCTGTAAGACTGATTTTACTGAAAAAAATTTCTGCAAAATTTGATGTCAAATATTTCCTTCTCTCTGATTATCCCCAAGAGATTCCTTCTTTGTTCATGCCATTCACATCAATTTTCCTCCTGTTATTTTTGTTTATTTAGGACTCTTAAAAGTATTGTAATTATAGTTTTATCATCTTATTTCTGGCTTTGAACATAAGCTTTGGAAGTATTTGTTGTCGGTGATAGTATTAAAATCTCCACAGAGACAAAGGAATAACCCTTTTCCTTTGCTGTGCAGAATGATAGATGGTAGATACATGTCACTACGTTTTTATCCGAGAAGCGTTTAACCTGTTGTGACTATTTATGAACTTTGCTTACTGAAGAAAATGAGTGTGGTGGATATAGTTTGACTTCACACTGAACTGCTTTTTGGGGGTCATTATTAAGCAGAGGTATTATCAAAGGGTGGGAATGGAAGGACTAGAAGAAAGAGAGATTGCACTTAGGTTTTGTATTGGTTTATGTATTTATTTTTATAGACTCTTTTGTATGTATTTGTAACTGCTACAAATAGGGATATTAGGTTTGAAGTACACGAGTAGCCCTTTTTAAATAAATATTTTGGAATCATTACTCCTGGCATACGGAGGAGGAAATCATACTTTCATAAAGGCATCTTCTACATTGTATTGATACAGCTGCATTCACAATAAGGGCTTTTATTATTTCATCAACTTTGAGTAAGAAAAAAAAATCAGAATTAGAACTGTTAATTAAAAAAAAAAATCTGAGAGGCTAAAAACCTTTTATGAAGTAGCATATTGAGTGCTTACATAGGTATCTGCAATTTTACAGCAGAGAGAAGAGAGAAAAACAATCTTGGGAGGTCACACTTCAATTTTAGAGTATTTGTAACAAATTTTTTCCATTTTGAAATTTGTCAATATTTTTAATCAACATTTCTGTGAATTGAAAACTCATTTCATGTAAACAAAAGTATGAATTCACTACTTTGTTTTCAGTTTTTACAAATATTGTATATTTGATATCACAGATCCTTTTTCTGTCAAACCTTCTTGAAAATGAAATTGTCTAGTTCTATAGTTTATAGCATGTCAGCAAATTTTTAGAGAACACTTGAATTTTAAAAGGACTGCCTTTAAAGTATCTCCTGGTTTTCAATATTTTTATCAATCCCACTTGGCAATTACTGGAGCAATATGAACAGTTTAATTCTGGCTTGAGAGAATTCTTCCCTGGGAAATTTAATTTGGTGTAATATACTCATGATATTTGGACAAGAATAACACAAATAGAGTTTAATTTTCATATCCAAACTAAGACAGACTGGATTTGATGTGTTCATTTATTTTATTATTTAGTAATAGTCACTTTTGGTTTTTGCCAAGGCCTAAGATTAACTGACCATCTGTCTATTTTACTACAAAGCAATATCTGCTATTCATTATTGGCAGTTAATTTTGTGGCAGAAATTCAGAGAATGTGGTATGGTGTTCTGATTTATTCAGTGACATTCACAGAAATCTAGTAAATCCAATCAGAGAATTAAAGGATACTTAACAGAAGAAAAGTGTCAGGAAAAATATTCACAACTGTCACTATTTAAAAATACAGCAATGGCATACTTCCGTGTCATACCGCTTGGCCAGTTTTACTCTGAATAGCTCAAACTTTTATTAGATATTTCTGGAAGGAAGATGTAGCATCACTGGGCACAAGTCTGGAATATTTATGCCTGTGTGAGTGATCTTGTGTCTGCGAGTGCACTAAGAATATGAAGAGATGCTACTCCCGTGCGTTAGGTACGATAGACTCACATCCAATTTTACAATGTCATAAAGTCATAAATATGTCATAAAATATGCCATAAAAGTGTGCTTAGAAGCAAAAGGATAACTGGAGATAATCAGCTGTTCTCTGTTTAACTTTCCAAAACTGACAAGTTATTTAAATTCTTCTTTCCTTGCAAGGTTTCTGGAATATTTATAGGTGGAAAAACATCCTTTCCAACAGAATCCACTATTTGAATTTTACCACTATTGAAGTTTGTGCAACTTTTCTAGATCTTCCTTTGGATTCTTTTCATTTCATTTTTGTTGGTGTACTTAGATGACCTGTAGATGTCCTTATTAGGGCAATTTTCATCCTAATTCTTGTTCAGTTAAGATTATGATCTTATGTTCAACAAAGTTCTTTACAAAGCTTCTGGCAGTAATTGGTCCTTGATCCTTCTTTTGTCCTTTATGTGTTAGTTCCCCAACCTTTTTGCCATTACTTTAGAGGTTAAAGTGAACTCAGAGCTAGTGTATAACAACTGTGCTTCTTCCTGCCTGACGCAGATACTTTTACAATGCATAATTCTCCTTCAGGGAAATGAGTAAGGGTTGTCTCTGCTGTTCCTTTGTGTTGACCA
Organism: Harpia harpyja; assembly: GCF_026419915.1. NCBI lineage: Eukaryota > Metazoa > Chordata > Aves > Accipitriformes > Accipitridae > Harpia > Harpia harpyja. The sequence goes on from NC_068951.1 coordinate 28,649,064, forward strand.
GCATGCCAAATTGTGGTAACTGGAGCTGCCTATTTGTAATGAAACAGCATCTTCAAAGCAGCTGAAGGTATGTTGTGCTGCAGGTTGTGGTGTATATTTAAGAATACCTGTGTCAACTTTAAATATAATAACACAGAGACTAGAAGCACCTATGTAGCTCCACTTAGCCTAATTTTCTCTTGGGGAGACTCTTATTTTCTGAACAAGACATTATAATTTTTGTTCCAAATTGAGTAGTTCATTCTCCTAATGTACAGGGATATTCTTTCAAGTTGCTTGTGTGGTTGTTCTCAGTATTAGCATTCTTGTCCAGGGTGTGAACCAGTTAGCACTAATATCCAAAGCTGTCACGGTTAGACTACTTTCTGTACATTTGTGCTACATTCATAGAGCTGGGGTAGATGGTTTGAATTGGCAGAACAGCAGATGGATCCTAATACTGCAAGTTTTGGGGAAGAATCTCCCAAAGTAGAGTAATTACTGTGCATTGGCAGAGGCTTGCTGTGTGATATCTTTATGCTTTACTTATTTTCATATTAGGCTTTTATTGTTTTCCTCTGCATAAAAGGGAATCAGAAGCACTTTGAGTACCTTTTCTGTGGCGTTCAGACAATTCTCTGAGCCTTTCTATACATACTACAGAAAAACACCATATAAAATATGCAAAATCATGCTAAAGTAGCTATGTTACCTTTTCAATGTGCTGTGTAGATATAAAGGCTTGCTCAAGAATCTCTACCATGTTTCTGTGGTGTACTGTATGCATAGTCCACTCTCTTGGTTTGTCTGAAAGTTATTATAAAGCATCTTAGATTTGTCAATAATTGATCTTCCTAGTTATACATAAAAGCTCATTTTACAAAGCTTATTGGCATCAGCAAAGATTGGTTGCGGAATTAAAGTTATTCCAAACTTGGTTATATAACTAAGTGTACAAATGAGAAATCAAAGCATATCATCAGAAAAGCAAATATAATCAGGAAATTAAATGAAAAGATCTACATGTCACTGATAGAAAAAGCAACTGTTCTGTTTACATTTAGAAAACTGCTTTAAATCCAAGAGAAGATAATTTTATTATCAGGAAATATTAATATATGCAAGAAATGGTGTTTTAGTATTTATCATAATTTAGTTTTTATTTTTTAGATGTTTTATTGCCTCACTGCAAGATAATACTGATACATGTATAGAGAACAGCTATTAACTTCGTTCTTCCCCTTTTCCTGTTAAAACATGGTATAATTAGAAAAATTGAATGAGAGAGAGAAAATGGAGAGGTGAGGTGAATGGTTTAGGAGGAGAAGGCTTCGTGGGTTTTGTTTGTTTTTTCATCCAAATCTACAGTGCCAACATTATGTTGACTGGTAGTTACTTTAATCCAATGGTAGAAGACAATTATTTCTGGAGTGTATAAAAAATATGTACTCAAATTCTTTAGAGATGCTCACAATGAAAAAGGAGGTAGGTATGCAGATGAGTAATCCCATTTTTTGACATAACTTCTAGTTTTGTTGCAGCAAAAGGGCACACACCTCTGCACTCAGAAGTAAACATTTGTACCCAGTTAACCTCCTTGTATCGGGTCTATTTCTCTGTACAAAATGATATTTCTCTAAGATTATAGCCCAATGTAAATACTGAAAAGTGGAGTTGACAGAAAATGTAGTTTGAGACATTAGACTGTATTGCAAAATGGTAAAACAATTTATTGATAATATTTTTAAGGAGTAATTTTTAATTTGAATTCAAGTTATCTTATTTGAATGGATATTTGCAATATGTATATTTTAAATTAAAATATTTGTATATTCGTTCATAAAAATTTAGCTGCAAAATCACCAACACTAGCAACTTTTCATTAATATGTTTTAGTTTTTTCAAATTATTCCAAACGGTGTTTCTAATCTGATGAGTAAGGTAGAAAAGTCTGTGGTTAGGAAGGAAAAATACGTCTACTTGATTTATGTAGTTAATCAAGTACTAATCTAGGTCCATATCACAAACCTTTTTTTACATGAATTGACATTGAAAGGACTCATGTGCATACAGTTTTTGGAAGTTTGATGCGCCATTTAATGAACTGCTTAAATGCAGAACAATTTTCAGGCAGTAAAATTTGTATTGTAGAAGCTTAATTTCGCTTGGAATATTTAGTGCTATCAGTACTTCTGAAATGTTTTCATATAAAATTAGCAGGATGGAGGGATGCAATTTATCAAATACAGTTTATTTCCTCTGCTCAAATAAATATACATTTTTATCAGAATTTAATATTTTAATTCAAAATTAATAATTTAATTCACAATAGCAATTCAATCAAATGAAGGAACAGCAAAGCAATTTTCCTTCCCCTCCCACTATCAAGTTGAACTTTTCAGAGGTGTTGCAGAAGGAGTGTGAAATATTTTCTTTTCATTGACATTATAATGACGCTTTGCAGGTGTCCTTAGACTCTAATCATCCAAGACTTTCACATATGCTACACACTGTGAACAGTCCCTTTGAAGTTAATTGGGTTTCACCAATTTACTCCAGCAGAGAGTGAAACCCTGTTTACTGAATTTTAAATTAAATATAAACACATTAAAATATAAAACTGTACTTTAACTCCGGGTAGTTCTATTAGGCATGTTGAGGCTTTCTCAATTAAAACACATCCAATTAGATGTATTTAAAGATGAAATCACCCTCTGAGGCACTGGGTGTAGAAATGGATTAAAAACTAATTAAATGTAGGTCTCTAGAGACCTAAATTACTTTCCCCTCCCCCTAAAATCAGATATATGTCTAAATAAGAAGGAGATCTGAAGGTTAGTGATAACCTCAGGGTTGTTGTTTTTTTATTTACTCTCAGATTGCCTGACACTGGCTAGCCTGTTCCATCATACAAAATGTTAACTTCTTTTTTGCTTTTTAGAGACTGAAATATGACTTCAGGAACTCCCAACACTTCTATTGTTATTAAGGTTAAATAACATGCATTTTTAATAGCTCTTTCCTAAATAAGGTGAGAAAACTACAATTGAAATTTTCCAGAGAAAAGGAATGTAAGCCAAAGCATGACAGTATAGCCAGAATAACCCCATCAATGAGCAAAATGAAAGGATCAGAACCATCAAAAAAATGAATTTCATTTTCCCAGGTATGATTGAGGATGTCTGTTTGGGGGTGAACAGAATTTGAATTGATTGAATGACTTTGCAGAGAAAACTTAATTTCTCTGGCAACTAGTTTAAAATTAAAATGGACTAAAATTAAATTTATAGCATGTAATGGGCCAGATCATACGAGATTTCAACTCAGTAGGAACTGGGTATTCGGTATTACCCAGTGCTTAGCTCAAAGTCACCTTAACTCAATTTATGTAACTTCTACTAGTGGAAGATGGCACACATTTAGTAAGGATCACCATTGTGTCTATACCTGGAGGATAGGAATCTGTATAGTCAGAATTAAAAAGCCTGAAATATTTTTTAAGTTATATTAAAAGGTGAATCTCATGCAGTGAAGCATGATGCATAGTATAACAGGAAGATCTTACTCAGCTGAAAGTGGCAAAACCTGAAACTACTTTCAAGATAAGTGTAACATTCCCACGTGTTGGATACAGGTAGCGGGAATGGTTGGAGAGGGGCACAGGCAGAGTGGAGAGTAGCTTTCATAGGATCCTCCAAAACTGCAGCTGGAGGTAGCTCGTTCCGAACTTGTGTTAAGCTCAAAGTAATTTGATTACTGTTATGCCTGTGCTCATGAAAAACAGAGAGTGAATCAAGGAATCACAACCCATATATGTCCAGGAGAGTAAGTTGTGATTTTCAGTGTATGTGTTAGTCTGAAATAAAATTTACACACATAAATTACACTTGGAATTGTGGCAGCACTTCAGTCTTTTTTTCAGAAGCGGTAAGTACTTTGCTTACATTTTAAACCAGTACCTGAAGTGTCCCTTTGATCCCTGTAGGTCTGATGAGGTTTTACTTATTTTTGCCATAGGAATGTCAGCACTTCCCAAGCTCTGTGGCACAATCCCTAATTTAAGATCTTGATAAGAATACAGTCTAAAAGTCACAGGAAATCCTCACAAGAGCAGTGTCATTGGAAAGGTTTGCATTTGAGTGAAATACCAGAGGGAGAAAATAAGTGTATAAGGATACATTTGTCCCCAGGTTGCAATCACCTTTAGTGACAGCAGTGTTCCTGATGATGGTCTTGCCTGGAAATGCAATCCTAGCTCCCAGATAGCTAGATTTAAATTAGTCTCGGAGCAAATATATTGATAGGACATTTTTATTTCATTTCTGTACAAAATCTCTCTTAAACTACTAATTGTCTTGTTACAATGTATATTCCTATTGCAATGCCTTTTTTTTTTTTCCCTACCTCTTTCTAGCTCAAATACTTCACTCTTTTTTGTAAGGCACTTGCGGTAATTCCGGTGAAGTTTGCAAACAATTGACATTTTAGTCTGGAGGGAGCAGTGATTGATAGACCAGCACTCTGATACTGATGCTGAGGAGAGCAAGGGGTATTTCTTTATTAAGCTAATGTAGCTTTGGAGCTGGAAATACAGCAGGGGACATGCTTTGGAAGGAATGTATTCTAGTGAGAAGAGTCTGCTGGCATCTCCCTGGCATGCAGCAAGGCAGTGGGAGATGAACTGAATGAGGAAGCTTTCCTGTGAGTCTCTAACAGTTCTGGCAAGTGTATTTGAGAAGTTCCCCCAAAGCAGCATCTGCATCACTGAATTGGAATTGAGTAGTAACATCTCTTCACTGAGACTGCCTGAATGTTTCAGAGTCTAATTCCCAGAGGTTGTTGTCTTCTCCTTTCCTTATCCCTCTGAATGCTCTAGAAGCTTTGTAAATTCTCTAGTTGTGCACGCAACCCATGAACACCACCAGGAAGGGACAAAATTGATACAGAATATCTTTTTCCCCCATTACATGGGAGAGTCCTTTCTTGAAAATTTCCTGGATGATCCTGAAGTGCACAGTGCCACACAGCTGAAGTTAATGGTTACTCAAGTTGTCTTTAATGGGTTAGAGTATTGTACATCATGGACTTTTATGCTGTGTCTGACCTATCTTAATATTTACATGTTTAGTATTCTCAAATTGTTATATTTACACATCCATGCAGCTGTCCATATACGTTGAGGCTAACCTGAGAAATAACAAGATCTTTGGACTATGCTTTGGGCTACAATGTAGGGTCTTAAGATGCAAAATAAAGACATTAAAGACAGATTCTTGTTCTTCATGTGATTAAACATGATTCCCATTGTTACTATAGTGTGGTTTTTAATCTTTTATGTAATACTTTAAGGGAATCTGTTGAATAGAAACCGTAACACTATTAATTTAGTGTAACACTAAGCCTCAGGAGCAAATGCTAAATAACATTTAGTAATGGGTTTTATAACAAATTTATGGAGCTCCTTATGTGCACATTTCACTCTTTCAATGCTAATGTTATTACACATTAGCACTCAGATGTTCTTCCTTGTGATACAATAGCTATGGCAGTCTGCATACACAGACTCCAAATAACTTAATCTAATGCTTGTTGAAGACAATAGAAAGATTTCATGGGTGTTGTATCAGACCCTCTACAAAACTGGCTTAAAATACTGATACACCACTTTTCCATATGCCTCTGTTCTTCAAGATGAACTATGTGTTTTTGAACATGAATTAATATTTTATGTGCATTTTATCCCTCCACACAAAAAAGCAAAGATTTGTCAATGTGCCTAAAGTAAAGTTTGTACTGGGTGTAAGGAGCAGAGAGTGAGGTATTTCAGTTATATTTTAAGAAGTTCACTGGGCAAATGGTCATAAATCATTATTCCATAAGGCAGGAGGAAAGACAATGTAATACAAGGCCTGACCAATGCGGTTGAAAGCAGTGGATTCAGTGGTCTCTCAGTCAAGTTTTTTCTCTTGTAGCTGAGCAAAACGTATTTCTGACTCCACAAGATATGCATGCATACTCACAGAAATTATGAAGCAAGTGGGTATTCAAGCTTCCACTCTGCAAATGGTGCTGGGGACACATTTGCGCACAATGTTCCTCTCAAGTCTGTGAGATCAGGAATAAAAACGTAGAAGGCTTTTTCTATATACGTGCAACCATGACCTGTGGTCAGGATTTTAAAAAAAAGGATAATACTTCAAGTTAAAAGGGCCAAAAATGCTGGTAAGAGGGAATTGTCTGTTGGAAGTCCAGTCAATTAATTATTTATTAACTGGACAAAGCACTCAGTAACAGGAAATTTTCTGCATTAGACAACCTAGTAGGCCTTCCTTATGAGATTTCTATGATGTGTTATAGTTTGCTTTGTTTTGGTCTCCTAAGAACTAAGACTTGCGGTTCTTACAGAAATGTTTTTTTGAAAACTGTAGGTCAAATGTCTGTTTAATACATATGGCTTTGAGACTTCTCTGTATTGACAGGTTTGACATAATTGTATAAAGTGATTGCATCAACAGTACTTCTTTTTAGAGTGTTATTCTGTATTAACTTTAATTTCTCCTGCCCGAATATGTGTTGTCTTTTCCTGTAAGTTAACAGTTTGTCATTACCTATACTTAAATATAAACTATCAGATTATTAACTTAATGCCTGTGACATGAAAAGTGAGGTGCAACAACATTTATATTAATTTGAGTTTTATTTATCTTCTCATGGAAATGTAATTGTGCTATCCTACATGGTGGAGTCTAAAATGGAATAATTTGTGCTGAAGAAAGCAGAGAAGGGAGAAAGCTGAAATAATGTTTTATATTCTCTAAGATCAAAGCCAAATACTCATCTAAGGTAGATAAGACTGCTGTATTTATTTTATTGCTAGATCATCCACTTCACTGGTCTACTGTTTTAACAAAGGAAGTTTCTTGATCAGCAAATACCAGTTCTTTAATGTTTTTTTCATTTTTCAGGAGTATAGTTCACTAATTGCACTGTAAATATGCAAATATTTATTACGTCAGTTGTATTGGTTCATGAAAATATCAATTCCAGTGCAGATTTTAAAGATTTTCTAAATAATCAAAAAGTTTCAAGTGTTGCTGAACTATGAAATACCATTAGGTATGTACATTTTTGTCTGGGAAGGGGAGTTTTGTTCCAACTTTTCCGCTACATTGCAGCTCTGAGTTAGTAACTGATTCTTCAAAATTAATTTGCACATTTACTTCCTGAAGCTAGTCTGTATCAGTCTGTCCAAAACGGAGGCAAGAGGAGGGAGAAAAAGTGCATCTCTTAACATGTCTATCACAGGAATCCAGTTTTATGAATGAGCCACATAGTACTTAAGCATTGCCTCTAGCTTTTTTTAATTCCTCATTGTGGTTATCACCAAATTTATAGATGGAAAGAAAGGCTGATGCTTCATCCAGCCCATCATCCCTGATAGTTCACATTTATTCTCTGAAGTATAGTTTCTGTTGTTGTATTTTGTTTAGCACTAAAAGGTCTGTAATGTGCTGATCTACCTCCTCTACTTGCTGCCTGAAGCATTGTGAATAGCAGCCTCCTTAGACCTTGCAGTCTCTGTCTGGATTTCACTGCAGTGTTTGTGGCACCTGCAAACAGATATTTCAGCTCTGGTGTAGTAAATTAGAATGCTCTGTGTTAGTAATGGAAACAAAAACAAAAAAAAGAGTGAATTAAGACTTACTGCACTGTTATTATTACCCACAGGAAAAACTGAGAGAGGTAGTAGGTGCCTCTTGTGATTGTTTATCAATTTCTGTAAATGTCGTCACTTGAAAACTGAGATACAGCCATAGCCATGAGCAAGACCATTTAGTAGGCTTTTGCAGCAAATATAAAGTCCATGCAGACATTTGAATACGACTTTCAGTGTAGTTTTTCAGAATAAGAGGAGCCAGTGGCAGTTTAATGTAAAACACAGAATTAGACTTGGCTCACTGACCAGAACTCTGGATTTTGCTCTCCCGGTTGAAGGTTCAATTGCTAATGTACAGAGAGCCATGCTCCTGCTCTTTGCTCCAACAAATCTGGAATATGTTAATGTATCGCTGTTCCAATGGGAGGGTTGAAGAATGCCTCCATCCAAAATATAACCTACACGTGTGTGTCCTATTGCCAGCCAGTAGGCTAGATCCCAACCCTGAAAGCCTTCCAGCTGGCCCGTTGCCTTTTCTTTGAAAAAGAGAGGGGCATGGCCAAATGGCTGTAAATGATGAGAGTTGGAGGCTCACCTCCTCAGGGACGGAGGGGGTTCAGCTGGAGGCACATCCACACCTATTCATGCATGTGGTTTGTTTTTTATGGTCACTGCCACATCAGGGAAGTCTGTAAAGAAGTGTTATATGACTGAGACTCAGCTCATGTGGCTAAAGAGGTAGAAGAACTTTACTGTCAGTAGAGAGGTCAGTAGGGAGAGGAAAGGGAACATTTGAGTCTTGGTACAAAAATGGTAGTGGTGATTCAGAAGTGTAGGGACAACTCATAAGCAAGTGAATGTTGTAATCTCTCTGAGTTTAACTATAACTACAAAACACTATAAAATAGTGTGTTTATTTTTTCTCTTTTTCTGCAGTAAGATTAATGGAAAAAGTTTAAGCATTTCTAAATCACATTACTTGCCTCAGGAAAATGAAATGGTAATGGTGTGTCTTTTCAAAGTTATTTCAAATTGCTCATGTATGTGTTAGCTGATGTTGGCATATGTAAATTGTTTCTCTGTGGTGTTTCATCTTCTTGGTTTGGAATTCAGCTTAATTCTCAATTTGTCTGTTTTATGCAGGCATGTAATCAGCGTGAAACTATTCACGCTCATTTTCTCCCTGTCTCCCTGACACACTTCCATATGTGGATTCACATTTAACTAATAGATAATTTCATGTACCCTGAAGCTGTATTGACTATAGTATCGATTTTGTACTGTCATTTAGAGTTAGGCTTAGTTTTCATGTGTCTTCTTACATTCATCTGTCAGGGATAATGCAATACAGTAAGGATATACTGTCTGATTTAGCAGAGATATTTTAACAGAGTGAAACTGTTAAGATATTTACATGACAATTATTTTGCTGCTGCTCATTCTGCTTTTTTTTTTTCTTAAGCACTGCCTTTCTTGTTTTTATCTTTACTAAATGCTTTAATAAAATACTTATTTATGTTATTATATTGCTACTGAATTTGGTATTCACCTGTTAAGAGCTCTCTAACAAAAGAACCGTTCCCTTCCATTTTCATAAATGTTGAGACCTTGTGTGGAAGTGGTAGTGATTCCTTCTTTACAAGATGGTGTACACTTATAGTGGATATAAGCAACTAAATCTGTATCACCAGCTTGGCATATTTCTTTAATTGTGTTGTATTTTCTTGGGATTAGAGTCAAGTTTAGATTTACAGGATGTAAACACAGGGTCCAATTACCCCAAAAGACTTAACACTGTCTGATTTCTTAGGTTAATATTTTCCTTAGGCATTAGTGTCAACATTTATTTCTGAAGTCAGTTGTTTCCCAATCTTCTTTTTTCCTTTTATCTCTTGAACTATTGAAAGTTTCATGATATACCAAATCTCCTTTTCACTTTCATACCAATCCTTTATTCTGGGATAGCTTCTGACTTTCTCTTTGGGGTATCCGAGATGAAACTTCTCAGTTGAAATATCATGCATACTCTGGATTATCAGTGAAAATCAACTACAGGAAAATCTTGACTACTGAAAAGTATGAAGTGAGAACATTTCAGAGCTGAAGTAGCAAGATTTGAAGCTTCAAAGAAAGAAGGAAGGATAGAGAAGGTCACTAACTGGTACAAGCTTAAATGATGCATGTCAGCAGTAGAAACAGAAAACTTCAGAAACAATTCTCTCTGAGACACACCGTAGATTGGAGTAGATACAGAAGAAGTAATTGTTTAGAAAGGATGAAGGGCCCATCATCTCCCTAGACCAACAGGAGGAGTAAGGCAGCAGCGGGGATATGGCACTGAATGTGCACTTCCGCAGGCTGCTTTGTAGCTTGCCTTTTTTAAGGAATGGTTTATCCTTCAGATCCCAGCTAGCCGGTAACAACCAACAGATATCAGTTCATACTGCATAAGCACAGAGAGGTTGCTAATCTAACCTGAAACTTGCATCAGCTGCAGCCCATAAGGAGGTTTTCCTTTCTTCTGTACTTAAATGAACACTGTGTGACAAAGCAAAGAAATACAACTTTCCTTGCTGGAATCAGCCAGTCTATTGTATGGCAATTAAAGTTACAAGATTAAGCTTTTTACCTGTTTAAAATATTCTCTGCAGCTCTATTCTTTGTATTGTGGGAATTGTGTGCTATGTGATTAATAGCCATTTTTGTTACTTAACCAAATGTCAAGAAGCAAGTGAAAGTATTTGGGGAAAACACAGGTTACTCAGCAGAAATAAAACAGAAGGGATATACTGAAGCTGTGTTAGAGATTAAGGAGAATTGAGGTATGTTCCAAATATTACATAAATACTTCAGTCAGTATTTGATAAGAATGCTGATCATGTATTTGAGTCTAGTAGTAGAGACCACATGGGAATGATAATAGAACTTTTTCTATCCAAAGTGGGATCAAAATTTACCTTATATTCTGTATGTGTACTGAAATCAGGAGGCCTGGATAATCTCTGCTGCAAAATAATGGCATGTGAAATCATAAATCTACAAGGCATAATCTTTAATGGATCTGTCAATGCCACTTTAATGACTTTAAAAAAGAAACATGGGCCCAATATGAAAACAAAATAGAGTTGAATGAGAATGCTCCATCACCTTAGTATGACTTCAGTACTACAAAAAGTTATATTTTGATGGACATGATGGCTAAACCTAAAGTAAAAGAGCGAAAAAAAAAAAGGATACATTTGATCTCAATATAGATTATGTTAGACTAATTTAATGTTCCCTTTTAATGATTCCTTTAGAGCAATAATAGGGTAATTAGTTTTTTTTATATGGTAGCAATACAGGAGACCTGATTTAGCCATTTTTTGTATAGTATCATATCTGATATAATGTTAAAGTATAGGAGAGTACAATTTATTTACGGTGGTGAATAATAGAATTAAAAGGTGGATAAGGCGCTTGGAGGAGACTGTAAAGTGCTGTTTTGGAAGTGGGAGTGAGTGGGTTGGACAGAGGTTTCCAACAGTGTTTTTTGGAGAATAGCTCAAGGAGACATTGCCAGATTTGATTTTGAAAACAAATTTTTGCCCACAACAATCCCAAACTAAGGAGGCCTTTTAGGTGGTGTTGAACAGCTGTACTTTTACTGCAAGCTGGTTTCTCATTCATTTGTTCATGGACTTAAAAAACAAGAATGGGATCTTTCCTTTAAAGAAGTCTTATGATTTTGATGTGGTAATGCTCAGAAACAACATGTAACTACTCTTTTCACAGCATGGGTCTTTGCTTCCATTTCTCAATACACATTACCAAACGTTTTGTGGCATTGGTTTAACATGAAATGTACTACAGCTTTTTCATGCAAAAATACTAATAAAATCTCTTGTTTATGTTCATTATCATATTAATATAAGTAATTGTACCACCAGAAATATTTTGCAGTAAATGTATTGATTATGTAAGTTCTGGAATGTCTTATCGAAAAGAAAACCTGTCTTCATTTTTGCCCATTATAATTACCAACTAAAGACATTTTTCACAGTATCTAGTCTGCTAATTAATGACGATACTGAAGGATGGGCATCTGATAATGAAAACTAATTTGCATAAGCTGCCTGCTGGAATGAAAGAGCGTCTTCCTTTGCAAATCCACTATAAATGAGCATAAACTAAAATATTAGGTTTAGATCTTCAAAGCCACCTAAGGGATTCGTGGCTTTGAAAGTCTCAGCCATAATGTGTACTGTGTAAATGAGAGCAAAACAATTCAAATGCATAACAGCATGGGGAGAAAAAATTAACGTGTAAATAATTTAGAAATGAGGCTGTTCTTTGGAGGACTAGCTATATTAGCTTCAACATAATAGCTGTTCTCTTGAACATTGCTGGGAGCTGCTGCATTGCAATAACAGTTCATCTCAACTGAAGAAATGCCTCTGTACTCTGATTTGCAGGTGTATCCTTTGGTAACATAAGAACTGTCCCATGTAGGGAGGTGGAAAGATGTGACTGCCTGTGGTGAGAAGAATATTTTTTTCTTCATTTCAATCCCTACGGTGAGAACATTTGGGAGTCTGAAAGGATTGGGGATGATAAATAGGAAAATTTCACTGGGGCTGTGGTTTAGAGTATACTCAGCGGTTGTTATTGAAGGCCTTCAAAGTTGCATTGGATGTCTTTGTAATGTTCTTATATAAAGGCAAATGAGATATTATTGAGATGCCCATCCTTATTTTGTCTTTAATATAGCAGAAAAACTATCTTAAAAAAGCTGTGAGACAGGGAAAGAAATCTGTGGATCTTTGTCATACCCAGTAAGAAACAGAAACTAGAATGCTGCGAAACTTGTTGCAATTTAGTCCACCCAGTGTCCATCGTTTAATGAAGGGTAGCGTCTTCTTCCTTCCTCCTACCTTTTTACAGTAATGGATAAGAAGCAAACATTTTACAACTGCTCACGTGCCTGAAGTTAGAGTTGACTGACACATTCTCAGTAAATTCTCATTTAATTTCATTTAATCTGCTGCCGTTCATTTACTCCTTTTAAAAATTCTTTTAAAGAATGTTGCAGCCTTGTCTCCCAGAAAATCTGATTATAAGAAGTTGCTGCTGAACCTTTTCCACTTTTTCCCCAATACTTTTGTTTCAGAAAGATGTCATATTGCTTTCTGTTCTAAATGATTTTTTTTTTCTGCGTGACTGTTTAACATTATTTAGCATGTGTTAGCAACAGGGTACCAGTGTACAACTCACTGTATATTGTTGGGAACTCTTAAGATTTTTGATAGGGTTTTTTTTTATTGCTTCCTAAAGAATGCTTGCAGCTGTTACATGTATGATGATGTCTATTAGTCTCTGTTTAGTGACTGCTATGAGTTTCTTCAGTTACAGACTGAAGTCTAACTTGAAGGAGGCTGATTGTTTTTTCTTTTCTGTTTCGAAGTTTGTTTTTTCTCAACATTTTTCCAAGTAGCAGGTGGGAAGAAAGGTGGGACAAAATGTCAGCTAGTGAGGAAAAATAGGTAAAAGCATGACATGGTATTGCCTTCTTATCCATTCTTCCCCGGACCTGTCAAACATTATGCAAAACAGATGGCAGGGGCAGCACCGTGCCACAGGAGAGCTTTTGATCCTTGGTGCAGACTTTCATTGCAAAATCGTCCAATCACCTTGTGAGCAGGCAAAGTGCCATAGCAACAGATGAGGAGGAGTGTGAGTAGCCATACATCATATCTGTTTGTTGAGCTAAGACTGTCCAAAGGGCTTTGGGTTCAAATAAACAGCTTACCTGCACTTGGTGCAACAAGGGGCAAGGAAAGGTGATTCAAAGCTAAGTATATTCTTCCCAGTTCTTATGCTATACATTCACATTGGAAAAATGCTCTTTGATATAACTTAGAGCAGCACAAAAATAAATGTATTAGCAACTGGATTTCATGGTAGATTGTTTCCCAAAATATAGGTCTGCTTTACTTGTTATCACATGGCCTCTCATGTTCCCTTATGATAAAGCTGCAAGTAGGATGCTTAGGAGACCACCACAATGTGAACATTCACTTAAAAAGTCAACGTTTGTCAAGCTTCTGGATTAATCTGTTAAGCTTTTTTGTTCCTTGTGCAACAACCAACAAAATAAGGTTCGTTTTCATAATCAAGATCCTTAGACTCTATTTCAGTGCATTTTAGTTAGTAACGTACAGTGGTATTTGAGATTCTGTGGATGTTTTCTATCAATAGATACATTTTGTATTCCAGGCTTGTTGATAAGCATTTATGTTCAGTGCACAATGGGACTGGGTTTTTAGCTTTGGATAGTCATATTCAAACAAGAGAGGAAATAAAGATATCTGCCTTACATGCCATGTATTTTTGTTTAATAAGACTTTCTCAGTGAAGAAAATGGAAAATTTAATGGCAATAACCGTAACAGTAGGGCTTTCAATCTCACTTTAGTTTTGCAACATAGTGTTAAATACTTAAATAAATGCTGTTCAGGAGCAAAGCACAAACAAGTCCACATTGTCTTACTGTTTCTTCATATGGAATGAAATTTCTTAAGGCACCATGTTCTAATATTTTCTCATGTATTTCATTCTAAGTATACCATTATATATACCAAAAGCTTAAAGATTTTAAAGATTAAGCCTGTGAGGTTCAGTAGAAATGTAATTTACCTTAACAGAAATTGCTATGAAGAAATAAGAGAATTAAATAGAACGTGCAAATGTTGCTATAAGCTTTTGAAGCATTTTATTAAAGGATATAATTTTCAATGAAATTATGAAAACTTTCCAGAAGGATAAATCGGAGATCAAAAATAATATAACTTGAAAATCTTATTCATCTGAGAAAACTTTATTTACTCCTTTCAAAGACATATTCACATAAGTATTTATTGAGTAGTAATTTTACTATTGAATTTCATGATTTTATTATGTCTTAGCATCTTTACTTTTCAGCAACCAGCTAGTAGAATCAGCTAATTATTTTGATAATTTTTTTTTCATAGAAAAGAAAGGAAATCACTCTCATTAAAAACAATACAGATATATATATATACACACACAAAATGATGCTAAAGCATTAAGGAAAAAAAAAACCTAGAAGGAAAAAACCAGAAGTAATCCCCCTCAAGTTTAACATGAAAAATAATAAATTTTAATGTCTTGAAATATATTATTGAAATATCTGGCTTGCTAAATACACTAGCTATGACAAGCACTATCAGAACTTGACAGCAAGGGAAAATATCAAACTACATTTACTTTTTTCTTTTTTTCTTTTTCCCCTTTTTTTCTTTTTTTTTAGCAAAAGAATGAAGAAGTTCAGCCTAGTTTAGAAAGTAGCCTGACAATCCCTGGGAAGCAATGACACAAGAATGTAGATCCATTCAAAATTTTGCTTACACTTTTGTACAGAAACAACTTTGTTTAATCTTCTGGAATTAATTCTCAGATTGCTCAGATAACCTTTTTTCTGTGCTGATTCAGTGAAGGATATATATTATAGACAGTGATTCAACATATTGTTCTAAGGGTACTTTCTCCAGACTGTATGTCACTTGTGTTCCTTTTGCATTCGTAGACAGGGAGATTTTTTATGAGGAAGTTTAATGCTGAGAATGCTGAATAAGAAATAAGCACACCTTTTTTTACGTCTCTCCCCACTGTTTTTGAGCAGTTGCACTTCTGCCTTGCTCTAATTTCCCTCTACAGCTGAGTTTTCATAAAGTGGTCCAGGCAGGTTGTGTATGTTTGTCCAATAAGTTTCTTGAGTTTTAGTTAAAAACAAAAAACCAAGACCTTGACAGTAAAGTTTCAGGTGAAACATGTTTTATTATAACAAATAAGAATGTTCCAATTGGAAGCTTACCTTTATTTCTAAACTGGTGAGTTTACAGGGCAATACTGGGTCCTTTCCATGGCTTCCACTGCTGTTTGTTAGCATGTTCCAAAATTTCCAGTATCACTGTAGAAGATTATTTTCCCTTCCTTTGGGGGGCATCTTATTAATTGGCAGAAGCTAGTAATCACCTTAGAATTTATTATGCCTTTTACTAGCAGTGGGCTTCTGTGGTTTTAATATTGTCTTTTAATTTTTTATGTAATTTCGCTACTTGTTTGTTTGTTTGTTTTTTAAATGCATGATCCTATGGATCAAGAGTTTTTCTGTCTGGTTTTCAAAACATGGAAAAGAACACTTTTTACAAACTATTAATCTCATATCATGTGGTCAGCATAGCAATATAGTCAAGTGTGGCCTCTTGGTGCCATGTGAATGATTTCTAGAATTTGTGGCTAGATTTCATTCAGCTGTGAAGAAGAAACTGAAATGGTAGAAAGGAAAAGAGAAAAGACATCAGTCAGTAACTAGCTGAACATTGTTCTGCTTATTCATTTCTTTTTCATATCTCTTCTGTTTCTGCAAGGCAATTCAGCGTGAAAACATTGTGGCAACTATCTCTCTTCGGTGTTAAGAGTGTAAGGATGGCTAAAATCCTAAAATTCTTTCAAGCCCCTTCTCACCTGCCCTTCAGTCTCGTTCCTTTGGCTGGCTGTTCTGAGCTGTAGAGATTTCTCCACCTCTTCATGTTCAGAGACAAGTTCAGAGTCGAGTTCAGCAAATGGTTTCTTGCTTATCCCTTTTCTTTTTCCTGGGTTTCCATGATTACTGGGTATAACAGTTTTTCTGAAGCTGCCGCTCTGATCTCATTGTCTTAGCAGCAAAAATCAGTGGTAAAGGAGGTCCCACAGGCTCCTCTCTGAATCTTTAGATTTCTCTTTCATGTTTCGACTGTTGCTTAACAGTCTGTAGACCTCTTGCTGTGATTGTAATTGCTCCACTTATCTGACCTTTTGACTGAGAATTTTATTGCTGACTTTTATTTTCTTTTTAAAGACTTGATCATTTCAGATGGAATTTTTTCAAGACAGCTCATCACTGGCCCAAGTCAGCTTCCATTATGCATAGGTAAAATACCAGGAGATTAGGCATACTTAGTACTTGGTATGTTTTAAAATCCTAGCCAAGAAATTTCTCTGCATCCTTCTGTAATCAGGTCATCCCAGTAAAACCTCATCTGTTTGTTCATCTCAAGGGTCCTTCACAGAAACCATTCTGTCAGCAGATATGCTCAATTTTGTCACAGGAGGTTAAAGTTCATGAGAAGAGATGAAGTCTCTGCAATGGTCAGGCTCCAAATCAAAATCATTCTGTCAGGAATAGATCTAAGGTTTAAATATATTTAAACCAGAAGTTGGATTAAAGGTAGGACCAGTCTGCAGATACTAATTAGCAATTTGGCTATATTCATTCTTATTATCAGTTAGCCAATGGTCATGTTTTGTACCATGGCCATTTGTGTATCTCCTCCAAAAAACTGCCCTCAGCAGACGTTCAGAAAAATACATAAGGTTTTGTAACTGAAGGACATTTTTGTGTCTGGCCAAGCGAAAATGGATGAGAGCATCCAACAGCAGTGCAATATTGACAAAACCTGGATCTAACTATTGGGATGAACATCCGGACTCTGATGTCCTTAAGGATTTTTACCTCTTTCCTTGAAGTGTCACTTTATCCTTGAATAGCAACAATATTGTAGATACTGGTGGCATATCTTTAATGGTTATTCACAAAATGGTGAGGAAAGAGCAAGAGAGATTACCCTACCCATGATTTTCCTGAATTTGGTTTTGACTTAGACTGAAAAGGCTGCCCCTGTTGCATATAGTTCTGATTCTTCTGCAGAAAATAGCAAAAGTTAGCCTATGTATGCTCCTACAGACTCAGGTAAGTGCACTCTGTTGTCAGCTACAGGGATTCAGTTTAAATGGATAATGGTCTGGACTTGGGGTGAAGGAGCTTTTTTTGTATCAACACTTGAAAGTGGGTGTTTCTCACGT
This sequence comes from Harpia harpyja, assembly GCF_026419915.1. Lineage (NCBI taxonomy): Eukaryota > Metazoa > Chordata > Aves > Accipitriformes > Accipitridae > Harpia > Harpia harpyja. The sequence continues at coordinate 28,666,602 of NC_068951.1, forward strand.
TCAGTACCAGTGCACGTGCACTACTGTTCTATATAAACATTCATTTGCAGTAAAATATGTTTTAAATTATTAGGTGATGAGAATTCTAGTTTGTTTTGCTGTAAGTTGAGATTTTTCTTTTCTCCTGTAAATCCTTCTTCCATATGGATTTTTTTAGACAAGGTTTATAAGTGTGCAGTACAATAATTACAATTTTATTTGTGGGCAATATAATGCTAATTCCTTGATTATTTGTTGTCTGGAGTGGGCTGCCAAAGTATTCTGGTTTTGGAGAAAGCAACTAAATGTCTCCACTTGACCTCGGTTGCCAAAATGATGGGTCGTGAAGGCTAGCCCAATGCATTTTAAGGATGAATGCTTAAAAATCTAGAAATCTTCAGAGTATTCAGTTATAGGTTCCCTTTTCTGAGTCTCTGTGGAGCATGCCAATGGTGCTGAATTAGGCAAAGGAAAAAAATTCTGACAGTCAAACTATAAAAATAGAGCAGATAATTTGCTGCTTAAATAGATGGTGAACATTGTCAGTCACTCCATCTGCAAACAGCAGCACTGAGATGTAATAAGCTGGAGGAATGAAGTGGCAATATTGCTAGCAATGAAAAATTATTTCATCATTTACTTGTTAAAAGTGAAGTGGACTGCAGGTTTATGTCAGAGGAGGGAGAAACAATCCTCATCTTAGCATGCAAATATGTCTTAATTTTTAAAGCAGTGACACAAGTGTGCGGATGCAGCAATGTGCTATTGTCTGTTGCAAAAAAAAAAAAAAAAATTGAGAGATTTTTGATAACTTTAGAGTTTAGTACAGTCTCTAGTGAAACTTTCCTGAAGGACACAATGGAAAGTCATCTCTTTACCACACTTATTTTTTTAAAATTATACTTCTTTTCTAATATTCATAGTTCCAAACAGCTTTAAAGTTGAGTCACTTGAAGAGAGGAACTAATACAAAATTCATGAAAAGATGAGGGCTGTCCTGGTTTTGGCTGGGATAGAGTTAATTGTCTGCTTAGTAGCTAGCTGGTAGTGTGTTTGGGATTTAGTGCGAGAATGATGTTGATAACACACCGATGTTTTGGTTGTTGCTAAGTAGCACTTATCCTAAGTTAAGGACTTTTCAGTTTCCCATGCTCTGCCAGCAAGCAGGTGTACCAGAAGCTGGGAGGGAGCATGGGCAGGACGGCTGACCTGAACCAGCCACAGCGATATTTCATACCATAGAACGTCATGCTCAGTATATAAACTGGGGGGAGTTGGCTGGGAGGGGTGGATCACTGCTTGGGCTTTGGTCAGCGGGTGGTGAGCAATTGCATTGTGCATCACTTGTCTTTTCTTGGGGTTTATTTTATTCCTTTTCAGCATCACCATTATTATTATTATATTTTATTATTATTGTTAGTATTACATTTTATTTTACTTTGGTTATTTAATCATTCTTAACATAAGTTTTACTTTTTTTTCCGATTCTCCTCTCCATCCCCCTGAGGGGGGAATGTGAGTGAGCAGTTGTGCGGTGCCTAATTGCTGGCTGGGCTTAAACCACAAAAGAGGGGGTTTTGTGCCCCAAACTTGTTTCAGTTATATCAAGCATACGCAAAGCAAACCTGTAAGGGAATGGCTATATTCAGTTTGATACAATTCTGATTAATCCAAAAGATTTTTTTTTTCTTGCTGCTTTTATAGGAGTGTGAGACTGGGGAGAAGTGAGAAATGATAACACCATTAGAATTTACATGTAGGTCCACATTTAACAAACTTGGCAAGCATGAAGAGAAATACTTCCCCGAGTACTCTGCTGAGAGAGACCCTTAGTTCTTATCCTTGAGATTGATGTGTGCTGTAGTCACTTAAATAATGCTTGGAAATCCCACTGCAAATGGAAATTGATTACAATAGCTGTATCTGATTTGGCTTTCCCTCTATATTAAAGACATCTTTTTTGGCATTTTTTTTCTGGTAAGGTAATATAGGTCAATGTTTTAGTTAATTCACAATGTGAGTAAGCTCCGAACCTCAATTTAGAAGGGAACAGCAACCTGCAACCTCGTTTAGTTGTGGATCCTTTAAAATGCCAGTTTTGGAAAGGGGATTATGAAGTAATAGGAAATAAATGGCAAAAATATATGTTGGTATTATTCATCATTTTAGTACATACGCTAAATACATATATCTAAATATGAAATTGTGTTATTAGAAGTAACAGGTCCACAGATACAGTGAATTTGAAAGCAAATGGTGACATTTTGATAGCATTATTTTGCAGGTGTAATTCATTCCCTGTAGGCATCCTGCCAGAATTGTATGTAGCAATGTAATATTGAATCATCTGTATTAGTGGTAAGTGGTATTCTTGTCCGGGCGCATCAGTGTCAAGAACACTAGCCCCTTCCCACCCTGCCACAGTCCTGCTTTTCTGGGATTGTCTTCCCTTCCCCTCTGTCACTTCTGCTCTCATTTTATCTTTCCCTTGGTTGAGGCCCTGCCCCTTGGAGCAGCAAAATTAAATTGTTCAGAAGACTTGAATCACCTTAGATTGAATCAAAATGGCCTAAACTAACTCTATAGAGTTGACCTCTCTGTGCTATAACACTATTTAATCTGAAAGTTATTTGCCTTACTTCTGCAGATGTTACAAGTTATTGATTAAAGCTCAATGATTCTCAAGCCAGTCCTGGGACTGTCTTAATCTTATTTTTCCTCCTATCCATATTTCAAACTTCTGGCATATTATCGAGCTATATTGAAAATGTAAAGTTTGTTCTCAGGTTTCTAAGTTTTCTTTCCTGCTCAGTTGTCAATATTTCTTTGTTGTTCTGTTGTTTGGGGACTGTCTTGCTGATTAAAGAGCATTTATTTTCATAAATTGTCTCTGAAATCTGTTTCATTTTTGGTACATTAACCAATAGCATATACACAGCATTGTGAATATTATCGGAAAAAAAAAAAATCTGACTAGCTGCCCAGATAAAAGAAAACTATTATGCTCTGACTACATTTATGCCATTTTTCATAAATATGTATATGACTAAGGGAAATTTTTTTTTTTTTCCAGAAAAAGAAAATGTCATATACATATTAGAGAATTTTGAACTTGTTAATGTATGCAAAACAAAAGCTTTATTTTAAAAGCTATACTCTACTTGTCATTGAAAAGAAGGTATGCCTCATTATTTGTAAATAGTGTATGATGGATCAACATTTTCATAACAGCTTTGACTTTCATGAACTGTGAATGGGGTTCAGCCCAAGCACTAGTGAGAGAAATATGCAAGTATAACGTTAAATAATTTAGGATAGTTTGAAAAATAAGAGTGTTGTTGTGGGCAACCTGTTAATAGAACAAAATACTGAATGCAATAAATAGATAACTGTCTAGAAATTATTTCAGTTATTTTCAGTGCTAGGCCAAGTTTGATTTGCACATATACGTAACTTAATGGAACAGCTCAGGTGCTTAACATTAAGCATAAGATTAAGTGCTTCACTGGATCAAGACCTTGTTTGATAGTACCTCGTTCTCTGGGCTATGTTAATTCATTTTCTGGCTGATTACAGTGGCCTATAAGGAGTGTGAAATTGCTTTCCATTGGAATTTTCTCACTGTGATAGCAATGTGTGCATCTTTTGAAGGTTATCTGCCCAGGATTCATCATCTGTGGTGCAGTGAAATTCTCCTCCCCATATTTCTTTCATGAACCACGATTTATACATTTTAGCTCTATTCAGGGCTGAATAGAAGCAGCAGTTTTCTGTCTTATTTTCTTGAGTTCTTGAAATTACTTTTTAAGCTGGGACATGTTCTGTGGGGTTTCTGCCAAATCAGCTGTTACACAGAGGTTGTATGAATTTGCTGGAACTTCTGTTGTTAGTGGCATAAGTACGATGGGTTTATCTTTGAAACCTGTTGAGGGGATGCAATGAGTTAATTTCTTTACCATTTTACTGACTCCCTGTAAAAAAACCTACTGTTGAAGCCTCATATCTGAAAGGGGTTTACTTATTAGACCCAAGAAACTTCAGCACTATCATCTTTGTCTCAGGCTATGCCAGGCTGCTTAACAGGCTGAGAAAAGGAAAGGTAAAGGGACACCCCCTCCAAGTTTTTGTAATACATGAAATACTGACACAGGTTCTGTTCAGTTTCTTGGCACAACAGCCCTTTCCCAAAAGTGCCAGATGATTTGCAAAGCATGCTGCTGCCCTTGCAGAAGGAGAGTTAGGACCAAGAGACTTGTTAGTCTGTACTCCACATCTGTGGCTAAGGATAAAAAGGTTTCTCCCCTGGTGTCTTGGAGGAGTCATGAGCTGTTCAGAAAGAGAATTATTTTGAGAAAGGAGCTTCACTTCTAAACCTCCTTACAGGAAGTTCATCTGTATGCATGTTGGCTTTTACATTTTATGAATGGCAATTGATAGAGTCATAATTCAGCACTGATCTTTAGCCATCTTACCAGGTCAAATTAAGGAAGCCTGTGAGAAAACGCACGTATTCAGCCCAGTTGTTTGGGTTTGGACATTATCACGACTGTCAGTTGGTGGCCTGTCTTTGTAATTAGGAAAAATCAGATGTATACCCTTCTACTGTATACTTCTGGCTTTAGATGTTTATTTTGCTTAGAGAGAGAAATTCTCCTAGAAGGGGAATAAATGGTCTGCAGAGGGATGAGAAAGCAGCTGGAGGAGTGTTTTTTCCTCCAGCTGGCCTGCTTGCTGGAGAACAGGAATGGGGTTTACTAATTCCAGTCTGACTAGCTCTTTGAAATGAGCAGACAAACCCACGAGTTTAGTACATGCTGCAGAAAACCTACCTAATGCTTGAAAACCTTTATTCCCTGCAGGTTGTGTTGAAAACAATTGAACTTTAGTCTTCCAAAATTGCAGCTGGATCCTAAATGGCACCACGTTTGAGGTCCACAGTCTCAAGTGATCTAAATCTTTTACAGGCATTAGCTTTCTGGCATTTGTGTTGAAATGCGAAGTATTATGTGTTACCAAAAACGTAAGCCTGTTTATATGCAGAGAAAACTGCACATTTGGATTTCCATCCAATCTACTTGAGACTTTTCATTTTCAAATAATATGATTCTTTAGAACAGATTATCCTTAACTGTGCCTTCTTGCACAGCTTTGTAACCTTCCAAGTTTTCTTATAGGAGAAAACACATCTTTAGTTTTAGATTCTTATTTTGCCTTTTATGCCATTCATTCTCTGCTCACAAAATCAGTCAAACACGCTAGACAGCACCAGCTGTCTCCTAGGGATCTAAAACTCTTTCTCGGTGCTCAGTAGGAGATCAGCTGCAGACCAAGAATAACAGGAAATACATTATTTATGTGCTCCATTCCTTCTGAGCTGGCAGCTCCAGAATTCTGGGAGGTGTAAACCGTATTGAATTTTCCATATCTCAGTGTAAATTGCAACACGCTCTTATTAAACATTCTGGAAGTCCTGAAAATATTTCTGTTATTGGATCATCTCCATGTTTTTCTCTATTCTCTCTCTCTCTCTCCTTTCTTCCCCTTCTTTTGCTCTCTTCTAAAGAGGTTATTTATGCTGTTCTGCAAAAAAACTTAAATTGGTAAATGTTTATTCTGCCTAATATTTGATTTATGATTCTCCTCATTCCTGTTCTCAGTTTAAAGAAAAAAAAAAAAAAGGCAAAAAAGTTTCATACTGTGAAGACCTCAGATGTCCCTAGGACAATCCTTACAAAACTGCTGGATAAATTTGGCCATGCCCAAGTGTCCTTGGCCAGTTCTGTTAGTGATGGCCATGAGATATGGCACTCTTTGCAGACATATTGACCGGAGGAAAGTGTGTACAAAAATATTTTGACTTGTGATATCCACATATGTCATAAAAACAGAACAAAAAACCTCTCCATATCTGTCTGCAATATTGATTTCACTTGTTCAATTCAACCTAAGCTGCTTAGTCTTTTATAATAAACAGAATAAACACACTGGCAGCACAGTTGCCCTCCTTGTGAAAGGCCAGTGAAGAGCCTGCATACAGCTTCAGGCATATTCAAGCCTTGTTTTACTTTTAAAAATAGCAACAAGACAGATTTTCTAGCTGCTGCATATTCAGACTGAATAGATTACCCCATACACCTATAATTACATGCCCTCTAACATGATGGGTGGCGTGATTTGTTCGAGCACGTTGGCGAAGGGTCAGATTATATTGTGGGAGAAGAGTTGAAGCGATTTCTGATATAATTCCGGCATGAGGCATGAAATATATTTCAGGAAGAATGTTTTCTGTCAACAGTTGGATCAATTTCTACAGTGGTGTAAGGAATGCATGTTTGGTTTTCAGGTTTTAATTAGCATTCCAGTGATCCTAATGGGCTTATTATGCAGTTCAACTCTACCTTTCACAAATGACATGTTTGTAAAACAGGCTGCTGCTTTTCTGTGCTATGCAAGGAGTAAAAAAGTCTTTATCTGCCACACACAGAGCGAGCTGCTTCTTGCCCTCTTTAAAAATCTTTTTGGAGTATGGCAGTCAAAGAGTAGAGGTGATATGCAAGCCAGGTCTCTAGCCACTCAGTTTTTGACTTATGCCTTCTGAGTTTTTAGAATGATGACAAGACTAATCTGACCTTTTAAATATAAAAGCATATTTCTAGTTCTCTGGTCTGTGGAGGTAGTCCTCAAAATATAAATTGTATGTTGGTGTTTTCTCCCTCACTGTCCCCCTCACCCTGCCTTGTTCCCCTTCTACTTTTATGTTCTGCTTGGCCTGATCTATGTCCTTTCTCTCTGCTGTGTTACACTCTCTCTCCTACTTTCTTTTTATCTGTCTTTTACTAACTGCCATATATTATCTCCCTCTATATAGAGCAATTTGCTGTATTTTACTTCAAAAGCAAGTGCTGTTTGACCAAACACCATTGCGTTAATAAAAAAGCAGAGAAAAGACTCTTCCTAATCAATATGATGAATCTTGGCTATTGTCTGGCTTTTAAACCATAGCAAAAAAGCCGTAGTGTTTAATGCTTATGTCCAAATTAGCAATACTGTGATTTTTTAAAATCTTTTTAGCTACCCTGGTGATATCTGTAGAATACAATACAAGAACATCCATATACTAGCTTAGTTTATGCTATGTGATTAAATAGTAAAATACAGATTTCATAAATGTGACATCATTCTACATCTTTATTAATCTTTCTATATTGGAGTAATATTCTTTATTCATTAGAAATTAAATAAAAAGGACAAATGTGTCTTTCACTGCCTGTTGCAATAAGAAGATGAAATATTGATTCATTATTAATGTACTCATTATATGCATTTTTAATGACTTACATCAATAATAATGGATAAAACTAAGCTTAGATAAAGCAAGAGAAAATGTGTCCTGATTCTTTTTTATACAGACAAACAAATTGCAAGCATTGTAAAGGGTTCCATAAGACTGTTTTTGATAATGTTCTGTTGAAAGTGAATTCTGCACTTGTGTGTTTTAGAATATGTATAGTGTTAAGAACTGATACTGGTGCTGTAAGCTGTGTTTTAATAATGGTCTCATTTAAATTATATTTACCTGTGTTATTGATTTGAAGTACAATGGCTAAAAGCCCTTTCTTTCCCACTGTATCTATACTCTAATTTACTCTGCTTCCTCAGCTACAATACTAGGCACCTTTTGTTTGTCTGAGGTCCACGTATTCCCAACAGTAGTTGGGAAAGGGAACCCTTGGGGCTTTTTGTGTTTATTTAATACTTGCAGTTATATGCACACTCAAATATGTGTAGATGTCAATCTATATATTGTATTTATATAATTATAAAGATTGTGTATACTTTACATTTATATATAATCTGAAAATCTTTTCAACTGCGGGATAATCAATTAAATGTATTTCAGGCTTAGTACTTTGGATTTAGATAGCTCAATAGGATATAGTCCAATATTTGTTTTATGGAGATGAAATTTCTACAGGGTAGTAAAATTTCAGTGAAGTATAGTTCCTTCAAAATATAGTCAACTTCAGAAATAAACTCATTTCAAATTCAAAGGCAATAGCTTCCATCAGTGTTGTTTCTATCACAAAGGAGATGAGAAACACATCAGAGATTAGTGTTGTGTTCAGATTAGGAGGTGATCTCTGCAAAAAATATAAACAGTAAGTAACTAAAGCTGCTTTCTTGAAAACAATTTAAGCTAATCAGATATGGACAATCCTCTTCAGGAGTATCACATCAACTTCTTAATTTGTTTTTAGGTTAGCATTGTGCCTCCTTTCTGACCACGATTACCTGATGGGAAAAAAATCAAGTTTCTCAGTGTGATCCACTCATATTTCATTGGAATAAAAAGTAAATCTTGAAGAATATCATAATATGGGTTAAAAGTTTTTGTTGAAGAGATAATTAAACATTTCCATTTCACTGGAAATACTATTCTAAAAGTTTTTCCTCTCCTTCATTGGTCAAAAAATCTAAACATCCATATATTCAATGAAATAGAAAATTCAAGAAACCTTGGTGCTGAAACACTCAAATGTTTCCCCTGAGCTTTTAATTAATGTTTTCTTTCCCCCATGAAAAACACTGAAAAATGTGTGTTCTTTTATTCTGAGATGTAATGCTTTGTTTCATTTGACACAGAGCAGCAAACCACTTCATTTGTGTTGTGCTGTTATTGGTTCATGCTTGTTGCCTATTTTACCACAAATGCAAAGATATTTGACCAAAGTATACCTGTTCCAGCCTACCAATACTTTGGAAGAAAGCCACAATTTGTCAGCATGCCCTAAGTGAAGATTAAGGCCATAGGCATCTGAGCTAGTGGCAGATTAATGTCACACTGGTGCACAAAAAAAAAATCTTGATTTCAACAAAGCATTTTGATTTGGGTTGATTCAGCCTATAAAAGCACAGTTTAGCTACATTCTTTCTCTCTTCCTCATGGTTTAAAGTTAATGTTAAGAAACAACATAGCTGAATATTGAGAGAGAATTCTCCTCGGTCTTGTAATTTTTTCCTCTGTTTTTTATTCAGCACCTTTGGAGATAAAATGGAAGACAGGAGCATTCTCCAGATATGATTTTCAATCGATTCTTTTATCCTAGCTTTTCTTAGGAGCAGTTTTCTGCCCCAATACATTAACACGTTTAAGACATCACAGGGCAGAAAATCCTTGGATTATATCTTAATTCCACTGAAGTCAGTGAGAGTTTTTGCCTCATTGACTTTTGTGGGACTAGGACTTCACACCTCCAGTACCTGAGCAGAAGAAGAATCCATCATCTTGTTGGAAGGCCAAGACAGACATTTGCCTCTGTCCTCCTCTTTCTCAAGTTTGCTTCAGTCAGAAGCTTCTCTTTTTCTCTCATACTGTCAATGTTATGTAAAAGCCATATTATTTTAATCTTGATTTTGAGAATGGCATTCATACTGAGCATCAATGAGTACATTTCCTTGGTTTCAGATATATTCTTCCACCTGAAAAATTGTAATATACTCTTGGTTTACATTTTCTTATGAAAGGACGTCTTTCCTAGCTGCATGCTATCTCACAGAATTTCTAGATGCACCATTGCACCAAAACTCTGACACCCACTGCTAGTTTTCAAGGCCAGTTTTCAGGTAAAAATCAAAGAAAGGAGCATGAAACAGTTTCATTTTGGAAAGTTCTTTTAAAGTTTCTACATGAAAAAAAGGTTTGATTATCAAAAAAGCTTAGATTACTTGCACCAGAAGGTGTATGATCTGAAGGGGTTTTATTCCTCCTGTATATGTCTTACTATGAGTATTAAAATAATTTAGAGGAACAATCCCTATGAGTGATAAATTTAAAATAAATAAATTAAATATGAAGCTTGATTTTTTTTCCTGTATTGATATAATTTTAAATTGAACAAATTTTCTTTCTCAAATGATTTTTCCTTGTTCTTTTGATTTTACAAAATTTTTTATAGGAAATATTTTAATATTTTTTCATTTGCAGAAACTTTTTTTTTTAAACCAATGTTGTTGATAAAAATATTCCCCAACTTGCATAAATGGTGTGAAGTACATGTCCTTAAAGATCTGTATCAGTGAGCTCCACCTCTCTGAAATACTACCTCATCATATATCCTACCAGGGAGTTCACAGTGGAAAAAATTGGATAAAACCATTTTGGGGAATAAATATATTTATAATAGGCGGGGTTTTAAAAGTAAAGAAGCCCTGGTTCTAGCCCTGGCTAACCATTTGGATTTGAGTAAAGGAAACTTTCCACATTACCATTGCTGTCCCATTTAGAAATGGCAAGAGGGCCAAAAGAATAATGAGAACCACAGGGCATCATCTGTAGTAAAAAGAAAATATTTCAGTTGTAGTACAGAGACGATGTAGGTTGTTGTTTATCAGGAAATCACATGAAGTCCACCCTTCCACAAGCGATTGCCTACAGGGCTAAAAACGTAAAGGATTTTCAGTAAATTCCAGCTGCTGTTGAGCACTTTATTGTCTCTTGCTTCTTGTGTATCAGTGTAGAAGTTCTGTGGATTTGCAACACACCAGTGTTATTCTGAAAGCCGAAAGCCTCAAGCTTGCCCAGTAGATTTACAGAGGATGAATGTGTTCAGTTCCTAGGATTAGACAGGCAACAGACAAAAGCAACATAATAATGCTATAAACTAACTCAGCTGTTTCAAGCAGTTCCCTTTTATCCTTAAATGAAGGGATTCTCTAATGAAAAGTGAGAGAGAGAAAATGGGTAAAAGACTAAGTACTTTGTTGTTTTCAATGAGACACATTTCCAATATGTCTTATAAAAGAAAACCAAGCTACAAATACATAGGAACCATAGGGTGAGTGCATGTGTATGTGTTGGGGGAATCTTACAACAGGAGATCTTGGGCTATTCATAGCTGCAAAAATTTGTATGTGGAGATAGACTACATCAGTTACAGATTCTTACCTAAACAAGCTGTGCAAACAAACTGGAACCATGTAAACCCAGAATTAACTCTTTAAATCTTTGCAATGACATTGTTCTTTGTGCTATTGGAGATACTTACAGTCCCAAAGTACTTGCGGTATCATCAAGGACTCTCTTATCTAAGGCATATCTTGTCCAATATCCCACTGAAGTACTAACTAATCCTCTGGCAGAATCTTTCTTTAGTTCCTAAACTCTTCTTACTCTCCCCAGGATAGAAATAACCATGTAAGCCCTACAGACAGAAAATGTTGTATATATCTAATTATTTTAATTACAGATGGGGGGGGGGGGAGGGGGCAGGAGGTGCATAGGACATGGACACAGGGCCCAGAAAGAAATGGAGTCAGGAAGGCAGAGGGGATATTACACTTGTTCAGCTGAAGACTAAAGTAAACATTCACATCCTGCTTGAAAACCCACTGCAGTCGTAAGTGTCTATCAAATAACCTGAGTAAGCTTTAACACTGTAGTATGCTTCATTTGCTGGCAAGCCTCCAAGCTATATATTTACATATTCTTCAAAAATAGAGTTTATGCTGTCCTGTAGTACAATCTAGACAGGGGTGTTATTGTTGTTGCTTCAAAAAAACCAGCTGAAAGACTGCAATGAAAACGGTCCTCAGCTATATCAAATTTAAACTATTAAGTCCTGCAATAGTAATTCACGTAATTCTATTATGTGCATCAAGCTTTCTGATAGGCAGTATTAGTGGAAATACCTTTCTCATCAAAACCACATTCAGTTATAGCAGAAGCGACAGAGAAAAAAGAAAGCTTTGTATAAAATTGGCATCGGAGCTGCCAATTTTATAGGAGCTCCCATTTTCTGGGAATGGGAGACATAATGACTAAATAAAATAAAACTAGTTGAGATGCCTGAAACAGAAAAAGTCCTTTTAGATTATTATGACTTTAGACAATAATTGCCTCAAATGTACTGCTAAAACAAGACATACAGGCATAAAGACAGAACTTATCATAATCATCATGTTCTATAAAGGGCTATTTTAATGGAAGAAAAGCATAGCATGAGAGAGAACAACATCCACTTTCAAAAACCATCAATGCCAAATTAATCAAAATGATTAAAGCTAGATTAAAATCCAGGAAGAAGTTCTGTTTTTTTAGTGCATAAAATGAGCTAACTTCAAGTCACATACTTCTTTATGATCTCTGCTGCACGTTTCTGTTATGAGTTCTCTGTCTGCTCTTGGTCCAAGAATCCCAAAGACACCACCATACTCCAAAGGAGCACAGAATAATAGTAATAATTAAAACCCTGTAACAGAGCTTTCTAGTGTGTATGCCTGTCCATGGCTGTGGAAGAAAAAAACAATGGGCCTCTGTGACAGACATTATTTATAGGTTTGGGGTTTTGTCTTAGGTTTTTCATGCTGCCTCACAAAAAGTGAATGAAGTCAGACACCCTAGAGAATGGGGACTGTGCTGTGATGTATGTCACAAATGCTATTGTTTCTTCCTTTAAAAAGTAGAAATATTAGAAAATATTGAAGACGCTTTAACTAATATTCTGACAATAAAAGAGAAAGGGCAGTGCCTGCCCTTGTGTGTGGAAATTTCTCTTCCCTGAGTCAGCCAATGCATATAAGTCATCGTTTGCCTGGTACCCATGCTGCCAACTTTAAAACCTGCTATGGGGATGGCTTGGAACAAAGTGAAGTTATTGATAATTTGTTACCAGGCTTTTGTGATGTGTTATGATTTGTCATAAGCATTATTATACTTAGACAACAGTATACATTAGTTATACAATAAATTATACTTTAAAAATTCAGGCAAATTGAATTAATCTCATGTACTCACAGTAGGTATCTTCAGTGTGTGTTTAGCAAGGTGGGTTTTTTTGTTTTGGTTTGGTTTTCTCTCCTCCTGTGCTAGGAATAGATCTGAGTCCAGCTGTTGCACACTGCAAATTCAGGCCTACTTAATTCATCTGATTTTCTCCTCCATTTATGTGCATAAAACTGGAATAAAGTTCTTTCCAAGGAATTGTAAAAACAGTTTCTTATTTATGGGAACCATAACAATTTTTGATGTATATCTTACATTGAAAACTAAATACTTGATTTACAACATAATTTATGGCACTTCTGGAGTTTGCAACAGAAGTGAATACTACTGGCTTAGACACTTATTGACACTTACTGCCTTTTGATGTGTGACAGGGGATTTGGGAAAAAAGAAAAGACCTATAAAGATTTTGGTGGAAAGAAATTGAAAGTAGCTTCAGATAATTTTTTTATTCATTTTGGGGAGCCCAGTGGTTAGATGTAATTAAACAGAAAGAAAAAGAACAAATAAATTCAGTCATAAAATTGTGAAAGGGGAAGAAGTAGCAAAAAAAATTATAAATTGTCACATTAGTTCATTAGCTGTAACCGGTTATGCAAGTTCTAAATTTCAAACTGATCTTATCTCTTTGAAGATACCAGGAACTTTAACTTGATTTCAGGAGGTGCAGGATTGGGCTCTAAGTGTTAAGTGAACACTATTTTACATTGAGTAGCAAATTCTCAGTCTAACAGGATAGATAGAAAAGTATATAAATTAAATTGCGCATGTAAAGCAATTCTATTTACATCCTAAATATGTTCCATCTATTTATATTTTGTCAGCCTTTTAAAATCTAACACCTCTGTGTAACGTACAATGCTGTGTAAACCAAGTGGTGATCTACACAGTATGCCATATTTTAGTGTTGTTTAAACATTATGTCCAAGATATATTATAGAAAAAGGTTGTCAGCAAAATATTCCTCAGTCCCTGCAGTTGTCTTTACACTTCAAAGAGCAGATGTTCAGTTTGTCTGATGAGCTGAGAAATATCAGTGACTGCATTCACAGAAAAATCATCTTGAAAAAAAGAACCTAAACTTTATGATATATATTAGGTGCTGTATCAATTTTTCATTTACCTACTCACAATTTTTATTGCAAATTTTGTAATGCATGAAGCAGTGCCAGAATAACACATGCAATCATGCAGTGGGAATTGATTTTTGTATATACTGTGAACTGCTGACATCAATTCATTTCCCTTCCATTTGAAAGTTCTTCTCAAAAAAAAAAAGAGGTGGGGGGAGGAGGGAAGAAGAAAAAAGATACTTAGCACAGGCAGTAAAATGGATCTGGTAGAACTGAGGTGTGGTGCTTACAGGTTTTATTGTGTCTTCAGGCAGAGCACTGAGCAAGTGGGTAATTTGCCCCACACCAGCAGTACCTCCAGCAGCCTGGGTTACTCCTTTGAGAGGCCCAATGAGTCATAATTCCACTTCTATTTCCATTGCTTAAGTGGGAGGGAGAGGAATTTCCCCTGGCCTGTACCAGCAGCAAATAGGATCCAACTTCTGACAACAGAAGAAGGAACACAGTGACATTTTCTGTTAATTCTCTGCTCGCTCTCTTCTCTGCTCTCTAGGACTAGTCAGTGTTTCCTTCGTTCAAGCCCAGAGTCAAGGTTGGGATATTCTGTATGACATAGGTTGCTAACTACATGGCCCAGCTTATTTTCCAAGTGATAAGACAATTAAGTTTAAAGGATAACATTTTATTTTATCCATCTTGATTAGGAGTAGTCATAACGATAATAGTTTGTGCTCTAGATGGCACTTTAATCTGAAAGTAGGTAATTTTCTGCATTGTTTATGTGGGGAAACTGAAGTATGAGCTTATGTGATTGCTAATTGTTAAATGACTAAAACTTAAATGGTGGGTTCCTGACAGAAATTGAATTAGGGTGCTGGATTGTCAAAACAGGTGCAAGTATTACTTCTCATAAAATCCATACTACAGTTTAAGCCTAAGGCACTACAGAGAAAAATTGCCTTAAGCCACATTTTTGGATGCAACGTTGGTAAAGATCGTTCAAGGGATGCAGGAACCAGAAGCCAGGAGTGTGTCTTTTCCAGACTCCAAGAGGAACCTCAAGTTGGCAAGTTTTTTTTGACGAAGGTGGCTATATTATAGGAAGGATTGTATATTCTCATCACTACTGTTTTTCCACAAGAATAATAAAATAAAAAATAGCTGAAAACAATCTCCACAAATCAGATTTCAGGTTTTGAACATGACTTTTTAAAAGATCAAATTTCAAACATAGGAGCTATTATCTGACAGCTTCTCTGAAACTCATCTTCCCAGCCATTTCTTTAATGGTAATAGAAGTGGAATTTGAGAGAAAAGAGCTTGTTAAAGAGAAGTGGGGGATGTTGAAGAAATGCAGACAAGTAAGAAATAAGAAAATCTAACAGTGGGTTGCCCATGAAAAGGCAATACAGAATGATGGGCAATTGAAAAAACTTCAAAAATATTGCGGGCGCCTAAAACATTTTTTGTTGATAGACCCCTATAAAGAAAGTGATAAATAGCACCTTACTTTGTGAATAATTTGTGTCTTCATTTATTTTCTATTCAGTGACAGGAGGGTGGTGGTAGAATTTGAACTTATTTACATATATCACATATTTATATTAATCTGTAATTTCTTGTCTATTATGTTAAAGTATCTGATGTTTATATGAAACCTTTTATTTATGAAAGGCTAAAAAGAAAATAATTAGGTTATTGACGGGCCTAATTAAGCATTTTGCTGTATTCTGACAGACAAAAGAACTGATGTGACAGAAATAAACATGGTGCCATAGGCCTATAGGAATGCAGTGCTGCACCTTTTCACTTCCTAGTGTGTTTTTTCTGTTTATTGGAGTAAGAATAATTAACTTTATGGTGTGTCACTTTTAGCTTGACAAGGGTGTCACTTCAGGAAGTAACATTTCAATATATTATGCCTTTAATGGTGTTAGCAAAGTCAGATTTTGTTGAATATAAACTTATGATATGTATAAGATTAATGCTTAACAACATTGGGACTATAATGATAATGTCATAAATGAATTGTGTAAGTGTAAATTTATTCAATAAATATTCAGACTGGATTGTAGAGTATATGAACTATGAACAAGTGCATGCAAAAGGCTATATAAATTGAATTTTGTAGGATAAAACACATCTGAGGACAGTGGTTTCAATGGTATAAGACATCTATATCTGTGATCTGTCTTATTCTTGCCAAGCAAAGAATAAGCATAATGGTCAGAGTTTTCCTTTATAATAGTATTACACTTGGATCTTTTTACCTCTGTTTGCAAGCATGCTGTTTTTGCTATAACAACTTTAATAACCATATGATTGAGAGATCTAATTCCAGATGTGCAGTAAGTTTTGCTTAACTTGAAACATCTGCCATCACATAGCTTAATACCTCAGTTGTGGTATTAAGTTGACTTCCTTCTGGAAGTCCCTTATGTCAGCTAGTGACTCTTTGGGCAGCAGTAGTAGCAGAAGGCTTCTGAGTTCAGCAGAACATTGTCTTTCACCACTTCCCAACACAAGCCACTCAATTGTTTGTTATGTCTCCAAGCAGAGAATGATGATGTTCTAATGACTAAAAAGAAATCATGAAAGTTAACATAAGTCCTGATGGCCTTAAATGATAGAACACATAAATTCTCAACACATGAAGTTATCATGGACAATGTTTTCCATGCTTGAGTAATTAAACCAGTTAAAAGAAAGTTCCAACTTCAGATGTGCAATAATGTGTGTTAGAGGAAAAATCCACTCTAGCACACTTGGGATAGTGTGAGATTCACATCTGCAATTCTTATCCAGTGTATTGCTTCTAGTAGCAAACAGCATCTGCCAAGAATCTTAAGAAAATCGTGATTATGAGCATTGAAACCCACAAGTCAAAATTCCTATATCATATTTTAAAAGCATATCCAAAATTGATTGATTCTCATCCTTTTCTTTACATCACCTGTATACATTTTCTTGGGTTTTTTCCCTGCAAAATGGAATCTGAGTCCTCTTACAGTTCATATTACTGGTGAGAGTTGTGATATATATCTACAGATTTTCTCCTTCTTTCTCAGCCATTTGTCCTGGTTTCAGCTGGGATAGAGTTAACTGTCTTCCTAGTAGCTGGTACGGTGCTATGTTTTGGGTTCAGTATGTGAAGAATGTTGATAACACTGATGTTTTCAGTTGTTGCTCAGTAGTGTTTAGACTAATGTCAAGGATTTTTCAGCTTCTCGTGCCCAGCCAGTGAGAAAGCTGGAGGGGCACAAGAAGTTGGCACAGGACACAACCAGGGCAGCTGACCCAAAGTGGCCAACGGGGTATTCCATACCATGTGACGTCCCATCTAGTATATAAACTGGTGGGAGTGGGGGCGGGGAATCGCTGCTCGGGGACTAGCTGGGTGTCGGTCAGCGGGTGGTGAGCAATTGCACTGCGCATCATTTGTACATTCCAATGCTTTTATTATTACTGCCGTCATTTTATTAGTGTTATCATTATCATTATTAGTTTCTTCTGTTCTATTAAACCATTCTTATCTCAACCTGCGGGTTTTGCTTCTTTTTCCCGATTTTCTCCCCCCTCCCACTGGGTGGGGGGGGGAGTGAGTGAGCGGCTGTGTGGTGCTTAGTTGCTGGCTGGGGTTAAACCATGACACCATTGACAGAAATGCTCTATTTATTATTCACTAAAATTAGAAGAAACTTGTACACTCTTCTACATACTATCATCAGTATGCAGATTCTTGTCACTTTGACCACACAACAGGTCAAAAAACCAATTCATTCTGTCTGCTAAACACAAAAAAAAGAATAAAAGGAACCTTTCATTTCATTATTGCTTTTTCATGAACTACTTCAGTCTCCATATATGTGCTTGATCAAATCCTATTCCCAGATTGCTAAACAGAATGCCTTTCTGTATGTATTCTTTCAGGCTGATCACTTGTTCTTTTGAATATTTTTCCTTGATTACATTATTCTTTCATCATGTAGTCCCTGCTTCCAGTGCTCTATAGATCTTATCTGTGTGTGTCCCCGTTTCTTCCTTTATCTACACCTAAGTGATGCACTGTGCCTCATCTTCATGTTTTCTTTTAATAGTTTTTAAGTGGTCTTTATTTTTCTTCCCCTTCACCCACCAATTCTTTTGTCTCTATTATTCAGGCATATATCTGTTGCTACCCTCACATATAATCCCCTACTTGCATGTTTTTCATCCTGGTTAGGGTGTAAACACCTCAGGTCAGTGACCTATCAATGCTGTATCAGGTGCATTTATAAGCACTATGGTAGCAGTGAAGAAGCAACAGTCACATACTGTATGATATCAAGTGGTTCTCCACATATCGGTTTGATGGTGATGAACAAGGATAGCTATTTCTATGTTTCTTGGCATTACAGAAACTGTCAATATATGGAAAGATTAATTCCATGAGTTTCACCAAATAGACCTATAAACCACAACTATGGTGGTAACTGAGAAAACATAAAAACTGGTAGCTTTAGAATGGAGCCATGTGGTGGGTTGACCCTGGCTGGATGCCAGGTGCCCACCAAAGCCACTCTATCACTCCCCTTCCTCACCTGGACAGGGGAGAGAAAATATAACAAAAGGCCCATGGGTCAAGATAAGGACAGGGAGACACCATTCACCAATTACCATCACAGACAAAACAGACTTGACTTGGGGAAGGTTAATTTAATTTATTGCCAATCAAACCAGAGTAGTGTAATAAGAAATAAAACCAAATCTTAAAAACACCTTCCCCCCACCCCTACCTTCTTCCCAAGCTTAACTTTCCTCCCAATTTCTCTACCTCCTCCCCACCAGTGCCACAGGGGGACAGGGAATGGGCATTGGGGTCAGTTCATCACACGTTGTCTCTGCCGCTCCTTCCTCCTCAGGGGCAGGACTCCTCACACTCTTCCCCTGCTCCAGCGTGGGGTCCCTCCCACAGTTGACAGTCCTCCATTAACTTCTCCAACATGAGTCCTTCCCATGGGCTGCAGTTCTTCACAAACTGCTCCAGCATGGGTCATTTCCACGGGCTGCAGTCCTTCAGGCACAGACTGCTCCGGCATGGGTCCCCCGCTGGGTCACAAGTCCTGCCAACAAACCTGCTCCAGCGTGGGCTCCTCTCTCCACGGGGCCGCAGGTCCTGCCAGGAGCCTGCTCCAGCGCGGGCTTCCCATGGGGTCACAGCCTCCTTCGGGCATCCCCCTGCTCCGGCGTGGGGTCCTCCGTGGGCTGCAGGTGGATATCTGCTCCACCGTGGACCTCCCTGGGCTGCAGGGGGACAGCCTGCCTCACCATGGTCTTCCCCACGGGCTGCAGGGGAATCTCTGCTCTGGCACCTGGAACACCTCCTCCCCCTCCTTCTTCACTGACCTGGGGATCTGCAGGGTTGTTTCTCTCACATGTTTTCACTCCTCTCTCTGGCTGCAGTTTCTGTGCCACAGCAACTTTTTTATCCCTTTTTAAATGTTATCCCAGAGTCGCTACTACCGTCGCTGATGGGCTCGGCCTTGTCCAGCGGTGGGTCCATCTTGGAGCCGGCTGGCATTGGCTCTATTGGACATAGGGGAAGCTTCCAGCAGCTTCTCACAGAAGCCACCCCTGTAGTTCCGCACTACCAAAACCTTGCCACACAGACCCAATACGAGCCATTCATAAATACATACAAATGGTCTATTCCCACTCAGAAAACAAGACATGTCACAGTGCTACCAGTCAGATTAATATGCCTGTTACAGAGGCAAGCACAATCAAATCCAGCAGGTGTTAAAGCTGAGATTTATTCTTCAGTAAAAAGTCAGAACTCCGGTAACATTTGTAAACCACAGGCTCAATGATGTAAGGGAAATTAGTACTACACAACCCACTTAAGAATTCTTAAGATTTAAAATAATGACTCAAAATGTGCATATCACTCACCTAAAAGATGAGGGCTCTCAACCTGCAGGAGTTACCTTGGGCAGCATCCCGACCCAAGGGGGAGTCCCCGACTGCAGACCTGCTGCTCTGAGGAGGACTGATTCCCAAAATGTCCTCTTGCAGGACCCCGTTTATATCCTTGTCGAATCTGATCTGTGGTCATTTTAATCCCTATTGGCCAAAAGGTCACTTCAGTGTACGTGGCGCATCTCGATTAGTCAGTTTAATTTTCAACCTGTGGCCTCTAGGGTTTGGGGTTTTTTCCCTCTACTCCCTGCCTGGAGAAGTTTTGTTTCCTGTTGGGGCAGAGAGGGGGTGTACTGCCACCTGCTCCGAAAGTATAAAAATGTGACAAGCTGAGGGTTTTTGATTCTCGTCTTAGAAATTATTTCTGTAGTGTCCAAGACACTATTGAGGACATAGACTTCAGTAACATTTCAGAAAAGGTCTTACCTTCTGTGGTGGGTTGACCCTGGCTGGACGCCAGGTGCCCACCAAAGCCATTCTATCACTCCCCCTCCTCAGCTGGACAGGGGAGAGAAAATATAACAAAGAGCTTGTGGGTCGAGATAAGGACAGGAGAGATCACTCACCAATTACCGTCATGGGAAAAACAGACTCAGTTTGGGGAAAATTAACTCAATTTATTACAAATCAACCAGAGTAGGGTAATGAGAAATAAAACCAAATCTCAGAACGCCTTCCCTCCACCCCTACCTTCTTCCCGGGCACAACTTTACTCCCGGATTCTCTACCAACCCCGCACAGTGGCACAGGGGGACGGGGATGGGGTTTACGGTCAGTTCATCACACGTTATTTTCTGCCGCTTCATCCTCCTCAGGGGGAGGACTCATCACACTCTTCCCCTGCTCCAGTGTGGGGTCCCTCCCACAGCTGACAGTCCTCCACAAACTTCTCCAACGTGGGTGCTTCCCACGGGCTGCAGTTCTTCATGAACTGCTCCACCATGGGTCCTTTCCACGGTGTGCAGTCCTTCAGGAGCACACAGCTCCAGCGTGGGTCCCCCACGGGGTCACAAGTCCTGCCAGAAAACCTGCTCCGTGGGCTCCTCTCTCCACAGATCTGCAGGTCCTGCCAGGAGCCTGCTCCAGCGCGGGCTTCCCACGGGGTCACAGCCTCCTTCGGGATCCTACCTGCTCTGGCGTGGGGTCCTCCCCGGGCTGCAGGTGGATATCTGCTCCACCGTGGACCTCCCTGGGCTGCAGGGGGACAGCCTGCCTCACCATGGTCTTCACCACGGGCTGCAGGGGAATCTCTGCTCCGGGGCCTGGAGCATCTCCTCCCCTCCTTCTTCACTGACCTTGGTGTCTGCAGGGCTGTTTCTCTTACATGTTCTCACTCCTCTCTCCGGCTGCCATTTCCGTCTGTCCCAACTTTTTTTTCCTTCTTAAAAATGTTATCACAGAGGCGTTACCACTATTGCTGATGGGCTCAGCCTTGGCTGGCGGTGGGTCCGTCTTAGAGCCGGCTGGTATTGGCTCTCTCGAACACAGGGGAAGCTTCCAGCAGCTTCTTACAGAAGCCACCCCTGTACCCCCCCACCGCTACCAAACCCTTGCCACACAAAGCCAATACACCTTCAAATCTGAAAACTGAACTGAAAATAGTTCTCTACTGAAATATGAGACCCAATTTGTTCTTAATGTTTCTATCATATGGGAATATGAATATGGGTAGAATATGGGTCTTTTTTAAGTCAATGACATTATGTACTCACTTGTCATGATATGAGAATTTTGTCCAAGTGTAGTCATATTGATTTATTGAAGGGTAGATCTGAATTCTTTCTGTGACTGCCTACAGTGAAGGCAAAGTTCATGGTGTTTTGATGGTTAAAGGTTTGTTTCTACTTTCTGTTCAGCGGTGTAGATTAGGATAAAGTGGAAGCATAGCAAGGTACGAATGAGGTGGAGAGCCTGATGTTACTTTCATAATTCATGTAGATTGCATGAGGCGAGACTCTCAAAATAATTTTCTCCTTATGTGTACGAGATTATTATTTTGGACATAGTAAGTTTTACTCTGTTTTTCTGCTGCATCAGGAGGGCTGTACCAGAATGTAGAGAGCTACTGCGTTTATACCACAGGCAGGACATTAATTATTGGGGGTGTCTATCTTTGTGAAAAGCTCTTGAGCAAACGAGCCTTCTGCAGACTGTAGAGATGTATGTCAAAGGATCAAAATGTGTAACTTGGAGGTATTTAAATCTTGACAGGACAAAGCCCTGAGAAACCTGATCTACTTTGAAGATAGGGTTGGCTAATAATCTTTCACATTCCTTCAAACCTAAATTATTCTATGATTCAACTAGATTTATTTTAAAAACAAACAGCCCTTTTGTCATCATATGCATTCAGTTTAGGAGCTTCCAGCTAAACATGTCTACTAGCTGGTAATTCATATTTACTTATTCACTTCAGGAAAATGCTTCTATTTTTTTTAAATATTTTTCCCCCCAAAAATCAGTCAAATACACACTTTGTGTGTAATCATACTGCTCTGTTGCAGACAGTCTGTAGTGTAGTGTGTACAGAATGGGTCTGAAAGGGAATATACTGAATGTTCCTTGAACTATCAATTCACAGGGACATGCTGATAGAGTAGCTGGTTGGAGCAGAAGCTGATATCTAGTGATCAGAAATGAGGGCCAGAGATTAACGATGAAAACAAAAAAACAGCAGAGAGCCTTTCACTGTCACAGAAGTAAAAAACTGTCCTAATCCCACATGGGATAGAGTTAACTGTCTTCCTAGTAGCTGGTACAGTGCTATGTTTCGAGTTCAGTATGCGAAGAATGTTGATAACACTGATGTTTGCAGTTGTTGCTAGGTAGTGTTTACACTAAATCAAGGATTTTTCAGCTTCTCATGCCCAGCCAGCGAGACAGCTGGAGGGGCACAAGAAGTTGGCACAGGACACAGCCAGGGCACCTGACCCAAACTGGCCAACGGGGTATTCCATACCATGTGACATCACATCTCATATATAAACTGGGGGGAGTGGGGGTGGGGGGATTGCCGCTCAGGGATTAATGGGGCGTCGATCGGTGGGTGGTGAGCAATTGCACTGTGTATCATTTGTATATTCCAATCCTTTTATCATTACTGTTGTCATTTTATTAGTGTTATCATTATCATTATTAGTTTCTTCTTTTTATATTCTATTAAGCTGTTCTTATCTCAACCCATGAGTTTCACTTCTTTTCCCAATTTTCTCCCCCATCCCACTGGGTGGGTGGGGAGTGAGTGAGTGGCTGCGTGGTGCTTAGCTGCTGGCTGGGATTAAACCACGACAAAAACAAATGTTGTGTATTACGGGGGACCGTCAGAAAAGAAACTGGTAGTAGTTGACATGAACTATCCCAACTTTTTACTGGCTTTGACTTTTAGGTATAATATTTGAGAGCATGTAGAAAGTGTCCCACATGGGGGTGTCGTGATTGTTATCTCAGCTGAGACTTCTGTTTAGTGCTGATGGTATTTAATTCAGTAGCGTCTAGAGCCAGAGTTGATGTGAAATAACAATTCAGTTACATTTTAATTTGTCATGCTCTAGCACAGGTTATGTTACATTGCTTCAGAGACTGTCTTCCAATTTTGTTCAGTCAGAAGGAGTTTTAAACATATGTATATTCCTTAATTCAGCTGTATTAGACTGCCTCTGGAAAGCCAAAAGTAGTGATGCTTCAGCAAATAAAGCTGTCCTAAATCAGTTTTCTGTACATGTTCCTGTTGAAAAGCTGCTAGCAGTAAGTGGAACATAGTTTGCTGTGGTAGGTATTCTCTGGCTAATGTGTAATTTTTACATTCTATGCAATGAATCTATGGCGTCATCATTTTGCTTTGTGTAGTTTGGTGTGACAGCAACAGTAGAAAAGACCTCAGGCTGTATCTACACATGATAATTCATTTTGTAGTCATGTCATCTTGATCCAGTTTTTCAGTCAGAATACATGGGGTAGACAACACAAGGAGAAGAACATAATGATAACTAACAGCAGGAGAAAATTTGTTGAAGCTTTTAGTGTTTTCTACTGTTTTGTTTGTTTTTTTTAAATGAAAGTTCAGCAATGCTGGTATGGTAAGCAGACTGCTGTGATGAGAGAAAGTTTAACATATTGCTATTTATCAGAAATTACAGAACACGAATACTGACTACCTTCCTCCATAATTAGCTGCAGGTAGCTAACTGCCCTGCTTGACTGTGAATTTGACTGTATATCAACCTTTGACTGTGAGTTGGTTTCCTCTGAAATCACAAAAGGGGAAGTAGTTCTCACTTTCCTGAGATAATTTATTGCTAAAAGCGGGCTCCATTTGTGTGTTGTGGGTGTGCTGAGGCTATTACGGTGCTCATTCAGAATGTACGTAGTCATAAGACTAGAGGAGACGGGACATGTGCCCTGTACAGAGACTGCTGAACTCTGTTCTGCTCCAGATTACAGAATGCACTTGGCAGTAGGCTTTGCTCCAATGGCCAGAAAGCAGCCCTACTGTAAGTACTGTATTTCATGTGTAAATAGTGTGAAGTTTTCTCATTGCTGCAGGGTTATTCAGGTCTGTTTACTCTCAGGATGAAATTATGGTGATGCAATTTGTAAAGAAAACGTGTCGCTGCCACATTCAGCTTTTGAAGCTAGTGTAAAATATTTCCATTAGTTCATTAATATCTGCAGTGAGAAAATATTAGATAGGTGCTTTTTGACCTTCAGTTTTAATCAGTTTCTGGATAGAACTCAAAATATTGATCATAACATAGAATTTGGTACGTTCTGGAGCCAGCATACCACATGAATTTCCTCTGTGATTGCTGTATATTAGGCACAGCTGAGGTCTGCAAAGGGAACTGGCTGGAACTTCCATAGGATAAATGAAAGAAAGGGAGCCAGTTTCTGCATAGTATTTCTGCAGGAGAATTGGGGTTTGGATCTTGTCTTTCAGTCCTGCATCCATGACGAGTCATTTTAAAGGTTAACAAGCAACAGGAATGAGATTTAGCAATTCCTTGGCTGTCTTTGAAAAGGCATCCTCCTCTTCATTTTCCTAAGATAGTTGACTACAGCGTGCGCTGAGATGGATAATTTATATTAGACTGTGGTTTTAACTTATGGACAGGATTCCAATAGACTTTCTCAGTGGGTTTTTTTTCCCCTAATTTTTAGTGCACTTTTCCACTTAAAATATGGTATTAGTTAATTACATATTAGCTTCAATAGACTTGTCACTAGTATTAGCAGAGCAGCAGTTTCAGTTACCTGCTATTTTTCTATTAATAACAAAATTTCCACTATATTTATGTTCAGTTACATCTATGTTGGTGTCTTTGCTTTCTTTGTATGCTTTTCAAACCATCTTTTAAAATATTAAAATTAATTACCTTTTTCTAATCAGAGAACATAGCAATTCAAACATCTGGCACATATTTTTCTTTTATGTATTGATGGGCTCGGCCTTGGCCAGCGGCAGGTCCGTCTTGGAGCCGGCTGGCATTGGCTCTGTCGGACATAAGGGAAGCTTCTAGCAGCTCCTCACAGAAGCCACCCCCGTAACCCCTCAGCTACCAAAACCTTGCCATGCAAACCCAATGCACTTATAAATCATTAATATTTTAGGACTAATAATATTAATTTATAGATGGATTTGGGGACAAATCTGTCAGTAAATAGGGCTGTAGAGTATGGAGTTCATTCTTCATCTGTGCACACATTACACTATACTATGAAAGTCCAGAATGTGGCTCTTTGGGACTGTCCTGGTTTCAGCTGGGATAGAGTTAATTGTCTTCCTAGTAGCTGGTACAGTGCTATGTTTTGAGTTCAGTATGCGAAGAATGTTGATAACACTGATGTTTGCAGTTGTTGCTAAGCATGTTTAGTCTAAAGTCAAGGATTTTTTCAGCTTCTCATGCCCAGCCAGCGAGAAAGCTGGAGGGGCACAAGAAGTTGGCACAGGACACAGCCAGGGCACCTGACCCAAACTGGCCAACGGGGTATTCCATACCATGTGACATCACATCTCATATATAAACTGGGGGGGTGGGGGGTGGGGGGAATCGCCTCTCGGGGATTAACTGGGCATCTATCGGTGGGTGGTGAGCAATTGCACTGTGCATCATTTGTATATTCCAATCCTTTTATCATTACTGTTGTCATTTCATTAGTGTTATCATTATCATTATTAGTTTCTTCTTTTTATATTCTATTAAGCTGTTCTTATCTCAACCCATGAGTTTCACTTCTTTTCCCAATTTTCTCCCCCATCCCACTGGGTGGGGGAGGAGTGAGTGAGTGGCTGCGTAGTGCTTAGTTGCTGGCTGGGGTTAAACCATGACAGGACAGTGGTGCCATTCATTGAAAGTTGGTGTTAAAGTAGATGAGTTAGTTGAATAACAAGGTTCATAATAATCTTGTTTCTAATATTACTTGGCATAGCATCATCATCAAAGAGCTGTCCCTGCACTAAAGAAATTAACCAAAGGTCAAATATTCCCAGGTGATACTTGAATTTCTTTTACCAGTTCCTTCTCTTTGAAATATATGGTCATATGGTTTACTGTGGTATAATGACATTACCAGAGAGATAATATATTCAGAAAGCTAGCAGTTAGTCTACAAATAATTCTTTCTATTTGAAGTATAACTCTAAGAAACAAAAAATGGAAAATATCCTGAAGTATTTTTTAAATTTCATGTTAATGGTCTGCTATTGTTTTTGAAATTATGTAGTATTCTTTAAAGCCCTAAATATATCATTTTAATTGTCTGGAAAGAAAGAGATAGGCTTTTCTACTAGATTAATGGATATCAAGTGTGATTTCCATCTTTTTTCTTTTAATATATCAGGAAACTGTGGGTTATTTGTAATGATTTCTTTTTCAGAAAGATTGCACATAATTATTTCTTTCTAATGTTCTGTGGATATTATAGTATACTTATATAAAATTGGAAACACTAAGGATAATGCATTGGCCAGAGGAAAATAAGGTACTAAATTAAATGAGGACTTGGTAATGAACTGGAAAATTAAGAATTTAGACTATAAATCATTCCTTTTGCGATGACCCTGAATATATATACCTTTTGGAAATCACAAAAACTGAAACAAGAACCAAAAAGAATTTAAAATATCCTTGTGTCACAGCTAATCAAAAGAGCATTTTTTTTAATGTTACTATATTTCATTGAACGCCTCCACAGAGATATTAGAAATATGTCATTTTTTTAAAATTAAGGTTAGATTATATTTGGTAGATTCAAGCTTGACCTTCTGTTCTGTATTTAATCATATCTATAGGTAGTTATTTCCTTCACCAGAGTGTTCATTAACAACTTAAAAAGCTACAGCTGCCTTCAGAGGAAGGGACATACAGTTTACTGGAGTTTTCTTATGGGCTGTGTATTTTCTCCTTTGGAGATTTATTTTGAATTTCTTGTTGACCTCCAAATCCTACTGGTGTTTTTGAAAGTTTCAGAGAAGGTAAAAAGAGAGAATCAGGCCTTTTGTGAAACTTTATGTATTTCCTAATACTGAGAGCTAGAATTTAGGTTGTAATTACATAGCTGGCTTCTCTGCAACAGAGTATTGAAAGTGTATTAAACTACCAGTGCTGTGCACCTTAAGTGCTGTTCCATAGTTTAAAGCTGCAGCAATTTAGAGTTAATTCATTACTCTCAATTTTTCTTCCCTAATGATATAACCTTTCAGAAGTATCCTCTTTTCATGGCTTTTATACTTTAAAAGAAAGTTTGCTAACGGAGAATTGGATTTTCAAATGATGAATAATACTGAGACTAAACTACTCATGGATCATGTCATTTGCTCCTCTTTCCTCAACTGTTTTATAACTCTTGAAAAGTGCCGTAAGTAGACTAAAACACCCAACCAGGAAAAGCGAGTGCAAGCATCTCGTGGGTAAGCTGGTACATGGTAGGAACTGTCCATGACAGAATTTCACAATATTACTGAGATCTAGAATGGGTCATTTTCTGTAGATAATTCCTTTAGAGAGGAACCTTCTTTTTGGTGTGCAAAAGTGTTGTTTAGAAAACTAAGGGTCACATGATATTCCTGGTTTTAAGATATATATATGAAAAGTGAGAGTCCTGGATTCAAATAAATTTTTACTAACTGAAGTAGGAATTGGAAAGTGAATCTTTCTCCACATTTCAGTGCCAAGTGACCAGTCTGCTACTCTCACGTATGGCCACTTGGCTACTCTGCGAAAATGTTTATATTCTGTCTAAATATTGAAATATTTACTGTCAGAACAGGAGTGTCATCTTCCCCAAGTGACTGCCTGTGAAAGTAGAAAACCTTGCTTTGGAAATAAAGGTTTTTAACCTTATATATCTTGGGGTCTTATATCCAAAGCAAAAAAAAAAAATAAGTATTTAATCCTTTTGATTTATAATTCTGCATAATTCAGTATAAAATACAGCTCATGCTGCCTTCATGGAGTTAAGAAAAACATTGCCTTTGGGAAGTATTACCTGAAGGTGCGAGGCGAGATACTATTTTTAGGGAAAGCTTTTTCATTGTTTGTTTTTAATGACAATCTCTGCCTTAAATTCAAAAAGCAAAAATGGACACAGGACATAAACCCTTCACTGTGGCATATCAGGAAGTAAGGACACAACATGTACAAATAGCATTTGTAAAGGGACCTCTGCAGTTGGGTGCAATGTGTGTAGGCTGTTAGATTTTGCTCTACATTGACAAAAAATGGGCTTAGCTTCTCTTCTCCACAGTCCTGTCCCTTTTCTTGGCCTAGAACTGAGCAATGAAACCTTGCATGTTGCTCTTTGCACGTGGCTGTATGATGCTTGTACGAGCAGGGTAGCGTACATAGAGCATACGCTGTATATGTGCTATAGCATATAGCATAAGCTGTTTCGATATTATGGCATATAGCGTCACAAACTGGTGTATTGCTATAGGACCTTTCAACTTTAGGGATGTGAAAGCATTTGACAAATATTGTTTAGCTGAACCTCATGAGCTACTTTGAAATAAGCATTGTTTTCTCTCTTTTCTCCAAAATGACAAGTTTGGCTGTGGTTTCACACCTAGTGGCACTAAACTGATCAAGCTGAAAGATTTTTCCTTTTCTTGTTTTTTTCCCAGTGAAATCAGTTCTTTATTTCAATTCAGTACAATAGGGGCTCTGGCAGCTGTGTCAGCATTACATCAGGTGGTGGTACAAGAATTCAGATGCCTTCTGTAACTGGGGGGCAGCAGGGTGCTTAAAACTATCACCAAAGAAATTGTGTGAAACAGATTTTGACATGTGGTGAGGTTACTTGTTTGCTCAAAATCCCATTGAAATTGGTCACAGATAACGGTAGGAGAGCATAGCTGTCCTAAGTCTTTGCATTAGTGACAAGAGTAATCTGCAACAGGAAGGAATATTGCATATGGTGTGAAGGAACATCTTGTCTAAAATTTCCACTTCCCCCTTTGTTTCCATCTGTTTGTGAAATAAGTTTTTTTTTTCTGTCTTGTTAAATGTCAAGGTTCTTTTGAGAAAACAGCAGGAATATATTTGCAACTCACGCACTAATTGCCCCAATTATTTCTGAAAGGTAAGGAGTTTAGTGAAAGTTAGGAAGAGAGATGGGGAGTCAATTAAAAAAAAAAGTTGGTATTTCTTTCTAATGCTTAAGCTTGTGAAGGAAGACTTCATAAGGCTGTAGGGGAGAGATTGAATAGTAGTATTTACTTACCATTGTATTTATTTTTTGCTGTATTGCTTTTAGTTTTCTCATGAGCAAAGCATAACTCTTTCTTATTTAGGAAAGAAGAAATAAAACGTTTATTTCCACATTCAAAGATGGCTTTGTGTTTGGGGCAGTCAAATAAAGATTGAAGCTGCTTTCCTGCTACATACACCCATATCCTTAAAGAAAAGACTTAAAGCAAAGCCTAAAAAGACAGAATTTTTTCTGGGATGGCTTAGGGGCTGACACTTTAGTAAAATCAGGAAAAACACATTCTAAAAAAGAAAAAAACCCACACAACCAAACCCTATTTTGCAGTTGGGTGAAGAGAATAGGATTAGAAGTCCAAACTGGGGGAAGGTTGGCCACAGGCAAGGAACCAGTTGGCTGCCTGCAACTCTGCAGAAGATTTAGTGAAATAATGGATTATAAACAGGAGCTAACAAAGTCGTACTGATAACTGCGATGGGGAGAGCAAAAATCTATCAGCTTGTAATGGATGAACTGGAAGACCACATACAAGGTACACTATTTATTAGTGTTAAGGGAAGTCCAGAAGAGAGCACAGAGAAGGTTTAGAGAATCATGGCCAGGCGAAAAGGAAGGGCTGAGTAATTGGGAGACAAAGGCTTCAGATACAACTCTCTTTCGTGTTTATGGTGGGGAGGCTGAGAGGAAGACTTTTACGTTGTAGCAAGGAAAGGCATTAGAAGAAACTGTCTAAAGATTAAGCACTAGCCTAGGTTGCATATGGAGCTTATTAAATCCTCACTGTCGGAGGTCTTTAATAACAGGTCTGAGCAGGAATTCATAAAATATGGTCTATGTATCCCTGATGCTGTGTGACCACATCCTGAGAAGTACAGGTCTAAGCTGCTGGGTGGATTTCTGCTTACAGGAAGGGGCAGGTGCTGAGTGGGACTGTGTCCTTTTGCACAGAGGTTGGTGACCAGCAGGGCATAACTGCCTGCTGCAAGTGTATCTAGAAAACAAGCAAACAGCAAACTAAGATAGCTGGGCCTGAGAGATATCTATCTCAGCATAATTACTGTTGCTCAACCTACCCTGGGACAGCTCTTGAGGGGCCTCTTAACCCTGTTTTAACCAGGGTTCTCTAAGTAAAATTTTTGTTTTGCTCTAAATGCTGTAAACATAATAAAGTAACTATTGAACAATGACTCCATTATAGTTTTGTGTCTTCCCCAGATGCTAATGTGGTAACTTTCTAAGCAATAACAAAACTGGAAGGGAAAACGTATAGAAGACGTTGGCAGGAGCACAGTGAAAGACCAGAATATGAAGTTAGAGCTATTATTTTTTGTTTGTTTACAAACACTTCCATCTCCAGCTAAATTGGCCTGTGGCAATGTCTGCACTAAGATTATCACTTGTGCAAACAGTTCTGCTTTATACTTTTGGTAAGCTATTATAGTGGGAGATAACAGTATAGATAGGTTTTGTGTGGGAGAAGTCTCACTCTCAGCATTGAGTCTAATTATTTACTTATCTTTCAGTCAGATAATGCTTCAAGAGTTCATACTTGTTTGCTAAAACAGTAATTTGAGTTGTCACCTTGCTTCTTACCTATTAGTTATTATTTCTAATATTTGGAATCATTTCCCATGTGTGACTTCTAACCAGAAAGAACTCTGTCAGTACAAATATTCCTTAGCCTTGGATACCTCACTCAGGAAAACATCAAGGACCTTTTAAGATCGGAAAATAACTAGAAAGTTCAGATTTTTTTTTTCTTCTTGCTGGAAGAAACTATCAATATGAGGCCACATTTTAGAGGATATTACAAAGTCAGCATGTCCACTACCCTCAAACAATACACCAAATATTAACAACTGAGTATTGGAAGGAAAAAGGAAAAAAAGTAATACCCAAGATCATAGTCTCTTAATCAGATGTATATAAAACACTACATCTGAGCTCCTTGTTAAATGATTCAGCTGTCAGAACTCAAAGTTATCAGTACATCTAGAATTTGGCCTCATCTTTTACAGGTCAGCCACAGGATTTATCCTAGTCACTGCTGTGTTGTCATGTTGAACATGTTCTACTCACACTATATTGGCAAGGTTTGGCTTTGAGAAGCCCCTCTGGAGTTTATGCAAATGCAACTTTCAGTGGTTTGTGGCTCATTTCACTGGGATGGCAAAAATCATCCTGCTGACCCAGAATAACTATTGAGAGATGCTCTAAAAAATGAAGCTTTTGAGACTTGCACTGATACAATTTTACATGCTGAAACAATTTTACATCCATTTGACATTATCAAACCCATGTGTTTTTTCTAGCCTGATTCTCTGAATGTTGTGCCTTTTTTAAAATAAGTCTCAATAATAATAACAAAAAAATAGTAAAATTTAACAAAGTTATATGCACCTGAAAACACAGTCCCAATAGGAAAGTATGTATGAGTTCCCGAGGTCTCTGATTTTTGTCTCTTTTCCATGTTTCCTGTTTACAAAAGTGGCTTTGCTTAATGCCTGGCAAATACAAGACCTTTCCTGCTGCCTCCCACTGAGCCTGCCAGCCTGTACAATCAGCCTCCAAGTAGGTCTAGCATCCTCACAGAAATATCTTTCCCAAAGAGAATGTTTGACAAAGAATTGTGTAGCATAGAGTTTACTGGTCCCTTAAGGGATGAGAAATTCTAGTGTTTGCCAAACCAACCCGAAATTACTTTTTTCCCAAACACACTTTAGTAATGAAGTAGAATCAAGTTCATTATAATCAAATTCAAAGTAAACAAGTTCTTTTGTGCTTGGAAACAGGTGCTATGAAATGAAACAGCAATAGCTACCTGCTGCTTTGGCTTAGCTTCAAGATGTTTTCTTTGGACTGTGAACTGAACTACCAGGATGGTCTGCTCAGGTGTCAGAAATTAAAATTTGCCTCTTTCAAGCATTGTCTTTCCATGTAAAAACTGCTGTTTGGAAGCAAAGTCTTCCTCTATCCCCCATCTCCCTGGGGATCTCTAGGAGAGAAAATGCATCTCTAGGGAATGAGGGTTACTCTGACTCTTGATAATTAAATCCTGCAAGAAAGTAAGATTTAACCTGTCTACTCATGAATTATCACTGTTGCACTGGTAGCACATGATGTGGGAAGGTCCTTTGAATGCTACTTCTTGATGACAGACCTAGAAAATCTTAACGTTTAGCTGTCCAATGTTAAACCACTCATACGAAGCACGTTTCACTCTGCCCAAGTACTAACCAATCAGATTTACTGCATAAAGACCTCATCAACATACCATCTGTTATAGCTTGAGAACCATCTAAAGCATGTTACATTAGTGAAAACATTCATTACTCACTATTGAATGAGATGTGAAGACAATGACAAACATTGGGCAAAGTTTGTGTGTGGATTTTCTATAATTACAAAACTTAATATGTGCTACCCAGGTTGTTCGATTTAACAGAAAATCCTGTCCTCAGAAAGCTAATTTCTTTCTTCTCTATTTAATAATAATTTCTAAAAAAAAAAATAATCTGGGGAAGAATTTTGTCTTTGCTGGACATATTGGGCAGTGTTATAAATATTCTTGTGACTGTTTTCTATAATTCATACCTCAGTGTGGCAAAGATGTCTAGTCGAAGTCTTTGGCTTTAAGAACTGTTTCAACACCAAAGATCTGATTCACCATGTCTTTAGTTTATGGTTTTGAAAACTAATGAGTTTCAAAAATACTATGCCTTGTACTTGATAAAGCCACAATCTAGCAAGTACAATTTAATTTAAAATACTATTTAATCTGGCTCTATTAAGCCAGATCATGAATATTCTTATTAGCATCCTGGGTTTCTCCCAAGCTGGGGAGTATAGTTGTCTTCTTCCCTTATTTTGACAATAGACAGAAAGAGAGAGAAAGCTCTAGCTTTAGTCTTTTTTCCATTGCTTTGTTCTTGTGTTTTATTGTCTTTCTGTTCTGGGAATCTCTGCGAGGGGCAAGTAATTTCTTAATGAGAATTAATCAACTAATGCTTGTATCTGGTTCAGTATATCAGGCAGATGGAGAAGGCAAAAGGAGGGAGGGTACAGAACAAAAGTTTCAAATTCAAAGTCTCAGGTGCAAAAAATAATTTAAATATTTTCTTCTACTGGAAGAAATAGAATAGCTTAATATGTAGTAGCAGCACCAGTTGGGTAGGGGGAAATCATAGCCATATTTCTACAAGACAACTGTAATATTTTCATATACTAACAGAGTAATCTTTAACCACAGACATTTAAAGTACAACCGAATGTCACTGCAATGCTTACATGTCTTATGACGGAGTATTTACTACAGTGGCTGAATTATCTGAAAATGTGACCTTCATTCTCTTCCATGCCTGAAAGGAATAAACTGTATTTATAAAAAACATAAATATATCTGGGTGCATGAGTATTTAGATACATACGTTTATGTGAGTATACACTTTCTAGCATTTCTAGCACTGAATTCAGAACTTGTTAACATAATGGGAAGGTCTAATAGAAACCATTGTCACCATCTTTAACACAAGTTACAAAAGATTGTATGTAGCTCATTGAAGGCAAGCAGTGATCCACCTGTGGATAAGCCATATAAGCACATTTTTAAGTACACATTCCTGATGAAGAGCTGATAGACAGGAAAGCTTTGAAAATTTTAAAGACATAGGAAAAAGATTTGCAGGTGTATCTGTGGTATTGATATTGCGATATAAGTTACAGGTAAACCCTATGTCAAAGCATAGCTCCACTTCTTCCTTTTCTTTCTGTCTTCATTCACCTTACAAAGTAAGAGTGTAATCTCCTATTGCTGGTTGTTCCCAGCTTTCAACTGTGTGTTGTAATTGCAAACTATAATCTGCTTTCCTCCCACCACACACCTATGTATCCTCACCCCCTTTCTTTCAGTCTGAGTTCACCAGAGGTAACTACATGTGGGCAGGTTGGACAAGGCTGCTTGAGTATGTGTTGCAGGCACCAGCAGAGATTGGGAACTTCTAGTATGAAAGATTAAATGCAGCTTGCTGGAAATAAACATTAATTACTGACATGATGGACACAGTAACATGGACTTAGGGTTTGCTTCAAAATTTAAGGTGGTCAAAAATAGAAAAATATCTGACCTTTAAGGGACAGGCTTGCCTGGGAATATGTTTCATGTAAAAAAAAGGAAAAAAAAAAAAAAGGAGAGGCTTCTACCTTTTTAGCCACTGACTGAAAATCAGATAACAAAGTACTGTATTCTAATGCTTTCCCACTTTATCTCTTAGTGGCAGTCATTGTTTTTGAAAAATCCAGTCTAAAAGCTTTTCAAGAAATCTATTTTCAAGTAGTTATTTACTAATGTTTCCAATTATATTGCATCCTCAGCTTTCGCTGGGCAAGAAGGGGGGGGAAAGATGGATGGCAACTAACTGAAATGAAATGTGCTTTCTAATTACATAATGCTAGGAATGAAAATGATTTGTTATGTTGTGACTTTAAGTCTTCATTTCAGTTCCAATAAACCTTGCATAAAAATCCCCTTATTCTGAAAGAGATTTGTTATAGCAGCGTAGCAGAACAGTTTATTTTAAACAAATAAGATACAAAAACCTATCAGAACTCTGAGAGCATAGGACATGATTCAACAAATCCCTAATTTCTTCAAGAAATGTATCTCTAGGGAGAACAAGCTCCTAAGGACTCAAAAAAATTTAAACAATAGTCACTTCTCATTCATGCCTACAGGAATGCAGGCTTTCTGTCTTTGGTGCTCGTGTTTTTTCAGTACTTTCCCTATAACATCTCAGTGCTTCATGGTCTCATGAACTTGGTGTGTGTGGACACTGTCACTGCCATTCTGCAGAACACTCTTCTTGAATTTAAAACAAACTGGTCTTCAGGGAATGATTCCAGATGCCCAAAAGAAGTTTGTTAGAAGTTTAGGTACCTTGCTGTACTTTAAATGTCTCTCTGTATTCTGGGAAAATAGCCCCTGTAGAAATTTGACATCCTGAAGAGGTTTATACTTCACAGAACATAGTAACTGGGGAGTCTTTGTGAGCATTAAATCTTGATCTGGTAATGCAATTGAGGATCAAATATTTGAAGTAAAAGAGAGAGGCATTATCCATTAAGCATAGGTTTAGTGGGCTCCTGGTTCTCAATCCATTTTTTGTTGTTGTTATCTTCTAAAGCTTTTGGAACATAAAAAAATGTATTAACCCATTTTTTTGTACTTTCTTCTCCAATGGATGAGTCCTACGGACTGATGAACCTTCACAGTTTAGTCTCTTACCACTGAGGACAACCCCGGTGTTTATCCTGTGGCATTTTCCAAACTACACACTCTGATGCCTGAAGCTGTAGAAGAAGGTCCAGTGAAACTTCAGAGCCAATTCTCTATCCCACACTGACTTTAACAAATAATAACCAATTTTCAACAGATCACTGAAAACTCTACCACTAACTCTTGGTCTAAACTCTGCCATGTTTCAAGTCACTTTCCTGAATCCACAATTAGCTTCTGGGCAATAAATATCCTACTGCAGATCTCAAGAAGACTCAAATCATGTAAAATATTAGGAAATATCTTGGTTTATAAAACAAAATCTTATTCTAGGACTAGCATCAGAAAAAGCTGCTTTCTTGTCCCTGTAACTTGGTGAGCAGAGGGCATGCAGAACGTTCACAGCATTGATGTGCATAAGATACAAGTATCTTCTCTGGAACCCTTCTGGAAACCCTTCTGAAAAAGTGTTGGAGGCTGTTTGGAGTTTAGGCTTGTGGTTTGCCCTGAACTGTGGATGCTTTTAAATAATTGGTCCAAAATGCTAATTATCATACAAATTAATAATTGCAAGGTATTTTGATTCAGTGAGCCTGTCTGTATCCAGATCTACAAAGAAACCTAGGGCAAAGTGGGAGATCAAGGTCAGTGGTTGAAGGAAGGAATGTACAAGGTCAAACTTATTCCTTTTTAATTTATTTCTGTCATTCTAGACTCTCTGAATTCCCTAGAGATTGTTTATAAGCAGTATAGGGTTTTACATTTTCATTTCTCAGTGTAGTAAGGGAAACTTTAGCCTTGTAAATAGCATCTCAATTGCAAAATTGGTTTTAAAAAACTTGACTGCTCTTCTAATAACAGTAGTGGATAAAATCAGTGGTGGATAGAATCAGTAATATTTCAGTTACCCCTTCAAAAAGATTAGACACTGTGAAAATGGTATTTTCAGTTTTCTGAGGCTGATTTATACTATAGGAAAGAAACATTTTGCAAGATTTGAAAAAGTTGACCTAAAGGTAATATTCTT
Organism: Harpia harpyja; assembly: GCF_026419915.1. Classification (NCBI taxonomy): domain Eukaryota; kingdom Metazoa; phylum Chordata; class Aves; order Accipitriformes; family Accipitridae; genus Harpia; species Harpia harpyja. The sequence goes on from NC_068951.1 coordinate 28,703,393, forward strand.
CTAAGTTTATAATCTTCTCAATAACTAAACACCATAATATACATCTTCTTGACAATTTTTCTAGTAGAAATTACTGTCATTCAATTTCATTGTGTTAAAAGATATGTGCCTATAATTAACTCTCTTTTGACATGAAGAATATTTAAAACATCAAGAAAAACTGCTTTTGACGAGGAGTTTATTTTGTCTTTCCAAACTACTATCACTGTGATCAGAGATTATTTTCATAAGGCTCTGTGCAAATCACATGCACGCTTCCTTCCTCAGAATAAAACAAGCTTCACAAAAATCCTGCTATGCCATGCAGCATAGTCAACAGATTGGTTATATTCTTTTAACAAGTGTTATCTAGCAGGAATGTATTTGAAGGACTAGATATGTACATACAGGAGATCTAATACAAAAATGAAAAAAAAAAGACATTTTTATAGCCCATTGCCATCACATTTTTACCAGAAGCAATTTGTAAAGAAGCAGTTGAGTTTAAATATGCTAGCTATTTCAGGAGATAAATTTTCAACGCTGTGTGAATGGTTTTACAGCTTGGTAAGGAAAATATGTATTTCGAATATGAACTATATTCTGTGTGAGCTGTAGTCTGAACAACTGTGAACATTTCAAAATTAATCAGTTCCAAGTTCTCTGTTATTTCCCTTTCCTCATTAAAGGCTTTAAGTCTTGCTTCAGAACCACACAGATATCTTGACAAGTTTAAAAAAAAAAGAAAGTCACTGCATGAGAGGGAATATTTTTGTTCTTGTTAAAATTGTCTTGCTAAGTAAATATTGATCAAATGCTGCAAAACCCTGCGGCTGAATTCATTGCATTTGAGGAGGAGGGAGGAGGAAAAAACTGCTTCAGGCTACTGTAACTTACAAAACTATGAGGACCAAAATAGGCATGCACTGTACTTTCAGCTGGGATGCTGGTACAAAAAAGAGGAGTTTTGAGCAAAGTCTTTGAACCTATTAAATTCTCTGTCCCTTTTGCAGGGTTATTGATTAGGCCCACTCCAACTACAGATGAAGTCTGCAGGGGAAGAAGTAGATCTTCAGTCTGTCTCTACAGATCTGCTGACATTATTAGCTCTGGTAACAGCCATAGCTTCTCAGTGGTTGTGGTGGGAGAGCTGTGCAAGACCTGAGCACCTTGTTTTGTCTTCTTAGCTCTCTTCTTCCATGTTTTAAAAATATTTCAAAGCTTATCAAATCTCTTGCCATATCACATGGAGATTTGCCACATCAAATAGATAGTTTCCAATACAAGCTTTGAGCTATGCCAGGCTGGGGTTGCTACCAGCAGCTTACAGAAAAGGATGGTTAAATGACTGTTCTCCCTGAAACAGGGCTGGGGTCTGCCTGTTTCCACAGAGCTTGGTGAAGGGGGATGGCTCTGGGATCACTGGGACAGAGGGAAGAAGCAGCCTTGTGATCCCCCAGCTCATGGAGAGATTCATGCTGTCGCTGACCTGCATGACATGAACAGTGGCAGCCGCCACCCCAGATGGGCTGCCCGTGGCAGGCCAGGATCTGAACTGATTGGGAATAAAGAGAAAGAGTTGGGCTGTGTGTACATATAATATTTCCTTATGTTAATCTCAAGAGATTTCTTGTGATGCCATCAGATATGAGAAGCATGATAACTAGTCTCTAAACCAGTAATTGTTTACAGGGCCACTTATTTATCCCCCATTCATCTTAGTGTAAGCACTTATAATCACAATTGCCTACATGCTATGAAACTTACCTCAAAATATTTTGCTATTTCTATGTCTATTTAATTCTGTCTGCTTCCATGCCACTTTTTCATGCTTCTGTGTGTAATTTTGGTCCCACAGCTTTTGTAAAGGACAGAATTCTCAGTTGCTGAAGTTTGTACTACATGCTGAGGTAGCCTGCCTGAGATTTTTCCACTCAAGGTCAAGCATAGATTCTCTGTAGGTGGTCTCCAAATATCTTGGAAAATTTTCAGGTTCATCAGCAAAGTCTGGGGTTCATATTTCTATGGCAGGAGTATGTTGACATTCTTCACCATAAGCTTTGGAGAAATTTGGAACTGCTGAATGCTAAAAGGAATATTTTCTCCATCTCTTCCAAATAGATGTGGTTAAATTCGGAAGCTGATTATATAAATTAAAGTGCAAAACTAATCTACAGCTTAATGTTATGTTACAGACAAGGAAATCAGCTTTGCTTAAACACAATGGCATGAGTTGCAGACATCTGTTATGTCTACCAAGAAATTAATGTCTTTTTAATTTTTTCTGATCTCTATTGATTTCTCTGTATCTTTGTTTTTTATTCTTACTGATGCACTTTTTTCAAAATAAAGCATTCAGTTATGTCTTTGAACGACCATGAAATGTTCAGAATCTGATTTTTTTTTTACCCCAATATTGTCTTTGAACATGCTAAGGAAAAAATGTATTGCATTCCTACTGGACTTAAAGGATGGATTTATTGCTGGTATCCTGGTCTGTTTTGGTTTTTAATTTGTTAATACTGACCAAGCTGAAACATCTTCTTTGCTGGTTAGCTGTCTCCCTGTAACACAGACTGTATTAAAAAGGGTTCAACAGTTCATTAGCAAAATCCTGCTTATTTGCTCACTGCAAAAGACAGACTTTACCACAATACAAATGGTAATAGAAAAGCACTTTAGCTGTACAAGTCTACGGCACAAACTGGTCACAACACCTAATGAGTTAACATATTTATACTGATGTCTGGGTAGTTAAACACAATTCTCTATTGTCTGTGTCTGTATAAACATATATATATTTTTAAACACTTAGACTTTAACTTAGCACTCTCCAGTAGTTTTTTGACTTGAAGTTTCTCCTAAGACAGGTAACTAATAAGGCAGTTGTGAAAAGGACAGGTTTGTTTCAGTCTTTGAAGTTGTTCTGTAGCTGTTTAAGCTTTTATAGTTTTAAAATTACAATTTTTTCCTATGCTAAATCTTTCCATATTTGAGATCATTCCCTAATTTGCTAATAACATTTGAGTCATCTGGAAGTCTCAGTAATTTAGTGGCAACAGTAAGAGAAAGCCTATACTAAATGTAATTTGCAAGTATGTAAGTAAAAAGACACAATACAGTGGATTAAAGAAGCTGGGTTTTATTATGTACAAGCAACTGTTACCTATGAAAGTCTCTTGATTTTCTTCAGTCATGCCTTGTAAAAGAAGGCTTAGTATGAAAATAGAAAATTGTCACCTTCCAGTCATAATCTCTTATGAGCTGTTCTTCTTTTCTTGCCACCTTCCTTTGAAATTCCATTATGCAACCTTGGAAATCATCAGCAGTGGTCCAGTGCTGGCACTCAGCTTCTCTGTGCTGTGTTCAGCTACTGGCTGTGTTTTCTCTTTTTAGCCAGCCTGCTGTAAATTTTAAGGGAAGATGATTTGACTTTCCTGGAACACATTCCAAGTTTGCTTGTATTTGACATTTTCAAGTTGTGTGGGGTTTTTATCTGTTCTTTCTTCAGTTTTCTGAAATGCGTATTGTTATTACTCACTGTGTTCTGAGAAACATAACTGGAGATAGCCACCCTCCTTGGCTTTCATAATGACTTTTCATTGTATTTCATAGTTCTTTACCGACAATGACAATTCAATCCAGTAATGATCTACATGGAAAAAAGGAAAAAAAAACCAAGTATATTTTCCCAGGAATTTCATCTGTCTGTAATCTTTATGCTAAACCAACTTTGTTTTAAAACAAACATTCTTCCTATTGTGTTCATGTGCTTTATAAATCCTATGATCAATATCTAATAAATAAATAATGACACAGCATGAGATTAGCTCCAAAGAAGGATTAGTACTTGGATTTGTATTAGGAATAATGTCTTCAGTAACTAATCACTTGTAATTATAAAAAAGAAACTGATCTAAACCTTGGAACTCATGGAAATTGCAAAGTCCTAGGCATCAGAGTTGTGACAATCTAAACATGACACCTGAATAATCCACAACAATCAATAAATTGTATTGTGAAGAAAGATGTGGAACAAAAAAGTGAGCAAACATTGGATATCACACAAAATATTAATAAATCCTTCAGAAATTCCTCCAAGGCAAAAATGTTAAGCTTATTTTGACAGTTTTACAAGCATTTCCCACATATTACAAGTTTCGGACTAATTTGAGTTTTGAAGTGGGTTTGAGCCATTGTACCTTCCTCAGCCTGCTTCTGTTGAAGAAACGTGGGATCTTCTTTGGGAAGACAAACAGATTCGATATAGTCAAGGTACTTTTTTTCCCTTTCATAATTGCCAGAAATGAATATATTCTTAAACATAAAATCTATTCTTCCCTGATAGTAGTTAAAAAATACAGGATATCTATAACTTTTCCAGTCAGGTTTTATATGCGCTCTGACTGAACTCCTAAAAGTGATCTTCTTTTGTCTCACTGCACTAGCCTGCTTCTGTTAAAGAAACATTTTGTGGGTGCCCTTGAACCAACAGTCAGTGACATCACTCTTACTGACTGTGCGGTACTAGTAGAGTTCCTTGGGTTCTTTATTTTAAATACCATTTATACAGGACAATATACAACTCATTTTCAGTTATTATCTGATATGGAACACATACAGTAATCCCCAAGGCTGGCATCCGTGTACATTTTTTATCACTTTGAGACTCAGCATATCAGTGTTTTCTGATTGCCTTATTTTTAAGCTAAATTCAGCAAGAAATGTTCCCTGAAGATCTAAATTGTTCAGAAAGGTATTGCTTTGTTACAACAACCAAGCACCCCTTCTCACCCACATGGTCCTGCCTCATTTCACATTATTGCTTTTTTTGCCTATACTTCTTATTTTTGAAATATATAGTAAAGTTTAGTATAAAAAGATATTAATTTCTCTGCTCCCATTTCTTTACATTATATGCGTTGCATGTGCCAGATCCTTCCGCCCACCTACAAAACCAAAACCAGATTCTCTCATGAATGTAAAAGTTATCATCTCACGTAGAATAACAGGGCTCAATTCCTGGGTCAAAGAGTGACTTTCCTGGGAACACAGCTTAGCGTCATCTGCCCACCTGAGATTGCTTTCCCCAGCCCAGTGCTGCAAAGCCATGCAGCAGACAATGCTGGGTCTGCTGGCTTATGATCGTGCGTGTCCTCATTACCCACCTTTTGGATTTTTTCATAAAATTATGAGAATCAAGTTGGTTCGGACTCATTATTCGCAAACTGGGTTTGTAACCACATGATTCAGTGCTGTTTCTAAGCTTCAGGGAAGGTTTAATGCTTGTTTATCATACTTGTGCTGGCTTTCAAAACAACCATGGGTACTTGGGAGCTGGCCATGTGATGACATTGTTGCAAATCTGCTGAGTTTCATAGCTTTAAATCACTGTAACTGAAAGAGAAATCTAGAGATTAATGTTTTCCTTTCTTCAGAGAAAGATATCCTTAAGGCTATGCAGTGAACAGAACAAACTTATCATTACTATGTACTGAGCCATGATATAGCAAGCATATCCTTAAGCTTTGAGAAATAGTTCTAGAAATGCATCACCAGATATTATATTAGAAAGCACACATTATAATATTCATTACAGTAGTAGAATGTGAACTGCATGTTATTGTAAAAGAAAATCCAATTTTCTGCCTACTGCCTTCAATTTAGTTTTGACAAGTACTCAATCTTTTGCTGTATTTTGCTTTCTACATTTATCTTCTTGGGCATGTTCTGTAATGTCTGCTTAGGGCAAAAACAATAATCTTTTCACTTAATTTAGAGAAAAAGCTCATGTATTCTCTATGCTTACGAGGTACAACAATATGAAAACAAGTCCCAGTTGCTAAAGATCCATTTGACAGTATGAAATAGATTCTGACTTTTTAATTTAGGCATAAAACTGCACAGGGCATATAAGGGATGCAGATTTACCGAGCTGTACCATTTATTTATGAGTGGTTGCAAGGGAGTGATCTGCAAAAGCCCATATTATTTTACCAATGATGGATGAATCTAAGAGGGTATAAAAAAAGTTGTGTTTGACCCTTGCAGAACAACTCTGGAAGGTACCAAGCTTATTTGCTTTTGTTAAAAATCTGAGAACTTGAGTTCATCTCCCATTCTGCAATGAGTATTTCCTCAAAGTGGAACTTAGTTTTAATTAAATTGAAGTTTGCTACTTTGTAATTTAGCTCACTGCAAACCATGGGAGGGAGGGAGAGAGGGGAGAATTTCAGTAGGAATTCAACCAAATCTTAGCACTTCTGCTGACTTGTGCTTGAAGCAATACCATGTGATCAAAGGGAAACAAGTCTTGCCAAAATTTGAATTGTTTTAGATCTGAGGTTTGGTTTGCTTTCTGTTTTTTCTAAATAATCACCTGAATTTGCCTAATAGTCTTTGTATGGAAATGTCAAAAGAAAATGTTTTATCTTGCTCATGGTAATTTGAAGGGTGGTAAAAATGCATCTCTGATTTTTGTATTAGTTTTCCCTCAGACATAAGTGTAATTTTGGGGGTAAGCTCTTCAATTTACCTAACCCATAAACACCTCCAGTGCCCTACTCCCCAAGACATGTGTCTCAGATTTTAGAAAATTAAACTTGTAGAAATTTTTGCTATACAGCTCAGAGAATCAGGTAAGCTGACCACGCTGACCTAGAAAACCATTTTTTAACCCAATTGCTCCACCTTCTTCCAGAAAATAATCAAATGAATAAAAGGAACTTAAAGTTTGTTCTTTACAGTGCTGTTACATTTGATGTCTTAGTCCTTCAAACAGCATGCAGCAGTTTTTCCTGTCCCCTCATTTATAATGGGGAATAGCTGAAGGGAGCCCAAGTTAGATTCATTATTTTTTCCTGGGATAAGCATCAGGCTGAATACTAGGAGCTATACTATGGCCTTATGTATTAGGGATTGCTTCTGATAATGGCTGAATAATTCCAATTATTCCTTATCTCCTCAAACTTGAAGGAGGCAACAAAGCCTCAAGCAAAAACAACCACAGCCACATAGTTTGTGGAGCTGTTTTTGTAGAATCAAATACTGCCAGAGCCAGTTTGATACTTCTCAGACCTCTGAGTTTACATTTTCAGTTGGCAAAGTATATCCTTAAAGTTTAGTAGAGTTTTGTTCCATAGCCAGAAAAGTATTTTATTCTTCAGAACCAAATAGTGCAGTCCCTGGCTTGGTAAAATTCCCATTGACTTCAAATATAGTTTGTCTGAGCTGGCCTGTAGGATTTCACCATCTGCAAGCTAGTCTGGAAGATATCAGACATTTGATTTACTTGATATAAATGTCCGATCTGTTTTATGCACTTGTGAGCAATTTAATTTTTCTCACCAAGGCATTCAGTCACTATGGAGATAGGTGTGATTTTAGAAACTGTGGTGTCACATATGCTCTGGAGCTCTGCTCTCAGTCAGTACCTTTGCAACCAATTGCAAGTATTTCTGCATGAGCTGAAGATGCCCAAAGGGTGAAATTTAGCCAGCAAGTACAGAATTGTGATTCCACAAATCCCACCAACTTGCTGCATTACCCCAGAGTTTCCCAGAACTCTTTTTGGCTTAAGAATTTCTTCAGACTCTTAGCATTTCATTTATTGGTGTGTCCAAAGGTGCCTCAGTTGTGACAAAGCTGAACATCCTGTGACTGAAGCCTGATTAGGATTATCCAGAAAAAAAGATCCAGGTTTTCTGTCATTTAAGTCACTGAGAGACTCAAAATTTAGGAGGCCTTTTAAAGCATATTTGCAGAATTAGGTACCGTGTCATCACTGAAAATATTGATGAGACCAGTCATTAATGTGGGGAGAGAAGCCCTCAAACACTCAGTGCCACCTTCCTGCCCTTGTCTCTTCACACACATCCTTACAGGAACGCTCCCTTGAATGTGCTGGCATGGGTGACTTTCTCACCTGATCTCGATGATACTGATGCCCCTGTGTGAAAAGGAGTCAAGAATAAGGGTGCTAGAACCAAGGCATGCCGCATCAGTGCCTCTACAGAGGTACAGCCTGAGGAAGGCATTTTTATATCCCTTTGGTCTGAGGAGAGCATTAAAGTCTAGACTTCTGCATGTTCTGAAATTGCTGTAATATTAAGAAGCTCTAAAAGAGCATGATTTCTTCTGCTACTTGATATTTTTGAGTTTGCCACTCCATTTTGAAGTCCAAATTATTTCAGTTTCCTAGAAATTATTTAGTCTATTTTTTTGCATAAAGCTCTTAATCCTTAGCCAATCTGGAAACGCACAAAAGCTTCAAAACGCACTCCTTAATGATTTAGTCTTCTATGTCTTCATTCTGCATCAGCCTGTTAACAGTCCTCCTCTCATCTGCTGACTTCCATCTCTCTTTGCTGTAAGCTTTTTGCCACAGAAAGCCTCTCTCAGTAATCAATAAGTTTCATATACAGCAATTGTGCCAGATAATTAAATAACAACTCTATTTCAAATCAATTTAAATCCATCTGACTTTCAGAAATGACAGTTGCTACAGTGTAAAACCAGTGAATAAAATCCTTTTGAATACTTAAATCAATCCGAACTTTGTTTCATCTTAATCTTCAGAAAGCAATTCCTGCAAATGTCAATACTGCTCTAATAGATTAGGTAATGATATCTCTGTATATGTTAGCTTCAGAGATACACTTATATCAGATCAATTAAACGACTGTAATTGTTGCTTTTCTACACATCACAGAAGCAGTTTTCTGGCATGGTGCTTGAGATAAGGCATGTATTTACTGCAGTGGTTAAGTATTACTGTTGACATAACTGGATTTCTCCTATTTATTGTGTATTGCAGATATACAGCAGCTACTATAGGTTTATCAGCTAACAGCCAATAATGCTGTATGGCTTTAAAGAATGGATATTTTTGTATGATTGGGGAGATTATTTTTCTATTGTTTTGTTTTCTCTAGGATCAGGGCCAAATTTGGACCTGTGCTGTACAAATGCCCAGGCAGAGGTAATCCTTTTCCCTTAATCAAAGGCAGAGAGTGGAAAAAAATAACAGAAACCATCTCTACTGAGTCCCATCTGAGTAGCCCTATGCAATAGGGCATCTGCAATATACAAAATTGCTTTGTATCTTTTTTATGTCTGAGAGTCTGCTGTTATCAGTCTATGAACATCAAATATATGTTTCAGTTCACATATTCACAAAAAGGTTTGTGATAAAGTAATGGCTAACATATGTTCCTGAATAGTGTTTGTTTAGCTACCTCTAGTCATCTGCAATCCTGCATATAAAAGTAACTCTCACAAAATTATTAGTCTTTATATGTGTCTGGTGACAGCGGTCATCTTATCCATCCTGATAGGATCTGTATTAGTAATAAAGAAGAAAGAACAGGAATTAGCAGGTACCACTGCTGTAAGTAGCCAGCTACTTGTCTGGCTCTGAGGGCTCAGATGATTTGCAGTCATTGAACAATAATAATCCACATCACGAAAATTAGTAGAAAATACATAGTATTTGTACCTTGTTCAAAAACTGCAGCTGGCAGAGACAGTTAATTAGTCTGGGGTTTACCCACAAAGCACTAGTTATGCCCTCAACTGAAACAATTAACTTGGGTTGTAATATGCTTTTAATAAAACTCGAAGTTCTTAAATCTAAAATTTCATTTCCAGTTAGTATCGTAATATGCCTGTGCTTTTAGTGAGAATTGAAAACTGTCACAAATTACATTGCTTCCCAGGTAAAATTATAGTTATGGTAGGGATTTGAACAACAGCTATCTAAAGGCTTTTTCAGAACGTCTGGTGGGCTGAGCAGCTCTCAGCTCAAACTGCTGCCGCTGTTAGCAGACAATGTTGCAGGAGGACTGTTTTAGAAATAATTGACAAACCAAGATTCACTGATGATACAAAAGCATCCAGATAAATGAATCTGAGCATGACTAACCCAGGTTGTATTGGCACAAGAGCCGATTGTCTAAAAGCAGAGGAAAGTAAGAAGGTAATGAAAGGTAATTTGGCTATGTCATGGTATCTTTAATACAAAAGGAGACATACAAAAATGGGGAAAAAAGTGCAGTTGACTCTCACAGGCTATCAGAAATCTTTAGCATTAAAATCAGCCAGGCTAAAGTGCTGAGTGCATTGAGATTTACTAGGGATAAAGAAAGGAAGAGGTTCTATAAATGCATTAGATGAAAAAGAGAATGATGAAATGAGTCAGGCTATCAATTAATGGGAAAGAAAAACAGTAGATGCCAGGAAGGAAACATTCAAAGCCTGCCTCCTTCTGTCTTTGCAAAAAGGTTAACAGTGACCAGATACTTATGAGTCTAACAAGGCTTTAAGAAACAGCCAAAACAGATTTATCAAGAACTAATAGTATCAAACTGATTTGATTTTCTTCTTTGACAGAAGACTCTAAGGAGAAGCAGTCAATGTGCTGTACTGGAAATTTGGATGAAGCTTAGTATCTTGTTCACTGACATGTTCATAAGCAATTGATGGAAATACAGGCTGGAGGAAATGCTCCTAAGGTATAGTGGGGTAGTCAATTTGGGAAACTGTAATTGAACACCAATTGCCTATAGGTCTTTCAAGTATCTGGAAGGGTCTTTGCATTTTAACATATTTCCCCTTTTCATTTCTCCCCTTCTCTTTTTCTTTTCCTTTTTCTTTTGCCAGTGAATGAATTAAGATTAAATAATTGTGGTTTAGGAATTACTTTCTTTACATTTATTTTCTTTGCCAGTGAACAAAATTTTCCTAAGGTTGGAGATGCTCAGCACAGGGACTGAAAATGTACAGAAAGGTTATGTTCCCTTTGTTCAATATCAAGGGAGAGAAGAAGAAAACCAAGGTTTCCCTACATTAGTTTATGGCATCTTTGGGGTTTGGTTTGTTGTGGGTTTTTTAAAGTCTTTTAAATTTATTACTCTCCTACTTAAAAATATGATGTAAAAAAATTTCTTTGTTTTTTTTTGTGTACAGTTCTAACAAACAGATTAGAGGAGGCCATATCTGTGGGGAAAGGAAGTTGACATCGATTTGTTCTTTCAACAAAATGGGCTGAAGGGGAGCTAATGCACAGCTATGAGAGGCAGGAGGGCTCCTACTAATCTATGTGTCACTCAGAAAATAAGTTCTCATGCAGAAACTTTCCTGTTGCATGATTTGCGTTAGTATTCCTGTCAAAAAACATAACTGCTGAATAACAAAATTTAACATGTCTATGGCCACAAGTAAGCTTTTCATTTTGTTATTTTTGAGCTGCTCATCTCTGTGATTAATAATTTGTCAAAAGGTTTGAATTCTAGACTCAGAATGCTAAATACATTAGTAATTAGAGCTCTGCAAAATAACAATGTAAACAGAATACCCAATGAGCTTCCAGATATGCTCTAAAATGCAAAAACCTTTTGAAGGAAGGAGCAGCAAAGTGTTATAGGAGAGAGGGAAAAGGGAATGCCTGTGCCTGGAGTCTGAGCCCTGACAGAGGCATGGGGTCTGCTTCTGGCCTTTACCTCATCAGGCTCACAGCCTTTGCAAAAGCACGTGGGAAAGGCATGTTGTTTGGGGTATATAAACTGCATCTCCGGAGATGAGAAGCCCCTGGTCCAGGACAGAAAGAGAGGGAAGGGAGGCTGTGAGTTGGAAAACAAGTGGGAAAGACAAGGTCAGTTATACCAAAGTCTGTGGGCATGTACCAAAGCTGTTGTGTTTGCCACTTCCAGCTCCAACCTGGGCAATGAATTCCCCTGCTTGCTCACAGCAAAGGAATGGCTCATTACAGAAACACATTTTTAAAAAATATATAGCATAGCACTTCTTGGAGAACAAGTTTATAAAGTTTTTGTGGGACTGCAAGGAAGTTTTAACTCAATAGGAAGTTCAAAAAATTAAGTTGCCTATCACTCTAGGCCAAGGATAGGGTTAGACGTACAGAAAAAATGGTCTATCTTACTCTCAGTTAAAATTACAGGAGGTTCACTTGTGTACATGATGCACAACTGGGATGATCTGCTCTCCAGAGACAACAAGCCTTACAGTAGTGCCTTATGATTCAAATTTACATTCTCTCCTGAGATCAGTGAAGGAGCACTGCTGGGAGATCTAGAAAAGTCTAATTCAGATTTTTTGAATGTTCTGAAAATCATCCTAATAAATCATAATCATAATAATCCATTCACTTCAGTATAACATGGCTATTAGCAAGATCAAATTCTCTTTTCCTTTACTGGAGTGGAGTGATAATTCTTAGAACTTGACCTCTTGTGGTGTATAAAACAGTGATCATAAACAGTAATTGGAGACCATCACCATAAACCTCCTTGGTGATGCACTAAACTGCTGAGATGGAAACATAAGAGTAGATAATATTTTGAATGTGAACAGTTGATAGTCTCTAAATTGGCACTGTTGAGCTGTTACTTTTACATTTCAGGACTTACTTTTGTACACAAGAAAGTAGAAAAACTGTTGTTTTATTGTTACATTATGAATTTAGAAAAATCCGTGGGGATAAAATGGAAGTGCTTTTTCCTGAAGCCAGCCTGTGTCTTAGTCACTGAAAATTCTGTGGGAATACACTCATTATTATCACTCATGTTATTATTGTGAAAGCTGGTACAAATTCTCTCCCTAAAATGTGATTGATGGTCTTTCAGTTGTCCATTAGACTCATGACTTTTGAATGAAAATGATAAATTCTCTAAATAAGTTCTAGTTTCCTTTTAAAAGGCTAACTTAGGAATAATTACAATCTACCAAGAGCTGTAGAAACAGTATTACCATCCACTGATATTTAGGGGTTCTGTAAATTGGTATTTTTCAAACTTTTTATTTACCAAACAGTTGTGAATCTTTTCAGGAAAAAAAAATACCAAAACCCAAACAAAACAAAACAAAACAAACCCCAAAAGCATAAAACAGGGCCAGTATTACTGCAATGGTTTTCATTTATGACTGAAAATTAGGCTAAGCTTTTGATAATCACTCTTGCTTTTATTTTCCTTTATTTTGGTTGGTCATTTGTTTGTTTGCATAGGAACATATGCAGCTGTTTTATTCTCTCTCTCTGTTGGGTTTTTTTTTTGGTATGTGGTAATTGTTTCACAGTCATCTTCTGATCTCCTACAGTTCCCATGACCACAGGACATGACAAAGAGAAACACTGCTAACACGTTAGCTCCTACATCTGGTGCTTCTCTACTTTAGATGTGAACTCTTAGCCCAGCTGTACACCAGTTAAGCAAAAAACCAGTAGCTATTATATTAAGATGGAAGAGATAATCGATATGACTGAGCCTCTTTTGGAGGTAGCTAAGTGAACATTTCAGCTACTCATGCCTGTATAGCTTTTTTTCTCTATCCTGTTGGTGAGGTATTCAGTGGCTTTCTTTAACTTGTTTTATTTTTAAATTAAAGAAATCACAGCTGATGGTTTGTGTCTTGGTCAGTACTTTTCTTTTCTGAATAATTGCCAGATTCAGGTTAGTTTTGGACATTTTGCCAAACTCCCTTGGCTGCAGAAAAGATGGGTGCTGGTTCAGATCCATGCAGTGAATACCTTTTGCTTGGACTTCTCCACAAAGCTAAAACATGTCTTTCCCTGATTTTTGCAGAGATCCTGCAGTGCTGATTATTCTTCCAGTCTCTGGGAAAGCAGCTGCAATGTGCCAGCATACTGTGAATTTCAAAGATGGTGTGGAGTGCCCTCCCTCCTGCTGAGAGGCTCTCATAAAGATAACTTGACCTCAGTAAAATTACCCAGCAGGCCTTGGTGAAAATGAACAGGGTAGACCAATTGTTAACATGATGATGTCAAGTGTATCATTCTACATCAGTGTAGCTTCTATTGCTGCCATCAAGGGAAGACAGCAAGAAGGAAACTTGGGAGAAAAAACTGCTTTTCCATCTACTTCAGCCTTTCTGCCCACACTAGAAAAACAAAACCAACCAAACAAAAACCAGTTAATGATACCCTTGCAGTGTAACATAAAATGCTGATGTTTCTTTCAAAGGTTTGATCCTTGCTGTGGAGTGTAAGAAGCAAAAATTTTCCAGCTAAGGAATTCCACAGTTTGCTTATTGAACAAACCCTAATTAGTGAGTTACACTAATTTTCATTATTAGTATTCTAGGACCTGTAATACCTTAATTAACAGGCATTTCTAGTTGTTATTGGAGAATGAAATAGGAAAACTGGTAACTACCCTGTCTGCTCCTCTGTTTTTAGGATATGTGCAAGTGTCTTGCCAACTGTACTCTAGAAACTGTAATGCAGAAAAAGGTAAATTCTCACCCTTTAAATAAATATCTTAATTCTTGTAATATTCCATGCTGATAAATAGTGTCTTCTCTGTGCATTTTCATAGTCCTGATTAGGGTTTGCTACCCCAGATTTTTACTCAGAAACATTATGCAGTGCTATGGAGCCCATGCTAGGGTAGATTTATATTGCCAGGAACATCGCTGTGCTGCATTGCTCCTTTCATGCACAGGAAACAGGGTGGGTTTTAGCTAGCTGCATGTGTGCACCTCTGCATTTATCAGGCTGTCTCTGTATGTTGTATACCTCTGCTGTCATGCACAGTAGGATTTCTGGATATCCAGCAGTCTGGCTGGAGGTGTGGCCACTGCTGTGAAGAAGCTTTGGACATTCTGAAATCAAACACAAATGTGTGCACTTCAAATTCCAAGTGGTTCAGGTTTCATGGCAAAAAATGAAGAGATATTGTGGAAGGAAGTAAAATATATAGTAACCCTAGCGCACATATCTCTCCCTCCTTCCGTCCTACTTTGCTGTCTTAGCACTCCTCCCAGCACCAAAGAACTGGGTTCTGCTCCTGTTCCACCTGGAAATTGATGGTCTTTTACTGTTTCTACAGCTCAAATTGCCTCATTCTATTTTCCTTACACCTTTGTAAGAGCTAAAATTGATTTTATACGTATGGTGCATTATAAGATTGTTTAATATGCAGTACTACAAAAAGATATAAATTCTTTTCTGTGAACTTTAATAATATTCTTCACATTAATATTTTCATATGTATGCACTGGCAATACATCTATCTGAGGCACAGTGGCAGGACTCTTGCAATATCAGTGTGATTGAATGCTGCCTTTACCAGTAAATGGCAGAGATTAGGAAGTTACTGGAAAGAAATCATCGAAAGTTTAGAGACTGACTTCCAACAGGATTTGAAAATGAAAGTTCTTAATAGATCATTCTGTATTTAAATGCAAACACTTTTGCACACACATTTGTGTAGCCACACGTGTATATGCTGAAGCATATGCTCTAGGTTTTCTGAGACATGGAATTTTGTTTGCTCTGTGTGAGTTTGGATGGCCTGTTTAGGTAACAAAGAAAGGTATTTCAAAAGCGCTGTGCATTTTAATAGGCAAGCAATAGTTTTTGCAACCACTGATACAGCTTGCAGTATACCACTTAAGTAAAACAAGCAGCACTAGTTTAGAGTGCTCACTAGTGCTCAATTGTCATTCCTCTGGAGGCTTTTTCATGTACGTCTGTGTGTCCACAATTCTTGAACCTGTTCCTCAATTACAGACATATTTGACAGGGGGAAGATGCCTCAATAGCTTAAGTTAATTTCAGTGGCATTAAAATAGCTGGTCAGTTAAAGGAGAGAGGCCCTATCAGTCCCTTCTCTGGGGGTACAGTTGAATGGTGAGATCAATTCTTACCAGGTATCAGAAAGAGAGAGAAACATTTTTTAAATGACCCAGCCGTAGGAGAGGCCTCAGTCAGAGCTAGCACCAAAAGCAGTTAACCGTGGAACACGTGTCTGAAGGAAACCAGGCTGGGAAGGGACTTGGTTAGATTTATTTTGGGTGTTGCGTTCTGCAAATTCTGCTTGTGTCTTCACTGAAATCAGTTTAGTTTCCATGCTGTATATCACAGAAGGTCAGATTTGCACTTGTTTACTGTCTTTGCAAAACTGCATGTTTTGAATGGACAGAACATTGATTTTCATTTCTTTGTTTTTCCCCTGTGGCAAATTATTGTAAGGAAGTGCTCAAAAAGAACAAGAAAGGAGGTGAGGTACATATTTTGTTATAGTTTATAAGTAGAGAGGCATGTCCAGTCAATTATGGGTAGAGTTTACTACGAGGTCAGTAGCAGGGAAAAATATTCTTAATGCTCAATCATGTTTAAAGTTATATATAACTTTCTTGCAGCAGTTGTGGGAATAAGTATATATTCTCTTGGAAGAAAGAAGAGCAGTAGAACTGAGAATGGCAAAAACTGATATGTGGTCATGTTATTTGCAGGAGTTGCTTGTCATACATCCAGTTTTGGACATCTGATGTGGAAGTTGTAAATATTCATTTGAAGATCACCCCTTCAAAGTGATTTTAGTGGGCAAGAGGTGCTTAAATGCCTTTATGAATTCCAACCTAAGCAGGTACTTGGCAACTAGTGCAGAGCTGATTTGACCACTGTATGTATATATATGTCCACCAGCTAGTCACTGGTTTTAGTTGAAATTCTAAGTCCTGGTGATGATGCAGAAAAAGCATTTGCATCCAGCTCATTCTTGACTAGTTGGGTTGCTTATGGATTATCATTGAAGCTTTCTTCAAAGGGAAGTAGATGTGACTAAACACCAGGTAGAGCATATTTTGGGGGAAAGTCGGGGCTGCTTCCAAGTTTTTTTTTCATGGTAGACTTCCTGGCAAGAGAGGGACTATCATACATCTGGATGTAGTGCAAATAGAAGAGTAGCTACTGAACTGCTTAGTAAAGTGCTTGTTGAGTTGAGTTCCTCCACAAGTAACGTATGCTGAGACTTCCACACATAACCTGCTAAATCATTATAAATATATCTTAAATTTCATGAATTTCAATAAAGGGAAATGCAAAGTTTTGCATTCATATTCTCAGAGAATGAGCAGGGATTGTTTACTCTGGAAGATTAATATAAGGAAGGCTTGTAGTTATTTTTGTATCTTTAAAGCCTGATTTAGCTCTGATAATAATCTGTATTTGAAATACTGTGTTATACTACGTTACTGACTCTTCTGCTTTCCTTGAGTTATCTTTCAGCTTTTAAAGCTGCTATGCTATTCCTGTCTCATCTGACTGAAATGCCATCAGCTACATTTTGGTTCATCTCTACCTTCTAGCAAAGGATTTGATGTTCATGCTAAGTATATTTTATATTCATAACCTTACTCAGCTTTAGGGTGTTTCACCTATCATCGCTTAAAATACTCTTTTCATGCAGTGGGTCTGAATCGTTTTGTTCTCATTATTGAGAATTTTGAACTTCAGCCATGTCTGAGTTCTAGGAGACCATGTAGAGATGGATAGTCATTTGAGCTGTTGCTGTCCTGTCTTTGCCTCAGACTCTGAACAGGGCTAACTACGATCACAGGCATACTGAAAAAAAGGACTCAAGTGGTTTTCAGGCTGATACCTCCAAATCCTTAGGTGACTTTTAACAACCATGAAAGGTAACTTTAAAAACTACTCAAAAGAGTTAACTTTGCTTGTGGGATCTCACTTTTATGGGAAATTTTTTCATAATCAGTGAACTGAGAAAAAGGTTGAAGCTCTTACCAAATACACTGAATAAAAGACTTCAAATCAATCTAGGTATAACAAGCATAATTGTCATCAGCTTCTGCTTTGCATAAGCCATTTCACTGGTTTGTGATTGAATTACATATTGATGGATGAAGAAATTATTTTCTTAAGTGGTTAGGAATAACCAATGATTTTGTCAATAAATTCTCAGCAGTTGAATCTTATTCATCAAAAGCACCATCATTTTGAGAAAGCTGAACCAATAAACTCTCTAACTTTGAATAGTCCAGCATTTTTAGTCCTCTCATATATTCAAGCTTTACAAAAGACTGGATAGTTTTGCATATGATTAATAGTGTATTCATGGAAAAAATTCTTAGCTACCCCTTGAAAAGTAATTTCCTCTTTTTTCAAGTGTGTAAAAACTATATTAAGGCTCAGATTTACACAATTCAAACTTTTTTTGCTGCATTTTAGTTCCTTTTAATCTCCAAAATAAAACACATGGAGACAGTTGCCTAACTGAATTCTGTCTGAAGTGTCACTAAGCTAATTATAGTTCCCTACAAAGTGAGATTCTCTCTAGCATTTAAGACTAAAATGTTCTGACCTCAAAATACAGGACATTGCAAAGATTTGACTGTAAAGACAATCTTTGTGAAATCAAGTCACCTTAATGATAGATTTTAAAATTAATTTTATTTTTGTATATGTAATGTAACCTTATAAGAAGTTGCTATCTGAAGCACAGTTTCATATGGATAAGGTTGACTTAGCACCTGTAGTAAACTCCGTAGGTGAGTGACAAAGCTCAGACATTTTCTTTTCAAAAGGCCTGAAGCCTAGTCTACAATTTTCCATTCTCCAGGGTCTTTTCATACTGCTTAGCCTTTAGTTTTGACTGGTTTTACACCTCCTTGAGATTTTTCAGTGCTAAAAGGAAATAATTTTTTATTTTGATCACAGGAAGTATAAATATTAGAATTAATGGTATGAAGAAGAGCTAAGCACTACTCTTTCAAAAGTTGAAAGAGAAAAAGGATCTGTATTTAAAAATATTCCACATCATGCTGACATTTTTTAAAAAATTAGGAAATTAAATAGAAAAAAAGTTTTAACAATATGTTTTCATGAAGTTAACCTTTCATTTAAAAACTGATGAAATTCATGAAGTAGGTATTTTCAGAATTATATTTTAATTCCTAAAGAGTATTAGAAATACTTGTATATGCAGTCACACAGTCACACATCATGTGTGTTATACTGGCAAGATATCGTTGGGGTTTTTTTAAATCAAGTGTGTCAAATGAATATCCAGTAACATTTCCGCTGCAGGATACATTTACAGCACTGAAACTGGGCATTGTTTTAAAGCACTAGGAAATATTTTGCATTGACCAAAATTTTTTGACCCAATAATAAAATACAGATCCAGCTATTCCAGAACACTTAGTGAATTCAGATTGCCTTTTGCTGAATTATGTATTATGAAGAAAATAGTAATACGGTATCATCCTGAAATCATCCCAGAGCCATTTTCAACACATTTTAAGCAACATGTTTGTGATGGACTCTTCCAAAAGGACTCTTTAGGTTAATTGCATTTAATTTCTTTTTTTTTTTTTTTATTTAAAAATCTTCAAAATTGCTTAAAATCTATAATTTTGTTTTCTATAAAATCAACCTGTTGCTAGCTCAATAGTGTTTCCATAGCTAAAGATAATATATTGATTCATGTTAAGTCTCCTATCTCCTCTGTTAAATACAGATGCATGTCTAAGAGACGATAGTCCCATTGCTAATTCTAGATTCTGATTTATATACTGGGAAAAAAAGTAAGTATTTCCGTATTTCTACATATTCATCAGTGATCTTGTAAATTGAATGAGCAGTGACGTGATAACATTTACTGTTGTTAGTTATTTAATGTAGAAAGGACAAGAATTACAGAAGGATTTTGTAAGACTGAGTGACTGTGCAGTAAAATGGTAGGTGAAACTCAGTATAGATAAATGTAAAGTGACGCAGAAGAAGAAAATGGTTTGAGCTCCACATATAAAATTATGATTTCTGGGCTTATTAATTGTCAAGAGCAAGACCTTGAGATAGTTATAGATAGTGCTAGTGAAAAGTACCAGCTTGGTGTTTGGTGACTGTTCAGAACAAATCACCTTTTAGGAATTACTAGGGAAAGAATAGAAAATAAATAAATAAACCAATTGTTACATCTCTCTATAAATACATTGCTCATCCACACTATGAATGCCTTGTGCTTTTCTGGTGGCTCTCCCATTTCAGAAGGGTTGTATTGGAATTTAAAAGATTTAAAGAAAGGAAATAAAGATGATGAAATGGCTTACATATATGAAACGGCTAAGTGGGTTGGGACTTTTTATTGGAAAGGAGACAGTTTAGAGTGAGATCTTAGGTACATTTGTACTTAGCATATAAATTTTTAGTTAGTCTGTAAATACAAATATATTTAATATGACATTTGAAACTCCTTCATTTTCTTGTCCTTTATTGTGACTGTTTGTTTTCTTTATGGAAGCATACAATTAAGGGAAAGATAGTTAACTGTGATCTAACTTGAGGGCTTCATGTGGTGTAGATTCTTCTTTAGCAGAAGTCAATAGTAAAATTCCCAGTAGGGTTAGAGAATGGGATATATAAATACACTTCTGTGTGATATGGAAGTTCATTTAAAATATAGGATTAAATCCTGTTCATCACAGTCAGGCAACATAGTATTTGCTTCAGAGGGACTGCTCATTTGAATAAGAACATTATCCATAATCAGCAAGCCCTTTCAAAGCTTGGATCAATGCCAGGCTAAAAGTACTCCATTCTTATCTCTTGGAGCCAAAGGAAGAGAGAAAAAAATTACAATAGACATCCTTATCAGCTGGTTTAATCAAGCACTTATCACTCCACTTCATTGGAAAAGAGGAGAAAAACCTTACTTTTTTGAATTTTCTGACCTTGTAAGTTAGACAGGCTGGCCTGTTGTATGACAGGCTCAAAAGATAACCTTCTCTTTTCCTTTTCTGAGTGAAAGGACACATGTTTCTGCAAAGGGAAAAGAAGAGAGACAGTCAAGGCTTTAAGAAAGAGAGGGCAAACTGGTGGGAAGTGCACTGACTGATCTGAGATAGAAGGAGCTTTTCTGTTACTCCATTTTAATGGTTCTCTAGTTCATTACATAATATGGAAGAGCATTGGTAGTACCCATGAGAGAACATTGTGATCATTCAAGTGTCACAGTAGGGAGACCAGAATAGGCCTCCTTTTACCCCCAGAGTATATACAAAAGGGAGTGGAAGCAGAATATTTTCCAATGTTTTCCGACCCTTTTCCAATCTTCCTTGACTCCCTAAGAGTTTTTACCTTTTGCTTAGGGGAAAAAATGCATGTAAAATGCATTCAAAATAAGCTTTCTAAATTTAATACGCAGGTTTTATATATATATATATATATATATATATGCCAGTAGGAATGTTTTAGGTTTTAAAGAGATAATTAATGTGGATGTTACAAACAGTGACAAAAATTTTCCCTGGAGGCTGTGTAGGGGCACTGCTGGTGGGAGGGAAGGTATAGCACCCTGAAGTGCACACATCTATGTCCCCACACTTCCAGTACCTAAACGTATATTGTCTGGTTATTCGCGAGAGAGTAGTTTATAGAGAATTGTAAGGAGAAATTTTCAAATAAATCCTTTTTCTTTGTCCTTTAAGCTACTCAGAAATATCAAACTACATTTTGACCTTATCTACCTGCGTTCGTTTTGTTTTACTCTTCTGTGTAATTGAGGTGATAACCTCAGCCCTAAATACCCCATGCATTTCCATCTTTTCAATTTCCTCTCCCTTTTTCCATGCCTTGGTTACAGAAGGGTTGTGTGGCAGAGTGTAATTTTAATTCCACTGTGCTCTGAATGACCTCAGAGCTAGGATAGCTGTGCAACTTTACAGCATTTTCCTTGCTGCAAATAAATGCTGCATGGAAGGCTCCCTCCATGATTCAACATTATAGAAATAAAAACGTTTAGATCACAGACTATTTTGCAAGGATTTAGTGAACTACTTGGCAGTTTTGCTCCTGGGAAGCATGAGTGAAGGGGGCAAGAAAGGAGATCTGTACCAAATGAGAGGATGGAAGAAATATTGGAAAGAAAAAGAGACTAGGAACCTTGCCACTGTTGATAAAACAGAGACAAAAATAATGGTCTCAAACACTGCTTTAGCTACCAAAATATTTGCTTAAAATATTGCCTAGAGAAACAAGTCATTTTTAACACCTACAGCTGATCCAAAATGAAGTAGCTATATTTTCTACTCCTTTGCACTAAAAATTTCCTCCCTGAACTAATCCCAAAGTAATTTCTTCTAACAGATTAATCTCTTTTAAGTCCTTAGAGTCTACTGTAATCATTGAGTCTGTCTTTCTGTATATTACAGGCTAAGTACTTTTGGTATCAATGTTACAGCACCTACCTAGAAATTAAGAATTAAAAATTACAAGTTGTGAAAGATCTATTCCTTTTGAAAAAATATTCTAAAAATTAGTAACCCTTCCAGTTAAAAACATGTACCTTTTTCTAGATGGAACTTCAGCTTCCAGACTTTCTCTCTCCATTTTTAGATACCTTTTCAGATATCTCTCTCTCTAAGAAAGCAATCAAATTACCAAGAAAATAGATTATGATATTTGGATTTCTTTTAATTTTCCTATGCTGTGTCACCCCCCTTGTCCTCCCCGCACCCCCTTCCCCCCCGATAATCAAGTATTTGGGGAAATGGGTATTTAGACTTAAGTTAGATGAACTTCATTGGTCCACTGTGGACACATATTTAGTTAACGGTCACAAGAGCATTCCAGACGCCTTTAGAAGACCTTGAACAGAATAAACAAGAAGACAAAAAAAGAAAGATGCCAATTAGAAGAACACAGGTGCGCATTCCACGATAAAGGGAACTTGGCACAAAGAACCTCAATTCGGCAGTTTATCTTGACCAATTAGACTGAGACAAGTTTCGCATGTTTTAGTTGGTATAACCAATTATGTCCTACGCTTATGCGCATGTACAGAGTTGGTATAACCAATCATATTTTATGCTTGTGTGCGTGTACAGTGACTCTGCAGAATATGTGATTATAAATATGTGTGTGTGTTAGCAATAAACATTGTCTGCTTTCAACTTTACAGGTGTCCGTTTATTTCTACCTCCTGCAGTCCACCTTCGAAAATACCTTGACAGAAAAAAAGGCCAAAATAGACATACAATTGCAGAGGAAATTTGAAAACTATCACCACATATCAATTTGCTGGAAAAAGACTTTCCTGTTTTCACTTATATCCATTTTTAAAATGGCAGCCAAAATAAAGAAATGAGTTGATTTTATTGGCTTCACACAAAAATGGAGGGGTTTATTTTCATCATGTCATAATGGATACATGCTGTTCCAGTTTGTATTTAGGAAAAGATGACTGTATGGCATTTGACATCACGCTTGTTTACTTGAATGGAAGTATTACTGATCATCTGAGAACAGCTTGAAATGGAACCCAGCTTGCAGATAGAATGCTAAGCTTGAAGCAATTAAGCTAGAATTATATTTACAGAATTAAAACATTTGAGGGGAAACAAATAATGATTATTTTATGGTGTTTTCTTCACTCCCAGTTCTACTTCTCACATTGTTTTATAAATTTCTGTGAAATTCTTATCCCAGAAGCCTTTTGAATGCAGATTTTCAAAAGCACTGCGTACTACTAATCTTTGAGTTTCTTTTAAGTTTTTAAAAGATCCAGTCCTGTCTACCCATAACTTAATGGGAAAGAAAAATGCAAAAATAATGCACATGTGTTAATTCTGTCTCTCAGAACAAGTTTTAGAAACTGACTTGTGAAAATATGTAATCTTTTCTCTATTTTAAATGCTATTTTTTCCAGACTAAGTCAATTTGTATTTTTTAGCCTGAAAAGTTCCTTCCATGGCTGAATGAAAAACCAGTTTCAGAGAAATTAGATATAAGTCATTGTTTCACACCAGAGTAGTTCTCTCTCTCTCTTTGCCCTTGCTGGTGCTGAGGTTTGGGTTTTGTTTTTTCTTTTTCTTTTCCTTCCAAAGTGTCTCAAGGTTTTTCAATTACTTTGAGGTCAAAACTTTGGTTAATGCTGGGAGAAGCATGGAAATGTGTCACTACAAATGTTATCACTGGGTAAACAACTGGTCTTTCTGTTAACACTTACTGACAGCTTGTGTAACAATATTTTCTATTCATATTTCCTAGAAGATTTGCTTCTCAAAATATTTTTTCTTTTGCTTGAAAAATGTTGAAGCTTAATGCATCCACTTGGATGTTTTCTGGCCTCCTTGGAGCAATTCCATTTTAAGCATCTCCTACATCCTGCTCAGTTTAGAAGCCAGAAGTTGATGAAATTTCCTGGAATTTTGTCAGTTCAATTGCTTCAGCTGGTAGTTTTCAAAGACATGGCCTTTAATTTTCTTTTTCGGTTCTTAGCAAATTGACTCAGACTTTTGTGAATCAGTCTGTTAGCCACAACTGACTTGTGGATATCAGCCCTTGCTATATGAAATTTTATATAGCAAGAGCTTGCTATTCCAAATTCATTTTATACAAATTACATGACTTAATTTTTTTCTGTCTTATTGCATGGCCAACACTTTCCAAGCTGAAGTCATCCCTTTGTAGGCTGCTTGAAGTCCTAATGAGAAAAAGGGACATTTTAGAAAGAAAGCCATCACAGCTGAGCAGGTGGTAGCAGATCAGTGCCTTAAACTTTGCTGAAAATGGGGAGATAAGCTGGAGATATTCCCTGAATTTTTAATTCCATTAACTCTAGTTTCATTTTCACCAAGTAGTTAAGCATATAATAGACAAGCATTTATATCTTTGTAGAGACGCACTCATTACCTCTGTCTCTTTAATACACATACACACACACTCACGCATAAATGTTCCTTTAACACATACAGGAACAAAAACAAGATCCCCAAAAGACTATAAATGGGGGAAGCAGAGGAGGAGGGTAGCAGAATACTTGCTCAGTTTTATTCAATCCAAAAAGGGAAAAGCCTCACAGATTTGATGGAGTAACTATTACCAGACCAAGAAAAGTTATCTCACTTCTTACGGGGGAAAACTGAGATAACTGACACATCCTAATGATAGACCAGGTCAGCTACCCTTGGCTCATTCTTGTTAGTGAAGTCATCCCATAGCATTTGTTTAAAAATTGCTTTTTTGCTTGGCTGAAATCTTGGGGGTGGGAGCGGGGGGAAATGCCTTTTCTGGAATCATACGTTTGCTTACTTACGTTAGGTACACTTGCAAAAACCTTTGAGGACCTAATTGTTTTCTCTTTGTTTGATCAATGTTGATTTGAAAAGTTTCCTATATTCCACATAAAATTATTATTTTCAGTTACTCATTTAAAATATTTTCAGGGATCATTATTTGTGATCACTAAATGTCTGGTCTCCAGAAGGTTTATAAATTTCTGTGAGGCTCTCAGTCTTTTCAGAGGTATAATTGCAGATGAGCCCATCTGTTCCCTTTTCATTTCCATCTTCCATGTTTATCTACCTTTCTTACTTTTGGCAGTATATGGATGGCAGAGGGGCTCAGCAATTGGTGAAAAGATGCTAGTGCTTGATATTGTCAAGTCTGAACAAAATAGAGCAAATTTTGAAACTTGAAAAATATGTTGTAATAAATATGTGAATGACTTCAAATTCAGAGTTTGTGAACAAAAATGGTGAAAAACTACTATGGTGGGTTGACCCCGGCTGGATGCCAGCTGCCCACCAAAGCCACTCTATCACTCCCCTTCCTCACCTGGACAGGGGAAAGAAAATATGATGAAAAGCTTGTGGGTCAAGATAAGGACAGGGAGAAATCATTCACTAATTACCGTCATGGGCAAAACAGACTCGACTTGGGGAAATTTGTTTCATTTATTACCAATCAAATCAGAGTAGGATAATGAGAAATAAAACTAAATCTTAAAACACCTTCCCCCCACCCCTCCCTTCTTCCCGGGCTTAACTTTACTCCCAATTTCTCTACCTCCTCCCCACCAGTGCCACAGGGGGATGGGGAATGGGGGTTGGGGTCAGTTCATCACACGTTGTCTCTGCCGCTCCTTCCTCCTCAGGGGCAGGACTCCTCACACTCTTGCCCTGCTCCCACAGGAGACAGTCCTCCACAAACTTCTCCACTGTGGGTCCTTCCCACAGGCTGCAGTTATTCACGAACTGCTCCAGCATGGGTCCCTTCCACGGGCTGCAGTCCTTCAGGCACAGACTGCTCTGGCATGGGTCCCCCGCCGGGTCACAAGTCCTGCCAACAAACCTGCTCCAGCGTGGGCTCCTCTCTCCACGGGGCCGCAGGTCCTGCCAGGAGCCTGCTCCAGCGCGGGCTTCCCACGGGGTCACAGCCTCCTTCGGGCATCCCCCTGCTCCGGCGTGGGGTCCTCCATGGGTTGCAGGTGGATATCTGCTCCACCATGGACCTCCCTGGGCTGCAGGGGGACAGCCTGCTTCACCATGGTCTTCCCCACGGGCTGCAGGGGAATCTCTGCTCCGGCACCTGGAGCACCTCCTCCCCCTCCTTTTTCACTGACCTGGGGATCTGCAGGGTTGTTTCTCTCACATGTTTTCACTCCTCTTTCTGGCTGCAGTTTCTGTGCCACAGCAACTTTTTTATCCCTTCTTAAATGTTATCCCAGAGTCGCTTCCACCATCGTTGATGGACTCGGTCTTGGCCAGCGGCAGGTCCGCCTTGGAGCCGGCTGGCATTGGCTCTATTGGACATAGGGGAAGCTTCCAGCAGCTCCTCACAGAAGCCACCCCTGTAGTTCCCCACTACCAAAACCTTGCCACGCAGACCCGATACAACTACAAACCCAATTTAAGTCACAGATCTAAATTCCTACATAATTTGGGGTTTTTTTCAAAAAAACTAAATATTATGGATCACTGCTGGACATCAATAGTAGCATGATTACTGCATTTGTAAATAAATAGGGAACAAGAGGAACTCTCAACAGAACTGTTGGAAAATTTCAAAAGCCTGGCAAATGTCTTCCTAATGTTTTGAAGCAGGCATGCCACAATGTTTGTGCAAGTGACAAACAAGGTAGGTCTCCTACCTGACTGTCGTGGTTTAACCCCAGCCAGCAACTAAACACCACGCAGCCACTCACTCACTCAGTACATAAAGTTGTTAAATTGGTTCATACATTTTAAGCTCAGAATAAGGGGGTGGGGGTGCTTAAAAGATCTTCAACTAAATTCCTAGCTCTGATGAAAAAAACAACTAAGAGAAAAGGCAAAGTAGTTGTTGTGAAGCCTCTCAACCTCACCTTCCTTTGAGGACTGATCTGCCATGGGTTGAATGTTCTTTGGTGCATTTTTGTTCAGTTATCAGCAATGAGAGGGCCTCACTGCACATACAGTGGATTTAACTGCCGCTGTACACTCTGGCTGGGCTGCCTTCGGGGTGATGATGCTTTTCTCTTGAAGCCATTGCAATAGCTGCTGCTGCAGCATAAGTAGGGGACAGGAAGGCAATAGCAACCTTGCTTGCCCAGAAGAGAGGGGTAGAAGTTAACAAGTGTGGAATGGGAAAGAGCCTCTTTTTCTCAGGTGACAGAACAGTTGGGAAACACTTCTCCAGATGTTGCTGACTGGTTTAGCAACCCAGAAAAGCTCCAGAATTCTGCCTTAAATTTCTAGCACACAAACAGCAGGGCCAAGGAATTTGTAGAAATCTAGTTTTCTTTATATCAGCTCAGGATCCCCTCACATCACTCAAATAAGCTATATCAGAAAGTTTTATTCAGACTTGTCATAGAGGATGTTGTCCATAAATTTAGTCACTTTGTATATACATATAAAAATCGTATACATTTATGTACAGTTGCTGCATATTATGTGTGAAACCAGCAAATATCTAGTGACCCTTCAGTTTTGATGACCAGATTACTCATGTATGACAGAACCTTTAGTGTCTTATTAGGCATCCAGTAAAATGTTTGTATCTCAATATCATGTGCTCTTTCTATGCCACATATTTGGGGGGGGGGGGGGGTGGAACCTTTCTAACTTTGCAGTCTTTAAGATTGTATAAAATGTAATATAACTGTTCTTGGAACACAGACATACTGGTGGAGAAATTCTGTACAAGGAGTCTAAAGTAGAAAATCCTTCTCTCTTGGCTAATAACAGTTGGGGTTTTTTCATTTGTTGTTTCTCTTTTTGATGTCTTCTGGCACGAGCTGTTCCAAGCTGTGAGGGGAGGCAGAGCAGCAGATGGAATGTAGGTGAAGCAGACAGGTTCATGATGCAATTCATCACTTAAATGTTGTAAACTTCTTAAAGAATTTTTTACCTATATTTTTATACTGCCAAAAATAAAAAGGCAATTTCCTTCATTATTCTGTAATTTCTGACATTGGGGCACTTCATATCAGTTGGGTACGGTATTAGTATTATCCCTATTTTACAAGCTAGGACATGATGTATACAGATCAATGCCCATGTCCAGTTATATTAGAGCTGAGTTACTTCTGTGAGACCACAGCAAAAGTTAGTTTTATGGTAAGCTTCCCAGGTGTTAGGGTAACATCCTAGGCTAATGTTAGGCCCATCTTAGGCTCATCTTGGGCTAACAGGCCTGCACTCCTTTTTTAGTGAGGAACAGTGACAACTGCCTGCCTCAAGCAATGTTTTGTTAGGTATGAAACATATGCAATTTGTTCAGATTTGTTATACAGATTCATCATTCAGTTTGGGAAACTTCAATCCATATTGCTGGAAGGGCATTCTGCGAAAAATATTGCTCTCTATTTGCTTTCCAAATATCCATTCCTTGGCCAACATTGAGACCAAAGTACTAGACTAGAGGTATCTTTTATGCGATCCAGAAGAACTGTTCTTGTGTCCTTATGCAATGATTGACTAAATCTTGCCAGTCAGTCTTCTCTGCATTGCAATGCCCTGGCAGACAGGCTGCTGCAGGGCATTACTGCATTAGTAAGCTAAGCTGTGTAGCTCTCTCCTTTCTCAAGGGCTACAGCTTTCATAGCAGAGTTGATTGGAATGAACGGTCTGAAATACATTTATAGGCATTTTCTGCTTGCAGTATCTATCTAGGTATGTACATGGTCCTCAGCATCTTACAGTAACTACTTTTTTTTTTTTCTATTGCTTTTACTACCTATCCTCCTTTATAGGTACAGAATTGAGACAAAAGACACCTGCTTGAGAGTAAGTAAGTGAAGACTGTCACAAGTCAGAACCAAATCCAGAATTTCAGAGCCTTATTCTGGTTATCCATCCACTTCTCTCTGAATGAATTGCTCTTCTGTCTCCCAGATCACTGCTTTCCTGATAGCTGGAGATACTTGTTCTTGCAATTCTGCTTCTATTCAATGTGCAGTTCTTAAAGTTTGTACATAAATATAAAATCAAATTAATTAAAAAAAAAAAATCACCAAAAATAAACCTCCGTTTTTCAAGATGTCAAGCTACTCAAGGAGTGACTTGTTATTCTGAAATACTAGTATTACAAACCTAATTTCAAAAGGGTTTTCTTTTCTCATGAGCAGTTTCCAATTAATGCATAACATCACTGTACCATGAAGCATTTAACCTCTTACTAATTGCCACTAATGACATGTAACTGCATCAATAGTTTTTTATAATAGATTGAGTGATGGTTTTAACACAATTCCTGAAGAAGTTCTCTCCCACTTCTTTATCAAGGAAAGATGGTAAAATACATGCAATATTTTTAATTGATGACCTTTTCATTTTTGGAGTTGGCTGATTAGTTGAAGGCAGTGTTCTTGAGCATAGCATATTAGAGTGATTTCTGCTTTATACTGACATTTGACATACTTTATAGAGCACCCGTCTCAGTTTCCTTTTCTTCTCTGTAACAATGTCTTTGTGAATTTTGTGTTTGTTAGAAGCTGGATCGGGGCTCTTACATGCATTGTTAATTTGGGATTGTTAATCTTGGGACTCAAGATAAGAAACATTAATTAGTTTGGCAAGGCCCCCTGTTTTTCTGTCATGTGGTAGAGTGAAAATTAAATAATAGACAGCCTCTTTCTAATGGAATGAGAGAATATTGGAAATTATTATCAACATGCAAAGAGGATGTCTAAAATGAAAGGGTGGTTCTCAATTGCTTCTATAAGGCAACACCAAATACAGAAATAAAATCTAGATTATTACATCTGTTTCTGAGAAAATCAGATGGACTGAGAAGGTACTTAGAATTAGACTGAAAGGTAGTATAGTTGGGTTTTGGGGGTTTTTTTTATGGTTAAGAAGAGAAGACTTAAAGGTATACTTTTTAAAAAATGTAGCTATTTTTTCCATTAAAATTATTCATTCTACATTAACAGATAATAGCGATGTCACTTCATTGACATCTTCCACGTTTCTGTATAATAAAAATCCAACCGTGAAGTGTCAGACTCCTGAAAGCTGACCTAATGGACACCATTTAATTAAATGGGCCCTGCAACTCTGTCATTGATCAGTATGCTGCAGGCCCTTGCAGTTTGGCAGTCTGTAGAGGAATAGAATGAGATATGGAATAAAATGCACAACTTTTCTGCTGCGAAAGCTTGGGCTTTGTAAATTTGTCAGAAGGGAAGCTACCATACAGAATACAGGGCTGTCAGTTCTAGTCCTCTCCACTGGAGGACAGTCTGCCATAACGTCTTGCTCCCCGAACTGGCAGCGGTACTGGGCTGGAAGGAATCTGCCTAATGTTCCCTCAAGGGAGGGAAAGACAAGATTACTATTCCTACAACAAAGCTCTGAAGTTTAGGCCAGAGGCATTATAGGCACATCTAGGGTTTTCCACAAAGGCAAAGCGAGTGCCTTCTCCAGCCTTACTTCTTTTCCATGATACCTGGAGATGGAAAATATCAGTAAAAATAAGAATCTGGCCACAAAGTCCAGGAAAGCAAAACATCTCTGTAGGATTTGGGCAGATTTATACACAGACTGTCCAGGGGTTGGCTGGCCAATAAAGTACTGAGAAGATTCTCCTTTTTGCTAGGACTGCAAGGAAGCCTGAGGGAACAGAGAAGGAATTGAAGGCAGAGGTATGGCCTAAATAGACTGTAAAAACCCTGCTATGTCTTCCTCAAGGTCCTGATGCAGCTCCAACCCATAGGAAAGAAACTCACAGGCTTTATAAATTTGGATAGATCACAAGGATATCACAACTTATTGCCTAGTGCTGTTTGCTTCAGCCATCAGCTGAGCTGTAATTCCCTTACAGAATCCAGCCAGTCACTGTCTCAGTCCTGCAGTATTGGGCAGAGTCTTGTACCCAAGAGTCTGCTGAGTATGGAGAGTCTGTTTCTTTTGTTTGGTTAGTTTTGCCTTTTTTTTTGGCTTGTATGTAAAGAATAACATTTACTGTGCCTGGCTGTAACTTTGAACATTTCATCCTCATCGAACAACTTGCCTTAAAGCCGTTTATTTTCCTGCAGGGTATGGGCACGCAAGAGATTGAGGACTCTCACTCTAATTCAGAAAGCACCATAGGGATGTGCTCAACATTCCATCCTGAATAGATAAAGGATAGTATAATGGTTGAATTGGTTGGATTTTAGAGATCAAAACACTTGAGTTCAAATCTTAATGCTGATTTCCTCTCTGACCTTGAGTAAATCACATGTAATCTCAGGCCCCATTTCCTTGCCTGCAAGTTGAGGGTAACTCTGCTGTTCTGCTTGATAGTTGAGAACTGTAAAGACTGTGAGGTATTTTGGTAATGAAAACCACGAGTATACATATACTCACAACTATTCGCAGCCTCATGAATGTGGAGATGCATATAGACTCTCTCTGTCTGCCCTCTACACTAGGCAAACATGGATTTAGAAGCTACAGAGCAGATTTGTCTTTGTAAATACCCATCCAAGTATCTCTGAAACGTATTCACTCTTTTTAACACTATAACAGATAAAGAAAAAAAATCTGTTAGTGCTCATTGTAGATTCTAGACAAGTTTTTTTTAACATCTTTCATGTAAGAAGCATTTGTCAAAGCTGGCATAAAAATGAATTATTAGACAAATGCATGATAAGTAAGGGGGAGAGACCCAGCAAATGAGTCCCAAGGAACTAAAGTTCACGTTTGGTAACGTAAGGTAAATGCTTGAGTGGTTTCATTTTATCCTACTTCCACAAACAGGGATTTATTGTTCTTTCCTTACTTCTCCTTGTCAAGGACAAGTAAAGAGTTGAGAGATTAAAATTTATCTGAAGAACCTCAATTCAGTGGAAACCTGCACTTCAAGGTAAAGTGAGACCACTAAATTCTTTCCAATCAGACACATTTTTTATTCTAGCATTATTCAATATTGCATGCTCAGAAACTGTGTGTAAAAACAAAAACCACACACACAAAAAAAGGCAAACCTAAATAGAAAATTGATTAATCTTTTAAAGGAGAAAAGGTTTTCCAGTAGTTGAAAGGATGACATTTTCTGCTTTGGATCTTTCATTAATATGGTCAGATTTCATAATACATACTGTCTTGACAGCATGTTCTTGAGGTTCTCAGAAATTACTGTAGTTTACAAACACTATTTCTTATCAGTACATTCCAGTTTCACAAAATGCACTTGGTTGAGTATGGGATAGCATGGGCACTAGCTGTAAAATACTGATTTCCTCTGTCATCTCGGAGCAGCTTGACTCTATCAGCTGACATGTCAACTGTTCCCTAGCCATGTATTTGACTGAGGGAAGAATTTTGGGGGTGCCACAAAGCTTCTGTTTACTGGACTTAGAGATTCATGAGACTCCAGTTTCTTCCTTTATCATTATTCTGTAAGTTTATGCTGTTTGATAGACATGAAAGGCATCTATGGCCCCTGTTGTCCTACAGATGCATCAGCACTAGTCCATCCCAAAACACACTCAGGTAACATGTCAGCTATTTCTCTAAAGGGAGAAACCAGCTTTTATTCCAGCATTTTCATGTGTTCCTAGGTATTTGGAAGGAGGAGTTCTTTTTGAAGTACTACTGAATTACAAAAATTTTCACAGCTTCTCTCAAAAAATGGTTGAAATGTCAATGTGGAATTTCTTTTCCAGATCACATCAATTTTTCCACTCAACTATGATCAGTTTTCTTTGGCTTGGTTTTGGGCTGCATTGTAATATAAAGAGGAGATTGTTATGTGGCAGTATAAGGGGAAGTATTTGCATTTTTGACAGTCAACAGGGCTAAAAGTCTGTTGACTTTTGACATCAAAGGCCAAAACTTCTTAGCTTTATTTGCATGAGCAGTCAGTTTTTGAAGTTAGCATGAACATTGCTGTGAAAAGGCAAGTATTGCGTAGCCTGAAGCTAGCAAGCAAAGAAACAATACCCAAAAATATGTAACATCAACATAAAAATTGTACTACTTTAGAAAACTTTGTTATATATAAATGATAAGCTTCCATGCCACTATGGTAGCAATTATACTGCAGTATGACCAGCAGAAAAAGGACACAGTGGAGGTCACAACTTTTGAGTCAGAAATAATCAGTGTCAGTAGTTCTGACAAGAACCAATCCAGGATAGAATCAGTCTCAAGAGACAAGATACCCTAAATGGTTTCTTTCTGTCTCTGTTCAAAAATTTGTGTTTATGTCTTGATATTGTCATGTGAATCAATTTTATCTATATATTTATATATATATCATATATATACACACATACGTGTTTTATAATGAAGCATCTGGAGTTCATGGAGAAAAGTTAATGGTGTCTTCCAAATAGTTTTTCCTTCTCTGTAATTCACAGGAATCTCACAATCTTACCCACAAATATGCAGTAGAAGACAATGACAAAACCCTGTTTATTTCAGCAGGAGCAGACCTGGTTTGCAAACCAAACAGTTTACTAGTTTTCAAAATTGCTGGCTATCTTTCTTCTTCCAGGTTTTTTTTTCTTCTCAGTTCCACTAAGCCTCATTTATTATAGTCTTACCATTTTAAGAAAATCCATTGTATCAACATGGACAAGATTATAGATCAATGTGATATCTTTAAAAATACTTTTCACAAGTATTATGTTAATCTTTGGAAAACATGAGTTCATCTAATGCTTCCTAGAATCTGAGTTAGTTTTAACCAAAGACAGGCAGGTTTTATATATTAGTCTGAAGCCTGGAAAGAAAACTCTGTGTCCTTTAGAGCTGTCTGTCAAGAATGTAAATATCAATGGATAGTGGCCTACAGGGCAAAACATAAACCAATCAGATGAGTAACTACCTTATTTATTTTGCCTATATTCAAAATACATATTTTTCCTTTTTGGTACCAAAATGAAAATGTTGATAAATTGATGTATTTTCTTTTATATAAGCAGTCTATAAAATTGGTAGTTTTCAGTTCACTGTTGATTCAGTGAGGTTTCTGAATACACTGAATGTTCAAAACGAGGCAAGACTTCCAAAAAAAGCCAAAGTTGAATACTAAATCTGTATTCCAGTTAAACAGCTGTGCAAACTAAGGTTTTCTGAACTTCTTTCATTGTCACCCATAGATATTTGCATAAGTCTTCTCAAGAAAACTTGGCAGAAGTGTTAGGTCTGTTTCCAATTCTTTTCATTCCCAGCATAAGCATGGAGAATGCATTTCCAGACATAGAGTGCATGCACAGAAACAATAAGATATCAACACACTGATTAGTGATGGTAATTTCCAACCTGTGGCAAAGCACTTACTTGAATCACCATAGGAGAATGCAACTGGGGTAATAAAAAAAAAGGAATTAAAAAAAAAAAAATAAAATGAAGCAGGGTTATAATCCAAACATTGGAAAGCTGATACAGCTTCCAGAGGAGAGAAGTTAGCTTACATTGTACTTAAAGATTACTGAACAAAATAGGCACTAATTAGATTAATTGTGTGCTGGTCATTGATTAAAGTTCATTTGGGTTGTTCTGCAATGATCTTCTCACCTCGCTTGTCATATTGACACCAATACCTAACGTGCTGTGTGAAACAGCATATGCTTTTTTTTTCTTAACTTGATTATTAGAAGGCATATCTGTTGACACCTCATATCAGGGAAAAAGTTAGCCACATTATAGTACTTTTTTCAGCCTAATAATGTTTCTTATAACAGCTTATATTGGAATTCTTTTGGTTAGCTTCCCAGTATAGGAAATGTCATAATGAAGATCTGGGCTTATTAAAGAGAATGTTTTGTTTCATTTGCAATCCATCTGTTGCGACCTATACAAACACTTAAGTGTTAGGGACAAACCTTCATATTTTTAACAAATACCTTTTCTCTACACTTTGCAACCAAAGCAATAGTAGGTATGTCTTCCAAGAAAAGAAACTTCCTCTCCTGCTCAACAAATACTCTGAGAATAATCTGCGTCGGAGTTGCTTGTTAGTGTGATCCTGCAGCATTAAAAATTCCACCATGCTGTATTTTTTATATTTTGGTGCTCTTTTCATAAACTACCATAAGGAAATGAGAGGTGCAATCCTAATGAGTTGTGAGGAATTTCTGGAAGATCCTTACAGGCTGCTAGACACTCAGAACAAAGGGAAATGTGGTTGTCTGGGCATTTTTGTTTTATTTGGCTCTAGTAGAGACATTGTCTTCCACAATGATAGGAAAACTTTTCCAGAAACCCACTTTGAAAATGAAAAGCCAAATAATTCATACACTCACAAAAATTAAAAAAAAAAGAAAGGGGGGGGGGCACCCCCCCCCCCCCCCCAGGTTGCTATACAGGTTGACATGGTAATAATTCTGTAGTTCTCCTAAAAGGCTTTTGTATTTTACCAGATAAACTCTGGTGGCTTGATCTTTGGGGGTTTGAACTTTGAGTTGAGGTATGTGTTGTAACTCTGATTTGTGCCTGCTGAGTGCTTTTCTTAACCTTCTGGCCTATATTTTGTTTTACTTTTTGGCATTTTCAGCCCTTTACTGGTATTTTCATATACTTGGGTGCGTAAAATCAGTGGAAAACAAAGTAGTGTTGGAAATGTGTAACCAATATTTTCAACCTTTCTTTGGAGAACTTTACAAGTACAGCTTTTGAATCCAATGCACTATTTCTGCTGGATGTCACATTGCCTGCCTTACTCCAGATAAGTCTGTACAAGAGTGGCAGATTTAGACAAATATTCTTCTCATCCAGCCCTAAAGGAAGCAAGTGGCACTGATGGATCTAAAATCCACAGATACATTACCCTTATGAATGAAGGTGACACGAAAGCGCAGCTACTCAGTAGCAAGTACTGAAATGCCAAGTAACTACAAATGCCAAACTAAGATCAGAAAAAGCAGATGTCACTTCAAGATCTGTGCAAGACAAACTGGTAAGTGAGGTAGCAGTAGCTGCCTGCTTTCAATGCTCCCATCTTAGCCCCTTTTTCAAAGATAAAAGAAAATAACCTGGTTGCTATACCATGAAGCCAGTTGTTTTATCCCTAAACATCTGTACTGTGTACCTTTAATTCTGTTGTTTTCATTTTTTATAAAAAGTATAGTTGGTCACAAAGAACCGCCTGCACTGAAAAAAATGACAGAGATTTGAAACATAATTGTGTTTTGAGGGATTTAGTGACCCATCACATATTAGAAACAGTTTTTTGGGTTGGATGGGAGCTTGCTGACAAGTACTGATTGCATTCCCTCACCTGAAAATGTTTAATTACCCTTTGAAGGGCTCAGCTTTGACACTATTCTCTCATTGACATTATTCTCGCATGCAGAGGTGTAGCAGGCACGTTTGTCTGCATTGCTCTACATTATTCTAGTAATAGTCCTCATGAGGAAAGCAACAAATTAGTGCAGAACTATCAAAGACAGGAGAATTTTTATTTATCTTCCTCTTCTTCAAAAAATTACTGTGGGATCTCACCATTTGAAGCTTTCCTGTGCAGGGGACCAGCTAAATGCCAGGGTCCAAATGACTGTGTACTAAAATCTTTGCTACCGCTGTTTCAACCTAAATATTAAAGTTCTCAGTCTGAATTTGAATAACCCTTCCAGCTAGTTCAAGATGGTTGGCTTTGGGTCCAGCCTCTTCCAGAAGAAAGGCAATCTTAAAGTTGTGGAACACTGCATACACATGAGCAAAGTAATTCTGTGTTGCCTGAGAGCAGAGCCTAATTTCACTCTGTATCAGGACAACTAAAATAGGGGCATCTAAAATTGATAACCATCTCAACCCATGGTGTAATTGATAGCTTAAAAGATCTAGTTTTTCAGATATTGTAAATATCTTCAGCTTTCACAGAAAAACAGATACAGTTTTAAAAATATATAACATGTGCAGTTGCAGTGCAGATACGTGTTCAAACCTGCAAGTGGTTCTTTATGTGTGTGCTTTCACCTTGTTTTGTATGCACAAAAAAGAAACTCTGCAAGAAGCTTGTATGACCTTCATACATGTATTTAAAAACATACAATGGCAAAACATCCTGTAGGTACGTCCACAAAACAGTAGACATAAAAACAAATCATGCTACAAAATAATCTTCATAACTGTATATAAAGCCTTAAGGCATTCTCACATACTTATAAAATACATAGAAGTCTTTATTTGAGGTTATTGATCTCTCTTCTTTTTTAAAAAATCTGCTTTCTTTTTTTGCCTCAGTCACCAGAATGTCACCAGTATGTTAGAGGTCAGTATCTCATCACATAGGGAGCATTATCTACTGACTCCTGTGCAACATCAAAGACATGTGACTTATTCTCAACATTTACATCTCCCAAATGATTGTGAGTTTTGAAAACCACACATCTTGAAAGCTGGGGCGAAAAATGCCCCAAACTTCCTTGAACAGAAATGTATTCCACCTAAGAAATTCACCTAAAGCCACCATGGATGATGCATTCTCTGTATGCATATTTTGTGCTATTAAGATCTGATCACAGGCCAGTGGAAATGGTGACTCTTTCTTTGGATTAAGATCTGGCCCTTAACATTACCTTCCATTTCCAGCAAGAAAGTGCTTGATGGTCTGAAAATTGTGGAATCTTGCCAATTGCAGACTAATGAACGCTGCAGCTATACCCTGTAATTAGGAAGCAAAAGATTGCAATTCCATTTTCTAAAAATTCTGCCAAGGTTATTTTTCTATTATTATAACAGAAGGAAGGGATGGGTTGGCAAGCTTTCTTGAAGAAGTATTTACACTCTGTTTTTTAATAATGTAAATTTGTAATAGGCTTTATGCAGTAGAAAAATAACAAACAAAAGATGCCAATGTAGAGTGGAACTAAATAACTTGTCATGTTATCAGACAGGAAAAAGCATAACCTGTCTAAAAGCATAATCGAGCTTGGATCTGGCATTTAATATCTCTGCATTGATTATAACGTCTATATAGTAATGCTTCTGGTGCAACTTCCTGAAAACCAAAAATCCTTGTTAGGAATAAAAGTGTATCCTGAACTTAGTGTTATCTCAGCATACAGATCTACTGGAATTAAAAATTACTTGCATCATTTGCTCTTCCAATGATGAGAAACTTTCTACTTGAAAATTCACGTAAAAGGCAGTTTTCTGACTTTGGATCTGACTGGTTGCTTTAACCTTCTGCGGTGTTACCCTGTGGCTTCTATTGCCTTGTCAAAAACCCTGTGTTCTGCATGTGACAAAGACTGTGTATATTAATAACTTAATTATACCTCTTCCTACCCTAATTATTTTAATTACTGCAATCATGGTAGTATAGCACCTGCAATTCAGAGTAATCAACTGTTCTTGCATTACAAAAATTAAATGTTCATGTGAAATATTAAGTAGTGTTGAACCTTTGTAGAGGTCTCTCAAGAAGTCAGCTGTAAGATGACCTACTCTGTTGGAGCCCTTTCTACAATTCTTGAGAAAGCAATGGTTCGGAAAGAATCACCATTGAGTGGCGCTGTATGATGTTAAGTAAAGAATCTAATCGTGTACAGGTGTATATTAACCTAGTATGCTCTATGTAGCTCTAGCTTTGCCAGAAGGATTGAAAATAAAATGAGTGGAAGGAATTAATTTTTAAGTTGAGTGGCAGTATGAGCTCTTCAAAGTTTAACAATTTTCCTACATATGATAAATCTGAGAATGAAATGCAAAGGCATTTTTCATAGGAGAAATGCCAAAATAACTAGATTAACAGTATCTGTAAAAGAGCTGGACATCTCCTACCTCAGAGACATTTCAAAATATGTGTTTGTCAGCTCACCAGTGAACTTGGTACCGAGATATCCATCTGTTTATAAGAAACTATATCAACTTCCATCATATTTGATGTGCCAGAAGAATTCTGATAAACAATGATCTATAGCTCCTTGACTCATTTAAAAGAACTGAATTTTCTCCTAAGTGACTAAGTAATTGCTGAAGAATTTGAACAAAGTTTGAAATGGATATCTTGATTTATCTGGGAATTTATGCTACATGGATGGCCTAAGTTACAGTTTCCTACAAGAATTGAGATTAATATTGATTAGAATTGTCTACCATCTATAAAAATTAAAAGAAATGCCTATTAGGAAGTCAGAATACTGAACTACCAAGGCAAACTGAGACCCAGAGTTTATAATGGTTAAGTTCTAAAGGCAAGTGTCCAAACATATTACTGAGGAATATTTCTGCTTAAATGCTAGATATCTTTCTTCGTGACAGAGAACTGGAAGAGCAAAGCAGCTGTCAGTCTGAAATGCAATCAGTTTCCTACAACACATGCTTCATGACATGTAGAAAGTGGTACGGAAAATAAACATCATGAAGATTTTCCTGACTGAGAGAATATGCAATCCAGAAAAACATACTGGTTAACTAGATTTATTTAAACAGTTAGTGAAGCTAAAGTTTCTCAGGGAACTCCATTTCAAGGTCCTTACTCAAAATAACTTGAATGCCTTTTGAGGCTGCTACTAAACAAAGTAAAAATAATGTTCAATAACAGAAAATAAAATGGATTTTGTTTTGACAGTTTTTAAGCAAAATGTTTCAAGTTTTCATTTTGTTATGACATTTGAAAATAACATTTAACTAAATTCAGTGTTTAAGGGGTCAGAAAATTTGGAAAAAATACTTTATTTTGACAGAATGAAATATTTTGTCAACTTTTAATGTGGGGGTTTTTCGCATGTGCATTTGGGTAGGAAACAAAACTAGCAGTTTTGTTCAGGTATATTCAAAACAGATTGTTTTCTCTGAGTGTGTTCCTCACCACACCCCACACACTGCACTAAATAAGAAACCAATCTACAAATTTACAAATGTTTATACAGAGCACTGCTCAGTGCTACACAGAATTGCCAGAGCTTAGCCCAAAATTTCCCACTGTTTTTAATGATCCCACTCCCTAATTATAAACTAAGCCTGTAAGACTATGGTAATAAGTAAATTTAGAGTAAAGCTGGTTTACTACAAAAAACGTTCATTTTTGTCTCGGTGTGGTCATGGTAACAATCTTAATTGGTTAATAAAATTGACATAAATAAAAGGCAATTCTTGTTTCCAACCAGATGATAAATATTTATCTCTGAGAGATGTGCCATGGTAAAAGAATCACTAATTCTTCCAAAGAGCATTTCTGATTTTCCTTTATGCAGATTTGTTGGTGTTGCCAAGTAAGCATTATGAAACTGTGAAAGTATACAGTCAGGAAATTTATATTTCTGCTCAAAATTGTAGGCTGCCTGTCATAATATTACTTTTCTTTATATTATCTTCTTTAGCAGAGAGTAAGATAATGTTGATCAGTATCTTTTGTGACATTTATTTCTGCACATTGCCGAAAGAGATAATCATGAGCATTGGAGAATAATAAGGCAATGAGGTAGTTGATTTCCTTTTCTATTAAGTTTGCAGACCAAAGCCTCACATGGTATGAACATAATCCCTTCCAGAACTACAGCAACTTATATATTTGTAGTCTAGCATCCAAACTTTGCTTCCAGAAAGTGCCTTTTTTATTTTTTGCAGGTAAAATGCATTTTCTTAGGCCACTAGTTGGTTTCAAAGGAACCAATCCTACCTAAACCCTTTATGAAGCTCTTGTCCAGAAATTTGTTTAAACCCAAATCCAAATCTAGTAATCTAAATTATATTAACACCAATGGAAGATGAGTGCATCAGTTTAATTTTGAAGTAGGATGACAGCTGGTAACCAAATTCTGCATTGAGAGAGAGGGGGTAAAAATTCAGCTTCCGAATGCATTATTCAGTATACAGATGAACGATATTCAGTTCTGCCCGTTTCTCGTAAGTAATACATATGATCTCAGAGTTAACAAAGGCAACAGTAATACATAGGTAAAGTACTGCAATACATTGCATTTTCTGAAATGTGGCATGCCAGCAAAATGAAACATATGATACAAGCAGCTTTTCAGTGGTGACATGTTGCCTCAGTTGTGGCATGCATTAGCAGGGAAACTGGAGAATGATGTGCTTTTCACCGCATAGAAAGGCTGTGTGTTACAGAAGTCTGCAGTCAGCTCTCATTTCTAGTCAGTTCTGCTCTCACTTAAACACAGAACTCTCAATAGTTAAACAAAACTCTTTAAAAAAAATTTTTGACTTGTGACTGTTATGTATTAAATTTAATTAGCTATTTAAAGAATTGTGTTTGTATCGTGACACATATTTTTAAAAAGTAGGCAAGAGAGGCAATAAATCTAGACATTATCAGAATTTCATAAATTACCAGACTATCTGTATTTTGTAGCTCTGAGTTAAAGGAACCTGTATAAACTGTTTCTTCTAAATTAGAAGAATGTACAGAAGTTCAGATGCCAGAACTTTAGCTGGTATAAACACATAAATAGTGTTTCTAACAACACCCACGAATATTTATGGTAGATAAAGACTTGGTCAGTCAATCAATTTCCTTGTGTGCTAGTTTCATACACATAGGTATACGTGCATAAAGCTTCTTAGATTTCTTCCTTGATTTGCACTTAGGGATATTCCATACTCTGAATTTTGGAGAAAACTTTGTGCTTAACAAGAAAGGGTTCAACAGAGTAGGTCTTGTGTTGTTATCATGTGCTGTGTACATTACATTGCTTCTTGGCTTCTTGGCTGCCTCCATTTTGCTAATTTTCAATACAGTAGATTTGGGCTTTGATAGACTTACAAAAAAGTGCATTTTAAACAAAGACTATATTTCTAGTTGTTAATTTTCTGCTCTTTTTCAGTCAGACACAGGTTGCACCTGACTGATTGCTTTTCAATGTTTCTTAAAAGACCTGATGATATGGGCCTAGCAGGCCAAGGTTGAATGTTGGTAGGCAGAAGCTAGGGAAGATCTCTCGATATAACGTCTCCTTCCATTTACTACGTAATGAAAACAAATCCCTTAGGCTTTCTACATCCTATTCCCAGCTTTAAAATGGGAATAATGAAGTTTATGCATTGAAAAATGCACCAAAATACTATGATTTAAGTATCCTGTTCCGAGTCCTGAAGTCCTGTTGACTTCAGTACGAGTTGACTAGTCTCTGTCATAGCTATACAGAAATAAGCGTGCTATGAAAATGCCATCAAATGGTGACACTTTAAGGGGTAAATTTTGACAGTATTGTAATGACAATGGTTATCTAAGAAAAAACCTTGAATATGCTTGCAGCATAGAAAACCAAGCTCCAATATTAATTAATAAATGCAACATTAGTAGAAACAGTTTCTGAGTAAGTATCTCTAACTTACTCGCTTTCAAATTATAGATTGTTTACTTAGCGTATTTCATTGCCAGTAAAACTTTCTTTTAAATAGAAGTTTATAAAGCAAATTATCCAACTGTGAAATTGGAAGCACAAGTGTTTCAGCCCATATGAAATTTTTTTAAACGTTCCCCTCAGTAATCTGCACTCGTCTTTATAGTGCCTACAACTGAAAAGGATTATCTAGTCAGAATACATCAGTATATAATAAATGTGCTTCATTTCTTCCACAGTCCTTAAAGCTTACAGCCAAAATGAATGTTTGTCTCAGCATTGGCACCACTGGTACTTTTGCAGAGACTATTTCATGGTCCATTGGACCCTAAAGGACATTGTTTTTAAAGGCATATTATCAAAAGGAATGAAGCATACCATCAGACTGCATATCAGCATGTATTAAACTTAAGGGCAGTAGTATTGCTTAGTTGATATCGTAAGGCTCTCTAGTCAAGATGTATTAAAATTTATCTTTATGCTTCTCAGCTTTTATAATTTTTTTTGTGTCTAACTAGTAAATACAGGTCATGAAAGGACTTCTAGGTATCCCGTAACTTTGAAAGAAGAACAGAAAAGTGCTTTATAAACAAAGTAATTTATCATCCTTTCTGTATGTATATAGAAAACCTACTATTACAACTGCTGTGATACTAATGGGCTTCCCATACAGTGCCACATTAATTAGCTGTCAAACTAGCAGAGCTCTGAGTCTCATTTTGCTGATTTTGAAAAAAAAAAGGCTACGTTCCTTTAAAAATATGCAGATTCACTGTTAGAGATATTATCATGAAGTAATCAGCTTTCTTAGAAAAAGCTGTTGAACTGCATGATGTAAATTTCTGAGTCTCAAATGTTGGGGGCTCATCAGATTATTCATTGGTCAAATCAGAGCTATGGTAAGATTGTGCGGGCAGTGCCTAATTTGATACAGATTGCAGCAGTGTTCATTGGGTTAGATGCTGCGTGGTCCTGACAGCTTAACTGTCAGATAAATTGTTGCAGTTATAGCATATGAGCAAGCCCATAAGCTGATCATATTAATGCTACGAAAATATGACACCAAAAACTAATAATGTTCTTTGAGGCATCTGGACAGAAGCAAAATCTAATCTTGTCTAAAAGATCTCCATTAGCAGTAATCATTCTGTAATATGATCAACATATTCTTGTCAAAGCAGATAGTACTGTGTACTATTAGTAAAACTGATTAAACATGGCATGCTCCTCTAAAATAAACCTTCAACTTTGAGAATCAGGGCCTGCTGATTACACTGGATTTGTTGGTTAAAACACATCCAAGCCACTTTCAAAACAGCTTCTTCTGGTGATTTATTCTTAGTGAGGGAGACATATACAGTAGTAGAAAAGAAATCAAAATGAGAAGTTAGGCCATACAGAATTTGAACAGCTCGAGGAAGAGGAAAAAAACCATCTGAGAAGTGTTGAGCCTTTACTACAATAATCTTTCATTGCCTCCCAAAAAAAAGTATGTTTCTACATCCTTTGCTTGTGATACCTTGTGATCCAATTGCATAATCATCCAAAGATCCTTCAAGGATGCACACTCTTATAGCTGAAGAATAAATACATCAAGAGCACATCAGGCTGTCTACTTTCTTAAAAAAGGCCTCGCTCTTTGGGGTAAGCCTTTGTAAGTGATGGATGATCTGCTGAAAGTTTATGCTGTGAAACATATGGTCCATGATGCTCTGATGTTCCTTGCAATCACAGAAATTAATGAACTTAAAAGGGAGAATAAAGCTTGACATCAAGCACCATACATTTTTTGCTCAATGTTGTTGCTGTGGGCCAGGAAAGTTCCATGCATGATGATCTAGAGCAATGCAAAAGAGCTAAAGAGCTGGAACTTGGTATTACAAGAGCACGTGAATGGTTCTACTCTTCTTTTTTTTTTTTTTTTTCTGTAAATATTTTCATTTAACTAATTCTTCTGTAAGATCTCCAGAGTACTGCAGAATCCAGCTACTCTGCCAGGGATGTTCATTCACCTGCCCAAAGAACACACAGACCCTAGTATAAATTATAATTGGAAAATATTTCTTCAGCTGTAAACTGATTCCCCTTTTGGGATTGTAAAGGATCCAGATAGATCTGAGGAGCTTTAGACTACACCATCTCAGTTCCTTAAGGCTGAGAGGATTGTTGACAGGCTGTAATTACAGCCTGCAAATGTTTACTTTGGCTGGAAAATTGCTAAGTACCTTTAACAGCTGGCAGCAGCTAAGTTTCTCCAGAGGAGAATGAGCAAAAAAGGTGCTACAGATAAGGATGGTGGTTCCTGCTTTCTTGCCTGGAGGAACTGAGCTGTGGCTGGTTTTAGACCCTCTACTAATAGAGATGAGCTAAAACAGGAAAGGAAGGCAAGGGATGGTGGGACACACTTTGGAGGGACAGGGGATTTTATTCTTGGAAAATGAGGAGTTGCAA
This sequence comes from Harpia harpyja, assembly GCF_026419915.1. Taxonomy (NCBI): domain Eukaryota; kingdom Metazoa; phylum Chordata; class Aves; order Accipitriformes; family Accipitridae; genus Harpia; species Harpia harpyja. The sequence continues at coordinate 28,748,110 of NC_068951.1, forward strand.
CCTGTTGGGTTGCATTTCAGATACAGAGCCACATGGACCCATCAGCGCTGCTGTAACTGGGTGAGTGAAAATGCTGTTGCCTGCATGACAAAGGGATTGAGTTAGTCAAGAACTTTTTTATCTCAGAAGTGTGAACATTGCTGTGAAGTGCTACCAAAGAAGAAACAGATAATTTGCAGACTTTAAGTAGGTTGTGAAAGTTTGAAGACAAGCTGGAAACAGCAGGATGTTCCTGCTTCTATGTAACATGAATTAATTAAGACCAGTTTAGGGGTAGTTTTATTTTGGAACTTGACACTAGTTGCAGGGTGGAGGGGGAGGGCAAGGGAGGTGGGCAGAAGAGTAAGGAGAGAGCAAAGCAGTACACCCAATGCCAAAGGATTTGAGAAAGTCCAGAAAATATAGTTTTGAATAAAATACCCACCCATAAGGAAGAGTCTGGTTCCAAACTACAAGGGAGATAATTCAGTTATTTTCTGCGATGTAAAGACAAAGGCAACAACTATCAGATAGACAAATTAGTGTGTTTTCAGCATGCTTTTTGTATTTTCTTTCAGTCAGCCATTTTGAACTGAACATCAAACACTTTTTTCTTCCACTCATGAAAGAACAGTTATTACACTGGGATAAAGTATTACCCAATATTTATCCTTGTAAAGTGAAAAATAGGGCTAAATGTTGAAACATCTCAGAAAATTAAGTTCAGTTTCTGCGGGCACAAACTTGTCTAACAGGATGGGCATCTGTTCATCACCTCATGAGAGAGATGCCTCGTTTTTACAGCAGGAGAGCTACTTTCAAGGTGAAGGATGTTCAATGTTAAATCATAAATTCAACAAGCCTATTCTGTCACAAGAAACAAATTCAATTTTACAGTAAAAATTGTACACTGAGTATCTGTGCTTCTAAAATGGAGATGGGCTGGTGATAAATGAGATCAGGGCAATAGATGTCAGACCTTCTAAATTATACAGGCTAGACTGCAAGTAGTACTAGACACACACAATGAAGTAAAAGGAAATGAGAGTGCACTCATTTATATGAATATTTACGTGCTAAGTATCTTTTAATTTGCGTGTGTGAAATAGATGGAAATACCTTCACTTTTCCCCATCTAGTGCCCTGATACCGGTTCACAGGAGATTGTGGGGTTTGCTGCCCAATCTCAGAAAGGCCACCTGGCACTTTTCTCCCCCTTTACAAGAAGCAAGAAGGCAGCTGCCACTCAGATTGCCTCTGTGTCAGTCTGCCTCCCATGCTGATGCACTTACAGGCAAATCCTTGCTCAGGCTGCATCAGGAACCAGTTTTAACTTCCGAGTGCAATGAATTAATTTTTTAACATTTTTCCCTGATGATTTAGTCCTTAAAAGTTAACCTCACAGTGTACATCATTTAAACATGATTTCAAAACAGAAATAATATTCCAGTAATATCTTATTAGAACCAATAGCTCACTCTGTAATGAAATCTTAACTCCACCAACAGTCAAACTGAATGAATACAAAGGAACAAAGCTTCTCAAACACTGAAAATGAATTATTTCACTTTCTTTTCTGTCTGTACCGTGCAATAATTTTGCCTTATTAAGGCAGTATATTTCAGAGGAATTACAATTTATACACAATGAACAATATTCTAAAATGTCACTGTTTCTTGGAGATTTTCAGTGTAGAGAACTAATGGGCAGATCTTTCACTGGAAGGTGTGGAAGCAGAAATTAAACTGAAAAAGTGCTGTGTGCCATTTGCAGTAGGAAAATGTTGATACTGGGTTTAAGAGATATGCATTATAAATACACAGGACCAGATTTATATATTTCTTTTGAAAATTTTGGCATTCAGATAAAATGTGTTCTCAGACTTACTATATTGCACTGTATCCTGCACTTTTGGTGGTGATTAAACTTAACGTGGTCTTCTTATTTACAGCTATTCAGAGATGCATGGCGTTGCCAAAGATCTTAGGCATGCACTAATCAACACAGATGATGGGTGATTTCGGAGATAAAACTCTCTCGGGAGTGACGATGTCAGTGTGCTGCTGTTGTGAATCATCTTTAAAACTTTCTCCATTATGTGTGAAGGACATTCCCTCAAGGGGTTTGGTGGTTTGTTTAAGTCAACATTGCTATGGTCAGCAGGTTTGCAGTGAAGAACAACTCTGCTGGATTTCAAGATACTGCCGTTACAGGTAACTTGACTCAAACCCTTACTTATAAATCTCCTTTCTCTAAAATTTGTAAAAACCTGCTTATGGGCATTTTCTGTAAAGGGGTTTTTGCCGGTTTTGAAAGTTGAGGAAAATACCACCCTCCCTTTCTTCCCAGTAACTTGTGTTTCAAACAGGATGGACTATAAATCCTTTCAGTCCTGCTGGATAAGAAATACTAAAAGTTATTTGACCTTCTGGCAAGATAGAGTTGCCCGGTGCTCGCTAGCAATGATATGTGGCCAGGCTATTGAGGTTTCAGCTAGTGAAAATTGCTGTGACCTACAGGTAGGAGACACTATCATAGTTGTGATGCACTCTAATATAAACCCCAAAAGAATAGGAAAGTGGTGGTGAAATATGGCAGAGAGGTTTTTTCATACAAGAAAAAAAGAAAAAAAAAAAAGCTTTTATATACCTTAATTAAGTGGAATGAAATCAGGCTAAGAAGAATTTAGTAACCTGAACTCCCATTGCTGGGAATTACCTTACTAATGTTGTAACTTTCGTTGTGGGAATGGAGTACGTTCTAAACAAACTGGTAATAAAAAGGGGACAAAATATGCATGCTTCCCATGCATCATTCATATCTATTCAACCAGCAGAAAAAGCTCTTAGAAATGGAATATTCTCAAGGGTAAATTTTTCTGACCACAAAGATCTTCCAGCAGCAACACATCTGTCTTTCGGTGAAAAATGAAAGACCATCAGGTAGAGGGCAGATCAGAATGATTCTTGGTTATTAAGAATACATGAAATACGTTGTGTGTCTGTGTGTGTAATAGTCTTATCTCCTATTCTTAGGAGATTGTTACAATGTTGAAACCTCATTGTTGCTGGGCAATGCTTTCCTGGTTGCAGGAGGTAGAAATAAACGGACGCCTGTAAAGTTGAAAGCAGACGACGTTTATTGCTAAAACACACACATATTTATAATCACATATTCTGCAAAGTCACTGTACACATGCACAAGCATAAAATATGATTGGTTATATCAACTCTGTACACGCGCATAAACATAAGACATAATTGGTTATACCAACTCTGTACACGCGCATAAGCATAGGACATAATTGGTTATACCAACGAAAACATGCGAAACTTGTCTCAGTCTAATTGGTCAAGATAAACTGCCGAATTGAGGTTCTTTGTGCCAAGTTCCCTTTATCATGGAATGTGCACCTGTGTTCTTCTAATTGGCATCTTTCTTTTTTGTCTTCTTGTTTATTCTGTTCAAGGTCTTCTAAAGGCATCTGGAATGCTCTTGCAACTGTTAGCTAAATATGTGTCCACACCTGGTATTTTGGGAAGACTCAGAGATTAAAAATCTCAATCTTGATCTAAATTTCCCTGAAGTTTCAGAAAAATCTCATAGCTCCACTATATAAGAAAATGAAAACTTTCCACTTTATTATTTCATTTGTGTCAGAATTCTTACAGTACTTGCTGTGTGTGGCATTTTTGGATCCTGTTTAAATAAAATATAATCAAACTATTTATGAGAAAGGGAAAAGACATTACCGAAATTGCTCTTTTGTATTTTGCTTTGAAAGTGAACAGAAATAAATAAGTGAAAATAGCGTGTTTTATTGCAAGGGGAAGAAAGAGGAATGAATATAATTTCCTCAGGAAGAAAATGCTAGTTACACTACCAGAGGTTGAAATGATGCACGTTAAAATATTTTTATACTAACTCATCTTCTTAGCAGGAATTCAGCTCTGTGAATAGTTAAACTGAACCTTCCTCAGTGGGCCACATGGGTTAACATGACAAAACAGCACTAAGTATTGCAAAGGTACTACTTATAATTCAGCACCCAAAATGCTGGAAATAACTGACTTCTTGAGAGAAAAATACTTAATGTTTCTAATTATTGTAGTAAAGACGTTTGATGCAGAGGTTATTTGCAATTTATAATATTTTTTTCCCCATTATTTCTTTTTGGTTTTCTTCAGAAATGGAGAAAAAAGATTTGTTCCAGTGAAGTGAAACTAAGCTAATACAAAAGCTAATTAAATTAATTAAGAGGTTTTTGTTATATCTTCTAAAAAAAGTGATTCAGAAATCCTTTACGCATTTTGATAGGATACTTGGGTGTTCCAAAAATGCAAGAAGTTTAACAAACTGACTCCAAAGATGTAGTTATTACATACTGCGCACCTATATGGGACTTAATACGCTAAGTAGTTTAGCATTTCCTTATTTTTAAAAATTGAAGTGCTGTGGGGAAGTTTCATGCTTTTTTTTTTTTTAACTACTTTGCTGGGCTGAGGTCTTAGGTCTGTTAAGCTTCATTTGACTTGTTTCAGTAGTCACCATTATGGCAATGGCCAAGGGAGTATTTCTCAAAAATGTATCTAAACTCATATTATGTTTGAAGGTAATAGAACAAGAATTTGTACATGTCCCTCCAAGTAAAAGCATATTACCCCCTCTGTATTGGCTTTGTGTGGCAAGGTTTTGGTAGCGGGGGGGGGGGGGGGGGGTTACAGGGTGGCTTCTGTAAGAAGCTGCTGGAAGCTTCCCCTGCATCCAACAGAGCCCATACCAGCCGGCTCTGAGACGGACACCGCCGCCGGCCAAGGCCGAGCCAATCAGCGATAGTGGTAACACCTCTGTGATAACATTTTTAAGAAGGGAAAAAAAGTTGGGACAGACAGAAACGGCAGCCGGAGAGAGGAGTGAGAACATGTAAGAGAAAAAGCCCTGCAGACACCAAGGTCAGTGAAGAAGGAGGGGGAGGAGATGCTCCAGGCGCCGGAGCAGAGATTCCCCTGCAGCCCGTGGTGAAGACCATGGTGAGGCAGGCTGTCCCCCTGCAGCCCAGGGAGGTCCACGGTGGAGCAGATATCCACCTGCAGCCCGGGGAGGACCCCACGCTGGAGCAGGTGGGTTTCCGAAGGAGGCTGTGACTCTGTGGGAAGCCCGTGCTGGAGCAGGCTCCTGGCAGGACCTGCGGCCCCGTGGAGAGAGGAGCCCATGCTGGAGCAGGTTTTCTGGCAGGACTTGCGACCCTGTGGGGGACCCACGCTGGAGCAGTGTGCTCCTGAAGGACTGCACGCCATGGAAAGGACCCATGCTGGAGCAGTTCATGAAGAACTGCAGCCCGTGGGAAGGACCCACGTTGGAGAAGTTCGTGGAGGACTGTCTCCCGTGGGAGGGACCCCACGCTGGAGCAGGGGAAGAGTGTGATGAGTCCTCCCCCTGAGGAGGATGAAGCGGCAGAAAATAACGTGTGATGAACTGACCATAAACCCCATCCCCGTCCCCCTGTGCCGCTGGGGGGGGTTGGTAGCCCAGGAAGAAGGGAGGGGTGGAGGGAAGGTGTTCTGAGATTTGGTTTTATTTCTCATTACCCTACTCTGGTTGATTTGCAATAAAGTGAGTTAATTTTCCCCAAGCTGAGTCTGTTTTGCTCGTGATGGTAATTGGTGAGTGATGTCTCCTGTCCTTATCTCGACCCACAAGCTCTTTGTTATATTTTCTCTCCCCTGTCCAGCTGAGGAGGGGGAGTGATAGAACGGCTTTGGTGGGCACCTGGCGTCCAGCCAGGGTCAACCCACCACACCCTCTTTTGTAAAAAACACTGTGTACCATGCATGTCTCTGAAGCCCCTGGAAACACACTGACTCCAGAAGGAATTGGAACCAACTCCATAGTATGTTCCTAAATGTCTTATGTTGAACTGTGTGCCATGATTTTTTGCTTGGAAGTTCAGACAGGGGGGTGGGGGCCACGGGGGCACTACTAACAACAGACAGATTGGCTTTCAGGAGCAGAAATGCCTCTGGAGCTGGCTGGTGCAGCAGGAGCGTTAGGTCCTGCCACATGTGGACGGACAGGTCCAGGAAGTCTTTAAATCCCTCTTTCCACCTCCGCTCACACTGGTTCAGTTCGGAGTCAGGGCTGGGCAGGTGCCCCGCGGCAGCACTCGCCGCTCGTAGCCCGCGCCTGTGGCCGGAGGGCGGCGGGCCGAGCAGCGGCTGCGGAGGGTTGGGCTGTGCCGCCGTGCAAAGGGAGGTGGGTCCTGAGGCCGCGGGCAGGAGGGAAGGTGAGGGGCGCGAAGACTGGAGGCAGACATGGGCCGCGGCGCCCGCTGAGAGCAGCCGTGGAGTCATGGCGAGTCGTGGCGGGCAGCAGGGGCCAGCGCGCCGCTGGGAAGGAGCGACTCGATGGGGCGACTGCGGAGCAACGCAGACGTGTAGGAGAAACGGCCGTGGGCTGGCCCTGCCTGTGTGTGCAAGCGTTTAGAGCTATCTAATATTCGTTTAACAATGTTTGTTTCTGTCTATCAAAAGAAATAGGGTTCAATTCAGATTCAAGGGATGCCTGGTGCCAGAATTTTTTCAGGACTCGTTTTTTTCTTTTCCTTGAATATTAGAGTCTAATGCAGTTAGAAAAAAGTAAGAAGCTTGATTGTAATGAAAATAATTTTAATGAGTATATCAAGTGAGTGCAATTAAAATCTAGATACATAAATAATATGCCATTCTAATTAGAAGTAAAGTGTTTTCTTCCAGAGTACACTTACTGGGGGGGGGGGGGGGTGTTCTTTTTTGGTTTTTAACATTAATTGAAAATATAGGCCACTCCACACTGAGCAAAGAATATAAATTTATTTTATTTTACTTAAGCTTCAGCAGTTACTCAATGTTCTTGGTTATCTTTCATCCTGCAAAATTATTTTTTTGGAAATGTTTGTCTGCACTGTCTTCATTAATGCTCCAGCTGTTTTGGTTTGTTAATATTCATATCAGTAAGTCACCACTGCTTGCTTGATAAGTGATTGAACTAATTCAGTATATTTTTTTTAGTTAGAGTTCCATTTTTAGACCCGGTCCTCCATTAAAGTGTGCAGAAGTCTCTATGTGAGGAGAAAGAGAGCAAGGGAAAAGGAAGAACACTTACCACTCCTTGCAGAGCCTTGCTAAGCTAGGGAGGGATTTGTTTGAACAGAGCTTATGGCAAGATTAAGTGTTAGCTGTTGTAGGATTTATATCAGTGCATTGGAGATCACCACCATTGCAGGAATATGCTCTAGGCTCAGTTACCTTATTGCAGGACACAGACCATTAGGATCACAATGCTTATGTATCCCCAATCTGAGGAATTTAGTAAGACCATGAAGTGCACAAGCAATTAAGGTTTTTGCCAGTGTACCAAGATCTACTTTCTAAAAGCATTACACAAATGTGCTAATAGATTTAAATATCTAAATGTTATTTTTCTGCCAAAAATCAAAATCTTGGAAGACTATACAACAAATTAATGTCTTGCTGGCATATTTTTTCCTCCATTCTGTAACAAAATATTGACTGGGTAGTGTATAGATGACACATCATAGGAGGAGCAAGACATACTTTGTTTTCAGAAGTTCACGGAATTATAGACATGAGAAATGGAATGGTGTATTACCTTGTTAATGTACATGTAAGTATAGGATTACTGTCATGCATACAAGTTATGTACTTTTTTTACATTAATAAGTGAATCATCATACTCTGCTCTCTAGTTCTGATTTTCTGCTGAAAATGTTCTACTTAAATACTAGTTTGGATTGCTACAAGAGATATTTTTTTTAGAGGCTAGTAAATCAATTCTGCTTGCATTGACTGAGCCAAGAAAATAACAGCTTGAAAGGCTTCCAGAGCCTCACATACCAGAGTATTACAGCTTCTGGTATATTGTAAATGAAATAAGTTTATCGGACAGAGAGAACAAGAGATGATTGAGACAGTTCAGATTCAGAGACTGGTAAGAGGCATCAACAGAGAAAGACTTCTTTGATTATTTGCTGGTGCATCCCATGACCAGTCCAACATGAACTGGGTGTTCAAAAGGAAGACCCTCCAACTTTGACTGGGAGGCAGAGATGCCTAGATGTTGAATAGTGAAAGCCTGCTAATTTCCAGAAGGAAGAGTTGACTTACATTGACTCTTTATGTACTTTTATTTCAATTCATGAAACTGTGAAGCAAAAGGAAAAGGGAGGGATAAACTGAAATTAAACTAAAGAATGAGGATCCTGAATACTAGGTGCCATGGGAGTCTGCACTGTCCATAGTAAATAAATGTCTGCTCTCTATGAGAAACCCCCAAAACTAAGTCTTTCCCTTCCATTAATAAAAAAAAAATAAAAAAAAAATTGCACCCCCTGCTCTGAAACTCATCCCCTGTTCTGAAACTCATCCCTGGATTTTATCGTTGAATACTCTAACCAATTAGTGAGCGGAAAAGGACTTAATAGATCGTCACAAGGGATAGTCTTACATTAAAGACCTTGCTGATATTGAATGAAAGCTGGTTGCCTTTTCTAGACACACCAGATGATACCAAGTACCTGAGGACAGCACTGCTGTGAGGAACAGGGAGATTCTGACTCCATGTGACTACACTATACTCATGCTGTAGTATTCCTTAACAATGTTGTCCTAAGCAGCTTAGCTGGAAAACACTTCATGTAAATAGCAATTTGTCATTAAAACTGAAGTAGAGAAAGCTAAGGTTAAATAAAAAGCATTTAAGCTCTTATCAGGATAGCCAAACATATTTTTCATGTTGGAAAAGCATGTTTAGACATTGAGTAACTGATGTATTTAGTTCTCATAGCATATTGTAAATGCAGATAAACTTGATAAGCAAAGACACATCTGCTGAATAGGAACATGGTTTATCATTTTTCTCCTGAGGTAATGACTACCTATTCACCCTCCCCTGCCTTGCCTGCATTCCTATGCAAAGTGACAGTGCAAGTTGTTCTACTTATTATTCTTGTATTGCCAACACTGCGCCTGTCTTTTTTAATGATGTATGGCCTTACCTTAGTGGTGGTTAATCTAATGATGGACTAACTCCCTGGAGGTTACAGGCACCATTTTCTGTGTTTCTAGCTAGCAGCCAGTATCACATGGTGATGAATGTTTCGAGCTTACCCACCCACCCACCCCCCCGCACCCCATCCTGGCTTGTGCACATTTATTGCAATGTGAAATTATAGCTATAGCTTCAAAAAGAGAAATTTCCTGACACAGCACCTTTGGAGTCTTATGTGCTTCATTCATCAATTAGAAGATATTGAAAAGAGAATTAATTAATTCAGGAGAGCAACAAAATGCAGGGGTGGCTTCAGGATGAAAGCACTGAAGTTCTTCAAGTGAGAAGTAAAAACAAGCTCTACCACTTAAATATCTCTGCAGATTCAGTTAAAAGCTCAGACCATCTTATTATGTTTCAGCTAGTAACATTCAGCATGCTGAAACACCATTTGAGTGAAACCTGGCCAGGCAGTTTCAAAAGAAACTCCATGTAATTGGGAGAAAAGTTTTTTTCTAAAATACTGATTAATGCATGTCCTGAAAGCTAACTAGAAGATAAACTGTATGATAAAGGAGAAATAGTAAGTTTTGCATAGATTTCTCAGGAAAATGACTAACTTCTCCAGTAATATAAAGCACATAAGTATGTTCAGCCTGGAAACTTAATTGGTAACTAAATAATGGTTATTATTACAAGCGATTCAAAATCACTTACAAACCTGAAATCTGTTGCTTATGCAAAGTGAAACCAACACTGATATTAAAGTATAATTTTGTAACACACACATTTATATTGGTATCCTGAAAGATACTTGGATTTGAAGTTAGTGGTCATAGGGCATACCAGAAGACAGTCCTCAGCATTTACCATCACACTATGTACAACTTGTTTTTTTTAATAAAAAGCTACTACTCTGCACTGATCTCCTGATGGCCTGCTCACTCGCCCTGGCCAGTGTGTCACCTGTTACATTATGGTCTTACTGATTTCATCCAAGCACCATTTTGATGTACTTCTCTTTTCCTTTTTGGCTGGATATTTTCCATTTTATGGCCAGTCTGTGTCCTGATGACACTTGAGTTTCCATTGTAAATGCTTGCTGTTGGGAATGCAAAATAATACCATCATTGTGCATTTACCAGCTTAGAAATCAGGGCTCTACTACTGCAGGTATTAAATAAAAGTACCTTGAACCTCCTCCCAGCCTGACCGAATCTAACATATTGTGTCCTAGTGCCCACTGCACTGCCATTGCAGTTCATTTCTTACCACTTGCTTTTTGTAAGGGGGATCTCTGTGCATAAATATTCCAGGAAACAAACAAACAAACAAAAAAACAAATGCAAAAAAACTAACAACATGCTAGATATACTTGAAAGGACATGCTGCCACAAAAAGGTAGATGAAAAAAAGACAGCAAGTGTTCCTCCAGGAGACATTTGCTGCAAATGAGGTGATGCTGTTTGCAGCTGTCTCTGAACTCAGAGAAAGTGTTTAAAGACATTTGGTATGATTGTTTCTTAATTATAATGGTGTGGACCACTTCAGTCTCTGAAATGCAAGAAAGCTGACTGCATTAGTTCCCCAAGGAAAGCCAGCAGATAAATTACATTAGTGAATTGATTTTAGGAGCATTCTTTTCCAAAACTCTCTTACAACTATAATTTATTAACGTGGATATTGATGCTTCAGCTTGTGGCTGTTATCCTACAATAACTGTTATGCTAGTACAATTCTATCAAGCAGAAGCAGATAATAAGAATGACCAAGAGAGAACAAAAATAACTGATAGTGTTTGGGTATTTCCTTAACAGAATTTATTTCCACAGAGTGTGCAAGTCTTGCAAACATAACTGCAAAATCTTAAAAAAAAAAAAAATTTGACCCTCGTAATCTGCTTTTGCAAATTTCATTTCATAAATTTTATTGAAATCTCAGTCATGTCCTAACTTATGCTAGAAAGCAGTTTACAAAGTTTTGTTTGTGGCTCTGTCTGAAAGTTCTTTAGGGTGTTTTTGGGGGAAGAACTGGTGAAGAGAGGTTTGGGGATGAAACAAGATTTGAGAGAAGATTTGAGATGAAACAAAAGAATACAGCTACTTCCATCCTGGTTCAATCCTCCTTCAAGGCTGTCTGGTTTAAGCAAGTAAGTGGTGTCATCCTCTCATTAACTCACAATTTGTTGACCCTCCCTGGTTTTGTTACAGTACTATGCGTAGCTAACAAATACGTATTGTGTTGTTATATGTATGGCAGGATTGTAATATTACCTCCTACTAATAATTATATTTGGAAGCAGCTAATCATAAAAGTAAGATGTTATCCCTAACTGAGCATGTGTTCATTTTGCCTGCAAAGTGAAGCTGAACAGAGTTGACTCAGTTGAAATGGATTTTTGTGTTATTTTGGCATTTCTTTATTTTGTATTTACTTTCCTTACTCAATTTTTTGTTGTTGTTTGATTGGTTTTAGATAGAAATTGAATTGCTTAGATAACCCCTTTCCCTAGTTTTTTGGTAGAATTACTCACAGAAGTCTATTGAAAACTCATAACATTTGATCAACCCAAAACTCCATTTTCCAGAATTTAAACTATTTGACTAAAGACATTTGCTCTATATTAGTTAGATTATCCTTTTGGCAGAATTTTCTGGGTTTGAATATGAGTTTAGTGCTTTCCTTTATCTAGTCCATTTCTGTTCTGTAATAATTCAAGAGTTGTTTAAATTCTATTTCAAATATTCCAAACAATATTGAATGTGCAGGTATTTTGAAATGGAAATTTAAAAATTCTTGCATTTTAAATTGTTTATTTTTATGTAATCCAAGTAGTCTTATGGAAGTTGTCCATTGATCTAACTGCCTCACCCAGAGCTTTCTGGTAAAAATTCCCTTGCAGTTCGTAATGTGTATGGACTTTGCAGAAATTTATTCATATATATTTTAAATAAGGATTACATTTGAGAATTTCCCAGTCAGTTCATGCACAGTTTATAAATAGGGAAAATTAGATAGAAATAATGAAATTATTCATTATGAGGTGTTTGCTCAGATTTAGCTATCAGTTCTTTCCTCTGACATTTTTTAACTCTGGCCTATTTTAGTACCTCAGTTCTTTTTCATTGGATTTCTTGACTGTTTTCATGCTGTACTGTTTCCCCTGTGATGCCAACTCAAAACTTGAAATTTTTAATGTGAAACTTTAATCTGTAAATTGTTCTGGGCTTTTTCTAGGACAGAGCAGGATTGGATTTAGATTAAGATTCATGGAATAAGTTCTCCTAGTTTAATTGCATTTTATGCTAAGGGTTTTTTGTTTGCATAGATTAAATAAGGACTGCAACAATGTGGTTTAAATCCTCCAGAAATCTGCTGAAGACAGCAGTATACCGTGCAGTTTATTTCTAATTTAATGGCTTAGAAAACCACTTCAATTCTCATTCTCTAACAGCCTGATGGAGGAGCTCAGGAAGAGACAAGACAGTCAGAGTGAAGAACATGTACAAAGCTAAGCAAACAGGGAGTGAGCAATTTCAATTCACAGCGTTACAGTGCTGATGTTTCCTATATTCCCATGACAAGCTCAGGCAAGGAAGGTTGTAAAATCACATCTTTTTTAGGTTTACTATAGTTTATACTTCCCAAAGACCATTGGGATATTAGGTTCAGTCAGACAAGGCAGAAGAGAAGTCCCCAAATAAATAATTTATTCCTCAGCATGGTACAAAAAGAGTTCCTGTAAAAGCTGAGAAAAGAAAGGCCACTGTAATATAATGGGATACAACGCAGAGGTGCCTACATATCTCTAAGGTGCACCCAGGTTGTAGAGAACATTTTATCTCTTATCAGACAGCTACTGAACAAACACATCCTGGTTTTTTTTTCCCTTGTCTGTAATAATCCCTTGGACCTCCAACACCAGGTAAGTCTTTTCTTCCTTCCTGAAGCAAACATCCAGAAATCAATACCGGTTTTTGCAACTCTTCATAGGAGATATACTCTATCCCAATTCCCTTTGAAGAAACTAATGTCAATACCTTGACTACTTAAACAAAGTCTTTTCTGCCTTGAACCTAAGTATTTGCTCTGTGTTGTGGACTATATGGAAGAAACCTCCTGGGCACTCTTTAGTTTGAATATCTTTAAAAGGAACAGATGCAATCTGACTAAAACCAATTGATACTCAAAACTGGGATATAAATATTGTAATACTTCTCAGTGATACTAGCCACATGGCTGTTACAGATTAACGTATTCTTGTCTTTGCAAACAACCCTGTTTATGGCTGACCCAATTACTTAAGAGCTCATTAATCTGAGATCTAAATTGTTAGATGGGGAAGTCTAGAGTTGTCTTTAGAGTTAGCTACTCATCTCTATTATTTTGGACAAATATAATCAGTCCTCCCAGGGATCGATATTCAGCTGATTTAGATTTACAATTAGAACAGGGCTTCTGTCAGGGTTGGAGAAGGTAAATGATGAACAAAGCACAGGAATGAAAAGCCCAAGAGCATTGTCAGTACTTACTGCTGGAGTTGTCTCATTCTCTGAATTTCCCAGCCTGAAAACACAGAGAGAAAGCTGCTGAAGTAACACTGCCATATGTTCCCAGCCTTAAACCACCTTAAATCTAAAACTTAATAAATATTTCAGCTCAAAAAATTAGCACTTACCACACCCAAAAAAAGGCTCAAGGCAGTGCTGTGAAACCTGTGAGCCCCCAAGCTTTCCTTTATTGTCGCTCCTAAATCCACCCCAGAGAAATGGCCACCTCATCCTGGGCTGCTCAGCCCCAAGCCTTGCCCAAGGCCCAGCCTGGCCATATGTTGGGCCTGAAGGAGCAACACCAAAGCAAGATAAGGTGCTGCAGCCATACAGTGTAGCTGAAAATCCCTGCCTCGCCATTGCCAGGCAGTCCAGAAACATTGCTGTGTTTCCTGAATGACTCACCACCGTCTGTAACCGTAACCTTAGGCATTGCCACATATTTCTGGCATGGGAATAGCAATGTTGCCTGGGAAGAGGCACTCCTCTCTGCTGCCATTTTGTCACAGCCGGCTCTTCATGCATAATCAAGCCCTGCCTCAGCCCCAGGCTGACGGGAGGCAGTTGCAGAGGAGGTGAGTTTCATGCAGGTCGACCCTCAGCTTTCCCTGACTAACAATTCAAAGAATAAGCCTCACTGGATGTCTTCTCCTCCCAACTTACAGACCCAAGCCCTAACCCAAACATGAGAATTAGCTGAGTTTTTAAAGGGAGGGAGGAAACCTTCAACACCACAGCAGTGCAGGCAAAGACAGAGACTTCAAACATCCCCACTCTATGACGTGCGGAAAACAGACTCCACAATCAGTGAGATTGTAAAGTAGGTATGTTCATTCAGTGCTGGGCAGCACGGGGGGTAATCCCACCAAAGTCGTGCGCGCCCGACTCGGCAGTTTGTCTCAAGTTTATACAGTCAAGTGTTACATATTCACAATAGGCCTATACATATGCATGACCTATCCCCGCTTCATATTAAAATTAGCTCCGAGAGGTCATTTCCATAGTCTCCTCTCAACTGCGCTTGCGCAGTGCCTCTTTATGGTGGTCGTCTGGTGGTCGCAGAGATGAAGATAGATGACTCCTCTTCGTCACCGCTAGTAACCTTTTTTCTTGCGCAGGCTCAGTGATTTCTTGGTATTCACCCAAGCCGCAAGACCAGTCTTAGCTGGCTCTTGGGGCCTGCTCCTGCTTCTTATCAGGAGCTGTCTTTACCTCATTGGCTGGTCCTTGGGACTAGCTCTTCTTATCAAAGACTGTCTTTGCCTCAGCTAATTTCAACAATGTAAGCGCTAAACATCATCCTTCATCCCCCCTTATTATGTCTACTGAGATTCTTTTGACTCCCCTTGTCTCAGTCCCCCCTTTTCTAGAAAATAGTAAATTCTATTACTATATCTAATCCCAGTACTTCTAATACATTGTTTCCCTATCTAGCATCCTCTCAAAGTATTTGTTGGTCTCGAGTTTTCGTCGTAATTCTTTTTCCATTCACTGTAAGAGTCTCCCCAAATATTATCAGTAATATTTAAGCAACGGCCAGTAATTAAGACCTCTTTAGGGTCAGGTACCTCCAGATCAAAGCTGGGTCCCTGCTGGGTATTTCCCTTTCCATAAAGGCATAATCCATTCCTGTCTGGCCTGTCTTTAATAAGAGATGTCCAATTTGTGGTTGGGACTCCTAAAAAGGGGAGTTCCATGTTCCCCTGTGGAAGGGGATTACATACCCAACAATCTGATAAATTTATTACTTTCGAGATACTCTCTGTCATATTTAAATAAGTATTTCGATCCCAAGCCTGCCCCTTAGGCAAGGTCCAACTCAGGAGCATGACAATTAATGTCTTACAAATTTGAGCTTCAAAGGTCCCTTTTCTTGTGAAGTCCATTGTCCTTTGGGTGCCTTCTTCACCCTAGTGTGATGGATCCAAGTGTTCCGTTCCTTGATCCTAATCGCGGTGAAGGAGGTAAGTAATACTTGAAATGGTCCTTCCCACTGCGGCTCCAGAGTTTTTTCTGTAAGAGACTTTATATACACATAATCTCCTGGTTGTATATTATGTACCGGCCCATCCAAACCTCTCTCTCGAGTCCCTGCCACATGCTTCCTGATTTTATTAAGTTGTTTACCTAATGCTACCATGTAAGAAGTCATAATTTCATACCCCGCTTGTACAGACACCCCTCTCTGTATCCCATAGGGTTGTCCATACAGAATTTCAAAGGGGCTCAGTCCTTCTTTTGCCCTTGGTCTTGTTCGTATACGCAGAAGGGCTAAAGGGAGAGACTGAGGCCATGTCAAATGTGCTTCTTGTCCTAATTTCACAATTTGCTGTTTGGTTAAGTGGTTCATTTTTTCCACTTGACCACTCGACTGGGGGTGATATGGAGTATGAAGCTGCCAATCTTTACCCAAATGGCGGCTAATTTGTTGTACTATTTTTGAGACAAAATGTGGTCCTCTGTCAGAGGATATGGTTGCTGGAACCCCAAAACGTGGTATTATCTCTTGCACCAGTATTTTAGTTAACTCCCGAGCTTTAGCCGTTCTTGTTGGGAATGCTTCTGGCCAACCTGAAAAGGTATCAGTTAATACCAATAAATATCGATACCCCCCCTTTCTTGGAAGTTCTGTAAAATCAATTTGCCATTGTTGTCCAGGCCCATTGCCTTTTCCAATCTGGCCCATTTCCGGCTTGGGGGTATTCTTAGGATTAGTCTGGAGGCAAAGATCACACTGTTGAGTCACCTGTCTCACCGTGGTGTATAAATTTCTAGCCACAATTTCTCTTATCAAATGATTATACAGAGCCTCTGTTCCCCAATGTCTTTTCCTATGTTCTTCCCGTATCAAATGCCATAATAAGCAAGAGGGAACGATTAGCTTTCCTTGTGGGGTATGAGCCCATCCCTCTTCATTATATGACCCTTCTAAATCTGTAATGAGCTTCTGATCTTCCTTGGCGTATTCTGGCTTACCTTCTAGGGAAATCTGCCTATCAGGTATTAAGGCCCCTTCTGTTTTTACCTTTGTTTTGGCCACTTGTTTTGCCTCTCTGTCCGCCAGCTCATTCCCTCTTTCCAAATCTGAGCTCACTTTCTGGTGTGCCTTAATATGCATAATTGCTACTTTCTTAGGGAGCTGGACAGCTTCCAGTAACTTCAGAATTTCTTCTGCGTGTTTGATATTTTTCCCTTGAGAACTCAATAGTCCTCTCTCCTTCCAAATTGCTCTATGTGCATGTACAACTCCAAAGGCATATTTTGAGTCTGTATAAATGTTCACAACTTTGCCCTGGGCCAATTCCAGGGCGTGGGTTAGAGCAATTATTTCTGCCTTCTGTGCGGAGGTGTTCATAGGCAAAGCCCCTGATTCTATTACCTCTTGGCTGGTGGTGACGGTGTATCCCGCATGTCGATTACCATTTAGGACATAACTGCTTCCGTCTGTGAACCAAGTTTCCCCGTTTTCCATGGGGCTGTCTTTCAGGTCTGGGCGACTGGCGTATGTTGCTTCGATGGTTTCCAAACAGTCATGATGTACCGGTTCTCCTGTGTTCCTGCTGAGAAAAGAAGCTGGGTTGACAATGTTAGTGACTACAGTCTCCACATCATCCTGCTCTACCAATATAGCTTGATATCTCAGGAATCTTTGCGGAGAGAGCCAATGTCCACCTTTCGCTTCCAGTACTGCTGATACTGTGTGAGACACCAAAACAGTCATTTTCTGGCCCAGAGTAAACTTTCGGGCTTCCTGTATATTCAATATCACAGCCGCAACTGCCCGCAGGCATCCAGGCCAACCTTTTGCAGTCGAGTCTAACTGCTTAGAAAGGTAGGCAACTGCCTGTCGATATGGACCCAGGTTTTGTGCTAATATTCCCAGGGCAATGCCCTGCTTCTCGTGGGAGTAAAGAAGAAACGGCTTACCCACATCTGGGAGTCCTAAGGCCGGGGCCGACATCAAAGCCTCTTTCAGTAGCTCAAAGGCTCGTTCGGTCTCCTTGTCCCACTCAAGGTGTTTCTGCTCAGTGGCTGTCAATGCATACAGTGGTTTAACAAGCAATCCATAATTATAGATCCACAATCAGCACCACCCCGTCATTCCCAGAAAAGTCCGTAACTCTTTTACTGTCTGAGGTCTCCGAGTTTGGCATATTGCCTCTTTACGGGCCTGTCCCAAAGTTCTTTGTCCCGCACTTATTTCATAGCCCAAATAATTCACTTTGCATTGCATTACCTGTGCCTTTTTCTTGGATACCTGGTACCCCTGGAGTCCCAGGAAATTCAACAGACTCACTGTCCATGTCATACAATCTTTCTCTGTTTTGGTGGCGATCAGGATATCATCCACATACTGCAACAGCTTCCCTTCCTCAGACGGTGCTTCCCAGGATTAAGTCTTTCGCAAGCTGATTGCCAAAAATGGTAGGACTATTCTTAAATCCTTGTGGCAACACCGTCCAAGTGAGCTGGGTCTTTCGACCACTCTTGGGGTTTTTCCATTCAAATGCAAATAATTTTTGGCTGGCTTCATGGAGAGGGAGGCAAAAGAAACCATCCTTCAAATCTAAAACAGTAAACCAAGTCAATTCAGGTGTTAATACGGTCAACAGGGTATATGGGTTCGCCACTACCAGGTAAAGATCTTCAGTTATCTTATTCACCGCCCATAAGTCTTGGACCACCCGATATGACCCATCGGGCTTCCGAACAGGTAATATAGGGGTATTGAATTCAGACTCACACTCTTTTAATAATCCCAACTGCAAAAATTTTTCTATCACCGGCCGGATTCCTTCTCTATCTTCCTTCTTTAGGGGATATTGTTTAATTCTTACCGGCTTTGGGCCTTCCTTGATCCTAACTTCAACAGGTGGAGCACTTTTTGCTCTTCCAGGTGCATCGGTAGCCCATACCCCCGGGTACACTTGGTTTAAGATGTCCTCGTTAATGCTTCCTTCTAGGGGGAGACTGGTTAAGGTTAGGCTCAATATTTGAATATATTGCTGATCTTTTACCTCCAGAGTAATTTCTCCCTTTTTGAATACAATTTTTGCTCCCAATTGTTCCAACAAGTCCCTTCCCAAAAGTGCCTTTGGGGAGTTGGGCGTATATAAAAATTTATGAATGCCCCACTGTTTTCCTAATTTATATTCTAAAGGTTTACAAAAATATGCCTTTTCACTTTGGCCAGTCGCTCCTTTCACCATGACATAATCATCTCCCAGGGGCATCAAAGCTTGATTCAGAACCGAGTATGTTGCTCCTGTATCTACCAAAAATTCTACCTCTTCTTGTGTTTTCCCTAGCTTAATTATAACCAGTGGATCCACTAGGGTAGATTCCCCAGGTTCCCGTCAATCTCCCTTTACATGGGCTACTGTTCTTCCTGTTTGAGCCCTCTGATCCTCCTTGTTCCTTGGGCATTCCTTTTTCCAATGACCAAATTTCTTACACAAAGCGCATTGATCCTTGCCCAGTCGGGGCAAGTCTCGTCTAGGCCCTCTTCCTCTTTCTTCCTGGATAACAGCCATTAATTTCCTTTGCCCCTGCCTATATCCTTCCTCTCTGTTACTAAATACTCTCCATGCTTCATCCAACAATATTTCTAAATTCCTACTCTCTGTAGGCCGTAATTTCTGAAGTTTGCGCCTTATATCCCTTGTAGATTGCCCCAAAACCAGGGAGACTAATTGTTGTATTCCTACCTCTGACCCAGGATCCAGCGGTGTGCTGCGGCGCATTACATCCCTCAATCGATCCAGGAATTCAGATGGAGACTCGGAAGGACTCTGTTTAACTGCATATAAAGCTGACCAATTTATAGTTTTAGGGATTGCTCTCTCTATTCCTTTTGTAATCCACTCCTGATACCCCTGCAATCTTTCCATATGTGCAGATCTATTAACATCCCACTTTGGGTCTTGGAGAGGGAAATATTCCTTAATGTCCCCTCCTGTAATCTTATAATGATCTTCAGCAAGGTTCCCTGCTGTTTTTAAAATCAGCTGTTTCTCTGTCTCAGTCATATATTCCAATAATAGCTGTATATCCTTCCTATCAGGATTATGCTGTTTTGCAATAAATTGGAAATGCTTAGTTACACCTATCGGATCTCTCCTATAATCTTTTGCAACTTTTTTCCATTCCCCTAGGTCAGCAGTAGAAAAGGGTACTTTGATTAACATCGTCCCACCATCCGGCCCCACTGCCTCTCGGAGAGGTGCTTGTAAAGCTGTTGAGGTAGTTTTCTTCCTGGTATGGGAAGATACAGGGCTGCTCGGGGGGGTTGGAGTTCTATCCGAGTCTGCATCCTGTTCCTGTGGTCGAGGGGGAGGCTTAAACAAATCAGTTAGATCTTGTTCTGGTGCCTGATGGATTTTATTTGTCTTTGTACATCTTTGTCCAATACTACATGCCGAACAACACCGCCTCAGTTTACCTCTAAACTCCTTGTTGTTCTCTCGCTCAAGTGCAAGCACCATGGGGTCCTGTGGGGGTACCATTCCACAGTCCCTTTGCCACTCCGGATGATTTCGGAGGGTGAAAAACATGTCTGCATATGAAACCTCATCCCATTTTCCTTCTCTCCTTAAAAACAGCATTAGTTGTAATAAAGTATTATAATCTATTGACCCATTAAGTGGCCACTTAGCATCACCTTCTAACTTATACAACGGCCACCACTGATTGCAATATTTAATAAGGTTCTTTTTACTTTCTGTACCTCCGGTCCCAACAATATCTTTCCAGTGGGCAATTACACAACCCAGAGGACTCTTCCTCATACTCCTCCTTGATTGTTTTCCATTTTAATACTCTTCCTAATGATTCTTAAGTTTGATTTTGGCTTCTCCTTTTAATAAGCTTCCATGCAAATCGTTCCTTACGCTTCTTTATAGTCTTCCCCCAGTTTCCCTCCCACACGTCCCAAATTTCTGGAATTAAATTTTCCTTTACACACCAATCTCACTATTTCGGATTCTTAGTGAACTCTTTCCCAATCATAAAAGTGTGGAATTTGGGGAAAACACTCAAGGCAGTCTAGTTTCCGTCTGCTAGATGTACAGTACCACCTTCTCCCACAAGATCTACACTTCATCAAAACTCAAGCTAATTACTATATAGTCCAGTTACAAGCCCACATACAAAGCAGGGAATCACCCCTATTAATACGTAAAGACATTCACACATTAACAAACATACATACACCTATAAATTTCAACATATCATTTCCACACACCCACACAAAATCTTTAACGTAAATTTCCAAACATTCACATCATACAGTCATCGCTCCAGTTGACAACCTTCCAGCAGCTGCAAAAATAAACCAAGCGCAATTGCGAGGGGGTGCGCCTACCCTTCTCCTGCCTCTTATATACCAGTCATCAACAGGTCCATCCTGGCTCCCGATACCGGGATACAGCAGTCACCCCAGATTTGCTCGATCTACCCCCAAGATTGCTAGCGGCCGCTCTATCGGTCAGCAAATCCCCCCTTACCATACAGGGTACCCTCCTCCCATACGGGGACTACGCTGTACGCCAGACGTCTCTGCGCGATTTACCAGCTGCCCCGGCCTGTACTTTTACAGGCTACCTTTGTAAACATACCGTTTAGTCCGCGGCTTCAGGAGGTTGTTGTCTGCTCCCGCGGTGAGCGGCTGGCAGCGGAGGCTCCTCCGAGGAAAGTGCTCGGGGCGCGCCGAGGGGCGTCCGCTCCGCAGTCGGTCCCACAGCCGAGCAGAGAGTCTCCTGGCTGGCTCGCCAAACTGACGTGCGGAAAACAGACTCCACAATCAGTGAGATTGTAAAGTAGGTATGTTCATTCAGTGCTGGGCAGCACGGGGGGTAATCCCACCAAAGTCGTGCGCGCCCGACTCGGCAGTTTGTCTCAAGTTTATACAGTCAAGTGTTACATATTCACAATAGGCCTATACATATGCATGACCTATCCCCGCTTCATATTAAAATTAGCTCCGAGAGGTCATTTCCATAGTCTCCTCTCAACTGCGCTTGCGCAGTGCCTCTTTATGGTGGTCGTCTGGTGGTCGCAGAGATGAAGATAGATGACTCCTCTTCGTCACCGCTAGTAACCTTTTTCCTTGCGCAGGCTCAGTGATTTCTTGGTATTCACCCAAGCCGCAAGACCAGTCTTAGCTGGCTCTTAGGGCCAGCTCCTGCTTCTTATCAGGAGCTGTCTTTACCTCATTGGCTGGTCCTTGGGACTAGCTCTTCTTATCAAAGACTGTCTTTGCCTCAGCTAATTTCAACAATGTAAGCGCTAAACATCATCCTTCATCCCCCCTTATTATGTCTACTGAGATTCTTTTGACTCCCCTTGTCTCATCTAGAATCCATTCTTCCTCTCACCCGTTTGGGTTTGTACTAAGGAAACCCTAGCCTTAACTCTCCCTATGTATTTCTCCTGTAGCAGGAGATCAGAGAGGCCCAGAACAGTCCGAGTGTTTGACTCCAGAGAGACACAGCCCTGAGGACTGCTTGAAAATGCTATCTAAGCACACTGATGTTAAGGAAGGTGTTAAATGGCTGATTATACTAAACATTTACTGAAAAATAATCACCTACTGTTATCTGACATCCATTTAAAGTAGGAAGATTCCTAAGATTATCATCTACTGATTTCCATATGGATCAGTTAAATTTTAGATACATTATAGGGGAAAAAAATTGAAAACTATTTTCTTTTGAAACTTTATAGTGAGGCATAAATTACTTTAATGACACTTCAGATAATTGTGTTTCTATTAATTCTTAATGGTCTTAAAATTTCTAAACAATCTTGACTAGCTAAAAATGTGTATAGAGAAGACATCCTCAGAAAAGCTGTGATGTAGATCCTCTGTATAATTTTTAGAGTGAATACATCAAAAGCAATATATGTATCTATTAATTGTATTTTATGTGTCTCTAAATATATTCAGTATCAGTTTCTCACATAAAATCTAGAATAAACCTACTGGTTGGTTTAATGCCACAACCACATTCACATTAAACATAATGTCTCTGATGACAGTTGCAACTGGGGTCAGAACCTATTGAGTGCTGACCCCAAGGGATAATCCAGTCAAAGCGTATGTGCAAATAAACTAAAAGGCACTCTAACAACATATACACACATGCACCCCAAATGCCATCACAATGGGTTCTTGTAATGAGTCAGATTGTGCACAGAGGGCTTTGAAGTTTTTTGCTAAAGCAATAACTAGTTCTGTCAGATACCAGTAACTTCACTTGACAGCCATAATGTTCCTACTTTGTCTTGATGCAGGACAGCATTGCTCCAGTGGCTAGAAAACATGACAAAGAATTGTAACAAGTAGCAGTTCAAAATACTTTTAAAAACTCAGTATGGAGGTGATTAAAATAGCAAGCTAAAAATATGAGAGAAATCAGTGTATATTTAACAACACCTTTTCAAAAGCCAGGCTTATATAATGCTGGGCTGTCACAAGCTCCTTATGAGCAATGACATTTTAAGAAAAGCTACTGTCCATTTCTTTTCCCATTTACCCTGCAGAATGCTTGCTTTTCCGCTTGTCCTTTTCAATCAGGCTGACGTTAATAATATAAGGGGAAACAGTGCAAAATGCACAGTAGAAAAAGGAGAGAAGTTTGTAAAACTGCTGAAAAACCTTAGCTTATGAGGCATAGGTCCTGATGGACAATTTCTGATGCTCATTGCTGAGGTGCTGTGCTATGCAAGTGAAATTTTGACCTCACTGCCAGGTGGAAGGCTGACACTAATGCAAGTATGCATTAGAATCTGGATACGACTTCATTCAATCATATTTGTCCAGGAATATTGACCATCCAACTCACAGATACTTGATACCCTGGCAGTACAACAAGTGTCAGGGAAAAATATTATACTCCTCATATTCCCCTAGGCACTATGCTGGAGAGGGATAAAGACACTGCCCTACAGTGACCATTGATCTCTGCTTTTCTTTCCTCAAGGATTTCCAGCTTATCACCTAAAACATGCTGCTGGAGATTGTCCCAACCTAATGTCACTGGCAACCACAGCTGTAACAAATATACAGGTAGAATGAACTGTGCATACTGATGCTGGGAGCATAGCAAGGCCTGTTTGGAAAGACAGTAATATATAAAATGTTTCATTCTGGAGGTAGATTTGCACCACTATAAATCATGTCATTTGACTTAATTATACAGAACCAGTGCTTACTGTTATTATCTGATTATTAACCCCTGTGTGAGCTATTTACATCTCAGTCTTGAGTAATCAGCATAATGATTACCTGCCTGTTGTGGTAATAATTAAGTAGAAAAGCCAGCAACAAAATAATGAGATTTTTAATATTCTTTTTAGGTCGAACATAATGAGCATGGCGTGTAATAGTGGATCTCAAATATAATGCAATTGAGATTAATTTTTAAGAGGTCTCTTTTTTTCACTCAGAGTTTTTTGGGTTTTGGTGGGTTTTTTTTTTTTTGTCAAGAGGAAGCTAAAAATGTTTAGGAGCAAAATAAACTAAAAGGTCTGATTATAATGCATAAGACTTCATGATATGTCAGGACAGGAAGGGACTGCTTACACCTGAGCCACACTTATGCCAGCATTCACACACGTGCTGAACACTGTAGGATACCCAGCAGATCCTCACTGGTGTGAAATATCACCCCTCCAGTTCTGTTGGTGGCACTGCAGCAGTTTGCACCAACTAATGAGTAGCATCAGGAGAAATTTTTTAAAATCAATGAGCTTA
Source organism: Harpia harpyja (assembly GCF_026419915.1). Taxonomy (NCBI): domain Eukaryota; kingdom Metazoa; phylum Chordata; class Aves; order Accipitriformes; family Accipitridae; genus Harpia; species Harpia harpyja. The sequence continues at coordinate 28,772,440 of NC_068951.1, forward strand.
TTCATCACCAGATTTTTTCCAGGCACCTAAAGTTATGGATGTCCAATGTTTATTCAAATGAGGAAGATACTTTCATCTTAGTAGCAGAATAGTATCACGTAGGGCTGATCCAGGTTGCAGAGTTCTCTCCAAAGGGAAATGACAGAAGTTTGCTGACTGTGGGCATTGGAAATCAGATTCAATAATGATCTAAGAAATTTACTGCAAGGTACTAATACTGCAAACGTGCTAGTGTACAGCATATGGCTCTGATCTGAAAACATTGAAGCATGAGCTCGTTTTCACTTGAGTGGTCCTGCGGGACTAACATCTTAAATTCATCTGGAATTCTGCAGCTGGCGTACATTTTGGAGGATTACTTGTAAGTGTTCGTTTTGCCAGCATATTAAACTACTGCTGTATCACATTAATCTTCTGCCATTAATCCCAAATTAAGCATTTTTTGCTACAATTTCTTAGTATATTCTGCTCTCTTCTCAGTGTTGACATCCTGACGAACATATAATAGACCATAGAAGATAAAGCCACTGACTGTATGAAACAGTTGCCTTTAGAAGATCAGACCTTCAGAGGTTTTATTGGTTTTCTCTGAGCTTCCTCGATTTTGTTTAATTATCTGCTTTTCATGTGAAGACAACTCAAAGCAACACCTTCAAGCCACATTACAGATATATACAGAAAGGCTCTTATCTCCGTGCCTGATAATGAGGTGCCCAGATAGTGCATCCCAAGCGTGTTGGCATTATTTGCTACATTCTTACAAAGTGTATCTTACATGTAGGTTGCTTTCTGTGCCAGGAGAACTCTTTTCTGATTGTCCGGTTTTTAAACCATACCTCATGTTTTTCTTCCAGTGTTTCAAACATATTTACACTTCTTAACTATATTTCCATTTAAAATCCCTGATTACTGTTGGTTAGTTCAGGCTCACAAACTATGGTAGGAAACCCATGCTAATCATCTACAGGTATTTTCTCCATTTAGGGGAAAAAAAATCAAACATAAATCATTGATGACGTCATTGTTTATAAGATTAAAAACCACAAAATCTTCTTTGTTTCACTAGAACATCTTCATGAAGGATAGAAGTTAGTGGGAAACTACTAAGCTGTCCATGGATTAATAACAAAAGCTTTAGTATTCTTACTTGATTTTATTCTGACCCCTTTGAAACATTGATTGCTTGTGATCATTTTCCAACTCTGCTCTCAAACATCTCTTTCATCAGTTCTTTGAATGCTACATGGAGCACTCAGAAAGTTCCATACCAGCTCTCTCCTGAGGCTTTTCTCATCTGGTTTTGTTCTTTGTCTTTTGTGTAATTACATTTGTGTATTAAATGTTACCATGTTTTATTTCTCTACTGATAGACATTTGGGGATGGTTTTGTTTTCTAATGCAGAACAGTATTGAAGGCCGCCACTCTGCAGTAAATTGCATAATCAGTCCATGATAATTACAGGAGGGCTGGTGAGGCCCATCCAGAGGTTATTGCATGGTTGAGGCTAAAAGAAGAAACAGATTTTATGTATACGTTAAGGAATATGCAGCACCAGCTTATTATGAAGTCCTCTGATGCTTTGAATGCTTATGTATATTTAACTTCACAGACATGAGTAATTCATTGACAGTAATGGAACTACTTGTGTCCACTTCAGATTAAGTGTTTGCTTATCCAGGAATGGAAGTTTATGTCCTCAGTCGCTGTACAGTTCCTTGGAGGAATGTCTTAACTTGCCTTTCTTCTCAGTGCAGTGAGCTTGCGTAAGCCTTATATTTGAAGAACTATGTCTTCAAACAAAAGGCAACTGTCTTCTACTTTCAGTGGATACATGTTTTACAACCAGGATATTTTAAACCTTCTACTAGTTGGTTTGGGTTTTTTTTAAGCAAAATAGAGATGCTTTTTCTCAGTGAAGAAAAAATGCTGATGTTTTGCTTCACTCTAAGGATGGGCTTAAGAGAGGTCATTCTATATGCTGCATGAATGGTTGGAGGAGAGAGAATGCAAAGAGTAATAGCTTTTATTTCTTAATCCTATTTTTTTTAAATATTGTTAAAGATAAAAATTTTTACAGAAAAGATTAAAGTCCACCAAAGCTTCAGTAGATTGAAATGAAGATGAGTTTAATGTCTAAGATTATCTTTTGAATACTTTTTTTTTTTTTTAAGTATAGCTCTGTCAGCTAAGTATAGTTCAGATTTTTACATTTTTATAGACCATGTGAGTTCCCTGCAGGCACATTGTCTCTCTTTGGTGATTTATATAGTTTGAATTATAGGGGATGATAAGCATTTGCTGTTCAATAGTGTAGTTAATGCTCAGCCCCCCGGGTAACAGAGCAGTGAAGCATTTACTACTCAGTGGTAGTTCTGCAACAGTCAGCAGCAGTGTGGCTCTATCACAGTAAATTTACATCAGTACACTTCATCCTCAGGGAGGTGAACATTCACTCAACATAGCCTAGGGAAAACAATTAGAATGGACACTTTCCAGTCTTTTTGGGTGGCACAATGGGAGAAGTTTACTATTGTAACCGGATCAGAAACAGAAATCACAGATGGTACAACATGAAAATTATCCAACTTTTATTTTCTCTCCTTTATTCCCCTTGCATAAAAAATAAATAAATAATTGGACTAGAAAGTTTTTGGAAAGCTGAAAGTTGAAAAAGTTGCAGTATTGGCAGACCCACTGCAGTTCTGGTGCAAATGCCAGAGGCACTGGGAGGGCTCTGAGCCCTTCACTCCCATGCTTAGGAGGAACCTCCTCTATCAGGTAGGTGAGCTTATAGGCACTGTAGCTATATAACACTTCTGTTCCTGTGACTGTGATGAGAAAATAGCAAAGGCTGCATCAGCCAAGCAATAATAGCTTTTCTCTTGCAGGATTTTTTTCTTTAATAGGCCTGAAAGCTTTTTATAAAGAAAGCCAGTATCATCAGGGATCAGGAGTACAAGTAGTGTTCTCCTCTATCCTTTTTGTTGCAGGGAATGATGAGGGAAGAAACAGGAAGAGCCAGCAGATCAATACCTGGCTCCAAGCCTGGTGTCACTGACAGAATTTTGGGGTTTTTGATCATGGGTCGGTTTACACGACACCAGGCCTGCTGGCAGCAGATGGGGTACACCTGTCTCAAAGAGGGAAAAGGATCTTTGCACGGGAGTTAGCAGGGCTCATTGAAAGAGCTTTAAACTAGATTTGAACGGGGAAAGGGATAAAACCAGGCTTACTAGAGATAAGCCTGGGGGCAGCACACCAGTATTTGAGGGACAGTGTGCTAGCAAAGTCCTTCAGTCTGCTGTCTCAGTGGAGGTAGAGGATGCAGATCCATGCAGCAGCAAAGACACGAGGGTTATTGATGTGTTAGAAACCGCAGAAGTGCCTGAGAATGGTCATGTAGGAACTAGGGCTTCTCCCCCCAAGAAGGTGGTGGGATCAATAGCCCAACTGAAGTGCATCTACACCAATGCATGCAGCATGGGCAACAAACAGGAGGAGCTAAAAGCCATTGTGCAGCCGGAAAACTATGACATAGTTGCTATCACGGAAACATGGTAGGATAACTCACACAAGTGGAGTGCTGCAATGGATGGCTGTAAACTCTTCAGAAGGGATAGGTAAGAAAGGAAAGGTGGTGGGGTAGCCTTGTATGTTAGGGAGTGTTTTGATTGTCTAGAGGTTAATGATGGTGATGATAAGGTTGAGTGTTTATGGGTAAGAATCAAGGGGAAGGCCAACAAGACAGATATCACGGTGGGAGTCTGTTATAGACCACCCAACCAGGATGAAGAGGCAGCTGAAATATTCTATAAGCAGCTGGGAGAAGTCTCACAATCGCTAGCCCTTGTTCTCGTGGGGGACTTCAACTTACCAGATGTCTGCTGGAAATACAGTACAGCAGAGAGGAAACAGTCTAGGAGATTCCTGGAGTGTGTGGAAGATAACTTCCAGACACAACTGGTGAGCGAGCCAACTAGGGAAGGCGCACCACTGGACCTGTTGTTTGTGAACAGAGAAGGACTTGTGGGTGATGTGATGGCTGGAGGCTGTCTTGGGCATAGTGATCATGAAAGGATAGTTTTCGATTCTTGGAGAAGTAAGGAGGGGGATCAGCAGAACTGCTACCCTGGAGTTCCAGAGGGCAGACTTTGGCCTGTTTAGGACACTGGTTGACAGAGTCCCTTGGAAAGCAGTTCTGAAGGGCAATGGAGTCCAGGGAGGCTGGACATTCTTCAAGAAGGAAATCTTAAAGGTGCAGGAGCAGACTGTCCCCATCTGCTGAAAGATGAGCCAGCAGGGAATAAGACCAGCCTGGCTGAACAGAGAGCTTTGGCTGGAACTCAGGAAAAAAAGGAGAGTTTATGACCTTTGGAAGAAGGGGCAGGCAACTCAGGAGGACTACAGGGATGTCATGAGGTTATGTAGTGAAAAAATTAGAAGGGCCAAAGCCCAACTGGAACTTAATCTGGCTACTGCTGTAAAAGACAATAAAAAATGTTTCTATAAATACATTAGCAACAAAAGCAGGGCTAAGGAGAATCTCCATCCTTTATTGGATGCAGGGGGAAACCTAGTGACAAAGGATGAGGAAAAGGCTGAGGTACTTAATGCCTTCTTTGCCTCAGTCTTTAATAGTAAGACCAGTTGTTCTCAGGGTACCCAGCCCCCTGAGCTGGAAGACGGGGACTGGGAGCAGAATGAAGCCCCCATAATCCAAGGGCAAATGGTTAGCAACCTGCTACACCACTTAGACACACACAAGTCTATGGGGCCAGATGGGATCTACCAAAGGGTACTGAGGGAGCTGGCGAATGTGCTCACCAAGCCACTTTCAATCATTTATCAGCAGTCCTGGCTAACCAGGGAGGTCCCAGTTGACTGGAAGTTAGCAAATGTGACGCCCATCTACAAGAAGGGCCAGAAGGAGCATCTGGGGAACTACAGGCCTGTCAGTCTGACCTCAGTGCCAGGGAAAGTTATGGAGCAGGTCATCTTGAGTGCCATCGTAATGTGCCATACCATGTACAGGACAGCCAGGTGATCAGGCCCTGTCATCATGGGTTTATGAAAGGCGGGTCCTGCTTGACTAGCCTGATCTCCTCCTATGACAAGGTGACCTGCTTAGTGGATGAGCAAAGGCTGTGGATGTTGTCTACCTAGACTTTAGTAAAGCCTTTGATGCTGTTTCCCACAGCATCCTCCTGGAAAAACTGGCTGCTCATGGCTTGGATGGGTGTACTCTTTGCTGGGTAAAATACTGGCGGGATGGCCGGGCCCAAAGGGTGGTGGTGAATGGAGTTAAATCCAGTTGGCGGCCAGTCACAAGTGGTGTTCCCCAGGGCTCAGGTTTGGGGCCAGTTCTCTTTAATATCTTTATCAATGATCTGGATGAGGGGATCGAGTGTACCCTCAGTAAGTTTGCAGATGATGCCAAGTTAGGCAGGAGTGTTGATTGGCTTGAGGGTAGGAAGGCTCTACAGAGGGATCTGGACAAGCTGGATCGATGGGCCAAGGCCAATTGTGTGAGGTTCGACAGGCTAAGTGCTGGGTCCTGTGCTTCGGTCACAACAACGCCATGCAATGCTACAGGCTTGGGGAAGAGTGGCCAGAAAGCTGCCTGATGGAAAAGGGCCTGGGGGTATTGGTCGACAGCCGGCTGAATATGAGCCAGCAGTGTGCCCAGGTAGCCAAGGCGGCCAACGGCATCCTGGCCTGTATCAGAAATAGTGTGGCCAGCAGGAGCAGGGAAGTGATCGTCCCCCTGTACTCAGCACTGGTGAGGCCGCACCTGGAGTACTGTGTTCAGTTTTGGGCCCCTCACTACAGGAAAGACATGGAGGTGCTGGAGTGTGTCCAGAGAAGGGCAACGCAGCTGGTGAGGGGCCTGGAGCACAAGTCTTCTGAGGAGCGGCTGAGGGAGCTGGGGCTGTTTAGTCTGGAGGAAAGGAGGCTGAGGGGAGACCTTATCGCTCTCTACAACTACCTGAAAGGAGGGTGTAGCGAGGTGGGTGTCAGTCTCTTCTCCCAAGTAACAAGCCATAGGACGAGAGGAAATGGCCTCAAGCTGCAGCAGGGGAGGTTTAGATTGGATATTAGGAAAAATTTCCTCACCAAAATGGTTGTCAAGCATTGGAACAGGCTGCCCAGGGAAGTGGTTGAGTCACCATCCCTGGATGTATTTAAAAGACATGTAGATGTGGCACTTAAGGACATGGTTTAGTGGTGGACTTGGCAGTGTTAGGTTTGTGGTTGGTCTCGATGATGTTAAACGTCTTTTCCAACCTAAACAATTCTATGATATTATGATTCTATCTTCATATGAAAAAATGGTGAAACCAAAGCAGAAAGAGGCCCCAGGAGTTGGCCACAGTCCTTCAGCAAGACTGTGACAAAGTAAAAAATATAGCTGAGGTTCCCAGGGTGTCTTGCTTAATGCTTTAACTGCTGCAGTCAGCACTGCCCTCTCTCTCTCTGAAATGCACCTGGAAGCCTCAAGCTGCAGTACAGCCTGCACCGAGAATAAGGACTGACAAAGTTAATTTTTCTCTTGTAAGATATAAAAGGCGAGGCAGAGGAATTTACAGCTTTCAAGATGAGCTTTGGCCTCGAAAACACAATGGGAAAGTGTGAAGCAGGATTTCTGTAAGTACTCCATCCCCACAGATGCTGTTGTGATTGTGAGAAAAGATGATTGCATTGAGCCAAAGAGGCGTAACTCTGCTTTGGTGACAGGGAATCTATATGTAATGACCATTAAACCTACACTGCATTTTTAAGTCTGACTGGTTGTGCAGTAGAGACCCAGCAAGCATAAACATAGGTACGCTTAAGTGCACCTCTCAGGGCCCTCAGATCTCCACATGCGTACATTTGGTACCATATTACCGCACCAGAGTGCCTGAACAGGCTGTCTGCAAGAAGGCTTCAAGCTGAGAGGGCAAGTCAGGTTTCCAGAAGATGCCTGTGTTATGCTTTGTGCTTGCCTGCCTGCCACAGTGTGGAAACAGCATAAGGACATTGTGAAGAGCCTCAGAAAAGCTAATGTTGACAGGCATGGAGAAGATTGAGAAAAAAAGCATGATTTGTGTTCAAGTGATGGAGACAGAGCTGCTGACATCTCCTGGCAGTGGTGAGAATGTAACACTACCCTGTGGTTGCGAATAATTAAAAAGCAGCTTGATGGCATTAGAATTGGGACTGTTTTGGAATCAGCATAAAAATTAGGAGCTGCAAAACTTTCAAAGTACAGGAATCTGATGAATAATGGGGGGGATTAAAAAAATAAATGGCTGACTGGCTGAGAATCTTGAGAAGATCCCAGATAAGCTGTTCCAGTCAGTGGTCTGATGGGCATGCATCTGCTCCTTACAGTCAGCAGGCGTGAATGTCATTCCCTCATACCCAGTCTGCATCTGACCTCAAGCATGGAAACTCTGATAATAAAGTGAGGAGGACTACTTATGTAAAGCCTGGAATGAACCCTATAGAACTGACAAAGATAAATCTTATCCAGTAAAAAACTGTGGCCTGTTTGGTCACTCTAGTCAAGAAAATCAAAATTATGTTCCAGTCCTAGAAGGAACTCTAAGTTTAAAACTGTGAAATGGAAAAAGAAAAGAACTATGAATAAAATCAAAGGGAAAAATGAAAAGGTCACGCTTAGAGTCAAAGAGAAGATGAAGGGGCACTAAACTAATAGCAAACCAGCTTACTATGAGGCAGTATAATAATCTCAGCAGCTTCAGGGTTCAGGTAACTGACCCGTTCCTTCACCTAAAGCTAAAAGGCAGGTCTCTTGGGGATAGTGGTAGTAATATTTGAATAATTTCAGTAGTAATATCAGAAGGAAGCTGAGAATAATGAAGGTTTCATTAGGTCAGGATTCAGAATCTGTGGTCTCAGAAATAGGAGAGGAGCAGCTGTGGAAGGAAGATACAGTATTAATGTTGCAAGTCTCAGTGCACATGTATGTAATACAAAGAATCTGTATCGCTTTATCTCTGATGAAGCATTTCCCTCTGCTGCTACCTCCATCCTTTTTCCTGCATCACAGTATGCCTAAGGCAATAGAAGTGAGCTGAGGCATAATGTGGAGTTACACAATGCAAATAAATGCGAGGGTGCCGCATGGAACATCTATTATAAGTGATAGTGTGTATGATTGAAAGAGCGGATGTCTTCAACTGATAGGAAAAAAATATTTCTTTAAACTTTGTGCAAGGGAGAGAGAAATCATTGATTCAATCAGAATGGCACTGTACCAGACTACTTTCCAGAGCAGAATCACATATGGAAACAATTTTTGATAACATACTGTAAAATAGATTCCAGGGAATAATCCCATGCTGGCAGAGATTGAACTAGACAGTTTAATAAGCCTTCCATCCCTAATTTCTGTCTGCCTGTGATTCTTTAAGCTGAAGCCACGTAATTTTATGTTCTCTATAGCTTTTGAGTCATCCAGTATCTTCTGATTTACAGCTTGACCTGTGTATAACAAACTCCAGGTTGCTTGAGGAAGAAAGACACCCTAATCATAACAGCAGGTTTCAGATATGACATTGCCAACTCCAGACCCTCATTTCATTTATTTATTTATTTTGTCTCTGGGATGAAATATACTGATAAGAAATATCTGCAGTGGCCAGCCTCCCCTAGGGCCTTTATTAAATCCTCATATTAAGCAAGTGCAGAGCAGTAAAAGTGATATAAAAGTATGAGGCAAGATACAGAGAAATGAGATTAAAAAGGTTTGGGTTAGGCCATCCTCATTTCTCAAGTGTGAACATTGGGAAGAGGTGGTATCATATCATCAAACCGGCTGTATGTTCTGTGTCGCTACCAAGGACTGCAGACACTGCACAGTCTTTGATGGGCAATGTGTAACTTTTGGAGTTCTGCAATATTTCACATGGTGTGGATCCAGAGAAGACAACCCATTTCTTCAGAGCACCTCTGAATTTCTCATCTGTATCAGGAACTGTTGGCAACAAAAAGTCTGATACCTGAAGCTCTGGCTTGGGAGTTGGTATTATGGAAGAGAGAGGCGTTTGGTCTCATCTCACTAACTGTAGACATCTAAATCTTAAAATAAGAAGGCTAACCTTAGCTGGGAGAACTCCACCTGACCCCAACAGTAGGGGCTTAATGGGAAAATAAAAGCTGCATGGACTTACCTTTGTTTGATGTTCCAGTCTGGAACATCCAGAGGAGAAGTGCTCAAGCAGCTGAATTAGTAATGGAAGAACTTGGTGTACATGCATTTACCTTCAGCTGGACCAGTATGCAATTGCCACAGGGAATACTGCAGGCTCCAGAGGCCTAAATGTAACCTGGTGAACGACTCTTATAAATGTCTCAGACAAAGGTCAACATTATTAATTGAAAGAATACTACTTCATACGTGTGACATTCATGTTATGTGGCAATAGTGAAGAGGGTCTGTGATTTGTATTTCCTTTTTCCAGAATAACAGATCAAAATTTGAAGCCACATCTCAGAATCAAGTACAAGTTCGATGATGAGGTAGCAAATGAAAAAGGCGATTGATTTGTACTTGCAAATTATGTCTTTACCTTGAACACAATGCAATGGTCCAACTGCGCTGTAGACTTGACTTTGTTCAAGGTAATTTGATATTGATCGGCCTTCAGCTGTAATGCTGCAACAATCAAACTGATCAAATGTAATGCTACACAGATATGGCTTTTCAGGCATATTATTTCTATGAGAAATCATCACATCACAGAGAAAAAAAGCAGACTGGCAAAAACATATTTATCATGCTTAGGTGTTTTTTTCTCCCTTCTGGTGTATTTGTATTAAGTTTTATTTTTAACATTTGAAAATGGCTGAGAAATATGTGGTTATTTCAGACATTCTGTGAACATTGGTTTTTCTTTTTCAATCCTCTTAAATGCACTAATAATGTAAACAAAGAACTCAAAACAGACATTTCAAAAAGAGGCAATACCTGAAGTGTTTCTTTTGAACTCAATTATTTACTGCAACCTATCTCTGACATTCAGTAAGTTCTCCAAATTCGGTGGAGACTTTTCTCACTTACTTTAATGCAGAGAGTGTTTAGACCCTGCCAAAATTCATATTTATAAGTAAGACACATTCATCTGGCTTCTCCTAACTCCGTATGTTATAGTGCTGACAACTGTGTCCATTTCCAGTGTAGCAGTATGGCTTTTCTGTGGCTTACCACCTCTATATACCATTTGCAGCTGATCAACCCAGTGACCACATAAGCTGATACATACACTTGCATACATAATTCTGTTGCTTCTGCTATGACAGTAATACTGATCCAAGGTGTATTGACATCTAGAAGATTTATTGGGTCTTTTGACCGGTATAATTTGTGTTGCATTTCTACAACCAGGCACATTTTGAAAGGTATTTTACTTATTGAAAAGGTGTAAGTGTCTTATCTACACTGTCTTTTTTTTCTGCATCTTCAACTTCTTAATTTTAAGACTTATTTTTCTTGAAAAGCAAAAAGTGTTCAGCTCTGTTTTTAACTCAGAAATAGATGTTCTTAAGAGTCATGCAATTAAAACTTGGGTAATGATTTACCTTAATACTAAAATGAATTTAGAATTATATGCTTCACTCTCATGTTCAATATATAAGTAGAGGTAATCAGTGTGATTGCTTAAAATAGCCTATTTTCAGTGGGAATTGCAGCAGCATTCAAAATTCGTCAAGATATGGACATGTTAGCCAAATAATCACCACAGTCTGTTTTAGACAGTTAATGGCATTATATCTTCACATATTAGATTCTGGCTAACAGAGTCTTGGGCAAGCTTCTTATACAAAGAATATAAACCACGTTAATTAATAAATCCAAGTGCAAACTCATTAGCTTAAGACTACATAGCAGAAGCAGGAAAACAGTTACGTTTTTCCCCTTAGGATGACAATTTCACAATTATAAGCAGAGCTTGGGAAGATATGCTTTGGAGGCACTTCTTTCAGATGAGCTAATTAAGAATGTTCTGTTTATTTTTGTATGTGCCCAAGTGAACAGTACTATTAGGGCAGAAGGATCTAGGTAATTTTTAAGTCCCTTTCACAGTTTGTTCAAGTAGATAAATTTGGTTTCAAGACAGTGGTTCAAACTCAGGTTGGACACATTTTATTCAGAATAATTTTAGAAGATAATAAAAATGCAAACAACTCCTGAGGTCAAGTCATATCACCTAAAGGAGGAATTCAGATGTCCTCTTTAAATTAAATGCATTGAGTTAGAAAAAATAGAAACCATAGCAGATTCAGTTAAATGCTTAATAAAAGATTTAGAAATCATGGTATTCAGAATATTCTTGTCCACTATTCAAGAACAAGAACTTAAGTCTTTTTTCTGTGCTGCATTTACACTTGCTGCAGCATCATGTCTTTTTTTATTCAATATCCATGTACCCATCAAAACAAATCCCATTGGTTATGTTGGTACTTCATTTTGTCATGATGGTTTACCATCTGACAAGAATTGATTGATATCAGTGAAATGACCTCAGCAGTAATCTCTGCTGATGTATTCATCTGTTCAGGAGCTGAAAACATACCCATGCAAACATTTCAGCTGAGAATAATTCTTTTTATTCTATCTTGTGAGCAATAATATTAACAATAAAGTAGTGTAGCTGCAGATCTAGCCCTAAGCATATAAAATTTTACAGCAGCCTTTTCCATTGTAATATTAAGGGTCAAATTGCCATTGTTGCAGGGCAAATACAACAATGCAGACTACATGCTTCCTTACTCCCTCTATGAATGGAGTAAGAATCAAGTGAGCTTTTGTAATTAGGAAAACACCTCTAGCCAAATTGCCAGAATATGTTGCATGTATATGTGTATATCGTGCATTATAGAGAGATAGAAATCAATGCACTCATTTACTCCAGGGAATGTGTCAAAAAGCTGTGTGGGAAATTCTACCGTGAGTAGGTTGCTTTATTTTTGCTTAATATAACAATGTTAATTTATTCATTCTTGTTTTATTATCAAAATGCATGGCAGTCAGACATGGAGTGGCTGCTTCTTGGAAAACACCATTGAAATTAGCCAGTTTTCCTAGTGAAGAAAAGAATGAAGTCTCATCATTTTGAATTCAGTATCCACAATTCTACTCTGTGCACAGTATTTCTAAGCCTATTTTTTCTTCTATTGGGAAAGAAAGCATTTTGACTGGCTTGAAGGCTTAATATGCTCCCATGCACTTTTTATGACTTAATCATTAGAAGCAAACTGCTTCGTGATCTCTGTTACTTGATGCAAGTCTACTGGTTTTTTACAGTACATTTTGATTACAGGAAATAGAAAAGTCTTGCTGGCAAACCAGTAAAAATATGCTTGCAGTCATTTAGTAGCTGTAGAAAATAGCTTATCTGAATCAGGCTCTTGAAATTTAAGCAAAAAAATTTGGCTGTTTTTTGTTCTGAGGCAAGCCGTTGTTGAGCAGCATTGATGCTAGTGAGATTCCTGTCTTGTTCCTTGTCCCTCAGTCTGTCCCTCAGTGTGTGTTTGTCTATATTCCCCTACTTTTGAACTGATTGACTAGTTTAAACTGAAGTCTTACGGATATTTGTGCAAGTCATTAGTACAAATCTTATGAATAGATAGCCAGGTAGAAAAGGGAGATTTAGTATACCTTCTCAAAGGTACACTATGCTTTAGGGGAGGCAAAGGTGTTTTTTCTTCTGTGCAATGGGAAAATAACCAGTCACATTGTCATTCATATCTGACCCAAATAACGGGGTCAGGTAAATTCTCAGCTGCTCTTGACTGAAATTCACTGGAAAGTGCCAAGGCTGCCATTGTGGCTGCAACTCTTATTTAAGTTAATAAGGATGTTTTCCTGGGGCTTCCTTGGATTCCAGCAAAATTCCATGAACACTCCTTAGGAGAAAAAACTTTCTATTCCTACCTAGTAAAAATGGGAGATTTGCCTACTAGATGCTGTCTCTTGTTTTCCTATGATTCACAAGCCTAATAAAACAAAATATCAGCAGGTGAAATGGAAATTATAGTGCAATTAAGTTTTCAATACATTAATAGCCAAGGAGTTGTGCAAGAAATCACCCAGGATCATGAAAAGAGAAGAGAACGTTATGATGCTAAATCACATATGTATACAAGAGGTACTATTTCAACCTGAGAAATGCTAGTTTCTCCTTCAGCAGAACAACTTTTTGCACAGAGAAGGAGGTTTTACATCACTTCATGTTGCATATTTTTCTTCTTTACTTAATTCAAGAGTTCTACTAAAGGGGGAACTTTGGTGTCAAGATGGCATGTAAGCCTCAGCAGGAGGCTGGGGGTCTAAATTTCTTTCTTCCAACAACGTAAAACTAAAGTGACTTGACTAGACAAAGTCAGATCAGAATAAATAAAGTTCCCGAACAGGGCAGCCTGCTTAAAAATTTAGTGCAATTGAAAAAGAGTCATTTAAATTATTATAGTCATACTTGTCTAAGCCCAATGCCTGAGTACAACAAAAGTTTGGGATGTTTTCTTTTCAGGCTCTTGTATATTTCTTGGAAAAGGGTTGAGCTAAACCAAAAGTGGCTATGGGAAGAGGGTATCCAGCTGAGGAGGGAGGATCAGAATCTGAATTTGTTGTTTCACTAAAAAAAAAAAAAAAATCAAACATTCTCACTATTTTTTTCAAATAAAGAAAAAGTGATTCCATGCCATATGCAGAGAGCTAACAACCTGGAGACCCCAAGAATCAAGACTTCAGCTGAATTTCCTGAACCTGTAGGTGTTTGTGAGAGAGCTACAAAGAAAGTGAGTGAACTTGTAGAAAATGAACCGTTCTTACTGAGTCTTGCTATGGAATAGAGGTTGTCATGGGACTGGTAGTTGTCAGTCAGAGAGTGGTGATGGAGCTTACATATGAGATGAGACACCAGATTTTTCTCAGCATTATCACAGTTGCTGTGCCCCTGCCCAGGTTTGTTAAGATACCAAAAGACTTCCCTGCTAGTGCTAGACAAGTAACAGCAACTGTAAGACTGTTCTCAAGCCCATACCAACAAACTATAGCATGTAAACCTTTCCAGTCAATTAATGCTAAAATAAGCAAACTATAGAGTTCTAGTGTGGACTGCAAGGTGTAATACAGAATTATTTGGGTTTAGCTGGTTGGCAACAAACTTAAAGTTGACCTTAAATATTGCTGGTTGTGTGCACTAGTTCTCATTGTGCAGAAGACAGTTATCCTCATGGTTAGCTACAAGGCTGTTTAATGACATGTTAGGTACTGGAGACCTCCATTTGAAGCTTTCTCTAAGCATTTTTTCATGTGCCAACTTCTTAATGAAAAAAAATTCTGTATTTCTGCTGTGCTCAAATTAAATGTCAGAAGTTAATCCCTACTCTTCAACCTTTAACCCAATTCCTTGTTTGGCAAATTTGAAATATGTGTAGATATGGAAAGAAATAGTGTAGATTTGTTAGGGCTTGACACCAAATTAAAAAGAAGCAATTTCCTCATCTATACCACCTGACATGTTCTGACTTCATCCATTCTGAGGATAAAAAGTGACAAAGGAAATTCATTAGTCACAATGCCAGGTGAGCCCAAAATAATGGAAATTTATTTTTTTCTTTTAATAGAAAGATAATTTGTTCTCAGATGGGTATTTTTATACTCCATGGCAGAATCCTGTTAAAGATCTGCAAAGTCTGTGCCAAAGAGCAGGTAAGGAGACAAAATGGGCAGTGACAAGGTAGAATATAGACAGAGAAGCAGATATGCTGAAATATTGCAGAAAATGAGCACCTACTTCCTAGAGACTTCATCCAGCAGCCAGACCTACTAACATTATTAATGTGTAAAGAGGATGTAGAAATATCTTCTCACATCTTTAAGAGTATAGGCACATACTCTTTAATTACCAAAAGTACTACTGCTAAGTGAGGGAACACTATAACAGATATTTTTCTCTTTTCATGTAATGTTGTGGAGGTCTTTTTTTTTAACCTGTGTAGCAGTGCATATCAAATAGTGAACCAAAAATGAATGAGCCAATAGTTTATTTGAAAAAAATAAAGGCAAACACTACCAACAGCTCTTGCCCTTCAAAAGACTTAGAGTTTCGTTAGTGAAAATGCATGGTCATTAGTAGACTTGCTACTAAAAATTGTCTTCGGTTTGCTGTGAGGTTGGAGAGGAATGGTTTTGCTGTTCCACCACAAAGTCCTTGATCTGTTTCCTCTATTCACTCTTTCATGTCATGGTTATTTGAATTTTATTTCAATACCAGCACATTAATTTTCTTTTACTTTTCTTTTCATGATTATGTTTTGCAGGTTGGAGAATACACAGCAATAATGGTCTCTACCTTTAGGGTTTGTGGGTTTTTTTCCTAAAAAGGAGTGATCTGATATCCTGTCTTTCCTCCAGCCAGGTTGATTTGTGGTAGTCTGTAATGACAGATGTCCAGCATCTTTGGCCATGCGTAGGGCCTGAGATACAGCCCGCTGAAGCTGATAAAATATAACAGGCTTGAGTGATCTTCAGTAACTCTGAACTGAACATAGCAGAGACCCAGCATGACTGAGGCTTCCAAGTCCCACTGTAAGGTAAACTGCCGTACAAATGGTAAAGCATGTGCAAAATACTTCGTGGTCTTCTGCGAACGGTATGCTGTTACTTTAAATGCAGAAATGCTCCTTTTAATGTCTGAGGATTCCTTCCCTTCTCTCTTTTCTTTTTTATTTTGGACAAGTGGCTCTGACCTGTGAGAAGAGTCTCACTGGATAACCTCATTAAGTAGAGTTTGAGTAGTAAAAAAATTCACATAAGACCCATTCTTTTCCTACTGAGGTCTTGAGAGAAAATCCAGTCGAATGGGAATAGGTGGAATTTGCTTATCAAAACCATTCAAGAGCACCAAATAATTGTAAATAAAGCATTAGCTAAGCAGCAGAAATGTGCATTCAAGTTCCAGAGGGTAAAAAAACCAAACCAAAACAAAACAAAAAACCACCACAAAACCCTAATCTTTTAACTATTTCTGTGAATTCCAACTCAAGGAAAACAAATTATGTTTGCTTTTATAAATAATATCTAAAAACTACAGGGAGAGAAAAGTTCATACAGGAATAACAAGCTGGACAGCAAAGGAGACATTCCTGCTTTAGGAAGGAGTCCTTTTACTTAATCTATGAATGGAAAAACACTTTATATTATTTTTTATTGGTACATTACAATAATAGTTGGTTCAGAACATATTCCACAGTTTATATTATTAAATGATAGAAGGTTTAATCAAGTAATTCAGCTAGCAGCACACTTGGTAGAATGAGAAATGTTTGTTTAGACTCCAATTTATAGTTGTTTGGTTTGTTATTTTACCCTCAGGAAGGAGCTTAAATGTTTAATTCTGCAACTTTTCTAATATTATACAAAGCACACAATAAAGCATAAGGCAACTTTGCCTGGTTTATACTGGCATTTTTAATTAAATGCTTTTTCTTTTCATTGCAAACTGAAATTTAAAACCAAAAATCAGTGGCAGGAGATTTTAACTGCACAACATTCCTTTTGAGTTGGAGACAAAAGTTCTCATTGGTTTCACTGGAGAAGGATCATGTCTGCCTTTTTTATCTGAAGTCTGTTTTAATTTGTTGAGTTCTTCTACCTGAGTTTGTGGTCTAGTCACTTCGGTAAGCCCTTCCAGATACAAATTATTTCACAAAATTATTGTCAGGGAGAAGATAATTTATTTGTACTTTATAGGTTGGAACAACGCACATCAGAAACAGTAAACATCTTTGTGGATCTGGTGCTGTGTTCAGTGTTATATGAACTCCTGCACCCCAGCCAAATGCCCGTGCCACAGAACTTTTGTTCTGTCTTGATGTGCTATCAGGACATCTATTAGTACTCTAACAGAAGGAGTACAATTCAGTGAAAATTTAAATTCAGTGGACCAAATTGGTTTTGGACTGGCTTGGTATTGTGTTGTATTTTGCAAACTGTAATGGAGTCTGCTTACAGGGCCCACTTTCAGCAAATCATCTCTAATGGCAGGATTGTGACCTGCTTTTCCCATCACAGGGTGTAGACCAAGGAGGCCTTGGCATAACCTTTTTGTTATCCCTTTCACTCTCTATCATGGTTTGCGCAAGCCAAACCACACTTCCACCAAATAGAAGAGTAGGAAGTTAGCTGAGTGTCTTCGTATAATTTTTTGTGGGCACCCAAGAGTCCCTGAAAATGTTCTTTTTGCAGAATATGAACTTGAAAATATAGCTGCACACAGAGAGGGAGAATATATAGGACTTCCTGTCACACCTGTACGCACAGGCATTTCCACATGCCTACAGTCATTACATCTGCTTTACTTACATATGATTGCATGTGAAGTGCACATTCAGTAAAAAGCTTACTAGATTGAATTTGAAGCTGGCTTGAAGCTACTTGTCATATCCATTGTTCGGTCAAACCAGAATATAGAATGTATAGAATATAGACACAGTAGAATGAAATTTTTGGTCTTTGTTTAACTTGGAGCTCCTAAGTATATGCATGCTTTATTAAAAACATAGCTGTAAAAATTCAAACTAGGTGAAATAATTCAGGCAAACAAAGCCCAAGCCAGAGACAATAATTTAGAAGCAATACAATTTTTCATGAGTATTCTAGGAGCTGAAATGGGAAATACTGACTCATTCCCCAGAAACATGAGCCTAATTCTTACCACATTCCTAACCTAATTGTGCAGACTCTCCAGTGCAGCTGAGTTTCAGATAGGCAGCTAAATGTCTAGGTACTGCTTTGGGTTTGTATTATTTTATTCAATCTGATATAAGCTGACAGCTGATTTGTTTGAGACTGGACTTCTAGTGAATGTGAAGCTTGCCCTCCAGATTTTGCAATTCCTGGATTTTCACAAAGCTTCCTCCTGGTCATGAACTCTCTAGTTCCACTGCCCATTAATGTAAAATGTTTGCATCATTATTTCTAGATGAATGATTCACTTGTTAAAAAGTAATAGCAATAAAAAAAAAAAAAAGAGCTTAAGAGATTTCAGCAGAAAAGCAATAACCTGGATCCCTCTAGAGGCCATTTGTATAATATTTGGTAGAGAAAAAGAATTGAACTTGTCTCCCAATTCTCTGTCTACAAATAAAGGAAGCTTATCTATCTCATGTTGTTGCTTATTATCTTGCCAGCATGCTTCTGTTGGTTGGTGAAAGCTGCATAATTATTCTACTTTCTCTCCCTTAAAGAAGTTCATGCTTAGAACTGAGTAATGCGGCAGGAGTTTCTGTATGCATTAATTCAGAGTCTTAAATTAATTCCTATATGCATGTTTTCTTGAAGATTGTTTTTAGATAGTGAGTGTTTTATGTCAGATGCTAATTAAGGCACCAGAAAGATAGGTTTCTGTTTGTAGTAGTATTGCCAAGGAGCTAATTAAACAGGCCAGACAAAAGGGATACTATTACTCTCCCATCTGTGTGCATTTTAAGCAAATACTTCTGGGGGCCTGATTCTGATCTCAAGTATAGTGACATTACTCCTAAGTATGTGTGAAAAGGCAAAATTTAAATCCCTGTAAAAGACAAGACAGGCCATCATGGTGGTGGAAAACTGCACGCAGTTAGCCGAAGTGTGACCAGTTTGATTGGAAAGGAACAGTGCTCAACACAGCAAGGGCAAGAACAGAGCTTTGTAAACTCTTCACATTGCTTCTGGGATAAAAACAATTAAAGCCCAAATTTAAGAGAGCACCTAAGTTTTGATTAAGTTCACGCCTGTTGAACACTGCCTGCAATAAATTTTCCACATTAAATGCTTCCTGGGCCTATTCCAATGGCTCATTCAGGACAATCTGCTTATTGGGGTGTATGCATTGACTTAAAGGATAGAGATAACGCTGGTTCATCAGCAGTCCCTGTGACACAGCAGACTGAATACAGTGTATGAAGCACTAGCAGTGTGTCACAATCTGTCCTTCATTGATTGATTGAAAAACCTAGCCACAAAAAAAAGCCAAATCAATTTAGACAGCTAATTGAAAAAATCAGAATGTTTTCATAGTGATCTTGGTAAAATTCATTGCATTAACATTGCTGCCAGTTATATATGCACTTTGTGTAATTTGAGTTGATGGTATATAAATAGTTTATGATTAATGTCCTTTAAAATATTTGTGGTTCATCTCTGGTCCTTGTTCTGTTTCTCCTGAACATTTATCATTCTTATCTCCTTCCTAGCAAAGTGTTACAGTCCTCTATCAATGTGTTATTCCACAGGATCCTCCCAGGTATTTGAAAATCAATTTTAATTTTTTAATGAAATGAATGTGAAGAGTGGTATACTTTTATACTTACTTCTGGCATGGAGCAAAATAGTTTTTGATCATTCATTACATGCAAAATATCCTGTTGTACACCATGAAATGTAATTTCATCCACATGAGTGAACACTGATGAGGTGCTTTTGAAGAAGTGTTGGGTGAAATTACTGGCCATACTCAACTTGGTTGTAAAGGTGAAAAGCATAATGTTATAATGAAAGATAAAGATGTGGGAGAATACTCATAAAGGCAATTTACAAAACAATTTAGAAAGAGCAGCATCTTTTTGTGCAGCATTATGCTGCCTCGGAAAAAATCTGTAACTTGCATATATCATGCATGACAATATGCCAAAACATAGGCAGATTATGCATAATCTGGATTAATTTTCTGACCACAAAATGTCAGTATGCCAGACTTTAATAGTCGGGGGTTCACAGAAAGTACTGGTGATGTCAAAATCTCACCCTTACTTTTGTATTGGAGATGAGCCAAGAACTACTGATGGTAGGGGAAAGACTTCAGTGGGCTTTGTATCATTCTTCACTCTTCTTCACCACTTTGCCTAAGTGCCACTTTACATTTTGTCCATGTACTTGTTCATGGTAGAAGTTTCATTTCAAACCAGGAAGTATATTTGAGAGGATGTGAGCTGTCACCGGGTACTTTTAAGCAATGTAATTTTTTTATTCTGGATTGATCGACTGGGTAATTGATTTATCGCTGCTTACTTTTGGCTCAGTAATTAAGTGGGAAGTAATAACTCAGGGGCTGCATCTGCCAGTAAGTGGAGCTCTTTGCTAGCCTAGGGAGGTGTGTCCTCACCAGGAGACTTTTGTTGTTGTTGTTCCCCAAATTGAAACTACTGGAGAGTTGGTATTCAGTTTTTCTTTGGCCCTTTTGCAACTTCCACATTATGTTCCAGTTCTGTTGGTTTATAAAACAAGAGGATGATGTCTAAAGTCAAGCAAATTATAAATTATTTTATTTCCATACTGATTTTATTGCTGTCCTCTTTGACAGCAAGCTGTTGTATTCATTCCCTTTGCCCCTTAAAGGAAAGGGGAGATTTTAATGTTTTGTATTTATTTTACATTTTTGTAAGAAATATATCCTGGTATTGTAATAAAAATGGTGCAGTTTGCCATACTAGGCATATGGCTGGCAGAGGGGACAGTCTTCCTATACTTTTCACACTATGGACACATTGCCCACTGATGAATGTTGATCGTAGTGGTTCCTTAGAGCAGAATGTCAAGCCAGTTGTGCCATGATCTACTTTGTGGTTTTATAAATGGTTTAAAGTGTAGGACAATGAAGGATCTGCTTTCATGAGAACTGTTCTTCCAAGAATCAACTTTATTTTAAATTCTTCTTTTCTACTCCAAACTGTCTCGGTTAGGAAGGATTTTTAATGAAAACATATAACTTTCCGCTCACATAAAGAGAAACACGGAGAAAATTGTATTCAATCAAGATGAGATGTCAGAATTAGCTAACTTAAATTCTCAGATGAATCCTCAATGAAATCCAGATTGAACATAGCATTTGCTTGCTAATGCTAGAGGTATGCTTCTTTATGTACTTTATTAATGTTGGACTCTCATTTATTTATGCTGGTATGTGGTTTACTTGGCATGTTACTCCATGTATACTGGCAATGTTTTATCATAATTATTGTATATATACATTGGCTAATGCTAAGTCAGCCAGTTTTCTGAAGGTAGCTGATTTTGTGCATAATGTGCACTCTATAATGCTTGTGTTTGTTCCCTCAGACCTTGCCAGTGTTCTTACTCCCCCACGGACAAAACGGGTATTGCTATCCTATTCCTGAAAGAAGAGCAAGACTATTTTGGCAGGAAAAATATGTTATTGTAGGTGTGTAGCTATGACTTAATAAGACAGAAAGAGGAAGATGCATCATCTCCTTACACATCCTTGTGCGCTTGGCAGGGAGCTTGCTCTTTCCTCCAGTTGTGTTGAAGATGAGTTAAGCAGGGACAATTCACCATGCCTTGGAGATGACTTCTGCTAACTCCATGGCTTCAAACTGAAGCTGGATGGGAAGGGAGGTTGGATTTCTGAAAAGGTTTCAAACAGTTAACCCCCTTTTCTTAGTGCTTCTGAGGAATATCAGTCAGTAAATTAACAACGTTATTCATGTTAGTAACAAAAAAGTCCAAGGAAGTAGAGCATACATCCCCAGTGTATAGGTGGAGGCATAGGCTGTGAGATTGATTAAGTGAATTGCCACATGGTGAAGTCAGAAATTGTATCCAGCTCTTTTGTGTCCAAATCCTACTCCATGAGGCCTTTCGCTTTTGCTCCTTTTGAAATTATTGATGTTATGAGCCATCCTCAGCTTTCCTCTTCTTTCATTGCCAGGACAGTGTTCCGTGGAAATGCTTTGTAACCTTGCATGCTTGGCCAGGTCTTTATAGCCCTGGGAGACAGATTCAAGCAGAGCTTTGAAGGAGATCTGCTTAGACTAAAACGTCAAACTCTTTAAATAAGCGAAACTCAAAACAACAAAGCAAGAGGAAATGGAAATAAAATGGGCTTGTAAACTAGTGGTATATGGCTATGACAGTCTTTGCAAGCTGCCTATTGCTTCTAGTGTTAGTTTTTGACTCTCCACAACTTTCTGAGCTGCATCAAAGTGTGCAGATTCTAGCTTCCAGCTTTGCCTCCCTTATCCCTAAAGTCTCTTGAAGCTTCTTACCCTGAGTTTGCTCAGCAGCTTTTGAGAAGAGATGCTGCCTCCTCTCTTCCTCCCCAACCCACCGATTTCTGAAAGGAATACAGCATGTAATGAAGAATGCAAAAATTAAATACCCACGATCCTCCCCTTGTAGAGGCCATTTCTCAAGTGGCCTTTAGAGACGATCACTGTATCTAAAGAAAAAAATGCTCACTAAACAAACAGCTAGAAGAGCTCTTTATAGCTATAGGGAAAGTATGAAATGGAGGGGAAACAGTCTTCACAAGACAAGGGAGTGGCTCATGCCAGCTTTCCATAGTACTTTCACTCCCTGTAACCTATTGTGTTTCCCAGCCTCTGCAGAAACCAAAGCTCATCTGTGCTTTCCCTGAGGTCTTCAAGGGACTGATTGTTTTTCAAAGTACAAAGACCTACTTCATTTAGCTTTTAGGGGCTTTCAATGGTGCTATGAAGTCACTCATATATTCAGAAAAGTACACCTGCATATCTCTGCAGGATCACATTGTTTTATTACTGCTACAGCACAGTGAGACTGCCTTTCAGATCACTCCCAGGCAAATATGGCATTTGTTCCACATAAAAGTAAGGTCTCCCATAAACCATAGCTCAGTTTAGAAACATACTCAGGGACTTTAGCCTCTTACAAAGCAAGGAAGGCAGTGAATAGTTTCACTCAATCAAAACAAAACCAAACAAACAAAAAAACCCTTCCCTGAAAGCCCACTGTATCAGTTCAATAAGCCTCAAGGTTTCAGTAACTTATACTCCTCTCAATTGTGTGTGACTTTGTTAGAGGATTCATTAGTTAACGCTAATGAGTGCTTGCCTACACACTCTCATCTTCGTAACCAACACAGCAGCACTTGTCTCAGAGCATTACGGTGACATTACATCAGCCTACGTAGCTAACTGTGATTTATTAGACTGCAAAACAAAAGCAATGTAAAAATTGGTTAGAATGGATACTGGGAGGAGAAAAAATGTCAGACTCTGATCTCACGTTTCCTTAAGAAAGGATGCAGCCATTCTATCCAAATCAAGGTCCCTGTATATTCTTTGCTTTATCTTTATACTCAGAAATACCATCTAGAGCAGGCTGGATTTTATGGCTGTATGTTAAAATTCTGTCAATTTACATGACTATTGAAGGACGTGTCAAAACTCTTTAAACTCAAGATAAGGACAAACTGACAAACTGCATACCTGTAAGTCCAAATATGGAGAAGAGTAACATTAATTCCCATGGAACCGTGCAGGGTCTGCGAACTGAAGAAGTGCTTAAATGCTCTGATGGATCATTGCCTCCTTCTGCCCTGTTTTACATCAGACTAGTACAGTTGAATTGAACAAGAAAGACAGAGTAATGTAGCCATAGTTCATAGGCAGCCAGTGCACATATAACTTTCTAAGACAGCCTCCCCTTTGACTTGAGTCAGTGTTGGCAGCTTAATTTAAGTAGAAGGACTATTTTGTAGCTTTATGTGCTGCAATCAGACCTGGAGAGAATCTCTCAAATATCTGAATCACTGTAGCCATTTTGAGTCACTCTCGCTGCAGGAGAGACGGTAAGTGCTGTGGTACTGAAAGCTGCTCGCTAGGTAAACAGGTGCTGAAAAGGGATTGATGCTGAAAGCCCTGATTGGCATTAGCATTCATCACCAAAATGCTTGCTTATAACTAGTTTCCAATTTTAAGGGCTTATGTGAAATACATACTTTACATTCCACAGCGCAAAGATATACCTCCAGCAAGTTTAAAGAAACAGAGATAAGACAGCAAAGAATTATTTTGTTGCTCCTCTCATGTTGTTCTGTAAACAATGGACAAGTGCTTAAATATGTTGGTTTGGTAAGTATTTTGATGTTTAATCGTTATTTTTGCAGGTTAGGCTATCAGATAGATGTAGTCTCTGGATGTACTGCAATTGCTATCAAATAGAGAAAAATTAATTC
This sequence comes from Harpia harpyja, assembly GCF_026419915.1. Lineage (NCBI taxonomy): Eukaryota > Metazoa > Chordata > Aves > Accipitriformes > Accipitridae > Harpia > Harpia harpyja. Next base: position 28,796,452 of record NC_068951.1, read on the forward strand.
CCAAGTATGGCTTCTTTGTACTATATGAACCTCAGAAGTAAATGAAATTGGGGTCAACTTTGGTTGCTTTTTCCAGAATATTCGTGTAGGGGCTTTGTGAAAATAAAAAAGCAAACCCAAGAAAATAACAGGTTATATGAAAGTTAAATCACAAGGGAAAATGTGAAAGAGTTGAAGAGTTCCTATAAGCTTTCCAAGAATATAGTGGAGTTATAAAGAGGAGGACTGGACTGACCTCAAATACAGTCAGGTAAATCTATTCATGAAGAGATATGATATTGTCAACTTCAGAAACTGAGCATGCACATTTGGAGAGTTCTGCTGTTTCTTTAAAGAGTGGTTATGAAAAAAACCTTGTTCATAAATAGTGTGAGATCTACTGATAGATTCAACAAAAGCAATTTTGTATCTATTGCAGAGATAGGACCAAGCGTGACATTTGGATGAATGCCCACAGCAGTAGATTGAAGGGAGTAGGTAGGTAGCTATATCCATTGCTAGCTGTCTTCCTTCTAACCTGTCTTTTAAAGCAGTCAGAGATGGAAAAAAGACGAGAGACCATCTTCTTTCTTCAGGAAGAGAGAGGACTAACAAATGAGCTTTTTTTGCCTTGTTAGACTTAGGGATGCCAGATCTTCATTTATGTTATTACCCTCCATTTTTATCTCCAGCTCTAGCGCAATACTTTGAGAATAATTGGAATAATCAGTGTAAAACTTCAAGTGAAAGCAAAGGTCATTCTGTAGAAATAAATATCAAAAATAGGTCAGTAGCCTGTACCATAAAGCCTCCTTTATGCTGTTCTGGTAGTGGTAAAGGTTATTAAAGACCCAGAAAGTGTCCCAAAGGTTACACTTTTGGAAAAGACGACACCATCACTGGATCGGCATTGCTCCACAGTGTGGCGTAGAAAGCAGCATCACTGAATTTCTTCAAAAAATAATGGAGCATGGAAAGAGCTACAGTTCTGCAGTGTTTGTGAACCATCTCTGCCAGCAAGTACTTTGCTGCTGACAGAGAAATTTCCTTTGGGACTTTTGTATTTGGATTAAAGCTTTTTGCACCTTTCATCTCAGCTTGCAGAGCTGCAATGAATTTGTAGTTAAGATTCTAAACTACCTAAAACACTGAAAAAAAATCCTTTCTCTTAAGCAATTTTAGTGCACCTCTCTAGAGTGCTGATGTTGCCAGGGTGATCATGTAGTAGAGCAGAGAGCAGGGAAACACTGGCGCTCTGTTTTGGGGCAGGTGGCCTGCAAAATTGCTCTTTCTGCATCTTCCCCCTTCCAAAACAGATCTTGTTTTAGAGTTAGTGGCTTTTTGGCTCTCTAGAATATGTGTCCATGTCTGTCTTAATATGAACTGTAGAAACTTCAGTCATTACAGACCTAAGGCTGCAAACCTGCTTAGTTAGAAATCCATGCCTATTTTGCACTTTATTTCACTCTGTACTGAATGGGAAAATTAGAGGGCATGTCTGAAGAGATTCGGCTTCTCAGGAGAGGTGCTGCCCAACTCCCAGCAAGACTGAAATCTGGTTTCATGGGCAGCAACCAGTAATGTAAGGACAGCTTTTACATGTGCTGTTGTTGATCTCTGTAGTACGCCTGCAGAGAAACAGGAAAACCAAGCTTTTTGTAGAAGTCCAGATCCACTGCACAACAGTTACCTCTCTGACTGGTATGTCAGTTATCCAGAAATCCCACATAGACTGCATGGGGAAGTGTCACTGAGTGAGATGGAAGGGCTAAAAACCCATTAGTCCCCTAGTAAATCTGCTTTGAAGACAGTAAGGGCTAATCTGGTCTACTGAGCTCGGTACAATATTCCCCCAGGCAGACTAGATTTACAGTGCCTCCAACAAGTGCAAGCGCAGCTCATCACTGCTGCCTTGGATGGTTCACTGGGGCTCAGCTCTGGTCGCTCAGTTTGCAGAGCGGTGACATGTTTGAATTCTTGGTTTCAGTTACAGCCAGAGGTTTGTCATTTGGGTTGTACTTATTTGCTTCTCTAAACTTATAAGATTGAAATCTTAAGGGTTAATCACCCTAATCAGATTTCTGCCCGCTCTGTTTTCATTCAAGAATGACTAAAGGGTTTTGATGCTGTGAAACCTGAGCTGTAATCTAAACAGAGCTCTAATTTCAAGCATCAGAAAAAATATCTCTGTCCATCTGAGCTTAACCCATGATCCTTTCCCTCCTGAGACTCCAGTGTCAAATCCATTCTCTCTCCCACATTCACCAGAAAGCCTTTGAATCATGTATCACAAAGCACACCAGCATTGTACACGTGTGTGAAACAAGTCGAAGATGGCAATGACTTTGCTAGAGACCTGCTCACTCTCAAAAATTGAGAATAACTCTGTTGATGGCAAACGTACTGTGCTGAATACAAGTTTGTCCCTTGGCCTAACAGTGCAAGGCAAGATTTTGGCCACTGCCACCAATAGGACCAGGGAACAGCGATGGCTCTGGGGATCTCCCTGCTCGCCCAGCCACAGAGCTCCCCTGGCACAGGCTCAGCCTGAAGCTGCTGCTTTAAACAGTCCCCGCTAAACAAGTTGACCTCTGCTATGAGCAGGATCTGTCCTCTTGTTACAAAACACAGGAGAAAAACCCTGTGACTCGCTCTAGGTTGGGGGTCCTGACTTGCCTTTGTATTGTCACTGTTGTTGCAAAAGCCACCTCTCATTTCTGCCCCATAAATTTTCAGCCTACATTAGCAGCTGTATGATGCCTTGCCACTCTCACTGCTGAGCAAAGGTTATTGCATCCAGTGGTAAATCAAGGGATGCATTTCACTGGAAAAATGTTATTTTGCATAAGTAACCTTCTTGAACCCTCCCAAGTCAGCCTCCAGCCTGTTTGTGGGACAGAGCCACGCTGTGTTACCCCTCATGGCAAAACCATGTAAATAATAAATAAGGAAAACTGGAAACAGGCTCACATAGGATTCGGGTTTCTGATTCTGAGACCTTTATCCAGTCAGGGGAAAATTGCTGGTCTTTTTTGAGCAGTGTGTAAAATAAATCTGAGAGTTTGTATACAAGTAAAGACAATACACAAGAGTGTAATGGGATGAGTGTAAAACTTCCCATACTGACTCTTTGCTTACCCAGAAAGAGTAGGTAGTCTGTCTGGTTTTGAAGTTCTTCCACCTTTGTTTTGTTATTCAGCAGGGACAATATTTTTTTCCTTGTTTTGTTGTTTTAGGGTGAGAACTGGTCCATAGGCTTTATGCTCTGTGTCACTTAAAGGAAGATGGAAATTTATGTGGGACACATTTTTTCTCACTATTTCTTTTTGGCTAATCTTTTAAATAAAATCTCTGTCCAAGAGCCAAACATAAATATGAAGCACTTGCTTCAGTGCTGATGATTGAAGCTGCTAAACCAGTGGGTGTCCCTATGACACATGCATATCATATTCTGGTTTCAATTTCTGAATACATGAGCTTTCCCCCGCACGCCCTCCAAAAGGGTGCAGTTGGCCAATGGAAGAAGTTTTGTCCTGCAGCTGCTATCGCTGCCAGTTTCTCATGTACTAAAAGTATATGATTCCAGTGGTGCTGTAAACTTCATCACTTCTGAAAGCATTTCTGCACATGCTGGACTGTAAAGTGACACTTGCCAGGTGGTTTCTGTGCTCGAGTACATCTGCTCTGCCTGTCGTTGTAACTTTTTCTAACTGTAAATGCTGTTGGTCCTGGGCCTGAGTATCCCTCTTACTTTCACCATTGACATGTTGTACTATCTCCTTACAAATAAAATTAATTATGCCCCTGTCAGTGTCATGGAAGTACTATCACAGGAGTAGTCTCTATGTAATTAAGGCGACTGTGGTGGCAGTCCAGAAGTGTGAAGTTTCTGTAGTCTGCTGTGAAATTACACCTAGTGACAGTGCTCTGGGTGAGGTAGAGAGGAATTTCACACTATTTTATATTGTCTGTGATTTCAGGTAAGAAAATCTTACATTGTCAGACACGCTATCTCGTATTTATTGGATGATTCCCTCTGATTTATGTAAACAAAATATTATACCACATAAAAATTGTTGCAAAAACATTAAATGGAAGATAATTCATCTGCAGGCATATTTAGGCTCTTAAAAATTTCAAGATAAGTTTGTTTAAAATGCCAAAGTGTTTTAAATGTGCTGTCTTAGAAATACCACAGGTCCTTGGAAATATCCTTTCATGGAACGTAGCCTTCTAAATGTTTAATTTAACAGCTGATAATAGGATTCAGGCTCTTCAGGCTGAGAGCTTTCAGAAGTCTATTCAGCTTGTTTATCTAGATAGAGCAGGGACACAGCATGTAATTGAATAAACAATGGCTTAATTAATTTTTCAATCTTGCAGTATAGTTCATTTGTACATGTGAATGATAACCTCTTTGGCAGATGCTGGTTTCAGATCATAAAGCAGTGTTCCACTACAGGGACAAAAAATGGCTGTTCAGTCCCCATCTGTGTTTTACTTCTGAAGAAAGTACTATAAATCTTATATCTTTTTTATAGATAATACAGAAATATTATGATGCTTGTTTGAAAGGTGAAATTTTATGGCCTCTGTTTAATAGTAGTTTGTCTTTCACTTCAGCATGAACTAGACCCTTTCCTGGGGGAAGGCAGCCTGGGTGTCCAGACCCAGTTTGCACAGCACTTTCATCAGCTCCCAAGGAACATGGGCTTATTGGCAGACCCGTCCAGCTGTAGAGGCTGGTGCATGATTGCCTGGGTATATGTGTAGACAGTAACAGACATTGGTTGGGTTGGCAGGGTTAGATGTAGCACTGTAGAAACATGGCCAGCTTTGTTTGCTTTCTCCCTTCTGAACACATGGCTGGGAACAAGAGAGATGTCTAAGCATGCAGAATTTGGCCATTCCCACTTCTAATATATAGTTTCAAGCTTTGGGGTTGTGCTTTTGGCTTAGTTTTTTGCTTGTTTGTTTGGATTCTTTCTACTGAAGCAAACAGAGCATTTGTAAAGTGCAGATACATTTTGAAAAACCACAATAAAATGAAAGAAAATCACAATAATTACAAAGACTGAGTAAAGGTCAAAGATAGGTTGGTCAAAGTCATCACCCAAACTTGCTCTGTAGTTTTCCTGTGGTGCGTCACAGCTCCTCAAACTTATGCTGGGCACTGCCAGTCCTGTTTGCTTGACTGTCTTTCTCCATGTCTCAGTCTTTTTTTAGAAGTCCAGAGCCCACAGCTGCATGAAGAAATAACATACAGACAATCTTTAAGACTTTATATTAAACACAAGGTTGTTTTTGATCCTTTTTTAGGCTGAAGTAATCAGACTGAGAGCTTAAAACCTCCAGTTCTTCTCGGATTTGTCTTACAGTGCCATTTTTAGGATTCTGGTATTTTTACCATTTTTAACTTGTTCTTTGACAATGATTCCAGGAAAAGAAGCAAACATGAAATTATTGAGAAACTGCAGTTTCTGTACCGCTGACAGAGGTGATGTGACTGGAGGATTGTAAGAGTAATTTAGCAGCTAGAAAGATCTGTGTAGGAATGTTTAGGCTTTGACACATAGGATTTTGGTTACGACTGAAGTGGCTGGTGGTTGCACAATAAGCTCGTGACAAGATAAAATTACATTTGTATTGCCCTTTATGTTTTTCAACTCCTTTGATAAGGAAATACAGTGAAGATCTAACTGCAGGAAGAATTTGGTTGAGAGTTTACTGAAATAAGAAAAGCATCAGCAAAGATTTTTATCATTCTGATCGGACCAAGGACATGTCAGAAAGTCATTTGTTATATAAATTACCTCATCTAGTAGCATCTGAAGATTATGTGGATTGACAAAAAGCAATTCAGGGTCTTTAGCAAGGAATTAGAATGATAATGAGTGTAGAAACTCCTAAGCAAGTTTAAATCTCCAGGTAAAGGTGTTTTCTGGCCTGCATCATTCGGAACAATAATCAACTAATACAGCAACTAATCACTCTCTTAGTAAGCTCTGCACAAGAGAAAAGTAATGGAGGAGACCTCTCATGTCCCTCCAGAGCCAGAAAGCTTGGGAAAGAGCGAGCATAAGGAGACATCCACGGATGTGCAACAGCAGCCAGAAGCTGGGAAAGAGAGGAGAATGTTGGCACAAAGCATGTGAGTCAAACTGAAGGCTCAGCAAGCAAGAGGTTAAAAGTGAAAACCGGACTCCCTACCTATCACATGGCTGATATGGAACTGAGAGGGGAAGCTACTCACTGTTGGCTGGCTCGCTGGTGGGCAGGCTGTGTCCTCTCCACCTTACGTTCACTGGAAAAGCCTCTGGTGTTTGCTGTAGAGAGCTTTACTCATTTCCGGAACGTCCTTTGTGCTAATAGAGTTGTCTCTGGACCGAGGCAGTAAAAAGTTTCTTCTTAAAAAAGAAAAAGACAGAACCAAGAAACAACAAAACCAACAACTAAACCCCACAATAATAGGATTTAGAAACAAAACCAAATAAGTTTGTAGTAGCAGACTGGCTGTTAACCTTTCCTGTACACCAACTGTTCTGATTTATTTTTGGAATATGGCACTAAGTTCTAGATTTATTCATGAATGCTCTGAGAAATTTACTTTCCCTTTATTACAGGACACAAGATCCCACAACTCTCTGATCTTCTTTCCTTTCACTTTCTACCTTAGTTTGAAAGACTTTTTTCTCCTGGATCCTCTGCACTATATTCCTTGGCTTTTTACAGAAGTACAACTTCTGTGTGCCAAACTCTTTTCACATAATGTAACTAAATCCATATGTCCAATTCATACAATTGAACACAAATCTCTGGCAGATGCTCTCTCAAAATCTGGCTAGCGCTTTAGCATTTTTCATCTCATGCAGTTTTTAAGAGATTTTTGCACATGCAGCTTTAACTTTTGGCTGCCAATTTTTATTGGAAATAAAAGCACCTTCTTTCCTGCTATAGATTTCAAACACTTTCTTAAAGACTTGGTTCCCAATTTTTGCATTTAAAGCACAGTGACCTGGAAACTAGCTGTTCTGTTTTCTTAGTCCTTCCTGTTTTCCAAAGTAAAGCTAATGATTTGAAGGCATTTCTTAAAAAAGTATGGAAACTCCAGCATTTTGCCTAATGTTCCTCTGTCCTAATCCAATTTCTTTGAAGCACAGACTGGATCAGCAGCTTGTACTTGGTTGCAGATGTTGTTCTGCCTCTTACTTGCTAAGCTACCTGAGGCTGCTGAAGAAGTGGAAGCAGTGGGTTGCGTGTTGTGTTTGTCCATCACATTTCGAAGCAGCTCATCTTCTGGATCAAAATTAGCTCTGCCGTTTTTTTGCTTTTGTTTTAGACAGAAGAAAGCACAGCAGTGAAAGTCTATTCAGTTTCCTTATCTGAAGACTACCATCTTGGTTTTTATGCCTATGAAATGAAGCTGTATTTTCATGCATCCTTCTTCTGTGACCAAACTCTCTAAATGAAAAAGATCAAACACTAAAAGACATGCGCACCATGTACTTCTACTGCACTGAGCCTGAAAACAAAAACCAAGCTGTAAAAACTGTCTGAGCTACCAAAAGGAGTTGTGAAGAAGTAGGAGTGCTTCCAAAGATATTTAGAAAGAATATGCGTTTATATAATAAATTAATTTCAAACAAAAGCAATTTATCTTGTCTGGAGATTCACATGGTATGTAACGCAATTCAACTAGAAAAACAAGAACAGGATGATCAAAAATTCTTACCTATTTAAAAGCTGTACTAGGCACTTTCTATTTTAGGACAATATTTAATTGCATTCTGTAAAATGAACTGGCAGGACAGTCATTTTCTCACCAGCAGGTAACAGCAGTTCCAAAAAATGTGCTTTCTCCAATGTAGCTGTAAGAACTGTTGCTAGTTAGAAACTAGCATAGTCATTAATCAAAACAAAAAGAACAAACTGTTATATAAAGCAATAATTTTACCAGACAAGTCCTTTGAGTCTGCCTAAAACAGATGATCAGAACATATTACCCAGTTCTTCGTTTATTGTCTCCATAAAAACTTGGAAGGATATGTGTCTGGTCTAGTAAATTTTTTTTCTTCCAGCACAAATATAATGTTCTTCTTCAAGTGTTTTTTTTGTTTTGGGTTTTTTTTTTTTTAATCTTTCTGGTTCTTGCAACATTTTTACCTTATTAGTTTCTGGCTTATTACTGCGATAATTCAAACACACACATTGTCCACTGTGATTGCACTGAAGATGCTGAAAAGGAGTGAATACCAATGGGAAGTTTCACTGGAGGTGTTGTTATCAGAAGGTATGTTGCTGGTAGTAACCATGGAAACGTTCAGGCTGATCTGAAGTAGTCTAAGGATAAGTAATAGGAAGAAAGCAAGCAGAGGGAAATTTATGCTGACTCTTAGGGAAAAACAAACTCTTCATGTTCCATCCTGTTAAATTACATAAAAGGTCACTAGGGAACAGGTAGGTGCTTGGAGTCATTTTAAACTGGTTTGGATGAAGAAATTTAAGGTTCTCTTGTAGGAGGCTGTTTTGGCAGGAGGAGGGACTCTTCTGATCTTAGGTTAATCTCAACATTAATTGCAAATGTTACAATTCCATGGGCCTTGCTGAGCACTGGTAACTTTCTCAGTTTGAGAATCTAAGTGCCAGGCACGTACTTTTTCAAAACAACACTGGAAATCCCTGTTCACTGGTGATAATACCACTCTTCTGGAAAATATTAATTGAATAAGAGACATTTGAGAGACTAATTGAATTGAGACATTTCAGAGACTAAGCCACTATTGTGCTGTCTTAGCAAGTATATAAATTGAATAGATCTTTCTTAAGCAGAGGAACGTAAGTGGAGCTCAAGCAGCCAATTTTCTCCTAACATACAGTAAGTGAGGGAAAGGAAATAATTTAGCTAGAAACCTGAGTTTGAATAAGAAGTTATTTGGTTAGAAATAATTCAATAGTCATTTAACTATTTGGTTTGGGTTTGTATTCCATTTCAGAGAAGCTGTACAAAAAGGGAGTACAAGAAATGAGTAAATGGAAAAATAAAGTAAATTCAGATATGGTGTTGTAAAGTGAGTGTAAGTAACTACAAATACATTGAAAGCTGGCAAAATAAGGTGAGACAAAACGTTAATATTGATATACTGTATTTATCCTACATGGGCTACTTATTGGTTCCAGTAAGCTGCTTCTTCCCTGCTATGCTCAATTTGATTTTGCTTAGTCACCTTTGCTCTCTTGCTATCCCTTTTTTGCAGGGATACATTTTTAAGTGATACACTGATTTACTTGTGACTCCTGCTCTCATAAGTAGATGAGGATTTGCAAAACCATGTCTTACTTTTCCTACACCTTCATATTGTTACAGAGGCTGAAGAAGTATTTTCTAATTTCAATTTCAATTATTTTTAGGCTAAAGCAGTGACTGAACACAGATTACCTCCTCCTGGTCCTCCCACAGGTAGTGCATCACTGGCAAAAATAGAATACTCTAAATTCCTTTATTGTACAGTGGTCTTGGTGTCCGTTATAACAAAGGCATTATAAAAAGTATTTAAATATTAAAGAATGTAAGATTTTCACTGTATTGAATCTGCACAAATAGAGCATTATAAAAAAGGATTTATAACATTTTTTCCTCATTTGCTTGATAAAACCACCAGAAACATCAAAAAAAAAAAATAAAGGGCTTGCTTGATTCAGTATGCATACCAGGATGCTTCGTAAGCTGCCCATGTTGTAAAAGACAGTAATCCTTTCTGTGGCATTCTCATGAATGATACTTTGCATTATACCCTGGCTAGAAGGAAATTTTTTTTGAGGCTGTTTTGAAAAAGTGAGATGGCAATGAAACAAGTAATTTCTCTGAAGAAGCTGGTAGATGTTTTTGACATTACCTCATTTTTATTATTGTAGAGCTTTCTGCTGATGAACCCATGCAAGTCACTTACACAGAAGTTTCCTTCCGTGACTCTTTGAGGTTAGTTTATTTTCTTTTTTATTAACAAAAAGAACCAGAGACAAATCATAAATGTGTTACTTTCAATTCATACTTGCCTGGGTCATAAATAACGAGCTATATTGAGTTGTTACTTAAAGCAAGTACATTATTATATAATAAGATTAGACTTAGTTGAAATTGATGGGTAGAAAAACTGCCTCCACCTCTCCCTCTTTGCTGTCGTCTTTGCTCAACATTTGGAAACCAATGACCTATAAGAGTCTCTTGGAAATCCCAATGTGGTAAGTAGGGAGCAGCCAAATGTCACTACTGGTCTCTGGCTTGTTAGCTTCTTAGATCCCACAGATGTGATTTAGGCAGCTCAGAACTCGCTTTTACACAACACTTGCAAGGAAGCCACATGGCCCTTTTCTAACACCTTGAATTCATAGAAGACACAATTGGTATAAAGCCACCTTGAGTCTTCTTAATACCTGTTCAGTCTTAGGCTGAATACAGCTCACCAAGGCTGAGCTCTCTGACTGTATCTAAAAATGCTACAATGAATAATTTGAAGTCTTTTCTGAATACTTTTAGATATTATTTTCTGCTAGATTCAGAAACAATTTTTTTATTTACGGTGATCAGTATGATCCAGATGTGACTGCTCTTCTTTATATTTCCACTTACATGCTTTAAGCTTCAAATCTGCTCAAAAATAACATACTGTAGGATAACGTGGTGAGTAAAAATCATTCTGCCTTTGAACTGTACTTGACCTACCAAAAACTCAGTGAAAAATCACTGGTAGCCTGAGCTCACAAAGGTAACAGACTGAAGTTTTCTGTCAACTTGTACTCAGCAAGCTCTATAGTTTTCTCTGGGCTGCGACATTGACTGAAAATAATCTATGATCATTTGTTCATTACAAAGAAATCAAAATAGTTTGTTATTCAAATAAGCAAATGCAACAATACACTGTTACTGTCAATTCAGCAGCTTCCCAGCCCATTTTTAAATTAACTGGTTTAACAAAACTTATTTTCTTCCTGAAGAGAACAGCCAGGAAAAAAACAAACAAATGAATAAACAGATAAAACCCACAAAACCCCTTCAGTGCTATTTAGAGTTATGAGACCAGGTTACAAAAGTGTTGCATGCATTTACACACTGAAAGAGATGGAAGATAAAAGCATACGCTGTAAGACCAGAACTTCGTGACTCAAATCAGAATTCTGAGAATAAATCAAAATGAATAGTTAGGTGTTTGATAGATGTAAACTAATGTGTAATTACCTGTACCAAACAACTTAATTTGCTATTAAACACTTTGAAGAGCTTTCCTTATTTTTCTGAATATAATTTGGAAGGATTCCAGCTCTTGTCATCACATTTATGATGATGGGAGCTCTGCAGAGTAGTATTTAGTTCTGACTTTAGCAGAGTTCTCATGCATTGCTTTGCAATGTTGGTGTTGTCTACCAGTCTCCTTCTGGATCCTGGTAAAATTCTTTTCATAGGCATCAAAAGGTTCTTATCATGAAAATAATATAATATTTAAGTAAGTGGCATTTAAAGTATAATTTTTCTCTTGCAGTGTTCCTCCTGTAATTTCCTTTCTTCAGTCACCTTTCTTCCTCCTTAGGTAATGTAAACATTTCAATCAAAGAAGCACTGGATGAGGCTCCAAATGCAGCAGTTGAAAGGAATAGTCAGAGGAGCACTGAAAGAACATGCCATCAGCAAATACGGATAGCCAGCCTAGATACTTGTAGCCTGCCAATTTGTCTGCCTGTTGTAGACGCTCACATAGCTCACATATCTCCAGTAAGAGTAAATTGTTTTATGTATTTTTTCTCAGAAGAATCTTTTGAAGAAAAATATACTAGCTTCTCTGATTGACTCGATAAACATTCCGTTATCTGAGAAGGGGCAGAAGGAAGGGGTGTAAAGCAAATGTATACAATTGCCATTTCCACTCTCCTGTGGGCTCAGAGTCAGTGTTGGGTGGGCTTAGAGGCTCTGCTCAGCCTTGCTGTTGCCTTCGCAGAGAAACCAGTAGTGGCTATGCAAACTCAGAGTTTGGAGGTGCTTGGAAAAGTGTAGGTATTCCTGTGCCTCACCAAGTACTCATTGTCAATGGAGTTCCCATTTCTTCTCATTCTAAGATTTTCTGCAAGTCTAGGAAATAAACTGTATTTCATGGCAGTTTATATCTGGATTTTTTTCATCCTAAAGATTAGGAGATGAAGCATTTCTGCAACAAAATTAATCTTTGTGTATACATTCTATTGCATGTGCTATTTTTTCTTATCAGAGGAATTAACCTCTAGTCCCGAAAAATACCATAACTGTAAAAATTAAAGAGGGCACTAAAAACATAGTAATAAAAAGGACATAAATAGTTTAAAAATAACAATAGATTTTCTAGTTGAGCTGTTTATTACTGTTCATATTAAAATTTTATGGGAGAATAAAAATGTCAGTTATTTCTGTGCATCTGACCGTCAAGTTGCAAACTTGCCCATTAGTTAGAATAATGAAGTTCAAAGCAAACACTCATGTCTGAATGACCAAACCATCTAAAATTTCAAGATACTTGAAATTAATGACATAGAAAACAACATATTTCAAACAAGTCTATACAAAGTTAATATATCTCAATATAAGTAGCTTAAGAATCATCAACTATTAGATTATAAATTGTTAACTTAAATAAGAAATCTCCATCGGCATAATTTATAACAAGCCTTCCACAGAAACACACTTGGTTCAGAGTAACTAAATCTCTTCAATAACAAGTATAACAAGTATCTGAAAAGTGATATAAAATCATTGCTAGTAAAATTTGCCAGTGACAAAAAACCCCCAATGAAGTAGCAATAAGTAATGTTGCTAGGTCAGTTCTACAGCTCAGCTTGGGTGATAAGGTGTACTTACTGTAGCAGTACAAACGATGGTTTCTACAGAAGTAGAAACCTTTAAGACTACATACCCAAGTTTGTATATTCAGTGGAAGTTTGCTGAGTTCAGCCATCTTTTGACGCACAAGGTCTCCTGTAAAATTTTGGTTTGGTCTTAAGTGTTGCAGTTTTAGCTGTCCTGAGTATTTATTTGAGTCTGGGAATTTAAAAGCCTTGAAACATTTGAAATACATAAGGCTGGTATTCACATCAAAATACAAAAGGGGTAGTTTCACATGGTTTCAACATAAAGCCATAAATCAGAACTCTTTTTCCTGAGCCTGATACCAAGGCAGCCGTAAGAATCTGAAACCTGTGATGTGATTCATACCATATCCACTTCCTGTTGAAACTAGGTACGTTCTCAGTAACCTCCCTTTTATAATATGCTTTCTGTAACTCAAATATTTAGCCTCTGGCCTTGCTATTGCTAAAAGGCCCTGTTGTTGCAGAACTCCAGTTTGTGATGACTCACCCCCCGAGATGTCTTTCTGTTGAATGATGACAGTGTTGCTGAGTCTTTATTCTTTGCTTCAAATTATTTTATGGGGCTAAGATAAGTGATCACCAGATCAGACTAAGTAATTCCTCTGTGACCTTAGGCAAGACACTTCAGTTCTCTATAGCTAACATCCTTATCTGTAAAATGTGAATGGCACCACTTCATTTATTGCCTAAAAAGAAAGCAACAATAAAGCTTTTTGCTTCTAGCACTATGATAATGCACATCTGACAGGCGTTACTGTTCATGAGGAAAGAAATAAATGAGTACTATGTAGGACTAAGCAATTACTCTGTACAAGTCCAAGACTTTGAGTGTTTTATACCTAGACACAAGTGTTTCAACTTTTGAGTACTTTTGTAGAGATTTGGGAGTTTGCTGGTTACTACTTTAAGACAACCAAACAAAACAGTTGGTTTTCTGTTGATTACTGAACCTGCCATGTAAAGAGTTCAGTTTTTGAGTGCATTGCATTCAATTTGCTTGGTGGAGGGAATAAAGATCTGAGTTCCTGAAGTCTGTGGAGAACTGTCTGTCAATTCGTCCTTTAACGTGTCTTTAGGAAAACTGTGAAGTCCACAACCTGTCCCTTTCCACCAAACTGAGAAATCCCACACCAATAGCACCATGAATGGGCTGCAGCCATCTGTAGGGTGTGCTTGTTTTCTGAGGTGAGAGCCTGATGAATATACTTCACTTAACAGTGCTGTTATGATTTAACATCTGCATTTTAGTTATCAGTATTTACACCCTTCAGAAAACTGGGTGTTGGTAAACACACAATAGGCACAAATATCTTCCGTGACTGTAAGCAGGGAGAATGATAAAGGACATAGTGTCTAGTTTGTTTTTAATTTTTACTGTCATTGCCAGTCTTGAGTATTAAAACTATAAACCATTTCTAAGTGCCTCATTTTAAGGGGTTGGATTAATTTTTCTTTCTCTTCTAAACTGCTCAGAAATGCAGTTCATGCTTTTTCTCATGGTTTATGACTTAAAACTTTTTTTTTTTTTAATAGCATCACTTACTCTGATACTAAACTTCCTCTAACCCACAGCTCGTCTCCATCTTATCTTGCAGACTCACAGGAAAGTTCCCTCTCTCCCAGGCACGCTTCATCTCACATACAGGTAACTACTTCCTGCTAAGCCATTAATAAGCAGTGTGTTATTGTGCTTCCACCCATTTGCAAATCACAAAACACCAAATACACATAGAACATACCAATTAATTTAACTCACAATTTCTTCTGTAAAGGATTGTAATTGTTCAGGACAGAACACAGGTCTACATGGCACCCCTAAACCTCACCATACATACCTTCACGTTGTGCTTTCAATATGGTATAGAGACATCTAAAACTTTTGCAGTGTTGTTATAAAATAAGCATGGCTCAGTCCTTAAATTTTCCTTTAAAGGAAAATCTGCAGAGGTGTAATTATAGATAGATAATATTTTTATAATTTTTTGTTCTGTCTAGTTGCCAAATTTAAACATAGCTTCAGGATATTATGCTTTACAGCAAGATTTTTGCACTATGTTCTGGAAGGATATGTGTTTGCCTATCAGAAGTACTGGTTCACAAGGCCTCAATCTACACAGGTGAGACCCTGGTGCAAACTATTAAGATCTTTCATTCTGCTCCCTGCACTTTGGTTTCCAGGGGAAATAAAGCCAGGCCCATGCAGGCTCCAACATTGCCTCTCTGGTGCGATTCCTGATCTGCATGATTAGGAGCCTGAGACGCACCAAAGCACACAGACCACCCTGAGAAAAACATATGGTTATCTGAATTTGGATTTTGAACTGGCATGTGCTTTCAGGTAAAAAGGAACTCCTTGAAGGACTCTAATTAACTGGCACGCTTATATAATAGTAGCATTTAAAGTTCAACTCTCTTTGTTTTTCTTTATAAATTGGGCTTTATTTGGGGGATTAGGTTTACATGAAGCCCAGAAAAAGACAAGGTTGCCATTGTATTGCTCTGTTATTGCCATATAATGCCACCCATCATAGACAAATAGATGATGGTATGATGTTTCTCTGTTTGGGTGCAGTGATATTCAATATGCTTTTTGGAGGGCTGTGTGGTCAAAGTCAGAGAAATGGGAGCTTTTCTTCTGACCTTTCTCATGTCCTTTGTAGAATTGTGACAGAGTGGGAAAATGACTTCTAGGTCTGTAAGCTTTTCTTAAGACAGATAAAGGGATGTGGAATTTCTGGTATCAGGTTGCCAGTATCTTGAAGAACAAGAAATTATTTAAAAGGTGACACAGTTTGAGTTTTGTATTTAAATTCAGATGTGCTATAAGTTAATTTTGACTGCCCCAAAATCAGTGAAGTGTAACACTTTTATGAAAAGTTTTAGTGATGACATTACTGTTATCTAAAGAGATTACTTTATTTCAGGTATTTTCTCACCCCGTCATGAGTGTGGAGGCACTGCTGCCCAAAAAAGGGGGCACCTGGGAGAGGGCTGGAAGCTACAGCAGCTTTTGCATCCTGCTCTGGGCTGCCTTTTTCTTCCTGGGTACTTTATAAATTCATCACAGCTTGCAGGCAGAAAATGGCCTGCAGGTTGCAAGATGGCTACAGTCATTAGATGGAGGCTGCTTTGTATAAAAGAAAGCATGATGCAGGGTTCAGTAAAAAGGCAGTCAAATGGCTTTGTTTCTTGTGCTTTCCTTTTTAAAACTTACAGAGTAATGATGCCCTGAGCATACTGAAGAGCCTGGGACATACAGACTGGAAGAGGTTTTTGTGGTTTTTATTGCTGGGCTTGTTCTGGCTCGGTCTGATCCGTCTGTCTAGTTCTGATCTTGCCTGTGACTGAACTGGATCACAGAATCACAAAAATGTCTCTGCCCTTAGGTTGAGTTGGGAGAATCTTCACTATGTAGCAGATTTCCCTTCCCTCCCCTACCCCCTCAATATTTGAGCCAATAGGTGGAGAAGAGAAAATACCAGTATGTTTGCTATTTCATAGCTGGCTTGCATATTAGAATCTCACCTTTCAGCATGGTCTTTATATGTGTGTTAAATGATTGAAAACTCTAACAGAAAAAAGTGTGGTATTTTACATGTGCGTTTCAGGGCATGATACATAGGTCCCTCACCATTTTTTTACATTAGCTAATGGAGTTGCAAGGATAGGAGACAATAAACCTTACTGAAAATAGGATCCTGTCCCATGTACTGAGGTACAGTGAGAAAGAAGTATCAGAAGACAGGATGAGAAAAATATAAAGGAGTTGCATACACTTGCAAATCAGCAGTGTGACAGTTAACCAGCACCAAAAGCTGCTCGCCTTAATAATGATGTCTTGAAAAATGCAGTAATTAGACATGATAGTCTTGAGATGCACTTCTTTCACAACATCAGGCTTATGATGAGCATTTAACTCACAGAGATACTTTCTTTCATTAAAAATGGTTACTCAAGCATGGGTTTAATAATTTTTTTAGGAAAAATGTAAACAGGAGTTAAATCCCCTAGCCTTTATGTGCTTCAGAGGTTCCTTTCTGTGTCAGTCTTGGGTAAGCTAAAAGGCTAGAAAGGAATTTGAAATTGTGTTTTTTTAACACAGTGTAGAACTCTTCCAAGTATTAACACTTATTAAAGGAAATTTAGTACCTAACTGGAATACCAACTCTATTTAACAATGCAATACTGTGGCTTCATATCCCCTTCTCTTGAGTAAGCTAAGGCTTCCTAGCAAATGATGCAGGAGCTAATTTTCTTATCAAACTCTGGAGCACAGACAAGCAGTATTTAATTTATATTTCTTACCACCATTTTAAAGATTATTGTTAAAACATATCATCTTCCTGCTGCTGAATGACATTGGGTATGTCTCTACCTTGGGAGTAGACACAGGTAATTAAAATCTGCCTTCTGTTTCTCTCCCTCTCTCCCTCTGTCTCACAGTGCACCCATATTATTGCATACATTTACCAGTGTTGGTATTTTGCTGGTTTTAATGGTTAACCACATCGGTAGCTATTTGTAGACTCTGCAACAGCAGAATATGAAGGAGAGGAACTGCAGAAACCCTCCCATGCTTCTTTGGTATGGATGTTTCCCATAACTTCAGAGTAGCATTAGCCTCCAGTCTGTTCATCATGAAGAAAACACGATGTCTTCCTAAAGCATCGACACCAATTTCTCTGCTTCTGGAGTTCACTAAAGCTCAGATGATGGGAATCCGTTGCTGTGCAAACCGAATAACATTGGTAAGTTTGTGGTTCAAGTAAATGCAAAATGTCATTAAACCATTTATAGTGATTTACTGGTTAGTACATACAAAATTGGTATGAGCCGGTGGAGCATTGGCTGTGTAACAGGACTGCAGACTAGTTTCTCAACCCTGTTATGATGTAGTTGAGACCTAATACCTGAAGTGGTTCACGCCAAGTCTTCTGAGCAATGTGGACAACACAGACCTTGTATGAGCAAGCAGAAATGGCTTGATGAGGTTTTTGTCACTAGTAGAAAATAGAAAGGAACAGACTGTATCCATTATAATACAAACAAGTGATTAATATATGTATTGTGGGTTTTAGTGGCACTCTGACTAGCTTTTACAGTATGCATTTTTGCTTGCTGTGGATGCTGAGGTTATATTTTAATGTAATTTTAATGTATATCCACTGCTTTGCCTAGAATATTTCCTCACAATATCCTAAATACACTGCTCCCTTTTTCTTTAGCAGGATATCCAGGGAGAAAGCCCATAGTGAATAAAATTTAATAACTATTGATATGCTACTGAATAAAAATAATTCAGTATCTATACAGCACCAGTCTTGTAATCATAGGCAGACATAAAGAAGTAGTAAAAATTTAATTAAACCAGTTGTATTATTGTTATCCTTCAAACTCAAATGAAGCAGAGAAAGGGTAATATTAAAACTGCTAAACCACATACTAGGAAATTTACAGATATTTATAATTTAATGCAAGAAAATAAATAAGATCAAGACTCGTTTTAGGTTGAACTAAGTCAAAGGTTATAACATGAAGTTGCCCAAATTAAGTTCTCCCTGAACAAAGGTATGTCTTACCAGAGAAGAGACATGAAAAAGAAATGACTTTGCACTGTTGATGTGCTCAGCTATATACATATGGGAGGCACCTGGAGCTGTTCGAGAAATGCTCTGACTAGAAATATAGGAATATGCAAGATGATTCAACTGGGCTTTTGCTTCCTCGGTCTATTCCTGTGCTGGGTTTAGTTTGAGCACAGCAGAGATGTAAGCCCAGAGCATATCAGAGAGCGATATTTCTGATCACTCAGAACAGAGTCTATAAAATATTCATAAAACCTCTGCAATTTGAATTGGCCTTTCAAGTAATAAAAAAATACATCAAAGTAATACAATAAATGAGGAGGTCCCTCTACTACATGTGATATAAAGCATAAGGATTTCTTTTAAGTATTTGATTATTGAAAAATAAATGAGGCTTTTTCTGATGCGACAATTATGGGATTTCATAGAGTATGAAACAGTAACAAGAAAGATACTGTGTTATTGTTAATGGCTCTATTTCTTACCATCTAAACTAATGAGCATCTTTGATCTTCTCTGATTTTTTCACGCTTCATTGTTTCCGTCATTGTCAAAAGCCCACTTCTTCACTTTTCTCATGAAATAATCTACATAATGCAAAGTGACTGGTTTTGGAACACAGTAAGTATTCCACCAGCAAGGAAGAAAGGGCATCATTTGATAAAAGCAGACATATCTAGACAGCTACAAAATTAGACAATTTTAGCAGAGAGCAGACTTTTTTTTCCTGCCAGTCAGGATTTAAACAAAAGAATCATCCTACATTTGGCAGATAATTTTGCTTCTCCAAGGGAAAACATAACACTGAGTGAAAAGAGTTAAGGTCTCCTTCTTCTCGATAATTTTGTTCTTTGAACATTTTCAACTGTTTCATAAAAAAGCTAAAAAATCTGAACAACTGTAACAATTATTGTTCCAGAGATATAAGCAATGTTAATGTCATCATTCTATTGGTTCATTTTTTTATTTCAGTTTTCAGACTCCTGCATCACTAATTTTTGCTTTTGGTCCCCAGACAGAAGATACCAAGGTAGGAGGACACCTGTCACATTCCCTATTGCTGGTGTACAAGTTTGAATAAATTTCTTTGGAGCATTGATATTGGATATTAAAATATAAGGCTCTAATATTATAATGTCTCCTAAATTTGAAAGCCCTTCTTAATTTTAATAGTATTGAGTGTCTACCTCAAGTCTACCTATATGGAATTCTTACAGAATTTATTATTAGACCTATTTCCATAAGGAACAAGAGAGAATTATTTTAAAGAACTTTAATTACAAATGTGTATGTATTTAGCACAGTGTGGTTATATTTGAATGATCCTGTTACAAATAAAAACTATGATTTAAAAACCAAATCCTTAGTCATAAATAAGTATCGTTGGTATGGCAGACTCTGGAAAAGAGAAGATCCTGCACATGAATGTACAGGACCTGAATCTTACTGCATTTGTGCCCAGCACAATTTCCATTGACCCCGGAGGATTTACATCAGCGTGAATGACATGAGAACCAAAGCAATAAAAATGGTTGGGTCTAGCCTGCTTAAACACGCTATCCTGAAGTGTTCAGGAAAGTAATTTAAAGCCTTTCTGTCTCTAAACAGGCTGAATTTTCAAACTGAAGCAAAGTTAAAGTGCAGCTGCCTTCTGGAATATGTTGACCTGTCAATTCAAGGTGTCCACGTGCTCCTTACCTGAAGGCACTAACTGCAGTTTGTCTGTTTTGCAGCACACCAAAGTGCCCTCCCCTTGCCAAGGACAGCTTTCAAACCGAGAGTCCAGCCACTGTCTGTGCCTTTGTCAGGGAGACAGTGTTGGCTGCCCTGGACCTTTGTTTGTCTGAAAGCAGGAAAATAAAGCAAAGTTAGTCTTAGGAAGCTATATACCAGATGTAGAGTGTTTCATTTCCAGTGGGATCAGAAAATGGACAGAGCTGAAGAGGCTATGGATTGCTCACCTACTGCTCTGCAAAATATCTGACTAGAGAGAAGCCGACTAAATTCTGGTACTCTCTTTTGAAACTAACCTTCCTTAAACAACAAAAAGAAGAAAACAAAGAAGCCAACAAGCAGCTGACTGATCCCTAGAGGAAGGGGAACTTACTCATTTTCTTCTCTCATCGTACACTCCCAGGAATTTCTTGATCAATATCAGAGCTCTATGCAATATGTAAAAGAGATTACATTTCATAAGATATATTTTAAATTATACAATTTCACACACTGTATTAATATGAAATGCAATTTTATCTGATTTTAATACTTTAATGTTAGCTTCCATTATTTGCACAGTAAGTAAGTGAAGAGATGTGCATGCAATCTGGATTTAATTAGATAGGGCATGCTATCACTTACTGACTGACATAAGTAGAATACATTTTAAGTCAAGCATTGTATAATACTTTTCTGTCCTGAGCTGATGCACAGCAACAAAGTTACGTTTAATGCTGATTGCCAAAACCCAGCCATCTGAGTTTTCTTAAAGATATAAAATTAAAGTTTTGTAGAAGGTAGATGTGGCATTGACAACATTTTCTCCTTTTTTTTTCTGGCTGAGATTATGCACTAGATTCATCTAGCTTTCAAAAGCATTTTATATTTCTTTCAACACTGTCCTTTTGGCCTTTCATTAATTCTACTTGTAACAACCAAAAGAAAATCCTGCACAATTCTCCCGTAGCTGAGGCTTGGTGCTATTACTGTCAGTGGAAGCTTTCTTTACCCCAAATGTGTTACTATTATGCCCATACAAGAGCACCAGACATAAGAACCAAAAAGAGAAAGAGTTTGCAAAGGAAAGTTAGCAAGACTGGGCCTTGACCCAGGGAAATGTCTGCCCCCAGGTATTTTGAAAACCTGCTACAGAATGAAATTGCTTTTTCACTTTTTAGCTCCCATGGAGCAAGGTCTAAGTGCCTGTGTGATTCATCAATGTCCCCAATAATTCTCTGAGAAATCTAGTTCTAGCCTTACTAATGCCGTTTGTATTTCTTGTCGCTCTCTGAGAAGGGGGGTTTGCAGGAGCAGCCCTGCGGGAACAGCGCTCTTCCAGCGGGAGGGCACTGCTGGCATTGCCCGGGCTGAGCCAGCTACTCACTCAGCCTTCTTCCTCCATGCAAAATCACAGCACCTTTTCACTCCAGCAGTAGCACTGCTTTCAAAGCCTATTTATTATGGCCAAATAACAGATGTTGCCTAAGCCTTACTGTTTGCTGCTGTGTTACAGCTCCTGGTGACCAACAAAACCGAGGACGGTAATCAGTTATGGTTTTTCTGTTGTTCTTGGGCTGCTTTTCCTCTCTGAGGTACTTTTCTAGCCCTTTCGTTACAGTGGCATCTGAGCACCTTATTGCCTTTAATCTCTCAGAAGCTTCAAAGCCGTATCCAGAGTCGCATCTGCAGCAGGCCACCTCAAGCACCAACATGGCACATCGAGATCTTCAAAAAGGGTTAATGCAGATGCTGACAGCTCAGAGCTCAGCATGAGCTTGCTCAGCCACCTTCTTGGGTAAGCTTTGCACCCTGTTTTCTGTCTGTAGTGCCGTGCTTGGACCGTGGTCGGTACTCAGTACTGTTCTGGTAGACATGGCCCTTCAGCTCACCATAGCCACTTTCCTGATGAGTTTGTGCAGGTGGACATGCTTATGGTAACCAGAAGCCTTGTGTCCACACTGTATTAACCATGACAGTGCTACAGGACATTTGGGAGACAAGACAAGTGTCTTAAGGCCTGCCATTTCACCAGGACAAGAAAGAGGTGGTGGCCAGTGCTGTGGTAACATGACGTACTTCCCTCTGTGTTTTCTTTTTTCTTTTTCTTTGTTGCTAATTAGACAAAAAGCTTTCTACACCACAGTTTGTTATACACTTCACATAGAAAATTGTTGGTCAATATTAAAACATTTTTTATTTTATGGGAGAAGAGCCAAAATAAAATCGGATCCATTAAATTTCTCTCCATCTCAAGAAGTCTGATTTCCAGTAGCTCCTTCCACTTCCACATGGCTTTTTGATTTTTCCCTCACAGCAGACTCTTTCTTTTGTTCAGGAAACCTTTATATCTTTATTCATAGCTGCCTACATAAATTTTCAGCTTGTTATTTATGCTATCTGTGATAATGCCCCTTTCATCTTAAAATACTGCACTGAATTTGTCTTGATTTTATGTTAAAGGTTACACTGACAAAGGCTGATAAAACACATGGAGCGTTATTTGTATTTACTTACAAAGCTGCAGTATCCAGGATGACATCATCACTTCTATGAAGTATTATCCCATAAAGATCATTTTGAAAGTGAATGTCATATCTCATTTTACTTTGACATGTAAATACATTTCAGCCTATCTATCTAAGCCTCTCCAGCACATCCATCACACCAGAAGTGTGCTGGTGCCAGTGAATCAAAAGCTACAGCAGCAGTTAACAAGTGGTGTGCTAATTAATGGCTCAAGCAGAAAGTTATGAGAGTAATTTTTCCAGACACTTCACTCAAAAATGATTGAGAAGGAAATGCCTTTTTAAAATTTTTATATAATGTCACACTAAATGAACCATAAAGAAACAATATAGAAAATACGTAGTTTGGAATTTATGAGAACATTTTACAACTATTAAAGACCACATTTAAAGGTCTGGATTTTAAATGGAGCTGAAGGACCTTTGAAAGCAGATTTACCAGCAAGGTCATCTTTAAAAATGGAAAGGAAGAAAAACAGGTCCCAAACATCACAGTCAGGAACATAACAAAGCACAGAAGTGCTAGACAAGAGAGGAAGAAAGGACGCTAAAATGCTAAGAAATCATTATATAGATTATATTTATTCAAATCCAAGAGAAATGTTGACTGTCAGTCACCAGCAAAATGAGAAATGGCATTACAGCTGGCTTTTAAGAATAGAAAGTCTTTTGGACCAGTCATCCTCACTGGCTACTTAAAACTGCTGCCGTTCACAGCTTAGTTGGTGTTATGTTACTGCATCTCAGGAGATGCAAATCTTGTCTCATGAGAAAACAGTTCTCAAAACATTTTTTTTTTTCTGATGACATATCAAAAGAAATTCCTCATACATATCGAAACCATTTTACTTTCTTTCAAGCAGTTTCAGTCGTATGATATATAGTATAGCATAAAAAGCAGCTCCAAAATAAAAAACCTAGAAGAAAAAAATCTCAAAAATTTAAAAAATATTTACTTTTGGGAACATCCTTCCTCCCATCTATTCATCAATAAATTCAATTTCTGTGAAATGGGTATTACTTTTACAACATAATTTGATTTTGATACGACAACGTATTGACTTGGATTTGGATTCTCTGGCAACATTTCTCTCAAAGCTTTCTTTCAAACTGATAGTAGAAGCATTACCCTTATTGTCTGAAAATAAAGGTCCTTGTTTCTTTACGTGAAGCAGTTAGTTCCCCACCCCCTCCAAAAGACAAATCCCAAATCATTTTTTGAAAGGTAGTACAAAAAAAATCCAACTATTAATAATTTGGGGGAGAAAATATAAGGCCAAGCTCTGTCAGTATCTGAAAAATGGAAAGCAAAAGCATAGTGGCAGAAACAAGTCTTGTTAATTGTATTCTTGACTTTTTTTTTCAGTAGCCCTGGCCTACACCCAGCCATGTGGGTTGTCACACTTAGTATGTGGCAATAATTTAAGCGGTGTCAAATACACGCCCTTCCCTGCCCCACAAATATTAGGCTGTGGTCTGCCAGGACAGCCAGGGTTATTTGAGGAGCAACATGTTGCAATTGCACATTTGGAGGTGATGGGAGAGGCGGTGGGAGAACACACCCTTTGCATTAAATAATCTAGCGATCTCCATCTGCAATAGTGGTCATATATGGGCAGGGTCCCACTATATACTCAATGATGATTTAGAGATGTTTTGCACCACTGAGTCTTCATTTTATTAATTATTATTGCATGACTAGAAAGTTATTTTGTTCTACCTTTGAGTGAGGAGCTGAGAAAAGTCATGCAGCCCAGACTGGTGAATGATTTCTGATTCTGGGATTGAAAAATCACAGCCGTATTTTGCCGCTCGCTGTGACGGGGAGCGCAGTCAGCCGGCGACAGGCCTGGGCACGCTGCGGGGCATTTCCCTGGGCTCTGCTCTGGCCGCGCTGCCCTGGGAGGAGAAGGACAGGGCAGGGCTCTGCTGCTCTCTGGGGCAGGCGTGGTGAGCTGTGAAGGCTTGCTGTGAAGGCTGCGAACACCCTAGTGTGACCATTGCCTTCAATGAGCTGGCCAAGGGAAGAGGAAAGCTTGCCGCATGTTCCTCTGACTTCTTTTCTTGCGCAGCGCTGGGAGGTGGTGAGGGAAAAGACAGTTTTCTGACTGCTAAGATAACTCTCTGCTTGAAATTTGAATACCCTTTACCTTTGACAAAGGCATTATTACTGAAGTTTTTACAAAATAATATTAGCCTATTTCATATGCATTGAAGAGTACCACTTCATTCAAAGCTACAATGAATGGATCCAGAACAGAGCTGAAAGGCAATAGCGGTGATAATTGTTTGCCACCTTCTTCTTAGTCAGACTTTTTCAAGCCCTGTAAATAAGTAGTGTCTAACAGTAATAACTTATTTATTTTTATATAACATTGAACTTGCCAACCATTTTTTCTTATCAGTTTTTAAAGAAAACATTTTAGAGCTAGAATCTTGTAAAATTTCAGCCTGGAGCAGACTTCACGAAAGTTAATGAGCCGTGAAAAATAAGATTTAGCTTGGGAAGGCTGCTAAAACCTTTTTGCAGCTGTAGCCTGTACTAGCAGGCTATGATCAGTTAAAATAGATACCTCGATTAATCCTTTCTTGGAAAGGATTAACTGAGAAAATAACCTATATGGTTTCATTAAAAGAAAAAAATTGTCAGTTTTTCTATTGGGTTATAGTACATTTGTGGCACCATGATGATGGGAATTGCTGCAAAAGGCAAGGAGGGGTCTTGCCTGCTGGGGAAATACTGCTCTGGTCTGCTGACCCTTCCTTCCCCCTGCTTCCCTCTCCCCTGCCCAGGCGTGTGAACGTGCCAGGGCGGGAGGATGGTGGAGCTGGGCCCAGAGGGAGCTTAGAAGCCCCTGCAGTTCTTCCAAATCCTGGGACCTCGCTCCTTCCTATGTAAATGATGGCAGAGAGAGTGTGAGGGAAAGTCGAGTTCCTCCTCCTTCCCTCGCTAATACTTTACCCTAGTGACTGGTCCAAAAAGTTGTTCTGAGGTTCATCTAAATGCTACACCCAAAAAAATGCCATTCAATCTTGTAACAACCATGGAGGCTAAGGGAGGATACTGAAATAAAGACACAAATACGCTTCTTTGGATACAGTTAATAAATAGATTATTAAAAAGTAAAACAAAAAAGCAATCAATAGGGAAAGATTTTTTTCCCTCACCTAAGTCCCTCTAGCAAAGACAGTCTTTTATTATTATGAAAGATAGGAAAAAAGAAAAGTCTGCATCAGTTTTGCAAAAACGTTACTGCTATGGAAAGGGATACTCTCTGTGGATTCTATTGCAAACCAGAATGGTAGAAATTTCATCTTTAAAATGGAATAAACTAGACCATCAATAGTATAAAGTGATAAAGTGCCAAAAACTAGAACTGGCTGAAGATAATCAATTACTGTACTGTTGATTTTGGCAGAGTATCTTGTTATAAATCAGAATGCACTCAGATCAATCTAATCTCCAGGAAAGAAATCCAGAAGGTAAAATTTCTTTTGAAGGTTTCTTGTATGTATGTATATAAATGCTTGCTTACATATTCATGCGTATCTCTCTATATGTAACATACACACATATGTATGTATATCTATCTACGTATGTATTTTTATATATATATATAATGCAGAAAAACTGAGATCTGGGAGGAAACTATAGCTGTCGGTTATAACGTGCTTCAGCCTAACGTTGGCTACTTGTATAAATTGCAAAGGCCTGCAACCAATATGGGGCAGGATCTGATGGAAGAAGAAAAAGGAAAAAAAAAAGAAAAGGAAAAGATCTGCCAAATAAAATAACTAGCAATAAGAGAAAGACCAGCAATAAAAAGGCTGTAGGGTCCAATCAATTCTTTCTTGCATTTTGAAAATGTTATGTTGGGGGGAGGACGAACACTCATTCCAACTCAGTGTGAGCATAAGGGACCGAGCATCGTGCTTCTTGCTGCCCAGAAAAGCAGGGCTGCTGCTCACTGAGTTATTTGCTTTCTGTGCACCACGTAACATTGCACAGGCCCATGGCTACCCAGGGGTGAAGCTATGAAAACTCTGCTGACCTGCTTGCAGTATCACATCTCTAAAGCTGGAACTTGGGGACAGATGCTGATCAAGCGTGAGCTCCCTCCTAGGCTTTAGCTGGATCATCACTGCTACAGGTAGAGGATCAGATCCAGATTTACAAGGAATCAGACAAACACAGTGTAGCAGGTATATCCTACCCATGTAGTTTGCATACCATGTCCCAACACTATGCTTTGAAAACGATCTTGAAACACTCTTGTATGTCTTCTACATGATATTTGCTGTAGTCTTCTGGTTTTTTCCTAACCTGGAATAATATTAATCTGTATTGGAAAAAAAAATGTAAAAATGCAATGGTAAATTTAGGAGTCTGGATTTGTTATCATGTTAACACCGTGTCTACATATTTCTACATTTTCTTTTAGCAGAACAAACTATATCTTTTCCTATTTTAAATAAAGGTCATCACAGAAATGCAAAACAACACCAAGAACAAAGAAATCAAAAACCCACTTACTTTTTTTGGCAGGGTGAACTAGTACAGTAAAATCTGTCATAAAGCTTTACTCAGTTTTTTGACTTTCAGATTTCCCTTTTTTTCAAAACAGATGTCTGGGAAAAACAGAAAAAAACAAGCTGTCGCTACATTCACCGTGCTGGACTCTCGTTCCAAATGTCATTTTCACTCATGCTGCTTGGTGAGATCATATGAGAAATGACATAGAAAGGTCACAGACTGTCACTTCTATATTAAAATGAAATAGCCTCTCATTTGCCATGCTTCTTCAAAATTTTCAGAACTTAATGTCAGTAAATGAGTGGCATACAAATGGCATTTATAAATTCAGTCCATTTTGCTGTATCTAGAAAACAGAAATGGAACTTGGCACCTTCCAGGTGTTTTCTTGATAGCAGATATTTAGAAAAATATCTGACTACATGAAGAATTATTTATCAACCTAAACATGCTATCTATATGTAAACACCCCTACTTGTTGCACAGATTACTTTTATATGCCCATTATTCTCCAGTCTTGGTGGCATATTGTAGCACTTGAAGTGCTGATAAAAATGATTGGGTCCTGCTGACCACAGAATGGGAAATGTCAAATAGATCAAAATCCACAGATTAAAGTGAAAATAATTGCTAAACTTGCTACTGTCACTTGTACATATTTGCTTGGCAACACAATGTCTACATTAAATAGACAAATGTAATAGATATCTGTCTAGTCCAAAAAGAATGCCTTACACCATAACTGGCTATAAACGTTAGCACTCCACCTTAGTGGGCCAATGTTGTCATGAGATTAGGCACTAAACTTTCCTCATTACTTTTTAGAAATCATACTAGCTGCTGCCTGTCAGCACCTAAATATCTATGACCATCTGGTTGACGTGAATACATATTTAAAGGTGCATGGTAATGTGTAGTGTGGGAACGGGTGCAGTTCTTTAATACGTGGAAAAGAAGAGCTCACACTCCACACTAGAATAGTTTCCTGACCTGAGATACAACTCAGAAATCCACCCAAAAGCAAAGGCGAAGGGCTGAACGGTCACTGGATCCAGCTCCTGGTGCTGCAGGCAAGACCGCTCATGACTTCAGCAAACATCCCAAACCGAAAGCAGATCGGCCACCTCCCTCCTCCTGGCTGGCCATACAGCACCTACACTCAGCTCACCTCCCCTTCCTTAACTCCCAGCTCCAGCACAGCTACATATCAAAGCCTTATTTAAAATCTAGGTAATGCACAATTACCATGTGTCTAAAAGAGAGGAGTGGATTGCTCCGGCATTCTCAGTGTTGCTTTTCAAGCCCTCTTCCCGCTAGGTCTTCAGTTTCTGTTTCCTTCGCCTTTTGTTTCACTGCCCCCCTGGCTGGGGCAGTCATCACATAACTTTCTCCTCCACCCATTTCCCTGTCTCCTTCCATTCAGTGTCATTGCCATATTTTATATTCACAGCTACAAGGTATCATCTTCCCCTTACACCCACATCTGAAAGAATTATTAAACTCCTTTTTATAGTCTTGCAACATTACATGCCAGCTTTTTCAGCGCTGTGGGGGTGGAATAGCAAGTCCTTCAGTATGAGTGTATTGAGGGCCTTGTGTTTGACTGCCAACTCTGCTGTCACACTTTCTAGCTAATCTACCCTTGTATTAGCTAGCCTATCTTCACATCCATAAACTACGTTCCTATTCCTACTGATAATGTAATGTCCTCGTACCCTGTAGCGGCCCTCTGCATTGCCTTAAATCTCCCATCTTATGTTGTTCTCTTTCATTTGGCTATCCAAGGTTTTTATTGTATTCTTAATTTCCATTGCAAAGTCTGGCAACTTTCACTTCCTCACTTCTTCTCCCCAGATCACCCCTTCTCTGCCTAAATCTTCAAGATTTGGCCATTGTTGCAAATAAATCTCTTTTTCCATTCCATGTAGGTGTTTTGCTTGCTCTTTGTGTCCTACTGAAGGAGGTTATTTGTCCAACAATCTTTCAACTACTAATTTTCACATCTCACTGAGATACAGATTTCAGACAACTTTTGCCTTTCTTTTAAAAATAACCTAACCTCTCCATCCCACCTGATTTTATTAACCATTTCTCTTACTTTCTAAAAGCTTGCCCTTTTGAAACTGAAGCTTACTATTTGTTGTTATTTAAACAAAATTAATGTGTGAGCTCTCAATTTACAACTGTATTGGTTTTGTGTGGCAAGGTTTTGGTAGCAGGGGGGGTTACAGGGGTGGCTTCTGTAAGATGCTGCTGGAAGCTTCCCCTGTGTTCGAGAGAGCCAATACCAGCTGGCTCTAAGACGGACCCGCTGCCGGCCAAGGCTGAGCCCATCAGCGATAGTGGTAACGCCTCTGTGATAACATTTTTAAGAAGGAAAAAAAGTTGGGACAGACAGAAAATGGCAGCCGGAGAGAGGAGTGAGAACATGTAAGAGAAACAACCCTGCGGACACCAAGGTCAGTGAAGAAGGAGGGGGAGGAGGTGCTCCAGGCACCGGAGCAGAGATTCCCCTGCAGCCCGTGGGGAAGACCATGGTGAGGCAGGCTGTCCCCCTGCAGTCCATGGAGGTCCACGGTGGAGCAGATATCCACCTGCAGCCCGGGGAGGACCCCACGCCGGAGCAGGTGGGTTCCCGAAGGAGGCTGTGACCCCATGGGAAGCCCGCGCTGGAGCAGGCTCCTGGCAGGACCTGCGGATCTGTGGAGAGAGGAGCCCACAGAGCAGGTTTTCTGGCAGGATTTGTGACCCCGTGGGGGACCCACACTGGAGCAGTGTGCTCCTGAAGGACTGCACGCCGTGGAAAGGACCCATGCTGGAGCAGTTCGTGAAGAACTGCAGCCCGTGGGAAGGACCCACGTTGGAGAAGTTCGTGGAGGACTGTCTCCCGTGGGAGGGACCCCACGCTGGAGCAGGGGAAGAGTGTGATGAGTCCTCCCCCTGAGGAGGATGAAGCAGCAGAAAATAACGTGTGATGAACTGACCGTAAACCCCATTCCCTGTCCCCCTGTGCCGCTGGGGGGGGTTGGTAGAGAATCCGGGAGTGAAGTTGTGCCCGGGAAGAAGGGAGGGGTGGAGGGAAGGTGTTCTGAGATTCGGTTTTATTTCTCATTACCCTACTCTGGTTGATTTGTGATAAATTGAGTTAATTTTCCCTGAGCTAAGTCTGGTTTGCCCGTGATGGTAATTGGTGAGTGATCTCTCCTGTCCTTATCTCGACCCACAAGCTCTTTGTTATATTTTCTCTCCCCTGTCCAGCTGAGGAGGGGGAGTGATAGAACGGCTTTGGTGGGCACCTGGCGTCCAGCCAGGGTCAACCCACCACAACATCACTTCTGCAGTCATCAGTTTCAAACTAATCCCTTCACTGAAATTCATGGCTGAATGAACAGCACCTTTTGCTCTGGAAATGGTGAAGAAGTCTTTCACCTGTCACAACCTGCAGTGACTGAACCCTGTTGGCAATACCTGTTCTCCAGTCAGCGTTTGGGAAGTTAAATTATCTCATGATGATACAGATCCCAGCAGTATTTATCTCTCTAGTAATATTTGTCTTTTTAACTTTATCCCTTTCCAGTCTGCTTGAGTAAAAGAGAGGCATAACACGTGAAGGATTTAGGACAAATGCACCTTTCAACACCAACAGAAATTAATCTACAGCAATTCTCCAAAGTGCTTTGGCTCCAGATAAATTCCGAAACAGTGCATGCCATTAGCCCACGTCTTGGTCATGGTAGCTGTTTCACTGTCCCTATGATATCTGACTCATCCTGCAGCAGAAATTCTAATTCCTCTTTTACTCTCCTGAGGTTTTTTTATCTTTTTTTTTTTTTACTGAAAAAACATTGCAGTTATTCCTTTCTCCTTAAACCTAATTGTGTGTCATTACAGCTAAGTAGCTCATGGTCTCTGCTGCTGAACGATAGTATTTTTTATATTAGCAAGGACCCTTTGTAATATTTCATGCAGCTTATGCAGCTGTAGGCTGTGGTATTATGAGTATTTTCTGTCTTAGTGTTGGAAAACCATTCTGTGTTTAAGATGTACAGAAGGGTTTTCTTGATTAAAGGAGATACAGTGACAGATTCTGCTAGATCAGGGCTCTACGATATTCTTTCTGTTACTGCTCAAGTAAGGCAGATGAATGAGAAAAGGGTACGCTTGTTCTTGTCAACAATTCCAGAGTTTCTTGGGAGAAGAGTCCACATTCTTGAATGGAAAAGACTGGATTTTCAGTACTAAACTTTCCTCAATATTTGTGCTTGTGGGTGCAGGCGATTTTTTTCTCAACAAGCAGAAAGAGAAATGGAAAGAATACTTTGCTGCTCCTCTGCCTGTAAAAGTGATTTTCCTATTGCTTTTATACGTTGGCCACTGAGTTGGAAAAGTAACTTCTGGAATTTGGCAACTTATATCCATTGAAATGAGCAGCAAATCTTCCAGTCAGCTTAGCAGAGGCCACAGTTCCCCTCAAGAGCACGAGAGGGCCTTCCTGCTTTACAGCGCAGTTCGGCTCCCATTCTGCTCACTAAAGGAAGCAATAACAGCCCAGCAGGAGGGAACTATGGTGTTTCCTATGTCCACTGCCTGTCTGTGGAGTCAGGGCAGTGAAAACTCAAGTGTACAGTACATATGAGATATCTAAGGATAGTTAAGAACGTATTAACATAAGCATCAGTAAAAACAGTTACAGTCCAGACAATGGACTATTCTATGCAAGAGAGATTTGCCAGGACCATCCCCAGCCACTCTAAAGTTACTCTGGGTTGCAGTAACTGAATCATCTCTGTTTTATGACCTTTAGCTCAAAACCACCTTGGTACTTGAGGGCTGAAAGACAGAAAATATGACAAATGTGTGTCATGGGAAAGCCACAGAATTACAAGCCAGTAAATCTGATGTCCATACCTTAAAAATCATTAGAAAGTACAAGAAAAATGAAATAGAGATTCTAGATAAACTAGAATATAGATGCGAGTCTATATTCTTTGTTCTTTGAAGGATCAAAAAGTATGTGATAACGGAGATCCATTTGATATAACCTATTTAGGGCAACCAAGTTGGTGAGGGGCCTTGAGCACAAGTCTTCTGAGGAGCGGCTGAGGGAACTGGGGTTGTTCAGTCTAGAAAAGAGGAGGCTGAGGGGAGACTTTATCGCTCTCTACAACTACCTGAAAGGGGGTTGTAGTGAGGAGGGTGTTGGTCTCTTCTGTCAGGTGTCTGGAGACAGGACAAGAGGAAATGGCCTCAAGTTGAGGCAAGGGAGATTTAGGTTAGATATTAGGAAAAATTTTTTTACTGAGAGGGTTGTCAAACATTGGAATGGGCTGCCCAGGGAAGTGGTTGAGTCACCATCCCTGGAGGTATTCAAAAAGCGAGTGGACAGGGTACTCCAGGGCATGGTTTAGGGGGCATGGTTAATGGTTGGACTCGATGATCTTGAAGGTCTTTTCCAACCGAAATGATTCTATGATTCTATGATTCTATGATTCTATTTGGCTTTCCAAAACGCTCCCAAAATCTCCCTCACCAAAAGGGAAGAATTAAAGAGCTTAAAACAGAGAGTAGGAGTAAAGATTGAAGCTTCACTAAAGAAATACAAAAAACCACCTTTGAAATGGGCGACTGGTCATTGAAATGGCAGATAAAATTCAACAAGGTAAATGTGAAATG
Organism: Harpia harpyja; assembly: GCF_026419915.1. Classification (NCBI taxonomy): domain Eukaryota; kingdom Metazoa; phylum Chordata; class Aves; order Accipitriformes; family Accipitridae; genus Harpia; species Harpia harpyja. Next base: position 28,829,352 of record NC_068951.1, read on the forward strand.
ATATAGATGAGGGAAAGAAAAATGATAATTCACATATAATATGATGGGCTCTGAAGTACTGCAGAATGTGTCTTGCAGAGTAAAACACAATCCATGAGAACATCAACTCAGAGAGTAGAAAAATAAAGCCAAATGTTAGGAACTATTAAGAACAGGGAAAAAAAAAAAGAAAACTTTCTCTGACTGAGGTGGTTTCTGATTTCATGTTTGGTCTGTCCTAGGCATCTGCTTTTGGTCATTACTAGAGACAGTATACTGGCACCTTTGGTCTTACCCAGTATAGCCATTTTTAATGCTTTTACCAACATGCCTCAGAGAATTAAGCAATTTCATCAGTAAAAAGTATAAAAAACAGACTTCCATAAATAATATAACTAAGCCTAAGTACATCAGGCTTTTTTTGATTTCCTTTTTTTTTTCCAATCTATTTCATTTTTCTAATCCTAAATTGCAATGTTGGTTTTATTCCATCTTATATCCTCCATATTTCTCTCCTCAAATGCTCCTAATATATTCCTCAAAACCATGGCTCTGACTAGAAAGGCCAAGGAACATTAAATCAACTGTACTGAACTTGTCTGAACCTAATTTGACTGGCAGCTTGCCTTAAATATTATTTTGCTCCCTGTGTATGCTTTTGATTTTACGATGATAGAAATTTCCGTGAAGCAGCACTTTTACACTACGATGCTTTCCCTAAGACAGGTTAATTGTTATTCTTTTTAATTATTCTCTACACATCTTCAGAAGAGTTGTCATAATATACCTTTATGGTAATATATTTCACAATAAGATTGGAATGAGGACTGGACCACTGAAACAGAAAGTAAAAAAAATATTGTTTCTAGGTAAGTTAGTTTTTCTCATCAGCTACCTTGGAAGAAATTTGCACAGCATAATGCATTGCATGCATCTTTTGCAAATATGCTAGGAACAGCTTATTGAGAGTGGCAAATAATTAAAATAGAGTTTGATAGGGGAAAGATACAAGCATATAAAGACTCATAAAAATCATAAATTTTTTATTAGATGCAATTCATACAGAAAATTGGGCTCCTTCAAGCAGTGTCCTTCTTCTGTTGCTCCTATGCCCAGCTCAAAATTAAACAAATTGAAAAATTGGTATAAAATAAGGTCCCAGCCTAGAAAATTTCTTCATTGCTTTACTGTAGGTTACCAAAGAACATTATCTGTATAATAAATCAGGGTCTACCTTGGCTTTTGCCAAGTTATTCTCTATCTTCCCTTGGCCTTTGAGATGTAATTTTTTTTTGACTTATGCTATTCTGAACGAGGCACAGATTTACTGTTACTTATCTATGTCCCTCTGCACTTGAACAAACTAGCTTTACCTTGTCAAAGCCCACATACCTCAGAAGTCTTTAAGTGCACGGTTTCTTCTGAGATGGGCACAGGCACTGGCAGGACAAAGCTTCATTACTATTTTAGGCTGATCTAGATCTGTCATGTTACCAATGGCATTGCCTGCCCCTCGTTCCCGCTCAGCCTCTTATTACTGAGCCCTTCCTTGTGCCATGCCAGTGCTGATCTGGTCACAGCGATGAGTTGATTACAACTAAAATATGTTTAAAAAATTGTATTACTTTTAATGGGATTGTCTCTCCAGCATGGCTCCCCAGGCAGGTGGAGGAAGGCAGCCAGTGGCCCGTGGGAGGTGTGACAAGGTCTGATTCAGGCCTCTTGAAAGAGCAACCAGAGTCAGCACAACTTTACTTGCCTTCAGGGCAGTCCCTCAGCTCAGCTCCTCTTCAGCCGCAACATTCGGCTCTCCTGTCCTCTTTGAATCCTTCCCTCACCATCCCACTGGGTGGCTACCATTTTTTAAGCATCAGAGAACTTCATAGATTTTAAGGACAGAAGAGAGAATTCTACATTTTGCTTACTCCAGATATTTAGGTTTCGTACACATGCCTTATTGTCATCCCCAAAGTATTTGAATTTATAATCATCTTAGATGGGGTTTAAGAGGTATACATAGCACTTACAGGTCCCACTTCTTCAGTAGAACTTGTAGCAATATCAGACTGCAAATGTGTGTGCATCTGCTCAGCCTTGCATCTGTGACTGTGTCCTTTGGGTCTGCCATTGTAAAGGGAAGCCAGGACGATGTCACCCAATTGCTATATCCTTAATCATGTCTATGCAGACTTACGTATCCATCTGCAATATTCTCCAATTGTTGGAAAAGGCACACATCAGAAAAAGAACAGAGGTACAATCAAGCTGCAGGTCTTTCGACAGCCTCAAATCTCAAACCAGCCCTTTCTGATGGGATTTAGACAAGTTCAGTAACAAGGAACACAAAGTTAAATTACAGAGGTCAGTAAACTAATCAGAGGTTAATCTCTAAGGTCATGTCTGAAGAGTGGTTAAAGATATTTTAGTGACTTGTTCTTACAAAGTAAGCAATGCAAATACTGGATATATATCCCAGTTACAACAATCTTAGAACCTAAGTGGCCATCTGAGCATCATTATTCTGCCACAGCATGAGGCTGTGTTACTTCACTCCATAGTAAAAGAGCATGGAAATGACCATGGACTAATTATGGAAAAGAGAAAATTTTTTGTCGAATTGCTTTGGGAAAATAAAGTCCTACTGAAAACTTCTACTTTTGAAATTATTGACTTTGCTAGCATATGCACAACTTCAGACAGACAGATACTAGCTGACACACAGACACTAGTTAATAATATGTGGGACCTGGACAGAAAATAAAAGGTATTAAGGTATAGTCACTTCCCATGGGACTTCATTCCCTTCCACAGCCCAGATGTTCAAGTTATGTATCTTATTCTTACAAAAATATGCAATTGGTCAATGTATTTAGTGATTTACATATATGGAGAAAGAAGTGAAGATTAGTGAAAATAACACAAATTAGTGAAAATAATCACACTGACTGATCCTGTTTCTTATGTGTTTTACATGTCTTAGTTCATATAGCAATGCTGCTCCAGGTTTGCATTACAAGGGGGACAAGATCAGACTGATTTTGGTTGTTGAACAATTGGGGTAGATGTTCTCGCACAGCTGAAAAAGGCTGCATGCCTTCCTGAAAGTCTGACGTGCTCTTCCCCTGCATCTCTTCCAAAGTTTTGGTGGAAAAAGTCCTTAAAGAGACAGAAATTGTTCCATGGCTCAATTTCACAACACACCTGGTTCCTGAATACAATGGGCTCTTAACTGAACTTCCATTGAAAATATTTCAGGAGGGGGAGGGATTAGAGCTGGACATCAAGAAGTGATGCAGCTTCAGGTCTGTACTTATCAAAAAGAGTTTGTCCATTAGCTAAGGCTCTGCTAAAAAGTTCTTGATAAAACATGTTTGCCTTTGTTTTCTGTTAAATATTAGCTGTAGTATACACCCGAATGTGGCATAGCCGTTCAACAGGAAAATATGTGCCTGCTTAAATATTGAAGTTCCATGAAATACAATTGTTATTAATTTTTAGAAGTTTTAAGTAGGTGGAAAATACATAGTTGTCTATCATATCTTGCTTTCCATAGGAGAAGCAAAATTATTCTTCTCTTTTTTACAGGAAATTCAAAGCGTAGATTTTTTTTTAATGTTCTTCCATTTGCCACATTTTTTAATTTACAACTAACATGGCTCGGTTTAATTGAAGGCAAAAGGATAGACGAGAGATTGTGTATTTTAATGGTCTGCATAATGATAAAATACCAGCAGAAACAGCATAAAAACCAGTGAGAAAGTATTTGTTGATGGGAAGAAATAGTTCCAATGAGAAAAGGAAACCCTGACTTCAGGAGGAGGAAGGGATACATGAGAGAATAAAGAAGGAAGAATGGGCAAATGAAAGATATCTTATAAACATTTACCCCAGGGTGTGCAGAAGTGAAGCAATTTGGCTAAACTCGACATACTTTTTGACTCATATCTGATGCAAAACCACACAACCAGTAGGCCTCCAAAAAGTATAAATGGACATTGGTCTTGATACCTAAATTACGGGTTGTTGTGCTAGGTTTGGGTGGGATAGAGTTAATTTTCTTCACAGTAGCTAGTTTGGGGCTACGTTTTGGATTTGTGCTGTTAAAAACATTGATAACACAGGGATGTTTTCGTTATTGCTGAGCAGTGCTCACACAGAGCCGAGGCCTTTTCTGCTTCTCACCCCACCCCACCAGCGAGCAGGCTGGGGGGGCACAAGGAGTTGGGAGGGGACACAGCCGGGACAGCTGACCCCAGCTGACCCAAGGGATAGTCCAGACCATATGACGTCATGCTCAGCATATAAAGCTGGGGAAGGTTGGCCAGGGGGCTGCTGCTTGGGGACAGGCTGGGCATCGGTCTGTTGGTGATGAGCAATTGTTTTCATTTGCATCACTTGTCTTCCTTCAGTTCTATTTCTCACCCTTTGTTATTTTCCTTTTCATTACACTTTTTTATTATTGTTTTATTTTATTTCATTTATTAAACTGTTCCCATCTCAACCCACAAGTTTTCTCACTTTTACCCTTCCAATTCTTTTCCCCCCATCCTGCTGGGAGTTGAAGTGAGCGGGCAGCTGTGTGGTGCTTAGTTGCCAGCTGGGGTTAAACCACGACATTTGCCCATGGTTCAGTTCTCCTTAAGCAAGAACAAAAACCCTGTAAGGATGAGTCGTCCTTCTGACACCAAGCCAGACCAGCTGCCGCAGGGGCCACGCCAGGGCCACCGCCTGCCCTTTGCAGGGTTTGCATCACAAGCAGCTCACACCTTTCACAAATATAAAGCATTTAGCATTATAATCAGATAATTTTTAGCCAGTCCACTTGGAGGATATTTTTAACAAAAATGCATGTAGTACTTACTATTGTTCAAAATAAACATCTACTGTTAAACTAATAATGGTTTTATTGGGTTGTAAAATAAAAATTTATAGACTTCTTGCTGCAATTTAATTTATTTTTAGGTGAAAATGTATAGGCTGGAGCAGAGCACCCAGTATTTTCATCTACATACAGTTTTTATATAAGAAAATTATTTCATAAGAGTACGAGCTTTAGGAATTTCCCTGAAAGTAAGCTAGTGAAGTATTGCAAGAAGAGCATTTCTTAGTTGTATACTTGTGCCAAAACCAGTGAAACCTATTTCAAATTAGACATAGAAAGCAATTGTTTTACTACTAGTTTGGATATCTCCGAATCAAACTCAGGGCTACACTTTGGATCCCTTTCTTTCTCTCTTCGCTCATAATAAAACCATCCATCACGTAAGTTAAATAAGTCTCAGCATTGCCAAGGAAACCACAGCCCTATGTTGTATATCCCACTTATAATTTCTGGATACCCATGAACATCTTTTGCTGTGTGAGGTAAATGCATGGGGCTACTATGTCTGCATGTAGTCTGGGTCTCCATTTCTAGTGCACGGCTTCCAATGCCTTCTGCTATGAGGCAATATGCTGGTTTTGCATAAATAATCACCGTCATTACCAAAAAGCTCTCATATGTCTGAAACTGGCCACAGGGATTTAACGTAAAATACAATTCTGGCTTAAACTGATCTTTTGGTAAGACAAAGTGAAATCAAACAACTGTTCAACATGGCATATCATTTTCAATGTGTAGCTTGTATTTTTCAAACCTATACAGCTAAACAAAAAGAGAGAGGCCAGCACCTCCTGTGTGGCTGAATTTGAAAATAGTATTTTCCTGAAAAAGTAAAAATGCCATTTACTTCCATGATTACTGTTCTAATATGTTTGTTAAATGTAGTTTAATACATGCAAGCTTTTCTAATATTTTCTCTGTAAGAGGATTTGGGGGGGAGTTGATGGTTTTGTTTGTTTGTTTTGGGAGGTTTTTTTGTTCTTGTACATCTCTCAGTACTCACTGTTATTAGACTGGTAAGGTTTTGTAAGAGAGCTCAAACCCACTCAGAAGGAAAGCCTTTAGGCTTCAGAAAGAGCAGTGAGTGCTTGCAAATGCTCTTGTCGTGGTCTGCACCACTCTTTATGAGGATTGTACGTGACCTAACACAGATAAGTGAGCTTGCCTACCCCAGACTGTCTATTCCCAATTAGTAGGTTTAACTCAACAATATTACTTTTCAACTTTATCTTGCTCTGAATGTCAAGCCGAGGAGAACAATCTTTTCTAACAAAAAGTAATACATTTATGGAACAGGGTTTAACATTGAGACAGAAGATTGATTGATTGTAGAGTGAATTTGTTACATTTCTCTGCTTTCCACCTTCCTTCCTTAGCACAGTAGGGTTTATTCCAGAATAGAAAAGGTACTACTTTTGTGCAATTTTTTTGTCAACATTTTGTGGTTGTTCTAAGTCTGTTATTTGGGCGCCTTTTCCATGGAATTTAGACATTCCAATGACACTTTGTAATTTGCTTTGTTCAGGAAAGATTTTCAGTCACGCAAGTAGCGTACAGGCAAAGAATAAAGAAGACCAAAATAAATGCTTTTCCAAACAGCAAGATGTTTATATAGAAGGCTTACCGAGAAGTGATGTAATTATGGGAGGAATCCAGATATCCTGTAGGGCTCTCTTGGCCACATACGGCTTTAGCGAATAATTCTTCATGTTGTTCGGAATACCTATTCCAAAACCAAAAACACAACAAAACCCACATGAAAACTAGAAACCTTTGTCCTGCAATTTTCTGGACCTCTAAAATATCACAGCTAAAATAAAATCTGAAGCAGAAAACTCTCTGAACCTTCAGAAAAATGTATTGTTTCAGTGCTTTGTTGTCATATTTCAATCTGTTACTACAAAAATTTCACTCTGGATGAATGCTTATTTGTTTGTGTAGTGGTACTGCCCAAGTGCCACAGGCAGAATAAGGGATAGGCATTGCACATGCACTAAGCATTGTGTGCACAGACAATAAACAACAAGCTCAGCAAAAGAAATGGCAACATAAGTATCATTCAAATCAACTAAATGCATATACTTAACTTTGTACTAAGGAATATCGAAAAATAAATCTTTGCATAGGCAACAACTATTTTGGTTCTGTTCCACCTCTATTAGCAGTAATGAATTCAACAGAGAACACCACGTAGGCAAAGGATTCATTGCAATATTGGCAATAGTTAGGGCCTTGGAGGGTTGGTTTTCTTCTCCCTCTGGTAATAGAAACCTCTCGGTAAGAAATACCATCTTTACTTCCATTTCAGGATATGGGATCCTCACATCTCTGATTTTTCTGTTATCTATTATTTCCTGTATCATATTTATCAATTGCAGAAACCCACATTCCAGGCCAGGAATGCTATCTGGGGCGTGTAAGACCTCCATCTCATGCACAATGGGACTGTAACTGAGCAGTGGACTGTTACTTCCCCGGGACTGCAGTCTGCAATATACATGGCATTTCTAGTCCTTGCCAGCTTAACCAGAGCATTTTATTTTTATGAGTGATTGATCAATAGGGATTGAAGTGTGCAATGAAATATCAATAGCAGCAGGTAAGATGGTTTTCCACCTAGCCTGTTTTTATGTCTACTGTAGATCACTTTTTCACGTGTTCCCAAAGTACCTGTCTTCTAGCAACTCATTACTCAGACATACAGTGGAAAATGGAAACCCACCCACAGTGATGACAGCTAAATGAATATGCAGTATAATGCAAATAGCTCCACATGTTAACTGGAAAAAAATAAATTATTCCCATATGTGCCAGGGCATTTTCAAGTAGCTTTCACCATTATGGAAGCATAAATCCAGTAATTTTTTCTTATAGTTGAAGAAACATCAAAAGAAAGTTCACCAGAGTACTCTCACAGTATTTTGTATAGAAGTCATGTCTTGACCAAGGCTACGGAAGACAGAAAAAGACAGCAACAGCCAAGGGTTGAACTATCATCATTGAAAATAAGGGGACAATACTTCTCTGGGCAGTACATGAGAGAAAATCTTGGTCCCTGTATGTCACCACTGTCGCCCATTTTGTGGTTATATGTATTTTTCTGAACTTGAATTTGTGCTGGAGTTTGCTTTCTTCTGTAGGATTTAGCTGTGCTAATAGTATTGAATAAGCTTTTAGGGTTTAACCCTTTTCTGACTGTCTGAGGCAGCAGGAATAGCTGTGCAACTTTCCTGCACTGCAAAAACACAGGAACTTTGACCATGGAAAATTGTGCAGAACTCAAAGACTTTGACTTCCCTTGATGGAGTAGTGCATTGTCATCAGTGGACAATGTTCATAAGTAATTCCAAATGTTTATGACCAGATATTTTGTACATTTTTGTCCTCACTTTCAACGATGATAAAATAGAAATGGAAATCCTTTCTATAATAAGGATAATTGGGGTTTGGTCTTCTAACTTTTCATAGATTTTTTTGTTCTTTTGTCAAAAGAAAGGAACATATGCAAACATAGGAAAGAAGAAACTTTAAAAAACCCCAATGTCTGTAAATCTAAAAAAAAAAAAACCAAAACACAACAGTTTTCAAGCTTCCCCCCCCCCCAAAGCTTTTCCTATTTTTCCTCCTGGAAAGCAATGTTTCAAATATTTCTCCCACTGACTCCTTTTTATTCATTTCCAATTTAAAAAAAAAAAAAAAAAGAATTCAATAGTCAATAAAATATCTCCACAAATGTTACTCCTTTCTCTAACAACTTCAATGCATCTCCAAATTTGTCCTTGAAAAAAAAGGCATAAATTAAAGAAGAGGAAAGATGCCAGAATTTTCCCAGTGTTCTTTATAAAAGATCAAACAGAAGACTGATTGATTAAAAAAACCTGCTGATTCACTGTAACAGTGGGCAGCTCCCTAAAACATTAGCTTTTGAAAGCTATTTTTCTAGGTGTTCAACAGATTTGAGCAGAAATACCTGCATTTTCATCGTATTCACGGTTTCAGACTTTTTGGACTAAATCTAAAATCTAGATGAGTTTTTTGTTTTTCTTGTAAATAGAGGAGGAGATTCTTATATCAGAAAATCCCTAGAAAAGTGGAAACAACATATGCTGCCCTGTGCTGGCCTATTGCAAGTCCTGCTGCAGAACAGCCTTAAAGAAAGACTTTCACTCCTCTGCATAATGGAAGAAGGAGCATTTCCATTATGGTCTCTCACGAAAGAGAGAATAGTGAGCAGTATCATGGTAACTCACAGGACATAACTTATGTTAATAGGATTGTGGCCTGATGTTACAGTTTTACAGGAAACAATTTATTATACCTAGCCTGCTACACAGTAATTTTACAGTTGGAAATTTCACAGAAGACAGAGGAGTTTTCAGTTCCAGGATTTTCCACATATAAAAGTTAATGACCATAGAAGTCCAAACATTTTTCCCAAGACTGGGTACATCCAACACTAAGTGTTTAGTGCTCCATTTATATCACCTGTGTGAAACCACTCCTGGCTGAGTTCAGCATTTTCCTCAGGAGGTCAGTGGACTTTATAAGAGTGTCTGAATGCATCTCAGGAAATACTGACAGCAAGCCAAAAAGACATGGGAATACCTGACCGGGAGAAGTAAGCTATGAGAAAAGAAATCTGCTCTACAGTTTGAGTTCTATGATTGGTATTGGAAAAAAAATCATGGATGGATCTAAAACCAATGAGGTATTGACGTAGTTCACATCATTAGAATGAAATTTCAGTTGTAATCCCAAATCTGTTGAAGTCAATGGAAGGACTTATATTGGCTTCAAAGGATGTTGAATTGTGGCATGGATCCTGAGCTACCTTTGGGTTATGGAATCACAGGAACATATGCCAGGATTTCAACCATCTGCTGAAATCATTGCTCCAATAGAAAAGTCAAGGGTGCACTTTAAACCATTTTCCACTTAATACAGAATTGTTTCTTGCTGAGTGGAATCTTTTCTTTTAAATAAGGTGTCAAAAATGGGTTTTGATTTGTATCAAAGAAATATCTGTGTAGAAATACATCTTGCATTTCAAACAACTGGCACAGAGTTGCCATTCTGTTTCAACTTAGAAGGTTTCACAGTTTTTCTCCAAAATACTTACTCATCTAGTCTCATTTATGTGTTAAAAATCATCACACACAAGGCATTTAAATTATTTTGACAACTGTTTTGTGACTGCATAAAGGACATTTAACCTAGTTTGGAAAAGAAATTGTGTGGCGTGCTTTGACTGCAAATGATTTGTTTCTTCTGCAAAAGCAAAACACATGGTGATGTACCTTTATGTGTGTTCTGCTGCAAAGCTCACTTAGTTTTATGACTTTAGCATTAACTGCTCCTGGAAGGAGGTCACATGGAGTCTGTTCTCTGCCCTTAAAATAAAGACGACTTTATGTAAGGGTCAAAAGTCTATATCCAGATGCTAAACTGCATGCAGTTAGATCAAAAACACCATATCCAATATTGGTTTGGTTTCTATCAAAAAAAAGGAGTCTGGAACTCTAAATATACTGTGTTAATATAATACTAATATATTATAATGTTAATATTGCCATTTGGGGCCTAATATTAACATTTTGGACCTTAATTTTAATATTTTATGGTCACAGTGAACATGACTTTGGTGAGATATCCAGTCCTCATGTTCACTTAATGTGCTTCCAAGTATCACTCAAAAAGGACACAGATACTGTCAGAAAGTAAATATGGGAAGAAGTAGTTCATTTTGGTTTTTAATCTAGAAAGTATGTTTTCAGAACCAATGATATCATTTAGTGGAGCCATTAGTTTTAAGTTTAAATGTGTTGATTAAACAAACCTAGGTTTAAGTATCAGCTGGTAGAGCGGAGCTGGGGTACAGCAGTCTGGATTTCCTGGTCTAGTGAACCAGGCTTCAGACAGAAGAAATTTGCAGCTTTTTGCAATGGACCTAAATATATGAGTTTTGAATTTATTTTAAACCTTTGCTCTAGATATTGTAAACCTTTGGCAATAAACACTTCTTGGTTTGGAAGAAACCTGCCATAGTTTTAGCTTAATGGTTAGATTCTATCCTAGTTTAGCCATTTTGATGTCTCTTCTATTGTGTAGGAAGTTTTGAAATCCCAGAGCAAACAGCAACGGTCATTTAAAAAATATTGTGATTTCAGGAATTGCACCACAGTGAAAATGAAGATTCTTATCAACTACCATGGATTTCCAATCAGGCATTTATACACCAATCATAATTTTTTCACACTTATGTATGCCCTTTTGTAACTCAGATTCCTTATTTTAAGGGACTAATCACAGACTGAGTTGTGTAACATAGCTTCAATAAATTTCTGTCTGAAAATGAAACCAGCCAGTAAATTTTTACTGAATATCAAACTTGAAAACTGCTCCCACAAACTTCTATTTCAATGCAATACCAAATGGTGCCACACTTAATAGGTACTGATATGATCATGATGATAGCCACAAACATGCTTTTGTCTTCCTCTTTGTCACCATGCCTGGTAGAACCCAGGCCTGCATTGACTCCCATCCTGTGTTACAGACACACTCCTCCCACCGAGCATTTCATGCATCATGAATTGTATGTTTGCAAAGGGAAGATTACACTATCTGGAAGCAGCTTCCACTACTTCAGCAAACACTGTAGGATTTTAGAGGAAGCAATATTTGCTGCATAGCCAGAAAAAGGATAGTTTAATAAATAGCAGCTCTGAAAAATGAAGCAGTTTGAAATAAAGATTTGTATTAATCTGCTGAATAATCGCTCCTCGGATTTTCTGCTGGAATTATCACAGACAAGCTGAACATAAATGACTATCAAATCCCTATTTCTTAGCTTTTGTTTTCTTTTTCACCCCGACTTCTACTTTCTCCTTCTCCAGATGTGATGTTTCATCTTCCCTGGTTTTTCCTCTGTATCTTTAAAATTCTTCTTTCCTTTTTTTTGTTAAGAGAAGCAATCATCAAAAAGCTATCATCTTTTAATTATTGATGCTTTAGCCTTTTTCAATTGTCTTTTAATGCTTCAAAACAATAAAATGTTATAGTTGTTAGTAGTTCTCCATTACTTAGTAAAGACAAAGTCCACCTCAGTTGTCACTCTTCACATTCTCCTTAGGTCTCACTTTTCTCTCTAGAGCCAGACATGCCCACTGAGCAATTTCCTCAAGAGAGGAGGAACAATCACTAAGTAGATATTATAGTGATTGGGAGACTATGAGTGTTTTTATTAATTTATTTCATTAGCTAGCATGGGCATCTCAATAGTTGTTTCATCTTGTGATATTCTATGGTCAGACTTCAAAGAGTTATAGTTGGCCATTAACTGTTTAAGCTTGTTTAATTCAAAAATATCCTTGGCCTGGGTCCAGTTAGTCTGGAAATCTTCTTTCCAAGCTTCATTTAAGATCACTGTCTTTCTTAAAGATACTATGGGCTGCAAGCTTCCCAGGTGGTAAGGCAGCAGAGCAGTCCATGTTTACCAGTCTACAGAACCATGCTCCAAGTAGAAGAAATGTGCAGGTGTTTGCAGGGACCAAAATATTTCTGCTTTGGTTTATTTCAATCCTTTGCTCTGGACATTACAGAACTTTGACAATAAATAATTCTTAGTTTGGAGGAAGCTGTTTTCAAATCACCTTAATTAATGCTATCAGATGCTTGTAGCAGAAAAGTGTTATATTTAATAGGACAACCTGAACTAGTGCCTTTAGTAAGAGAAGGACTCCAGAGCAGGCTGTCTGCTACTGGTGGAATGCCACAATTCCACCCCAATCTGGCCAAAATTAGGTAAACCTTCCTCCACTTGCTCAAGCAGTCCACCCTGGCAAAGTGATCTGCAGTGCATTGATTTCACAGCATGTACTGAAAGCAATGAGTACTGTGTGAAGCTTCCTGAATAACTGACCAGGAAAAACTGAGCATTCTTTAGTATTGCAATAGCACTGGCTTACTACTAGTATTAACAAAACCAGGAGATGTATTTTTGCCTATCATGTGTTTCTTAATGGGCCTTATTACTTGGCTTTGTGTCTCAACTGGGCTCTTTCTCAAACAGAATAGCTCATAGGTCACAAAGTTACGTGTTTAGTTAGCAAAATATTTCTAATGATGTTGTGTAATAGCCCTCCCAGTCTTTGAAAAAGTGGCTGTCTGTGGGGCTCCTGTTAGGGAACAAACTTGCTTTGCACGTCTCATATCTCACACTATGAAACATAACAAGCCAGGACTGCTTCTGACTGACGCAGAGTGAATAAACTGAGCCAGGGCGTACATGTGATTTCATGGCAAAGCACATGAAGGACAAAGCAGAGCAGACATCTGTGTTTTCTGACCCTGTCAGAGTGATTTATTGCCCTGAGAGCTAATGAAGGAGAGATAATGAAGTCCAATTAGATAGCAAATCTAGATCCCTGACCCTCCATTACGTGGGTAACAGGAGTATTGGCATGTTAGCAATTGTGTTATTCATACTAAATTTTGCCAAGCTACATCGGTATAGAATACTTTTATGAAAATGTTCTCACAAAAGATCAAAAGTCACCATTATTATACTATTCCCTTGTGAAAGGCATCACTGTTATTCACAGAATTTCAGCCTGCCCAAAGGCAGCATGTGTGATCATGGCAGTGCTGGAGCCAGCAGCCAAGGCTGCTGAAGCCCAGTGAAACGCCTAGTGTATGCCTCCCTCCTTCTTCACTTACGTATTAAAGTTAGTTACAATTATTTTTATTACTTGACAAAAGCAAAGACTACTTCATTCAAAAAAAGCCTAGATTTATACAATGGCTCTTATAATAGCCATGGCTGGCTGTATCATTACTAGTAAAGAATCGAAGGGCTTTAGGGGAGTGTGCAGCTTTGAAATGTTGTCATCCTGAATGGAGACAGCAACTATCACAGCCCTTTGTCTCTGAGACTAATTTTACCAAAGACTCTTTTTATAGAGAATTTCATAAAAGTTCCAGCAAAAGCTTTCCAAGCCCATTAATTCTAACCCCCTTAAGGGGAAAATTAAATGGTGGGTTGTTTTTTTTTCATTAAGTAGTCCTTGCACACACCATTAAACCCCCCCTCATCTGGTAAGCTCTGTAACACACATGCTAATAACATGCAAACTTGCAAAATGTGTTAAAATAGAGTTAGGCAGGGGGTATGAGTGCAGGCAATAAATACTTATGTTTCAAAACATAAAGTGAATGATGAATTGGATGATGAAGTTTTATGCTCTGCATTGTTCACTTGATACTGTTCTGCCTATCATTTTCCCTTTTTGCTGCAGCAAACTTTGACCCATTCCTATCATTATAGTCTATTATAGTGTCCTAGCATTGTAGTCCATCTTAGTGTTGCTTTGAAGTGCTTTAAGTTAGTCTCTCTGACTGTTCATGGGTCTTTACAAGCTATAGAAAATCCTGAGCTTTATATTGCAGAGTATCTTAGAATTTGTGAATTCAGTAAAAGGAAAGAGGCACATGAGTGACACAGAGGAAGCTTTGATGCATTGCACAGATCTCATGGTGCTGTTTACAGTTTAGGCTGTCTAATATTTGTTCTTAAAAATTTTTTTAATTTTATTTTTTATTATAAAAACTTATATTTTTATAGAAATTGGACAGAAGTGGCCTGCCGTAGGCTTACAAAAATATGATTAAAATAAATTAAAATTCAGTTCTAATTTTTTTCACAAAAGTTTAACTCTCAAACAACCATTTAACTCAGGTATGGAGAAATGTGCTTTCTTGTTATTTCTTGTGAATAATCCTCAGATGGTTAAATGTGCCACAAGAATCTAAACAGAAATATTTGACATACAATATTCAAGCAGGTATACATGCCTTCTGGGGATTGCCTCTCTAACAGGAGTTCACATTCAAGGTCAGCTAATTACTTCTGCTACAGAGAAATACCATAGCTGACACTATGTCTTAAGGTCAAAGGGCTCCAGGTGACATTAGAAACTCGTTTGGGCAAAGCCGTGGCCATGCATCAGAAGGCAGTCAGTCTCACATCATTTTAAAGTTTAAATAGATTGGACAAACCAAGAAGGGGGAGGAAAGATGTTCCTCCTGAAAGGTGCCTGGCAGAGACGAAAATTTCCACTGTCACCTAATTGAATAGTGGCAAAATTAGGAAAACAGAGTCTACAGGAAGTCTTGGTTATTTCAGTTTTATAATAAAATAGAAAAGTTTTTGTGTTTCTAAAAAGTGCTGCTAAACTGTATGTTAAAAGAACTTGGACTAGTTTGCAGATGGACTGCAAATGCGGATGCAGAATATTGGCTGGTTGGCAAGGTTTCATTTTGGTTCCCTCCTCCCTGTTTTGGATTTGACATAGTCCAACCCATAACAAGCCCTTGGAGCACAGAGATCAAATGTCCTGGCCCCTCTTCTCCTAAAGGACTGTTGGGCACAGAGGAAACAGTTGTCCAACAATGATCGGTAACTTCCCATGCATGGGTATAGTATCACTGACAAGTGTAATAGTATATACATTTTTGCTGAAGTGCTAAAATATCGGCACATTCTCTGTAGCTTGTGAGTCATAGTAACTCCATGGCAGGTTAGCAGATGGTGAGTTGAGTGAGACAGTGCGCCATGTCTCATATATTTTGAAATAAATGAGAAACATATTCTCTATAAGGAAAACAGAGGCACAATATTTTCCTTTGAAGGCAAATCCTGGTCTTTCTCTATAGCAGCATGTTGACTGAAAGGAAGGAGAAGAAGAAAATTACTTTAAAGCATTACATAGTCCCTGAATCACTCAGAGCCACTCCATGGGCTACTACTCCACCATAGTCTCAGCTTGCCAAGTCACATCTTCTCCAGCATTACTCCTTGCAATCCTATTCATACGATGCTGACAGTGTTTACAGGCTGTTACTAACTATACCATTCCAAACCCTACTTTTTCAAGTATTGCAAAAAATATACTGTTGGTGCTATACATGTGTAAACGTGAGAAGCAACTACAGTTAACCCAAAGTCTAATAAAAATATACTTTACTTTAAAAATATACTTTGCTGGCTTTTGAGACACCAATATGAAAAGCTGTTAAAGTTGAATGTGTGTGCCAACTCTTTAGGCCAACAAAGTATTTTAAAGGAAAATAAGTGTCTTGCCAACTGCTTTAAAAACACACACTACCAATATATTTAAATAGCTAAGCATTCATGTTCCCTTACTTTAGTGCCTAAACAACTTGCTTAAAAAAAGAAGTAAATATCAAAATAAAGACATAATAGGGAAGTTGCAGCTTTCTAAACGAGGCACCAGAGCAGATACATTCACACATATGTAAGATCTAATGCAGCAAGCATCTCTGAGGAGTATATTGAATCTGGAATGCCAAAAGAAGCTTTTGTTTCTAAGTGTAATGTACAGAGACTGAAAGATACACAGCATAGTCTCATTTGGTTGTTATTACTGCTTTCTTGCTTTGATCTCTGTAATGTGTTTGCCAAATCATTTAGTCATCCCAATCTTCTTGTCAGCCTACTTCAGTGACAGCTCAGAGTACCCTAAGATTATAAAGTTTCCAAAACATGAAAAAAGAACTAATTCACATAGCTCAGCACTGGTCTAAAATGTTTCAGACCTGAACAGAGTGGTGAAAAAAACAAATCTCACAGGATTTTGATAATAATACATTTTTAGCAATTTCAGTGACATTACACTTCAAACAAATTCAGTCGTCTTGTTTAAACAGCTCAACATAGTAAGAAAGTCCAAGCCTCTCTACAGTGTTTTAATAGATACATAATCTACTTAAGAACAGCATGATAATCATTATTGAAAGGAAACAGAAGAACCAGGGAAGTCCTCTAAGAAAGAAAAAAGTGCTTCTTTCAAAGAAATAGAAAACAAGGTGGAAAAGGAGATAAGACCTCTGACAAAGAAGAATTACAGACTTTTGGCAGAAAGATTATTTTTTAATGTATTTGGTGGCAATCTGAACCTAAAGCAGGCTCCTTTAGGCTCATTGTGAAATGTTTGCAGTCCTGGGCTGGCCAAGCCTAGAAGGTGCTGTTACACATATCTGATTGGCAACTTTACTAGTGCAGTGAGTAAATCAAAACAAAAGCACATGAAATGTAAGTAGTGTAGATATTCTGCTGCTTTTTATAATGTTCCTGTGTAGAAAGGAATTCTTTTAGTGCAAAAATTATATCAAAATTAAAAGATCACAAAATAATGATAATATTACTGTGCTATCTACTTGCAAATCATTGAAAAAAACAGCATTTTCCCATCAATTAATGGGCTATTTATTGCTGCTACTATTATGTTATACTTCTAGGTGCCCAAAATGGCTACAAGGACATTTCTTACAGAGTTTACAAAACTATCACCAAACCATACCAAAGGTAGGTTGCCCAGAGAATTTCATGCCAAAAGACCCAACTTACTTTCTTTGTCCTCCAGCACCTCTTTGTATAGCACATGCAGGTTGAATATTTACTTTTTGCATCAAACTTAATTGCTTTTTTTATCCATAAAGTATTCTCTCTTGAGCAGAATTTCCTTTCAGAGCATTGCATTGTGGTATTTGGCCACAGCACACCAAGCCTGCAAATGTGCACTGTTTCCTTAGGTATCTGAATCAGGGCCAGGCAGGGATTCAATGGGAGGACTATCAGCGCTGCAGCTCCCTGTTTGCATCCCCAGCATCACACACACACACTTTGTCACGTAGAAAAATGAGCATCTGGTGCATACCAGTGCCAGGCTCCCCTTGGTTTCATTTGAATGGGAGCATCTTTATTTCTCTCTCTGTCATTACCCATGGACTACCTGAATGGCACTCCACCTCAACAGGGCAGGCTCATGCCTCTTTCACACTGAACAAGTTATTTTGCTTGTATCTTGCAGTCCTTGGCAATTCCTGCTCCGTGAGATGTAATATTTACACTGGGGAAACCTTCCAAAGAACTGGTTGTTTGAGCTGCTCAGTGACAGACATGTCCTTCAGACCGATCTGCCACCCTGATTTTAATCACTGCATCTGCTTCATACTCTAGGTACCACTGTTCTTTTTATAGTTTCTTCTGTTTTTCTTTAAGCCTACAGCTTCTTCTGTTGATCCCCTGACTCAATAATCTCCATGATCCAAGCTTTCTTCTTAAGGATCTGTTTTGTCCATGATGGATCAGAAACTGCTGCAGGTATTGGACCTGTGTAATCTGTACAGAAATCACCAGGCTGCAGTTTTTGCTCTTTCTGGACTCCATCTTTGCCTCAGGCATCAATATCATCATGAAATCTCAAGAAACTTACTTTCTTTCTTCACAACTAAATTTTTATCCTGGCTTATTTACAATCTGCTCCTAGATCTGTTTTTTTGAAAGATCGATTCCCCATCACCTTGATACTCTGAGTCATTAAACTCATGATTAAGCCAATCTGTCTTTAAGTCCCTATATCTGATCAGGTTCAAACGCATTGCCTTGACTGTACCTGAACAAAGTATTTGTGCCATCTTCTCCCAATGCCCATAGCCTGAATCACCACCCGGCGGGTACATCCGACCCAGCTGGGCTGCCAGCACAGCCCAGTGGCATTCTGTAACCCCAGCATGCAGCGAATGTTTTCCAGGCTGCTTTGGAGCACAAAATAAATTTATAAAGTTTCAAAATGGGCAATCTCTCTGAAGTCTTTGAGGCATCATGAATGAGCACATGACAACCTAATATCTGTCATAAGAAATCCACCACTCTGTAAAGGATTTTGTCTCCACTCTCTCTGCAATGCTGAACAGGCATTAGTGAAGCATAACTGTTATGTAGAAAGTCCCCATGTTAAATATAATTAGTATGCATGAGCAGACAATAGGCTAGTTAATATTTCTGCTTGATACCTCTATTGTCATATGTGATTAACCTTTCATAACTTTCAGAGCAGCAACACTATGTGATAATGCCAAACAGAAAAGGGCTAGGAGGGAATAAAGATATTTGTGCAAAAGCTGATGCACCAGCTCCTGAGTGCAGCGCACTCAACGGTGCAGAAAAAAATACATGTTGAAGTACAGGTCAGCAGACTGGAGGCAAACAGCTAAGTAAGAAGGAAAAGAACTGGGCAGACCGGACTTCAAATAGCAAAAATTGAATATGAATCCTGAAGTAAAACCATAGAAGACTCACATGTAAGTGAAAAAGCTGACAGTGAAATGGATCGTCTTAGCTGCTCTTTACTGTACGGACCAGAAAAGTTACTAATGTGATATTAAGTAAAAGAGCAGGAGAGTCCTTATGTCTTTAGTATAAATATGACGATATTTCTGTATCATAGTCTGCATGAAACTGAAAGTGCAAAAAGCTCTCTGTGATGCCGATAAAGGTAATATTCATCAGTTCAGAATTTGCAGAACTTAGATTCAGATACCTTTAAATTGCTTACTCAGGATCATAGAAAGTGAAGGTCAGCATTGGGACTGAAGCCTAGAAGTTAAGACTAGAGTAATATTCAGGGGCCTCAGACAAGATGAGTGTCCCTTTGCCTCAGGTATAGCGTAAGAATGGTGTTGGGACATGGGCTATGGAATCAGCAAGGCAAAGTCTTTCTAAGGACACAGAAACAAAAGCAAATCACAGCCCTCTGTCTTAAGAATTTCACAGATTTCATATATCACTCCTTCTGCACCTTATTTTATTACATACTTTGTTCAGATGCCTTGACCTAAATCTCAGTTGTTGACTTTTCTTACTGACCTGTTCTTGGAAACCTTGCTTCTAAAGATTTTTCTTTTGTATTTCAATATCTACCACAGCAGATCATCAGAGCCATAAACAACAAATTTGTTGAGAATGTCAGGTGTGTTTGTGAATACTTTGAGAAAATACATAAACATATCATGTAAAATAATTTCTTTGATTGCTGCGCATTTTAGTAAGAAGCAGGCAGTCGTCTCAGGTACAGTGAGAAGAGCATAAGTCTTCACAACTTTGACATTTTGCTAAAGAGTTACTCTTCTAAGAAATTATTCTAGTAACTCCTGGTACCAAAGGGAAGGTCCAGCTTTTGAATGTATGTCTGTCTTCTTTGTCTGCTGGCTAGAGGACACTGGTAAGGCCCAGCATAATCCTTGAGAGGTCATAGAAGGATAAGACTCGTGTCCTTAGCCAACATCCAGGAGCTGTAAGCAAATACTAGAGAGAGTAAACAGTATTCTCAGTAAAAAGACACTAATTTTGATGTCTCTGTTTACAACTGTCTCACTTCTCAGTGAATTCACAAACTTCAAGCCTCGCCTCTCTGTTCATCTTCAGGCTTTTGCAGGTATAAAAATGAGCACTACATTTGCAGCTGACAGGATTTTGGCACGAGTCATTTGGCACCTAAATGCTGAGTCCATTCTGTCAGGCATAAATTATTTATTTTTATTAATTTTTTAGAATAATAATTAATTTTTATACCCAGTATTAGTCACTGGGAAAAAAATTAGATCCTTTTAGTGTTTGTTTATATGCCTAAGTCTAGACAAGTTATTTTTTTAGCAAGAGGACTAAATTTTTTAGAAAATTTTATCAATGAGTACACAAACTAAATTGACAAATTGACATAACCTCAGCTTATATAATACACCTTGTACGTCTCCATTTCTGTTACAAATGTGATGCCAGCAATTCTTTTCATCTTTCACGAAAGGCTTTAGAAAATACTTGCAAAAATATTAATTACAAATTTAACTCCTTAGTGAACTGAGAGGACAGATATTCCATTTAAAAGCACTTTAAATTTGTATTCTGAAAGCTCTGCTATTTAAAATGTGTTTTGCTGTATTCTGATGAGCAAAAGTTTTAAAAGCCCTTGTCCATCAACAAGATTAAAAAATTAAAGTTGCTTTTATTTTCTTCTGTTTATACTTGTGGTGGGTTGACCCTGGCTGGATGCCAGGTGCCCACCAAAGCCACTCCATCACTCCCCTCCTCAGCTGGACAGGGGAGAGAAAATATAATAAAGGGCTCGTGGGGCGAGATAAGGACAGGGACAAATCACTCACCAATTACCATCATGGACAAAACAGACTCTGCTTGGGGAAAATTAACTTAATTTATTGCCAATCAAACCAGAGTAGGATAAGAATAAGAAATAAAAACAAATCTTAAAACACCTTCCCCCACCCCTCCCTTCTTCCTGGGCACAGCTTCACTCCCAGATTCTCTGCCTACAGCCCCCAGCAGCACAGGGGGACGGGGAATGGGGGTTGGGGTCGGTTCATCACACGTTGTCTCTGCCGCTCCTTCCTCCTCAGGGGCAGGACTCCTCACACTCTTCCCGTGCTTCAGTGTGGGGTCCATCCCACAGGAGACAGTCCTCCACGAACTGCTCCAGCATGGGTCCCTTCCACGGGGTGCAGTCCTTCAGGCACAGACTGCTCCAGCATGGGTCCCCCACGGGGTCACAAGTCCTGCCAGCAAACTGCTCCAATGTGGGCTTCCCACGGGGTCACAGCACCCTTCGGGCATGCCCCTGCTCTGACGTGGGGTCCTCGCTGGGATGCAGGTGGATATCTGCTCCACTGTGGACCTCCCTGGGCTGCAGGGGGACAGCCTGCCTCACCATGGTCTTCCCCATGGGCTGCAGGGGAATCTCTGCTCCGGTGCCTGGAGCACCTTCTCCCCCACCTTCTTCACCGAACTTGGTGTCTGCAGGGTTGGTTCTCTCACATGTTTTCACTCCTCTCTCCGGCTGCAGTTTCTTTCTCGGCCTTGGCCAGCGGCAGGTCTGTCTTGGAGCCGGCTGGCATCGGCTCTGTCGGACATGGGGGAAGCTTCCAGTAGCTTCTCACAGAAGCCACCCCTGTAGCCCCGCAGCTACCAAAACCTTGCCATGCAGACCCAATACAATGAAATAGTATCCACCAATTGCAGATAAAAAGCTTTTACCTCCTATGTGCCTTTTCTAGACCCATCTGCTCCTGCTAATATCCTATTGATTTTAATTTTCAAAACGAATATATTCAGCTGCTTCTGTTTAATAAATGCAGATTTTTGACAAATATATGCAGAATGATAGCTCTGCTGCACTTACTTACAAGTCTTGTTTAAATTAGATCCCAAGTAAATAGGGACAGGCTGGAAAAGAAAGTATTCTAGTTTCAATGAACAAAGACCTAATTAATAAAGTAAAGTGAATTTTGCCAAAATACAAATTCAGGTCAAATTTGCAAATTCAATTTAAAACATGCATTCTAAAAGGATCGTTAGCCAAATAAATAGAAATAATAAGCAGCAAAAAAACCAAAGTAGAACTGTTACACAGTAGGGATGGTATAAAGTTTAAAGAACTTTAAGCCCAAAAATGAAATGTAACATGTGCCTACTTTTTTAATAAAGATGATAAAGTAGAATATGGGGATGAAAGTACAGTTGGCTAATGAACTGTGACTATAGAAATTAAAATTACCATATCCAAGGTTCATCCAAGGCTGAAATTTATGTGTTCACACAAGGAATTTCCATCCAGAATACTAAAAGAACTGGCACAGGTTCAAACCTGAGATGCCTTGCAACAGAGGAAAAACAAAAGTAGAACTCCCATTTAAAAAAAAAGAGAAATATAACAGTCCCAAGCACTGACTGATATGTCATCACCATCGAGACCAGGATAAGTTTACCATAAAATAATAAAAAAGATTTATAGAGAAAATGAGATTAAAATACAGCATGCAATTAATAGTGATCAGTTTTATCAAACTCATTGAACTGATCCTTGAATGAATGTTGAAGATTTTTCTGTTGCTGTGTTTTATTTTTTAAGATGTGAAGAAGTGAAGAAATGCAATAGTGCTAATGTGCCTGGACTTCAATAAATACATGGGAAATAATTAATTTGGAGGAAACTAGTGGTAGTACCATAAAGAAAGAATTGGTTAGAAGTTTTGCCAAAATGAGAAGAATCGGACTGGAAAGACATTAAAACAGAATGGGCCTTTAGGAGTAGTGATGGGCTCCGTCTCATTCAGTGTCCGGTTAGGGAAGATGCCTTATAAAGCCCTTGCTACTGGAGTGTGCTGGTTGTGTAACACTGGGAGACTGGCACTTACCAAGGAGGACAGGAACATCATAGAGAAGAAACTCAACATGGCAAACTGGATGATTGGTTAAAATAATAGAAAAAAGTATAATCGCGGAAATTACTTTAATGGACTGCAGCACTTTACTGATAAAAAGTCAGGACGTGGACATATAGAGTGGAAATGTGAGAAAGGTGCCCTGGGCAGGATGCCCCATTTGAGAAAGGGGGTTTATTAACAGCAACAGGGACTAAGACCAAGCTTGGTAAAGGCTGGGAGTATGTAACAGGAGCAGAGGGGACACAAGAATCAAAGACAAGTTTGAATTTTTCCATGGAACAAGTTCTCAAGTGGAAAAATTACTTTTAAAATAATTTGAATTGGATTTTTGATAAAATTTTGCTATTATCAACAGTATTAAATAGCATAGCTGTCTTTAGGAGGAGCCTGGATCTGGTATTCCTAGATTAACAGCTAAACCCTCAATGGGTTAAATAAGGCCAAGATACCATGCAGAATACAGTAGCTATAAAGTCACAAAAACATAAGATCACAGTACTATAATGAATAGAGGATTAAAATTTTCATCTTTAAAAATGTGAAATCAAGGAACATTCACCTTTTTCAGGAAAGGTTCTGTTACTGCCACACCAGATCCCCTACTGTTTGCAGGTATGGTGTTTACATGAGAATGGGGCAGCCTTGGTTTCCAGTCTGTATTCTGTGGGAGTCTCTTGGGGCTGCTGAGAATGTGTGTGGAATCCAGGAGCATCCCAGCCAGGCAGCTGAACCACTTGTGTCCCTCTGCTCTCATATCCTACTATCACCTTCTTCCCCTCTAGGCAGATTTGCAGATCTGTGAAGGCTGCACCTTCATTATAATTAGGAGAGAGAAATAAAAAAATGGGACCACTAAGCTATACAAACCTTAAGAAGACATGGATACCATTTAGTTATCAATGAATGTATCAATTCCAGATATTTGTAGATGAAATTGTGTGTGCCAGTTTGTGCGCATGTGAATAATTTTAGCTTTCTTGACCTTTTATTTGCATGCAATATGTGGGAGATACAGCAACTTATTTTTAAAACCCAAAAAACATAAGCTTCATTTCCTCCTACTTATAAAAAGATCTCAATTCATACACTTCTATGGAAATCAGTGTTCAGCTTCCTGCTAAATTCTTAGCATGTTTCTGCCAACTTCTGCAAGAGTTTTCCTTCACCTTTGTTGATTGTGAAAAAAACTCCAAACCAAATCTTGAGGCAAAACACACCGGAATAGAACAGAGGCTGTGAGTGGCTAACAATTAATTTTTGACATTGTGAGCTAATATATATGGGGGCCTTTTTCCTAGAGGTGTGAAAGCTGGGAAATCAGACTACCTGTAACTGCATTTCCTGAATAAAGACTCAGCAAAAATCACCCCCGGCTCCCTTGCCACCAGGGTAAGAACAAACCATATGGATTGAGGTGTCTCATACATTTCCTGTGTGATGGACTCTACTTTGGCTCCTGTATCACAGCTTCTCTCCTACTGGAGTTTACTGACAGTGTAGCTGTGCTAGAGTCACATTTCCATGCGATATTTTTCTTATGGTCAAAGATACGATTACACTTGCACTGAAACAAGCCCATTTTTTCAATGTCTTCTCTTTGTTGGAGACATCATCCCACATAAAGGATCTACTCTGATCTAGTACAGATGAAAACTTAATACTGAAATACTCATGGCCACAGGAGAGTGATGACAATTCCAGTTTATGCTATTTCCACTGCCTGCCCCTATCATAACAATTTCTTACAACTGGAGAGACAGCAGTGAAGGCAAAAAGACTTAAGTTCTGCTGCCCAGACAGAGGAGGGCAAAAAAAAAAAGAAGAAATAATTTTCAGATCATCAAAAATCTTTGATGCTAAGTTTGGAATAATCTCCATTTTCTTCACCCCTGAAATAGTAACTTCACTTTTAGTAGATGCTTCTTCCTACCTTTCGTTTACCAGATGCAGACAGTGAGTTATAACAAAATAAAAACAGACCTGTCTTTCCACTTCCAGCCCTTATTCCTGCATGCTTCTTCATATGGTTTTATTTTTAAACATTTTCCCATAAAGATGTAACTTACTTTAGGGCTTACTTCAAGGAAGTTCCTGACAAGTTCCCATATGCGATTGCTTAGCCCAGAACAGCTGATCTTTGTAAATCAGCAACAGACCCAGCAGCAATGTCTGACTGTACTAGGTTGATGGATTTTGCCTATTTGTCGTGCAGTCAGTTCACTAATGAGGAGCTGGCAAGAGGCACAATGCCCCCTGGACCTCATTAAATAGGCGTATTTTGGCCTGCTGAAATGTTACCTCAGGACTGGCGCACAGAGGCTGGAACAGCACTCTGCTGCCGAAATGGAGGGCCTGTCTCACCGGCGGACGTGGTGTCCTCCTGAACAGGTTTAAGTCAGGTTTCCTCCCTGTCACTGTCTCTCTAGGCATGACATAAGGATACAATGACACTGTAAAGAAAGAAAGTGGGTTTAACTCAGACACTTGTTGATGTTCACACTGAAGAGGTTCGATCCTGTCCCGGGGGCCACTCTGCAGTCCCTCCCTGGTCCGTAACACCGTCTCCCCACACTGACAGTCTCCAAGCACGTGCTGGACCACCTGAGGCTGCGCTGCTCTTCTCTGCAGAGCTGAGCAGTTTTCAGCTTACTTAACGAATTGCACAGACATCTTCCCAAACGTAAGGGAAACCACCTGAGCAGCAGAGCATCAGCTGAGCCAGCCTGCACCGCGCTCTGCTCCCAGTGAGGCAGCCTCGGGGCTGCAGAAGAGGGAAAGACACGGATGCATTAACGTTACTCTAGTCAAAACTCATTACTCTCTTCTCTCAGGTATGGGGCAGAGCCTCAAAGTGAACTGCAGTCATTAGTGTTTCCTAACCTGCTCTCTTTTTCCTCAGCTGTCATGTCCAGGTTTGCTATTTCTAGCTCAGACATGCTGGCAAAAGAGATGCTTATGAAGCGAAGCTCAAGTGCCAAGTCCGAAGGTCCCTTGAGGCTGTGGATTATTTTGCTTGGAGGCTCATCTCCACTCTGGCTAAGCAGAAGAGTGAAATCATGACAAATCTGATCAGTCTTTTTTCAGCCCACGAGTATGCGACTTCTGCTACTGTAAAAACTAGAATCCGAGGCTCTGGTCATGCAAAAACTTCAAAATTGTTTTAGAAGGGAAAGAGCTACCTGCAGGAGCACTTGAGCTGTGACAGCAGTGCTTCAAGCCTGTAGAGGAGAAAAACCGTGGACACCTCATCCCATGCCAGAGCTTGACACACAGTGCCTGCTGACTCTGCACTGCTAGCGGCGTGTGCGGGAGGCTCATGTGAGTACGGTGGGAGCATTAGGCTGGTCAGGGTAGCCCCTGTTGAGTTTTGGACTCCTCCTGTGTCGGGCAGCCTGTGGGACTGGTACATGACTGTCAGCAGAAGCGGCCTTCTCCAGTCAGATTTTTGCTTTTAAGTCAATGGGTATTGGATTGCACCCAAAGCTGCAGAAGTATTTGGGAAGTGTGAAAAAGACTTAGGATCATAACTGCAGATTTTCATTAGCAAAGATTAAAAGCTACTTTAAGTTAGCCTAACTAGAGGCTTTAGTTACTAATATAGCATTATACATTTCCAAGTCCCTATAAGTACAGCTAGAGGTGCAGTGTCAGCTGCTTTGCCTGTGTGACTACAGTTGGTGTCTGGAGACCGCCCATGTCCTTCGGTTAATGCCATGGGATGTTGTTAGGCAGGCTGCCGCAGGTGCTGCACTAAAATGTCCTGCTGCTTAGCTATCACCGTAGAGGCAGGATTTATATAAAGAGATATATGAGACATGCTTTTCTAAATTAGTAATGGCTTTATTAATCTGGACAGGAGTATTCTGGCCACGGACATCTAACAACAAATGAGAGCGCTATTTTTGTTCTTCTGTGTCTGTGCAGATACACGTTTGGTAATGCTGGTAGCAGCCAGCTTGCCGAGACATCTATCAGAGATGCTGAAGCTCGGAGTTACAGTGGAGCATTCGTTCGTGACAGCACCCCCAGCCATCCCGGCCCTTCAGGAAGTTTGTATCTCCCACTGGCTCCGTGGGCCACAGTACTGGCTTGCTGTTGTCACGGCTCTGGCTTTGCTGCTGTCATGGCTCTGGCTTTGCTGCCACCTCCATCTAAGCCTTTATTCACTTGATTGAAGCACAGCATACTGAAAAGCAGTGGCAAAATCTCAAGCTTTGTGGGGTGCCTTGTTTGACAAACTTCACAGCTCTGCTATGGCTCCGGTTTGTCATAATAAAGTAACTGGTTTAGTGTACGCAGAGGTTGTTTCTTTTTCCTTTCAGTCCCCAGTGCTTCTGATTTATTGTTGTTCCATTATGTGTCCCCTAGGAACTGCTCTCACCACATTTTCAGCAGACATGTCTTGCAGCAGATATTGCCATTTAGAAGGTAAGCAGTTATTCCTGTTTCAAGATTTGCCATTCAGCACCTCTATGGAGAAAACTCCCATTAATAAAGGAGAAAGCTGAGTGCACACAGCTCCTCAAATACAGTCCAGAAGTCAGACTGGAGAGCTAAGCAGAGAGCCCTGCCTTCACAGGCTGTGCTGGCTGAGAGGCTTCAGCAGCATTTTCCCTGGTTCTCCCCATGGAGTAGGACAGCAGCTCAGGTCCAGCGTAGCAGTCCTGCATCTGGTCAAAACAGAGAAAGACTGGGTTTGGTTACACTGTTTAATTTGTGATGGGATCCGGACATGTTTTCTGTTCCTCTTACATACAGTTCATGTCTTAAATAGAGAGACAAGTCGTAACTGATACTACCTGAACTCACTTGCCCTTATGGATTTAATGCTTATAGATTATTTTTTTTTAAATGTAATTTTAGCCCAAAGCCTTTCGACTGAGGAGGATTTAAAAAAAGAATAAATACAGGGATATCACATCTCTAGCGCCTAATATCTCTGAGATAATTTTCAACCCAACTCACCGAGTTCATTACTGGGCAGAAGCTGAGACTGACTTGCTTTCACTGTTCTTGATGTTTATTTGATGAGAGACTACTTGTTAACAAAGCTGCATGGAGGTTTAAGAAATACTTCAGGGTAGCATTAGAAAACCACCTTGTAGTTCTCTCCAATTTGAATAACACACTTTTGTCTAAGTGACCCACATTTCATGTCTATTATCCTCATAAAATAAAAGCAAAAGTAGAAAGGTCTGCCTAACATAGGGTGGTTCCCAAAGGACTGGTAAAGAGCCATTCCTTCCTGTTGCTTTCTAAAATTTACCCGTCAAAACTAGAATGAATATTCAGATAAGTTTTTTGTTTCGGGCCATCCTGCCTAGTTACTGACAAAGAAAAAAATAATATACCTTAAAGAAATAAGTAGCAAGGGCACTTAAAAAAAGAAATTAAGTACATTTATGATTATATTGGTCTCAGCTATGTAAATTTCCACTAAAGTTAAAATCCAGTGGTGCATTTCCCGTGCTTACTTCAGAACATAACCCACTGTTTGTACTTCATCAAGACTATGTATTAATTGCTCACAGCCACAACAGGCTAACACCTTGATCATTGCTTAAACACTTTCATGCTTTTTCTAAATTATTTTTTATATTTTTGTTCACCAAAACCTACTTGTGTTGCTATATTATATTACTGGTTTAATCAAGTTTCACTAGAATACGTTCTGCCTAAAGTTTAGTCTCTAATAATTTTTACACATGCCCTCTACAAGATTTATTCTACGATCTGCAAAATCAGTTTAAGACTCTTACCCATCTTGAGTGGTGTGCATCTGAGGATCAGCTACACCCTGATAGCTGAAGGTGTATACGTAATGAGTTGCAAAAATGAACCTGTAGGATTAAAGCATGCAGCAGTACTCACAGCACTGAATGCAGGGAATTGTGAGAGATTTTGCAGATTTCCTCTTGCTGTGAGATCCTGAACCCCCAGGAAGCTTCCCAGCCTACCTGGCTGTAAGTTGAGGGGAAAAACTTCCATGGGTTTTCCTGAAGTAAAACTACAGTTTTACTTCTGACAGGCTCTGTGGAAAACAGGACAGTAACAGTAATTTAAATAATTGCTTTAAAATAAGTGTGCATGAGAAATATCTTTTTAGATGAGTTTTCCCAACAGGACAGAGGTTTCAGACTGAACTGTTAAATAGCTCAGTTCTAGATGGGACCTAGCACTACCAGTGCAAACTGTTTACACTTCAGTATACAGTCACTAAGTCCCAGTGGAAATGTTTACTCTTAACTACATCCCTCAAGGAAAAAAAAGGCAAAAATTTAGGTTTTTACTATTCAACTGCTGAATCATTTATCTTCCATTTTCTATTTCCAGTATGAATTAAGCTGTGCAATAGATCCCAAGAATCATTGATCTGTTTAAATAAAAAATATGACACACACCAGCCCAGAAGATCCATCTGACACTGATGTCTTTTGTTTCCATTTGTGAGGCAGGCAAATTATACACTGGCCGGTTTGAACAAACCTATCCATGTGATTTCATCAAAGAAAGATCTTGATCTGTGGTGGTAAGTTCCACCACACCATTTGATGGTCTGTTTTTCATAAATGGAAACATTTCTGTCTCTTGGAGGGCGAAGGAGATGACATTTCCATGAGAGGAGCTGCTACGTGTACTTTTGTGGTTCTCTCATTGGCGTAAAACTAGTAAATGCCAAACTCACAGGGTTCAGGATTGTATATATGTTAACCACAAACCTGTTTCTCCTCTGAAGAAATTGAAAAGGAGCTTGCTGGAAACATTTTTCCACCCATTTGTGATACGTTTTACAGGTTAGGAAGGCTAATTTCATAGGTACCATTTACTCCCATTCAGCAAGATTGTTTCCATAAGAAAAGTGGCACTATTCCCTGGTCTGAATATACATTAAGTAAAAAGACTTCTTGCAGCCAGAGTTTCAAATTGTACAAGCATTGATTGAGCAATTAAGCCAACGTTCAGCCCCCGAGACTGGAACTCGTCAAGTTCTGGGAGGTACCACAGGAGAATAGACGTAGCCTCCATTTCGGGAGCACGTCTCCCCTCCACGGGGAGGAGGATGCCTTGTAGCACAGGGCTCCTCTCCCTGCCTCAAGGAAGTGTCTCCTTAAGATGCCCCCTACAACCACCCAGGGGACATAGAGGCCACCCAGGTCCAACAGACTCAATGGAGTTAAGGCTGCACCATCAACATTTCCTTCTTGGTCCTTAGCCTCAGGTATTTGACTCTCTGGATTTGACCTGTGTTGTCAAGCCCCCAGAAACAGCAAAGCCAAGCCTCTACAAGCAAAGCCTTTGAGGATCCCTGAGCAAAAGAAGGTTAGAGGAAAATAAATTGCCCAGAGGAAAACATGTGAGGGAGCTCCAATGGCTCCCTAACACAGAGAGCAAAGAAACCTAATGCCAGGTGCCAGATGGTTACGTCATCTTCAGCAGCTCACCCAGTCCTCTTGCCATGCAACAGAGGCACTGAATATGGGGAAAAGTATTTGAAGCAGCAAGGGGGTTTTAATTTTTTCTTAGATAGTGCTCTTTACATGCCAGAGAACTTTTTATCTTTATGTACAAGGCCTTATAGCCAGAAGTGTTCATATGCAACACAAGTATTTCTTCATTTATTATTACCAAATAAAGGATAACATTTTTTCTACAGAGAGTTTATTTTGTTCCCTGAGCATTACTTTAGACTATTGGCAGTCTAACTGCCTACTATTTATCAGAAAGCTAATTTGATCAATCCCATAGCAGGCAGATCCATGGCCCTCCTCCAGACAATATCAGGGAGGTTATAAATCCACACTGTGCAATCAAGCTGAAGGTTCAAGGAACAGCTATACTGAAAAAAACCTAGTTATGTTCTTGCTACAGCCTTGAGATAATTTCTAAGCTAGCTGGTCCCTCTAGAGTCTGACTTATGTGCCAGAACCGCATATAAACTCAAACAATATTCTGATGTTAAAAGATAACCACATGGATTGCCAGAGGGAATAAAAAAATATTTGAGAGAAAATTAAATCTTCTGGGTCCTGCACATGTAAAAAAACTGAACTTCCCATATTTAGACATCCCAGGAGAGTTTTCAGACCATGTGCTTCCTGCAGTTGGGAAGCCCTTGATACTCTGAGAAGACCAGTAAATGTGACTTGTGTTAAAGATCACATGTTCTGGCAATATAACTTACTTTCCCATTAACATGGTCAGGAATACCTTTGTCTTGGAGATCGATGTATGCATGTACTTCTGCTTGGCCTGGCAGAAGCTGTAGCAAGGAACGGCCCACGTTTGGACAGAGTTGTTGGTAACTTCTTTGCCTGCACTGCATCTCGAGTAGCGGGCTCTCTGCATGCCTATGATGGAGGTGCTAACTTCTGTGTGGAAGTGCTAATTAACAACAATACGTAGGGTCACCTCTCTACAGTTGAAATTCCTTCCCCTTGGAGAAGAACAGAGAGCAGCAGTGATGCAGAAGAGCATGCTAAAGCCACTGTAAATATAACGAATGGGCATGTCTGTTCCCTGAGCTTCTCTTCTTACAAGAAAAGATGAACTATTTGGATGCTAGAATATCACTTCTCACAGATTACAAGCACAGACAGATCCTCTGCTGCAGAACAGGCATCTCAATTTACCTAATAAAGATTTACTGATTTGTAGGAAATCTTGTAAGTTGGTAACAAAGTGAAAAAGGAATGCAATAGAGCCATGTCATCTCTTTCTGTGAAAAAATACGTGAGACAATGTACAACTCCTGCAATTCCTGCCTAAGCATCCTCTCTGAGAAAAGTGCTTGTGGGACAGCAGCGTGAGGAAGATGGTAATTCTGAGGAATATGAAGATCAAGATTTTCTTTAAGGACTCCCTAGGCTCTGGGATCAGTTTTCACTTGTAGTAATTTGTCTTCAGACCTATCTCCTCAAATGGCTTATCTCAGTCAAAAATTAAACCCAGGGAGGATGCTAAGAGGCTAGTTCAGAATGTAATAAAAACTATGCAGGACAGGTACTTTCCCTGGTCTTTTCTCCTGGGCAAGAGGGTACTAAATCAGGTAAAAGAGCAAGCAGAGACCTGGCTTTGTTGAGTTATACAACAGAGAAAGAGAAAACCCTTTGTGTAAGCCCTTTTCCTACATGGTGAGTAAGGGAATTTACCTCCCATTATGTGTTCAGCAAGAAGTGTGAAAATACAACTCCTTCAAGCCTGTATGAATAGACACTCAATCTACATGACAAAGCCTTTGTTTTCAGTACCCTATGTGTTAGACCTTCACATAGACAATGAGCAAGGAATTTCAACTAAAAAAAAATTGATAGGGTATGAATTAACATTTGATTATGTCAGATCTATGAAGGCTGTATGATCTCAGACATGCAAATAATATGATGGGATTATCCTATTACATATCTGCACTCATTTTTGTTGCATGATTGAGACAAACATGGCCAGAAAAGCAGTGATGCTGCCAGCCAATATGGAGGTGATAGGTGAGGAAGCTCTGTGGTCTGGAGTTAGGCTATAGCCAAGTTATACAGTCATTTGGAGAGAGATATTAGTTACACTCTCTTGTGATAACTGAGGTCCCCACATCCAGAAAGCCGCTTCTCTAAATTTTGTCTGGGAGGAAGGGACCAGGCATCCTTCCTCATTTGGGAGCAGCTGGAAGAGTGTTTGGATGAGCCCTGCAGCCCATATGGGACTGTGCCTGGTATGTCTCTATGTTTACCAGAAACTCACAGTTTTTGCACTCAGGTTTGAGTTATGCAACTCCTTCTGAGCAAATGGAGTTGCAGCTTCTTTATCCATCTGCCATGGTGTGTGCTAGCTGTGCTGCTATAGATCCTTGTATTGAATTTAGCCCTAAAGCTATTAGAGTTTCACAGGTACTAAATTCTCCAACATAATTTTTAGAAATATAAAATAAGGCAATAAAGTTGTTAACTTAGAACTCACTTGATATATTGTCAGCTCGAGGCCTTTCTAAGAAAACACATGGCAGAAAAGCAAAACAAAACTAAACAGCAACATAAATTCTGAGTTCATAAAATGTTCGGTGCAATTTGCAGCATTGATAGTTGTTACAGTCCTGTCTTATACTGCCAGGAAATATTTAAACATACTTAAATATATATGCATGATCCACCCTGCCAGACAAAACTATGTGCTACATGAAGACAGATGGGAATGAGCTGTGTATTCTGTACTTGACCACTGGATTGTGTCATACTAAGTCTGGTCGTAGTCATAAAGTTGGTTTATGCAGCTATTCATATTTACCTAGAAGTTCTCAAGATAGTAATTGAAACAATAGTTCTTTTCTTACCCAAGAAAAAATAACGCAGAGAGTTTGAAAGTACCCGAGCTCTTCTGGAAGATGCTATTGTAAGCAAAGCTTGCTTAATATTGCCTTATTTTCAATTGCACAGGAAGGTGGATCAAGTGTACCAGTCACTGAACAGAAAATAAAACAAAGCACTTGGAGCTCGGAGCCAGAGCAATATAATGTAGCAAAAGTTGGAGACAAAGCCTGTGAATCATTCCAGATATAAAGTGGTAGGGATTTAAGCTTTGGACAAATATTATTCTGCATTAGAGACATGTGAATCTTCATCAAGAAATAAATCTAAAACAGGATGATTTTTTTAAAGGACCTCAAAATTATATACCTCTGTCGTCCAGTAACCCTGGATTTTACAAGAGAAGTATAGACCATCTGTTCAAGAGACCGGTAACACAATCTGTGCAGCTAATCAGCACAATAGTAGTAGCAAATGATTTCATGGGGGCCTATCACATCTGGTTTTAAAACTAGTAGACTTTTTAATTTTTAATACATTCTCTGCATCTCTCATAAAACCTCTTTTCTGATAGGATTTATGCTTTAGTAGACAGCTTTTAAAATTTTTTATCAGTCTCTGAACAGGAATAGGCGTGAGTACATAAATACATATGCAGTATGGTGCATGGGTATTCCTGAAGCCAATTACTGCCTCTGTGAATAGCAGTTAGGGTTATGTCAGCAATGGAGAACATCACTATCATCATAAAAGATTAATATAAAACCTTCTTACATGGACTCTCTTGATTAATTATACAAAAAAAAAAAAATAAAATCAGCAGTCCATTAACTGAACTCCCTTAGCTATTTTTCATTTTTACTAGCCTATATAACTGTTATCTGGGTATAATTTTTACTAATTTTACACATTTTATTAAATTCTGAATGTGGAAATCTGGAACACTTAACTTGGTGAATTTT
This sequence comes from Harpia harpyja, assembly GCF_026419915.1. Classification (NCBI taxonomy): domain Eukaryota; kingdom Metazoa; phylum Chordata; class Aves; order Accipitriformes; family Accipitridae; genus Harpia; species Harpia harpyja. Next base: position 28,863,563 of record NC_068951.1, read on the forward strand.
TGATCAATTTATTTTTGCTAAGAATTTTAAAAATGTGTAATAAAAAGTGCTACAGTGTTCAGAAATCTACTTACTACTTCTCCCAATGGTAGGAATACCTGATGCAAAACATCTACGTGAACATATCTTAAAGCATTTAGGGAAAAAAGTGTTATCAGGTGTCTCAGAGGATAGTGGGAGATGCAATGGGTTTTTTACAGCAATGTTATACAGATCTGATACAAATATCCTGGCTATTGTACCAAAACATCTTCAAAACTTCAGTGAACCTCACTAACATTTCCTTTTTGCATTTATCTCTATAAAGTCTACCTGACTGCTTCCCTGGAAGGATGGGTGTGTGCACCGCACTTTCTTTTCAGGACACAAATAGAAAACCGTGACCTAAGAATTTCAAGAAACGAATGGAAATGAATGAAAAACCTGACCTCATGACCCTGTTCCTGTTCGTCATCCACCAGTACAGAAGGAATTACAGAGAAAAAGCCACACTTTCTGTTGGTGCTGCACTTTGTAGGAGGAAAAACATTACTGAAACAAAAAAGGAAAAGCCTCCCTGAGTGGATCCCATGATGGACCAGCTGCGTTTGCCCTGCACTAGGTGTGAGCAGAAAGTGACAGCAAGTCTCGGGTGGCACTAACGCTCCAGAAAGGTCTGACCGCCGCTGGCCAAGTGAGCACGGACCAAGTGGGTCCATACCTTACCTTGCTAACAGTACAAAAGGGATTTGTTGGCCTGTGCCAAGAAAAGGTGTGGATGGCACTGTGCATTGGAAGCTCTGAGTTCTTTGGTACCACCTCACTGTGAAGGAGTCATTTTATAAGTAGAGCAAATATAGTCTTTAGAGCTAGCTGGAAAAAAGAGACAGGAAGGATGTGTATTTCTCTTTTTTATTTTTAAATCTGAAAACTACTTTGACATTTACCATGTCTTCATGTTCAAGTGCCATAAACATTGAAATAAAAATTGCCTCATTATGAACCGCTTCTGTGTGCTTCTCTAAGACCTCTGGATCATAAGCACAAATAAGTTCAAACCGCCTGATAATTGTAATGACCCTAGATCTGGACATTCTACATCTGGAAACTGAATATTGTTTGCTTCCTGACAATAAGGCGTTAAAAACAACTTTGGAGTACACAAAATTGATTTAATTACTTCTTGCATGTATGAATTTGGAAGAAAAAAAATCTGAGAAATAAATTGATAGAAAATAGACCTTTTGATTTCACACAAAAAGCAGTAGGAATGCTGTTCTTCATATCACTGTCTGTCAGCAACTTGGAAAGTCAGTATGACCAAATAAAAATACAGCAATGTGCTCTGCAGCTTTATTCCAGCAGAAATATTGGCTCTGAACACCATGTGCCTCCAGATGTGTTACTCTGGTGGTTTATGGGATTTTCGCCTAATTTCTCTGTCATTATGTCTCCAAATGGTTAAATCAATCAGGAAAGTTAAAGAATATAAAATATCTATCTTCCATATGCAGCAAGAATGGGAAAGCAGGAATGGTTATGTAGAATAAATAAATAAGAAAGAACTGGAAATATTTGAATGGCCTCATTACTGAAAATATTGTTTATATATCTTGGTCCTGCATTATTATTATATGCAGGATTTTCCCCTTTCACACTCCTGATGAACTACTACTTGTATTTTTTCTGGCAGCGTGAAGGAGTTAATAGTACTCAAAAGAAATCTGTTCGAGGGAAGAAACTCACGGCCTTCCCTCCCACACCCCTGTTGTTCATGCCAGCAATTCCCCAGCGAGCTGGAATTTCCTTTTCTTATGGCAGCTAGCCCAGAGCTCAGTCCTCCAGCCTTGGGACCCCAGGACATTCCTGTGTCATCTGCTGAAGTCTGGCTCTTACACAACGGGCCAGTGTTGCAACCCTCTTCCCAAGAAGTCCTGTTCCTCTGGTAGCCTTATGAGCTTAAACCCTCCCTCTTTCTTCCACAAGAAATAAGACCAGAGGAGACTTCTGCCTAATCAGGTCCACTCCTTTGCTCTTGCATCTTAGTGAGCTCTACCAGAATGACAACTAGCCTCAATTCAGAGATGATCAATCTAAGCAGTTAGCGTTTCTAATGGGGGTATTCAGACTAGGTATTGAACTGGTTCAGGAAACTTAAAGATCCGTTCTTATGGGATGGGGCTTATTCTAGGCTCTTAGCTCTTCCCAGAGACTAAACACTGTCATTGATGGATTTGGAAGCAGGACTGCATTTACATATTCTGCTCATCTCATTGTTAAAATTCTGGTCAGTTCTACTGATAACAGGGGTGCAACTGAACCTGTGAGAAAATGAACTGGGCCCTGCTAAGTTAGGAGCAACGTAACGGTGATGTATCAACCAGGATAGTTTGTATTTTTCCTGAAAACAAATTTGACTTGTTTGTTATGCTCATCTGTTTGCAAATGGCATGTGCTTTCAATGTATTGACTGCTGTAGTTCCAACATATGGATTGGCTTAAGGGAAAGAAGCTTTTCTGCACATGAACTCCACTCAAAAGCAAGGGTGGGCAGAAAGGGTCAATGTACTTTTGCAATTTATGAACAGTTTTCGATCAGCTTAATTTAGGTGGTCCCTAGACAATGTAGATGAATATTTAAAGCTATCCTATTATGATTAGGCTAATTAAATTAATTTTGAGCCACAGATACTGAGTTTTAATAATAGACTATTGATGTGTAAGAAAGTAAAAGAGACCATTTGGATTTAATTTTGATACCAGATCTGATCTTTGCAAGACATTGCCTAAGCAGGGAACTCCCCAGATTCCCATCTATCTTCTGCTCCCGCCCTACTCTTATCCTTATCATAACAAAAAAAATCCAGCTGTGAACAGCTTGAGGACTGAGTTGCTTATCACCACTGGTCTGTAACCAGGGCTTTAAAAAATGTTAACACAAACAACACAAAGCTCGCATAGAAAATTAGCTCACAAAAATATAAAGTGGAATGGCAGGAAAATGTTAGTGCAAGGCCTCTAAATTACCTGCTAAATCACAAGGAATTACAAGTGTATTTGGCAAGCTATTACTGTTAGTCCCTTAAGTGTTCTGGAGGTATGTAGTTATGCCTGCAGGCCAATGGACATAAACAGAGGACTTACTTACTTACTTAATTCTCCTCCCAGTTTCCCTCCACCTGATTTGCTGAAGTGGTCTAGCAGCTTCTGCAACACTAGCATGCGCTCCAACAATAATGATGCAGTTTAGTAAGTATAATGACAAAATCTGTAAGATATTTAGGCCCAAAACTCAGGCTTTCTTGCAGATTTCTAAAGGTCTTTTTTTTTTTAAAAAAGTACTTCATGAAACATTTTTTTGAGTTGAATGGTTAAAGGATGACTTGAAGTCAGGCACTTTCTGCTACATTTGCAATTAAGAATTGCATTATCATGTAGGTGGCATAGCATGTCTACAAACCTATGGGAAAATAAAAGGAGTGGGGCTGGTGGGGTCATCAGCAATGACTACCTTGCTCTATGCTTCCAGTCCCTCACCTCCCAGGAGGGCACAGATGAGAACAAGCTACAGTGGTCATCTCTGAATTCAAACTGCCACACTCTCCTATTGCATCTGGAATAACTGTCCCAAACAAACATTACACATACACATACAGAGTTCAATATTTTAGATCTGCACCTACATTCTTCAAGGCACAGAAAGAGAGGAGACATTTTGGCACCTGTAGCAGAATGCAAGCCTCCTGCTTTCAGGGAGGAACGACAACCCTCCAAAACAGGGAAATGCTTATCAACAAATTTTGCATTTGTTAATTTTTTAGTCTCAGAGTCTTTTTCAATCTTTTTTTTCAATGCTGAAAACCAGGCAGCCTCTCAGGAAGAAAGGAGTAATAGTTCTGTCTGAGAAAGAAAGTGCTTCAGAGAATGATGTGCTTTGCTAGACGTTGTACACAAAGCAGAGCATCTTCTGTCTGAGGATTTTCAAAGTAAGCACCGGCTTTCTCCTCACCACTGTGGATGCTTTACAGTGCCCAAGTGGCAGCACCTAAAAGAAAATGTGAGTTACTATAGGACATTTTCCCACCGCTGTGCAAATATTATGCTTCAGTGACAGAGCTTTCTATAATCAGTGTAATAGTCTGTAATATCACCTATCGCAGAGTAAAACCTGCCTGTGTAACTCACTGCTGCAGTGACAGAAACAGTTTGGTTTCAGCCACTTCATTTAGAATATTGATCCCAAAATAAAAGGCTCATGTTTTAAAGCCTTCTTACTATAACACTTTCAAAACATTTCAATGAACTTTTTATACCACTAAATTTGATCTAATATGTCCCACATATTTAGCATGTTAATCAGATACAGAAATTGCTAATTCAGGAAGTTTGAGGGCACTATGGTGTGCATTTGGTACCTAAATGCTAATTTTTTTACCACGATAAAGAATCTGTGCCTTGACTCTATTTTGTCTTCATTATTAAACGGTCAGTAATTCTGTCTGCCACAGAAGCCACCTACACGTTACAGGCTTTATGGCTGTAGATGCTGCTGAATGGAAACCAGCAGACATCCACAAACAGACGTTTTACTGATCATTTTTACTGTCATGGAAACAGTCTGTATTGGTTTTGTGTGGCAAGGTTTTGGTAGCGGGGGGGGTTACAGGGGTGGCTTCTGTAAGAAGCTGCTGGAAGCTTCCCCTGCGTTCGAGAGAGCCCATACCAGCCGGCTCTAAGAGGGACCCGCCGCCGGCCAAGGCCGAGCCAATTAGCGATAGTGGTAACGCCTCTGTGATAACATTTTTAAGAAGGAAAAAAAGTTGGGACGGCGGTATTCGGCAGCCGGAGAGAGGAGTGAGAACATGTAAGAGAAACAACCCTGCGGACACCAAGGTCAGTGAAGAAGGAGGGGGAGGAGGTGCTCCAGGCGCCGGAGCAGAGATTCCCCTGCAGCCCGTGGGGAAGACCATGGTGAGGCAGGCTGTCCCCCTGCAGTCCATGGAGGTCCACGGTGGAGCAGATATCCACCTGCAGCCCAGGGAGGACCCCACGCCGGAGCAGGTGGGTTCCCGAAGGAGGCTGTGACCCCGTGGGAACCCTGCGCTGGAGCAGGCTCCTGGCAGGACCTGTGGATCTGTGGAGAGAGGAGCCCACACAGCAGGTTTTCTGGCAGGACTTGTGACCCCGTGGGGGGCCCACGCTGGAGCAGTCTGTGCCTGAAGGACTGTACACCGTGGAAAGGACCCATGCTGGAGCAGTTCGTGAAGAACTGCAGCCCGTGGGAAGGACCCACGTTGGAGAAGTTCGTGGAGGACTGTTTCCCGTGGGTGGGACCCCACGCTGGAGCAGGGGAAGAGTGTGATGAGTCCTCCCCCTGAGGAGGATGAAGCGGCAGAAAATAACGTGTGATGAACTGACCATAAACCCCATCCCCGTCCCCCTGTGCCGCTGGGGGGTTGGTAGAGAATCCGGGAGTGAAGTTGTGCCCGGGAAGAAGGGAGGGGTGGAGGGAAGGTGTTCTGAGATTTGGTTTTATTTCTCATTACCCTTCTCCGGTTGATTTGTAATAAATCGAGTTAAGTTTTCCCAAACTGAGTCTGTTTTGCCCGTGACAGTAATTGGTGAGTGATCTCTCCTGTCCTTATCTCAACCCACAAGCTCTTTGTTATATTTTCTCTCCCCTGTCCAGCTGAGAAGGAGGGGGAGTGATAGAACGGCTTTGGTGGGCACCTGGCATCCAGCCAGGGTTAACCCATCACACAGTCATACAGCAATTTGCATAGCCACAGCATCACTGAACTTGTGTGTCAACATGAGCAACAGAAAGAATGGATTGGGCAGGGAGCATGAGAATAAATGTATCTTTAATACTGCCACAACAGTTTCCATCCAGTCCAAAGCTTCCTAGAGAGCTTTATGCAGGAGAGAGGATATAATTTTCAGTGCACAACAGGTTATGTTGCAGAAAAGTGTTTTCTGTTCAATGGCAATAGAGAGACTTTTTGTGTAGCAAGAATTTTCTCCTACATTTAGGAAGGCAGTTCTGATACTCCAGTAATAAGAAGGTGGGAGATTGAGAAAAATAGATTATCATGGGATGGTAGCCAGGTTATGTTATGATAGCAGGGAGTGCTGCCCACTGCAACGTTGGTTACCAACACTTTGAACTAGTCAGCACCACCATTTTGGCTACATCAGCAAAGCAGAGTTTTGTGCTAAATGGACTTACTGCTCTTAAGCTCAACTGAAAACAAAACAACCCTTAAAGATTGGAGCAACATGAGATATGACGCAGACCTCAACACTTGAACCCTTCGAGACCTAGATCTCTTTGTTTTGCCACTGAAGATCCCTCCAATGAGGTGCTAAGCAGCAAACCATACATGGAAGACAGACACAAGTCTCAGCAAAGTAATAATGTACAACCGTCAAAGATCACAGAGCAATTTCTAAAGATGAAACTACCTGAAAACTGTCTTTTCTTGCAGCCTCACCAGTTTCACTGGTAGTCGGCAAGTGAAATTCAACTTTACAGCTCTTAACAGATTTCTGTATATTAACAGTGAAAGGGTTTTACCGGCATCATCCCCTGCAGTTCTCTAGTCTACTCCAGCTGTATAGACCCTGAATGTTAAAAAGGCAAAAATTTTACTTACAAGGAATTTGTTTCCACCAAGAGATAAATTATAGACCACTTCTTTGTAACAAACAAGAAAAAAAAAAGATATGTGAGAGTGGTTTGAAATATTAGCATGTTAATGATGTTTTAATACATTTTTGAAAGTTATACTTGCAGATAGTTATTCTAAAATAAGTGTGGATATTTATATACATAGATATAGATCTAGCTGACAACATTATCATTATAAATAACAACATCAAATGAGGAATATCTGGAAAAGCACCACTCAGGTTTTATTTTCATCTATAAAAAAGATGTTGAAATCCTGTTCAATTTTTTCTTTTTCCAAAGCCAAGGTTGTCCTGACTTTTCTGGTTTTTCCTGTGTTTGTCCTTAGATAACCTTGAGGACAATAAAGAAAGTCAGAATACCTGATGGGGTTTTTTGGACAACAGCTATTTTTTCACAGCTGTATCAAGAATGGTAATCTTTTAAGACTTCTCAATTTCCTTTGCCTGTAATAGTAAAGACTTTGTCCAGGAGAAAAATTGCCACAAGTTGCCCATCGAATACATATATGAAAGTCAAATAATAAAAATAGCTTCTAGAAACTTTGTTCAAGAGAATGACTACTTAACAGTTTAACAAAAATAAAAACTTTATTAAACATGAGTTACAAAACGTCATCTAGGTAGCAAAGCAATGGGTGGCAAAAACATTGCAAAATATTTGAAAGCAAGTCTCAGTGGTAGCTTGTAAAAGGATGTACTTCACTTTTCATTCTGCAACAGAAATTAGGACCCTTTTACTCATTTACTCAGCTAGTACTAATTACATTCAGATTACATATGACTGTAAGCAACATAATCAGAAAAGTAGGAGGAAATTTTCTAATTCCCTAGGCTAAGTTAAAATTCCTAAATATGTAAAAGCAAGCTAGGCACTTAAAAAATTTGCTTTATAGCCTTAACGACTGTAAAGGAGGACTGAAAAAACATTATGTGGTTTTTTTCAGGATTTTTTTTCTCTTTAAAGAGTTATAAAGAGAAATATCAGCAATACCCATTTTTCAATTTTCATCATCAAGTAATCAAGGATGACTACTACAACTCCAAATCCTGTGCTCTGACTGCATGGACACATAAGAAATTATTCCATTCTTGATTTCTGATAGAAACTGTATTTAAAAAACAAGCCACCGTGAAATGTTTTTAATCATTTGGTTAAAATTCTCATTTGTTCTTAATGACTAAAGGTTTGATTCCTGGTATCTCTAATGTCAGTAATGCATTAGTTCTCTAATAACTGAAGCAGGCGGCAGGGAAGAATCTCTAAGAAAAAGAACTAACAGAAACATCTTTCTTAAGCTTTAGAAACCATTAATATAGGAAGATTTATAGTCCACCTTTAAACAAAGCCAATCTAGCTTTTACTGAGAATATAAACTGTATGCCTTCCTTCTCCAATTGTCCCTTTGAGTCACGAGGTTCAGAATGGGCCCCCTTACTTTCTAAACTCCTTCTCAGAGAGAAGTCTAGGTACAGCTGGATCCACACAGTCCCAGACTTAGCCAATGGTTTATGTCTAATGGAAATCAGGGAGAACTCAAATTGGGCTCGTCCAGTGATCCATCATTGGTAAAAGGTCTCTCTGCCTCGAGGAGCAACCTTGAGAGGCATCCCACCTCAAGGGGAGATCACCACCATGCAGCCACAATGCCTAGCAGAGAGAGCTCTAAGAAGGGAAGAGTGGTTGGAAAGCTGCCCGGCAGAGAAAGACCTGGGGGTGCTGGTCGACAGCCAGCTGAATATGAGCCAGCAGTGTGCCCAGGTGGCCAAGAAGGCCAATGGCATCCTGGCCTGTATCAGAAATAGTGTGGCCAGCGGGAACAGGGAGGTGGTTGTTCCCCTGTACTCGGCACTGGTGAGGCCGCACCTGGAGTACTGTGTTCAGTTTTGGGCCCCTCACTGCAGGAAAGACATGGAGGTGCTGGAGCATGTCTAGAGAAGGGCAATGAGGCTGGTGAAGGGTCTGGAGCACAAGTCTTATGAGGAGCGGCTGAGGGAACTGGGGTGGTTTAGTCTGGAAAAAAGGAGGCTGAGGGGAGACCTTATCGCTCTCTACAACTACCTGAAGAGGGGTTGTAGTGAGGTGGGTGTTGGTCTCTTCTGTCAGGTGGGTGGAGATAGGACCAGAGGAAATGGCCTCAAGTTGCGGCAAGGGAGATTTAGGTTGAATATTAGGAAAAATTTCTTTTCTGAGAGGGTTGTCAGACATTGGAATAGGCTGCCCAGGGAAGTGGTTGAGTCACCATCCCTGGAGGTATTCAAAAAGCGTGTGGACGGGGTTTAGTGGGCATGGATGATGGTTGGACTCGATGATCTTGAAGGTCTTTTCCAACCTAAAAGATTCTATGATTCTAAGGCTCACTGAGGCTGTCGTATTTATGGGCTAAAGTGGTTTGCCCATAGCCAAATTGCATACTGTGGGAGAGGTATGCATGAGACTCTGTGTACCCACAATTTTCTTTGCTCCTTGATAAATGAATCTTGGAAAAACCACCCACATGTCACGTGTTAATCACATGATCGGTGAGCCAAGCTCATATGCATCAGTGCTCACTGGGTCACTGCTCCTTTGTGGGTGGTCTAGAGGAGTTCTTGGCCTGGCTATGACTCAGGCCTTTACCTCCTCTGGAGCTGCACCAAACTACTGCGAGGTTGGCTAAGGGGGTCGAGTGCATCCCTTTTACACTGAGGCACTGTGGCTGCATGGTGGTGATCTCCCCTTGAGGTGGGATGCTTCTCAAGGTTGCTCCTCGAGGCAGAGAGACTTTTTACTGATGACAGGTCATTGGATGAGCCCGGTTTGAGTCCTCCCTGAATTGCAACTGGACTGCACACCAGGCAACTCTCCCTTGAGCAGGGATGCCTCTCAAGGTTTGAGATCCCTTACCAGAGATTAAGAGATCCTTTCTTACCCCAGGCAGAGAGACACCTTATTTGCAACAGATGCTCAGTAAGTGACTGATAGCATGCTGAATTAATACTAATGAAATCCATGTGTCTAATTCCATTAGACATAAACCCTTGACCAAGTCTGGGACTAGGTCTGGATGCAGTCGCACCCAGACTCCTCTCTGAGAAGGATTTTAGAAAGTGAGGGGGTCTGCTCTGAGCCCTGCGACTCAATGGGAGGTTTTCCTTACGCTTTGCATTGATTCCATTAGACATAAACCACTGTCTAAGTCTGAGACGAAGTTTGGACCTACGCTCCATCAGGAGTTTAGAAAGCAAGGGGTCCACTCTGAACCTCGTGACTCAAGAGGAGGGTCTCCCTTTCACCCTTTTGCATCTCCGGTCTCTGTGTGAATCATTCTAACTCGATTCTAACTCAACTCTCCTTTGTGTGTTTCTTCCATGCAGTAATTAATAGAGTGAACCTTGCATCGAACCTTGTGAAGTCATACTTTTACAACATCATATTAAAATCACTTTTGCTAACACCTTTGACGGTGATTCTTTAAGCGATCTAAATCACTGATCCACGACATATTGGCATAGTTGGCAGGATCCTAAATCAGGATTCACGACACCAATGTAGACCTGTCCTTCCCATTTTGTACCAAAATCCTACTTAGGCTTCAATATAAATTAAATTTAAACCAAGGCATCAAAAGCAAACAACTCTGATAACCTAAAATTCTGTGCAGGTGTTTTTCTAGTAATGAATAATTAAGTATTTTGATTAATTCCTACTTCTGAAGCCAATAGGGGTTTTATCATCAGTTTTAAATGTAATAAGAACACCTTTAAAATTTTTAAATACTTTAAATAAAGATGTTTTAATAAAAAGACTGCTTATTTAAAAGCATTTTATATCAATTTCTAAAATGGAATTTTTACACTTAGAATAAATGATGGAAAAAGACTGGTTATTCTCCCAGCTTTGCATACCTACCAATTCAAATTGCTTTCTAAGTATTTCAGCATTAAAATATTGCAGACTCTGCACATAATGGCTTACATCTGTTTCTTTGGGGCTTTTACATCTCCAGCTCAGAGCTAGAGCATGAGAGCACAAAGCACAGGAGGAAGGGAAAGCCACTGCCCATGGGTCTCACAGGACTCTGAGCAGTTCTTCTTATATACCACTCCTCCATACAGTGCCAGATAACCCCCAAAGGGTGGGATAGGTTTATATGTGTTGTCAGATAGGTCCATGAGCACCAGAAGAACAAGCTTGGTTTCTGGTGGTTTGGGTCTTGCCCTTGGGAAGAGAAGGTGGTGCCCAGCAGCTGTGGCACAGCCTGGGGCTGGACGTGGGCTTGGTGCTGCGGTGCACAGCTTGGAGCCCTGGAAACGTCCCTGTCTCTCTCACATCAGATCACGCACAAATAATGAGAAAGAATGGAGAGACCGGGTTAGAGTAGTGCTAAAAGAAGCATAAACCTTGCATACTTAGGAAGCCAGCCTAAAAGAAAAAAAAAAAAAAATCTCTGGTGGATTAAACTCCCTGTCTATCCTCATGCCATTGAGCTGAAATGTGTGAGCAGGAGATGTAAGTGGTATCAGACTTTACCTTGGAGGACAACATTATCTGGCTATCACTTTCAGAAACATCTTTCTAAAAGAAGAGCCAAGACTCAAAGGCATTTTAACCTGGGAATTAAAGAATTGAGAGGAATTATTCCTCAAAGGAAACCACCCATGTAGTTAATTAGCAATGAGCCCTTCCATGACAGGGTGCTTTTTCATAATTTTACTTTCACTGAACTCAAATGAATTGTATATTAGCTTTTAAAAATGCTTTGAAATGAAGATTTTTGGACTTAATGTAAGTAGGCATAAGAGAATGTAAAGGGGGTTAAAAGTTCAGGAAGATACTCGAGACAAATAATTGCATAGAATGTGTCAGTACATTCTTGAGGAGGAGAAAAAGCAATGGTCTTTTATGAATGTTTAATGATTTTACTCCGGGATCAGCGAAGTCTTAATCAAAGTGGGATGCATACTTAGCTTGATCAAATAAGGCATGAAGATTCAAACATTCTTTCTGAATACTAATGTGGTATTATACTTGGACTTTTAAGTAATCAAGATTTGAAAAATGTCAGAAGACCTCCACATGGAAGAAATATATGATTTACTTAAACATTTTAAATTTCATGTCTTAACAAGGATATTATCCTAATTACTGAAATTAAAGTGTCTACTAAACTTTTTTTCAAGCAGACTCAGGAATGCTGAATGTCATTTGGCAAGCATACTCTCAGAAAGGTATCTGAATATTCTCTTTAGCATCTGAAGCTATTTATCTTCTCTTCACCAAAGAGTACAGCATGCAATAGTAACACATGCACAGAAATGTTGAAAGTTAGGAAACTCCACCCTTCTGTGTTATGTCAAGACTGCTGTATTTACCCTACATCCAGCTCACATCCCCTCAAAGTGTTCTTTCAGTGGGAGAGGTTCCTATTTTATTTTTATATGGAATCTGCAATACACATATACATATCTATAGATCTACAGAGCAAGTCACAAAACAGGCCCACTAAAGGAGATATGTGCCTTTAGGTGTCCATAATATCACAAAAAAACATTTTTTCTCTGTTCAAAAATCCTGCTACTTGAAATTTTGTGGGTTATATTCAGAATAATTGAAATCTGAATTGACAATCCAGGTTTTTCTACTGACGCATTCTGTTCAACCAAAATAATATTTTCAGGTGGGGTGTTTTTTGAGGGGGGAGAAAAATTAATATTAAACTGAAAGTTTTCAAAATTTTGGCTTAATCGTTTCCTCCAAATGTAGATGTGCACAGTATGCAAGTCTGTGTGTCTGGTTGCCCTATTCATGCCACGAGGAGATTCCTTGAGGGACACTGAGGCTCTCCTGAGTCTTACCTGTCTTCAACACTATAAGCCTCTATGCAGACACAGACTAAATGCTAGTGGCCTGTGCTAGCACAAGGATCTTGTTTGCTCCAGAAAGATGTGAAAACGGTTAAGTATTTCCCAGGAACAAAAAGAACTGGCAGGAGAAATATCCTGCTGGTTTGGTTTTGTAAAACTTTTTTTTTTTTTTAATACTTAATTTATTTTGTTTTCTAATCAATATTAGTGCATTTAACTCCAAATATGACCTAACAGTTTATTAGGTTTTGTAGTGAATTAAGGCTACAGCTACAACAAACAAGATTTTAACTTAACTCTGCTAAATTGGCCACTCTCCAAAGATAGCCCAGTATGAGTTCTTCTGCACTCCTGGGCTTTGCTCTTATTATATTCACTGTTATTAGATATGTATACACACATTGTATAAACCTGAAATAGGAAGGATTATGAAAGCACAGCTAGTAGTAACATCACTCATCCATGATTTGTAAAGCTCCCTGTAATAGCTCTTCATATCAGGAGACTGCTTAATCAGTTGTATGGAAGTTCAGCAATGGTCAATGATTGCAAGTCAAAGTCTCTTACTTTTAAGACACAAGGTCTATACAGAGAAAGTCAAAGATATTTAACAGCAGGCAGTACAGACTAGCCAACACACGCATTTATTTTAATGAGAAGCAATTGATGTTAAGGTGCCCAATGCAGAAATATTTTTACATAATGTATGTCTCCCACAAAGGTATATTTAATATTTCAATATTTATTTAAATTATATACATAGCAAAAAGCCCAGCATCCCATTGTAAAAGAAATAATGGATTGAGCTATGCAATTTTTTTAATGAGTAAGGTTTGTGCAGTTAATTTTTAGGGGCTGAAGTGGTAGGTGGATAAGTTACTTATGAAAGAGGGTAGTGCCCATATGATTTTACTGTAGTGAGACTATCCAAAACCTGTTCCTTGCTAAATGTATACCATATAAATCTATGAGAGGATAGCAAGCAGAGAGAAAACTCAGTGCATGTATGAAGATCAATTACATGCACAGGACAAATAATCGTTAATTCTTAAACTTTGGGAAATGGATGTTTGTCCTTTGTTTACTTTATTAAAGAACCAGGATTAGTAGTTCCTTCTAGAATATACACTGAAATAACTTGTCCTTTTAGGAAGGAGATTACTAGGTTCCTGCCACTAACTAAAACTAATATGCAGAAGTACTAGACAGCAAAAAGTAGTATGAATTAGGTTTTTTGCCTATATCTAAATATGTGTCATTAGAATTTTAAAATAAATTCTTGTAATGTGCATTTAGAAGTGCTAGTAATCCACCCACTTTGCCTGTACTTTTCTAGGGTCTTTTAAAGTGTTTGATGGAAATAATTCCACTGTTATGGTAGTGAGAATACCTTGCTTTAACCATTATAGCTGTGATGTAAAAAATGCAAACCAGCCATACCCAGGGAGAGCTGGATCCAAACAGAATATTCTGACATTTATGTTGGTGGTATTTCTTTCTATGGCTTGATGGAATAAGTCTTGAAAGTATGAAAATCATCAGCAATCACAGCACTCTGGAAAATATTTCTAGAGCTGTGTTGTTGAACTTGTCTTTTGCTTCTGGAGGTGGCCCTTTCAAAACACAGCTGAGCATCTTTGCCAGTGCTCAGTGCCAGTGTTGATATTGCTCATTTTGTGCATATGCTGAACTCATAGTTTCCACCACTGCTGACATTTGGCAGAATTTCTTTTTAGGAAGAAGTGAAAGAGAAATCCTTATTTTAATGGACTATCTGAAAGAGCATCTTTTCAAACAACAAAAAGTCTAGCACAGCTTTCTAAAGTCAGGTGCTTCTGTTTACAGAGTTCCTAAGGGAAAAGGGTCCAGTCAGTTCAAATCAACAGCATCTAGCCCTTAGCAGGTTTTCAAGGATACTGGGTTTGTGGGTTAGTGCTATTAGTTGTGTCTAGCCAAAATGGATACTACAGCTTACAGTCTTATGGATCCCTTATTTGATAAAGGAGTTTGGCACCAAGTATTTGATCCTGCAGTCAAGAACTGATTTCTGGTCACTGCTCCCAGCAGTTAAAGGAATACCCAGGGAGGCACAAACACCAGCTCTGAGGCTCTGCTATTCCAGACAGTATTGGCCTATTGCTGGATCTAATGGTTTCTGACTCCAGTTTGACAACTGAGAGCACAGATTTATCTATACTTGCTGGGCAGAGAATTGCTTCTGGCAATTAGATTGACAAATCCTCAAAAAACTTAGATAATCTCAAACTTAAAATAGTCATTCTTTTACTTTCTTTCCTTTATGGTACTTACTCTTGAAAAATCACTCTTTTCTCCCCTAGCAATGCAGATATTTTGAACTAATAAGGTAAAGCAAATATATAGGGCCATCTATACTGCTGCTTCCCCCAAATGGGAACATCACATGCTCCATGTAGTTAATGTTTCCAGATATATTGGCTCCTTGACTGTTCACTCTAACATGTTTTCATAAGTATTTTCTCCAGAAGTGACATTTCTGCTCAAAATACCAGTAGAAAAAGCATAAGAAAAGGTTGTTTTATTATCTGTGGCTCTCTATTGGAGGTTTTATTTTCTGTCACTACACAAATGCTAAGTGTTTAGAACTTAGAATAGGTATCAATTATTAACAAAGATGGTGGAGAAAGAAAGCACAGTTTTTCATGACAAATTACACCATAAGCAGAGTTCCATAATTTGGCATGCTGCATTTTCATTCTTCAGAGGACAAAGAGAAGAATGACTAATATGTAAAATTCAGTCCTGTTCCCTTGGTTTTTTTGAAAAGCACCTTGCTATCTAGGACCACCCTTAATTTACCATCTTTTGAAGACAGAAAATGTAATGAAAACATCCGTCTCTGGTTTCTGCTAGCCCGTAATATTAAACATCAGAGTAACAGTTATTCTCCACCCACTCATCAATCATGCCCCTACTCCATGCATACTCCTCTGCTTTTCTGACATGTTATTTAAACTACCTAAAACGGTAGTTCTCCCACAGTTGCTGGCAGAGCATGGGAAACTGAAAAATCCTTGACTTAGGTAGGATAAGCACTACTTAGCAACAACTAAAACATCAGTATGTTATCAACATTATTCTCATACTAAATCCAAAATAGGGCAGTGTACTAGTTACTGGGAAGAAATTTAACTCTGTCCCAGCCAAAACCAGCTTAAAGAAATTTCCACTGTTGCAGAAGGGAATGAAAACTCTGAACTCTATGAAGTTAAGATGTACAGTACTTTCTTTACTTTGATGATCCAAGGCTTTGGATTTTAATTCCTTAGTACTCTTAAGGATTTTAGAATTCCTGGACTTCAACTCATCACAACATGCCAAGTGCCAAAACCCCACAGCAAGAGGTTTGTAGGAGCTACATAGCCAGCCACTTCAGGGATATTAAGGTATTTATATCCACCCGCGAGCTTCCCATCCCTCTTACAATTAAATAAACAAATTGTCTTTTACCTACATATGACACTCGGAGCCAACCTGGGTTCGCTCTGCCTGTGCCCTGGAGTGGCAGGACACAAGCCAGCCCTGCTCTAAAAGCCATCTGACAGCATGAGTGTGGCACAGAGCCCACACTAATATACTTGTTCCTCTGCAGGACTGACTCACTCAGTAGTGCCATGCTAATATGGTGATGTAGCTCTCCTCTCAGCTGGCTCAGAGCACCACCAGTGTGGGCTCGTTTCTGCCACATACCATGTCACCATACCCATCTCAGGAGCAGGCTCACAGGTTTGTGAAGCAGGGCTGCACCATGGGAAGATTTACGAGACACAGCTGAACATCACCAGTCTCGGTGTTTTCAAAAACTAATGGCAATTTCCTTTTAGTTTCAGTAGTAGGGCCTGTGCTTTTTAGCTGCACAAACTCTGCTTGTTAACCTCGCTGCTGCCACGAGGTTCTCTGTGGCTGCAACACGCAGCCTCCTGCTGACCAATCTGTTGTCCCAAGCTTCCTGCAGCCCTGCTTCACAAAGCTCTCTTCATTTTCCCAGCCCTTCAAAGCTATATCTGAGGGTTTTTTGCTTATAGTCACTCAGTACTGGTCCCAGAACATTTTGTAGAGTCCCTGACTCTTCCTCCACAGTAGGAAGTCACTGCTGGGGAATAAATTTCAAATCATTTATGAATGTTCAAGTGCTAGGAAGTTGGGTGTCTAAGGGTTTACATATGAAGGGTGCAGTGCATGCTGAGCACTTCAGTTTTATGGAGAACAATAACAATTTGTATGTGTGTGTACACAAGTGCAGGTGCTTCTTGAACAAATTTTTCAGTGACAGAACTTGGAAACATCAGTTAATTTTTCTCATCCTTTCAACTACTTCATTGACCTAGGCATAGACTCTGCATATCCCTGAATAAGATGATCTCTACAACTGTATGGATTTCTGCCACATCCTTAGTTACTCCTAAAGGTCTCAACAGCAGTGAATCATAGCTTAGTCCTGGCATTCATACCAAGGGCCCAGAGGCCAAGGAACTAATTGAAATCAGTGAGTTTATACATAAACACATATACATGTGTACAAAAATACATGCTTCACTTTGAAATGCATTAATATTTTCCAATCGAAAAAATCAAACCAAGCCAGAAAAGTACTCACAAGTATTTGCTAGCTGCAAACTACTGGACTGGATACCATCCTAACTGGTAAGTTTGATGTATGCAGCTTTGTCCAAGAGGTTGTCATTGTTGTTCAATATTTAAAAAAGATGTTATCTGAAGCTTTTGATTTATCAAGGCTATGGAGTAAGGAACAGAAGTCCTTCATGTTTATGTTGAAGCAACACTAACTCCTGTAATAATGCTCTATCCTGTCTCCTCCCCCAATTTCAGATTTTGCTCTAGGTTTTGTCATTTGCCACTTTTTAGTGTAGAAATCTGGGCTATAACTGGATCTAGTCCAAATACTTCATGTTCTTTGGAGATGGAGGGGGAAAAAGGGGGTTTTATTTCAAAGGGCTGTGTTTTTATGAGTATCTTATTTCCATATGACATCATCCCACTTGCTATAAATCAACTGCCAATGAGAATTTAAAACTCCAGCTTCACAGGCATTTCTCATAGCAGCAGTGCTGCCTTTGAGATGTTCCTCATCCCATCACACACACAGTTTGTGCAGCTCCTCAGCAGCAAAGACTCATCTGGTGCTGTCACAGCAATGAAGCAGTGCAGGGCCTGGGAGGAGGTGCTGCCACAAGAAATAGCTTGTGAAACCACAAACTCCTCCTGACAATGAGTAGAGCACTCCAGGAGGAGAAAAAGGGTGTTGGAGAACAGGTATTAGAGGTGGCATGAGAAGGGCTTTTCTAGAAGGAGAGGGAAATTGAGCTAGCTTGTGGAACATCAGTTTGAGGCAAGTCAGGGCAGATTGTGCTCATCTGAAATAATGTCTTACCCATTCTTGTTATGTTAACCTAGGATTTCTAGATATAACCAAGGAGTGAAAGGGAGGACTTTGGCAGGCCTGGGATTGCTTCGCCCATTGTGTGAGCATTTTGCTGCGATGGCAGACACAGCTGGCAGATCACTAGTGGCTACCTCTGCTGCAGGGACTCCTGTGGCCAGAGAAGGTGCTGTGTTGGACACACGCCTAAGCCCTCCTTCTCCCCATCCACAGCATGACCACACCTGCATATTTTCATGTGCTCACCTCTATGTGCTTCTTTTGCCTTTTTTTTTTTCTTTCTTTTCTTTGTCGTATTTGATATACCTCACTGCTCTTATCTTTACTGGGCAGTCCTCCCCGTATAAAGATGCATGGACCATCTTGCTCCCACTGGATTTTGACAAAGCAGTAGGAGGAGGTAAAATATGAGTGGGACAAACCCCCTGAAACCGTTCCACATAAGCCATCAAAAATGAGTCAAATGCACATATAGAAACTAGAGTTACGTTTAACAAACTTTCTCTGCTAACCAGCTCGGCTTGTGTTTTTTCTTTTAAGTTATTTTATTAACATAATTGAACTTTACATAAAAACACTAAGTGTTTTTATTACTCACCTTGAAACAGACCATTCTGATTAATCTCTTAGCATCTGTACTTACCCTTTGTTGATAATGAGTTGAGTAAACGCATCTGAAGACCTACACTTCTTACTGGCAAGGCCAGGACAGCACAGACAAACAAAACTGTTGTTATAGAGTCCAACAACGCAAGGCCAACAGCGTAGGTTTGAAGGCCAAATCACTTCCAGACTGACTTTTTTTTTTTTCCCTTCATTAAAGCATAATGCTTTGGAATGGTTTTCAATGCAAGTCTGGTTCCCAAGGACCTGAAAAGGGCATTTGCTGATAAAGAGCAAAATGGACACGGGCCTGTTCTTGAGGTTTTTTTGAGTCTTTGACATTTTGGGAAACTAGCAATCTTGCAATCCACAGAGAGTTAATCTTACTAGCTATATGAAACTATATATCTGCCTCTGGCTAAACTAGAAGTGATACACATCCAAACAATTACTTTTCTAATGAAATACTAGAAGGCATCCTTTACACACCAATCCATCATCTATAACGTCCTGTCAAAGCTGTTTTAGCATATGCCAATATCATGGGAGTCCCCAGGAAAAAAAAAGGAAAAAAAGGGGGGGCAGGAGGGAGGCCTAGCTCATTCTTTCCTGCTTGGAACATTAAAAAGGGACTTCAAATATTATCCACTTGCAGAACCATGGAACTTGGCACAAAATCCATGCCTTGTTACAGGCTCCTGGTTTTCACTTTCAAAAATGCTTTTACCTTATACGCCTGGGGGGTGAAAAAAAGCTTCCAAACTATAAATTTTGTTTGAATTGGCAACATGTTGTCTCTATGAGACCGCAAAGTGCCTGAATGAAGATCTCTTAACCATACCATTAACATCCATGCAGTATGGGCATAAAACCTGAAAGCTCCCTCAACCTGACTGTAGATCAGTTAGTCTAATAAAAGACACCACTTCTATTAAATAACCTTACCTTGTTTATCCCTCCAGATCATTTTGGTTAGTAACACCAATGTTATTAGTGCCTGGTACACCACAACCTCCACCTGGGTCTTCACCACCCTTGCAGAAAAAGGCCTGAAAGTTCAGGCGCCCTGGTAATTCCCCTGGCAAAAACAGCTTTGCCAGCCAAAGGGATACAGCAGGGGTGAGGCTTGAAGAAAGGTTTGTGATGTCCCTGTTGCAGTCACTGGCTCTCTCTCTCTTCCTTATCTCTCACTACCAGCTCAGCCATCACATGGGGCTCAGCATCTCCCGGTGGAAATGGGTACCAGACTGTAGAGTAAGCCCCTGCATATTGCACCTCCTTAGGCATCTCCTTACTAAGTCTTTAGCCATTTATTCTTTACTACTCTCCCCCATTTCATCTACAAAAAGGTTTGTGGCAATAACAATAAAGAGGTCTCTATATACCCATAATAAAAAAAGGAAAACACCTCAGTCCTGCCCTCTTCATCCAGCCTGAGGCCACAGCTCACAGGTCCCGTGCTCGGAGCAGCCTGTTTGTCTTGCCCTCCTGAAGGTCTCTGCACCCTTTCACGTACCAGCACGATGCTCGGTGCTCTCATTCCACTTGGTTAGCCTAGAGCTTTGAGGTAGGTAGACTGCTGCACGCGCTTCTTGGACTGCTCTGCCATGCTCCAGCTCGGAGCCTCCTCACCCTTGCACAGTAACACAGGCAAAGGTACCAAACACCTGCTCCCATTCCTGCCCTGATATGCCTTTGCTCCTGCTTACTATTTCTAGCATGTTCTGCTACCTGTACAGAGGAAGAAATGCTTTATTTTAGTAACTGGCTGCAACCTGAAAACATCACATGTCCAAAGTCTCAGAAAGCATAAGTGCCAAGCTCCCTCTGATCTGGCTTCTCAGCTTCTTAGGATCTGGCATATCTACCTCATTTCTCAGCTCTTCCAGAGTCAGGCTTCTAAGCTTCCCAAAGCATCTAGCTCCAGACTGTGATCAGAATTTATGGAGACTACACGTTATCGCAAAACAGGAACCCTTCGTGCAGCTACATTTGCTATACTACTAGGACTCCTGAAAACCACCTGCATTAAACACTACAGCTGGTATGTTGCCCAAATAACTGAACTTCAAACCATCAGTATCACACAATTCTCAGCTTGCGATCCTTGTAACATAGTCCTTAACATAGGTGTACTCTTAGGTAACTCCACAATTCAAAATCATAATCCTAATAGTCCATTCTCCTCAATGCAACACTTAACTATGCAATACAGTTTGGGAAGAGAAGTATGATGAAAAAGAACAGAGCTACCATGTAACAAACAACTTTGCCTTATTCTTCACAACACATTGCTTTTGTCATCTGTGGCCAACGAGAATTTAGGACAATTACAGATTAACCATAAATACAACCAAACACAAAGTCAGAGTGAATGCAGACCGACACACCACTAAATAGCCATAATCTATAACATTTCTAAATTAGCTAATTCGTTTCAATTCATTAATTCTTAAATTAGTAAACTGTACACCTGCTTTGGCAAAGCCTGTTAACTTCAGCTGCAGCTCGATGTTGCCCTCCTGTGGGCCGAAAAAAGGGAGAGTCGTTGTGTTTCTTCATGCCTTCGCCATATCGAGAGAAATGTGCGCACGGTCCGTGCCTTTCCAGCTGAGACAGGGTAAGCACAGGTGAGCTGAGTCCCTGGGAATCATGTAAATGTAACATTATTCTCCAGATTTAATGCTTCTGGGCTACTTTTGGTACAAGTCTGCTCCAGGTCAGTCATAGGAATAAACATCTGCATCTTGCCAAATTAGGTGCAGCTTACAATATGGTATTTATGCTGACTTTCTTCCAGCTGAGGGAAGAGAGGTCATACATGAGGTTTGCTGGAACAAAAAACTACACTCTAATTTTTTCAGCAGGTTTGAATGGCGGAGTGAATAATTTTTCATCCTTTGCCTCCTGACAGTACAGGTGCCCAACAATGGAGTTTTCAGTCTTGAGGACCCCCAGGCATAAGTCATTTTTGCTTCCAATTTGATGAAGGCCTCTCTCTTGCCTAGGCTGGGGTGGATTTGTCTGCAACAGCCTCCTTATAACACAGTTAAGTGCTTGTTACTCATATGACACTTCCCATGTTGTTGTCACTTGGGGACTGTAGGTCCCCATTTCTGTAACAGACTGAATTTCGGACCCATCTGAATTCTGAACTATGGCTGAATTGATTTGGGGATGGCACATGGTTAGGTTGGTCTCCAGTTAGTCTTCCATTTCCTAAGGACGGGATAAAGGGGCAAGTTCCCCACCAGTAGGAGGTAGGAAATGCTCCAAAACCGGTGACTTGTGAAACACAGATGGCACTTAAAGACTGGGAAGCTAATAACTGACCTCTTCAAGCCTGAAGCAACAGCCAGGAGACAGGATGGGAGTACCTGGGCTATGTAAGAAAGACCATACTCCTTTTCTTGTGCGTGATGCACGAGTAGTGAAAGCCATGAGGAACACAGGGTAGTAGGGCTTCTTTTGTTATTCAAATTAATTAAATTCAATTAATTAATTAATTAATAATTCTTCCTGCATCAAAGCCCCTAGAGAATTATTTATAGTGCTGTCATGGCTGTCACTCCAGCAAGGTTGACTCCCCTGAGACTCCTCCAGGACCTGTACAGTGCTAAGGGAAGAAAAAGGTGTTTGACGCAGCCACAGGCAGAAACTGAGCTTCAATTCCTTTTATCAGAGCAGCAAAGCTCAGGTCTGTGCCAGGGTCACTGCAAACCTCAGGGACAGATGGTCTCACTTCCAGCCTTCCTTCCCAAGATGATATTTATGTCACTCTGGAGCAAAATCACATCAAGCTCAGATTTCCGGGTCATTTATTTTCACTGAAGATGCAAGTTGCCCATAGCATTGTTCCAAACAAAAAAGGGGGTTAAATATTTAGCAATAGAGTTTGACTCTACACGTAGTCAACATGAAGCAATAAGTTGTGTAGTCTTGGATCCTTGGCAAAATCCACCTCCGAATTCAGAAATGAACTTTGTGGCTGGGTTTGACTGTTGCTATAGGCCAAACCAACATCTCAAATCCAAACATAACCTCAAACTGAGGAAGCTGAGGTCAGACAACTGCGGCTTGGGTTCATGTCTAGTTGTTACCAAGTCAAAGGCTTCCCTCTCAAAAACAGAGTGCTAATGATCAAGCGACAATCCAAATGCAAACGAGAAAGAAGCACCAAGAAAACATCTGGAAGCAATATTGGTAGGAAGAGAACATGGAGACGTGGCCAAATGTTTCACTGCCAAAGAGGGGGGAAAAAAAAATTAAAAAAAAAAAAAATTAACGACAAGGGGCTTTTCCCTGCCTGCATTCAAAGATCATCAACGGAGCATCTGTGTAGAATAAAAGACTAGGAGAGAAAGTACATACGTGGCTAGGGAATGAGGAAAGAAGAAAGTGCTAGAAAAACAACTCCAGACTAGCTAAGGAAAAAGCTGATTAGCATGCAGTCAGCTGACATCTACACAATAAATAGCATAATCAACATTCATATACATCTGTCCAATAAAGCCTGTGAGAGCCACCATTTTTCCTTAACAATCACCAAGTTTATATCAGAAGTTACCACACGCTGGCAAACAAAGTCAAATTTCTGAAATCTTTCTTGCCACAATTGACCTGTTGATTAAGCATCAGGATAATGCAAGGAGTCAAACTAATGAAAGCCACTGGAAACTTACATTAATGCTTAGGCTACAGTGGCTGCTGACACAAAGAATTTAAATGAATTCCAGAGACCAGCTGGCAAAGAAAATATGTTGAAGCAGAGGGAAATTTTTAAAGCAAATCTGAAAAGGTAATTTTGCTGGGGCTTGTTTCTGAAAAAAAAAAAAAAAAAAAAAAAAAAGAGCTACTTTTCACTCTCCTGCAGCAGCTTTAACTTCAACAGAAACATTGCTCCTTATTGCCCGGCCAGTTCTTACACATGCACCCCTTCAGGGCAGACTTCCAAATATTAGATGGAGAGAGATGCTGCGCAAATATTTACTCTGTTCTGCGAGGTAGAAAGCGAGGGGCAGTAAAATGCAGGTTTGTAATGTCTTATAAAGAGACAGAGATGCACGCTGCCAACCCATCGCTTGGTTTCCATTTCCCAGCTCCCAACACCTCTCTGCAGGATGCTGAGGGTCCCGTCAGGGTGGGGAGAGCCCACTGCCCAGCTGCAAGCAGGGCTCATGGTATGTGTCCTCAGGGACAAGCTTTGGCACACACCTTCGAGCTGAGCTTCTTCCTCATGGGCTGCAAATACAGGAGCCAGTATCCCTCACAAAAAGTCAGGACACAGGAAAATCTGTTGTCCATACGAACTGCTTTTAGAGGAGCAGGTTCTGCAGCTGAAAGCAGTTTTAACCTACTGACAAATTATATAATGGAGCAAGGGACAAATTACTGCCTCCTTCCAGCCCTGCTCAAAGCGAGTTTCACAGGCTTCATTCTTCCTCGGAATCACTTCAGCTCTAGCACAGTTTTCCAGTTAAAAAGCCATTTCTGAAAGTGCCTTCACCCAAATGACAATTCAAATAAAATATACTACACGTAGACATTTATTTGTCCTTAATAGCACCTTCCTTGATGGATATATACTTTCCATACGTCTAGGAAATGAAACCTGACCAGAGATGTGAAGAATTTGTGAGGAGGCGAGATCCGATGAGCGAGCAGCTGCCTTATTAGCAGCTGTACAGCTCTCGATTTAGAGGCTTCATTCACTCAGAGCTGAGGAACACCTTCTGTGCCCGATGCTATAAATGTCAGTCGGGACTAAAAATGGCAACAGGACATTTTTGTTGTTGCTTCCCAGCCATGTCACCTGAGCCCAACAAAGCTGCATGGGTGATAGAGGAAGCGGATCCTCTGGCAGTGGCGCATCAGTCCCGTCCCTCGCATCCGCGCCTCCTCCTTCACTCCTGCAGCAGGGACAGCTGTTGAGCGAAAGCAGAGCCATGAAAACAAACAGGTCTCCCAGCGACCGCCCGGCAGCCCCACACGCGCACCGAGTCTGCTCTGCATCTCTAAACTTTCCACCGATGCGACGAAACCCTGGTCTCTCCAGAACGGCTTCGTACTTTCAAAACTATCTGGATTGTCAGATCTGGCCAAGAATGATCTCTTAAGATAAACACAGCATGATTTAGCCAGCTGACAGCCCAGCTGTGGTTGAAGAGTGCCATAGGATAACCAGGGCATCCAGCGGGACACTGGAAAAGACCAGCACCATGGGATTTGTGAAACAGTGCTGACACGTGGCACAAGAGCAACTCGATGTACCTTTGTATCTCCAGCAACCTGCTTTCTTTTTAAAGCAAGCTGTTCTTTCCCCCTTGCCCCAGAAGTCTGCTTTAACCTGACTCAGTACAAGCAACCACAGAAATCCCTGGGCAATTACAAAGATACTTGCTACATTTTCCATTCTTATAGGAAAAAAGGTTCTTAACCCTTTATGGTCCTTTGGGGTTTAGTCTGCATTTAGAAGGAGCAGAACCTTAAGTAAGCACCAAACAAAATACAGATTTTTTGCTGGGTTAGACTTTAAGGCTAGTTTAGGAGTTTATTTTCCAGTTAGTATTTTAAAAATGCTATTTCCACTCACCACATCTAGAAAGGAAATCCCACAGCATGAAAAGGCTCCATGTGGTTCAAAACTGTAGCTTTTCCGCTCACATAGAAGAGGGAGCTAATAACCTCTAATATGAAAACAATTCTGCAGTTGTATTCTCTGATCTGTCACATCCATAAATTCAAACGCCAATCCAAAAAACTCAAACTGGCTTTACTCACTAAGAAATTGCCTCTTCTCCTGATAATGACTTCCTCTGACAACAAAATTACATTGAAACAATTGAACTTTGCCAACAGAGAATTTATGAGATAGAAAGTGAAACCTTTGTGCTATCAGAGTCAGCAGCTCAAGATCTAGTCCACAGCAGTTAAGGGAAACGGAATTATTATTAACAATGAATATTTATAAAACATAATAGCCCAAGCATTTTACAGTTTTAAGGTGTAAAATGTAAATCATTTTTCCATTTTGTCTTTTCCTCTGCAGCCTACAAACCACATAACCAGTTAATATACTCACTGAAGTATACAAAGAGTTTCCATTTAACTTTTTCCTACTTGACTAAAATCAGCAGGCAAACCCATCAAACTAGAGCTGATAAAAATGGCTCTATCCATCTACCTCTTGTTTTTAAAAGACTTGAAGAAATGGTTCTGTGCAGATTTTTTTTTTTAATATAGTTTTAAGTTCTATAATCTTTTTTGACCTGGCTTTGCCAAGGTACAATCAATCAAACATGTATGTCAGTGGTCACTTGAAATATTTGACAGTGTTTTGGTATGGACTGGAGACATCAAAACAAAATAAAACCAAAAAAATAAAAAATCAGGGTTTCAATCTTTGGAACAATAAGTGATTTCAAAAAAAATAAGATGAAATTTTACTTTTAGTTCTGGGAGATAACAGCTATTTTCTCACATCCAAATAATTAGCAGAAAGGCTTGGAAAAAGGGTCCCACCTTTCCAGCAGAAAGGCTTGGAAAAGGGGTCCCACCTTTCCAGGTACTTCACACTTACCACATGCGCCATACAGAAACGGCACATCCAACTAACATCCAGGAAAACAAGTTATTTGCTCCATCATATATTAACACAGCCCCTGTATATTAATACTCAAACAACAGCATAAGAGTCAGAAATAACATTTCCTTAGAATGTCAAACGAGAGCATAAGTGCCAGGTGCAGGAGAGATTGTGTGTGGCATAGGAAGGTGGAAAGCTCCCCACAGACAAGACAAGGGAAGGGAAGAGATGCTCCCACGGCATCGCATTGGCTGGCGTCGCTCTTGGCTCCTACAGTCTGGGAGGTTTTGGTTTCATACCAGAAGACATTTTTAGAAAGGCACAGAATAGGACCAGGGAAGAGATCCCACACTAGACATCAGCTTGTTGGTAAAGTTTTGTCTTACTTTTTGCTCTGCACATCGAGCTGGCACAGAGCTCCGTCTGGTATTTGAAGCACGTCCCTCCTCACAGCCCCCTCCCATCCCGCCACCCCCAGACTCGAGCGAGGCTGCCGGGAAGGCGGTCGGATGAATCGTGGATGCTCGCCTGGCTACTGAGTCACTCAGCTGGAGGTCAAAGCCAAGACTGCAAACTGAGACTCTGCAGTCTCTTCCCAGATCTGTTGCCAAACAGTATGAACAAATGTTTTTCTGAGCCTCAATTTTCCCATCTACTTGCAAAATACTTGGATGCATTTAGATGAAAGGCTATACAAGTACTGCTCTAGTACCAGACACTGTTTCATCCTCTCAGGTTATAAATTGCAAGTACCACCTAAAATTCTGGGTATGCGAGTATTTTTCAAGGTTTTTTAGGTATACATGTACAAACGCACACTGCCCAAATGTGAAATTATTACTAGACTTGAATTCTAAAACTGTATCTTAAGTATTATGTTTAAGTATTTTTGCAGTTATTTTGTCTATCCTAATTTCTATTATCCAGACCCCATCCTGTCTTTAATAAGCATCTGTAAAATTCGATTTTGGCCAGAGGATGGCAGACAGAGTACAAAGGCACTATTTTATCTTCAACTTCTACTCACCAGGCAAAAAGTATATACATAAGGCAAAGTGTTTTTTCTTTCCGCTGTCTCTGTTTGCTCATACTTTTATTAACTAGGTTAAATACTTTGACCTCCCCAGCAAATTACAGAAGTGAGTTTATAGAACAGACATGTCATGAAATCAAATTGAGAAATGTTATTTCCAAGAAGAACCTTCAGTCAGATGTGCAGAAATTCAGCAACTTGCAGGCATGGTCCCAAAACAGATCTCACTATTTTATTGTTCATACATAGTGCTATTTTAATTGTGTTAAAATTACTGTTATTTCCTTTTTATTTAACAGAGTTTTTAAGATTATTCTTGCAAGCAGCCTTAAGTAACCACCAAATGAATTAAATTATGTTGTGGTATATTTACTCAATACATACCCAAGATAGCAGAATAAATGACCAGAAGCTTAGCAGACAGAAGGTCATTGTGGGACTACCCAGAACTCACCCCTAAATTATAAGCAATTTTTCTTGCTGCTATTATTCTTGGTTTAAGCTTAGTGAATTTGAGATTTTTAATAGCCTTCTGCCCCAACTTCTAAGGAAAATGAGCACAGAAAGCACCATTAAATATTGCAGAGGGCTTTCTTTGAGCTTCATGTGTTATCATTTAATCAAAGCGTAATGCACTCCAACTTGCAGAGGGCAGCAGTTCAGTTCAAAGAGTTACAATGCTCCTTCAAATTATTTCCTGAGTGATAAGTAAGTACAAGATTGACACTGTGCAAAGCCATTAGTCCACTATCTATGCAAGTCTTTACATAGTCCTGAACCTATTGCTATTCTAAAAAGGAAAGGAAAGTTTTTCTTTGGCATTTGGTTTGAATACATTTATTTCTGAACTGAAGAGAGACAAAGAGAGGAACTGGAGCCTGGAGAAGCATACCATGAAGAAACCATGCTTCACATTTAAGTAGCATTTATATTGCCAATGGTATTGGCTGTGTTGTTGGAGTGTTTTCTCCTTTCCCACAACACTCTACTACAAAGAAAAACATTCATAATTCAAAACTTAGGAGGTTGGAAAGCTAGCTGAAAAGGATAAATATTCTCTTTATCAAGATTCATTTTATACAGAGGGCTACCAACATGCTGAACTAAAGCCAGGTGGGAATGCAGAAAGAAGCTCTGTCTCTACAACCAATTTCCAGGAATCTGAGAGAAGTGAAGTGTTTAACAAAGTGGTAAGGAAGGACTGCAGGCATCTCTGTAATTGCTTTACCAGTGGACCACAGGCATTTAGGAAAATACTGGATTCAAGAAAGAAGTTGGCACAAAGTAGGGAGAGATGCCATGTCTTAGTACTCTGCTTGTACCATAAGACATTCCACCAAGTGACACAGACAGAAGGCAGCACAGTAAATTAAAAAAATAAAGAATCAAAGTTATCTAAAAGTTTTTGACAAGGAAACATAAAGAGTAAACTTAAGTTGGGGTGGGAGGAACCTAGGATTTCCTATTAGTTGCTTTATGAATAATCCTCAGTGTTTCAGCAGACCAAATGTGACAAATGACAGCAGATATGTTTGTTGGGGTTTCCAGCCCTTAGAACACAAAATAGAAGACAGGAGAGTATCTGCTAACTTCTGACATGATCAATATATTTCACTGTCCATTATAGCTTGGCAACTGGATTGAAAAAAGACACTATGCTTAATGCTCTTTTTCTCATGAATATTAGACCATGATATGCAATGTTGTCGCTAGCTTACTCAATTCCGCTGCCTTGCACTTTTTCTAAACTCATTTCTTATGCATGAAGATTTATAACTTTACTTCGTATACAATCACTTGGCGCCATTATAAAAAAAAAAGTTTTATTTCTTTCCTTGTGAAAAGCAAAACTGAATTTCAAACCAGTTTTCTTCAGTAGTTTTTTTCGGATCTGCAAGCTTCGTTAATGAAAGGAAAACATTCTTATGATTAGTAATAAACACTCTTATCTCTTCTTAGATATTTAAAAAAGAAAAGTTAAAAATCCAGTAGAGTTTTCTGTAAGTTTTTATCATGAGCAAATATTCTGTGGCAGACATTCCATCTGAAAGACCTTCCTTGGCTTGTTTTTGAAGTAAAGTAGCAGCACTACAATACAGCATGCTGCACATAAAATCTTCAGCTTGAAGATAAGCACATCAAAAACTGAGGAGCAGAAGCAGTATTTTTACATATGGGAAAGATAAAAACCAATCTACATTTATAAAATAAAAGTAACTATGCAGTAGTGGTATTTATGTATGAGTTACTTATAATAAACGCAAGGGTATCCTTCTCTAAAGTTTCTTCGTGAAGTAAGGAAATATTTTTCAGCCTTACAAGACCAATTCCTTTTGCATTAGCAAAGAGCTGCAGTTTTACTTTGGGCATATTTAACTCCATTATCTGAAGAAGTCAAATAATTCTGTAAGGGCATTTCTAGCAAAAATAATAAGCTTTGCTTACTGCAGACCTCCTATACTTTGTCAACAGGAATTTCTTCATATTTGAACACTCAGATTATGTATTTTATCCATTTCCCTGAACAAAAGAAGTATTCACTTCTCATGTGTTGACACAGTTCTATAGTTCTAGTGACTTACACTGCCCAAGAACTATAGTAGCTTCCTTCATTTCCCAAGTTAAAAAAACAACAAAGCCAACCCCCCCCCCCAAAAGGTGTAGTAAAACACCCCAGATCAATGATGTGGAAAAACCACAGAGTATGCTATCAGCCTCCTCTTTTCCAGGGGCTTTGCTCTGTCTCAGTGCCTCTGCTTGGGTGTCCATCAAGCCCTGGTGCTACTCTACAATTGCCAGCCTGCTCCTAAAGGTTCACAAGAAATGCATCAGAAAGAGAGCTCTGGCTGGATTTCTAACATACCAAGACAAGAAAAGCTTCAGTCACCCCCGTACGCAAGGAAGGTATCTTGAATTCCAAACTGTAAGAGCCAGGTGAGATTTCAGATAAGTCTTTCATTCAACAACTGTCTTATTTATCCTAAATGTGGAGCTTGCCCAGTAAAACCAAGAGAACAGAATGGTGGACGTATGTCCTCTCAACCCTTGGCCCCAGTGGTCTCAATATAAAATAGCATCACCTGCTTTGCAGGAAGTAGATAAATTAGCACTTTAGGTATAAGTATTTTGCAAACTTGTTATCAGCTCTTAGGTACTTGCAAGCAAAGGACACTTCGAAGCTGTACAGACACACTCATTCTACTGGAAATTAATACTTACATCAGCAATTTGCATTCATAAATGCAGTCAGTTTCAATTCCTCCATGAAAACTCTCAAAAAACCCACCTGTCTCTATACTTGCCTATTTTCTTTCACGTTAACTCTGAATAACTTACTTGCCATGGACTTTTAATGCCAGGCATGAGACCTGGTAGGCATTAGAGCTACATGCAGTATTGCATGCTGGGAGCTTCTCAGCTAAGGAATGATGACTAGATTAGAAGTTTGACCTTACTTTTGAATACATATGCTTTAATGGTATCTCTCATCTTTGATGAGAAGATAGATGAAAAAAAGACCCTTCAGGAAGAAAATCTGCAACTAGGAGCTCTTTCCATTCTTTTTTTTTTTTTTTTTAATTACTTTTAAAGAAAGTTAAATTTCTATACAAATAGGTCTTCAGGCTGCAGTATTTTGATGACATTCCTTAAGTGTCTCCTCAGGGTTCTGGTCATAAAATACTCAATGTAGGGAGCAGTTTTGTTGTCTTAATGGCTGCAAAGTTTTCCTCTCCTCTGCAATATAATCTCAATTTATTTTTATTTTTTATGAGCTTCTGATTCCCACCATTTGAATGCTGCTATAGCTTTATAATGTTCTTTTGTTCCCTTCAGACTAAAAGTAAATAAGAATAGGAACAACTTGCCAAAACCAGATCCATTTATTTGCTCAAACATCATTTCAAGAACACCTGCACAGCTATTTTGGAAACATACTGGTATCTCCATTCATCCTTTCACATCTGTGTTATCCAACTTCAGATAGATTATGTCTACCTAATGATGAAAAATGCACAGCATTTTCCATACCTTTGTGTTCAGCTAAAGAACATCTCATTTTCCTATTTTGACATTTGAACAACTAATATCGATCAATTAATTCATGGAAAGCTCATATTCCCTTTGTGTCAGTGATATTTAGAGAAAAATCAAGCCTTGCCTGTGTACTCTTCTGCGCCATAATTTTCAGAATAAGGGAAACACTTTTTTTGAGTCTGAGCAGCACAATAAAAAAAATCCTCTTTGTAGAACACCACCAAGATACAGCCAGGCTATGAAAAAGATCAAGCATGGGTTTGTGTTCATATACACTGTGCTGGTTTTGGCTGGGATGGAGTTAATTTTCTTCGTAGTAGCTAGTTTGGGGCTATGTTTTGGATTTGTGCTGAAAACACTGTTGATAACACAGGGATGTTTTAGTTACTGCTGAGCAGTGCTCACACAGAGCCGAGGCCTTTTCTGCTTCTCACCCCACGCCACCAGCGAGCAGGCTGGGGGGGCACAAGGAGTTGGGAGGGGACACAGCTGGGACAGCTGACCCCAACTGACCCAAGGGGTAGTCCAGAGCATATGACATCATGCTCAGCATACAAAGCTGGGGGAAGAAGAAGGAAGGGGGGGACATTCGGAGTGATGGCGTTTGTCTTCCCAAGTAACCGTTACAGGTGATGGAGCCCTGCTTTCCTGGAGATGGCTGAACACCTGCCTGCCCATGGGAAGTGCTGAATGAATTCCTTTGTCTGTTTTGCTTGTGCACATGGCTTTTGCTTTACCTATTAAACTGTCTTTATCTCAACCCGCAGGTTTTCTCACTTTTACCCTTCCAATCCTCTCCCCTGTCCCAGCTGAGGGCAGTGAGCGAGCAGCTGCATGGTGCTTAGTTGCCAGCTGGGGTTAAACCAACACACACACACACTGATGAATAATGAGATGAAGACTAAAAAGCCATCACCAAATACACATCACAACAGTGAAACATCACAGCACTCACCTGCTCCAACAGCCACCAGCGATGCCGCAAGTCGGGATGAAAGGCTTGCCTGTGGGATCTGAGAAACTGCACTCACCAGTGGCCCTCTGTATCCATCTCATCCCACTGGCTGTATAAACTACAAGAAAAAAGTTTAATCGGGAAACATCTATGCTTTTCTACAGAGCATATCTCAGTTATACCCTTGATATGTAATAGCTCCCTAGTTCTGATCCTAAGGCATCTTTCACTACCACAGAAGCAGCAGTTTAAAATTTACACTTCAATAACACTGTAAAATAAAGATCCCTTGTCTCTGCCTTCCTTGCTCCTGCCTGCACTTATGCAAAAGCTATTGGCCACCCATGCTTTTCTTTTTTGTCCCTGCTGGAAAGCTGACATCTGGCAAACACA
Source organism: Harpia harpyja (assembly GCF_026419915.1). Taxonomy (NCBI): domain Eukaryota; kingdom Metazoa; phylum Chordata; class Aves; order Accipitriformes; family Accipitridae; genus Harpia; species Harpia harpyja. The sequence continues at coordinate 28,896,123 of NC_068951.1, forward strand.
TGAGACGCGAAGGGGGCACAGTCTGGATAGAAAGCGACACGCGCATGTATGCTTGAGTGATGGGGGCATGGGCAAGGAGTCTAAGAGAACAAAAAGTTCATACCTCATATGGCCAAAATGCTTCATGCAGATTAATGCATGTGATTGAAGTATAAGAACTGAGAATTTCCTCTTTTTGCAAGTAACGCTACCAAGGTCTCCACTCTAAAATTCATGACAGCACAGCAAAGACAAGCCTTAGACAGTCAGATCTGGAAATTTTAAGGCAAAACACTATTTTATATACCAGGACCTGTCCTACTTTACATGGTATGTGTTTTAAAGAATGACCAAATGCTTGAAATAGCTCCCTGGTGAATCACAGTTTGCAAAAGTGATTCAGAGATGACAAGTCTCTAAATTTGGCTGTGCCAAAAGTTCATTGTTGCATTGTGCACCTGCCCACCTCTTACATTCACCCAGTGCTTCCAAAGATAAAAGCTAGCTTTTGGTACCTTATACTTAATACTTTCTGCATCAACTTCTCATGCATTGTGTTTACTTCATGCTGGAGAACACTCCTTTAAAAAGCTGCAATGGCCTTGGGCTTTTGGGACTTGAAACTCATTAGGGCACACCACTTCTTACAGAAATGCCTTCAGTTACCACCACGTCCAAGTTAGAAGTCTCTGGGGAAAAAACAAGTTAACCCCCCAAAAATCCTCACCTCCTGTAAGCTCAAAGACTTGCTAGAATTCAGGAGCTAAAATCTCAGAGGAGTTCATCGTTACAAAGCACATTCTGTTTTCTCCAAGCCCTTTATACACATCCTGGGGGCAACTAAGTTGGATCCAACTATGCAGCAAAGCCCTAATTTCTCCGTAATCAGTGTGCTGAGTGCAACCAGGGACTGCAGCAGGATGCAGCTCACTCTCTCAGGTACCCTCACCAACTCCATCTCTCCATCCTCACTGCTGCCACAGGAGGATGGAGAAAGACCTATCATTCAAATATTAACAACAGCCATTGGACACACCTTCCCATTGCAGAAGAGTAACACTTGTTAACAGTCATCAAGTTACTTTAAGGAACAAAGACCTAAGCAGTTATTCTGTTAGTTCTGCTGCTATACTACAGGGAGAAGATAATTTGCTTTATATGCTTGGAAGAATATGTTTCAATTTAAGACTGAAAATTACTGCTCTAGAAACAAAGTGGAAAACAGTAAGGTTGCAAACCTCCTTTTCACACACCGCCAGTGGATGACTGTACATTGTGAGATTAGCAGCCCAAGTCTGTGAAAGCTTAAAGCCTGATGTGTTAGTCAAGCCCACTTTGAAGGGTAAGTCCTGACGTCTTAAGGTATTAAGTATTGTAAACCATCTCACAGGCTCAAAGTATTGCTCACATTAACTGTCATTCTAACTGAAGCTGTGAAAATGCAATGTTTTCATGCCCCGTCTGTACTACAGACATTGTAGTAAGGAAGTAGCTTGTACTAAATTTGCTCTGCTACCTTCCTCCTCTCTCCGCTCCCCACTCCCAAAAGAGTGGGGAAACAAAATGGTGCAAAGCCATTAGCAGAGCAACTCCTTTCACAACTAATCAAAAATCTTGGAAATAGAATAAATCTGGTTTCAAGCCAAAAGACTTGTTCCTGAATAAATTTTTTACTATGCAACCACGCATCTCCCTTGCCAACTTCAGGCACGCTGAGAGATTCAACAACTGTAAACCAGTAGTAAGCGGAGCAGGCAAGTGCAAAGGGAACAATATTCAGGACCCAAAACACAAGTAAACTCTTTCAAGAAAACGCAGTCTTCTTGACTACCTAGATGGCATGGCATTGCCCCAAAGCACTGCCTGTGATATAGCCAATACTCTCCATGCTGGCCAGGCTCTCAGCTTTGCTACTTCTGAAGTTGCACTGATGCCAATAAAGGCTGTAACCATGCTGACTGAAATCCTACTTTTGAACTGTGTCCCTACTCTATTAAATATGTTAAGACAAATATGCCTTTATTAGATAGCTGATCTTACATTTGATTCTTGTGCAAAATAATCCTGAGGGGCATTGCTTTAAACACAGCCAAAACAGCTTTTCTGAAGCAAAGCTCAATCCAGAAAACTAACTTTCCAAAAGCAATAAATTACCAAGAGAAAAAGAAAACGATGATCATCTCTCTACGTTTAGCAACCTTAGCATCACACCAGGATATCAGCTGCTTCTCAGATCTCCTGTTAGTTTAGGATCAAGGTGCCATAGGAACACACTGCAGAGCTCTGTGCCAATAGCTGCAGAAGGAAGCAATTCCATGGGTTAAATTTTGAACATTCCTGACCTTTGACCCATCCCCCCCTCATTTCACCCTCCCCCCAGCCCCAAAATGCACTAAAAGACAGCTGTCATCCTGTAAGTGGGGTGCATTTATATAAATCTTAAAAGCTTTGTCAAATGGGAAGATAATTACAGAAATAAAAAAGAAATACAACTAGCAAATAAAATGTTTCACTGAAGATAAGAGCACCTCTTTCCAATTGTGTTTAACATTTGATTTGTATACAAGAACAATGTTCTTCAGTACTGCTGAGCAAGACTATCTGCTTCATTAGATCCAGAATAACTTTTTGTATTAAGATACAGAAAGTATTTGGGAAACCACATTGGAAAGCCATTTGAAGTGACACTTCTACCATTTGGGTACAACAAAATCCTGCACCATCAGTTCTCATTTCCACTTTAGTGTTGGCTGGAAACTAACTTTCTGTCAGAGACCACGTTCTTGGCAGCAGCTAGAGGGAAGAAACAGAACAACTGGGACTTCCTGGCAGTCATAAATTAATTACTTACTCCTGCAACTCTACAGTTAACTCTACTAGTGCACATCTCAGCTCTGAGAACTGCCAATATCAATTCTACAAATGCATTTGATACAGGCTCTGCCCCCTAATTCATGCTCTGCTATGGAATCAAAAAAATCCCATAATTAAAAAAAAAAATAATAGTCAAGTAATTTATCTGACACTTAAGTCACATTGGGCTGCTGAGACAGGTATTGTCTTCCCTTTCACTCACAAAAATAGCAGAGCAGTCTACTCTGCCATGAAAGAAAGTGAGGATTCAGGGAAATGAAGATTCAAAAAATACTTACTTCTTTCAGAACTGAATCTACTGAAGACCATATCAGAAATAAATCAAAGGAAACTGAAATGTATACATTCTTTAAAAAGCTCATTGCAGTAGCTGAAAAGAAAAATCTGAACAAATTCTTTCAAGCAGAAAAACAAAAGCAAAACTAGTACATACACATGGGAGGAAGGAATTATAAAGGTCCTTTCTAGACTCTTCTGTGTCTTTAAATGTCTTTGTCTCCTTATTTCTTACATGCTGCAAAAGAGAAGCTGTTGTGGAAGCCCTGCGTTGAATTAACATTTATTCCATGAATACAGTATATGTGGGGGGAAAGCCATTAGAGGAGAAAAATGCATAATCAAATAGATTTCATTATTAGCACCTCACTGAAAATCTATCTTCTTTTGGGGCTTGTCATAGCCTTATTCCTATCAGCTCACAGTAAGAGTGGAACAGTAGTCCTTTGGGAAAAAGAATGAAGTGGCAAATACATATTGGAATTACTTGTTGCACAGTGATGTTAAAGATTAAATGTGTCATATACTACCAAATGTCCTGAACATTTTTTAGGAGTAGAGTTGGAATAGTTCATGAATATGAAATAAACCCAAGTTATACTCAATCTCCTTATGGTTAAAAATATTAAGAAATCTCTTGCCCATTTACTGCTCTCTCATCTCTTACCCACACCACAGTCTCCTCAAGTACTTAGCAGTGAAAAATAAAGCTAGATGAAAGCAGAACAAATCAAATACTTTACAATGTCTCATCTGTTGCAGAGCACCTTTATGTCCCCATACTCCCAAGGTTTCTCATACACTGCTGGAACTTAGGTTACTGCTTTCCTGCTGATGCATATATATTCTATGCCCCAAAACAAACTTTGTTAGGAGACACAAGAGTCTTTAAGTGCTTTTAAAAGAACTAATGAAAATTAATCTCCTAACAGTGACAATTCTGTTTAGCCTGTGTGAGCTCATATACTCACAAGCTAACAGTACAGCAAAGCTTTCAGAACTAATTCAGGTGAACTGTTAAGAACAAACTTTTTTCTGATATCTGTCCGTTCCTAAGAAGTTAATGAGGACGCTTCCACACACGTTGCCGTCCACCTGAAAGGCAGTTGTCAGCCTTTGCAAATACTTCATTAAAAGAAAAAACAAGAGAGAATCTTAGCAACGTGAGCATGGTGAACACATTTTCCCTTCCAATAAATGTGCAGCACAGTAAACGTAGCATTACGTGTCACTACATGACAGAGTGCATTTATAGTTGCAAACATAGAAAATTAACATTAAGTAAAGCCCTCATATATTTGTTGAAGGAAAAAATATACATTAAAAAAATCAAATGTGACTGAGAATTACAAAATACATAATTAAAATACAAGTCTTGGAAAAAAAAAAATTCTGCAAAAGAACTTCCCCTGTGTGTTACAGGATTGTATTTTTGTGGGTTTTTTTACAAGAAAGGTCCTCATAACAGTAAACTGTCTGTAACTGATCCAGTGGTAAAAATATTATTCTGTTCTGAGTTAGCCTAAGAGGCCACAGGCAAATGCTCAGAAAAGGTGATCAACAAAGGCTGCTTTCATTCTGAAGGCCTGGAGGTTTTCTTATCTGTAAAGTTTGCCTAAGCACAGGCGAGAGAGAGACACTCACTAAGACAGAGGTGTTCCATGTCTGGAAACAAAGTCAAGGGATATCAATCTCCAAATACTAGCCTGAAATACAGAAAAGTTGACAGTGTAAAGAGAAATTAAAAGAAAGCAAAGAACTTCCTGTGAAAAGCCATTCCTTTTCAAGCCAGCCCATTTTAGTACATAATTCAAGTTACCACATTTTTGTGTATTTGCTTCAGCATAACTAAGTACAGTTACAACCCATTCCTCAAAACAGGAGAACACGAAAATAAGCAGACAGGCTTGTTTTCAGTAGAAGAATAATCTTTGATGTCCTCTCCCAATCTTTTCAGCTCCAAATAAAGCTTCTGTTTAGGGAATGTGATAGAAAGCATCTTCAAATATTAGCATGTAAAAAGTGAACTACTGCTTAGATCATCGAAAAGCCTCTGTATAAAAAAAAGGAAGGTTGGTACAGAAAACAAGAAACATCCATCCTGCTGGGGTTGTTCTGAAAGTGTAATGCAATGTTTGGTACACAGGCACCAACTCATATAAGAAATAATTTCAATAGTAACAGAGTAAATAAGCCAAAAACTGACACTTGGAGAAACTTCCAATCTAAACATATCTACAGTTCCTTTAAAAATATTCATCAGTAAATATAATTTCTGTAAGAACAACGGAAACATGCAAAGAAACTACCTAATACAGTCAAGTAAAAGCTGTTACATTAATTTAAAATTACCCTTTATTTTTCACAAGTTTTTCCAACACGTTGTGCATTTTGGCACGGTAGACTTTGAGATAGTTAGCTTCAAGTTTCTTTAAATTACAAACAGTAAATACAGTAGGAATATTTTAAACTGATTTCTTTAAAATAAACAGCAAGTTAAGACCCTTAGCTGTAAAAGAGAGACTGCCACCATTTCATTTTCCTGATAAAAAATTCAAGTAATTTTAAGTAAGAGTAGAAAATTGTCTTTATAAAACATCCTATTATTAAAATTTACCAGCGTTCTGAAAATAAACATCAAATTTCCAGTATCAATTCGGTGCAATTACACATTTGGAAAAATAACTCATTTTAAATGAAGGTCACTTGGTGAAGAAAATTAAGTTTTCAACAGGATGAGTTCTCAAAACAAATGATAAACCACTTTTTCTTAGCTAAATTATTTAACCCTTGCTCCATCTCTACATTTAATTTGTTTTTTCTTCTAAAGGTGTACATTTCAGCATTGAAAATGAATTAAGAAAACAGGCTACTGAGATGTTTTCCCTTCGGTATATACCAGCATACAGAATTATTTCTTATCCCCAACAACTGTATACAAGATTCACTTCATTTTGTTTTTATGCTGTGGTTTTTAATTGGTTGGTACCAAATATACACACCACAAAAACTTTAGCTGTGTCACTTTACTGAATGAAAACCACAATAAATTTTTCAGATAATTTTCTATCTAGGGTTGTTTGGGTTTTTCTCAACAAAGGAACTGATTCATTACAAAATGCTTTTCCATTTTCCCTCCTTACCTACTCTTTAAGACAGCAGAATGGAAAAACAAGCAGGACATGTTTACTTTGTGACTCAAGGCTCAGAGCAGATATTGAGAAATCTTCAACAATTTCAGAACATTTTCTTTCTTTCATTCTTTTAGCCCAAAGTAACTTTGCTGTCTAGGAACAGTAACTTAAAGTTTCTTTTATCACCATCTTCCAAAAGAAATCTATAAATAAATGTTTATGTAAAGAATCAAACACTGCTGCTGAAGGGGGGGGGGGGGGGGGGGAGAAAGAAAATTAAGGATCAATAAATGATACTGCAATGTATCTTGTGCCATTCAAGATAGGAAGTCCTTCATGTAAATGAGTAAGTCTTCCTGGGTGCATGAAACTCCATCCTTTCCTGGGAGACTCAATGGAGCAGTTGTACCTAAGAAATTTACATCCACCTCCCTGTAGTAAAAACACAAACAAAACAAACCCCCAAACATTTACCTTGTGTTTTAATAGAGTAAGTTCCTTTTTATTTATTCACAACTTAAAATATTTTGCTATTATTAATAGGCTGTTAACAATTTTTTTTTTTTTTTTTTTTTTTACTATCCCTACTAACAAGGTTATTTAAATGACACCCATCTTCAGAGCAATACATAACAGACATGCTTTTGCAGTTAAAGATTTGCGCTTGCTTTGCTTTAGCATTCCCTGGATAACAAGTCATTCAAGCAGCAACTCTGACAAACACACCGTCAATAACTTTACTGTAAATGATACCAGAAAGAAGCAAATCATGTTCACAGGCCTTGTTCCAGGACTGCATCCCTATTCAGGATAGCATTTAAACAAGTCTTAAATAAATTAATCGCGCTGTTGCTTTCAAACTGAAGGTGTGTTTTCTAAAATAGTAAGTTTGACAAACACATTGTGTTAAGTAGGACTGTGAATAATACAGGTTTATAAATGTAACAGGTTAAGTTTCTCTACTAGTCAAAGCTGGATATTACTGCCACTGCCCTGCCTATCTCCATACTCTGGGGACTGTTTTATTTGAATCAAAATCAGAGTAGAAAATAATTTATCTCAGGAAAAAAAAAAACCAGGAACAACAGTTGAAAATTTTCATTCTGTGGCTGATCTAAAAAAGAATCATTAAAAAAGTTGTAAAAAAAAGAAACCATTTGAGTCAACTTAGGACTATTTACAGTATTTCGAAAAATTGGTTTTCACTGTCCAGAAATGAAGCATTTCAGAAATGTTAAAAATTAAACGGCTAACATCTCCAAAGTTTTTCTTTAAACCCCTTCTCCTCCACCATCTGAAACCATTTTGACCAATTCAGCCTGACTGCATCAACAGTTCTGGATCCTGCAATTGAGCAGATTTAGTACTTGTCAAAAATACCAATGAATAATATAGCTCAATTTATGACACACATCTTTTCAACATGGTGTTTAAGTATATCCATTTGGGCTCTAGTTCGGAGATTACATTTGACACTCAAACGACAACATTTTTTAAGTCAGTAAATTGTCAACTTACTTGAAAGTCCTCTCCTACTTTGTTAAGAGCAATGTTGATTGTGAATGTAGAGGAGTCATGATGAGGTCTGAGTGACCGTTGTCTGTCTGGGCTATATTTTACAACAAAATTCAATAAAGCATACCCCTGAAACAAAATATACAGTCAGACTTCCACATGTGAACTTCCAAGTCACACATAGGGTTCTTGGGGTTTTTTGTGCTTAAAGCTGAGTTAACAACTCAACAACATTCATCTATAACTACTGCTACATCATGTATAAACTCCCCAGCCAAACCAAATAGGGTATATTCAATAAAATACTTAGAATTAGTCATGCCATGCAGTAATTATCTGCAGAAGTTTTAAACCCATACCTTAGTATAATAGCCAGCAAACACTTTTAGCGTTACTGGGGCAATGAACTCTCTTATGAAATGCAGCCATTCATTATCCAGTCCGATTTGCTTCATATGAATATCATCAGTTGGGACATTTTCATAACCTCCAGAAATACGGCTGTCCTAAGGAAAACACCATAAATAGCCTTGAAATATGGACATGAAATGTTTCTGGCACTTCTACAAATATTTATCTGAAGTCTGCAGAATCACAAAACTGCAACAAAGCAATGCTTTAGTGGGCATACATGAGCTTGCCGTACAGGAATTTCACAGCTAACTGCTGTGGAAAAAAAAATGCTGAGCTATCAATGAGCAAAAATTGGAAATTTTTTAAAAGGTGAGTCAATATTTGGCTGTGTTGCCTATAAATAAGGGCTTACTGGGGTAATGGTTTTATTTATTGAGATGTAGATGCAACTGAAGTTATATCAGATCAAGAGAGTACATCCCTCAACTTGACATGGTGATAAATGTTGAAATAACTTGAAGATAAAAGTATGTTAAAAAAAAGAAAAACAAACACCTTTCTGAAGGCTCCTCCCTGCAGTAAAATAATGACTGTAATTTATCTCTTTTCCGAGGTACCACGTTTGTGAATATGACAAACATTCCTCCGATTTTAGCAGTAGTTAATGAGTACCTTGAACTTTCTGCAAACACAAAAGCTCATAAGATTTGTGAGCAACTGCTATAGAGGGACAAGTCTGACAAATTACTACTTAAGAGGTAAATGAGTAAAACTTCTCTGAAGTTATCAACAGCAATCCAAGATCAGCCCTGGATAACTGTCGGATAACTACTACAGCAACTCCACGCACCACTGTTAGTGTCTGAATTTGCTAGTCCAAGGTCTGTGTTGGATTTGCTTGGCAAGGTTTTGGTAGCGGGGGAACTACAGGGGTGGCTTCTGTGAGGAGCTGCTGGAAGCTTCCCCCATGTCCGACAGAGCCAATGCCAGCCAGCTCCAAGATGGTCCTGCCGCTGGCCAAGGCCAAGTCCATCAGCAATGGTGGCAGCACCTCTAGGATAACAGATTTAAGAAGGGGAGAAAAAAAACAACTGCACAATGGCAGCCAGAGAGAGGAGTGAGAACATATAAGAGAAACAACCCTGCAGACACCAAGGTCAGTGAAGAAGGAGGGGGAGGAGGCGCTCCAGGTGCCGGAGCAGAGATTCCCCTGCAGCCCGTGGGGAAGACCATGGTGAGGCAGGCTGTCCCCCTGCAGCCCATGAAGGTCCACGGTGGAGCAGATATCCACCTGCAGCCCACGGAGGACCCCACGCCGGAGCAGGGGGATGCCCAAAGGAGGCTGTGACCCTGTGGGAAGCCCGCGCTGGAGCAGGCTCCTGGCAGGACCTGCGGCCCCATGGAGAGAGGAGCCGACGCTGGAGCAGGTTTGCTGGCAGGACTTGTGACCCCACGGGGGACCCACCCTGGAGCTGTGCGCTCCTGAAGGACTGCAGCCTGTGGAAGGGACCCATGCTGGAGCAGTTCGTGAAGAACTGCAGACTGTGGGAAGGACCCACAGTGGAGAAGTTTGTGGAGGACTGTCTCCTGTGGGAGCAGGGGAAGAGTGTGAGGAGTCCTGCCCCTGAGGAGGAAGGAGCGACAGAGACAATGTGTGATGAACTGACCCCAACCCCCATTCCCCATCCCCCTGTGGCACTGGTGGGGAGGAGGTAGAGAAAATCAGGAGTAAAGTTAAGCCCGGGAAGAAGGGAGGGGTGGGGGGAAGGTGTTTTAAGATTTGGTTTTATTTCTTATTATCCACTATGATTTGGTTGGTAATAAGTTAAACTAATTTCTCCAAGTTGAGTCTGTTTTGCCCATGACAGTAGTTAGTGAGTGATCTCTCCCTGTCCTTATCTCAATCCAGGAGCCTTTTGTTATATTTCCTCTCCTTTGTCCAGCTGAGGGGGGAGTGATAGAGCAGCTTTGGTGGGCACCTGGCATCCAGCCAGGGCCCACCCACCACAAGTTAATTGAGGAATATCTCTAAATCTACTGAACAAGCTACATGGTAGACTAAACTAAGCATTTTATACCACGAAGCAGATTTCTCAGGTCATCAGCAATTGTTGAAATGTTTGTTGCAGTACACTGTGACTTATTATTATAAAGGTACTCACTCATTAAGTTCATGTTTATATAGGCTGACACTTACTTGGTGTTTTCCACCAGACCATTGTCCAAAATGTTCCATTTCTTCGACCAATTCATCACAGGCAGTGTCAGAAAATATGGGAAACCAAAACACATCTGGACATGGCTATGAAAGCAAAAAAAAAAAATTTAAAAAACTACATCACTTTCAGTGGAGTTAAGCTATCTTTTATTTTCAACTGCTAAGAAAGGACATCTTCACTTTTCTTGGTCACTAAAAATCAGTTGTTCTCATCTGAGCCATAATTCAGATACAGTTAAATAATTAAGTTTTGTCTTGATCCACAAGCACATTCTCACAGAATGAAGCAAAAACTACGAGCTACCTTGTAAGCCATGACACAGCATTAACAACCACATCAGTGTACCCACACATTCGGTGCCCTGGTTGCCCTAAATAACAACCCTGATCTTCTACATTACAAGCTATTAAGAAAACCAGTTTAAAACTTAACATTGTTTTAAACACAAAAACAATTTATCCCAGATTCTTAAGGAAGCGAAGTTCATTATCACTGTCCCTAACTGTCACAGAACTGATCATCCAACACTGGTACAACAATTACCATCTTAGAAGTGCTCTGTCCAGATCAGTTGCATGAAAGCAAGCCACCAGGCAGACAAAAAAAAAACAAAAACCACCAAAAAACCAACATACAACAAAAAAAACACCCACCAAAAAAAAAACACAAAAAAACCCCCATACAACAACCCCCCCGCCCCCAAAACCAAAAAAACCCAAACAAAAAAGACCTCTTTGCATCCAGCAAAAGGCTTTACCTTGGATTCATGGTTGTCAGACCTTAGGAATCCATAGGGAAAGGCACACCAGAAGGAAAGTGTCTAGATAAGCTTGCCTTTACTAGATACCAGAAAATACAGAAATCTGCTAGAGAAATTCTGTTTGGCCTTCTGCCAGTGTTACTAGCTAGTTCAAATAAATAAGTTAAATACATCTGTATTCTGGAGAAGGCAATTACTTGGACAACTACATTATTCTGAGCAATCTAGCAATTATTTTTTTGACTCCTCTCATCTAGTTTCAAAATGACAAAAATTCAGTTCTGACCCAAAACATCAAAGAGCTATTCAGTCAGAGACCAAAACAGCATTTGCATGGAAATAGTTACTGTATGCAAATTTATTATCAGTCGGTCCCACAAGTTTTAAGAAAACTACTTATACCCACCTGTTCTACTATATTATCAGTGAAGATCTTTGAGTAGTTGGGATTTATATAGGTTTCCTTCCAGTCCTAAAAAACATGATTTTAAGACATTAAAACAGAACAAATGAATTTATAAGTGACAAACAATAATTTATATTCTATTCATTTGATCTACTCAAAGCATTGGAAACAATTAAACAATTTCTTATACCCATAAATGAACTGGTTCTCATCATGCCAAAAATCATGAAACCTGTTACATCAGGGCCATATCTCCAACTTCTTACTCTGGTCATCAGTTGGCTTGTTGATATGATATATTGTCATTTGCTTAAATGGGTGGTAGAGAACACCTTTTAGTACACAACCAGTATTTAGTGCATAATAAACAAATGTTCTCCATGCAAAGTCTTTAAATCCCAAGTCCTTTATAAACAAACTTCACAATTTTTCGAATAAAATAATAATCAATAATCAGATGCATACCACAGGATTTTCAAATATCTGCCAGAGGTCATTGTTGTAGTGGGAGGTATTGTAATTGGCTGTAGAAATAAGTCTTCCAAATTCATGTCTGTTGGTAATGTACATGAAAACACCCTATACCAAGTAGAGAAAATGTCATTAGCAAAACTGTCCATCTTAGCAAAAATGTTTTTAAAAAGTCTGTTTATGCCTGCACTTTCACAAAATATATCACACACTTGTACATACATATTATACACATACTGTTCATTTAGCATCTTTACTTTTCAAACGGTTGATTCGAATCACCAACTAGTGTTCATAATTTCTTGTTTACAAGCATTTGGTTGAATTTATTTTCTAAACACATTAAACCAAAACATGTATTGTTCATAACATAAACCCCCATACAGTTATAGAAAGGAAAAAAAGAGAGAAGTGATTGGTTGATTTGTCTTCCAGAAAACCTAAGCAGACACACTGGAAGCATCTGTTCTCAAACTGAAAATACTCATACAAGAAAACCAACATCTAGGGTTTAGTTTCTGATTAAAAACTGAAAGAATAAGCTAATAATAAAAGGGCTAATGGAAGTCAGAACAAGAAACTTATTTCAGAGTATTCACTACATGATCCTTATGGTGAATTGGCCTGAAATAAAAAGATATTGGCAAATACAGCATATAAGAATATTCAGATCAGGATACAAAACAGCTGAGCACTTTGCAGTATGTTCACCTACGCAAACATTGCAGAATATGTGCAAGATATCAAGTGTGGTAACATACAGCTTTATTATCAAGCTATTAACAGAAGATATTAACAAAACTCTCTTGATTAGAAATAGTAGCAGAAAATAGTCTTTTTTAAAAGAGACTTAGGTTCTGTGGGGTTTTTTTTAGTTTACTGTTTTTCAGACTAAAACTTCATTTCTGAAGTGTTTGTGACTTTTGGATTTGCAGCAGATGAAGACATTACCATTTGGATACTTTGGTATTTCTGTCTACGTTTTTGTCTGAAAAAGAGTTAAACTGTTAGAAAGATAATGATTATGTTAAACACATGCCCAGTTTTGGGCACTTACCAAATCATGAAATAGCTGCAGCAGGGAGAATAAGGAGGGTCTGGATCAAGAAAAACAGCTTAAAGTGACACCAATTTCACAACTGCCCTGCGTAGTCACTGAGGGGTCCTGGCAGACCTGCTAGCGATTTGAGCTTTAGTCCCTTCCTAGGGCTGCTGAATCAATTTTAGCTACGGAAGCACAGCTTCAGCACACCTTGACCTCAGAAGCACCGAGAAACCCCCTGAAGAAACAACGAGCCTCTCTAAGATGCTTTGAGCTGGTTGTGAAGAACCTCTCCCTGGCAAAAACTTGAACCTTAGAAGACTGAAGAGAAAGCTAGAGCAGTATTTCGTTACAGTAAGTGGACAGAGGAGAAGTATCTTCCTGTGGTAGAATAATACTGCACGTAATAGTAACTAATGAATAAAAAAAAAAAATAAAGCAACACCTTTGGGGGTCTGAGCATATGGAATGTTTCCGAAGAAGGGGAGTCTTTTTCCCTTTGTAAAGTCTAAAATGAAGGAGAATCATCACATCAGTTTTCTGATACATAATCTCTTTCTCTTTTTCCAACTACTATTAGGTTTCCACAGTTACATTAGGGAAATGGCAGCCTTTGATCAAAAGCTGATACGCCTTTACAGACAACATGCATCTCCAAGCAAAGCTCATAATACACATGTCAAAGCTGTCTCCACCAGCCCCTTCTTATCTGCTGCAATACAAAAACAAGCATGTACCAGACCATTGTACAGCACAGACTGAGAAAGAGGAAAAGAGAAAGCAATTTTCTGATGAGCCAGTCAGATTAGTTTAATGAGCGCATGGGAAGCACAGGTTTGCAATAACTGATGCTGAGAAGGTTTGAATACAACAGAATTGGATGGGGATGTTCTGAAGAATCATAACAAACAAAGGAGATCATGCCTTGTTATGAGGGAATAAAAAAAAATTAATACTTGCCAACTTTTCTTGTTCAATTCAGCAAAATTATTTTTCAATGCTATAGTGTCTGGAAATAGGTCTGGTTTAGGTCTTATTTGTTTCTGTGCTGAAACTAGTGTAAATATCAGTAGAAATGTGGATTTACATATTCATAATTTTACAGTACAAATAAGTTCTCTCTCATTACTTACAGCTTAATGCAAGTAACAAATTTCTGATACAGTTTTAATCTATCTGGAGAAATTAATGAGTAATTCATGCTCCCTAAGAAGATTCCTACCATTTCATAAATCTCTTAGGCTTTTTATATCAACACTGCCCATCATTAGTTTAAATATGTATCTACTTAAATACAAAATTGCAAAATATTCCAACTTAGTCCACTAGAAGTTTCACACTGTATAAAAACGTGCATAATAGAGATGCTCTAAATGCATTGATAATTTTGAAGTCATACACAGCAGAGAAGTTGAGCCCTCTTTCATCTGCTGAGGTTGCGCCAATGAGGAAGGTGTTTTAACCTCAACAGGAATTTTCAGTGAATTTAAGTAAAAACCATCATGCAGTCAGTGCACCAGGGCACTGGCCTTGCAAAAACCTCTGTTCTCAGAAATTTAAAGAAGTACCCCTAAAGTGTTCTATGTCACAAAAATTGGCCAGTATCTTGAATTAAAGTAAAAATATAACATCCAAGATCAATCAAGTGAAGCAGTCAAGTGTAGCAGGACACAGAAGTCTATGTGTATTTAAAAGCAAGCTGCTATAGATACACCTTACCATTTCCCTGGCGTTCCTGCAGAGAGCCATATCAGGATCCAACTTATCACGCATAAAGTAGTTCTTTTCCTTCATCTCTGATCTGAGAGTTTGTCCCTTAATTAAGTATATATTAGCCATATAAGGAATATTCCATACTCCTCTGTAAAAAACAAACAAACAAACAACAAAAAAAAAAGACAAAAAAAAAACCAAACCAAAAAAACCAAATGCAAATAGTTTAAAGCTATGAAAACTAATTTGTTGCCTATTCTATCACATCAGGGTCTCTGTATTTGCTGACAAGGCTAAGTAAGTTTCAAGGACATGAAGGTGAAAGGTTCCCAAGACATTTGAAAAACTACAGCTGGACATTGTGGACATCTCAAATGTAGGCGTAGGCAGTAATTCAACTTTTATGAAGTATTTTTATAAAAAATAGAAAAGTCAAATTCTCTGAAGAGTTTTAACTACAAATGTACTTCATGTTTCCATAGTTAAGGCAATCAGTCAAACTCTTTTATAATATTATTCTACACTACCAGATGGAGAAAGTAATTCTAAAACAGATTTTTAAATGAGTTTAAAGACTTCACTGAGGCTTCACACAGCTGGTCTGACCTCTTCACACAAATACCCAAGGACCACAGCAGGCCATGTATTTATGTGAGCTGGGCCAATATCAACAAAAAAGCATTGCTGTCACAATGCTCGCTCCGCAGATTTCCTCCCTCCCACTGCCACGAGCACATCTTTCAGTGCGACTGAAAACAAGCCAGTCCTATCCAAGCAGTCAATCTGTTTCAGACCTTTTTGCTCTTCCATGGCAATGAAAAGTCATCATTGCATGGAAGAGTCAAGCTTGGAACAACTTACACCACATTCATTTAGGGGAAGGACAAACCCAAAAAGCTGTGACGAAAGTATTTCTCAAGAGCTGCTTAAGATATATCTGACATAATATACAGGAAGAAACACATGAAGAAATTATAGCTGTTCAGCTGATAAAACATTTGTCCCAAAGAGATGAAGAAGTCATTTGATGAATGCAACAATCACTTCTTTTGACTGAGGTTCCTGGGATACAGTTTTGGGTTTGCTATTTGTTTGTCTTGCCATTTTCTGTATTATGCACTGCTAGAGTAACCAGAAACTATCAGACAGGTACTGGTAATGACTATGTCCATTACTAATACCAGATCATTGCGTTAAACACTTTGCTTTTTTACTGAAGCTGTGAGTGGGAAAACAAATGCATTTCTGTGAAATAGAAAAAGCTACACAATATAACTAACCTAAGCTCTTCAGGAATAATACCATATTGCATGAAAATGTAAGAATATGTTGCTAATAACCATACCGGGTGCCTTGACTTTAAAAATTAGCTTACAATTACTTACACTCTGTTCCCTTGGACAATATCAACATAATCTTCTGATCGAGCATAATAGCCATCTGGGCTCAAAGCACCCCAGAAATTGGACCAAAGCTTCCCATGACGAGTTACAAGTGGAGCAATTATCTTTCTGTGGAGTAACATATCGAACAAAAAAACCACGAACTGTTATACATAGACTATATGTCAAAATATACCAGCTTTACACAGTTTGGAGTATAGCATAGTTAAAACACCAATGACTCTCAAATTTTGGAACGGCAATTCTGAACTTAAGCTGGAAGAAACAGCATCCAAGCACCCACTGCCCAGAAACAACATTAGCATAACAGAAGCAAAGATTCCTATAAATCAGAGGTGGCTTGATTTTCAGTCAAGCAAAAAAATACTGCCCATAGCATAATGAGAAAAAGCATCACAAAGTCAAAGACATGAAAATAAAAATAAAACACAGTGAGACTTGGCTTACCCAAAATTTAATAGAGTCAAAAGGGGAAATCTAAGTTGACCAGAATAAAAAGAATAAAATGGCACTTTGTTTCAGAGGGTGCCTAATGGCAGATATATTTTGCAAAGCTTCTGTTTCTTCCACCTAGTGTACTTGGCTTTTAGCCCCTTTCTACAACACTGTTACAAGGAATATAATGCAAAGGACTGGCAGCCACATCTTTACTTAAGCTCCATCCCTTCTCACTAGTAGGTCAAACTAGACATTGATAATTTATCTTTCTGTGATACACCTGAGATTCCCAGATTTGTTATGAACAAGGAAACACTACCTACCTAACATGGGAATTTACAAATTGACAGGAGTGAAGTGCACAGCATTCACAGTGGGCCCAGTCTGCTGAAAGCTGCTGCTGATAAAGTCACAACTTTGTATAACTTAAGAGATCATACTAATACAAGGAGAAACTGGTCATTACAGCTGCTCCATCTCCAATACCTTTCCACTATTTTATTGCACCTATGATTTAAAAAGAAAGTAATACTAGTGCAATACCAGAGTAGTAAACTCTAGGGAGTTTTTGTTTGGTTTTGTTTTGGGGTTTTTTTGTTGTTCTTTGAGGTTGGTTTTTTTTAACATTTTGTGCATGACCAACTTTGAAATCATTAGTCAGGGAAATCTTAATTCATTTCATAAAACCTGCTTACACCATACCATTCTCTTCAGAGATGGGCCCCAAAGAATCCTTCCAAGCTAGAGGAAATTCTATAAAATCAAGAGATATACTACACCTGTTCTGTTCTATCAGTATTCTTAAAGTTTTTGGGTTTGTCAGCACAACATCTGCATCTATGCTGAAGTAATATTCACATGCTTTATCCTGGCGACAAAGGTCCCTAAAAAGACAAAAAGGAATGGTTAACTCATGCATGTCCATAAAAGATTCACAAACAACAAAAAAAACCCTCAAAAAACCCAAACCACAACCAAGTGCTCTGCTCACACATTGCATTAAAGGTCCTCTGCAGTGTAGTACTATAAAAGAAAGGTGTCTTTAGATTACAGTACTATGATAAACTAAAAGAAGATTTAAAAACATGGATAAGAAGCCTTATATTTTTCTTTTAATAAACTAAGTGATCTCTAACCTTTACCAAGCACCGTAAGAGCTACTATGCGCTATCCTAATGGAATACAAGGGAGTTGGGGGGATGGCAGTGGAAATCAAGCCACTGATTTATACAGCTGGATATCAGTACAGTCACTTAATAGTGAAGTATGAGCTTATTAAGTAAGCTTCTCTAGTAAGTAACTGCATGTGGCTGTAATACCATCTTTGGGCAAAGATGCTACAGATGTGATCTGCTGATCTGAACAGTAATTGAAACCTTATGGAGAGTATAAGACAAAAAGTATTAAGAAATATATATTTAAAGACCTTTTCTTAGTCTTTTTGTGACTTACAGGAATAACACAGTTGGTAAAGAGAGATGTAAAACAATTGAACAGGCAGTGAATGGAAATTAGAAAAAGGAATTGAATTTGTCCCATACACTATTTCTATCAGTTGTGATTTTGATCTCAGGAGAATAAATTATTTGCATAGATAACCACACCTTCAAGAGAAGGCTTCCACCAAGCAGAAGAGACATTCTATTATAAATATAAAAGGAAGATACACAGACTGCATTTGTCTGTTTCTGGCAGTGTATACTTGCTAGGCCAAGATCCAGTATAGTGAATTCAGTTTTCCTATGCCAACAGAATAGTAGGAGATTATAGTAAATCAAGTATAGTTTTACAGAAAGTGGAACAATTTCCTCAAGTCATACTACAGCAGTAGCTTTCTATAATGCAGGTGGTGTTATTGATTTTGTCTATTTTCCCCACTATTACTGACAGCACTCGCATTAATTCCATCATAACAGCTTGAAACATTAAAATTATTTTACTTTCTTGCATTAAAATGTCTATAAACACTGCTTTAGTTTGAGTTCCACTTGATTTGATTGTTTGTGACTATTTTCTGCGATGGAAAAGATCTCTGTTGCTTCAGAAAACCTGATAAATGGTGGATGTGACAGGCTACATACAAGCCAAGGCAACTGCTGGCATGGCTTCCTGCCTACTCCTCCTCCGTTCCCCTCCACTACCTAACACAGCACCTCAGTCAGCATTTAGTCTGTCTCCCGTAAGGATTACTACTTATCAATACCTTTTGAGTCTTTTCATTCAAACTTTCTTCTGCTCAAAGGACTTCAGAGGTATGACTTTGTTGGGATCACAGTAGAAGGTAGAGCTTTTTTTATTCCATAAATCTAAGCAATCCTTCCTCTTCAAACTTGACCACTAAAGATGTAGTAATGATTTGAGGCAAATTTTTAAAATACCAAAATGACAGAAATGGTCTTCCCACTACTGCTGAAGTCACCATGTTTGGACACACACCCATAATTTAAATCTTTGGTCAGTTTCTGGTTTTGCCTTCGCTGACATCACCTTCACTGACATCGCCTTCACTGACAGTTTTCTATCTTATGTATACATGTTTTTATGATAGCAATTCCTTAATCAGCACTTTCTCACATAATTGCCCCAATTGAAAGCAGCAGGTTTTATTTTGGCCATAACACAGTCCAGCAATTAAGTCTTTATGGCATTTTCCATTACTAGCCTATTCTGTTCAAAGCTTTACAACTACTGAATGCAATTCACATGTAGCTTTATCATTAGCATAATTACAATTATTAATAGTAACTTGACTTTTATATTGCACTTGACATTAGATGTTAAATTTCTTCCGAAAACATTCAGCTCCTTTATCCTCATTCTACTAATGAGGAAACTAAACCTGAGACACCAACAGGCTCAGTGCCAGTCCAGGGTTCCAGCCACAACACTGGCCAGCACCTCCCTAAAAACAGCTAAACCTTTTTCTGCTAACAAAAATATGAATTAACTTAGTGTATTTAATTATGAAAATGTGAAAAAACAAATGGAACAGATTTATATTTAGTTGTAGGCAAACATGACTGGAAAATTGATTACATAATTTCAAAACATATGGCCCTTCACATTTTTTTTTTTTTCTTTTTTTTTCTCCCCCCTTTAAATCCAGAGCCAGAGAATTCTATTAAAACTGATCCAATGTGTTTAGTGTTGAAAATCCTTCTTTTCTTCATTCACATAGTAATCCAAAACACAAAATACTAAATTAAAAGTTTTGGTCTAAGTCACACACACTCATTCAATGATCTATTGAGAACTCTTTGAAAGCATTACTGCCTTAAACAGTCTAGAAATTCAGCTAGTACAAATCACCTACAATGTGAAACCTCTAACTTCAACCTCTGTAACCAAGAATATTAAATATATGCACTTATATGTATTTAGTATATGTGTGTATATACAGATATAAAAATGCCAAAAATCAAGGCTACTATTGTGACAGTACTTTGACTAGTTTTTTTGCCCTATTTCTATCTATAGGGCATTGAAGACTGGATCACCAGATGGCAAAACTTCATGTTTAAAGCATAATTCTCCTTGCATTTCCACATAAAAGTCACCATGTCAAATGTGAAGTATAAGTTTTGCCTTTGCACTTCAACGTCGCTAACAAAAATCTCCACAAAACATTTCAGGTTTCAGGTATACAGAAAAAGAATTGTAAAAGTTTCTGTCAAAATTAATAAAGCGAGCCTACTCTTAAGAAATTCATGCATCTTCTCTTTGGGGTTTCAATGTTGCCAAGTAGCTTTCCCAAGGAAATAAAAGTAATCCTGGATATTCTCATGCTTTAAAGTATTACCTTCTTACAGTATATGCTAACCTCTCCAGATGTAGAAATCCGACATTATATGTGAAACTATTTATTATGTATATCCAGGCCACAGCAAGGAACAAGTGGAAAGTGCCTTCTAGCAATACTTATATGTATAGTAATATACTTCCTAATCTAAATTCAATGGGTAAAACATTTAATCTACTTGCTTTACACTCCACCTGCTTATAAACTAAGACCAAATGTTGAAAAGAGAGCTACATTTTTGTACATAAATTTAAAGCCATTTCAGTGTAGTGATTAACAAAAATTTAGCAGATTTTTTGTTGGAAGTGTGAAGTGAAGCTCAGCAGAGCAGTATTTCAAGTATTTTGCAATCAGAGCAATGTTTAACTTTGCTTACAAACAGTGAGCCCATCTGGAACAGTGACCTCATCTGAAAAGGGAAAGTGTCACTGCTCTTCATCAAACTTTCCACTGAGATATTCCAAGGGGCTAGTTTTTTATAGCAGTAAGACATATGGTCTACCCGATTTCTTTACCACTGAGTCACTGACATTTATTTATTTTTTAGACACAGTTTGAATTTGCAATTAATCAATGTAATAATTTTTATGCCCCTCACAGTTTGGAAATACAATTCTAAATGTGGACTGTGAGCCCAAAGGGAGAGCACTTACACCATTTGACAGACCTCTGAAAGAAGAGGTGTCCCAGATACAAGTCTGCAACGCTCACTGAAAGACTGGGTGACATTGCCTGCCATTTTGGGTTACGTTTTGCATCTCTCCAGTTAGCCACAACAGCATAAAGAAACTCTTATCAACTAACACCAAAAACAAATAAATATAGCCACAAAACAGATAAAGCACTAACGTTTAGTTTTGCATCTCAGGCTTAAGTATTGTTACCACAGTTGCTACACCTGGAAGCTACTGAAATCAGATATGGGTGGGAAAGTTGTTCTTCTGCAACGCTCAAAGTCCAAAATGTTCCTCCTCCCTCTGAGGCTGAAACCCAAAACTGCTCAAGTGTTCAGAAGCAGCTCCAGAAAATCCAGGTCTTCAACAGAAATCACTTGACATCTGGGAGACACAGATTTAATCCCTGCTCTTCCTTCAGCCACAGTCAAGATACTTGCCCTACTCGAAGGACTGAAAGGGAGTCCTACTGTGTCCATGTCTTTGTTTTTCAATACCAAATGGGAGGTCAGAGACAATGACTTAATATCCTCTTTCAAGAAACACACAGGAGACCCCAAATTCAGCTCAAAATTCAACAAGGAGGTCAATGAACTCTCCAACTGATTCTGATCTCCCTACTATTCTTCCTGAAACTTTTAAAAGCATTCAATGTAAACTTTCATTAAAATGCACACATTGCCACTAAAAGTTGAGGTAAATCACATTTTAAAAAAAGTTCAGGAAAAATCCTAACTACTTCTATCACTAATATTGTTGAGGGAGGGGGCGGGGAAAAAAAAAAAAAAACAAAACACCACCAACAACAAAAAGAAACCCTGAAGTCTGTAAGTACTGGGGGGAAAAAGATTACGGAAAATAAGCTTTTTATAAATAAAACCTGAGAAGTTAATGAGATAAATTCCCGTATTTCCCCACTTTCTGTTATTGCTTGACAGAGAATGTAACAGCTGGCTGAAATATCATCTCCAAACAAGGAAAACCACAAATGAGTTTTTTCTTAAAGAAAAAAAGAGCCAACTATAAGAACTCTAATATATTCCTTGTAGACAAAGGGGAAAAAAAAAAAAAAAAAAAGGCATGGAAATGCTATTTTAGGGTTTCAAGTGATGTACGTGCAGAGAAAATATTCAGACAACATGCAGCTAAACTTTCCTTCTCTTTACTCTACTTTATTTTCCTCCCTTTTTATTCTGTTTCAGCCCACAATAACAAAAGCTATGCACTGCTGTTTGCCAATATTGTGGAACTGTAACAAGTTTTTGCTGACTGCACAATTTTGAGTCCTTTCTAACACCTATCCAACTTTCAGAAGTGCAAGAGAGGGCTTTCCATGTCAAGAAGCAGCAAGAAAGTAAATTCTTCAATTATTCGTTATTATGTGAATGAGAAAATGTTTGCCGCATGGCTATGGGTGAAATTAAAGAATGTTATTTTCTCACATTTACATTGACATAAGAGAGTCTCATTTACTTAGAACCTCACTGTGATTTATCATCACTTTTTACTGAGCTAAAAAAAGGAGGCGGGACGGGGGGGGAGGAAGGTAAGGAGAAAACTGACCTAACTGCATTATATTCTCAAAAGTATTCTGCTGAAAACAAAGCAGACCTTCAATGCTTAAGTTCTCTCTGTGTATTAATTGAAACCTGTTTTGCTGCTTCAGATAAATAGACTTGTGTGAAATGTGCAAGTGAGGAGACCAAATTAATTCTAAATCTACTGCAAATTAACAGAGAGATACTAAAATCAGCTACTTTGGAAAAAGAGAGAAAGCAAGCATTTGAGGCAGATGGAACAAAACTATCAGTCAATAATGCAGATAGAGGCAAGAGAAAATTAATCAGAAGACTGAATATATCAATCTCTGTAAATCAAATCATTAAACCGGTTTGAAGAATGACTCTTTTCAAGTTATTCCCATTGCAGTATTAGTGAGAAACAAATGAGGTTATTATGTTGGAAGCCAGCTGAAGAACTGAAAGCAAATAATTTTTTATAGTAACTGCCTTTGCCATGAGCATCCCATACTTCTGAGCTAGATTTTTTGAGGAGGAGTTGGTGATGTCCACAAGGGCAGCCAAGCAGACCAGGAGTGCAAAGGAAGCAGCAGATGAACTGAACGTGCTTCAGTCAAATTGAAAGGAGCCATCAAATTATATCTACGTTGTTCACATGAAAGATCCTACTACTAACACTCATACTTTCTGGATGATTCAGTATTTTGGCATGGTCTCATTCCTCATGCATTATACTTCACATTTTCTCTATACGCTATGTATCTCTTTAGGACAGAATCTTTATTAAAGAGGCCTTTCAAAGCAGGAGCAACATGGGTCAAATTATATCCAGACAATGGATAACACATAAGAGCATAGTGTGTCCAGTGGTACATATCACAAGTATGATTATCTCCCTACCTTGCCTAACAGAATTTGAAATTATTTTGTGCAAATACACATTTAAATTACTAATTTTTATCCACAGATCAAGCAAAGACCATATATCATATCAAAACCTCTGTCACATTATAAGTCAGTAGGTTCTATCAAAAGATGACAGGTTTAAAGATATCTTGGTGAGATTTAGTAACAGTATAGAAATTCATTACACTAAAGATTCTGCCTTATAGTGTCTATATAACAACAAAAAGGAAAAGGCAACTCCAGAAATTCCACCTCAGTTACACATAACATACAGTACTTCAAAAAGTTTACAAACATGGTACATGTGCTTTAAAGACTATTGGAAATAAAGAAAGAACTATTTATAAACATGTGAATGGCTGCTTACACTAACACTGGACATCTGTAATGTTTCCTAGAAAGGCTACGGGAGAGACTTGGACCTTGACCAAATATCAGCTTCCCAGTGGCTTCAGCACAACAAAACCCCATTCAAACAAATTTCCAAGAACACCACGGAGACTCAGGACTAGACCTTCATTCTTTCAGCTGATGCCATGAACAGCCTATGCTATGCTCTTAACCTCTGAAAGAAAAGGGTCTTTTGAAATTAATTTCTCTGCTCTGACACTCATGGAAGATTTGGGAAAAAAGAGAGTGGAAGAATTATATGAGAATGAAGCCTGCTCAAGGGCCACAGCAAGGACTTGGTGGGATCCTGGTCTGTAAAACTCCATAATCTGACTGATGGACATACTGGTAGAGTCACAAGCAACTCTGTGGTAGTAGTCAGTGCTGCTGCCACTAAAGAGACCCCTTGACAGGAAGGTCTGACATAGGATACATATTCCAAGGTTCAGACTTAGGCCTGGCAAGTGCCAGGTTTAAAAGGTAAAGATTTGGATTCCCTAATAAGAACAAAAGGAAAAAAGAGAAAAAAAAGAAAAAAAGAAAAAAAAAGCAAGACCAAAGAATAAGATAAAGTCAGTTGCCTTTCCAAGTCCTTTATTTTTTTTTTTTTTCCCCTGAAAGCAGAAACTTCTGCTAGAGCACTTCTAAAGGATATTCCTGTCTCTTTGAACCGTAGGAAGAAAAATAATTCTATCACCTGTATGCCCAGGTCAAGCTTTAACAATATTTTTACTTAAATGCAATGTCATTAAAAAAAAAAAATAAGGGGGGGGGCGCGACTAGGACAACAAAACTGCAACCGTTAAATGCATATCCAATCCAAGAGGTACTTCTATTCTGTGAAATCACTGTGATAAGTTAGCTTGAGAAGATTTTGGATAAAAAAATAAAAACAAATACGTATTTAGAAGATATACTGCACTTAGAATTTCTATCTACATTTGCACCTGCTTCCACATTACTGCTACATATAATTTTTTGCCCATACTTTTTATTAAAGTTTGTTGTATTGTACCATCTATTTTATTTCAATAGCATTCTTTTTAAAAGAAATATTTAAACTTTACCATTTATGCTCATCATGTTTTAATACAACCCATGTTTGAGATGACTATAATGCAAAAATAAGCTGACACCTTTTATTACTTTGTAGTCTACTATTGTCTATGCCTTCATTAGAAGACAAGATGACAGACTATCGAAGTAGTCCAAACCAGAGAGATGTTCTCACAATGACCAACAGCTTTTTGACAGAAACCACAAAATACTCAACAGTTCATCTCTTATATCTAGATCTTGTTCTACCACAAAAGCTCCCACTTTTGTATCTTAAGATGTAAAGTTGTTAGTGTTTAAGATGCAAAATAATATACATAAGATGAAAAAAATGTTAGTTTATGCATCATTATAACAGATTTATAAATTAGAATTTACATTCCCATGTTCCGGGCTTCTGCTTGACTCAGATTTTCTTCAGGTCCAACAATTTTTATATTTCTGATAACGTTCTTGGCTTTTTCCCAGAATTTCTTGATGTGCTTTTCATGGTAAACCTCCTGTAATCATGTTAACATTGTTTATAGTGAATGAAAAGTACAAGTTGCTGTGAAATCATAAACATAGTGTCCAAGAACACATTGTATTCTATCCTAAACAAACAGATGGCAAACAGTATTTGAAGATATTCCAGTATATCTGTCATTAAAATGAAGCTCTTCTGTCCAAAATTTTAGCAAAAGAATCCAACACATCAGCAATATAAATCAAAGCTGTACCTCCAGACCGATGACGCAAGATTCACAGGCTGCTTATGCAGTGTTTTTTCAGGATATTTATTTTACGATCTTCAAAACCCATTCTACAACCTCAGTGGCACACAGGAGTTTTTTTATGCAACTCCAGAATGCCTTTAGAAAGGGAGCTGTCACCTGTACCCAGGTGGACAGTCAGTCATCGCTTCTTTAAAACGTTGTAACAGTGATTGGTTTTTTAATTTTTAATTACCCTACCTCTAATTTAAGAGATCTCAGCTGCATGCAATGCTTCCAACCCAGTGCCCTCATTTGTAGCTTTTGCATATTGTGGCTGATATTAGAATAATGAAAATATTGGGTAGGGTTTCCCACTCCCTATCATAAAAAAAAGCTAATCAGTCTTTTATATTCATTTCAAATACCACATGATTTCTGGCTGAAGCAATGAAACCTAGCATAGCCTACAATTCCTACATGCATATCATGTTTATACCTTTAACATCCCCTTAAAAAAAGCACACTAAAGACTTTGAAGATAAGCTCTACTTCTATTACCCAGGCCTTTTGTGCTATGATATCAACAGTAATGCACACCAAGTGAAAAAGGGCAGAAATATATTTTCCTCCCATTTCTCTTCCAGCCCAGTTTTTTCCAAAAGACTTACACACATCTGTCACCTCACTCATGAAAACAGCAATACTGAAGTCACTGGTGAAGTATCAGCAACACCAGATCGTTAGGTAATTAGCAAAAAGCATAAAAAAAATATTCAAAAAAGCAACTTATCTGTAATGCCATTCAAAATATACCTGGACATACCAGTCTTCCCCATGGGACCCAGTGGGTATCAACAAGATGGAAAGCAAATCCAATGTCAACTATTGGATAATAGTTATTAATAACATGGCATAACTTTTGGTCAGTCCTGAAGTGGTCAGGCAGTTGGCCTAGACGATCATTGTAGGGCCCTTGCAACTGCAACTATTCTATTCTTACTCTATTGTTTTATGTCAATCAGTACTTCCCCCTGAAGCATAAACTTTAAAATACAATCTTTTTCATTAGTAAAAGAGAAAGAATCTAAGCAGTTTCTTTAAATAGACTTCAGTAAGCACTGCCACAATTTCATTTAATTTATGTATTTTTTCCACTTCAGCACTCTAAATGCTGAAAGATTATCTCTTCCTATGCAGTTTAACTATGCACATACATAGAACCCATATACTCCCTCACACACTTTCATTCATACCATAATTTCCAAAATTGAAGCTTTGCACAATAGTAACATCATACTTACATTATTATGAATGAAGATACTGAGTGCCTCCTTTGGGTAGTCCAGAGTCAACAGTCTGTCTAAAAATTTAGGTAGGAAAGGAGTGGGTTGTTCAATGAAAACACCAATTTTTACTCTTGGATATTCCTAAAAAAAATGATATTTTGACACAACCAATAAGACTTGCCTCCTTTCTGAGATTAGTTATATTAAAAAGCAACTAATGTCATGTTGTTGTAACTTAGGCCACACAGCTGTCAAACAATCAAAACCAACTAGCTCAAACATGTTATGCCCCCTGTTTATTTTCACTGACTTCACTAAATAAGCAAAGATAATGGATTTAACATTGCTAGAAAATTCTATGAATCCCAATAACAGAAACTGGAAGTAGAAAATAATGTATTATGGTTTTTAAAATTCTTACTTTAAAAAAAATATTAAAATCGCAAAAAAAGTATTTAAGGAAATACACCTAGAACTGCATGGTAAATGCATTTTTTGTAAAGTAACATACATAGATACGTTACATTTACAAGAAAATAAAGGGAAGACCAGTCTTTTTAAAGTAGTTAAAGAATAAATACCACAAAATATTTTACTCATCTGTACTTTAAGCCAAAGACTGAAATACCCTTCCATACACTTACATGCACTATTTCCCCCGACCATTTTAAGTGGGCTCTGCATTACTTCCCTACTCACTGATTTTATCAAGACCTTTGATGAACTAACTAGAGCTTCTCCCCTTGCATCCAATGATACTTAAGCTTTATCCACCTCATTTAATGTCAATTCACATCTTTTGAACAGTGGTATTAATTCCGGGTTTGTATGTGCTTGATACAGAGATCACCTAGACAGCACTTTTGGTATTCCTAAAATATATTATTTCATTATGCGAGGCAAAGAAATTTAACCTTCAAAGGCCTTGACTCTGCCACAAAGAAATGCACTATTAAACAAAAGTTTTCTCCACCTTTAAAACAGACAATTAGTATAAACGCCTAACCCACTACAAGGCTGAGAGAGAAACCTTATATGAGTATAAAAGGCTGCAAGTTAGCTTCCCATAAGCAAGCCAACACCCACTTGAAAAGTGTCTGGATAAACCATCAGCACATGCTGAGATTTTACAGTGCCACTGTCTATATCAGAAATCCAGAAACACACTGGCCAGTGCACTAGAGCAGAAACATTAGGCACCAATGTTTACCCTGACTACCTCCTATTCACAACTTCATCTGCAAACCTAATACATACTCATGCAGACACCCTAGTAACTTCAAAACAGCTGATGAAGACAAGTACACTGACGTGTCTTGAAAAAAGCAACTGTGATATTCTCGGACATTGAGGCTGGTGTCACGGTAACTGGTACCACTGATTGCAAGCAATGAGGAAAGCAGCATGGGCCATCAGGCTTAAGCTGAACATGCACATGTGCTACCAATACTAGAACTGCTGCAACAATTATTCTGCCTACTTCTCTAATTCTAAGCCATTTTCCCCTCATTCTCCAGGACAACAAGAAGCAGGTTCAGGCTGGATCTGCGAAGGTTATAGGGACAATCAGGAATTACTAACACTCCTTCAGTACACTGAAGTGCAAGCCGCTTGGCTCTACACTAAAATCTCAGGCACATGACCAAAGCAAAACAGCACTTAAAATATTTAGAGTAAAAATTCCTGCAAACTACATCTCCCACTGCATCTCCTCAAAGCAGAGTTCATCAGTTTAGACCCTGGTTCACCATACTATAAAGAGTTGTCACTGCATAATCTGAATCTAGGTCACAATGAACAATTTTAATAACCAGCATTTTGAGTATATCAAGTCAGAAGTTTTGGTTCTTCCCAGCTGTGCCTCAGCAAAAACACTTTGGAAATACCCAGTCTGCACCGGGATGTTACATTTTCTCTGACAGATTTTCTCATTTTCACTAAGGTCATACATTTGCCTTTTAAGGTTTACTTTTACACAAGCAGTAGTTGAGCATATGACAATTTTTGGAAGAAATACAGGACAATGTCTCAGTATGACTTCACAGAGCAAAGTCCAGGAACCCTTGCCACAAGAGTCACCAGTGAAGTGAGAGAATCAGCAAGGTCATCCTTTGCACCCACACTGGGAAGTCTCCACAACAGTAACAAGCTTTAGGACTTATGAACTAGCTCTAGGGAGATTCAGTTTGTTGTCCAATTTAATTTAGGTTTTAGAAAAACCCTTAAGAAAAGCGGCGGAAATTTACACTTACAGAGTCAAGGCGTGTTCTTCAACTTATTTTCCGCCACCCTGCTTTGACCTGGGCAGGTAGCTAGTTTGGGGGTGGCACAGGCTGCTGACATTAGCAGAAGAAAGCGGTTACTGAGTGTTTCCATACCTCAGCTGTGATCAGAGCACAGGAGGTCCTGCTTCTGTGAAGAGGACAAGGACTGAGCAAAAGACTGCATATGTGGCTCCCAGTTCACAGGTAACCCCGAAGCTCAGCTTTTCACAGGCCATGCTCCCAGCACCTACTCGCACTGACCCTGGTAGTCCTTGGGCTCTTCTCCTCATCCATCACAGACCAACCTACACAACGCATGGCAATGCTTCCACCCATCTCTGCCTTGCACGCACCTACCCCTGACCTTCACAGAAGGAAGGATAACCCTACGCCCATGATGGGTGCTTCAGCTGTTTGTTCTACAGTGGAGCTTATCTGTTTTGTACTGCTAAAGTCAAGGTCTGTAGGTAAGCCCAACCCAAAACTTTAAATCTGCAACACCTAAGCTCATCGAGTCAAGGACCCATTCATGCTAGAATTCATCTAAAGGAAGTCAAAGCCCAAAGCATAGCTGGTATCAACAAATCTGATTCTCTGCTTGCTTATGAGAAGAACAAGCAAAATCCTCAGAAGATATGTATCAATGCAGAAAGTTAAATAAAACAATATGGGAAAAATGATTAGAGGCACAGAGCCAGTACTGCTCTTTTCACTGAAGATTTTTTGTTAAGTAGCAACCAGCCAGGCCTGAACAGAAAGCCCGTTCAGAAAATGAAATATTGCTTGTAGTTAAAAATGCCTGAAGTAAACACTTCCACTAAGGCCAAGAAAAAGTCTCGTTATTTCTGCTGGCAGAGTGAGTGAGGTATGAAGTCCAAAGAACAAATTACAGTAAGGAAGACACGTTCCAAGTAGATGTACATAAACTATAGGAAGCTATCCAGTAAATCATTGCAAGTTACTCCCCACTACTGGCTTTAAGATTTAAATGCTCCCCAACCATGTTTTAATTACCAACACCATTAGGAAAAACTCAGACAACTTGTTTTCCTCAGGTAAACTTTATAACACCATTCCAATGTTGTATCTTCAAAGCAAAATTAAAATTAAAAAAAGATATAAAAAGAATCTGAAAGTTATCACAATTCCAGCAATAACTTTGTTAATTTAATTTTTTTAAAATTTTAATTTATTCCAGTCCATAAGCTACTTATTGTTGAGAAATTCTTTCACTTTGTCCTTTCATTACAAAGATAACAAGCCACTACTACTTTCATGCTATCCTCAACATGACCTTCTATGACCTGTTCTCTTTCAAATCTTCAATACAGAACAGAAATGAAACAGCTGCTGGAAACAGCCTGCTAAGAATAATCAGAAAGTTCTTTTAAGTACAAGCTTTACATTTCCACGTGGTAGATCTCAGTTATTTACTCTGCCTAAAATTTACTGAGTACAAGCTGAAATATTCATAAAGACACTAAAGACGTCATACTTGGAGCCAAAGCACCAAAATAAGTTCCCAAATATTGCATATACGCACACACGCCATGTGTACGTGCATGTCTGTCCTATAAGAATTCTGAAGACTTCTGGAACTGATATCCGATCTCAATTACATCAGATTTATTCTACAGAAACACATTTGCATATACAATACAGATATCCATATCATCCTTTACAAGGTAAAGCAGTTTTGACTATTTTGCTATATCTCTTAGAAAACAGTAACTGTAACCATGTTACAGTTAACTGTTAACCTCTATTTGTGACAGAAATTGTTAAACTGATGCATACCAAGTTTTTTGTAGGTCTGCTGTTAAAAACTTAAATATCTAAAGAGCTTTTCTACCTCGCCAAAAATTCTAATTATTCACTTGAATCTTGCATGATTCAAAAATGATTCATTCACCCTCAGTGAACAGAGGTAAGGATGTGGAGGACTTTTGGGTATGGGATCATCTTCAGTAATATTGGGGAAACCTATATCAAAATGCATGCATGAAAACATTTCTAAAAGTATTGATAATTTCAGTAAATTAAAATTCCATCTTTACAGTTTCATATACCAGAAAAAATGTCCTGAGGTGTCTACAAAACGTAATATTGCATACTGAAGTCACTTTGCCTCAGAACTACTATACACCTATCAACTGCATTCAAAAGGGTTTTGTTCTAGTGAAAAGTATTCTTACCGTTACTGTTGACAGGTCTAGTAAGTCTAAATCGCAAATACTGCAACCAGTTTCCCGTGTCCAAGCATTAGGAATATAGTTTCCCAAATAATTCAACTGAATCTGGTAAATAAATGAACAATTCAGATTAATGAGAGGTGCATGCTAAATAATTCAGGCTTACTGATTGAGTCTCTTATACCTAAAGGCAATTGACTATCTTTTTTTTAAATTTAAGATTTAAAAAACAAACAACCCCAACCCCCCAACCATTCAAAAATAGCTGGTAAAAGCTTTTTCTTCTTCTTTTTATTTACAAAACAGAGATTATATTCTCCTAGCACCTACATTTATTGCTTCAGTTAAACCAAAAATTTGTTGCAAGTATAACAGCTACCAACTAAATGCTTGTATGACTTCAAGACACAGACTATATAGATCATTCAGTTCTCAAAAGCTTCTAGGTGTGATTTCAAGCAAGAAAAAAAAAAAATTATTATAGTTTAATTCTTTTCCCAAATCTGAGAATCATCAACACTACATAAAACACAAAGAGTGACCATACAAAAAACACATAGTGAACGTAGAAGATAGATGCCCAGATGATGTATTTTTGAGAAGCTACACCAAGATTCAGAAGCCAGCCAGGGGGATACATTTTAAAGCAGCATCTAGCTTCTTCACACATTTTGAATTGGCACTGAACAAAATATGTACTTTTTCTGTCAATGGGCTGCCTGGGCTGCCCTGCCTTCCTGGATTCCACAGGAAGTTTGTGCAGAACATCACTCTTCTCCACTGCCATTTGCAATGGTTATGGGATCACTTATGCCAGAGAAAGTCTGCCTGAGGGAAGGATGCTATTCATTCCTGCTCTACTGCCCTCATAAAAAAACTGAACGGACAGAATATTATTTTGCATAGAAAACACACTCCAGTCCAATACTCAGTCTGCATTATATCATACTTTGGGTGTTTGTTTATGCATATTGAAAATCATTCTAGATTACAAATAGAGTTGCTTGAACTTCATCTCAGAGATGTACAATAAAGTCTGCAAAAATAAGTATTTCACAAAAAACCCACTGCACTTGAGGAAAAAAAAAAAAACAACATTACTTGTCAGGATAATTTGGTATCCATTTCAAAGAAGTGTCTCTGATGCTATTTATTATCTTCAAACTGAAGAGATTAAATACAAAACAGAAGGTTCTTATAAACGAGAAACTTTTAGTATTTGGAGTTAATTCTGCAAATTACTTTCATGTTAGTTTATTTATTAACAAGTGAAAAAATTTTCCAATCTTATTATACTGTTGTCCTCGTAAACAATAAATTCTACTCTATTTTTAAAACAGAAGAATCTAATCACATTGACAAAATTATATATAGCAAGAGTTTCCTCTTTGTTTTTAAAACTATGTCACTACATGCAGAGATTGAGTTTTGTTTAATGTAGCGCAACTCATGGATTAGTATAAAGAGTTCCAACCTAAACTCCTTGCCCAATCGTATAATACAGTACCTTTCTTTTCATTGGCAAAGCATCAGCAAAGCCAGTGATGATAGATAACTTGAGGATTTAACTGAGGCAAGAATAACTGTAGCAACATGGAAGAAACTGGTCATATATTTCACCACTACTGAGTAGTTATAAGCCAAACAGATAATGGCATCATTATAATCACTAATTCCAAAGATGAAATACAGTGCAAAAAACTAAGCAGCAGCAGTCATAAGGATATTAATGAGTTTCAAGCTTTATTTCATTCTCCTGTGAGGCATTTTTCTGAAAATAAGGAGCTACAGCAAGGAACATGTATTCAGAAGAACTTAGAAAGTAGCCACACCCAATCCTTCAGCCAACAGAGGCTATTAGAAATGATACACCTTTACACTTCTTTGCTGTATAACAAAAAAATGCAACTACCATATGACCAAAACGTAGCCATTTCTCTCAGAGAAACTGTGCCAGGTTCTCTGGACCACTGAATCCACACACATGGACAGAATCTGCCAAAACAGCTACTTCACAGGGCAGACAGTGCTCTACCACGAACCCACAGCTCCTGAGCCACAGGTACATTGCAGGCAGTGATCAATGACACTGAAGATGCAGCAACAAAAGCCAGCCGTGCATGTGTGTGTATATACATATATACACACACACACACTTACGGACATACATACACATACATATTTTTGTCTATATACATTTTTTTTATATATGTGTATACAAACACACACCACAGTCTGCAGTAGGATCAGATGTGTTACTGTTTTGTACCCCAGTCTGTGACTCTTGGTTTGATTTTTCGCCCCCTGAAAACCTATTCTTCTGATTACTGTTGAATAACCAGATAGACGTTCTTTGCTAGCTTCGAGAACTGTTTTGTGATAGTGAACAAATTAACATAAGCTTAACTGCTTCTAGTATCCCGTGCTACGATGAATTTGGGAGCAGATGAGTTGTTTCAGCAGCAATATCAAGTTACAGTGACAGCAGAATAACATGATGGAGCGAGCTATTAGAATTTTTTTTTTTAATCCTTGCAATTCTTTATTAACATTAATTGGAAATGAGCAGTGGTAGTGCGCTATGACTGTTTCAGACTCTTCCACCATTGTTTTTGCCTCGATTGAAAATGCTGTCTTTGCACAATAATAAAAACACTCACTTTAGTTGGACCATTTCCATGAATGGTGATTGGTAGTGTGTCGTACACTGAATTCCTTGCTCTTACTTTTCCCTCTTCAAATTTCAAAAGGACTTCATCTGCAAATCAACAAAGATCATACAGTAATAAAAGTTTATAAATAAGAGCTAAAATTCTTTAAGTTCTTGCTGATACAATATACCTTGCTGTTGCTATCACTGTCAATGTTATTTATTTGGAAGCTTTTGTTCATTTTTTTTTTTAACCAGACCTTGAATTCTAAGCTCTTTATGCTAAATAAGGTTACATCAAGCTCCAGAGTTTGCCATCAGCAGCCTTCAGTATCTGAACAAAATCCACTTTAAAAATAAAACTAATTTTGTGCAAATGGTATTTGTAGAGAAATCATAGTTACTTCAGATATGATTTGACTATAAAAAGTTGTTCTGTAATTGGAGGTTAAAGGTAAGAAAGTAAGTTTGCACAGATGCCATTTTTCAATTTAAATTCACGACAGTTGGATAAAGGAAATTCTACATTATTCCACACTCCATTTCATTATGTATAGCCATTTGCTTAAGAACATCTAAAATGCAATTTTAACTACCAATCTTACTCCTGTCATTAAGTTTGTGAAAGGCAGATGGAAAAATGGCTCTTAACTTTGTGTTTATTGCTAACTTCATTTACTGAAAACTATTTTTTCTATTTTTAAATCAAGTAATTTATCACTGGGAGAAATCAATTAATATTAAACCCAAAAGACCTGTAACTAATCTGGTAATCAGGTTTACCCATCCAAATATTTCTTTAAAATAAGCATATGTTTAGGGAACGATATTCAGCGTTAAGCAAAGAAAGTGTTAGTAATAGTTAATAAAACACACAACATACAGATCATACACTTACCAACAGCTCCATTTAGGGTCTGAAAAATCGTACATTTGTGGTCCAAAGTAATGTTAATGAGTTCCTGAAATAAAAGTACCAAAGATGTTGAGGCATTCTAAGAGCCAATGTTTTTATGGAAACAGTTATACTGTTTTTTTTATGTTGCAGTTATACTGCAGTGGCAGCAAGTAATCAGGCAGAACTACCCTACGTGTTCAGCTCTTCAATGTAATTCTTAATTTTATATTGTTAAGTTTTTCTATATCCCTGAGTTGTGCAGCTGCATAGCAATCAGTTTTATATATGCAAAAACTTTACCTAAACTTGAAGGTTAAAGGTCATAACTCCCCAAAGAAACTACAA
Organism: Harpia harpyja; assembly: GCF_026419915.1. Classification (NCBI taxonomy): domain Eukaryota; kingdom Metazoa; phylum Chordata; class Aves; order Accipitriformes; family Accipitridae; genus Harpia; species Harpia harpyja. The sequence continues at coordinate 28,931,382 of NC_068951.1, forward strand.
TTTGGTAGTATAAGCCAAAGAAAATTTGTCTTATCTTAAAAAAATTTAAGTAGTCTTGGCCAAGCAACAAAATATACTGCGTTTCACAGTCTCAAAAATATGAAAGCCAAATTTAAGTATCATGTCAGAAAAGAAAACACCACTAGTTTTAAAACATGTTCCTAATATTGTAGTATTAAATAAGAATCTAGGTAGGATTAAAGTACCTTGTTTTGAAGTTTTAACATGTTGATCAAAGTATGTAACCTTTAAAACACACTTAAAAACCCTCATACAGATAACATACTCTGTTTTGGTGTTCCAGGATTTTGTTACGTGTTTTACAGCATTGGACATTGCCATGCAGAGAATTAGTGTTAATCTATAGTACAGTATCCCAAGCTAAGTGCCATGGAGGCATTTTGAATCACAGTGCAGTAGTGCACTGTGCAGAAGTACACATTTTTTTGTCTAGAGGACAACCTGTTTAGACAGCTAATTATATTACTTCTGACTTTGCTGCAGAGTCAGCTTTAATGTCTCTACACCCTGTCCTTTCAATTGCATATCTAGCATCTGACTTAACTTGCATAATATCAATTTAAACATTAAGGGCTGGAAGGAATGTCCTATGAGGAGCAGCTAAGGTCTTTCAGTTTGTCTAGTTTGGAGAAAAGGAGGCTGAGGGGAGACCTCATTGCTGTCTACAGCTACCTGAGGAGGGGAACTGGAGAGGGAGGTGCTGATCTCTTCTTGGTATCCAGTGCCAGGACACGTGGGAATGGTCCAAAGCTGCGCCAGGGGAGGTTTAGACTGGACATTAGGAAGCATTTCTTTACCGAGAGGGTGGTCAAACACTGGAACAGGCTTCCTAGAGAGGTAGTCAACACCCCAAGCCTGTCAAGTGTTTAAGAGGCATTTGGACAACGCCCTTAGTAACATGCTTTAACTTTTGGTCAGCCCTGTATTGGTCAGGCAGTTGGACTACATGATCATTGTAGGTCCCTTTCAACTGAAATATTCTATTCTATTCTACTCTATTTCTGTACCTGTATCTAAACATGCCTGATGTTTCAGGCATAATTTAATGGAAAAACATATATGTATTTCAGAAACTTCTCATCTGCCTTAAGCATACAAATGCTCAAAATCAACCTCAAAATTCTACAATATCAGTTTCTAAAAGTCTTTTTGCATCAATACATTGTTAACTTTCCTTAGCCCTCCTTTTCCAGCATCAGGGCCATGCCTCTGACATCTATCATGCTTTAATGCTGCTACTCAGCAGAGAACTTTGTTAAGCTAGGGCATGGAGAGGTCTTCACCAAAAATTTATGATGCAGCTTTATTGAACGTATCTGCACAAAACGCTGAAGAGTCAGAGGCAGCTGCAGGCAGGATCTGAAATGGCAGCAAGCCAAAATATAAAACACTGGATCAGCAAGTAGTTCAGTGACACCCTGGAAAAATGCCACATTCTTGAGCGTCAAACTGCCAAGTACATGGGACCCTCATTGAGATGAATGTGTCCGATCATATATCTCAGAGCTATTATTTCTAACAACGAAGCACAACCTGTCTGGATCTGCACAGACAGCCTGAAATAATATATCAAGTCATGACCCTTTGGAAGCCTGTTCATCACTCCAACAGTAGGAACCTCTGCAGAACAAACACAAGTGTCAACATGGCACTCAGGAATAAAGAGACAGCATTCCTTTTATTTTTATCTCCTGATGTTTTATGAGGAGCAGCATGTTGTTTCAAGTAGAAAGAAATGAGAAAGCCAGTCACTACCTACCCTTGCCAATGGGTCAACATAGATTTTGGTGTAAAACAGCTGGTCATCATCATTATCCTGCAGATCCCATTCCTGCACAATACGATTTATATATGGAGCATAACCAATAAATCCTGCAATATCACATACACATAAGTTATTTCCATAAAAAGCACTACTCTGCCAATGCTGTCCACCAGTCAGGGACTTCATTCTGACTGTTTGGTGCCAGCAAAGGAAAAGTATGAAATTCCTACAACTTGGCTCAAAATCCAGTTTTCTTCCTGTGATATGTACCAGTTCTGTTCTAAAGAGTTCATAATTAAGGGCTATTTTATACTAATGCTATTTTAAGGGAAAAAATCGGAAACAGAGATCTGTTTAGTATGGTCCCGAGAACTCCAAAGCATGAGATTAGACTACTACTGTTCCCAAGAAGCCCATCTGTGGAAAAAGTTTCATTTTCATTAATCGCTTCTTGCTGGCAGAAAAGCCTGAATCTAATACTGCCAGAACTACAAAAAGAATTCAACTCAAAACCAATATATGCTATGTTTAAGCCAGAACAAAAAAAAAAGATAGGGCAGATAGGTGAGGTAAAGAAGAGAGGGAAAGGAACGAGGACACTCCCAGATCTGCACGCTGCCCAGCACCACGTACCTAGGAGAAGTGACATACTGTGGTCTGTAGCAGTTAAACACTATCAGTGTCAGTGCATGTATTAACCAACTGCAAAATTATTACCAAAGCTGGCGTTTAAAGGAGGATTCCAGAATTAACATGTCATTGAGATTAACAGGAGTAACTCACACTTTTCTTGCAATGAACAGCCTAAGCCACACTGACCAGGTCAGGCAGAGTTACCAGCACATCTACACTGTCAGTCAGGAAATTCTGTGACCCAGCTAAACTGTGCCTATAAACAGCATGTACTGCTTTGACTGGGCTTGTACACTAGATTGTTTCTGAAGTAGATTCAGTCAGTGGCAATCGGGTCATCCCTGTACAGTGTTTCATTGCAAGGCACAGTTGCTTGCTAAGCTGCTACTTTATTTACCTGCTTTTTACAAGTTACTGCCAACAAATACTATGTAAGTTTGAATGAAAACTATTCTTGAGCACATAAGAGGAGCTATTCAAGTGGGGAGGGAGAGGGGAAGAGGAAGACAGCAAATCCAGTCCTCCATTTTATATTTGGGGAATTCAGAACAGTTTCACATACAAATACATGAAACAGTTAACAGAACTGAGTCATATTCAAGTTTGGAGTAAAATATGTTCAAGAATCACACTTGCCTCCTGAGTTCAGGAATCGTTTTCCACTCTTGACAACAGGATACTTGTCAGCTAGCCTTTTATCTGGCCAAATTAGTCCATCTGCTGCAAACACCACTTTATGATTAGTTTCCTGAAACTTCTTTAGCAGTTCGTCAGGGCCCCCCGCAAAGATAACATCATAGCTGAAAATAAAGAAAAGATATCCATTAGATTAATTTTAATGCTTTTGTGTTGAAAACAGCAACAAGTGGTTGGACTATTCAAATTTTAAAAATCATACAGACAGACCTTTCATTCTGAAAAAATGATTTATTAAATTGTGTTTTACTACCATGTAAAAATCCTATACCCTTTTAGAAGAAAAACTTCAATCAATACTATTTATCCAATACAGTTGCCCCTTCTATTTACATTAATTTTTTTAACCTTCCACATTTTGGACATTCTTTTTCTTTCAGATTTTGTCTACTTGAAATTGATTTTCACATTTCATGTGTTTTGAGTAAAAAATATATTTTCCACTTTAGAAAACTGTTTATGTGTTTAAGAACAACAAAAAAAAAATCAAAACTTAGCAGATGAAATATTGTAGGACTGAAGGATGATTTAGGTGACTTTCACTGCAAAACTGTAGATGATCTTGTTCCAAAACACAAAAGCACTGACTTTCTTCTGAAAAGTCTTATCAAGAATATACTTAGATATTTCTCAGTAAAGTCTAGTTGCCCATGAACTTAGACTGTGTTGCATCCTGACAATATATAGATTTCTCCTTCAACCTCTTTAATGTGCTGAAGACTTCAGAAGGCTCTAAACTTCACAGTAACTATTTATGAAAAACTTTACCTGCCTTTATGTGTTCATCAGATTTTACTCCCAACTCCTATTGAGAACAAAGACCTAAAGCTGGAGGGTTCATCTCTAAAAACAGCGGTTACCCACAGCCAAAGGTCAACAGTACCCCAAAACAGAAAGAAACATGCATGTGTTTGGCAAAGGTCATGTAAGAATGTAGTATCACAAGCCTACTGGTTTCTTGTTGTTGAACCATATCAAAACCAATGCCTCTGAAAAAAACCCAAACAACCCAAAACCTCAAAATATGTATAAATGATTAAATTATTCACAGTACAGGGTTCCTTTGTTAGTACTTGAGATCTACATATAAATGTGCAAACCACTTCAAGGTTCATTTTACACAGCAAGAAACCACGACACAATAATATTGGAATCATGTCATAGATTAGTCTCTGGCTGAAGAAGCAGAATATTTGGATTTAATGGCAGCATCTCAGCCTTACAGCTTCCTCATATGAATGCAAGTATATTCTTATTCCACACATCTACCTTAGTAACTGAAAATCATCAGCCCTGATATAGGGCAAAGGAATGGTACAACAAGATTTTGTTCTTGCAAAGTCTTTTAGCCGGGCTAAGAAGGACAGCAGTACTCCCACCTGCAGTACAGAGAAATTTTTGCACTGCAATGTATTACCCAGCAATAGTGCCAACAGATCAACCATTACTGACTTCTAGTACTTCTTTATTACAGTTCTGAAATTATTTAAAATGTCTTTTCTTCAAAGGGGATTTCATGCAATTGGCCTAAGAAAACTGAACAACAGCTGGCTTACAAATGCAAAAGAGAAGATTTCTACCGCAAAGTATGAACCCTGGAGAGGAAGTGTGTTACGTAGTCTATATAAAGTAAGCGGGTTTCTGAAAACTCTCACTGTTTTGTTTTTCTGTAACTTTGGCAGAAGAATGTATGAAAAAAAACATTGTACATTTTGGAGTTGCCCCAGTTTTGCAAAAACTGCCTGTTTCTGCCCAAATATACAGGAATACATTTCCCTCCCTTTTCCATTCAATTGGTGTAGCCCGATTCAAAGCCAGAATGAGCCTGAAGAACAAGCAAGAAACAGGAGACAAGTTGAAGACAGACAAAAACAGAGATTTGTCTGGGGCTTTAACTTAATAGCTTATGGCAGGCTGTGCTTCTCCTCTTTGATCAGGTTAGTGCTGCTGCTGCAATGACTTACAGCTGTGGGAAGGAACCAAACACCCCTGGAACATTGCTTCCAAGGACTGTCATTCTGTAAAAGAAAGCCAAAGTTGAGCAACATGCTGGGCTAACCAGCGGCTCTGCTTGCGAAAGGGATATGCTACTTAATACAGCACAGTTTATTACACAAAGCACAGCGTAGAGCTGCTAAACTGTATTACCCATTATTGTAAACTTTACACACTAATGGATATTATGCAGGAGTATGAATCCAGCATGGACCTACATTTTCCACTAATTTTCATGGCCCGCGGTTTTGTCAAGAGGTGACTTAGGGCCACCACACCTCCCACTGGGCAGGACCTTCACCAGCCTTCTATCCCTTGATGCCAGTCTTCCCATCAGCTGCTTTATGAAGCTCCTGCTTTTCTCTCCACGCAACGGGAAAACTTCTGAAGTCGAACTAAAACCTAGAAATCCATCATTTGCCTTGCTTACCTGCCATGTCAGATTATATTCAGTCTATCTGGCACTCAACTCCTACTGTAAGGGAGGATTCACCACTAAGACCATCACAAAACAGGTCCCGGGACTATCCTTGACAGTTTATACTGTAATTATAGGTGATGCACATAACTTACTTTAAGCAGGGCTTCAAAATTTGACAGGGAAGAAAAAGTGTGGATATATCCAGGAAAAAGCAGGCTGCCTTGGCAAGCTGGAAAAGCTCAGATAGTCTTTTATTTATTCTTCATAAATCCTTCCGATTAAGTAGAAAGCAAGAAGAAAAAAAAAAAAGAAAAAGAAAAAAAAACCCACACCAGAAATTTTCCACAACTCCAATCCTATTTCCTGAAGCTCCCAGATGGCAGATGCTTGGGGCTGGAATCCACCCATCCCTCCTCCTCTTCTGCAGCAGCAAAGCATCCTGTCTACGCAACCAGCGCTCCCAGCAACACAGGGAAACGGCAATGGTGGCTTAGGTCCTCTAGAACAGAACGTGCAATTTTTGTATCCACAACTTTTATAACAACAAGGACTTTTTACTATTGGAGCTGCAGGTTAAGAGCTCCAAATACGTATCTCATCTTATTTAACTGGACTGTTCAGCCACACAGCCATTTTGTCACTTACACTGTATCACACCTTAACTATTTTGAGGTATGTAGAAAATGTAATTACCCCTTACTTTCTGACAAATGTTTAAAAAAACCCCGAAACCTGAGAGGCTTCAAAAGTCTTCCACAATACAAATAGATGGCTGTGGGAGTTCTGGATGAATAGTCACAGCATCAACCATTTTATCCAGCCTACACTGGCCATTAGCCAATTCAATCTAAAATGGTCCAAAGTAAACCAGTAGTTAGCTCTTGCAAAAACAAGCCTAATTTAAATAGCATTCCATCTGCAGGCAAAGCATTTTGCTATCTGCACCTAGACACAAACTGTCCACAGAGGTTCAAACTCTTTCAAGAATTGTGAGCCGTATAAAAACTGCTCAAAAAAAAAAAAAAGCAAGAAGCTAAGTTTGTTAAGTAAACAGTTCACTAGAAATGATTTGCCTAGTTACAGTAAGTAAACCAGACGTTTCCTTTCCCCGCCCCCAAGATTAATATTCCAAATGCTTCATAATGAATATAATGAAAAACACTTGAAAAAGAAAGGAAGTTCACTATATTTGTCTTTTCCAAACTTACTGCTACATTGATAAACATTTAAATTGCAAACCAGGATTCCTGGAAATGAAAAAACTCATTAGAATTAAAATATAATGCTAGAATCAGTAAACTATTTTTTTCTCCTATCTGGAATCAGTTCCACCAGCTTTAAATCAATATGTACTTGGAATTATGGACCTCAAGAACTTGGGAGGCCTTAAATCCTGGGATTTTTCATAGCAAGAAAGATTATGGCATCTGCACTTCAACACACAGTCCTCTGTATTCTCTCATCCATGCCAGCAGACAGCCTGCCCCTTGAGAGAATAAATTACATTGGAGAAGAATTTGAGCTATACACAAATCTGATAACAAATTTGCATATTTTACCATATAGGGAGAAAATAGTGATGAATCAGTATAATAAATTTGCAAACAAAGAAATTCAATGTAAGTAGCAACCATTTGGGAAACATTTGATTCATCTGAGTGTTTAGTAAAGAACAAAATAATCTCCCAAATTAATCTTAAAAAGTTTCAGTTATTGCACGATCAGTAGGACAACACTATGAACAAACATGTAATATATTTACTTTTAGAAACATAGTTTTTCCACTCACCAAATGCAAAACTGATCAAGTCAGTAAGAAAAAAATTCAGAAACTGAATGTGTACCTCCAAACTCTACATTACTTCTACTGTCAATTAAGCGTACAAAGATGATATTTGGCATAAGTTTCCCTTATAAAGTTTGTTCATAAATTGGTTAAGGTGATTCAGACATTGGCTTTTTAGCTCTATCTTCTACTTATCACAAGAGGTAAAATTAAAACAGAAAACTGAGTAGCGTCTTTAAATTTTCTACCAGTTTAATAGTCTGCTCCAACTTTCCTAAACTCTTAGACAAAACAACAAATGAACTTTCCAGTAAATACCACTGTCAGACCACTTTCTCTCTCATTATGATGTCTGCTATACAAATCCTGTTGAACCTCTACCTTGCAAAAGGGTCCCTAAAATTCTTCAGCTGTCAAATTTTTAAAAATAAATAAATAATAAAAGCAGGTTAAAAGCTGAAAGAAAATTCTGGAGCAGACATTCCAACATGACTCAGTAACAACAGCATGAACCCATGCACAAACCTCTCCAAGCTTGCACTCAGCTACCTCCCCAAGGCTGCCCATCTGCAACTGGGGCTTCATATCCCTGATTCGAGACTTGGTCCCATACCATCCTCACAGCGATTCTTTTAGAGCTGTGACCCCACTCTGGTTAATGCTAGCATGAAAGAGCTTGGCAGCTGCTGTGAGCTGGATTCTTCGCTGCCCTGATCACGCTCTTGTCACAGGAGCAAAAGATGGGGGGGGGGGGGGGGGGGGAAGCAGAGGGAAGCAATGGAAAAAGTGGGATCTGAACATGTTTGAGCTTCCTGTTCTCTGTGACAGGGAGAAACCTATCTGGCCTCCAGTGAGGATGTTCAAGCATAGCTGTGCTATGAGCTGTAGTCTGGCACCTGCAGCAGCACTGCCTCTCCATCCTTCCATCACACAGACAGCACAGGCACCAAGGGTATATTTGGCACCAAGACTCTTGTTTCAGTTCTCCAACATGTAAAAGAAGTTCTCCTATTAAGTGCTTTCCGCAGGGGCCCATTTTCCAACTTCCTCCATGTCACTGTTACTTCATGGAACAAGATCATGCTCTGGTCCCTACTGGCCACTTTATTTCTGGAGCTGCTTTTGCTTCCCCCCCTATTCCACACTCCCAGACCGCAGCCACGTCCTGCTCTCACTACAGCTGAGCAGGGAGAGGACAAACACTTGCCTAAAAGCCTGTCAGCTCCCAATAACATTTTTTTACCTCCTCAAGGCAGGTGAACTATGAGCAACTCTTTCATCTGTAAATCCATTAAAAAATAACGCTCACTCCAAGAGCAATCTACTATTCTTATGAATGCAGAAAAACAGAAGCAAACTCTTCTCAAATAAACAGTGAGGGGGGAAAAGCAGCATGCAACTTTCAGCATGGCACAGCAGCTACTTTTGCATGCCTACCCAGACTAAAATGTAAAGGCAACAAGCCAGGTTTGCTCACCATTCAACAAACATTACAACCAAGTCCTCTTGATTAGCATAGCTTTCTATGCCTTCTTTCAGCAGTCGAATTTTCTGCCCTCCGCCAATAGAGTTAGGCAGCTCACCACCTTTCCACTCTTCACCTTTTCCAAGTACCTGGAATAAGAAAAAAAAGCACTTTTTGCTAGTACCCCAAAACAGGCTTTTAAAGCAGACCCTTACTGAAAACAGATGTTAAAGCAGAAGCAACACATTAAAGCATAGCAAGCCAGCATTTCCAGCACCGTAAGTCTTCCATGTCTGAAGCAGCATTCAGCACAATGACATCACTGCAAAAACACGAGAGAGACATTTCTTAACCAAATAAGAATTGAGCAATTGCCTGCTACTGCCATTTATTCAAATGTGTCTCCTTCAGAAAATAAAAGAAAAAAGCTAATAATTGTTTCAAAATTTGTATTAGAAAAACATTCTGAACGAGACCATTAAAAGTCAATATAATCACTTTAGGAACAGGAGACTTTGGTGGATCAGGGTATTATTAATACAAATGCAAGCTCCAGTCTTTCTGAAGTCCCTCCAGAACACTTTTGTACAAGGAAAGGATAGGTTCCCCAATATACAGCTGGCTGCTAAAAATCAGTTAAACTCCTCCCTAGCCAAGCACTACAGTGAATTACATCTCAAAAAAAGAAAAAACCCTTAAACTTTTTGTGGGTTTTGAACATAGTGTTTTTGGAACTTATAAAACCTGGAAGAACTACACTGCATGATGTTTTGGACAAATCTGCAAAGCTAATAGACATATCCAGAGCTCAGGCTTCTCGGGTGCTTTAGTACGGCATTATCATATTAGGAAAGGTTCTCTCAGTCTTCCAAGTTCAGCAGTAGAAGTCAAACTTCAGAGACCCAAATAATTTCCTATTTATAGTGTAGACGCTGTGGTAAGTAAGCAGAAAAATTTCATAACACCATGTGAATTCCTAGATTTTCTCTTGCAGAACCAATTTGTGGGGAAAGTTTAGAAGAAGCTTAGTGCCCTCCCCCTTTTCCCAAGATCAGCCTCAGTACGTGACATATGTAGATGTGGAACAATGCAGAAAAGGCTGGCAAGAATGATAGAAACATTTTGTCCTCTCAGAGAATTACAGGTTCCTGGGAAACACAGTGAAACTTTCAGTTATGATCCTCCCTGCTTCCCTGTACCAGGGATCCAGCCTTGTTTAAGGAATAAAGAGACATCCAAAGCCCTCTGAGTGTAGTGCAGCTTCCATAAGTAGTCATGCAAACAAAATCAGCCGCACTGAAAAGCAAGGCTGTATGATAAATCATGACAGAACCTGTAAGTGACTGAGGACGCTGATCACAATAGCTACTGATCTGTAAAACAGGTCCTACGGCAGTAGAAAAAGCATGCTCCCATGGTCATTCAGAAGGGCACCAGCAGGCAAGCAACAGGGACAGCAGCAGGGCCACGTCCAAGTGCCCTACGTGCCCCCGGGCTCTGTAATTGTTTTACTTTGCCCTAGCATGTGGGAAGCTAATGCAACTTCAGTTACTATCACACTGTTTGTCTTAAACATATCTTTAAGTCTTATGTACTGTATAGTATGAATATTTGATATGAAAACATACAATACCTTTACTGTGTAGTTGAAGTGCTTTGCAGTTTGCATGAAACGGTGAAAGCCATCAGTTTCCTTAGTTGCTACAGTAAAAACTAGTAGTTTATCTGAGGGAGAAAAAGAAGGAACATGTTTTAATATGTTTTCAGGCCACAGTTTGTAACGTAAAAATGCACTGAACAGCACTGGATCAGTGGGCTTTATGACTTGCCAGCATCTCATTCAAAAAGAGGAGGCAAATACACTATCATATTATAGGCATGAGACATTATCAAACAAGAACTACTATGGACAAGGGTGCTGTATTTTAAATTATCCTCAGGAAGAGGAAGCAAAAAAATCTATCTGCTCTGTAAACAACTAGCTCAAGACATGAAAACAAAGCCAGTATGACTACTGGACAGGAAGGAATCTTCAAAACAAAAACAACATTACTTTTCAGTCTGAGCTAATCCTGTGACCTCTTATCACAGGACTGAATGGTACCAGAGAACTTCACCCAACCTCAGTAACTCCCCTGAAAGCAAGTGGTTCATATTCTTCATTAAAACAGGGGGGAAAAAAACAAAAAAACAAAAAACAAAAAACACAACACAACCATGGAAACCGGTCTCCCAACAGGCAGCATTTAGTGCTTTTAAGCCCTTGGGCTAAGACAAAAGAGCAAGGGTTTTGGTTTTTTATTCAGAGCCTCTGTAAATTATAGCAGTGCTACTTTTGCCTTCTTACTGCATGAAGGCAAATGACCGTGCAACCAATTTCGTTTTCATATTGAAGGGCTTTTGACATAGTTCAAATGAGGCCACGAATTCCCACTAAACATTAATTCTCGATTAAACTACTGAACAACATTCAGCACCCTATGCAACATGCTGCATAATCGAGGTACGTAATTCAAAGCTACGAGGAAGACAGTACCTCTATCCAACATCAAGTATTTAATCAGACCAGCCTGGATCCCAGAGCACATTGCAGTTCCTCTATTTGGTCCGACTTCAAGCAACAGCTGCACTCTAAACAGAGCCCATGAGATCAATCCTTACAAGAAAGTAAAATTAATTGCCTCTAATGAGCATTCCAGAAACAGTGCCTGTTGTTGCTTCACTTTCCCAAAAAACATCCTCTGGGTTCATCTTCTCCAGCACAGTAACATGTGCTAGAAGTGGCTGCTGTGAAAAACATTCCTATTAACCCTTCAGCCTTGTCCACCACCACAGACTTAGCAGCCCTCAGACACCATAGATGTCATCCTGAGTGTATTCAAATCAATCACTGCTTGCCATTTTGTTTTATTTGACACCAGCAAAATTAACACACAAGATGATGATCTGCTTCCCGCTTTGTAGAAGAAATGCACCTTGCAAGTTACTCATGTGATGCTCTGCAGCCAACTACCAGGGTACTTCAAGTACACCTCTGCTCAGTCAAGCAAAAATACCTGTAGGAGCAGAGACATATCTTACCATAATCTGCATTATGTTGCAGGGCAACATAAAAAACACTTGTTCCAATGAAATTCAAGTCTGTCTAAAATAGCCACAGCAGGCAAACTATGGAGACTAGTCTCAGGAGCCACTGATATTTTTTCCACTGAAATAAGGCTTAGATTCAGCCCTAGTCAACAGGTCACTTCCAAGAACACTCCGACCAGGTCAGACAGTGGTCTGACTAGTCCATCCTCAACAGCAGCTGTAACAGCATACATGAGGAAGAGCAAGGATAAGACAAGCATATATGATGCTTTTTCTGCTTCTTCTACCAGTCTCAGTTTACAGGTTTTCCTGACCTGGATGGTGTTTCTGTATATTCCAAAACACTCGGTCCACTTAATGACCTTGCTCTTACCTAGTCACTCCTTGAACTGATGTAACCTTTAAGCAGTGACAGCACCATACGCCCAGTACCTACTCCAGAAACAACAATGTTCTGTGCCTTGAGCAGGGCTCATACAGTTTTTATCTGATACTGCCCAAATTCTTCAGCTACAAACAACATCGCTACCTGTACTCCCCACTACACCCAATTTTGCATATTTCTCTCACATCTTGACATAGACTTTTTTTTTTTTGGGGGGGGGGGGGGGGGCACGCAGGTCAGGGGCAGTGCTCCTTGTCCTCAACACTCCTAGTGAAGATTTTAACTGCTGGTGCTACTGAACCAGACTGACACTCCTGCAATACAATACACAGCAAAGAAGAAACTGGAAATAGTTGAAATGCTTCCATCAGCTCAACTTGAACACCCAAAAACTTTGGGAAGACAGTTTTCACAGATTAATTGCTCCATCTTTTCCCCACTTAAGTGCTAGCAGCCTTTTGTAGGCAAGAATCAGAAGAACCCATGAGTACATCTCAGAATGGCAGAAGGACCTCCACAGAGGATTCCAGTGCAATGCATTCACAGATGCACTGACTCACAGACAAACACAGCAATAATGGTTCAATACCTTCAAAATCGTTTATTCTAAAGGTCATGCAATCTAAAGTAATTCTACAGGAGTCACCACAGAATGAATACAGAACATATCTTAGATTATGACTAAAACAGAACTGAAGACAGAGGACAGGATTTTTCTCTATGGAACAGATTAAGTTATGATTAATTTTTGTTCAAGCACTGCCTTTTCAAATTAGAGGGAACTGGAAAAAATCTGATCATACCAGGCTGCATCGCCAAGCCAAGTGAATCCATTATTGAGTTTCCTAGGTGACCAGTCAAGCACTGACTATAACCGTGGAATTTGGTTTCAAATAGACATATTTCACACCTACCCCTTCCTGAGGAATGCTAACAGCAAGGATTTCAAAAATCTGTACTTGACAACGTGATGTAAATGACAAAATGTGGGCGGCATCAGATTCCTCCCATAGTCACTAAGTAAAAGAAAGTATTAAATCAATGTACAAGTACAGTTTGGGAAGCAAAAAATAATCTCCTGCTCTTTATGAGATATTGTTACTCTCTTTTAATGGAACCCACAATAATTCCACCCACACATTGTCCATGTATTTCAAGATTCACTATGGAGCCCTGGTATGTTACTTGAGTTCTATGGAATAGGAGGAAAGAGAATGACGTGCTAAATCATAAGGGATTTTAACCAATCTATATAAAACAGAGAAAGCTGAGCAGACAAATAATGCAGTTTATATTGACATGAAACTGCAAAAGAACCTGTATTATACTCACAGCCAATGAAGTAATCTAAGTAGGCTACCTGAGTTAGGTTTGCAAACAGTCACAGAACAACAGGAAGCTGTTTTTATAAAGGTATTATTCACATTGGAAATGTTTTCTTTTTAGCATACTTGCCAATGGTCAGTTTTTTAAAATTACAGATGAAGAGGTTTAAAAGGCTTTATTTCCATGTCTCTGCTGCACCACAGAATTTTAGGTGCATGTGGTACTTAAATAATTTTTAAGTGCAGCAGAAGTGTAATTATAGCATTTAGAGTCCATTTAGAATTATAGTTTCTTTATAGACTTCTTAGTCTTTGTTGGGGTGGGGTTGTTTGGGGTTTGGGGTTTTTTTTGGGGGGGGGGGGGGGAAGTTGTTTGTTTGGGATTTTTGTTTTGTGGGTTGTTTGTTTTTGGTTTGTTTTTTTTTTAAAGTAATCTGTGTCTGAGCAAAGAGCAGAGAAACATGCTTTTGTTCTGTCTACAGTATGTATGGACAGACAATGCAAAGTACATTAAATGATAGCTACCTTGGCACATTACAGAGGGTATTATTAACCAAATGAGGAAAGCAGCACCGTTCTCTTCTAGCTATTAAGACATTACAAAAATATTAATGTTACTCCTGTAGGCTACGGTGACTTTATTTAGATGTAAGTGGCGACTTGCACCAATTTTACTGGCAGAGTTCCACTAAGTGTAGCATGGGAGATAATTGTTTCTTCCCATGGAAGTGAGCGAAGAGAATGCTTCTGACCACCAAGTACTTCTGCTGATTTCTTTTTAACCTTTTAACTTCATTCACTTTGAAAAATCTACTCGTTTGCTACATTTAGGTACAACAATCTCTTAGAACACCTGTCCCATCTGTGTCTAGTAACACAAAGTGACTTTCACGAACTCACCGGAGTGTCAATGTGCAAGTACAACACAGATCCCAGGGGATTAAGTTTATCCAAGTGGCATTTCCATTTCAGGATGTGCTCAGCTACGTCTGTTTTAGCTGCAGCCACCCACAGGGTCCCTGCTGTGCGGAGCAGGTTTGGTACCACGAAGAGCCCTGCCAGTGCAGAGGTTCAATGCGGCACCAGAGCCCTTACCACAGGCTGAGTCGCGTGCAAATGTCGCCCTGAGAGGTTGAGTGACTGGTCCAGAGTCCCCAGCAGCATCGCTGTGACGGCTCTAGGGCTCCAGCTGTGCAATGAAGACCTAGGCGTAGCAGCAGAAAGCTGTCTGCAATTACTCAGACCCCAAGTTACCACTGTGGCCCAGCACTCCCCAGCGAGCGAACCGCAAAAGTCTCAGTCTTTGCAAAAACCCCATGATGAATTCTAGCTGCAGCTAGACACTTCCTGCTTCACCATCCACTTTGGCACAAACCCCTGCTCTGCCTCCACCTACACGTCTACCCTAAGGAGCTCTGCTGTATGGTCTTGCATATAGACTTGAGCTATCCATTTTCTTAATCTGACTATCCCCCTCACACGAGGGGACAAACACACACTCAGTAATATTTTCCAACAAACAGTAACAACATCCTCAAACTGCAAACATATACAAAACCAAGAACACAGCAGGCAGTCGCAGCCCTCCACGCCTGCAGGGTACTGGGACGCCGCAGAGGGTACAGGCTGCCCGCAGAGGGTACGGGCTGCCCGGCAGGGCTGGGCTCCCCTGGCACGCAGCCTGCCTGAGGCATCTTGGCAGTCACTGGAGGGGATTACCAAACTTGGCATTTATTTCCACAAGTGAAGTCAGTTTGTGTAAAAAGGAAATGCAAACCCTATACTGAAGTTCAACAGGAAGGCATGAAAAAAAAAAATCTCTGAAGAGCTTCATGCCATGTTTGAGGGTGCTGAAGTTACTAGAGTGCAATTATTCCAGACAGCTTTCCGATAGTTACATTCACAAAACAGGTGTTCTGTTTCGAAAACCAGCCTGAGAGAGCGCGCATTTGGCCAAGACAAGTATATCCAGTGACAAACAGAATCCATTTTTACATGCAAATGAGGAAACCCTTCAGCACTCGAGTTGTGAAAAACAACACTGCATATAGAGCACACGCAGTGTATTAGGAAATCCAATGGAAGTTTATCAAAACATCTCACTCTTTTACTCAATCTTTTGTGCTGCTATCATCAGGGATCTGACTGCATTATAAATATTTATTTCCAGAAATAAGAACTATAAACCAGAGCCTTTGTCTTCAGTGAATTGCCTGGCAAGGTCTCAGCCAGGAATTGCCATGGCAGGACTGCTTTAAGTAGCAGTGACCTCTCTCCTTGTACTTTGGCAAAGAAGTACGCAAAGAACTGCCGTCATTCCTCACACACCCACGTGGTTCTTATTTATCTTGAATGAACATTGACAGAGATTACTACATAATTTCTACCAGGGGTTGCGGGCACTAGTACAGTAGCTTCAGAGCAGCCAAAACTGACGATATTGCTCACAGCCACATGGGAGCTGACATTTAGTCCTTGGATTCAAGTACCGTGCACTCCTCTGGAGTAGGAGTGAGCTGTAAGATCAAAGGACATCTGTGCGTGGTACTAGATTATGCCATTAAAATCTATCTCTATCTTTAAAACTAGTGGCTTATAATGGTAAACAAATGATGTTTGGTTCCTAGAATACAGTTTTATCCATGTTCTAGTGCCTACATAAAACACAGTCTACTTTCCCATTTGCAGATTACATCCCACCCAG
This sequence comes from Harpia harpyja, assembly GCF_026419915.1. Lineage (NCBI taxonomy): Eukaryota > Metazoa > Chordata > Aves > Accipitriformes > Accipitridae > Harpia > Harpia harpyja. The sequence goes on from NC_068951.1 coordinate 28,947,668, forward strand.
AACTGCTCAACAGAGTAACAACTGTGCATCAACCTCTCCATTAAATTAGCAAAGAGATGTACAATTGCAAAATAATTCACCAAAGGTTTCCAGCAAGCAAATAAACAAATTGCTAGAGATCATGGAAAAAGCTTGGGAACTGGAAGCATACTAGGAACACCTCTGTGGATTTAATAAAAAAAATTTTAAAAAATACATACACGCTGCCAAAGAAAGGTCAGGTGGTAACCTTGGCAGTGATCTGCATGACCTTAATCTAAGACATATGCTGGGCAGACACCTGGAAAAGAAGATGGATGAGATGGATACCTGGAAGAGGCACATGGACACATCCAAGCCCATTAATAAAACTATGTAATTGTGCCTATTATTATTATGTCTCCCACATCTCTGGAGATGTGGGAGACCAATGGTACAGTTTCCCACAAAAAAACAAATAAACAAAAAAACCACCAACAAGCAAAACAAAACAAAAAACCAACCAACCCACAGACTGGATTTAGCTTGCCTTTACACCACATAGGAGCATGCTTCTCCGTCACTGGAGAGATGCACTAAAGCACAACACAACTGAAAAAGTGTTTTCAGCCTGGATTCCTCTCATCACACTTCAAGAGCAAGCTGAACTGAGAAGTAGCTGTCAGAGTGACAGTTAACAGCCCCAACTAACTGCAGACTTCTGATTGCATTTCTGCTACTATTTATTGTTTCCACAGATCAACTGTTGAAAAAAAAGAAAGAAAATAAAAGGGGGAAAAAAGCTGTTTGGTTTTGGATTAAAGTTTTCAGTATGCCTGTTTATTTCCAAGGCAGGCAACCTACCCCCATGTATAATCTTCTCAAAGTTATGAGTCCTGACTTGCTACTTTCACTTCCAACTTCTGTACTCAGCCAGTAATGAGAAGGTGAACTAGAGGAATTGTCCTCAACAAGTTCTACTTTCCTTTCTTATGCACCTCACCTAAAGCACATAGCCCATCAACAAAATCCATGTTCTGAGACTTTTACAGTAGTTCAAGTTAGAAACAAAATGTAATTAGCAGCTTCCTTGCCACTCTGCTCCCCTAAAAGGGGAATATTTCTGTGCCTGAAAGAGAAATCACAGTCCTCAGCTCTGCCCTCAGCATAGATGCTTGCACACCAGAAGCTCCTGGTGGGTGCTTTCCCGCATGTCACCAGCCCTGTTTGGAGAACATGCTGTTTTAATACCATTGCCCTGATAAGCTATTGAGTACAACACATCTGAGTTAGCAAATAAAAGGATAATAGTCCAGGCTGAGCTGTGTGCAGGTCAGCTTACAGTATGTGAAGGCATGATCCATAACTGGGATTCAAGATCTAGAGCTGCTTATAACTTCATGATAAAACTGGTTAATTTTGGAAGAATAAAACTTTAAACACTATTTATGAATACATTGTCGCTATACAACTAATCTCCCATAATTTTTCTAACAGATGAGTTATATTGCTGGAAGATATCCTGGAAAATGTAAAATACTCTACAACATCTTCTGAACAAGACAAAACTTACTGAGATCAAAAACGACGGCTGATATAAAGCCTGTTGGAAAATATCTTATTTAGAGGCTCAGTTGCTGTTTCCTCCATAAAACTGAATAACGTAACAGTCTGAGTTCCCAATTAATTGCAAAACTGTGAAAGAGCTTTTAAAGAGAATGCGGCACGAGGTTTAAGCCCACAATAGTAAAGAAAGCATTCAAAAAACTGAAATGGATCATTGGGCTACACAATACTGTATGGAGTCAATACAGTCATGATAACCAATTCTCTTCCCATGCAGTTTTGATGATTTTACTAAAACCAATTCATCCATATGCTTCCAAGCCCTGTTGAAGCTCTGCAGATAGCTAGAGGGTCACCGATGGTACCAACAGCAACTTCCCTTTCCTATTTATATGGACTCAGACCGTATGTTCAAAACCCAAAGAACTATTAAGCCAACTAAAAAGTTGAAATATCAAAGAGCACTTTCAAAATCCAGATTTTTAGCAAAATACAATCTTCCACTTATCACTCAAGAAGGCAATATTAGACTCCTCAAAAAGAAATTTTTTTTTTTCCCCTATAAATAGGAGTTACAGCCTAAACTTAAGATTCTACATCAAATAAAGCTTTTGCAAACCGGCATACTCTGAAAAGATGTCAAACAGCTGGAGACAGGAGAAACCCATCATATGCAACATAACCAAGATTGTAAGTTATACCTACATACATATACTAGGTTAATGTAATCCAGCAGCAAACAAACATCTTAAGTACACAATGTGAAAAAAACAAATTTTAAACATATATATCTACCAGTGTCAGTCTGTATGATATACATATGGTCAAAGAAGTAGTAAGGCAAAAGAATAATTTCTGGTAAAATAAAATTTTTGGCATAAAGAGGGAAAAGACAGAGCCACCCGACAGCTGTTTATTTTCCCCCAGGATTCTTTAGAAACATGACAATGTGCTGAAATAACAAAGATGGTCATCTTCTTTTCTCAGGAAAGAAATGTGCATTACACTCCAGGAGGGGGAAAGACAACTGGTGCATAAACAATACTACTTCATATTTGGAAGTTCTGGGATTTTTTTAACCTGATCTTTATATTATACAGTCAACTTCTGTTCCACACAGTACACTTTGCTGCATGCTTCCACTCATCCCACAGCTTACTGCTTCCCAGAGAGGCAGACTGGTTTCAAAGTCCATTAACCACAGCCATGATCGCCTTGTAAGACTGGATCCTCTGCAATTTAATAGCATGCTTGGATTGCTGTTAAAAAGTGTCCTTGAAGGCGAGACAAAATATTCTTGAAAAACTCATGAAAGGTTGGAAAGTAAGATTTAAAATAAAAGATGAAATTAGAATTAACAGATAGCAAGTTAAGAACAGTCATGGGTCGCCAAACACATAGTACATACTGATTTCCTATACCAATGCACATTCTTGTGTGAGAGACATGGATTTCTAAGAACCAATGCTTCAAATAAATCTTAAAGGCCTGATTGTGAAGAAGCAGACTTTTCTGTACAGACCTCTTTGCAAGTTTGGTCTGTTTTCCTCTGGATCACAACCTTCCTGTTAATCACTGCACTTCAATACATACATGTCTTACTGCAAAATACAAAGAGCAGCACAAACATTATTTATGTCATTTCCAAAAAAGTATGAGATTCTTCCTAGCTAGCTGTTAGCAGACATATACCTTCTCCACTTTAAACCAGACAAATTAAAACAAAGTAAACAGATGTCTGTCTTTTGATGGTATAAGCATAGTTATTGCAGAACTAATGTAAATACACAGGTATCACCTCTGCTACCACCTGATCCTGTTGCAAATAGTTTATGACCACAATCGGCATTTATGATTATCAGGGATCACTCAATGCATGGGCTGTCCATGGATAATCCTTCCTGTGCTCCTCCAGGTTATTTGTGGACCTTGCTGAAGTTACAGAGCAATAGCTATTGGTATCAAAATTCCCAACACTGTCCCGAGCCAGGGAACAGGACTAGTAAAGGCAGGAAGTTTTCAGAAGCTGTCTAGGGAAAGAAATATAGAATGTATAATTTCCCAGTTTCAGTTACTTTTGAATAGCTGGTATTGTTGCAACTTCCTCAGCCACAGTAAGTGTTGCCTCTTGCACAGTTCTCCCTCTTCTCACGTGTTTTAAAGGAACAAAGCAGCTAGAAAGTTAGCAGAAATGCATGCTTATATTAAGCAAGAGCTGCTCTGAATTTTCTCGTAATATAGAATTTACGCTAGATTAGCACTTGCTAACACACAGCCCCTGGACAGGACACTAAAATTTTCTTCTTTTTATTTTTTTTCATTTCTACTAACTGAATCCAAACTGAAGTTTTCCAAGACTTAGAAAGAGACTTATCATTCAAGAGTCCCATAATTGTTAAACACCATCTGCAATCTACAGACATTTACGAAGAGGTGAACAGCGCTACAGCAACTGTGCACTTCAGAATCCAAGGTTTGTTATGAAAACACTGCAGATTTCTCATGCAAAGAAAGTCTCTCATGCTTTAATTCACAGCCCACAGGGATGCAAACAAGCATTTCCCTCTTCCATGCGTACTGACTCAAAATGGCAAGCCTGCTGAGCTGCTGCTTACTGCCTGTCTTTTATCACATCGTTTCTGATGTCACATACATACAGCATCTAAAATGTTTACATGGAAATGATCAACTGTTGAATAGATCCAGTTCTAAAAAAAATTAAAAAAATTAAAAAACACCACCACAGACTGTATCTCTGTAACTATTTTTCTGTATATCTATATATACATACACACACTTTCAGACAAAGATCAGTGATTACTCCCAGTATTAATACACAACTGATTTCAGAAAACATTTGAAAGCTGATTCTGTCTCCGCTCTTAATTTACTTTCTTTTAATTTAGTCATATTGAATATACGGTCAACAAGAGCTCATTAAGACCTGTATGTGCACTCATCAATCAACCATGTCAGTCCCGGGTGCAGCGGTGGCCGGTGCTCAGGCTCACACTCATTGTAATGCAAGATTTCCTCATTTTCTAGCTGAACAAAACCAGATACAAACAGCAGTAGTTTTTCCATCAGCTTCAGTGGACTTGGATGAGACCCTGTTTACTGAATCAGTTATTCTGTAGTAAAGCAAAGATAAGACACGTTCCTTAGTTCCCAGATAAGAAAAAAATTAAAATCAACTGTTTGTAAATTACATCATTGCCATGCATGAAGCAACTCCTCCAATAAGAGCTGCCTAACTTCCTGACAAGCGGGGAACAGATAGGTTACAGCTGTTTATTAGTGCCCAGATAGCAATCAAACCACAAAAATCTTCTTGAGAGTGGAAGTGGATGGAGTCATGGCACAGGCTGGGTCTTGCTTGAACATGCCGACTGGATCACCCTGCTATAAACTGTCATCGGGGCTGTGCAGCTGAGAGCAGGACACAATTAACATCAGCTGTCTAAGTGAGAAAGTTTACTCAGCTTCTGCCTTTTCGTAGCCTTGCCCTCACTGTCGCTCATAAACATGCATCTAGAGAAGAGCATGCTTCTTCTTAAGCCCTTGTTTAGCAAATCCAGCTGTTTAAACAGAAGCAGTCACACACAGCACCAGGCATTGTTAAAGTCAATTCTCCGAAGCTAATCAATCCATCAATGAAACTCAGCAGTTAAGACCTGCAGCAACAGTTTCTCCTTAGACTAGTCTTTGCTTAAAAAATAAAAATAAAAATTAAAAAAAAAAAAAAAGAGAGAGAAATTGGAACTGGGACTTGAGCCATCCTGAAGACACGTAACTCTCCTTCATGCCTGCACTGTGGTTCCTGTTGTCAGTGAACGCTACCACCCCGATTAGTCAGTTCATTTGAAAAAGATGCCCTACAGCTTCACATCTGGCCCTACGTCAAGATACTGGACATGTAAAATTCTGCAAACAGAAACACAGGCCATGCAACCCTGGAAAGAGAAAAAAACCATACTTTTCAAAGACCCCTTTTCTGTGTGAACAAGCAACTTTAACTCCACAGTTCTGAGATACTGCCCTGCCTTGAACAACTCAGTCCTTCAAATCATGAAAGAGCACCAAAAACGTCTGTCCTACTTCTGACACATGACACCATGACATGTCACATATGACATATATTTAAAGATGCTTTTAACATCAAAAACTTGACCCAGCAACTTCAGTTATTGAATTTATGGGCCTGGTCCTGATCCAACACGTGTACAATTGCTTTACAGTGATCTAAAATAGAATTAGTAAACTGTATACGACAGCCTAACGAAAGACTTTTGCTGTATTAAAGTTTCATGTGAACTACAAAACTAAACAATCTTTTTTTTTTTTCAAAAAAAAGTAAAAAAATTACAAAAGCAAATCTATCAGATACTGATTATTTTCTGCACAGCTGATTTCAGCAAGAACCCCTAATGGGCTCATTCAGTACATTAACACTTAGACCCACAGGTACAGAATTAATTCTCAGAGGAATGGCACTTAAATGCCAAACCTATTTTTGTTTAGCATTTTTCTGTCTTTTTTCCTTACAGTTTGTTTGCATTAATTACAAATACTGCATATGTCAGCTTTAAAAATATACTTGCAGTTACATTGCAAGAATCAGTGCTACCATCAAAAAGTACTCCTCACCCCCACCATTTATTCCTCCGCGTCTACGAAAATCCACAGTGGACCAACAGATTTGCCACTTGTCTAAGAAGGAACCCTGGAATACTTTCAAAGGGCAGACCATAAGAACTGGTGAGCCAACCACTAACATAAAGTGGGGTTCTTCAGAATTGTCCTATAAATTTGAATGTAACGTTTTAAGCCAAGGAAGAGTTCCACTGTTTAGCCTTAAACTATTAAGGAAATTGGTCTGTAATTACTTTGTACTCCATTATAAAAATAGTCATGTGTTTTAAAAGAAATTATACAGTAATCCACAGTATCTTTAATTTTGGTTCAAGCAGAGACAGAATGAAATGATCAAATATGTCAACTGTATAATTTGTCAATAATCTAAATATTTCAACAATTAGTAGGTACCTAAGTTTCTGCAGTCTCAGTGCTCAGTTCGAACCAGTATATTATTATATGAAAAAAGGCACACAGGCATGCACATACACTGAGAACATGAAGAAGCCAGATTACTCTGATGATCAAATAGAAGATTTACTCTGTTTCTTTAGTGGACTTGTCATTTGTTTGTTTTTCCTTCTACTACAAATTGTAAAAGGAATTCTAGCTCCTGGAAAAAAAGAAATCTGGGATGAAACAGTGACTTTACATATGTAGTCTCCTCATGACCGGTATCATCCATATTTTGAAAACTGAATTCACCTTAAGGAAATACTACAGAAGCAGTTCTATCAAACCACCTAAAGCCACTTGTGGTGTCAGGCTGTGCTTGCAAGCACGTATTCCTTGATGATTAAGTGTCAATTTATTCTCTAGAGCTACAACATTCCCACACATACAGACACATTCCTGCTACTGATCTGTTTGGTCAAGTTGTGTTTTGTGCTGGAGAGAACCACACTCTATTTTTAAATTAACAGGAAACAAAAATATCCTTCACTTTCAAACTTGTTTGCCTTGCAACTGATCCCTCAAAAACTATAAAACTGACATTATAAATGAAAACAAAAATGCCCTTATTGTGACCATACTTACTCTTCATGACAAGGGAATTGACCTGAGCAGCACGTCAAGTAATTTACATTTCAAACTAGCAGCAATACACAAATGGAAAGATACTGGGTTTGATTACACAATGTAACAGTGCTAATTCAACAGACCAACTAAACACTTCCCCATGAAGAGACTGAGTCACTTTTGCTTAAGTAAGCAGTGAGGGGAAAAAGCCAAGAACTCAGACATAAATCATGACTCTCCAGAATATGCCACCAACGTAAAGAAAACTTTGAGAAATAATCTGTTAGTTTAGATCCTCGACAGAAATGCATTTCACACAAAACCTCCCTGGTTCAGACAACCATGGTGGTTGTTCCACCATACAGTTACACTGCAATTTACAGCATCAAATGCTGATGATTAAGATCACAACTGTTTTACTTTTTCTTGTTTTAATTAGAAATGCATTTTACAGTCAAAGTTGCAGTGATCTTGCCTAACCCTACTGCACATCGCAGAGAGAAGCAATGTCACATTCACCACTGTGGTCTACCTCCACAGCCTAAATATTCCCTCCACCTAAGGAAAGAAAGAAAAGCCTGGCCAAAAAATTTAAAAAAAACAAACCCACTGTAGAGGTTTTATTTTGGAACAGAGACTGGTATTGTGCAGTCTCTAAACCAGGTGCTATGAAGAACTCAGACTGCCAACTTTGGGTGTCTTCAAGGACAAGTATTTTCAAGGGAAAAATATGTGATGGAAGAATGACTTTGCTGCTTTGCACCTCCACAGCCATGTTCACTTACTTTTAACTAATTTTCAAACACACACACCCCCCACTACGCACTGTTTCATTTGTTATTCACCATTTATTTCAAAGCTGGAGCCTAAAGGTATCTACACGAGTGATCATTACCCAACTGAAGTGGTGCACACTGATGCTACACGCATTCCTAAACACTCCCCAGCAGTTGGGATGGTGCCCCCAGGTCACGGGTAACCCAGACCTTGTCCTCTGCTGGGTCTGGTCCTGAGTACATCACTCTCTGCCTTTACCCTTCACCTGTAAGTGCCAGGTGGCAGCTTTTTTGTACAGTCCTCACAAAAAGGGCACAAAACTCCCAAGAGACCTAGAGGACGCTTCTCCCCAACACAGGTTTATGTAGCAGTTTTAGACACTGCGGTGACAAGATGGGGCAAAAGTAGCATCAGCAGAGAAGCAAGAAAGTCAGGCAGAGAGACAGAGGCAGGCGCAGAGTGCCGTACTGACGGCCTCTCCTCCACCAAGCAGGCCAAATCTTTCAGTACTTCTAATAAGTACGTCAAGACGGTTGAATGACCAAATTCCCTCGTTTGTGCAAGGTGCCTCAGAGGGAAAGGCCTATCGATCGCTCACTGTCACAGCGACCGTTTTGGCTGAGCCCAAAAAAAGTCAACGGAAATGGCAACAGTACTTGCTGTATCTCCAAGTGAGTCCTTGCACAGCTAGACCAGTCAGCAATTACTGCTCGAAGCATTTGCGACCAGCATTTGACAGATGCCGGGGTGGAGGAAAGCGCTCCCACAGCCTGCCGGGCTGCCCGCACCTCCCGGCCAGGCTGGCTCTGGAAAGCCACCCACGCTGCTGGGGCCCCCCCCGTGACAAATCCCCTCCCGACCCACCCTCCCACCAGTCACATTTCAGGAGCACGTACAGACAGCAACCAACCATGGGGCCCACCTCAAAGCCTGCCCGTTTGTCACCGTCACAATCTGCGGCCCCAACACCTCAGCGCAGCCACGCTCCAGCCGGCCAAGTCCCCACAGCCGCTCTGGGGAACAGACTCAAAGGCAGAAAAGCTATTTCCCATGCAAGCGGCTGACGAATAAAACGTTTTAGGTGGGAACTGCATTTACATCTGTTGCCAAGACCAGTGTCCGCTTCTAGTGCGATGACAAATGTCTTTTCCACTCACTCTCCGTGCGTCCTGGACTGCATTACGTGACAGCAACATGCATGCAGCAAGTACAGTGCAACGGAAATATTTTTGCTGTTGTCTTAACGCAGAAACTTTTGTATCTTCACCATACAGGAGTCACAGAGCTCAACGGTGCTCTTAGCAATTGCTTGAAGCACAAAGCTGAGGCAAAGGAGCACAGGAGGGATTTCTGCAAACATGGTTTGCCGCAGGGCCACGCTGACTGCTCATTGCTCAAGTAACCACTGCTGTGCAACAGGCAGTTCTCTCACTATAACTTTTCCAAGCTTTTTCGAATAAAGCAGTAGTCCTATTAAGAAATAAAGATGCAGCTCAGCCATCAGTTCTAGACACTCTTGTTACAGCTTATTTCTGAAGCAAGCAACACTAATGGACCGCTTTAAAATCTGACAGGGCGTCTTTGCATGCTGCTTTACACCAAGTTGTACAAGTACCAAGAGACTAGAAATTAAAAACCAGATTTTTTAGAACTAGAGGCACGCTAAGGTCTGCCTCTCCTCAAGCAATACAGCACAGACTCAAGGAAAACATTGAAGGGTTAGAACTGGAATAAAAACAAGTAACACAGCAGGCAGTATTTGGGGTCACGAAACCACTCAAGGTGTGGTTTCAACTCAGCAGTCTGCTACAATTCAGGCTACTAATGTTTAAATTAAAAAGAATTAAGATTTTCCTCTGTGAACACCTATACATAAATGCATTGGTGCTTTCTGGCACTATCATTCCTGTAGCATCATTTTCATTATTTATATAGATGCAGCAGTCTATTTTTGGTTTGCTGAATCATACAGTGCTGTCTGGACTACGCACTCTTTGCTTTTCACACCTTTGAACACCAGCAGGATTAAAGAAAAATCCTTACCATGCCAGCTATTAGCTTGACATCCTACAACTCAAGTATGTAGTTAAAAAAAGCATTATCTGAACAGATATTTTTGAGAAAATGCAACTGTGATTGCAATAAATGATTTCCAAAGGAGCTTGACTTACAATCTCACTGCCCTGATGACAGGCATAGGAGCTCAACTTTTTCCTCAAAACATGCGCCCATAGGCTGCACCTCTGAGGGACAGTGAAAGCTGAACAGTAATGCTCACGCGCCCCTGACAGACTGCGAGCTACATTGCACACCACAACCTTCAGAGAAATCCTCTAAACAACTAAAAACAGCAAAGCACTAAGAAAACTGGAAATGAGAAGCTCATTGAGTTGAGTCTGGTATTCATCAACACCTTTTTTTAAAAATAAAAAAAAATTTTTATACTAGTTATCAACCAAGTCAGCAGTTTTCCTATCAAAACTAAAACTTGCTGACAAAACTTGCTTCTCAAAAAAAAGGAGTTTCCTGCTGCCCACCAGAAGTAAATTAAGCTAGATATTATAAATAACTTGATTACACTCTTGAGTAAACAAGCCAAGAAATGAAACTATTTTGGATTTCATGTGGTAACAATCTAGTGGGATGAAATACCTTTGTATGCCTAGAATCAACATCAGAAGTACGGATTCTAAAACAGTAATAGAGCAAGAAATATGTTTTGGCATATAGTTGGACATACATGTGCTTGGACACCTCTCTCTGAGGGAATTTCCTGTATACATTCTTTTATTTTACATGCTGAAGATAAAATTTCTATCTTCTGGCTCCTTGAAGCTAAAGTGACTGCAAAACGCAACGAGCAAAAAGCATGCAAGCCTCTGAGGGACGGGAAGGGGCATTTAAGTCTCCAGCTGACTTTTGCATGAAGTTGGAAACTTTATCAGCCGTTGCTACAGTTTAGAGAAGCAGCAAATGACGCTATGCTTTTCCCAGCCTTGGAAAAACATGTTCATCAACACCTTGTTTCAGGAAAAGGAAAGAAAAGGGGGGGGAGGGGAGGAGAAAGTCAGGGAGACTCACTTCCCATTAAGGAATCTTCTTCTTTCTCAGTGGGGGGGTTATGCATCTATTTCTGTATGACTCACTCCGGCGGGTTAAAGCACTTTCAGCCAAGCGGCTCCTCTCGAGAGCAACCTGGGGAGCCCTGCCCCGGCCGGCGCCGCAGCCCCCTCCCGCACCGCCGAGCCCGCTCCAGCGCCCAGAGCGGCATTTTAAAGTGCGGAGCGTGGGAGGGGGGTGGGAGGGGGAAGGGGGGGGGGGGGGGAGAATAAACGAGGAAAACAGCGGTTCTCTGTCTCCGCACAGAGGACCGGAGGGTCTTCCCTTCCTGGCGGATGTTACCGAGCCGGGAGGCACAAAGCCGCCGGTGCCGCCCGGCCGGCAGCGCATCCCCGCCGCCGTCCGCCGCCCTCACCGCGCCCAAGCACACCTCCCACAGGCGGCGGGGCCGCGGGGGACCGCGCCGCGGGGCTCCGCCGCCGCACCCCCGACCCCCGCGCCGCCCCGCGCCTCACCTGCGGGCCCGGGCCCGGGGCGCCGCTCCGCCGCCGCCGGCAGCGCCAGAGCCAGCAGCAGCGGCAGGAGGAGGCGCGGCGGCCGGGCGCCGTTCCACGCCATCTTCCCCCTCCGCACCCGCCGGCCTGCCGCCGCTCCCCGCGCCGCCAGCCCCCGAGAGCGGGGGGTAAAGGGGGCGGGGGTGGAAAACGAGGCGGGGGGAAAAACGGTGCCTGGGGAGCCGCCGCGCCCGGGCTGCAGCTCCTCCTCCGCTGCGGGCAGGAGCGAAGGGCGCTGCCGCCCGCCCCAGGCTTTATACGGCGGTGGGAGGACCCGGGCAGCGAGGGCACCCGGCGGCGCAACGGGAGCCGCTTGTGGCCGTCGCGCCCGTGTGCACGCTGCTGCTGCTGCTGCTGCTGCTGCCGCTGCCGCTGCCGCTGCCGCCGCCGCCGCCGGGGGAGGGGCGAGCGGCCAAGCCCCGCCTCGGTCTCCGCCGCCCGGGCCGCCGGCGTAGGTGCGCGGCGCTGCAGGCGGCAGCCCGCCGCCGCGGGAACGGAGCGGACCGAGCCGGGAGGGGGCGGGCGGCCCGCTCGGGAGTGCGGGCCCAGCAGCTGCTCCGGGTCGAGTCCGGCTGGGCCCAGCGCGGTGCCTCCGCTCCCGGTACCTGCCCGGGTGTGGGGCCGAGCTGGGGTTAGCGACCCGCTCCTGGAAACGTTCTCGACCGTGCTGGCCGCCTGGAGAATTGTATTCGCCTCCCCCTCAAAACATCTTGTCAGTGGTTTTGTTGGCCGCCATTACGTCCCGATAAACGTATTGCTGAAAATTTAATGTTGTTCGGGAGATTGTGAGCAACGGAAGCCGTTACCCCACAAGCCAACAAAAAACAATCATCTAACCCTTTCGCGTATGGGCGTAGAGCACTAGTGGCATCGGGACCGCTCTGCACGTCCAATCTGCTTGTGAACGACATACCTGTCAAACGCTCCATCATTTTATCATTCAGATTTCCATAAAGGAACACAGTTCATTGGTCTAATCTTAACACACAAAAACCTATTACACGTGTATCATTAAATCACCAAATTACTGAAGGCAAGCACGGTGATGATGAAGGAGATGTACTGGCCCACTCTTTTTCCTATTGCGATACAAGGTATAGTCAGGAAAAAAAAAACCTGTAAACAATAGCTTAAATGCTTAAAAGTCATGTAAAATTGTAAAAGCAGATGGCAGCCTATTGGAATCAGTGTGGATTTACACCTTGGAAATATCACTTGAGGACCAAAAGCATAATCCAAAACAAAAATTAGTGCTGAAAGCAGGATTCATGTATTTGAGAACCACCTACATAATCATCAAATAGACACCTCATTTTTTATCCTAAATGTCTCTATGGGCCTAACAGATGTGCTTTTTTGGAGCCACATTGGAAAGAAAAAAGGGGGAAAGAAGGGAAAACTTGACCTTGGCTACTGCAACCATAAGAACTGCATGCTTTTGTCTGGAACCCAGAGCAGAAATCAGAGCCTGCATTACGTGCCCAGATGCTTTTATAGTTAATTGGGAGATCTCATTCTTTCTGGACCAGGCAGCACGCACAGCAGGGAGGGAGGTAGAGCAAACCAAAGAAAAAGACTGGGTCCCCGGTCCCAAGGAGCTCCTAGAAGAGAGAAGGCCCAGGAAAGCAGCAATTGGGAAATACTGAAAATGCATTCATGCAGTGATGAAGCTGCAGTTGCCAACTATAGGAGAAACAGAAAAGACCCTCCAGTTTCTTGGGCAATTACTTGTGACCTACTTTCTCCTGCCACCTCTGTCAGGCACGCAGAGATTCACCAGAGAACACATAACTTTTGAATGCAGACAGTATGACCACATTTATGCACACATCCAGGAACAGCCTCTGCTCACTCTTCCAAGAACCAGCACTACTGCTGCTGATCAGCTTTTGTAGGTACATAGACTGCATTAGCTGAAAGCAAGCAATGCCATCACTGGGATGATACTGCAAGTACTTCTATCTCCTTTTTTAAAACAAGTTCAAGATTTCAAATAAGAAATTGGGCTTGTGAAAAATGAAGATGGAGAAAATAGTTATCATATTACAGCTACAGTTTTAAGGTAGAAAACAGGCAAAGAAGCATTTCAAAAGAGGTCCTCAACAGATCAAACCTCACCTCAGATCCAGAACAGCTTAACAGTAACACTTGTACTTGGAGATACAAAGAAAGTGTAATTACAAAGCTGAAAAAATATGAGCTCATCGAGAAGGAATTAAATCACAAGAGACATGTAGAACACAATACCATCAACCATGAAAGAAATGATAGGTTACGTCAATAAAGTCTGAGGGGGAAAAGACAGGACTGTTGGGCATCATTTCAGAATACCATGGAGATGATGTCATGGCTCCCACGGACGTGACAGGAAGCAGACGAAGCTTCAGCCCTGAGAATTGAGGGTATAATCAGCAGCCGAGTATCACGTACATATACAGTGCTCTGGGAAATCACAGCTTGGCACCTCACCTCTGTCAGAAGCAGCAGCTAGTTTTGCCAGAGACTAATACACAGGTCCTGAAATAGCACTGTTAGGTGGAAACCAATGGGCATAAAGAGGAGGGAGCATCCGAAAGAAATCCTAAGAGGCATTTTGTTATCAAAAAGTACGTATAAAGAGTAGCAGTGAAGAAGGAAAAGAACTAGTGAAAGAAGGATGTAAATATGCAATAATGAAAGAAAAGGAAATAGCTGGCAGACAGATTTCTAATGTATGAGGAAAATGGGTTGAGAGAACTGTGATATAAACACAGCTCATACCTATAAGTGCAAGCCCAGACTTTGACTAGAAACTTTTACATTTTCTTGTCATTTTCCTTGGTCTCTTGAAAGCTAATTTCATTTTTGACTGTTCTTAGAAAATGCAAGCTTTGCCCCCCAAGAGAAAACAGAGCTGAAAGCTACCCAAAACACTGCTTTCAAAGTGACAGATGTGGCCAAGACATCTCCTATCCCCAGAGGCTTCACTCGGACACTGGCCGATGGAAGGGAAAATGCTTGTGAAACTTCAGAACTGAGCTCTGCCAGCTGCGCAGTGCCCAAGGGCTCTGTCTCGCCCTGCCTCCACAGACACTTGGGTTAGAAATGCTACTTTTGTCCAGAAATACCAACTTCAAGGCTTGAACTGGCAGCTGGTGGTTAGCAGGGTCTTCAGCTCTTCTGGTGCTGTTGCAAGCTGCTTCAGTACTGTATTACTGTTACAGTGTACTCAACACTTAAATCTAAGTGTAAAGCTATGTAGGAACTTACCCTCAAATCAAAATCATTTTAAATAATAATGTAGACAGTGTGTAATATAATGTGCATATATGTACATTAGACTAGAGATTAACTCCAGAAACAATTCCTACAAATGTCCCAAGAAACAATTGCACATTCTTGCTGTTGTCACTATTTGCTCCTTTGACTTTTGACTTTATCAAGCCTTTTTCATAAAGAATAAAACCTTCCTTTTCCTCTGCAACAAGGCAATTTTTTCATGAGAAATGACTCAGTTTGGTTAAGTAGGCATGGAGGAGGGGAGAGAGTTCATTAATGTTCGTTGTGGGGCTATGAACATGGGAGCCCAAGGACTTTTCTTGTCCTACAACTCCAGCAATACTGAGCAAAACCAAAAAGGGAGCAACTGCAAGCAGTCCTCGCTTCAGAAAGTCACTATGAAAAGCGATTTTCTGTAACCTCACAATCAGTTGCCAAACTGATTTTTTTCAGACCCAGTGCATTTTCAACAGATCAGCAATAATATCTAGAATTCAGCTGGCAGATACTTAGGCAAAATTCTACAGGACCTCTGCAGAAGACAACAGCTTCCCAAATTGTTAGTAAACTCCATTCCTTCAGTGCCTTTTCCTCAGATGCCTAGATAGTTCTTTTGCAGTCTCAGTAACTCCCTGTCTGTAGCTGCCTACCCTTACCTCCTTTTCCCCATCTCTTTCCTAATTGTCTGTAAGAAATCATCATGGGGTTGGCAACTTCCATCTTCCATAAACCACCAACAATTTTATGTTTCAAAATGCATATAGCTGGTGCCACGTGGAATGGAAACAGACATAGTTCATTGCATCACCAGCCCATCACTGCAGCCAGACGGAGCTAGGTCCTGTCATAGGAATCTGCCTTCTAAACTACAGAAGCTTCTTATAAGAGACCTCTTTCACATCCTCTGACTGCTTTTCATTTCACTGTCTTTAAGAAGAACACAGTCTGTGCTCCTGCTGTGCTTGCCTGTCCTTGAACTCACCTCACCTTGCATCTAGGCCTCAAAATATCTTCTTTTATTCTGGAGCCCCACTAGAATACCTTTTCCACAGATGCTAAAATGGAGCATTGTTGGTCACATGAACTTCCTTCCCTAATCTTGCAACACTGAAATTGTTCATTATACAGTAATAAAATCAAAAGAAAAGAAAAATAACAAGGCTGGTTTGTGGCAAGCCATGGCACAGAAGGAATTGTTAACAATTCACCAGCAGCAGTATTCCAAGAATTAAAAATAAATCATCAAGCAAGGTTCCTAAGTCCCTTACCTCAACAAAGCTCCTAAAGAGTTTTCAAACAGATAATGAATTTGACATATAATAGCCAAAAGTCTATTTTATCTGGTTAAAAGTCAGTCATTCCCCATGTATTCTCAATAGTGGCAGTCATTAGTCATTTGTTATGAAGAACAAATTAATTCCTGTCCCATTCTATCCTAGTTTGTCCCCTCAAATATCTTTCTAGTTTCATAAAATTTGCCCTCTCTTTGTGTTACAGAGGTAATTCCATAGCCCTGTGATTTCATTGCCTGGGTCAAGTGCGTACAAACTATAGAATTAAACAGAAGTTTTTTGCTTCATGGGGTTATATCACTGATCTAATTTATTATATCAAAGTAGTAACCCTGAGTTTAGCTTTGAGATTAGATTAGTAAAACACCTTTGAGTTAGTAAGTCATACTTAATTTTTCCAGTTATATTATTTACCCTGTGTAATTTCTAAAAAGAAAATACTGGTTTTGAATTATAAATTCAACACCTATCAGTATTTTACATGAGTCAGGGGTAGCTGAAAATAGAACTTTGTTATTATAGAATAGTACTACTAGAAATTAACATTTCAAAGTAATAGCTTAAAAATCCCTTTTCAGTCGTAGGAAAAAATGTTCTTCAGATATATTTTGTTTAGATGCTCGTGGCTGCTTTAATTGGACCTCAAGCCAATGAAATACGAGAAGTAAGCTAGAATTAAAAAAAAGAAGTATGTATATTTTTTGCAGAAATGCATGAATATGAATGTAAAGGCCCATCTGGCAATAATATGGCATTAAAATGTGCATCGCATTGCCTGACTTACTATAAGTATACGAGCATTTAATAAGGGCTTCTTAAGTACTTCAACCCTAATAAGAAATCTTCCATAGACATTTTATTTCCAAGGATCAGGCTAAATGTTACTGAAGTTCTACTCTTGCTGTCTGAAAATAGTTTCTCTTTGGTTGCTTCCCTTTAATTTATCCTCAACTTCAATAAGAACATTTCTTTGAGTTGCCGCCCCAGTCTTGTTATTATTGGTGCGATCCAGCCCGTTGCCGAGATGTGCTGAGCACTCCTCAGGGGTGCTGAGACCCCACTGATTTCAGCGGGTGCTCAGCATCTTTCCCTGTTGAGTGCTGAGTCAATCCTTTGGGCCATAGTCATAGTTTTTTTCCCAAGCCACCCAATCAGAAATTACTTTGCTTCATTCACTCATTTATAATTATAGCTATAAACAGCCCATACGAGCAAAAGATTAATACTGTTAGCAAGCATTTCCAGGGTATAATCAGCTGTCATCCCATAATTACTCAAAAGATTGAATGAGTGGCTTTGTAATTACAAGGAGAGTTACATTCCTTTACTGAGACGGAGCAGCAAGACATGAGTGCCCATGAAAAGCCGTGCTAAGTTTTTGTCTGTGGTCCATCCTTTGGCATTTATGACATGATTGCTCCAGCCTCAAAGTCCTATCCTGCACTACAGAAGTCAGGGAGCATCATAAGAGAATAAGTCTTGCTGACCTGGCCTTAAGCCAGATGCTTTAGACCTCCGTCACTGCTTCTGGTGGACACAAAGGTCTGATCCCCATTTTTTCACTTTCATTGCATTCATTTTTACGTGATTTATATAGGCACAAGAAACTGAGAATTAAATCCTCAGAGCGTCTCTTGTAAACCCTGCTGATCAGGGTTGATCTTGTAAAGATTTCAGTCCCATCACCCAATAAACTATAAAATGCTTCCCAGAGTCTCAAATGAGAGGTGTTGAAATGGACAGTTAATCATAATGACTAATTTAAAGTCTTGCTTTTGTTATAGTTTAGGGATG
This sequence comes from Harpia harpyja, assembly GCF_026419915.1. Classification (NCBI taxonomy): domain Eukaryota; kingdom Metazoa; phylum Chordata; class Aves; order Accipitriformes; family Accipitridae; genus Harpia; species Harpia harpyja. The sequence goes on from NC_068951.1 coordinate 28,965,582, forward strand.
CAGAAAAGAATATAATGGAAAACTGACTGAAAGAAAAATAATTTTAAACATTTACTGTGAGATTAATAGGAACTAGAGGAAAAATGTGTTTATGAAATTGAAGCTGGGAGCCTATGTGAGTGTTTGTGTCTATGTCAACAAAATATCGTAATGTAAAAAATGTTCCTCTGAAGTAAGCCTGTGGTATTAAAGAGACTGAAGTGTGTCACATGGGTATGACCAATAGAGGAGGGGAGGTCAGTATGTGTTTTACAATAGTTACCCTAAAGCCTACTTTTTTTGTGATTTCAGAAGCCTAGTGGAGACTCCTAGAGTGGCAATTTGGGAAAACCGCTGGAGCAGAGAAGCATGTCCCACAAGTATTCCCCTACGGGAAGACATCAGATTTCATATTCTCTGTTACTGGAATGGTTTTGGTCGAAGTTTCCTTTCCTGCTTCTGCTCTGGGAGTTTTATGACTGTTCTGCCTGTCCACAATGATCTCATTCTCTCCAGCTGACTTGTGTAAGGTAAATAGAAACTGCTGTCTGACAAAACCTAATTTTGACAGGTAGGTCTTTTTATTAATTTAGTTTCATTTACAACAAAATTGCCATTAGTCTTATTTCCTACTTCCTGTATGATCTAAATGAGGAATCCCAGATGGCCCCAGAACAACTTCTGGCAGCATTTCTGGAACGCTGGATTCGAGAGAGAAAGAAAGGAGATGGACTGGCCATTATTTTGCTGCTGCTACAGTCCGCTTGCACAGAGCCTTCCAACTTCCACTTTTCAGCAGGCATTGTGTGAAAGAGAGACCACAGGAAAGGTGAGAAAAAGCTAAGAGCCACAAATCTTACTTAATTTAGTGCCACTCTGGTTGGTCAAAATATCATACGGCTTTGCAATACCTAACTATTTTGCCTCTTGACAAGAAAACCTTTTACAGGGAAAAAGAGGTGGCAGCCAATAAAAACAAAGTGTGGAAAGTAAAAATACTATCTTTAAATGAACAGTTAAATACAGTTACCAGGAAAGTTGAGGTTGTGAGCAGTGTCCCTGACATGAGCAAGAAAGCAAGAAAATCTCATGACTGAATCAGTAGGAGAATGTGCTTTCAAGCTTAGAAACATTTAGGAGCTAAATGCTGCCTTTGAGGGTTTTTTTTCTCATACTCTTCTCCATCTTACATTCCATGTGCACATAGTTTTATTTGGTAAAAAGGGATATGAAGGGAGGTTACGTTCAGATCACTACTAGAAAACTTCCTTTGCAGAGCAGGGGTCACAACTGTTAACCCACACTAGTGTACTTAATCACTGAACTCAGTGACTGGTAGGGTAAGGGTGAGAGTGGAACAGATTCAGACCTTTAACACTAAAATGGCCAGGAGTTACTTAAGCAATGAAAAAGCTGTAGGTTTCAGGCTGCGTACTGTGAAAGTGAAATGCTTTCAGTCTGGATGCTTCTTCTCCATTGTACTTCTTAGGCCAGTGAGCAAAAGCATGCATGTCTTTTTTTTTAAGGCTGGGAGCTTGACTGTTCTCAGCTTACATGGGAAGGGGCACAGAAGAGGCGAGCTTTGAATAGCAGCATAGTTTTGATAAACGTGATCCACTCTGCATTCAAGACAACTCGCTTATCTGCTGTTCAGGGAATGACTGGAATAAATTGAGAACTTCCAATAGATTCTCAAGAGGGCTCTTTTCAAAAGATTTGGAAGTTTAATTATTTTTTAGCACATCACTCAACAGAAGTCAGAAGGATGGCTAGTTTGAATCTTTGCAGTAATTTCTCAGAGACTGCAGTTTGTGCTTCTTTAGTTTGGATGCTCAGGAAGATGAAGTCTCTAGCTAAGATAATTCTGATAACTTGTTAAGGTTGACTCCTGTAGTCTGGGCTTTAGGAGGGTAGTTTCAGTGGTGATCTGGCTGCTTCACTTCCAGATAATCCGAAGCCTGTACTGTTCAAGGCAACATACAGATTGATTCTACATTAGGGAATGTGATGGAATGAATTTCCTTCCTGTTTAAAGAAAACTAAACAAACTTACTTTATGTATCAGAAGGCAGCAGCAACCTCCTCCAGAATGGGGAGGAACATTGTGATGAATAAGTAGCAGGAGTCACAGGTAGCCCAGCAGTGCTCCAGCACTGTGAATGGGTGCTCATAAAATCCCAAGCAGAATTAAGAAAGTGGCCAAAATTGCACATAGCCTGAGCATCACATGCTGATGAGCCTGGGCCACTGTCTTCTGCTCTTCCCTTTTCCTCAGTCTTTCTTCACTCCAGCAAGAGGATATGTGTCATATATAAGGCTGTAGCCAAAATCACTTTTGTAGGGTTTAGAAGAGTAGAAATCAGAATACTCAACCTAATAGTGTCCTCAGATAAACTGTGCAGGCAGCCTTTATTCCAGGGTACCTAAGGGAGGAGGCAAACTTGGTAGACACAGAGCACACATCCCCAGGATGCTCCTAGTAAATGGCCAGGTAAAAGCCATCCTGTTGTCATAGCAAAGAAAAGGGGTAGACACAAGTGCCCTTTCCTTGTATCCCTGTACCAATGTAAGGATATTCTTGCCTTTGAGATGATTACACATTAACAATGTCCTTCGATGTAGCCAGAAAGAAATAAGGAAAACCTTATAGCCTCTATATCTGACTCTGGCAGGCAGCTGCCTAGCACATTATCACCTCTGCAAAACCCTTACTTACAGGAAACTGTTATTAATGTGGCTGTCTCTTTGTGCTTACATTCTGCCTGCTAGAATTCAGAATTCTGCCGAAATAAGGCCTGCAGAACTCACTGTGGTTCAGCTGTAATGCTCCCCACATGTAGTGGGGAATATTGATATTATTTATTCTTGCATTCGGGCTCCCAGAGTGGGATTTGTACCCCTGATTCAGGAAAAATAAATCAGTAATACTACTCTTGTTACTCTGCTTGGAAAGGCTATGTAAACATTTGTGTTGAACTACTAAATTGTTTCTAAACAGATAGATTTGATACAAATTATAACCAAAAAATATTCTTTATGCCAGTCATTTTCATATTATTTCCCTTTTATGTATCCTCATTTTCAAGATGCTGCTTCTTCACTTTTTCTACCAAAATATGCTCATGCAATGTAGCTGTATTAGTACTGTATTAGCCTACTCTCAGTATAAAAGCTCTGCAGGTCCATACATATTTCATTCCCTGTGTTTCATGACAGGGACATGTGACTATCTTTAGCTCAGTCCCCTTTTTTTCTGTATAATCTTTTGTTCTGCCAGCTCTGCAAGGAGATGACTCAACCATCTTTAAGTCTGCCAGTCTGCTCCAACCTGGAGCAGTACTCAGAAACATCAACACGCCTTTCCAGCCCTTTGGTAAATGCATTCAGCCATGAGTACAGCATTTCCAGTCATGTGGCCTTCATCTTTTTTTCAAGATCCTTTTGAAGTTCTTGGTTCATGAGATGCAAGAATCAGATCCGAGGACTGTGGATCACTTAATCCTCTCACTTCGCATTGTGCACAGCATTGTAGTGATAGTCTGCAAAAGCCTACCGAGCACCTCCCAGGCTAGCAGGGGACTAGAAATCTGAATGATGATTTTGAGACTATTATTAAATATTTACTGAGCCATCAGAACTCCTCAAATCACTACATAAAGCTGTTGTGAGGTTTTAGTATTGCCACAGGCTATTCATGTTACCCAGTTTTAAGGTTCATCCCCCTAAAGATAATAGTGATAACCTCCCCAGCTTTTGAATCCAAACAACAGAAATCACTTGCTCTCAAAACAAAATATAATCTTTAAATTAGACCATGCTTGAAGTAGCTACCAAAGCCAGAGAGAGCACTATGATGCAATTTCCAAAGGAAAACAAAGACAAGATAAATGCAGAAAAAAATCCCTCTAAATCACAGAAATTCAAGAAAACGCATACACCACTAAAGCCAGGCTTCTGCAAAATCTCAGTTGCAGCCTCTTTCTCATCTTGGTACCTTGTGTGTCTTTTTCCAAATCAGTGTCAGAGAGGATGAAGATCCTTGTTGTTTTAGTGAGTAGGCCATTTAATGCTGCTCTTCATATCTTCCTTCTGCAGTTTGTGAGCAGCCCAGCTTGCTGTATATCAATGTGCCTTTGTTCTGTTGAATTATTACAAATAATTCTCTAGTTCTCAAACATAATTCTAGTGTTTTATTCCCCTTATGGTCTAAGACTGTAATTGAGACAGCTGATGGTACAGCTGAATATAAGCTTCCATAAACAAACGCTGTGCATTTGAACTCAACTGCACGTAGGCCATCCACACACTTTTTCCACTCTGACTGTTTCTCCCTGCAGCCAATTGGGGAAGATGTTTTGGCCATGACTCCGCTGTAGATTACTCCACATCATACCGACATCCGATTGGAGTAAGGAAAAAGCTACTGGTTAAATATCCATGATTTTTAGCCAGCATGCCAAGAGTCTCAGACGGGATGTACTCCCTCTCTCTTTTGAAAAGGATCAGTGCTCCCAGGCTGACCTTCAAAGCCGAGCTCTGTTTGTGGGAGTATGTACTCTTCACCTCTCAAAGACAGGGAACTTACTGCAGCACTTGAAATTTTACTGGCTGTGTTTGCTTTTCATATAGTGCAGACAGGGGATATTAAGCAGAGATTTGCTTTACAATCACCATTTATATCATTTACTCTTTTTCTTTTCATCCCAGAGAAAGCCTAACCTTTTTCCCATGGAATTTCTCTTAAGTGAGTCACAGAAGTCGACTGTTGCCCAGGCACTTACAGGAAAGATGGATTTATATTATATGTGCATTTTTAGGAATGCTATTCTGTCACACCATACATCTCAATGACTCAATTAGGTCATTGCATTGTAGAGGAAAACAGACGTGATTTATCAGTCTGTCATTATGGAGAAGGCTTGATTCTGAGTTTGTCCATCCACTTCTAACTCCACACAAACCTCAATCTGTGATTCCCATCATTTTGGGGCTCCATAACCAGAGAGCATGACTGGGCAGAGAAAGGCTTTGATACTTTGGTGATTAAACATTTAAAAAACACCTAATTTAGATGATGGATGAATGACAGCAAGGAAGCAGCATCTCTGCACTCAACCCACTGAGAAATACTTGGCAGTCAGCGAAGATTCAGAAAACAGGTACTAGCATATATGCTTTGTTTCTCCATGTATGCTCTGCCTGAGATAGCTATTCGTGACAAGTCACTGGGGGACAGCTTATGTCACTGGCAACAGGACCTACAGGCACTCTGCACAACACCTTGCTCCTCCCCAGCTGACGCAAAATTGCACCCTTATAGCAGTGCTATAGGGAACCCTGTGCCTTTGTATTGGTTTTGTGTGGCAAGGTTTTGGTAGCGGGTGGGGTTACAGGGGTGGCTTCTGTAAGAAGCTGCTGGAAGCTTCCCCTGTGTTCGACAGAGCCCATACCAGCCGGCTCTAAGACAGACCCGCCGCCGGCCAAGGCCAAGCCAATCAGCGATAGTGGTAACGCCTCTGTGATAACATTTTTAAGAAGGAAAAAAAGTTGGGACGGCGGTATTCGGCAGCCGGAGAGAGGAGTGAGAACATGTAAGAGAAACAACCCTGCGGACACCAAGGTCAGTGAAGAAGGAGGGGGAGGAGATGCTCCAGGCGCCGGAGCAGAGATTCCCCTGCAGCCCGTGGTGAAGACCATGGTGAGGCAGGCTGTCCCCCTGCAGTCCATGGAGGTCCACAGTGGAGCAGATATCCACCTGCAGCCCGGGGAGGACCCCACGCCGGAGCAGGTGGGTTCCCGAAGGAGGCTGTGACCCCGTGGGAACCCCGCGCTGGAGCAGGCTCCTGGCAGGACCTGCGGATCTGTGGAGAGAGGAGCCCACAGAGCAGGTTTTCTGGCAGGACTTGTGACCCCGTGGGGGGCTCACGCTGGAGCAGTCTGTGCCTGAAGGACTGCACACTGTGGAAAGGACCCATGCTGGAGCAGTTCGTTAAGAACTGCAGCCCGTGGGAAGGACCCACGTTGGAGAAGTTCGTGGAGGACTGTCTCCCGTGGGTGGGACCCCACGCTGGAGCAGGGGAAGAGTGTGATGAGTCCTCCCCCTGAGGAGGATGAAGCGGCAGAAAATAACGTGTGATGAACTGACCGTAAACCCCATCCCCGTCCCCCTGTGCCGCTGGGGGGGGGTGGTAGAGAATCCGGGAGTGAAGTTGTGCCCGGGAAGAAGGGAGGGGTGGAGGGAAGGTGTTCTGAGATTTGGTTTTATTTCTCATTACCCTACTCCGGTTGATTTGTAATAAATCAAGTTAATTTTTCCCCAAACTGAGTCTGTTTTGCCCGTGACGGTAATTGGTGAGTGATCTCTCCTATCCTTATCTCGACCCACAAGCTCTTTGTTATATTTTCTCTCCCCTGTCCAGTTGAGAAGGAGGGGGAGTGATAGAACAGCTCTGGTGGGCACCTGGCATCCAGCCAGGGTTAACCCATCACAGTCTTTTTGGTGGAGAATGCGGGCAAGTGAGGAATTTGAGATAAGGATAGTAACTGAGAGAGGTAACGGGCAAAACATGGATTGAACGCAGCTAGAGAGTTAAGAGCTGCATGACGAGCGGGGAATTTTTATTGTTGTAATTGTGGTGAAGGGACGAGGGGTGGATTGTGTGTAAATTGTCCACTTTTTGTCGGTTTTGTGATGATATTATTTTGATTTTGGTGTGGGGAATTCTTTTTTGTTGATGTGAGTGAAGATTTTGTGTGATGAATGTAGATTTTAATGATAGTTCTTAAAAATGTGATGCACAGAGGCGAGGGGTGGAATGTATTGGTTTTGTGTGGCAAGGTTTTGGTAGCGGGTGGGGTTACAGGGGTGGCTTCTGTAAGAAGCTGCTGGAAGCTTCCCCTGTGTTCGACAGAGCCCATACCAGCCGGCTCTAAGACAGACCCGCCGCCGGCCAAGGCCAAGCCAATCAGCGATAGTGGTAACGCCTCTGTGATAACATTTTTAAGAAGGAAAAAAAGTTGGGACGGCGGTATTCGGCAGCCAGAGAGAGGAGTGAGAACATGTAAGAGAAACAACCCTGCGGACACCAAGGTCAGTGAAGAAGGAGGGGGAGGAGATGCTCCAGGCGCCGGAGCAGAGATTCCCCTGCAGCCCGTGGTGAAGACCATGGTGAGGCAGGCTGTCCCCCTGCAGTCCATGGAGGTCCACAGTGGAGCAGATATCCACCTGCAGCCCGGGGAGGACCCCACGCCGGAGCAGGTGGGTTCCCGAAGGAGGCTGTGACCCCGTGGGAACCCCGCGCTGGAGCAGGCTCCTGGCAGGACCTGCGGATCTGTGGAGAGAGGAGCCCACAGAGCAGGTTTTCTGGCAGGACTTGTGACCCCGTGGGGGGCTCACGCTGGAGCAGTCTGTGCCTGAAGGACTGCACACTGTGGAAAGGACCCATGCTGGAGCAGTTCGTTAAGAACTGCAGCCCGTGGGAAGGACCCACGTTGGAGAAGTTCGTGGAGGACTGTCTCCCGTGGGTGGGACCCCACGCTGGAGCAGGGGAAGAGTGTGATGAGTCCTCCCCCTGAGGAGGATGAAGCGGCAGAAAATAACGTGTGATGAACTGACCGTAAACCCCATCCCCGTCCCCCTGTGCCGCTGGGGGGGGGTGGTAGAGAATCCGGGAGTGAAGTTGTGCCCGGGAAGAAGGGAGGGGTGGAGGGAAGGTGTTCTGAGATTTGGTTTTATTTCTCATTACCCTACTCCGGTTGATTTGTAATAAATCAAGTTAATTTTTCCCCAAACTGAGTCTGTTTTGCCCGTGACGGTAATTGGTGAGTGATCTCTCCTATCCTTATCTCGACCCACAAGCTCTTTGTTATATTTTCTCTCCCCTGTCCAGTTGAGAAGGAGGGGGAGTGATAGAACAGCTCTGGTGGGCACCTGGCATCCAGCCAGGGTTAACCCATCACAGCCTTTTCAGTGGTGATAGAGGAAGTGAATACTGCTTTTAAGGAGATGATTCATGTGAATGCTTTTCAGCCTTCTATGGATTTTAAACTTACGGAATAAAATCTTAATCTTGCACTAAAACTCTTTCAGGAGTTGCATATGTAAAACTTTTAAACCAAAGTAACTTGTTGCACTAGTCATCTGCTCCATTATTAGCAAGGAACTGATGGGACTTAGAAGAAACTTAGTTACTGCTCCACAGGCACAGAAATCTCCAATAAACAGGGCACTGGTCTAACTAAATCTAATACAATCATTAATTCAAGTCATTATTTAGAGAATCCCATCATATATGAAAAAATAAAAACCTTAAGCACAAAATTGGTAGGTTAACAGGAGCATCTTCATAATTCTACCTGCCTGCTTTTTTTTCTTTCTTTTGGGAGAAACAAATTATAGTTCTTATATTTTAATGTGAGAAGAGACATTTGATCAGCTGTTCTGACCAGAATGTCACACTCATTGCATTCCTCTTGTGTACCTTCATATTACAGCCAAGACCATGAGTTAGATTAAAACATTTTGGTCCTCAGCACAGTAAACTGTTGACGCCATGCTGACAGCCTGTTAACAGCAACCAGCTATTAGTGGAATTGCTGTGGGAGTTTGTAGGAAGGCATTTGCAAATGCTTTATCAATACAGATTTACCTCAGCAGCAAAAAGGATAGCCACCACCAGTTGTTGTGGCCTGGGTAGACGTGCCATATTCTTCCCCCTAGCTGAAGAAAAAGGATTTGAATCAATATGAATTACAGGTAGATAGCCCAGGTGGAGCAGCAGGTGACGGTCTCAGGGAAGGGATGAAGTTTCAGGAATTGCAACAGTTTTCCATGTACCTGTAATCAGGCAGCACCAAAGCGCATCTCTGAGGCAAGCACTCATCACGCTCTCTTATCCAGTCACTCCAGGCTGCAGCTTGATTATGCTGGGATTTCAAGCCCTGATATTTTTTTAGCACCCTTCTCTTGCTTTTTTCCACTGCCAGCTTTTTTCCATTTGTATTTTTAAATGGTCAAATTCTAATCTTAAATGTACATTAACCAAAAATCCCCTGATCTGCACCTGGATAGAAATACTGGTGTGGCTGGATCTGAGCTGAGACGCAGAGATTTACCAGTCGTGCTAGGTGCCCTCTGGACCAGGCAGCTAATTGCCTTTGACTTTGCTGAGCTTTGGCTCAATAGGATTTTGAAGTCAAACATATTTCATACATGTTTACACCTCATTACATCCTTTTGAAAAGATAAAAACTTGACTAGTGCATATTTCTGTTTGTAAATTTGGCTTCAGTTTATCTGATAGTGAAAGCTTTTGCTAAATTTCAGCACATAATTACTGAAGTGCAAATCCCCAGGAAAAACAATTTGCTGTAAAGATTTTGTATTTGCAGCTTAAGAGGCGTTGATTAGTTTATTTTTTACTTTGGCACCGGATTGTATTAGTTCCCTTAAAGCATACATAACCACTGACATTTTTATAATTTATTTTTCATTACTTTTCTTTAATATGCACTTTCACACAAATATTTCCTTCAACTAAACTTATTACTTAGAAAGTTGAACACCATAAATGGAGCACAAACAACGTACATAAATTTAGTTGACTTCTTCAACAGAGATTTTGCCTTCCTCTCTCTTGCTCTCTTCTCTACCACTGAAGCATTAATTATTTGCTCTTTTCCTTTTTTTTCTTTTTTTTACCATGGAAAAATGTGTGCTGCAGTGCACAGGTAAGTTCTTGTTCATTTCAATGACTGGCTTTAATTCTTAGTGCATTTTAATATTAGCTCACTACCTCTCATGGCCTTTCCAAAGTTTGTTCAGTGGAAAAAGAGGACAGGGCACAGTGAGCCCTTGTCTGTGGTGAACAAATTTGCTTGTATTTCTTTTCTATCCTAATCTGGCAACAAGCAGAATACGGACATAAACAGAGTGCCAGCAAGCTCAGCCTCAGTCCACTGAAAGACCTATATTTTCCAGGAGCCACAAATCCTGCTCCCTGAAAAATGAGAAATTTGCTGACACAATAAAGCAGTGTGCTTGGTTCCATTGTACAGCCATATTCAGTGGGATAAAAAATATTTTTATACCTGTTAGAAACTTTTATACGAGTTTAAAAGTTTTATACCAGTTAAAAAGCAGGACTGGCTGCAGGAGTAAAAGAAGACAGGATTTAGCTGCTAAAGTGTAGGGCTCTGGCAAATGTACACAACCATTGCAGTATTAGGATTTATTTTGTTCAAACTACCCAGGGCGTTGCTCCGTGTCATACTGCGTGGCTGGAGAGAGGCACAGTAAAACCAGGAGACAGAGCCTGAGCTAAAATATCAGCTGGGGGGATTGGGTAAGATCATAAAGTACTGAAGGAACAACTTACAGAATATAAAGACTGTTGGAGTGAGCTCATCGGTGATGTACACGACAGCTCAGTTATATAGCGGGGTGTAACTAAATAGAAAGTGGACCAGCACAAAGCAGTGCTTGTGCAAGTTCAGATACTTTGGGAGGTTGTGCTGTTCAAATTGTGCCAAAAAAAATCCCAACACTCAGGAGGAACTGTACACTTACACAAGAGGGACTATAGTTCAGAGCAGGAACATGCAACCAGGATGTCAAGTACAGAACACTGTTGCGCTGACCTGCTAGTTACACGTAATACCAGCAGAACATTGCTGTAAGCCACAAGGTCAAGGCAGCCCCAAGGTCTTTAGTGTCTTCAGGGTCAAAACCTATGGCTGGGTCATTTAAATTAGCAGGTTACCTTTTGTTTATACTTTTCTTCTTATGAATATCTTTAATTATAGCCTTCACCATAAATCCCAGCTTCCCCAGTTTGCATAGGAGTTGCCACACAGCATTTCCCACCCACTGCTCGCTGTTGCAGCTCAGTGCCAGCTCACAGTATCACCACAGCGCCAGTGCCATCTCCCAGCTTCATATGCAGTGTTCTGGCAGCGTTGCAGCATTTGACCACTTACCTTTGAAATATACCTTTGTCTGTGCTCCTTGAAGTTGTGACACAGGGTTGCACGGGAATTTTCCTGTTGCTGATTGTCTCTGCGTCACTCCCTCTCTGTAGCACACGCAACAAGGAACAGGAGGCTCCTGGCCAGAAGGCCAGGCCAGCAGTCCCTGCATTGCACTAGCCCACTCCCCAATTTTTTTTTGGTATACATTTGTAATCAGGGACTGAAGCTGGTTGCGCAGCAGAGCCGAGGACACCAGGAGTTGCTGAGGTCCTGGTGCATACAGCACCAGCGCAGGCTCCCCTCTGTGTGTGCTGCCCAGCCTTGTACCAGTTTCTGTTTGCTCCTCAGTAAATGGCAATCAACAAAGGAGAAATATTGACTTCCTCAGATGCTACCAGCTGCCCTGGTTCAATAACTAGGTCAGCTAAAGGTTAAACCGCCGAGGCATGAACAAGAAGTTTAAATTTAAAAAAAAAAAAAAAAAAAAGAAAAACACAACCAAAGCCTGGAGGGAAGGCTGGAGCAGATTCCCAGGCCCATGGCCATAGCTCTCCCATCCCTTGCCCCCTCCTCTGTCCCTCGCCCTCTCCTCCACTGCCCTGCAGTGCTTGCAGTCCATGTCACGGCCATGCACACTGAAGCCATGTCATGTCTAGGGAGCTAAATGCACCTCAGATGTAAATCAGTGACATTAAATCATCAATGAAACTAGCCTGTTTGCTTTGATGTACCCTGCTGTGATATATTAATAACTTTTTGCATTATATAGTAAATTATGTCAGAAATCATAGTCCAATTCCAAATTCTACCATTTACCAAGCCTAATGCAACTTTAAGGACATTACACAGTATTTGTCTGGCATTTTTTAAATCAATCATGGTTTAACATACATTCACACACTTTTTTTAATTTTCCTAGTGGCACATAATTGCATTTGAAGCTTAAGATTTTGCAGTTTTGGTGGTAAAGACACATCTAGGTTTCCACATTCATGTAGGGAATACATACTTTGGAGATAGTGTAATCTGAAGTTCTTCCACTGAGAAAATCAGAATGACGACTAACAATACCGCCTGTGAAGCTCAGAGCAAGGTTTTAAGCAGTGAAAAAATAATTTCTGTGCTAACACTGCCATCTATTGCCACCCACTGAAAAATAGGAGACACAGTCGTCGTAAATCCCTGTTCTCATCTCTTCTCCTTCTTTGCTATTTGCTGCAATGCTGTAATGTATATTTTCTCCTCACTGCTGTCTTTAATAACATAGTGTTATCAGGGGAAAAAATGCAGATAAACCAAAATCAAGTGATATGTCAAATTCATCTGCAGAAGAGAGGATAAAGTCTCTCCACAACAAAATCAGCAATGTATGAATGTGTCCCTGTGGGTGGTGACAGGGAGCTACTAGAGTCCTAGAGCAATCTGATCCAGTACATAAGCATAGCATGTATAAGTACATATATCATGAAAGCATGTATAGAGCCCTGATCTAACACAACAGAATTCTCCACTAGCTGGGCTCTTTCCTCCACCCTGGGAGAGCTGTACCTTTTTCTATGTTATTCTCTCCCTCTGACCTCTTGCTATTTTCTGTGGGGTTTTTATAACTTTTTTACCTCCTGTCTCACTAATGTTAAGATCAAATCTTACCACATGATTGATTTTTGCTTGACATGGCTTCTTCATCTTGTGGTGTAGTGGTGGTTTCCTGTCCATGCAACCTGTATCTTTCCTTGCCCTGGTCTGACAAATTATAGTCAATGTCTCAAACATTCGTTAAAGAACTTTGGTGGAGAAAATGGCCTCTGTAAAAACGCTGGAGTTTTGTGAACAGGACAATGTGGCTGGAGGAGAAGGCCCCACGGAGGGTGGGACCGCGCTTCTCCAAAGGTGCAATTCCTTAAGTGACCAGGACAAAGAGCACAGCGTATGCACCTGAAGGAGGGGCCCCCACGGAGGATGGGACTGTGCTTCTATCTTGAGCAGTCATGCCAGCAGGGAAAGAGATGCAACTCCCCAATGAACCCTTCCAAAGCTCACCGACTGATTCCAGAGAACCCCGGGAACGTGAACTGTGCGTGTCAAGGCCACCGACTAACACATTATAAAAGAAGGGAGAACGAGTTCTCAGTGCCCACCCTCCAGAACTGGATCTCTATGCTGGCTGGACCAGCGCTGGACCCAGGACTGGTGAAACCCTTTTCTTCTCTCTTTCTTTCTTTTCTTTCTTTCTTTTTCTCTCTCTCCCTCTTTTTCTTATCTCTTTTCCACAGTCCCTACACCTCATCCTTTTAAACATAAACCGTTGACCAAGTCTGGGACTAGGAGTGGCTCTAGCCGCCCCTGGGCTCCTCTTTGAGAAGGAGTCCAGAAAGCAAGGGGGTCTGCTCTGAACCTCGTGACTCAACGGGAGGGCTCTCCTTCTGACACAGTTTCATGTTCCTTTTTCCGCTTCTTTTTCTAACACCTCCCTTCTCTTTTCAAACAGCGGCTTAATGACATGATGCAAGGTTCATATTGATAAGTTCACTTGTACTTGGACAAGGTTAGCTAGGTTGAATAAATGTTGGTTGTTGTTTGAACTCCCCTGGTGTCATTTCACCTTAATTCTGACAAAGGAAATCCACGAACCTGAGTTGCTCCAATTTTGCGATGCGATAGCTGGTCATGAGAGGTTCCCTTATCTGCAAGTTCTTCAGGTTCCACAACTTCCTCACTGCATCATCCTTTTACCTTTACCATTTATCAGTTTTGTAAGTATTCCTGTCACAAATTAGTAGCATTCATAGAATCATAGAATCGTTTAGGTTGGAAAAGACCTTTAAGATCATCGAGTCCAACCATTAACCTAGCACTGCCAAGTCCACCACTAAACCATGTCCCTAAGTGCCACATCTACACATCTTTTAAATACCTCCAGAGATGGTGACTCAACCACTTCCCTGGGCAGCCTGTTCTAGTGCTTAACAATGCTTTCGGTGAAGAAATTTTTCCTAATATCTAATCTAAACCTCCCCTGGCGCAAGGCCACTTCCTTTTGTCCTATCGTTTGTTACTTGGGAAAAGAGACTGACACCCACCTCGCTACAATTTCTTTTCAGGTAGCTGTAGAGAGCAATAAGGTCTCCCCTCAGCCTCCCTTCCTCCAGACTAAACAGCCCCAGCTCCCTCAGCCGCTCCTCATAAGACTTGTGCTCCAGGCCCTTCACCAGCTTTGTTGCCCTTCTCTGGACACGCTCCAGCACCTCCATGTCTTTCCTGTAGTGAGGGGCCCAAAACTGAACACAGTATTCGAGGCGCGGCCTCACCAGTGCTGCATACAATGCCCATTAGTAGTCAAACACTTAAGCCACGCAATTTTACAATACATTCCCTTGAACAAAGATTTGACTGTCTTTATTACCGCTGACATTTCCAATTAGTTACCCCTGCACCTAAAGTAAATGAGCTAAATTCAGTTCAGGAAAACCAACTGCTTTCTCCTTCCCTGACTCACCTTTTATTGTGCAGTCCCTGCTCCCACTGTCAGCTTTTAGTCAAAGTTATTCTCATTAGTAAAACCAAGATGACGTACATGAGGTATGTAAGGGCTGGCCTTGGGTCTACAAAAAGACCCAAGGAGGCCTTTTTATGAACTTTGCAAATATGAATTAAAATGTTTTTAGGAGACCAAGTGTAATACAATATATTTTAAAACAATGCTTCTCCTCTGATTAACAAAATTATTCTCTCTCCTCAATTAGTGGAGTAAATTACTTTTTTTTCTCTCTTTTTTTTTTTACACTTACAATTTTGGTTTCTGGAAACTGGAATTAACTATGCTTTTCTGCTGAGAAACATCATATAAATTATGCCTTTCTGTGCCGTATAGACCCTAGGGTTTCATTAAGTGACTGCATCTCCTGTACAGCTGGAGATGAAAAACTTACAGGGATGATACAGATGGAAAGGTCATTAACAGAACTAGAGAAATCCATCTGCAAATCCCACTCTGTAAAGGTTTTATGTAACAGCTCTATCTAACTGAGATGGTATTGAGTAACAGGCAGCGTGCTGAAAGTCTTCTAATGCTTTCCAAAGCCTGGATTTATGGATAGCGGGATAAATCATTGTATTGCTTATAGTCTGATGGATGAAGAGTGGAGAGTTCTAGAGCCTGGTGATTTATTAAATATGGATGCTGCTATGGGTTCTTTCAAAATGAAGAAAGACAGCTCAAAGAATGATTTATTCTGCATTTAGCACAATCAGTTTCAGAAATGAGCAAGTGAATACAGCTCTCTCCAGAAGTTCTTGAAAAATGTAAGGAATAAGCATTTTTCAATTAAATATCATTAGGAAAAAGTGAGAGAGATTATAAAGGTGATAAGGTATTGTTTGGTTAACTAAAGAGTTACCCCTTGACAGCTTTAGTTAGGACTTCTCATGCAATATTTTTACCTTCATGAGAGACTGTGAACCATTCCACAAGACAAACGTCTGTGAGCTGTGTAACCAGTATCAGAGTTATCCAGTTACCAACTGATGGAAAGTTCCTCTAGTCCAATGCTCTCTCTGTCCTTTTATGATCTGAGGTTGTGGAACTTTCCTGTTCTTGCCACAATTCTGGCAAATCTACAAGGCTTAGTTTGAACTTCTTACACCTTACTATGTAGCTGGATTCACATACTGATTCCCTTGGGCTATTTAATTCTTCACCTTACTTACTAATTTTGCTAAATACATGGTAAAGGAATAAGCTGTAGTAATTTTACCACTAGATTCAAGCAGCACAAAATCAAAAAATCTAAATGACAACAGCACAACTTACACAACTTCATTGGGTTTCACTGTATTTGAGAAACCCTTTTGTAACCAAAGATATCTTTGCTTTGGTTACACTTTACAGAATTGTTACTGCTTGCAACTGCAATTCTGCTTAACATACAAGAACTGCAACATTTTTTCCCTACACATCTTGAAGTGAAGCTTATCATTCTTGACTGTTTGCATTCTCACATTCTTCCCTTACTGCTCTACAGAGATGTAAGTGAATTTTTATATGTAATTTTGTATGCAAGGTTGTTGGGACAACAGTGCTTCTAGGACTTACAGTGAATACCTAAGCACAACATTTGAACATAAAATTTTGAATTACTTAGAGCAATGAAAATAAAGTCTCCTGGTTATGTCCCATTAGCCCAAGGTCCTAATACCTCACTTAAATTTGCATACACTTCCCAGTTTATTGTCAAGGGATGAATTTATGACGCAAGGTGCTTTCCAGCATAGGCAAAGGTATCATTGTTTTGCCTACTTGCAAAATATTATTCCATCCATTCTTCAAACAGCCACCACTCTAATGCAAAAAGTAAATGTAAATTCTATGCAGGACCTGCCACGGAATTAAACAGGTATTTTCAAATATCTCAAAAAAAAATTTATGGAATATTTGAGTAACTCTGCTCTCTGTTGAAAGTGCAGCTATTGAATGTGCTTGAGCCTGGGACTTCAGAGCTACAGACAGAACTGAAGCTGTGTGTCACCCCCTGCAGGAAAAATAATACTGATGGACTTAGCCATATGAATCCCTATAGCACAGCTCTGGTCCTGGATGTGTTACTTTGGTTTCTATACACATATCTTCTATTCCTAACTGAAGCAATCAGAAACTTTTAGCAGATTTTAGCAAGACTGAATTTTTGGTACCTCATTAATTGCTGGTCAATAAAGCACAAAATATTTTCAAAATAACAATAATTTCATTCCCTAAGAATAGTGCTGATGAATCAAAAATGCACCTCCAGCAATCCCTATTATTAAAGACACCATATTCAAGGAATTTTGTCTTCAGCAGCAGAAGCTAACTTTAACAAGGCATAATACACAGTTTTAAAGACTTTCAGAACAGTATAGATTGTTGTCACAAGTTTGTACAATTCTTATAACATCAAAGAGAGTCCAGCTACATAGCAGCAATGGCACTCCACTTTTCCTCTGCTTTTTGACTGGCCAGGAGCAATCAATAAATTGAAAATACTGAACAAAAGGAATCTTTAGGAGAATTAGAATACAACCGAAAATATTGGCAAGGACCTCTCCCCATAGCTGGTTCCCAAGAACACTATATGCACATGCTTGTGTGAAGCTGGGGTAAGAAATTGCAATTTTATCCATTGCTTGCACATTTAAATAAAGCTATAAATGCTAAGAAATAGACCTGCCATTTCATGCATCTGCTTTTGAAGTGGAATTGTTCTGTTTATTATTCCTGTGCCCTCACACCTACAGACAGACTTACTTACAATCTGTGAAAACCATGGACTAAATGAAGAGGAAAGAGGACTGGAGAAACTAGAAAGTAACTAACTAGTTTTTCCTTGCCTCAGGAAGAAACACACTCATGCACAAAGCAATTACTAAAGGATTATTAAACAGAAGCAACCACAGGCTTTTATATTTCCTGTCTCCTCTAACTCCTGTTGGTGAAAATCAAAGCCTTAAGTTTCAAAACAATGCAAATTATGAAACTAAGTTACAGTAAAGGAGTCATATTTGACAGCAGATTTATTGCTAATTAATACAATTTTACAGTGATTTCTGATAGTTCTGTTCACATAGATTACTTTGATTTGAAGGTATATATCTGTTAAGAAGTTGGAAACAACAGAATGTGACACCAAGGCAAAACTACCAAAGAAGGATACAGAGGAAAAGACCAGGACCTCTTTATTAGGCTCACTGCTTATATTACTATCGAATATAAAAGTAGTCCTCTTTTTTTAGGAACCAAAGTAACTATGAGTATTTATTTTACAATTCCAAATTTCTTGGAAAAAAAGGTTGCTATATATTTCTATAAATTGATCTGTACAGACAAAGGGTTCTTATTTGAATACTACAAAGTATTTCATCAGATTGTTAAAAAAAAAAAAAAGACCATAAAGCTTTTAGTTTATAGAAATATAACTACAAGCACAAGATGTACATTCCTCACATTCTTACTGGAGCTCTGCAATCCGCTGGAAAGTTGGGAGATTTATGTTCTTCTTCCTTCTATATAAAAGTTATAGATTTCATTGCCAAACTCCTGTTCGCTGTTGGTTATCACCAGCATGCTCAAAAAACATGAAGTCCTAAGAAGGAACCAAAAAGCAAACAAAACAAATACTTCTTAAATGTGATTCTTAGTTCAGAGATCTCCTGGTTGCTTTGCAAGCTATTCAGAGCACCTTCCTCTCGGAAACCTCAAATGATAAGAAGGTGGGGGCACCTCTCTCCACCCTCCCATCACCTGGGTTCTGTCAGAATAGGACACCCACAGAGAGAGAAAGAGGTGGTGAAAGACCTACATGGAAACTTTAAACTATCACTAGCCAAAGCTATGCTTCCTTTACTCAGGACTCCTGCCCTGGCTTTGTTCAACCTGACTCAGTCCCCTCAATTTCACCTCAAACTGGTGTCCATCATAATGGTCACTATCTTTAGTTTACATCTGGGGGCCCCATTTTCTGTGTCTGGAGTCCTGGGTTGCTCGCACTCACTAATGCTGTACTTCATGCACATGGTAGCACACGAATATGCACAGCTAAGGAAAACCTGGTTCATGCACGGGGCTGTTTGTTAGAAGCTGGTAAGAACTTTCCAAACTCATGGTGCTTCACATGCCCCTTTCCTCCTCCTCTGCAGCTCTGCCAGCACAGAAGCACTTTTTGAAATGGTACCTGATGCTGAATTGCACAGGTAAGTGGAAACACGAGTGTGTCACACACTGTTTTCAAAGAGCAAAGTGAGCCGCGCTGCAGTATTTGACATGACGGAGTCAGAGTGCAGCTGAAAAGCCCTGTATCGAGTTAGATGTGCCTTGCCTCCACAGAAGTCCCCCCCATTGAAAATTACTCCTCTGAGAGCATTTAATCCAGCTCAGCTCAGTGCTTCACATGCTTCCAAAAAGGAGAGTCAGGAGGAACTGGCTGCAGCATTCAGCTGTCCAGTTCACCAGCTCAGCAGGCTGCTCTGGCTCTGGATGGGTCTCTTGGCTGCTGCTGATCTTCATTTTTCTGGTCTCCCCATCCACAAAAACATGAGTCTGTCTGGAGCCTTTCCTTTACAAGGTTTCTCAGTCCCATCACGTATGAAGCTCTGCTTAAATATAGTTAGCGCTTCATGTAGTCTAGAATAAGCTTACTATCTGAAATAATTTCTTTGTTGCCCTCCATGGTTAGTCTTACACACAGGAAGTTCACAACAAGCTGTCACCCACTTCAAGGAGCTCAGAGTCAAATCTTTTATCAGCACAACTTGAACATGGAGATGAGTTCATATTCAAGTATCAGTGAATGACAGACTTACGATAAGGAAACAAGCACCGATCATGACAGCTTTCATTTTTACATTAAGGTCCATTGGGAATGTGATTCCAAAGTTATCTGCATCTGTAAAGGCTTCTTTCAAAAACCCAGTCCACTGCTTAGAAATCCTCCCAACAGTAGAAGTCTCATCCACAGACTTCACCTAGTTTAATACAAAATTAAAAGAACAACATCAAATCTGTCATTCATAATATTCCCAAATCCTTTTCATGATAGATCCATTTGAAAGCTTCAGGTTGTGTTATTTGAATTGATGCAGCCATTGAATGCAACTGTTTGTACCAAAAGGCAACCTTGACTATCAGAAAGTCAGTCTTAAGTAGCGCAGACATGAACTTAATTCTAAACCTGACTGTGAAGTTCAATGCTTTAATGGTGTTGGAAGACAGCTACCGCACACACACACACACACTCTGCTGGAAGTGTTGTCTTTTAGCCAAGAGAGCGAATTAGTTTATCCTGCCATGTATCAGGAACTGCTCAAGTGAAAATTAAACAAATTACATTCTTCTGTTGCGAAGCAGAGATTAGCCTTTTGTCAACATTATGTTTCCTAAAGTTAGAGCCAGTCTTCAGGGTCATGTGAAAGACTAGTCCCCAAAATAAAATGATACCAAATTTGCTTTAGCAACTATTTGCAACATCATTTTAAGTATTAAATGGTAGACTAGTGTATCTAGTAGGCCTGTCAGTCTGAGGCCGGAAGGAGGATCCGGGGAACTACAGGCCTGTCAGTCTGACCTCGATGCTGGGGAAGGTTATGGAGCAGATCATCGTGAGTGCCATCACACGGCACGTACAGGACAACCAGGTGATCAGGCCCTGTCAGCATGGGTTTATGAAAGGCGGGTCCTGCTTGACTAACCTGATCTCCTCCTATGACAAGGTGACCTGCTTAGGATGAGCAAAGGCTGTGGATGTTGTCTACCTAGACTTTAGTAAAGCCTTTGACACTGCTTCCCACAGCATCCTCCTGGAAAAACTGGCTGCTCATGGCTTGGATGGGTGTACTCTTTGCTGGGTAAAATACTGGCGGGATGGCCGGGCCCAAAGGGTGGTGGTGAATGGAGTTAAATCCAGTCGGCGGCCGGTCACAAGTGGTGTTCCCCAGGGCTCGCTATTGGGGCCAGTTCTCTTTAATATCTTTATCAATGATCTGGATGAGGGGATCGAGTGCACCCTCAGTAAGTTTGCAGATGACACCAAGTTGGGAGGGAGGGTTGATCCGCTCGAGGGTAGGAAAGCTCTACAGAGGGATCTGGACAGGCTGAATTGAGGGGCCAAGGCCAATTGTACGAGGTTCAATAAGGCCAGGTGCTGGGTCCTGCACTTGGGTCACAACAACGCCATACAATGCTACAGGCTTGGGGAAAAGTGGCCAGAAAGCTGCCTGCTGGAAAAGGGCCTGGGGGTATTGGTCGACAGCCGGCTGAATATGAGCCAGCAGTGTGCCCAGGTGGCTGAGAAGGCCGACAGCATCCTGGCCTGTATCAGAAATAGTGTGGCCAGCAGGAGCAAGGCAGTGATCGTCCCCCTGTACCCAGCACTGGTGAGGCCGCACCTCGAGTACTGTGTTCAGTTTTGGGCCCCTCACTACAGGAAAGACATGGAGGTGCTGGAGTGTGTCCAGAGAAGGGCAACAAAGCTGGTGAGGGGCCTGGAGCACAAGTCTTATGAGGAGCGGCTGAGGGAGCTGGGGCTGTTTAGTCTGGAGGAAGGGAGGCTGAGGGGAGACCTTATTGCTCTCTACAGCTACCTGAAAAGAAATTGTAGCGAGGTGGGTGTCAGTCTCTTTTCCCAGGTAACAAACGATAGGACAAAAGGAAGTGGCCTTGCGCCAGGGGAGGTTTAGATTAGATATTAGGAAAAATTTCTTCACCGAAAGCATTGTTAAGCACTAGAACAGGCTGCCCAGGGAAGTGGTTGAGTCACCATCTCTGGAGGTATTTAAAAGACGTGTAGATGTGGCACTTAGGGACATGGTTTAGTGGTGGACTTGGCAGTGCTAGGTTAATGGTTGGACTCGATGATCTTAAAGGTCTTTTCCAACCTAAACGATTCTATGATTCTGTGATTCTATCCACCACTTAATGTGTATGAAAATAATGATGCGTTAATCACTATTATTTTTCAGTGTAAGGTGTAACTCTTCAGTCATTCAAATCTATATTTTAGGTCTAAATTATCTTGATTTACTTGGTCATTGAATGATTATTAAATGATTAGATGAGTGGTTGTAGGAAGTCATTTTAATAAATACCCAATACAGCTAAGAATAAAGTTTTTTTGTTAGGGCCTAACATAATAGATTCAAAAAGATTTTGCTGCTAAATATTTCAATTAAGAGATTCGTGTGCAACCACAGAGAATCAGTCTCACTGATCACTGATGAATGGCTCTAAGATGTCATTTCTGAAGTTTATCTGGCTTATCTAGGGTAATCTAGATATCTAGAGAAGTGAAGTGATTACACTAGCATTAAAAGATTATGTACTAATTACTTAATATATACTACAGTTCAGTTGACAGGTAATAAGTCAGCAACAAACTACTATCAAACTACTATCTGAAAGAAGATACAAACAAACAATGTTTAGCATTGCATACCTCAAAATGAATGTCTTCACAACAGCTGCAGACAACACATGGGCCAATAATTTTCAGTATATCCATTCTTTTCTCATCTTGAATGGTAAACTTGGGTAGGCAGGGATGCCAGTTCTGGACAACATAACCGACTGGTGTTCCTGGAGGTGCCTGAACTTCCAGCTTCACAGGAAAAAGAAAATCGCCACGTGAATGTTCATGCTTTGATATACTTGTTAGACAAAATCCACACCAGCACACAAACCAAACACTAGTTTTCTCCACAACAACCTGGTTTTCCAATGCATGAAGCTGCATGGGATTTTCTGTGAACATTTTCAGAAAACTACACACAAATTGCAACTTTTGCCTTCACTGAAAACAATAAGATCCTCCTAAGGCTGTGGAGCAAGCAAGGTATGTATCTACAGTAGAAAGATTAAAGTCTTGTAAAGGAAAGGCTGTGAGCATCCTCAAAGCATTCAGTGAAGACATCGCAGGATGCAGCTACTACAAATCCCTCAGTAAGAATTCTGAGTAGGCTCAGATTTGAGGCTTCAGAAGTTGCATCACCCCATAATTATTTTAATATTAAAAAAGCTCATCATTTCATGTGTTGAATTTCACTACAGCTTTCACAGCAGTATAGTGAAAACTCTAGCTGTTATTTTATGAAAACCGTTGCCCAACTCTTACACCACAAGTCCATCTCCAGCACAGATTTCAGCACTATCCACGAGTTCCCTGACATGCTGTTGAATCAAATTTTTCATTACCATAATCAGAAGTGGCCAGAGCAAACCTAAGTGTTGCAGCACACTAGCTTCTTCCCAGACCAAGGAGACCCCATGCACAAATCCCACAGATCTCTTTCCCTACAACTTACAGACAAAACCTGACTTGTTTCACCTCACCTCCTGATTCAAGACAACCTCATCTTAAAACTGCACAGGTGGACCATGTCCCATGTGAGGGAAGATGGCAAGAGGGAGCAACTCACCTCCTGTAAGCAGCAGGGAAAGCAGCACGAAGAACACCGGAGGGGTCTCTGCAGCGTTATCACCTCATGGCCCAGGTTGTCTATAATCCGGATGGTGAAGGGTCGTGATGGCCCACAGCAATTCCTGGTACAGCAGTCAGTGTCCTCTGCTGCAAAGTACACCCTTTGCCCCAGTGTATTCTTGATTTCATATCTGTTGTTTGTTTCAAAGCCAGTCAAAACTGAAAAAAAGGAACAGAACTGTTAAATTTCTGAGGTGCATCTGGTCAGAAAAGTCACCATGCTAACTCTAAAGCTACCCTTTGGGAAGGCAGGCCTCACTCACAGTCTGTCAGAGGCAGCTACAGGCGAAGGAAAGTGGTGGGGAAGGACCCTCAAGCACAGAAGCCTGACAGAGAAGTTCAGAGAGGAGAAGACACCATGAATGCAGCAACACAGAAAGAGCATGGAGATGTCCATCAGTCCCCTCCCACCAGACACAGACACCTACTGCCAGAGCAAGCACCACAATTATAAATAACACAGCATGAAAGATTCCCAGGGAAGAGCTGAAGGGATGAGAACTAAAGAAACTTGTGTATTTGGGGGTGAAGCAAGAAAAGGGCTCTAGCGGGCACAAATACGTTCAGAATGAGAAGGCCACAAAAAAAGCCTCACAGTCAAGATTCACGGCAGCACAAATAGAAAACAACAAGAGCCAGGACAGAAATTTTGATTAATTTCTCTAACAAATGAAAGTACTCTTTGAAGCATTATGGAAAGAAAACGCAGCAGCATTAGGTGTCAGCTGAGATGGACGGTCCATCTTATTTCTTCTATTTGAAAGACACAACATGACTTTGATATTCTTAAAGTGAACGGAATGAGGGGAGCAGAAAGCAAGCAGTTCAATTCAGTAAAACAGCAGAATTGCCTGGAAACGAGATCGGAGCCGCATGCCAGTCTATGGAATTAGATGGAGTAAGAGAGGACAGAAAAGACGCCCTTCAAGTAGGGAAGAGAGGCAAGTAGAAATCATGTGAATGAATAACATGGGAAATGTGCGACTTCAGCTATAAATAGCTACCAAGATTATTCCGTCGCATTGCTATGTATCTTTTAAGATACAGAACCTGCTTAAAATCCTTTGCTCTCCTATTTTCTCCTTCCTTTCCTCCACAACTTCTGCAGGAATTGAGACAGATAAGAGAGGCAGGAAAAAGAAAGGTGGTGATCCACCTTAAATACGTAGTATCAAAGAAAGTCTAAATTTTACCATTCTTGGGATTATTAGATTTAAACATTTCTCTGTTATAAATACTTTTCACTTACTCTCAAGAAGTTCAATTTGCTGATGAATTAATATCTGGTCAATCTGTTTGTGGTTGAAAAATTAAACAGAATAAATAGTTAACAAGTTGTAACTAAGAGAAATCTGGTTTTAAGAAGCATTGCTGTTTCATTTCAGAATGCAGATTTATTGATCAATACTTTGTCTAAAGGCAGATCATCTACTGGTAAAGCTGTGGAAGTTGCTCACATCCCCCCTGCCCTGTTCTCTGTCAGTTTAGTAGAACAGTGTTTCAGAGCACCAGAGCAGATGGCAGAAGTTGTAGCCAAGCTAGCCTGGTTACAAGCATGCAGGGCTAATGTGCCTGTGCTCCTTTCAGGACTCGGTAGCTCAGCTACAAAGCCTGACAGATCCTCTGACACCACATATCCCAGATGCCTGGGATATCAGGAGTCCATACAGACAAAAGCAGGAAACTGAGAAATTTTAGAGCAGAAGCTCAGCTACTGCTCAGCTCTAAGTGAAACTCGGGAAAAGTCAGCCTCTCCTCACTGATGCCTTTTTTTTTTTTCCGAGCAGTTTGCAAAACTGGCAACAGTACATCAGTGTTAAGCCTTGATATTTGCTCCTAGTGATGAGATGAACTGTACTTTTACAGTACAACGACATAGTCTGCAATGTGGAAACAATTCTTATTTTGCTATTAGCATCCTCCACGTTGTGAAGTCTGACTAGCGCCTCTCCTAACAACATTATGAAGAGGTGTGAAGAAAGCATCATGTAGAAAATTAAGCACCTCTAATGTGCTACAGTTGCCCATATTACATATATATTATATACACCTTGCCAATTCACATTACATCTCACAAACAGTAGCTTCAGAAATCAGAAGGATGTATGATAGACCTGTGCCCCCAGTCCTTTAGCATCTCACTTGGCAGGAGAGCACTCTGTGAAGTGCTGCAGCCATAACAGGCACCTCCACACTCAAACATGCATCAATCACATTACAAAAGACTTCACTTAGCAGCCCAAAAGCAGCAACCCACGGAGCTGCAAAAGCCAGATGCTTTTCTTAGCTTTCTTGATGGATGCAGGCTGCTTCTCAGGTGAATACCTGTTCTCTGGGGAAGGAGGAAGGGTGCAGGTACCTGTGTGAGGTATTCCAGTCCAGGAGGGCAGTTGGGAAGAGAAGGAGGGATAGGCATCCAGATAGTCCCCTCCTTCACAATGGGCTGGTTCTGGATGGGTGGAACAGCAAGTCCAGCTGGGACTCCCATGGCCTGTACCTGGAAGCCATAGCTCCCCATGCCTGCGACACCTAGGGTGGTAGGAGAGATGCAGTTATGAAAGTTAGATGTTGGAAAAGAATTGTCCCATGGATCTTCAAAAGATTAATTCATTCACCATTTTGAACCATGAAGATCCTTATACCTACAATATATTTCAGTTATGAATACTACAACCTTCGTGAAGGAAGTTACACTGGATTGGGAAGTTCTAATCCCTCCAGACAAAACCAAACAAAATAAATAAATGCATCATTCTTGAATATAGCAGCAATTTTATTCACATAAAGATAGGCAATTCAAAAATTAGAAATAAATAAATGAAGGTTATTTCTAAGTAGAGAAGACAGAATACCTTAAATACATGAAAAGTATTGGTGTTTACAAGTTGTCAGTTGAGCAAATGAGGAATTCTAAGACAAAGTTTTCCTGGAATTACACCTTCTACTTATGTGATAGGAAATATCCTTTTAGCAAAGTTCATGTGCAGTTTTCAAACCAGATGAGTGTGATCTCGTCTGTTTAATGGATTCTCTTTCAAAACTCAGGAAAACTCCTTCATGCAGGAGGTGTGTAGTAAAGGAAGAAATAGTTCCACATGTTGTGAATGCCAAGTAAGTCTTCTCCAGCTAGCGCTCAATTGGAAACACAAGCTCTGATGAAGCTCTTCAGGGTCTACATGCTCAGCACCCCACCAGCTGGCACACGCAGCACTGCTCACAACCCATCCCGCATCCCTGGGGCTGTGCACAGAGCCCTGCCTTGCTTGCAGCAACACGGCCTGTGCTACAAAGATGTTTTATGACCTTGTAGCTGAAGCTGCTGAAGTTGCTATTGAAAGTTACAGAACAAGAACTGTATTTTTTCCCTCATTTAATATTTTCCTGGTAGGCAGATAGGCTTTCAATCTGATGCAGAGGAACCTTGTATTTTACTCAGAAGCAAGCACAAAGCAGAAGCCACAAAGAGTATTTTTGTAGAGCTGTACAAAGACAAATAGTTCGAGACAATGACTTGTAGGCTTATCTTTAGCCTAAATCAGTTCAGCACCAATGTTTCATATTACATTACAATACATGGACTATACCACGTGAAAGCTCACTCTCTGGCCATAAGCAGGACAGTACCTCAGGTGATGTAAACAGCTGTGGCTTAAAACTTGTGGGTGGCAGGATCACTCACCCCAGAGAAGGATCCACCATTATGGAATACTGTGCTGGTTTTGGCTGGGATAGAGTTAATTTTCTTCATAGGAGCTGGTATGAGGCAATGTTTTGGATTTGTGCTGATAACAGCATTGATAACACAGGGATGTTTTTGTTATTGCTGAGCAGTGCTCACACAGAGCCGAGGCCTTTTCTGCTTCTCACCCCACCCCACCAGCGAGCAGGCTGGGGGGCACAAGGATTTGGGAGGGGACACAGCTGGGACAGCTGACCCCAACTGACCCAAGGGATATTGCAGACCATATGACATCATGTTCAGCGTATAAAGCTGGAGGAAGAAGGAGGCAGGAGGGGACGTTCGGAGTGACGGCATTTGTCTTCCCAAGTAACCGTTATGGGTGATGGAGCCCTGCTTTCCTGGAGGTGGCTGACCTGCCTGCCCACGGGAAGTGGGGAATGAATTCCTTGGTTTGCTTGGGTGCGCGGCTTTTGCTTTACCTATTCACTGTCTTTATCTCAACCCATGGGTTTTCTCACTTTTACCCTTCTGATTCTCTTCCCCCATCCCACTGGGAGGGAGTGAGCGAGCAGCTGCGTGGTGCTCAGTTGTCGGCTGGGGTTAAATGACAACAGTCCTTTTTGGTGCCCAACATGAGGCTTGAAGGATTCGAGATAACAACAGATTTGCTTGGAATGTGCTAGATCAAATTTATAGTTGTTATTGCTGTTTAGCTATTAATTGACGGGCTTCTGTGCTTGCCATGGGGCTTGCTTGCCTTACTGCATATTAGAGCCTAGTGCTCATTAGTGGCTGCTTTTTGCTTTCGCTGTTTGCTGTGCTGCTGTACTGCTTATCGTCTTACCCTGCTGTGCCTGCGAACATTTTGATAAAAGCAACGGCAATGTGCCTGAGCTGACAGATGGCCAGGGCGTCACTGCTGTTTCTGCACTACTGTACTGGACAAGCTGGAACTACAGTGTGAATTTGAGTCAAAGGGACTGTGACCTGTGGATGAGTCCGCATGGGAACAGGTCACCCAAAGCATCTGTGGCCGTGCACAAGCCCACACCAGAGCAGGTACATCTCAAACCATCTGTGGCCATGGTTATGCCTGTGCCACAGCAGGTACACCTCTGAAGGGATTGTGGCCCAAGGATAAGACCACACTGGGGAAGGTACACCTTGAAGCATCTGTGGCTGTGGCTAAGTCCATGCTGCAGCAGGTACAACTTGAAACATGAGTGGCTGTTGTGGTGGTGCATTTCTTCCCCCTCTCTGGGCTGATTTATGAACTCGGGAAGTCTCGCTAGGCCTTAGCATAAGTGTAACGAGTCGGGCGGTGAAGCATCCCTTGACTGTATCAGGAACTCTTACACAGCTAAGATAGGGAGTCATGCTGACTGTCTCAAGGACTCCTGCTGTCCAGTGAAAACAAAAAACGAAAGTAGAGATAACTAGTTCTCTCATAACAACCTAGAGACATCCCAGCTCTTCCCTGACAACCTTGGAGCATCCCGTATCTGAATCTTAAGTCATTCCCTGACAGCCCCAGAGCCTTCCTGAGTTATGATCTGAATCGTAACTCACGTGAAATGGTACAAATCCCAGTAATTTGTTAATGACTAAAGCAAATCATCTCCCGAACCTATAAGCGGTACTAAGTGAGACCCTTTGAGCTCTCCTGGACTGGAGCAGGCTGTGGCCAGCATCTCCCTCTGAGTGGGACACCTCTTGGAGCTCACAAACTTTTCTGTTTGTGAAGATCAGAGGTCTGTTGCCAAAAGCCGACAAGACTTGAGCTGATACTCTCCACTCCTTGAGGCTCAACACTTCGCCCGTTGAGAAAGATGCCAAAGCATTCAACGTGAATATTTTCACTGAACTTGAGGGGAATTTTTAACAGGTGTACCTCTTTTACTTGCTCATATGTATATCTCTTAGTGCCTTTATGCATGTGGGTGTGTACTAACCTGAATATTCTATAGCAAGTAGATTACAAGTTACTGCTTTTCAAATCTATACTTAAATTACTGTTGTGAACTTTATTCAATTGTCAATGAATCTCAGGCTGCTATTATACTCATAATCCCTTTAGATATACACCGTTGACCAAGTCTGGGACTAGGAGTTGATCCAGCCCCACCAAGACTCCAACAGGAGTTTAGAAAGCAAGGGGGTCTTCTCTGAACCACGTGACTCAACGGGAGGGTCTCCCTTACCCTTTTTACATTCCCGATCTCTGTACAAATTACAAGAAATCAATTCTAACTCAATTTTTCTTTGTATATTTTTCTTTTAAACCTATTGTGTTTTCAGTCTCTGTATACCTAATTTTAGTCTGATTCTAACTTAATTTTCCCATGTGCATTTCATCCATGTATTAAGTAATAGAGTGAACCTTGCCATCAAATTCTGTGAAGTCAAGCTTTTATATAAATTCCTATTAAATCATTTTTCTTTTGCTAATACCATTGGAAGGGATTCTTTACAGTGGTCCAAACCACTCCATTTCACGACAGCTGTGAGTGAGGTCATGCTGAAGCACCTCAAAGCGTGTGGCCACGGATAAGCCCACAATAGAGCAGCTACACCCCTGGAGGGACTGCAGCCATGGGCAAGGCCATGTTGGAGCAGGTTTACTTCGGAAGGGACCGTGGCTGTGGGTAAGGCCACGCTGGAGCAGGTATACCTCTGAAGGCATTGTGGCCCATGGAGAAGGCCACACTGGAGCAGGTGCACCTCAAAGCGACTGTGGCTGTGAATAAGTCTATGCCACAGCAGGTATAATCCCGGAGAGACTGTGGCTCATAGATAAAGCTCCACTTGGAGCAGGTGCACCCCTAAGGGACTGCAGTCTGGGGATTAGTCCAAGCCAGAGCAGGGGCAAGGGGAGGAGTTCATTGCAATGTTAAACCCTATGGTCTGGTCCAAAGGGACCAGGGGTGGAGATTGTAATGGATATACCTTTAAATTGTTGTAACCCAGGATTTGAGTTGCATGTTATAGGAATTAGTATAGCAGGAACCACCTGAACCAATGGAGGACAAGCCTTACAAGAAGCAGTGCGAGTGCAGCAGTGGCTCGACCTGAGCTGGCTTTGGTGTCCAGTAACTCCACACAACACACCACCTCTCCTGTCCTGAGTGACCACCATAACAGATGGAGCCCAAAGTCATGGACTAAATGAAATCAAAGGACATTTTGTGGACATTTATAGACATTTTACAGACATTTCACAGGGGTGGTCCATTGACAAAGGGAATGATATCTGTGTATTGTATCAAAGGATGGGAAGGAGTGGTGGTGGGTAATGAGAATGTATTGGATAGCGTGAGACCTGAGCATGATGTAAATGGTATGGAATATGGGGTGGAGAATGTGCTTGTTTTGGCTGGGATAGAGTTAATTTTCTTCATAAGAGCTAGGATGGGGTTATGTTTCGGATTTGTGCTGATAACAGCATTGATAACACAGGGATGTTTCTGTTATTGCTGAGCAGTGCTCACACAGAGCCAAGGCCTCTTCTACTTCTCACCCCACCCCACCAGCGAGCAGGCTGGGGGGGCACAAGGATTTGGGAGGGTACACAGCTGGGACAGCTGACCCCAACCAACCCAAGGGATAGTCCAGAGCATATGACATCATGTTCAGCGTATAAAGCTGGAGGAAGAAGGAGGCGGGGGGGGACATTCAGAGTGATGGCGTTTGTCTTCCCAAGTAACCGTTATGGGTGATGGAGCCCTGCTTTCCTGGAGATGGCTGAACACCTGCCTGCCCATGGGAAGTGGGGAATGAATTCCTTGGTTTGCTTTGCTTGCGCATGCACGGCTTTTGCTTTACCTATTAACTGTCTTTAGTTCAACACACAGGTTTTCTCACTTTTACCCTTCCGACCCTCTCCCCTATCCCACTGTGCGGGAGGGAGTGAGTGGCTGCGTGGTGCTTAGTTGCCGGCTGCGGCTAAACTACAACAAATACAAAATCACTTTTATGTCTGAGCACAAGCTTTGCACAGAAATTGACTATCTACTGCTATTGTGTGTAAGTGTATGCGCATACAATTATTCAAAACGAAAAATGCTCCCCTGACCTTCACCGCACAGGCAGCACGTGCTCATTCCCTGCTGAAGCTACCTGTACTTGCAGACCTTAGATTGCCTTGCCACAAGGTACACAATTTTTGAATTAGGAACAGCACGGTAACTTAGGCCAAACTCTTTGCATTTTATCTGTAACCTATTCTTTGAGCCTGATTGTTAGATATTGCTCATTGTGATTTGGTTCTTCAGAAAGCAGTTAGTTGCCAGAACATGAGAAGCTATTTAGGAGTGCTGCATTTTGAATATGGGGCAGAAAGTGAGATAGAAGAGGAGAAAAGCAAATGAGTGCAAGTATAAGGTATAACCATGTGCAAAGTACAGCGACAGAGTAGGAAACAGGAACAGAATACATGGACCAGCAGAACTGCAAGGGGAAAATAGTTCTTTTCTTCAGTTCTGGATTTCTAGAGAGAAATAAAGTGAAAAACTGAAATAACATGTTAATTAAAAAATCTGATCATCAGCAAGAAGCTGCCACACATTAATTGCTTTGCATCAGTAACACCTCTCTAACAAACTCCCCACAGTGACCACTGAGGAACATCCAACATTTTTAACTTCTACCACTGTTGGTACTGCTCACCACACGCTAACAAGTAGCACCAAGAAGGACGGAAGATGACTTTTCAGCAAAACAGAAATTAACAGAAACTGTACAGAATAAACAGCAGGAAAGTAAATAAGAGCTGGTCACCCTAGTGAAACCTCCTACTTCCCGTGCTTATTTCCTGATACAGCAGATTTGTAGCCAAGCAGCCTACCTTGGTAAGTCCCAGGTGCATACTGTGGGTGGCCATAGGGGACTTGACTTCCTGGCTCATAGTTAGCGTTTGAAAATCCAGTCGCTGGGGCAGGTTTATGTGCTGGAAGAGTGGAACATACACTTTGAGTATTGCTCGATTCCTCCTACCCTAGGGTGAAGGATCCAAAACATTGCCTCCTTTTTCAGGTAGATATACAAGAAAATTAAGTAACTGTTTTCTGTATAGCAAAAACTGTATAACAAGCTTGTATTTATTCAAAATAATAAACGTCTTACTGGAACTTAAAGGAGTTCTGATCCTTAAACTGCAGAAAAAAGGCAGGTATTGCACATGATGTCATGAAGATGTGACAGAATCACAGAATCATTTTGCTTGGAAGGGACCTCTTGAGATCACCTAGTCCAAATCCTGCTCAAGCAGGGTCAATTCACTCTCTGTCTGGAGCAGAGGTGCCTTTGTTCGATTATATTTAGAAGGAGGCTTTAATTCAAAGAATTGCCCAAGAACTGACAGGCTGCCCTCCTGTACAGAACAGACTGGTAATGAGCCATTTTCCACTATATAAAACATTTTCCCCCAATTTCTTCAAGTTAGGACTATTCTAATGCCTCACCAGCAGACTCAGAGGGTTATGGATTTAAAAACATTTACCAAGTTCAGTTTGTAAGCAGAAATAACTTGAATTTCAAGATGATTTAATTATTTAACTTCAGAAATCAAGATCTGAAAATGTAAGCTATATGTTTTGTAAATGATTTCATTTTAAAATGTAAATAATTTCAATTTAAAACATTCATACCTATTTTATAAAATTAGAAGGTAAAATAATAGCTAAGCTAATATTGCTTGAACACCTTGGAAGGACCCATGCTATCTTTCATATTAATAAAAGATGACATTTTGTTTTTATTTTACTCACCTTGCATTGCTGTGGATCTGCTTATAATTGTTCTGCAAAACAACATTTTTATTTCATGGTTTTTTTAATATATAATTTCACACAAGAGTTATTCAAAATTCTTTACTACTGATGAAAGGTACTTGCCCGTCTAAACCATATGAGAAAGCTGAATTACAAACACAAGCTTTAAATATCTCAGCTTCTTTCTAGGCTATGTCTCCACCACAGTGTAAGTCTGAATTATCTATGCCTGCATTCATGAAATACCCTGAAATCATCCTCAACTCAGAGGAAAGCATCGGGATGTGCAGTTATTTCACTGCAGTGCAAGACTCCATTGTGCAGCCATTCAGAAACATCATGCAATTCATATGAACAAATTACTGCAGTAATTTCAGAGCAACTGGTTTAGAGTATTGATGCTGACTACAAAACCTGCTTGGGTAAATCCTGGAGCAGCTGTGATGCCATGCTACCACCTATTCAGTTCTTTACGCTTTTCCACTTCTGAAGTGGTACTACTAAATATCACATATCCAATTTTTGTCTCCATATGATAATAAAGGGTGGGCTTGCACAGGCCTGTGGGCTTCCACAGCAGAATATCATGAGTGAAAGGGCCAACTGCTTGTCTCTTTCTTTCTACTCTTCCAGGGTTGCCAAAATGAGTTTTAAAAAAAGCAGAAAGAACATTTACTGATGCCAGCATCAACCTTGAGAGATACTCCTTTCAGTCTCTGGCGTAACAAGAGAAGGAAGACAATGACAGCAACTTCTATTAAAGACAGAGGTCCAAAATAGCCAGGAGATCCATAAGTGGAAATATAAAAAAGAACGGTATAGGAGCTCCTTTTTATAGGATCTAAAGCTTTAAAGTAAACAATAAACCTAGTTATTCTTTAAAAAGAATGCGGTTCAAGTTAAACTAGTAATATATTTTGTCTGTTACAGTTCTTCCAACTAGTTCAGTTCAATGAAGATGGTCATTCAAAGCTGGGAATTAAATTGAAACTGAAAGCAGTTCCTTCCTGCTTTTCACTCTGAGAGTAAAAGCAGATGTCACAGGAGGATGTTTAATGGTTCTGGGATGACATGGCATCTAGCTCACTTCCCAACTTGTACACAACACACTCTTTGTTTAAAAAATTGGTCTTAAAGTGTTCCTTTTTTAATATATTTTTTCTTCTACTTTACTAACAAAATCACCATCCTGCTTTACGTACTTTTAATTGGATTCTGGTCCCCATATGAATACAGGTTAAAAAAAAGTAATAGGAAATAATTTAAAATTATACATCTAATTTTAAAATCTGAAAGAACACATTTAAACTACATAACTTAAACCTTGCTCTCGCTGTTGATAGTACAGACTGACAAGTTAAATATATGACCACATTAAAATATGTTGACAAAACTACAGCTTGTAGGAATAGCACAAATTAAAGATGAATTAAAAAAACATTATTTAAACTAGCAAAAGATCAGTTTATAAGTTTATACTGTGAGATGTTCCAGCTACCTTAACTTCAGTGAAATACTGAGAATTACAAATGAACTCTTCAGTAAATGGAGAGTAGAGACAGAATCATGCGATTTATTTAAAAGAAAGGCTTTATAATAGCCCAGAATCTTTTTTCTCCCTACAACCACATATATATGCCACTGTGCAATCTAGGATGTAGAAAATGTTGGTATGTTCTATAGCTAGAAAAGCAACAAAGATTTTACAAAGTTCAACTCCCATTTCATCAGACATGATGCTAAAGAGAGTAGTTAAGATTGTTTGTTTTATTAAAATTGTCTCTTTTCGTCTATTCCTTTTTATCTGGACTCCTTCTACCACCTCCAATTCAGTCACCAAGATTAACACAGTCAGTCACGCCCTGCTTTTCATCTGAGTAATTTATAACGACTGTGAAATAACATAAAATTCTGAAATACCAAAGGATCAAGGAACAAAACCTCAACTTCTGTCAACCTTTATATTGCACAATATATTGTTCAGCCATGTTGGTACACATGGGGAAATTCACATCCGGTGAAACCTCAGTCAAGAAACACTAGCAATGGGCAGAGCAGTCACCTAGAAATGTGCTGGTTCCAGCTGCCTAGGTTACACAAAGCGACGATTTGAAGCCTACATTTTCACTTCAGTTTAATAAAATGAGGCTTTACATGCTGCTAGGTGCTACTAGTTCTAGTAACAGTTTTAAAATAAATACAGGGAACAATCATTGAAACATTACTTAGCAGGGAAAAGTAAAGGTATTTGCATTTAGCTCCCACTAATACAAAAGAGGGAGAATGCTATTTCTTTGTAGTGGAGTTAAAATTCCACAGAATTAAAGAAAAAAAGAAAGTTCTTCAGCAAGTAGAAGTCCATTACTGAATTAATTTTGGTTCAACAAAAACAGTATCTGCAGAATCCCTTGTGCTACGCTGGCTACATGCTGCAACCTGAAGAATTCACAACATAAATCGAGAAAGTTGTATTGGAGTGAATAAGCTGGCCATGGTGTTCCAGACAAAGCAGCTGTATATCTTTGCGAACATCTTATAAAAAGCTTTACAAGGCCCTGAGCAATCTGACCTAAATTTGAATTTAGTCTGGCTTTAAGCAGAGGAATAGACCAAATGACCTCCAAAGGTTATCCTTTCCAACCCCAATTATGCTAGGATTATAAGGGTCCTTCACATTTTATTACATTACCTGAGGTATTTGCTGACCAAACATTCCCCAAAATCCCCCAGCTGGAGTGCAGAAGGGCAAGAGGAGGGCGAGGACCAGGCTCCAGCTGCCAGCACCTCACCCCTCACTGGGGGGCTATTTTGGGTTAGGGCCATGCAAGGGAGCCTGTGCCAGCAAAAGCCGACGAGCCTTGCCTTTCCTGACATTCCCATAGTAACTCATAGCTCTGGGTCCACTCTCCCAAAGGGAGTATAGATGAGATACAAATACCCTCTTTTCTCTGAGGAGGGGACATACCTGCGTTCAGCTTTACACAAGGGAAAGCAGAAGT
Organism: Harpia harpyja; assembly: GCF_026419915.1. Taxonomy (NCBI): domain Eukaryota; kingdom Metazoa; phylum Chordata; class Aves; order Accipitriformes; family Accipitridae; genus Harpia; species Harpia harpyja. The sequence continues at coordinate 29,000,977 of NC_068951.1, forward strand.
GATTTTGCTGGCAGGGAGGAAGCACTGGGGGAATTGGAGACGCTTCATGCAAAGCGGCTGTCTGATAATGAACGACCCTTACAAAATACAGTCTCTGGATGGTCTGAGGTCCCCCCGCTGTGCCTGCATGCCGGGAGTGGGAAAGGCAGGGGCTGCCCGCCCTCCCACCCTGCACGCAGCCAGCAGCCTCTCCTAAAAACACAACTTGAACTCCCCAGCATGGCTTCCAGCCTCAACCACTGACGCAGAGAGGAAATGAAAGACGAAAGGACCGGCCCACACACACACAAAACACAGTCCTTCGACTGCCAAGAGCTGCCGTTCAGCTGCGAGTTAGCAAGCTGACAGCAGACCCCCACACCTCATTCGCTGTACTGCTCACGAGAGAAAGAAACTCCTGTCAAGAAGTCTCATTCTTCATACCCTGTCCCTATATGTTGTACTATCTAGAACCCTTATTGCCAGCCTTCCTCCTCATCCATAGGTGTTCCCAGACTTTCTCCCTTTGCTCTCAGATGTTGCAGTCAACTGCTGCCATAGCCTAAACCCTCTCACCCAGCACCAGCACACCCAACTGGGTCCTCACTTTCTCCTCACTTTCTTGAATTGTTATTTAAACGGGTAACATGGAAGCAACCCTCAGAGGCACCCAGGTGCCCAGGCACAGTGTTCTTCCCCCTCCAGGAGTTTTGAGCCCAGGCATTTAAGGACAGGCAAAAACTTTTGGAAAGGAAATCGAGGAAATACTGGTTCCAAAGGAAGTCAGAACATAACTGTTCTAGTTCAGGGAACAGTAAGGAAATAATGTCCCCAGATTGTTCCTTTTTAAGAAATGGCAGGATGTCCATGTTTCTTTCCAGGCACTTTCTCATTTTCAGAACTGCGTTACACAGCTACATTTCCGTTACCCTGATGCACGTCAGTAGATATGCTGCAACTGATTTAGAGATATTTTAATTCAGTTAACTACAAAGCTTCTGGGTTTTATCAGAAAAACCAGTATACTAGCATGACAATCAGTTTCGTTTCTTATCCAGCTCACTAAAATACTGCCAAGAGCATATTAACATAAGCCTCCAAGCATAAACATCACGCACGGGGCCATTTAAATACCAAGCCAGGCCCTTTCCAAGAAGGTTTATGACTCAAAAACGAGACTTAGAAAGCCAAATAGCTGTGAGGCATGCATTAGTTCACCCTAGCTAGCTTTGCGACACTTCTTTCCATCGACACATCATATTAGACTATTCGGCCACTGGATTTTAACCTTGACTGCTAGAGAAACAGTATATTGAAAAGTAATCTAGTTGATCTAATTAAACAGGTTATTTTCTACTAAAGTTAACAAAATAGCCTTCAGAGAAGGAATGAAATGAGCTATAAGTTGACATAAAAGTATTTTGTTCTGAGAGGTACCCTCCCCCCTTACATAGGCATCTCTCCTAAAACCTGAGAGTCCCAACACCTGAGGGACAAAAAAAAACAGGTCACACTCTGGGCATCCAGCCTCGCTGAGACCAGGGCACACGTCTAACACTGCTCGCTTCACTGATGGGTGACCGGACCACCATGGCCTGAAGCCTGCCCGCTGCTGACAGCTCTCTCGAGCAGGGCTCTCCCAGGACGGCCTCGGCAGCAAGATCTCTCCTTAAACCAGTCTTTGCAAGCCAGCTACTCTGCTGAAGAGAGGAGACATTTTCTAACTTGACGTGCAATCCCCAGCTGGAAAACACGGCCCTTCTAATCATTAAGCATCCCTGTGATGAAAAAAAAAAAATAGATACCTGAAAGGACCACCTAGAAGAAATCCCATACGGTAAAGACACTTATATTCACAGCAAAACAATACCCGTTCCCAAAGCCGAGGAGCCGCTCCAGGGAGACCCGCACCGAGCCGCGCTTCCAGCCGCGCCGGACCCCGCCGCCGCCGCGCTCCGCCCCGCTCCGCTCCGCAGCACCCCTGCCCTGCCCTGCCCTGCCCGGCCCGGCCCGGTCCGGCGCCCCCGGAACCCCCAGAGCTGCGGGGCGGGAGCTGCCCGGGGCCGGCCCGGGAGGGGCCGCGCTGGGCGGGCCGGGCCGCGCAGGGGCGGGGAGCGAGGGCACTTCCCAGTTTCGAGAAACCGCCTGTGTGACCCGAACCTAGCGGCTGGGCTGGCGCCTTCTCGCAGCCTTTCCCCGGCGCCGCGCCGCGGGCTCTGCCACTGCTGGGGGCACCGCGCCCGCCAGCACCGTCGACTCGTTTAACCGCTTTCTGTTGCTGTGGCAGTGGGACGGAAGGTCAGATGTTCGCTTAAAATTAAGTGGTGCAGTATTTGTAGAAGGTAGTGATGTCTGCCTCAGTATAACTCCTACAGCTAAAATGACACTGGTGTTTTTTCATTAAGGAGGCAGTTCAAACTTGTCCGTGTAACTGTTGTCCTTTATATGTATATCAAATGACTATTCACAGTAAAGTATAATCCTAAAAAAAATCTTAAGTTTCCTATAATCTTTACGCTATCACCTCCTCCTGTCTGAAAAAGTTTCCACTGTAACCTAAGTGTTCAGCAAAGACAGCTGGTTTCTGTCAAATATCTGTCAATGGAAGAAAAAAAACCCAAAACACCTTTGATTGGTGCTTACCCCGATGCGCTATTTCTGAAAGATTTCCTGAAAACACAGGTGATTTGTGGAAATTATTACCTTATCTTTGGTTCATTCTAATGTCTGATACTACATTAATACTTAATGGTATGATACTATCTGGAGAAGTACAGATAGTGCAGTGCATTCACATTGCTTGAGGAAACACTTTTTAAGTCTGAAAAGGTCCAAAGTTCCTAAAAGTTTCCTAAAACTTCAAGTTTTTTTATTTCCAAAACATTTGCTTCTAGATAGCTACCCCAAAAATGAGTCTTACAAAAAGGGGCAGTTTCATGATGCAGAATCCAGACATATGTGATGGTGAGAAGTGGGGTAAGGAATGGGGGCACGTATTAATTTGTTTACTCTTTTGATAACAAATTTAACCATACAAGGTGAAGCCCAAGAAGGACAGACAGTACTTCAATTTCAAACCTGACTGTTTACAAATACATTTTGTGCATGGTCCCAAGTTTACTGTACCTTCCTGTTTCCACGTAGGCTCTGCAGAGCCACTTGCCATCCTTCATCCATTAGCAGCCCTTTGGTGATGAAGAATGGAGAGGCCCAAAAAGAGAGTGTCAGTAGAGCTGCTTAAGGTCTTGTAAAAGCAGCTGAAGTTTTGGAGCCAGATGATCACTCTAAAACGAAGGCTCATCAGGGTTTCTGTTAAGTAAGGTATACCATACATGTATTTAAAAAAAAAACAAGACATACTGTTGTATCTCAAAGTGGCCCATTTGCTGTTGAATCATGTGAGATTAAGACAGGGAAGTGTTAAATCCCTTACTTTCAGCTCAACATTTTAAGAAAGAAGCTACTTTATTACAAAATGTGTTGTATATTCCAAATATTTTCAGGTTAAAAATGATCAAAAGATGCAGTTAACATCAATGTTACATAAATAAGCCATTGTGTGAGCCGGCACAGGCAGGACGCAGTAACGGGGACATAACCATGGAAGAAATGCAAAGAGGAAATTTATTTTTGTTACCTTGCCAAACGGGGCACCCCTGAAGCAGCACCCGGGCAGAGGCGCACAAGCGGGAATGCAGGCACCACGGAGCTCAGTCCATGCTAGAGGATCACTAAACCTGCTGTTCTTGCCTGTGTAGCAGGGATTCGCGCAGGCGTAGTTTACCACTGTGGTTTGATCTTTCCCGCAGCAGGGCAGGGAACTCAAGCGTGTTCGATGGGGTGCCTCTAAATCTATCACAGGCCTATGTTATCTAAACACAGATCTTCTACTTATCAAACACACAAGACTAAACGATTAGTACAATATATGTGTTTTTCTATACTCCAGCTGCAAGTCACTTGAGTGTGTTTACAATCCTCCTCGCCAATCTTCCATTATTTTCCCACAGCCATGAATATATTAAACTGAAATGCCTGATTTTACAAGGATCATTGTAGATTTACGCAATGCTTGTTGATGCTAATCATAAAATGTTCCAGGGTTACAGAGAAACTGGTAAAATATATTGCAGAGGATTGGCTTGCAGAGACATTTTTAAATGTCACTGTTAAGATTCATGTGGAACTCCTATTGGCTACAAACACGTAGTCTATATTCTTACTGTAATGGCTTGTCATTTACATACTAATGAATTTTTAATCTTTAGATTGTATAAAAACAATTACATTCTAGATTTTTTTATAACACATTACAGTGAATAACAAAATATTTTCATAGGTTTTGAATCTAATACTGAATTCTCCTGCTAGTTTCTTCAATGTTTTTGGTTCCCAGATCATTCAATAAACATGATAAATTGAGCTTTAAAAAAAAAAAAAAGTATTAGGGTCTTTTAAACTTCTGTTCATATTGTTGAAAGTCCTGTCTTTCACACTTCAGAAGCCTTTGGATATTATTGCATGTACAATGTGTACAGGTGCAGATAAAACCTAATGAGATGCAATATGCAAGTCTTATTTTCAGGATAGAACTATAAAACAAAGCAAAGAACAGTTCTGTTCTGTCAAAGGATCTAAATAATGGATCTGTGGTACCAACATGCACTTTTGCTATTTCCATCTCCAGGCTGCTGCTATCTTTTTCTTTCATTATCCATTCCTACTCCACAAGGCTTAGGGGTACTTTGAGGCAAGTACTAGTTACCTATGAAGAAGTTAATCCTGTTTGATAGGTGAGTAGAAACAAAAACGTGTGATGTTTTCACAAGAAAGGAAAAGATAGTCTGCTCCTTCTGTGTTAGGGACTAGCTAGCTAATTCTTAAAATCGAATGATCACAGTGTCAAGGGAGCTATAAGGTATTTCAGATAGCACAACAGAGTTACCTCTTCGCCAGATCCCACGGCTTTGAATACCTTTGCAGCAAGGTATTAACTGTGGTTCAGCTTGGATCGCACGTTATATACCTTGAAGTAACAGATGAAGAATTAGATGCTCCGAGGTTATAGAGCCTAAATTAGAGACTTACAGTAAGAGAGCCAGCACCAGTCCTGACAACTTCTCCAGGAATACCAGGGGCACCTGGAAATCCTGATGGATAACCCTGAAAGACAAAATTACCTTGTCCTTAGGAAAGAACAGTTCTGAAAATTAAATATTGACCTCACACCACTCCAAGATAGGATGCTAGAAAACAGTGTGAAATCCTATCCCAACTGTCATCTCCTACAACCTACCAAATTAATAGCCCTGTTTTGATGGCCTTTATTCTGACCAGGATTGCACTCAGCTACACTGAGGGCTGAAGTTTGACAAATTGCTTCCTGAGTATGGGGTTTTGAACTTCCACAGAAATACCTGTGAGCAGCTTCAGCATGAACTAAATAGTGAAATTACTGAGGGGTTTGATGAGCTGCACGAATCAGTGTTGTATCACATGAAATCATCCAAACTGCACTGCTGATGGAGCTGCTTGGTGTGCTGCCTGCACTGCAAAGCTTCCCTGCTCTCATCAGGGAGCTGGCCCACGATGCTAATCCTAGCTGTTTGAAAACTCGGATACACCTGGAAAAGTCATAACAACTTTTCTGGATTGCCTTAAAGTCAACCTTGTAATAAAATTCAGCAGGAAAGAGTAGTACCAACGCAGTCTGCAGCCTCCCCTTGCTGGCAGCCAGCCAGCCTGCTCTCCCAGCTCTGCCTCCCCCAGTTGGAGCCGTGCGTTTGAATGGGTGCTGGGGCAGGAACAGCGCTCGGCTGGGCTTCAGCTTCCTCTTGTAGCAAAGTCAAGCCCTCAGAAGAATGACATTGTGATGTTGTTGATACTGAAGTCCATACTGTTTACAGATCCACGTGTTTAATATCCACTCAAAAAACCCCCCGACCCTCTATCAAAATGTATTATCCTGTTCCAATGGAAAAAAACCCACTAACCCAAAACTAACTCCCACCTTCTCTTTTAGGGCCTTTTTTTCCTCTCATAGAGTGGAAGGGCAGAAATGCAAAAAATTTCTAAAGATTACTTAGCTTTTCTCCTTATGATATTCATGTAGTCCATACTGGAGCTGCTGGTATCCATGTACGTCTCTGCAAAGTGAGCTGTACTTAATCTAAACCAGACAAATCTGATCACGGTAATTTGTGCATGCATGAATCCCAAGACTGGGCATTAAATGTGAATCCTTATAAAGAAAACAGAAATGAGTAAGCGCAAGTCACTTTTGTAGCTTTACATACTCTGTAGCCTTTCTTTTCTAAGTCCCCAAATAAGGTCTCCATTTCAATATTCAACTTTCCATAAACAAAAAACCCTATTATTCTATCCCCGCACTGAATTTCACATAGACACCAGATATGACAAGGATTTGGGGATTTCATTTTGCTAGTTTCCTCAGGTACATAAGAATCTAATCTAAAGCTGACTAGCATTTTTCCACACATCTGCATTGAGTCCACTAAGAGGATTAATACCAGACACCAAGAATTAGGTTTTAAACATTTTTTTAAGAAATAGGTATAGAATTCTTTTGACATGGTTGGGAAATTAGAAATTCATGGTAGCATCTGATGCTACCTTTCTTTTTTTAAGATGAATATAACAGTTATATTTAGCTCAGTTCAGACTTATACACAGAAACTTAGATTTTATTGCCCAGCAAACATGACTTTTTGACATAGGGATGAATGTTATTTCTTAGATGAGGATATCTTCATCTGAGAACAGAGATAGCAGCATATCTCTTCCTCTTCCTTTCAGGCATTTATCAGTAGGAAAAAAAAACCTATTCACCTGTGGTGGCAGGAAAAAAGATGCCACGATTCATATAATACAAAGTAAATTATCGGTCTTTGCTATATCAAGTAATGCTCCACTTCTTTCCTCATCCAACTAGGATCACTGGTGTTATGACTGGCAGTCAGCGCTTTTCTCTTAGACCAGTGGGTTGAAATGCTCAGTACCTTTTTATTTTCTCCAGTGAGCAGATTTAATCAGTGCCACAGGGGAACCCCTTGAACATTCAGAAGAGAAGTTGGAAGTGCTTCAAAAGAAGTGAGAAAGGGACCACGCTCCTATTAATTTATTCTTTTAGGTTTTAGCATGTTTAGCTGAAAAGAAACATTATTTGTAGATTCTTGACCCTATTTTCTAGGTATGTTGCTTATGGTTTGCACATTCAGAATATTACTTTCTACAGCTTTAGCTTCTGATCCCCCCGACTCCAGCATCTCATCTGATCCCGTGGTACCCAACGCCAGAAAGGGGATCAGTTCCTCCACCAGATTCTGACAGAGAGGTCTCCAGTAACCTGATTTGCGGGACAGAGTTGTGTTGACCAAAGCAGCTCTCATCTTTCTTCCTAACATCACCTAAGCAGCTCCTTTTCCCTTAGTGCTCAGGCAGTACAGTCTGTGTGATGGAACAGGGGAGGAAATTCACTCACAGCCATACACAAAGGAAACAGCCTCTGTGCAGCTCAAACTGCATATAACTGCATTGAACCTCAAGAAAGGCATTGTTTGCATGCCACAGGAAATGAGAGCGATTACTGGCAGGTTTGCCTTTTGTGCCTGTGGTCATAATCCCACAGAAGATGCAAACTCACTTGAGTTTGAAAAAAAGATGCCCCCCTCCCGTGGCAGAGCCAGGAAAGGCTGGCAGCAGTCCCAGACAAGGAGTACATTTTCTTTCCTGCTGTTTCCCATCCCTCACTTGTGCACAGCTCTGAAAGGCTGGTGTCACTCAAATTGCGTACGCAGAGGAATGGAAAAGGTACTGACCGAGTCCGGGACCTTCAGTTTCTGACCTCAGATTTAGGACCTGCCAAGCAGCGTTTGGACATCTGCATTGTAAAATCTTTTCCATTCCTCTGCATGGAAACTGGTGCAGGGATAAGGCAGGATGGAGTAAATTGGAGTCAGTGTTATCATCTGTGGATGATGGGGCAAAAGTGAAACCGAATATCAAATATCAGAAACATTTTGGTGAGTACAGGAGGAATGGCAGATCCTGACTACCAGAGATTGCGGTATTGGCTGCTCTGCACTGTACAGGTTTTGCTGCCAAAGACCACACAATTTACAGTCACACAAAAATGCACTTTTAAAATCTAAAGTGACAATTGCCTGGTACAGTTTTTGCAGTACTTAGAACTTGCTGGGAGAGTTTGGGTTTTAAAAGGCTAACCCCACCCCCAATTATTCACATTTTAGGAATCTTATCCAGAATCAATAAATTATTTTCCTTTTTGCATTTATCCTTGTTGTATCCAAACTAGTAGTGGTTTTGAAAGCAGAAAGGCAAATAATGAAATGTTCCAAGAGGCAAAATCTACATTTTAATAAAACGTGATGAGTCTAATATCAGACCACCACCAGCATGTCAGACATGATGTATGTGCAGTAAAAGGCAGTTTAAATCCAAACATTTTTAAAAGTAGATAAATGCTATTATTATTATTTCTTTGATGTGGAACTGGGGCAAATGGATTCCATCATGCTAACAGCTGACAGGCACCCGACATCTCCTGAGTCCCAGTGTAGCTCTCTTTTTGGTTTGGTAATTAGGCCTTCGGTAAGATAATAAAAAATGTATTCATGAAACCAGAAGAGACAGCTAACACATTATCTCTGTATTAAAGATTTGTAACTGTGGTAACAGGACTGTTAGCATATTTGATTTCATTTAACAATGTCAAGTCAGTCATCAAGCCTGCAGTCTAACAAATGAGTTTTAGATTCTCCTTTGAGAGGGAAACTGGGTGAAAATGGTTTTAGTATTGTAATATCTTTGTTAATTCAGCATCCAGATAGCAGGATTTTACCGTTAAGAGTTCCAAACCCCGTAAAGCAGCAGTCCTTATATTTTTACATACACTGACCAGCAACACGTCACCTCAGGCTGTCACTAACAATTGTCATAATCATTTAAACAGGAAAAGCAATTCCCGCAGCGAACCGTCAGCCATCATTATCATCTTTCCTCAAGATATTTGAACGCAAGGGGAAAACAACAACTAAACAACAATAGAAACAATACAATATATTTGATTTTGCTCGTAAATGTTTTTGTGCCAAACCAATTTCTTTCTTAGACTGAGAAGGAGGCTAAATAAAGTTTTACTGCTGCCAGTCATACACGTTTTTGAATGTCAGCACTGCAGATGAACTGCATAAGCCGCTTTAGAGTCAGAAACCAGGATATAGGGAGAAAAAGAACAACTTGACATAAAGAAATAGGCCATTACAGTTTACAGCATTTAGGATTAACTGTGATACCAAGAGTTTAAAATGCAGCTTGTGTAAATCCTGTTTTCTGCTAAAGGGATACCGCAACTGCAAATAGGTATTTACAGGCAACATTTTCCTAGGCATGATTTTTTTTCCTAAAAAGCATAATTAATACCAGCTCAGTTAATACAATACACCAGGAAAGCCAACTCGGACCAATTCCACACACCCCATCCTGCAGATGTCCAGCTCCGCATGTTGAAGCTGGCACGCTGAATTTCCAGGCTGCTTAGAATTATCTGGTTTGGGGTTTCGAGGGGGATTGTTTGTTTGGGGTTTTTTTAAGTTTTTTGCGAAGCCAAGTTCTTTCATTTAAGCACTGTTGCAGGCAACATTAGATCATACAGCAGCAATGAAGTGTTAGTAGTCCTTGAACGCTCCCTCCCTCTAGTACATTTCCTCACAAGCGAGGAATGTGCGTGGGTGGGATTCACTGGGCAAATTCCTCTAGAGCTGACGTTGCTACGCTGCTATAAAACTGAAATCATATAAAGCAGTTATGTTAGGACACCTGGGGCCTTGAATTGACATCTCCCCTTTTAAAAGGTACATAAAATAAAAAAGCTGGTAAGCAGCAGCCCATTGCCATGGTGGATGGGGTATCTTTGGCCAGAGGGGGGGAGCCCCCACTCCCCAGCCCCACCTCGGTTCGAGCACAGCGAAGAATATCTGACAGCACCCAGGCCCACATCTGCTTTCATTTATAATATTTCAGTCCTAATAATGCCTTTTAACTTTACGGTTCTTGATTAGGCACCCTAGGCTTGTCAGGGAGCTGCTGAGAAAGGAGAAGCTGTAAATGAGGTTGTTTTCAATTGTGCTGTTATATACACTGGCACTTCTTTTAGCAACCTGAGGATGAATAGTGCAATACCTAAACACATAACCAGGCTGAGGAGAGGATGTTATTAAAACCAATAAAGTCCAAGTTAATGTGTTTCATAACAGACTTGTCTGATAAAAACATACTGGGGACATTGAGGCTTTCATTAATTAAGAAGATAATTAAGAAGTTGCAAAGGTAGAAGGGCCACTAGATCTGCAAGAGTTTATGAGGTGAATTTACAGGTCAATTAAGAACAAGAATCGAGGAAAGTCAGCACCAGGCACTGCTGCTCACACAGAGAGCTGGGGGATTTGGGGAGGTTTGGAAGCTGGGGAGGAGAAAACATAGGAAAAGAAAAACAGAGAAGATTTACAACAGACATAAACCCTATTCACTATTAAGACCTAGCCACCAACGTCAGGTACAGTAAAGTCTTATCTCCTACAGATTACCTGGGATGTGGAGTAATTACACATGAAGAAATTGCTCATCAAAGTAGTGACCTCACGCTCAGGCCAGGACCATTCCTTAGAGATCCTTAGCACAGCCTTCTGGGGATTCACATTTAGTCATATTATTTCTTAAATCAAGTTTGTCAGGTTAGTTACTCACAGCCCAGGAGATATTTCTCCCTGGTTGCTGTATCATGTGGTGTTATAAATTGTATTTGCCATCCAATCCTTGATTCAATTGTTTAATGTAATTGAGCTGCTGGTTGCTACTGATGAGGAGATGCCCTCTCCTCTCCCTTTAACCACATCTCACTGCTGGCAAGGCAAAAGCAGGATACATCCGCCCTGCCTGCGCAAGGACAGGTCCTGGTGGGACCTCCTGGCCAAAGACTGCAGTTTCTCTTCCAACTGCGGCAGGTTTGCAGTGCACTGCTGGAGGACACCGCACCATCGGAGACGCGCACCAGGAGCCAGCCCTGCCGAGACGCACGATGCTCCTGCACGATGCTCCTGCACGATGCTCCCTGCCCCCCAGTACTGGGAAAGGGACACTCTCTCCTGCCGGAGACGGGAGGTCCAGTCCCCTGGACTTGCAGCTTCTGCAGCCTGGATGGGATGAGCTGGCCTACAAGTTTACGCAGCTAGGCTCTGCAGGTTTCTGGAACCAATATGCTCCTTAGGCAGGTCTCCAAAAGCGTTTTTCACACTGGTATTTACAATTATTCTATATGGTTCTCTTTCAATGATCTTTCCCAGAATTTCAAAGCATGTGATTTCTGCCTAAGTAGATCTATAACAGCATTCATCGGTATTTTCTATGACTTTAGAACTAGAACAAATGTTTTACACCATTTACTAGTTATTTTCTCTGCATTAATAATACAAAATACTTGCTGGTAGAGCTGCGTACAATGACTCTGGACTCCTCTGATAAAAGGCTTTAATGACCTGATCCAAAGGCTAACCTTCATTTCACTGGGCTTTGAATGAAGCCCTGTGGTTTTAATGCTTCACTGTAGTGTTGGAACTCTAAACTCTTCTACATCAACCAAGACTGCAGTTAAGATGATGTTGCTTTATAAACAACAGACTGAACAAAGCTATTTACAAAATTTAATTTCCAGGACAGCATGGGAGAAGAGAGGAGTCTGATCTCTTTTGTACAGGGTTTGTTTTTTGTTTTTTTTTTTTAGATCTCCTTCAGGAAAGGCTTCTATTTTAGTTTTTTTACAGTTAAGTGATTTAGAGTAAAAAGTTCACAAAAAAATCTAACACATATTTGTAGTAATAAATATATATGGTGCAAAGCACATCAATACTGTGTGATGCATTTTGCATCTCTGCAGATTTTTCTTAAAACATTTTTCCTTCTTAATCATTTTCTATCACCAGTGATATTCCTGAAGTACAAGATAAGAGAGCATTATAGCTTGAACAGCTCAGCAGCGGAGACGTTTATTTTTTAATGAAGATCCATCATACTTTTTCCACAGTGCACATATTTGTAAAGACCATATTAGGCTTCACAGCTAGCTGAAAGCATTCATTTACTTTTGATAGAAATATTTTATTCTCCTTGTGTCCTCCTCCACCTCCTGTTTGTTTTATTCCCATGACACCCTCGCTCTTTTCTTCAGCTCAAATTACCCTGCGGTTTTCATCTCAGTCCGACTCTTCCTCTTCCCAAGCTCCCCAATCACTCAACCTTTCCCCTACATCAGGGCCAGTGGCCTTACCCAGGGTGGTGACAGTTCAATTAAAACACCATGTTCCCCGAAACACGTCAAACTCGGTACTGCCAAGAGAGGACTGAGCAAAAGACCGAAAGAATGGAGACAAATCATTTTGTGAGACTGCTTATACAAACAGGTGAGTCAGAAGTCAGTTCACACATACGGTTCCCCCCACCCGCCCCAGCCTTGTAACCACACTGCTCTACGGTAACAGTCTCCCAGCTGGTGTGCATATGGAAGTCACATGCATATACCCATTGGAGGAGACAGGTTTTTCTGTTGAAAAAACAAAAACCAGGACAAAATGCCTAGTCCCACTGGTTCCAACCACTGCAGCTAAAAGCAAACAGTTCTAGCTTACAGAAGTTTTTGTGGATGACATACACAAGCTTTATTTCGGTGTCATGCTTGCTGGCATGTTCAACGTCAGCATATCAGTTGGTGTTTCTCTGCTCTTACTGAACAAAGCCTTCCCCAAAGACACACCCTATCCTGTTTACTCAGGCACTTTCCTCTACAGTCCTCCCTAGCTTTTGTGTCTTTTGTCCTCACCTTATTGCCCCGAAACTTTCATGTTATTTCCTCATGCACTGCTTGCAGTTATTCAGCAAAGCAAGAAGCAAATGTACCCGTTCAAGGTTTCCTCACTGGCAAGCATAGTATCACTTCACGTTGCATGTGTTTTTAACAACGAGTACTGGGTCTGGTATCACAATGATGAATACCATATTAGTGTCCGGGTGGATGAAGGACATCAATAATGACACATCTTGCAGATCGTCAAAAGGAAAAAAATCTCTTTTTCTATTAGACTCCATTAGGAAAGGAAAGGAATCAAACTGTGGGACTGTATTGACTTTGCTGGGACAATAGCCACAGCACTATGTCAAGAAGGATGAAATACATTGTACAACCTAATTCTTGTTGGGTTTCACTTTTCTGTGAGTTAGTATTAGATGACACCATTTTATATCAGGCCCTTTATAATCTGCAGCAATAAAGGCAGAGTTAAAACTGTTCCTGATAGGAAACAATTTAATTAATTTATTTACTAAATTGTTAATTTAAGCAATAACCTTGCTTGTCCTGGCTTCCACTAAACTTGTTGTTTTTATCTGAGCTGTTGCGTTTTCAGAGCATTGGAGTGATGCTGCTCTCATATGGTAGGCCCTGTTAAGAGAAAATGTTTCAGAATCAAATATTTATCGAATCTAAAATGTTCCAAACTCTAAGGCATTTAAAATGCACCTCTAGTTCTTGATTTAAATACTGACATTTTTAAAGGTCCCTTGAATTGCAACCAGTAAGGACTTGTGTAACCCTAGTCTTATTTTCAAGAGAAACATACAGTTCCAGGTGCAGTGTTGTTGCCGTGGTGCTGGGCATCACTGAAGGCTGGAGAAAGCAGCACTTGTGGCTCTTTCTTAATTCCCAGCTGCTCTGAGCCTTAGTCTACAACTATATGGAACTAGAGATAGAAGAGAAGCTAAAATAAATAAATAAATAAATAATGAATAATCTTTTTCACTCTGATACACTCAGCAAACTACCCTATGTAATAGCCAAAATATCTCCCCTGGATTTGCAAAGCAAATAGGATTTTTCTTTTTAAAATAAAATAGTATTTTGACATTTTCTTTCTCTAAATGTGCTCATCAGAAAAAAAAAAAACCCAAACAAAACACAAAATGTCCAGGGTCATTTCTAGATAGAAGCAGGTATTTCTCAATAGAGCAATGCCTGCAGCAGTAGCTTGTGGGGTTTTTGTGGTTTTGTTGTTGTTGCGTTTGGGTTTTAAATACAAAACATCAATAATGTAAATATAGCATTTACCTGATGTGGCTGGCACAGAGCAAAAGAAGTCCTTCAAATTAATATCTTAAAGTGGAAAAACACGTCGAGCTAACGAGTCCTGTTGAAATGACTGGCAGGAAGATTTTTTCCTTCAATATTCACCCAGCTGCCAGAATAAAAACATTATTAGAGATACTATGACTGGCCTCTAGAAACTTAAAGATGGAAAACGTGTGGTGTGTGCTTCCCTACTTTCCAGCCTCACGTACCGGAGGTGCAACCTCCCCGGCAGGCAGGCGCTGGAGGAGAGAGGGACTGCCCCAGCCCGGGGGGGGCTGCGGGGCTCTTGGGGTGACACCTCGTGCCTCTTCGCACCGGGGCCTGGCCTGCGTTTTTCCGTAATACTGTTTTATTTCATTGCACACTGAGCCTAATCTGTGAACCTCTACCATAAAGTACTCCTACTTTAGGTAAACAAGCAGCAGAATTAGTGAGGTCACTCAAGTAAGTGGGGACTTTCCTCCCAGTTAGGATTTTATGCAAGAACTCTGAAGTTCTCATCAACATTTTTTATTACAGTTATTCGAGGATTAAACCTGCGAGGTGCTGGCTTCTTCAGAAGTAAGAGCAAAGTGCTCACTTAGCTTTAAGCATTTGAGCACTCTCCATGCTTACCTGCTTGCCAATATCCAGATTTTAGGACCTATTCTGTGCCAGAGCCCATGTAATAAGAAATACAGAGAACAGAACCTGCAGCCTGTGAAAGCACAGAACTCGAGTCTATACAAGATTGCCTCACTTATTTTATTCCTCATGAATGAGGATATTAAATGGAGGGGTTAGATTTAATCCGTGCAATGCAGTAAATTTATTTCAAAACCAAGACTGACAAACCAGCTGTGCAAGTACCAGTGCTGCGTGGCTTCGTAGCAGACCCCTGGACTCCACGCTGGAAACATAGCCCACCAACATGAACTTCACTGTGCGCCTTTTCAATAAGTAGTGAGACCTGAGGTTCATTGGATTGAATAGTCCTGTGTACATTAATACAGAAGGTTTAATATGAAATCCGTAGCTTTCAAGTGGGTATCGAGGCAGATGAGGTCAGGACTCTGATTCCTACAGCAATGCTGTAATGACTATGTTTATGCTCCTTTGCCAGAAGAAAATGGAAGAGAGAACAGGGGTGAGAAGTCTCTCTGTTGTTTTTGCAAAGAGAGACTGGAGAACAAGACCGAGTTGTGAATTGAGATGAATTTTCAATGGCAATCTAGGAGATACACAACAACGTGAGGTCACCTGCAGGTGTCCTTTTCACAGTGGCAGGAATTCACTGTCATTTGGGATAAAGGAATGAATGCCCTTTGGGGGCACAGTCACTGAGCACCCATCAGTCTCTGTCCTTCTGACCTTTCTTTTGTAAAGGTTAGTGTGCTTTTGTGAGCATAATACTAACAAATACAGAAAGCAAGCAGAAAGTTGTATCTGGGCTGTCTCACTTCAAAAGGTAGGTATTAGTCTCTTAACATTTTTTTCTTTGACTTCATTTTGGAGGAGTGAAGTAATAAAATGCTGACAAATTAGAATAAACTGTTGCCCTATGGCAGGTGCTAATAGTGTACTTCAATAATGATTTGGCATTAAGGAAGCTATTCTATGAGGGATCAAGTTTAGAAAAACATCTAGGATTTTGGGGGGACGAATCATCTCCTTTCACAGGATATGGGGTAATTTTCCCTAAGGAACTAAAGTCTTTTTGCCCCCTAAGGGAGCCATTTTTAGGGAAGAAAAAAGCACATTTAAAAGCCTAAAGTTAATCTTTGAATTAAACTAGTATGTATCATTCTAACATAGACCATATCATTCTAATTGAAAAGAAATCAATACGACTCTGAAAAAAGAAAAAGGAGGTTAATTGTCGTAGGCGACTCCCTCTTAAGGGGAACAGAGGGCCCGATATGCAGACCTGACCCATCCCACAGGGAAGTCTGCTGCCTCCCTGGGGCCCGGGTAGAAGACATTACCAGGAAACTCCCTGGTCTGGTTCGGACCTCTGATTATTACCCATTGCTGGTTGTGCAGGTTGGCAGTGATGAGATTGCAGAGAGGAATCCAAAGGCAAGCAAAAGGGATTTCAGGGCACTGGGACGATTAGTAGAAAGATCGGGAGCACAGGTAGTGTTTTCCTCAATCCCTTCAGTGGCAGGGAAATACACTGAAAGGAACAGGAAAACACACCTGGTTAATACGTGGCTCAGAGGCTGGTGCCATAGGTGGAATTTTGGGTTTTTTGATCATGGGGAGGCTTACACAGCACCAGGCTCTTCAGAAGGAATAGGCAAGGCAGAAGAGGTGGTGGGGTGGCTCTTTATGTTAGGGAATGTTTTGACTGTTCAGAGCTACACGATTCTGATGACAAGGTGGAGTGCTTATGGGTGAGGATGAGAGGGAAAGCCAATAAGACAGATATTGTGCTGGGAGTCTGTAATAGACCGCCTGACCAGGTTGAAGAGACGGATGAATCGTTCTACAAGCGGCTGGCAGTAGTCTCAGAATTGTGTGCCCTTGTCCTTGTGGGGGACTTTAACTTTCCAGACATCTGCTGGAAATACAACACAGCAGTGAGTAAACAATCTAGGAGGTTCCTGGAGTGTGTGGAAGATAACTTCTTGACACAGCTGGTGGGTGAGCCAACCAGGGGAGGAGCCTTGCTAGACCTGTTGTTTACGAACAGGGAAGGACTGGTGGGAGGTGTGATGGTCGGAGGACGTCTTGGGCTTAGTGACCATGAAATGATAGAATTTTCAATTCTTGGTGAGGCAAAGAAGGTGGTCAGCAAAACCACCACTATGGACTTCCAGAGGGCTAACTTTGGCCTCTTCAAGGCACTGGTTGAGAGGGTCCCTTGGGAGACGGTCCTGAAGGGCAAAGGGGTCCAGGAGGGATGGACATTCTTTAAAAAGGAAATCTTAATGGCTCAGGACCAGGCTATTCCCATGTGCCGCAAGTCAAACCGCCGAGGAAAACGACCGGCCTGGCTGAATGGGGAGCTTTTGCTAGGACTTAAGAAAAAAAGGAGAGTTTATAATCTCTGGAGGAAAGGTCGGGCAACTTGGGAGGAGTACAGGGATCTTGTTAGATCATACAGAGAGAAAATTAGAAAGGCGAAAGCTCAGCTAGAACTAAATCTGGCCACTATCATAAGGGACAACAAAAAATGTTTTTACAAATATGTTAACAGTAAAAAGAATCCCAAGGAGAATATCTATCCTTTAATGGATACAGAAGGGAACGTAGCAACCAGTGATGAGGGAAAGGCCGAGGTACTTAATGCCTTCTTTGCCTCAGTCTTTAATAGTGAGTCCAATCATCCTCAGGGTACTCCACCTCATGAGCTGGAAGGTAAGGATGAAGAGCATAACATACCCCCCTTAATCCAGGAGGAATTAGGTAGGGACCTGTTACGCCATCTGGACACTCACAAATCTATGGGACCTGATGGGATCCAGCCAAGAGTACCGAGGGAACTGGCAGAGGTCCTTGCCAAGCCACTCTCTATCATCTATCAGCGTTCCTGGTCAACAGGGGAGGTCCCAGAGGACTGGAGGCTTGCCAATGTGACTCCCATTTATAAGAAGGGTCAGAGAGAGGATCCGGGGAACTACAGGCCTGTCAGCCTGACCTCGGTACCGGGAAAGATTATGGAACGGTTTGTCTTGAGAGCACTCACACGGCAGCTCCAGGATAAGAGGGGGATCAGGCCCAGTCAGCATGGGTTTACGAAAGGCAGGTCCTGCTTGACCAACCTGATCTCCTTCTATGACCAGGTGACCCGCCTAGTGGATGAGGGAAAGGCTGTCAATGTTATTTTCCTAGACTTCAGCAAGGCCTTTAACACTGTCTCTCATGGCATACTCCTTGAGAAACTGGCGTCTCATGGCCTGGATAAGTGCACTATTCACTGGGTGAAAAACTGGCTGGATGGCCGAGCCCAGAGGGTAGTGGTGAATGGGGTGAAATCCAGTTGGCGGCGGGTCACGAGTGGTGTTCCCCAGGGCTCAGTGTTGGGCCCTCTTCTGTTTAATATCTTTATTGATGATTTGGATGAGGGGATTGAGTGCACCCTCAGCAAGTTTGCAGACGACACCAAGTTGGGAGGCAGGGTCGATCTGCTTGAGGGTAGGGAGGCTCTACAAAGAGATCTGGACAGGCTGGATCGATGGGCTGGGGGTGCTGGTTGACAGCCGGCTGAATATGAGCCAGCAGTGTGCCCAGGTGGCCAAGAAGGCCAACGGCATCCTGGCCTGTATCAGGAACAGTGTGGCCAGCAGGAACAGGGAGGTGGTTGTTCCCCTGTACTCGGCACTGGTGAGGCCGCACCTGGAGTACTGTGTTCAGTTTTGGGCCCCTCACTGCAGGAAAGACATGGAGGTGCTGGAGCGTGTCCAGAGAAGGGCAACGCAGCTGGTGAAGGGCCTGGAGCACAAGTCTTCTGAGGAGCGGCTGAGGGAGCTGGGGTTGTTCAGTCTAGAAAAGAGGAGGCTGAGGGGAGACCTTATCGCTCTCTACAACTACCTGAAAGGGGGTTGTAGTGAGGAGGGTGTTGGTCTCTTCTGTCAGGTGTCTGGAGACAGGACAAGAGGAAATGGCCTCAAGTTGAGGCAAGGGAGATTTAGGTTAGATATTAGGAAAAATTTTTTTACTGAGAGGGTTGTCAAATATTGGAATGGGCTGCCCAGGGAAGTGGTTGAGTCACCATCCCTGGAGGTATTCAAAAAGCGAGTGGACAGGGTACTTCAGAACATGGTTTAGGGGGCATGGTTAATGGTTGGACTCAATGATCTCAAAGGTCTTTTCCAACCGAAATGATTCTATGACTAAGAAGAGAGTCAGGAGGAGGAAATTGAAGTTGCTCCCCCCCCCCCCGCCCCCAACAGGTACCACTTAGACAGCTCCATTAGAAAATTTATATTTTGGATCATTTCTAGGTTTGTCTAATCCTAAAATAAATAAACCAATTGAAACAATAAGAGATCTTTTCAATATGCACATCAAAGTCTATGAAGAGAAGTACTTTTGCATCCACCAAATTATTAGGTAACCAAAAAATCTCAGCACTTACAGAGATGTTACGTTGCCACTCTCTTACAAAAAGCGGCTCATCTTCCCATGGACAAACCAGCTCCTTCCCAGGTACTGGTGTCATCTGGGTTTGCAGCACTACAGGGGGTTTCCATCCCTCTGCCCCAGGACAGCACCTAGTGATCAACCGTGATGATGTGACATGGGGGAAAAGTTATTTTACCCATAGAAACCTTCC
The DNA here is from genome assembly GCF_026419915.1 of Harpia harpyja. NCBI lineage: Eukaryota > Metazoa > Chordata > Aves > Accipitriformes > Accipitridae > Harpia > Harpia harpyja. Next base: position 29,020,428 of record NC_068951.1, read on the forward strand.
GCATTTCTAGGGAGCCCACTGCAAAGCAACTCCTTTAGACACAGCACTTTCTGTTTCTGCAAAAGGTGGGGAACATCCTGGGGCTGGGGCTTCTCTTCTGTCCACCTGTGGAAGCTGGAGTAGATGTTCCAGGTGGACCCTGGAATTACTAGTTCACCCTAAAAATAGGGTTTGGGCTGACCAGAAGATCTCACTTTGTGGTAGACTGGATCTGCCCATGCATCTACCATACCTCATAAAATATCAGTCACCAATAATTCAGCTGTAAGTTGCAGACAATAAAGATAACCCAACATCATGTGACAAAGGTTTAATAACAGACAAAGAAAATAAAATCCTCCAGTTAAGGGTAGAAATCAATTAGCGGTTAAAGGTGTGTTGATCTTTAATCAGCGTCCTGGGTATAGCTTGTGATCTGTGGAAATCTAAATATTGTAATAATGAACTGTTGCTGCCATCTACTGAACACGAGAATGATGTACTACACAGATTTACAATTTGGCTAGTGACCAAGTGTGAAACTGTTTGCTTGGCTGGATTAAGTACACTTTCTGTTTCATTAGAACAATCATGTTTCTTTCTAGAAGATTCTCAGGACATGAATCTCCTTTAGAGAGTATCTGTCCCTCTTTGGGCAATACTGAACTGTCCTTTGGAGAGTCACTCCTAGCCCGTGGGGGAATTGTGAAAGGTGAGATTTGTAAAGCGTATACGCAGCTCCCATAATGTGAAACACATTGCTATTAATAAGAAAGAGTTACTAGTTAGAGTTGCAGGTTTTAAAAATCTTAGTACGTGTTAGCTTTTCTTTAGTAGCATCATGCAGAACTCCATCATCTTGGCTGAGGAAGAATACCTGCCCTCGTATGGCAGCGGTGGTTTAGATGAAGGAGCTTCCAGTTGAAGAAGTGCTGGCACTGGCACTGAATTTCTACCAGGATGTTGAAGGCTGGGACCAAGGTCAAGCAGGCTGCTGAGGAAGTTCTAGCCAGCAAGAGCTATCCCAGCCCCAGTGCTTTGTTTTATCCGGGGACTGAACCTGTTCCTGCACAGCCCAGGAGCTGCCTCCAGGTGTAAACAGAGGCATTCGAGCATACTCATACACATATGCAAGAATTACACTTAAAAAAAAAAAAAAAAAAAGTTGTACTAACACACAAAATAACAAGTCACTAAGTGCAAGAAATACAGTACTATCATCTGGTTGCAATATATATAAAAATATACACATGTATTGCTTACCTACAAGGTATATATGTGGACCCTCACAGCCAAATTCAGCCCTGCAGGTAAGACAGACCCTATTTTGTATTGACCTCAGTGGTGGTTGGACACATTTGCTTCAAAGATGTCTTTGGCTTGTTAAGGGTCATAAGAAGGCTAGAAATTGCAAAGGAAGAGTGGCAGATAGCAGGGAAGCCTGCTGATCTCACTAGGCACTGCGTTCAGCCACGGGTTCAGACACACATAACAACAGTGCAAGTACGTGGTTTATATGAGACCCAAGACTGTTGGCTACAATAATAGTCACTTCTGTCCGAGATGGCAAAGGGATTTAAAGAGAAAAATCAATATAAAAATCTGGCTCTTTTTCTCAATATGCATTAGAGTAAGTCAGGAGTGAAAGGACTGAATTTAATAGAATGACGCCAGTGTGAAACTAGTGAGAATCGCGAATTGGCGTCAGTCATCTGTATTCTTCTGCAAAACTACAAATTTCCACACGAGGGAGCTTCTTGCCCACGAAGCTTACAGGGTGCTTCCTCCTGGGAAAGGTGACAGCAATGGTTCCCTGTGAGTTTGTAACTTCTGCGGATTGCAGCCTGATTGCACTGCTAAGGATCACAGCGAGAGCCAGTAATGAAATGGTTAACAGATAATGATGATTGTCAGAGCTTGTTAACCACAATTATTTTCAAGACATATGTAAATCTGTATAAATACCTAAGTGTGGTATATAATCTAAAACATACTGTTTAAATCTATAAGCATTCCTGAGTTAATTTCACTATGGGAACATTAGTTGCAACTTCCTGACTTCACTGTGTTTGAATTCATATCCATGAACATTAATTTAAAATTAGTCTAAATATTTGTTGAGAATTAATCACCTGATAAATTTAGCTCTTTTTCATTTTTATGAATTATTCATTATCTCCTCTCCTTTCCGTTGATGTGTTGGTTGTTTGCAAGAATTGAATTACTAGTTCACGCTAAAAAAAAAAAAAATCAAGCTTTCCTGGTGATTTGTAAAATGTTCCCCTTGGAAACTTGACCAGTGACTATGACAGGATTTGTTTTTACTACCAATATTGTACGGTACTTGTTTGCTTCTTGAAGGACCACTGGAGTTGTTGAGAGGCATAAGCAAGTTCATACAGCAAATATTTTGCAACAAAAATGTTTTGGCTTCTGTCTTGCACATATATATATCATGGATGTTCCTACAAAGGAAGCTTATATTAGTAAAAGCCTGTCAGTGGGAATGTTTGGGAACAGTATGATGAGGCGTGACTACAGGAGTGAACAGCTATGTAAAACTGCTATTTGAAATAGAAAAAGCTCCTATTGCACAATCCTATCATAGAAAATACCTGAGCTTGCCAAAGGAAAAGAATAATTCTGTTAAAGACTGCTCTCAGGCAAGTCTGACTGAAAAGTTACCAATCACCAGATATTATAAAGAGGAACAAACCTTTTAAGGAACGTCTTGAGTGGATGGGAGCAAGAATCCTTAACACTGGATAGTTCAAAGTGAAGTGATTTGTGCGCCTCTAGCACATAGAGGACCACCTCTCAAACCTTATAGCCTGCCTTCAATAAAAATACTGGAAGACCAGATTTTCTGAGTAGAGCTCACATTCCGAAGTCTAGTGCTGGAAGCCTAATTTCTGGCTGCCACTCATTAAACAAATCTTTGCCATAAAATTAATTTACTAGCAAACATAACTTCCTTTCTTTCAACTCACTGAAACAGATAACATCTTGAACTTGCCATCGGGTGACGTCTTTATATTTGTTACTTTCAATCTCAGTTTGTTACTATTAATTAAATAACAAACCAGAAAATTACTTCTAAAATTATGAAAAAGCAAAACCCCCAGAACACACCCTCATGTGGTAGTAACTGGTACCAGGACTTTCAAAACATCAAAGGCTTCTCTAAACATAGCCTTTCATCAGTGACGCTGCAAGCCTTCATCTAATCTTTCATGATTTCCCATGCAGGAACATCAAAAGAGAAGGAAGAAAATAGTACTGTTCCAAAGCAACGGTGCTCTGTGTGAAAAGTATGTGTTTAGCTACAATGCACATAAAAGGTAAGTGGGAAATTATTATTTACATGAGAAATATTTTAATAAACATCATCATTATCTCCCTATCTTTTCCTATAAGGAACAAGGATTTGTGCAGTTCAAAATCATGTCCAAAGCTCAAGCGATTTCTGGAAGAAAATGAAAAAGAATTAGAAAGTATCTAATGTATAAGTCTTCAAAGCAAGAAGATCAATTTATGTTCATTTTTACTTACTGAAACAGATTCTGCATATTTTATTGTTTCTGTCATCTTGTTATAATCCATCTAAAGAGTTTTCAAAGAACATTAAGTCCTACAAATAAACAAACTGTGAATAATATTGAAGGTACAAAAATGCAACAATTACTATCAAAAGTCTTACTTGTAGGCTTTTGTTACAAAAAGTAATTAGATTAGTCAATGGTTTTCTATTACTCTGCCACTGAGCAACAGGAGTTTTGGAGGACACAATCCAAAAATCTTTGAGAGCTACATTTCTCTCCTAATAAAAGCAAAATTTCTGAATTGTTGCTATTTTAAAGCAAAGCAGTAAATAATTGAAATAGTTTTGTCCTTTTGTTTTATATTCTCTGATGTATCACAGATTATTTTGAAACCATTGCACATTAATATTAACCCATTAGTGTTGGCAAAAGAGGTACACAGCAAATATCGATTTGTAATTCTAGGAAACATGCTGCTTAACTTCATCCTTACCCCTAGCAGTGAGTATTCTCCTTTTCATATAATTCCTACCTTACGATTATCTTCACAAGGGAATTTTTTAGGAAATTTTATATGACGTGAAGTCTTACATGTAACACTCGACAGAACTATTGAAGTGACACTCACGGTTTGAAATTACCATTAGAAATAACAGAACTGTTGTTCTGATTCATACACCCATTCAAACACAATGGATAAGGGATTTGGGGGAGTTTGGTAAGTTCGACATGTATATTGGTATTTGATCCTGCCATGCAAGACATTGAACTACAGGTGGGATACTATTTAAATAGTTTAATAAACAAAAATTTAGGAACCTAAAGATGCTCAGCAAATAAAAACCAAAAGCAGCCATAAAAATTAAAAGGTTTTCAGTTAATTTATCTTTTAGGTAGTAGGTTTGGCTTTCTACTTCACTTGTGCCTTTGTAGGATCACAGCTGATAGTAAAGGCCCCTTTGGTCCCAGTCTGCCCGCCTCAATAGGTCTGCCTCTTGGTTTTGCATACTTACAATGAGGAAACAAGCACCAATCATTACTGCCTTGATTCTCACATCAAGATCTACAGGGACCTGGATCCCAAAGTTGGCGGTGTTGGTAAAGACATTGTTTACAAATCCAGACCAGTACTTGGAAATTTTGCCAATTGTTGACATCTCATTGAGAGCTTTCACCTGCACGAATAAAAAACAGGAATACACCTAAATGTAAGTAAATTATATCTCCACAGAATTAATGACTGTGCCCTGCCACACAGAGTATGCTATAGTTGTCAGGTTCTTCTTTTATTCTTATCATTGAGATGCTCTATTAGTGTCAGATGTGCCTTTAGGAGTGGCACACAAGAAAGGGTCTCAAGTTTGGAAACATCAGCGTCTTTAGAGCTGGCAGAAAAGTGGAGGAAAGCAATTGTGAACATTTATACCACTTTTGCTCTTCTTTCACAATGATTTTTTTTTTTTTCCTGTCTTGTGTTTCTGATATGCTCCAAGTCACAGCAGTACCATTGCTAGGGACTGCTGTCCCCTACAACTGACAGATATGTTCTCAATTATGTAGCCATCTGCATGTTTCTCAGAGTATACTGAAATTTTGGACAGTACTCCCTGAAGTCTTCTGATTTGGCTAACAAGTTGATCAACACAGAAGCTCTTTTACAATTCCTTAACTAAGGCAAAGCGCTTTGTTCACATCACAAAACTCTGCCCAGGGTTTTTTTAAGCATCTGCCATTCTCCCTCTCATCCCTGAAATATCTCAATGGCTCCTCAGAATTATTTTTCTCCTGATCAATGTTGTCAAACGGATGTAGACATATTGGGCAGTAATCCTGCCCATGGCGCTCAGTCTGAGAGTAATGAAGGCAGCAGATTGAATGCCACAGGCTTCAAGGGACCATGTGTCAGGTAACAGTGAATGCATGTGGGATGAAACCCTGAGCCTATCAAAATCAATGGTTTACTGCTCATGGACTGCAGAGGACCAGGACTTCACTTAGCAACATGTTTATTTCCTTCAAGGAATTGTCACTCCTGTCCAGAAAACATCTGTAGGTATCTGAGAGTACAAGTCAGGAACTCCAATGCACACTGTTGTTCTTCTGTTCCATAATTATAGCAACGTACCTAATATTTTTAAGGGTAGAATAAGAGGATTTTTGAGTGAGAAATTTATTCAAAGTAGTAAGAAACGTACCTCAAAGTCAACATCTTCAAAACAGCCACAGGTTGCATATGGGCCAATTATTTTTAGTACATCTTCTTTACTTTCATTCTGTATAGTAAACTTTGGCAGAAAGGGGTCCCAGTTCTGTACAACATAGCCAGCTATTGTACCTGGTGGGGACTGAACTTCTAACTAGCAAACAGAAGAAAACAAAAAAATCTTATAAACTAATTTTATATTAGTATATTTTTCCATAATAGTGGATTGGTTATATAATGACAAAATATTTATTTATTGAATATAATTATATATAATTTTACCAAACTGTGAACGGGATATTACAAGGCTGTCTAATGGTGTTTTTAAATAGAGTGGACAATATGAAGCTCAAAAGCTGCACCGGAAGCTAAGATCTTAAGATTTGATAAAAGCCATATGCTGTGAAAAGTTTTTGTTATTGTAATCAGTGAGTATCCTATAACCTTTTTTATACAGTAGCTGTGCTACCAAAGGACCTGTTTTTTTAAAACCCTAATGCAGTACTGAGAAAGTAGGTAGATGAGTTAACCTATAAAACATTTTCATAAAACAAGAAAGATGTCTGAATAAAGGAGAGTCACAAACAAGGAGAAAAGATCTGATACTCTATAGGATCTGCATTTTTCACTCAAAGCAGCTTATTTCCAAGTTCTGCAATTTTCCAGAGATATATGGCCTTGAAGAGACAGAGCCACGAAGCGAAGCATCGGCCTCCTCAGAGAGCTGCTTCCCAGTGGTACCCACACGCACTAATGGCCTCCAGGGCTCCTCCACACTCTGGGAGGACAGTGGGTGATTTCCATCTGTAGCATTAACAGACCTTGGTCTGTGTCAGGGCAAGCAGTGTTTTGGGGTGTTACCTGACTGGAGAGACATCTGTATCATCAGACACAAAAGCTTTATTTGAGATGTAAGGGAAGTAAGGTCCCATGGAAGGGAGGAGCCACGCTGGGAATGTAACTCACAAAAGGGCCTCGTTTAGCAATAGTTACTTCTAAACGAAGGTCTCCACTCAGTCTTCTAGGCTGAGAGGTGGGTGCGAATTCCTTCCTGCCATCCCCGCAGAGGTTGCATGAGGCTTCATTAATGCTGTGCACATACAGCGAGATGCTCGGACAAAAGGCAATTAGGATTCACTCACCTCTTGCAGGAAGCAGGGGAACCAGCAGCTGTTGCATCTCAAGGGTCTGTTCACTGTAATCACTTCTCGGCCCATGTTATCAGCAATCCTTATGGTGAAAGACCTTATAGGCGAACACAAGTTACGATCAAAGCAATCATTTTCTTCTACTGCAAAGTAAACTCTTTGTCCCAAATGGTTTTTTATCTCGTATTTGCTGGAGGTCTCTGTGCCAAGTATGGCTAATAAAGCAAAACAAGTAGAGCATTGCCTTAGTATAATGTTAGTATATATATATGTATCAGCATATATTCTAAAAACCTATGGAACAAAGACTGTTTAAAAAATTGTTTTGAAAGAATGACACAAAGAAAATACACAATTATAAGGAAATAATAATGTCAGGTCTGAATTTTGAAGGAACTTTTAGTTCAAAGACTTTGATTTGCTGTACACTAAAGTACATATCACAAAACAGAATTCAGATCCTGAGTTTTGGTTTGGGCTTTTTCTTACTTGATCATCTGTGAAAAGTAACAATATGATGCTGTCCCACTTCAGTGACAAAACTTTCACCCAGCGAGGTATCCAAGAATCAGGCCAAAAACATTTTGAATGGGAGAAATGCATTAAAAAACATTTTACTTGCAGAACTTAATACTCGTTCAGTACTTTGAAATTCTGAGGAACGATGTAAATAGAAACTCTTATGCTTCATTTTGTGCCTTCTGACCTTCCTTTCTTTATTTGCTTTGTTTCTCACAGCACGTTAATTATTGTTAAAGACAATAAACTTTTCCACGGATTGGAAAGATGGTTAAACTTTAATAACTTTGAGAGGGAGGTGTCTGAAGGAGAGAATTTAGGACTGGTGTAGAGATTGCTCACTGTAATCTTTCTCTCCTCATTGGGTTGCTGCAGAACAGGCATAAAGAAAGTAAGCTTTCACCGTACTAATGTCACATTACAGGCCTTGATGCAAGGTCAGCAGGAGGCTTCACAGTGACTTCAACAAGGTGGGGGCAAGACTTGGAAGCCTTTTGGAGACATCTGTGTACCAGCACTGTCAAAGAGCAACAAGGATCACACATACCTTCAAGAAGATCCACTTGCTGATGAATAATTATCCGGTCCAGCTGTTTAAAAAAAATAAACAAGATGGTGAGTGTTGGAAAGGTCTGGGGCTGCCAGTAATCACCTGCCTATTTTTAGTGTTTATGTTCCTGTTATTAGGATTTCTTTCCTTCCAGAGATGCACAAGCTGGGTGCCTAAGGGCTATCTCAAGTCACACTTTAGACGTCTCTCTGAAACGATGACTGAAGAGTGTGACGTTGGGTGCTGTGGTCATGTAATTCACCCGCACGTTTGAAGAAGAATAATCTTCACTGGGGGAATGAGGAAGTCAACAGCAATGGAAAGATGTATGTGAGAAGCAGGAGCCACTTCTCACTCCTGTTCCTCCCTCCTGGTCTTGGCAGAGGGGAAGACCCTTACCCCAAAGCGAAGGTTAGTGCTGGGCACCGTGGCGGTGCAGGAGTGGCTGAGTTTGGGCTGAAGCTCAAAACGTGCTGTAGCCACATCCCAAAGGGGCCCACTGGAGCAGCCCAGCAAGGCAATTGGGCGATGCCAGCGACGGCACACGCGAGTTTTAACACTCTGATCTCAGGCACCGGGAGTTCGGCACCCTAAATCTGGCAAACGGTCATGCCAGGGTGCCAGAATGAGCAAAACAACAGCTCCCCAGAGAAACCCTCGGCTGGCTGAAATTGCTTTCCCCTGTGAGCTGGTTACAAACGCAGGAGAAGAAACGTTTGCCGTGATACCCAGCTTTGCTGTGCTTATCATCCCTCTAACATTATTCTTTTTTAGAGAACAGTCGTTAGTATTATAAAACCAGCAAGACTTAATTTCAGTCTACCTTTCAGTTTTATGTGACTTTTTATGCCTGTTTTATGTGATAGTTTAGGCTTTGCTAATCTCTTTTCCTTAAATTCCTGATGGGCAAACGCTTGGCACAGGATTTTGACATTACTCACAGCTGCAGACAGAAAGCACACAGCAACCTTCTGAGACCAGCATGTCACAGCTCTTCAGCGTCTGTATATTTTACAATTGATAAATCTTGCCTGGTACGTATTCAAACCGTTGCAGCCATTTGTCAATTCTAGTCATCTCCTGCAGCTAGTTCAGGCTGCAAAGAAAAGCTAGTAAAAGAGAAACTTCTTTATCCCTTTCATTAATCTCTGAAATGTGCATGCCAGTAATTGAAATAATAAAAAATATTTGGACTTAAAAATTTTCTCCCAAGAATCTTTGCTGTTTGTTGTTTAGGTTTCATGAGAGAAGTGAACTCTTGGAGCTCATGGGAAGTGCTCTGCTGATGAAAAAAGAATAAACAAGTTAAAGATGGTAGGGCTATTTTAATATTTTAGTATTGATTTTAATATGGATTTCTCTGCCCCACATAGACTTTCACAGGGGAAAGAAAATTAATGTGCCTGAACTGTTAAAAGCTTTGAGAGATTTTGGTCTGTGTGTTGGTTTATTGTGAACAGTGTATGAACAGTGTTGAGACAACATGGCTGTACCACTTGTTAGGCTTGTTTTGCCTTTCACTGATTTCTGCAAGGCAGCTATTTTATTGGGGCACTTGTGGATTAAGGGAATTCTGCACTTGCATTTGAAAGCATCTAAAGCGCTTTGGTTTACACAAGGGTCTGAGTCCTCCTGAGCTCAGAAATGTTAAAATTCCTTATACACATCTAATTCTCAGTATTCAGTTTTGTGGGCATTAAATTTATATGTGATCAGTCTAACCAAGTCTAAACTAAGAAGCTTTTTACAAAATTGGTTAAGCCTGAATGGTGGCACAACATGCTGTTGAGCTACTTGGAAAATTCTTCTCTGAGGTCTTATCTGTCTGTTCCTGCTATGGTAAAAGTTTCCTTCGATTTTTGTGATGGATGCTGGACAATTCCTCAAATTATGGCTGTGATCTGGAAGATACTAATGAGGTTTGGGTAACTTTTTTCGTAGGAAGTTGTTTAAAGAGTGTCAATTCTGTGATAGTTATAGAAAGTATGGTATCCATTTGCCAAGGCAGAAGCAGTTTATTGCCCTTCTCTGGTGCACCTTGAACAGCTGAATGAATCGCTCCTCAGCCTGACTGATTCTGGGTTTGTATTTGCAGAGTGAAATATTGCTGTCTGGCCTTAACGTACAGGACAGATATTTTCTTTTCCTGTCATCCAACACTATATGCTGTGTCCCTAAGTTGCTGTTTAGAATGAGACTGTAGGGATCTCTCTGAGATTCACTAGATTGGGATCCTTGTTTCAGAGTCAAAAATATCATGGTCTTATTAAGAAATATATTCAGCTTTCTCAAATCTGTCTAGCTATCTTCCCCACTCCTGCTGGAGATAATCCCAGAACCTCATTTCTATTTGTTTTCCTGTATTTATTCACAACCATTTTCTATATAATCTTTCTTCCAGTAATATAATCCTATAAATTAAATGTCTGTCTGTCCCACAGGTTGCTTACTCTTCTAGGTACTCTGTCACGGTTCCCTCTCTGGTAGTGTTTCTTCAGTCTAAAGATGAAACACTCGCAGTCTTGTTTTAAAGCAGGTTCTCTATTCCCCACGTCCTTCTAGTAGCACTTGTCTGTGCCTGTTTCAATTTGGACCCACCTTTCCCCAATACACACACAACCAGAAGGATACACAGTATTCCAGTCTTCCCAATGGCATCAACAATACCCAGTTCTGCTAGAAACATCTTCATTCATTTGAGAATTTCACTACGTGAAAATCTCTTAGTCCATCAGGATAAATCCCAAGGGAACACCCTGGCAGCTGTGAATCCCACACTCATTCTGCAGGCAGCCCTCTCCCTGCTGGTCGGATCTACTTTCTGCTCCAATCTATCCTGTATGAGCTTGTTTCATTAGTCACACAGCCAGTATGACTTCAGCATCGCTCACCAAAATGTTCTGCAACACACGGAAACTCTAGCTGTGGGTATATGCCAATAATCAGCATTGCACACATGCTTTCCACTTTTCAGACTGCAGAGAAAATTGAGAATAATTAGCAAGGGCTGCAGCACAGACACATGGTTATTGGGCTGAGAACAAGCATGAGTGAGGTCTTGAGTTCTAGTTCTAGTTCTGACAGCAACTTGCTCTTTTGTCTTTATGTCAGATATAAAGCTTCTATAAAATGGAGTAATAGAATTTGCTTGCCCACATTGTATAGGTAAATCTGAGGCATAATTCATGTTTGTACACGAGACTGAATATGTAACCTGCCAAGTATTTACTATCACAATCACTTTTAGACTGAAAAACCTAGCTCCCACAGTCTGTGAGCAAATGCTTATGTAATTGACAACACATATCATTTTGTGCATGGGCACCATGAAATGAAAATCATAACTCTACATGAAAGATTGTTTCTGAAGTGCATCTCAGTTTCATTAGCTATCTAGGTAACTTAGCTCCAAATATAAAATGCATTCAGTTCCTGCTTCTGTACAAAACTACCAGAAACTTATATCTAAAATACAGACCTCAGGCGAACTAAACGTTTCCCAGCACCACCAAAATACAAACACAGCAGAAGCGTGTGTACCAGAATCACAACCTGACAACACTGGGGGCCTGATTCTGTCCCTGCCCATACCAGGCAGGGTGTATGACGTTGTTACTCAGCATATATGAGAGTGGCAGAATCCAGCCCCATGTGAAATGCAAACTGGAGTCAGTGTCAAAGCGGTAGCAGGGAGTGACCCTCCCAGTAAAAAAATGCAGGAAGAGTTGAAACTTCTGGAGCAGAGCTGCAGACCATCACTGGTCTGAGCTCCAGGAGCTGAGAGGTTTCACAGAGCAAGATGGACAGCCACACGTTAAGCAGTAAGACGCAGAAAACTTCAGCATTCCCTTTCCCTCCCCTGCCTGTGACCTACTTGCCCACTTCTATTTCCAGGCATTTCCCTCTCTCAGGCACTAGCGCTTTCCTGCCCCATGACCCAACACAGAGTGGGAGGGGGTGTGTGGCCACCCAAGCCTACGCTCACCAAGTTGTCTCCTTGGCAGCTTGCCTCCCCAGGACCTTACCTCTAACCTAGAGAGCACTGTCCTTGGCAGAAGGAGTTTGCTCAGAAGACCTTCATGTTCCTCAAAGAATGGGTTATAAGGAGGTGACAATTCCTTCACACACTGCCTGTTTTAGTCTTTTTGAGGCCAGCCGGAGTTTGATAGCCATTTCCCTGAGGGTGAGCTCTTAAGGAGCTGGAATGAAACTGAGGGGACAATGACAGGGGTAATACTATGACCTAGAAAAAGTCCTAGAGGGAAGAAAACCATGGTTTTGGTGCAAGGAGAGCTGCATGCACAACAAATGGATTTCTATAAAAATGAATGGCAGCAGTGAAGAAAGGGCTTGTCATTCCTACGCTCCTCATTTTATAGTAGTATCAAACAACAAAAAAGCCTCTCCATCTCCACCTGCCCCTCCCCCAAGAAAAAAACCCCAAACAACCCCATCCCCCAAGGTATCAAAGAAGTCTATGAGGAAAACAAAACAATTCTAACATTTGGAAAGATTCAGGACCTGGCTCAGGTACTCCAGACCAGGTGGCAAGTTATGAGCGTGTGATGTTTGCTTCCAGAGACTTGTTGGTTCAACAGGCTTATTCTGTTCAGGAAGGTCAGAAGAACCAGGGAGGTAATCCTTAAAGATTGGGTTGGTTTGTCCCTGAGATTCTGCAGGAAAAGAAGGAAAAAAAATCAGAAATTAACAGGGCCAAACAGCAGCTAGCTGCTTGGATCAAAACTGGAACAACAATGTCATGTTCTGCCTGTCACTATATCAGCATTTTAGTTCAGATCATGAGTGAGGATCTGAAACAAATCTCCTGATGGTCCCACACTTCGAGCACTCTGGTTCACTTTATAAAGCAGTCTTAGGGGACACAAAGTGGAATCCCTGTAGATGAAGCTAAACCATGAGACGTGGTCTTGGAGGGCACCTAATCCGCTCTGACAGCTTGCGAGCACTCAGTCTGTGTGACAAGGCTGGAGCTGGTCTGGGCTCACACACAGGGTGGCCACAAGCTCCTCAGCACGAGCTGCTCAGCCCTGCTCCCCGTGAGCTGCCCTGCATGCTGATGTACACCAAACTGCTGAGGGCTTGCTTCTAGCAAGATGCTTTCTAACATCTTGAGGGCATGCATATTTTCTCTTAATTAGAGATAACCTTTTCAGGGATCTCAGGTTCTCCAGGCTGGATGTTACAACCCTGGTATCAAAGTCTACACAGCCTTTTACAGTCTATTATTCATTATTCTCTTAATGAAAAGATCAGATACCGTTAAGCTGTGTTTCCTGGTTTGCTATTGCAAACACATCCTTTAGGACACAGTGATGGTTACCTTGGCTAGTGCTGTAAAGGTAACAAGAGTATTTACTCTTACAGGCACCTGTATGCCCACCCCCCTTCATACGCACAGGCACCGTCTCCCACAGCGCAGTGATCACCTTAGCCATTTGATTCTCAACAAACTCCCACTGGTTTTACTACGAGCATCTTTCCACAGCCTTCAGTAACACTGGCTCTGCCGGAATGAGAAAGAGCAAGCTGAAGCTCTCCGCATATAAATGGCAAATCCTTGTGTTCAGTTGAGCCCCTGCGCTTCGGCAGTAAAGCAGTCCCCAAACTGATCATTTTTATCTAATGTGTGACAATACTTAGGCACGATGGGGTTTGAGGTCCAGAAGGAATTCTGGCTCTAAGTCTGAAGCTCTCTTCTGCTGTTGTGGGTTTAAATGAGATCTTTTAGCATTATTTGAACTCACTGTGGCTGATTCATCGTTTAATCATATTTTGATCTTAATTTTTCTTTGCAGCCACTGCTCTCTTTCAAAGTCTGAGACCACAGGAAGAAGAAGTAACCCCTTTGAATTTGTAGCTGGGTTTTAAAAATGTATAACTGGGTAATAAATATTTTATATGCTCTTCTGCATCATTTTACCTCACAGGGTTCTGTTACTGCCGTAACTCTTGTTGTTACATGAAATGTCAGGAAGTGGCCGAGTGTTAGTGTTATTCTTGAATAATAAAGAGAAAAAAAGACAACAAATTGCAGTTCTACCTGTCAAATTTTAAGCTATACAAAAATCAGACAGAAAATACATTAAAAATTGATGACAATCCGAGCTACTCTGACACTGTCTATTTTTGTGGATGTTTCCCATTTCATTTATGGTATAGGAAAACTTAAAAGTTATCGTATGATACAGTGAGCATTCTGCACCAACATAATTTGTAGAGTTACTTGTCCCTAAAAGAAGTATATTATCAAGTTCCTTCATTATGAAAACCATATTACACAACATTACTATTTTGCTCCTTCTGTTAAGTATGCATTAAAAATATACAAAACCAGATCTCTTTTGTATGGCTAAAGATAAGCAAAATAAAAAAAAAAGTAAATTGCAAGAGTACAACAATGCTGTAATACCTCCTTGCTGCTGTATACCTTTTAGTGCTGTAAATGAAGAATGTCTTGAGTATTTGGGGGGCAACAAAGAGGGGTAAACATTTAACAAACATAAATAGACATTGCTGAAACTCCCTGGGCCAACATCTGCCTCTGTACTACACAACAAGGTGACCTCCGTAGAGTTGCATTCATGTTAAGAAAAAAACAGATTTGTGTCCTTCTGCTTAGTTTAAGTATTTGAAAGCACGGAAAAAATGATTTTAGAAGGCTGGTTAGATCAGCTTGCTGCAATGTTTGCCTATAGCCCTGAGTACCCAACCGGCTGCTGCTAAAAGACAATACATGACAAAGATGAACCCAAGTAGGAGCAATCTGATTAAATTCAGTTATTCTTCAGATATTTGTTTTTCCTACATGGTTATCAGGACTCTGGCCAGTTTTGAAAGTGAAAAGCATTTGCTGATTTGGTATTTTCAAAGTGGAAAAGGAAAGAAGTATGCAAAAATAGTGGTACCCTTGGCTCAGTACCTACCCTTCCCACGCATTCTGTACCTACAGGTTTAAACACAGAGATACAAACAGTAAATTTTCTGATTGAATGCAGATGCTAACGTTTTATAACATATTTTATTTAAATAACATTCTAGTATAGATTTTAGTCTTCTTAGGAACCTCTTGAATGCTGAAAAATTAAAGGAAGCCAAAACAACTGTGCTTTGGCTGATGTGGTTTTAGCCTGAAACTCTCATTTCATCAAATGCTGATTGCTGGAAACATACAAGACTGTAGTTTTCTGTAAACATGATCTAAAAATACAGACTATAGATGCACTTACCTTGAGAGGCCATGAAGCTTCCTGAGTTACTTCTTCAAAGGAAGCCAGGTTAAAAGAAAAGGCTTTTCTTGTTGCGGCAAAGAAAAAAAGAGCACAGCATGCACAAAACTTCAGAAGGTGTCTGTCTACTTCATATCAGCTTACAAAGAACTGGAGGAAATGTATTGCCTTTCTCATGTTCCAGAACACTGCATTTTATGTCGATGGACAACAGGGGGAGATGCTGCTAACAAACAAGAAAAATATTATTCATTTCAAGTCGTTTGCACCAACGGAAGGAGGAAAAAGTGTTTTGTGAATACAAAGAGGCAAAACTTCAATGTACTCACTGACTAACTGAACACATTAGACCTAAAATTCTGCTTTATAATGTATGTATACATTCTGAGACTACACAAATTCTATCTTTATAATTCAATATTTATGTTTCTGTTTCTTTAGGGTATCCAGTAAAGACAGAGGAGCTAATTACCTGCATTTCCCTACTGCTGGCCCCCAGTCAGCATTCCCTGTGCACAGAGCAGGAAAAGCTATCTTGGATTTCTCACTGTACTCAATCTGCGTAGTATCAGCCTCCCCTACAACGGGTGTCACGCCTGCACCCAGACCCAGAAAATGACCCTGTATGACCCCCCCCCCCCCCCCCCCCGCCCCATGCAGGGCTCTGCTGATCTGTGTGAGGTGTTTAAACTGGATTTGGAGAATTAAAACAGACTGGCTGTGCTTTGCTCCAGACGAGCACTGTCCATACCAAAACATATCACCTGTTATCACCTGCATTGCACTGGGAGGAAAGGAGGAGGAGGAGGGAGAGTAACCTTGACTTACCAGCTCATATTTCTGCCTCAAGTGCCCAAGTCGCCATGGAGATCATCACGCACATGCTATCTGCAGACAGATATGATGCATGGCTGCAAAAATGGCAGAGCCTATGCACAGAGCCCAGCGGAGCCGAGTGATGTGTTGGGGACCACTTTCTGCTCTCTCTGCTACTGCAGGTCCTACTGGTTTGAAATGGTCTGTAGGAGCATGTTCGAGCAGATTTAATTCCAGAGTTTACAGTTCAGGAAGATGCTGATGAGGATTCTCTGAAGGAAGAATACAGAAAACCCCTCCTAAAAAAACCCAAACCAAATTATATGGAAGCCGATTTTTATTGACTATATTAGTAAATGCAAGGGCCTCAGATCTACCTATGGAACATGTGAAAATTTGGCTATGCGAAACTTCCCAGGAGTTCATCACTGTCTGCTTGAGAAGTCCCTGGGTGTGGTGGCAGCACAGCCTGACCCAGCAGCCGGTCCCTGCTGCACCCCCTCCAGAAACACCAGGTGAAGGGAGAGGGCAGCCCACAGACAAAAATTTTGGTTGCTGAAAAATGGGCACTAAACAAATCCTTCGGGACTGGGAAGAAGTTTGACATCACTGGAAATAAAGATTGATAATGACTAAAAGTTTTTGCTTCCTTTCTCCCTGTCAAAGATGTGCTGCTTTGGAGCAGAGGATCTAACCTGGAGAGCAGACACAAAGCCTAAACAAAGAAGAAAAAAGGAGAGGGAAAGTTCTGGATAAACGCAGTAAACGTAACTTTGAAAATGACAGACAAAAACTCAGATGAGGTGGCAGTCATCTACTTTTAAAAATGAATAAAGACTTACTTTACCTCCCAGAAAACCAAACCAAAAAAAATCCCAGTAACCCTGTCAAAACATAAAGCGAGTGCAGTGTATTAAGAAAAGTACCTAAAATAGCCAAAACACACTAAAAAAATATATGCTGAAAGCAGACATTTCAAACATTTCAGACTTTTAAAAAGCATTTTTGCGAAGTCCAAGCAGCTCGCTTGCCGACCTGGAAGAGCGCACGGACACCAGCGCAGCTTGTCTGTGCTGTACTCAGTACCTGTAACAAGGGACGAGTCCCAGCCATTCCCGCAGCGTTTGCACGCTCTGGGACAGGACAGCCTGGCTGTGCTGTGAGCTGCTGGCTCCGTGGCACGGGCTCCCAGGCAAGAGCCACCGCAGGGGCACAGGCAGGTCCACCCGTCTGCAGGAGCCAGGTTTCATTATCATACCGCTCATGAAAGAAACATTTCCCTCAAGCAGTTCTGCCCCAAAGAACTAATTTTCTGGCATTATTTACAAAATTGCAGTAAATAGGTAATAGAAAGATATAAAACTTGGCTTAAAGTACATTTTATGTTTTTCCATTTCTTTCACAAATTTCCCTATCTTTTACAATGGCCCCTCTTACCCTATTCTTACTGTTTTATTCTGAAGCAATAATTTTAGTAGATCATATCAATAGATTTCTGGAGGAGTTGTAAATGTTAGCCTTGCATTGGCATAGGTCCTGACAAGTAAAGCTATGTATTTAATAATTTCTTTAATCTGAACTGGGGTTTTTTTGTTTTTTTTTTTTTATAAATACTCACATACTGGTCAAATCTGCTCCAGCTGTGATTAAAAGCAGCCTTACTAAGGACTTCAGGAACAGAAGGCTTAATCATATTTATCCAGGCACAAATGCAGCCATACTTTGGTGCTATTTAGAAAAGCAGAGGAAAAACTACTCAAGAAATCAGGACAAACATTTAAAGCATTGTGTATAGCTATTTCTAGCGAAGTCCTTAGGACTTCAGGAAGCAGAGCAGCAGCACCCAAAGGGCAAATCTGCCAAGACACCAAGCTCGCTGCCTTTGCCCCTTGCAGAAGGCTCCAGGGGATCACTGTCTACATTTACTCTATTGTTAGGAGTCTGAGCACTAAAATAGAGTATACTTCCTTCCTCTGCATGAAAGTGCTGGACATCTGCAACACATTTACAGGTGTTTAAAAAAAAAAAAAAAAGAAACTGAGCGTGCGTACATGTATTCCCTCTACCTGTAAAATACAATTGTTCCATCCTGTGCTGTAAAGCTTATAAAAATTGATGGGCAAATCCTCAGAAGGCGCAAGCTAGCATGGATTCATTAAAATCAATGAGACTATTCAGATCAGGGCAAGCAGTTCTTGGCTGGAGGAGGTTACACAACTAGAACCTTCCCTTTTTCCTTAAAGAAAAGTTACATTGCATCTTTTCTATAACTACCATTTCTCCAAAAGCACAGGGATCCATCCCCACTAAGCTGATGTACAAACACCACTGCAGTTAATGGTTATTACACAAACTACTGCAGTCTGTAGGAAACCTATCCGTGGACTAAGACATCATTGTCCCAGACAGCACAGAGCCAAAACACAGATTTTCCTCCAGAAAGCATATAGTAATAGTCATCCAGGTGGATCAATAGAGCAAAGATACCATATGGCTCAGCATAGGTGCTGCTTTTCTGGAGCCTAATCACTCTTCTATTTTCTACAGGCACCACAGCCGGAGTTTGCCAACGGTTTCGCAAAAACCACCTTCACTAGTGGTCAGAGGTGCCAAGAGAAAAAGAGGAGACAGCAACAAAATTCAAAGTATTAGGAAAAGCTGTTTGATTTCTTGCCCTGCTCCCTGCTGCTCAGAAAACCTCCCTATAAACCTGGTGCAAGATATTTGCCCTTGTACTCGACAGGGAAAAGATGACACTGCCCTTTCCCCACTCTATCACTACCATCTCCCCCAGGTAAGCAGGAACTGCCTCTTCCCTTGTTCCCACAGTCTAGACAAGTTCAGGCAAGATTGCTCAGCTCCTCCCCACCTGCTCTTACTGAGGTCCAAGCAGCCAGGGATGTGTTGTTCTGTCCAGCAGGCAGGTTAAGGAGAGCATGCAGGCATCACAAAAGGCACCCAAAACCTCACCCAGCAATGCCTGAGCTTCCCTGCTGCTTGCTAAAAGGGGTGATCACAAACGCCCTTTTCCATTTTAAATTTCCTCTCCTCAAAATATCAATTGTAACCAGCATTAAAATGCATTGCTATTGTCAATTTTTTAATAGGAAATTATATAGCCTTCTTCCCTTTCCTAGACTTGCCTTTAGTACAGGGAGAAATGCTGACTGTGAGTGTAAGTATCAGACTATGACCCTGTGCAATAAGAAGCTCCAGGTTACATATTTTTACCCAGTATTAATTTCTGCACTGGAAGAAAAAAAAAAAATCAATTTCTTAAATCAGCTACCATCTAGTATGGATCTCACCTTGAACTTTGGTTTGTGAGGCGTCTTGCTTCAGCTCGTGTCTACAGTAACTCCTCCCCTCCAAAGACATCTGCAGTCGTGTTGAAATACTGCAGCCAGCATCCCAGCATCAGCAGTGCTGACCGGCTCTCTCACCAGTCAATTCCCCTGCTGACAGCACACATACCGCACACGGTGCTACGGAACAGGCTTCGCTCGTTTGTCTGTCGATGGTAGGTTTACCATTGCTATTCCACAAGGTGACTGTTGTGCATGAATTAATAGAAAAATACAACCTTTAAAATAACAACTGTTCAGCAATCTGACTTTATTTTGCATTTAACTGAACTGGGAGAAATGGGATCAAAAGAGCAATCTTAAAATGATTGTGTAAGGAAAGATCAAGGAAGAAAACTTTCAAGCACTTGTATTTAGAAATGGTCCATGGGTACTCAATATGTATCAGAAATTTTAATGCTACCCCTAGCAAGTATTGATATGGGTCAGAGCCTAAATATAGTTGTCAGTCACTGGACAACTGTCACTGGAAATTCATAAACCAGTTTCTATACCCAATTTTGACACAGTAGATGGAGAAGGCTTTGCGGGGGGGGGGGTTGTTTGGTTGGTTGATTTGGGGGGAGGAGGTGTTTTGGTTTTAGTTTTGTCAGGGTTTTTTGGGGGGTGGGGGTGGTTGTGGTGGGATTTTATTTATTTATTTATTTTTAAATCACCTGTAAAGTCTTGTTCTCATGAAAATACAACACACAGAGGGGCTGTAGGCACTGCTGGTGAGCACTGCCTCACACACATTCTGCTTTCCTAGCAGTTCTGAAACAGCTGCATGAAATTATTAGTCCAAAATAGTGAATTCTACCCCAGACCCAAATATTTCGATTTGAATCACATTAAACAGGTTTTAGGATAAAAGCAGAGGAAGTGTGACCATGAAGAGAGAGGTTGATTTATGTAAGCAGACCAATGTGATTTAAGCAAAAATAAGGCCAGAAAGAAGCAGCAAGCAAGACCTGAACGTACCTTGCACCAAACCATGTAACAAACCTTCTCTTTGGTCATGAAGAAATTTTGAAACTGGTCTCTCTCCTCTGAGTGAATTTGTCCTAATTAATGAGCACTCTGAGGGAATTTTTAAAAATCTATCCTGAAGCTATTCTGCTCCAGGTAAATGTCCTTTAATATTCATCAGGTTGGAGTGTCAGAGAGAATAACTTTATAGCTCTGTGGCAAGAGCACCCTGGAGGTACGTATAAAGTTCACTGCCTTAACTGTGTATTGGAAAAAAAGACATTTTATGCCTCTTTTCTGCTTACTTTAGTAAACAGTACTGTGATTAATCTATTTTGAGAAGCTGAAGTGAATTTTACCTGATTTTTTTTAATTTTTATTTTGGCTTGAAATCATTTGCCGAGTTCAACTGAAATTCACAAACCATCTCAACTTCTTTTTGCTTATTAAACACAGACTCAACGGTAAGAGAACTGCATCTTGCCCTTCCTTACATGTAACCAAATCCCTCTGAACACTTTTCAGGCTGAAAGTAAGCAGTAGGCATTCTTCCTGGGTAGTCATAAGCTTTCACAAGACTAACCAAACTGCAACTGCTCAGCAGCCTCTAACAGTTAGATCTAGTGCTTGCCTCTAAATTTTACCTATTTAACCCAGTGATAAAACGAGATAAGTACTCAAACGATATACACTGGTATATTAATAAGATTATTTCTGTCTTCTAGTACACTGAATGACAGAAGTTTGGGATACAAATGCAATTAACACTCTTGGTGATAATGCAGAACTTCTTTGCTGGCTTGAAAATTCATTAAGTAAAATTAGAATGATTGTGCTTTGCTGTAGAAGAAAAACTAGTACTTCTCTCATACTTATCTCTCCTTCTCCCTTTCTCTACACTGTGAAACATCTAAATTGGAAGAAAGTGTACTGGAAAGTCAGAGTATCAGAAAACACCGAGTATATTTTAGGGGCTTTTCGTTCTGAAAAATGACGTAAATTGAAATCAACATTTGCATCAACCGTCACATCAACAGTCTGATCTCTTGTCAAGGCACGAGGTAAGATCTAGACAGCCCTAGCTATGTCCACATTAGCCAACAGCGCAGTGCAGCAGAAGCAGACCTGTAGAAAGAAAAGACAGGCACTGAGGACTCACCCATGTTTGGTGGCTCTGGGTTTTCCTTTGGCTCTCGTGTGGCTCTTCGGTTGAGCACCGTTGGTGGCTCTCAGTGTGCTCCTGGAGCACGTCTTCCAGTTTGGTCCTACCCAACAGGAATCAGTCTGCACACTCCAGGACTGCTCCAAAACTACACTCAAGCTCAGCAATTGGGGGTGACTGGGAGATTCCCTTAAAAAACTCTGAACGAACTAAATCACTAACATGGACATACCCAGCTGACTACAGTATTTGCTACTGGATGACAACTTCCATCCATGAAAGACATTTCATTAAGGTGCAATAAATTTCTGGCAGTCATTACGATGTCTGCGTAATGGTTGAGTTTTGCTAGTTCCATCTCTGGAAAATACAAGCCAACATTACCAAGTCACTCTAGTAGGCTACTGGAGTGACTGTTTACAAGTTAATCCCTAGTAACATAGATCCAGTGACCGAGCGGTGAACAGGTTTGTGCTCATTTAGAGCACCTGAGGTGAACAGTCCTGACACTCCCACAAGGGCTACAGCTATTCCAAGATTATCAGCTGATGTCCTCCACATCTTCAGAAAGTGACCATTCAGTATTCTAATTCTAAATTCAAACTAAATAAAATATTTTTCACTTTTTGATGGAAGAAAAAGAAGAGAAATGGGTAAGACATCCACAAGATTTAATGACATAATGGTAACTCTATTAGGACATCAAAATTAATTTCAGTTTCCCTGAGGTATCTTTTTTTAATTAACAAATCCATGATCCTGCACTATTAATTAGCATACTGAAAGAATAATAAGTTTCAGATGAGCTTAATTCTAATAAAGCTTTTCATCCCCTAAAAAAATAATAAAAGGAATTAAGGATCTCAATCCAATTTGTTTCCTACATTTAGTAGGAATATTTGGAAATTCTACCCTATAGTACAGCACAACTATTAGTCATTTCTTTTAATTTGAAAATATTTTGGGGTTGCACTTATTGCATTTCAGACATTCTACCTATCGAAGGGATGGCAGTGGGCCACTAAGAAAAGTAATTCTTGGAGGATACCAAGTAATTTTTTTTCATATTATTTCCTACTATTAAAACTGATAACCAATAGGGATAACACATAGAATTTTTTAAATCCTTCCCCACTGCTGATTTTCCTACAAACCCACACAACAGCCATTACCTATTCACATCCAACTGGGTCAAATAAAATTCTAGGAATGTGTCTAGGACACCAAGCTGCACAGCAGGTGTTTTGTGCCTCAGTTTACCTGGACCATTCAGTGGTCACCAAGTGGCTGCTAAACATCTGGTCAAATCACAGATTTTTATAGACATGCTAATTTATGAGTCTGCTCAAAGCAGATCTAAAGAACTGATTCTTTCCCCCCCCAAGTTTGTTTTACGTTCCTCTCTCCTTGTATCACAGTTCACTTACTGGTGAAAAATCCCACCAAGTTTTTCCATTAATTTTTGATTCCCAAAAGCAACAAATTTGTACTTTAGATTCCTGCAAAGCACTTTGCAGATTCCCTGTTACATGAAGTAAAAAGGAGAGAAAAAAATATTAGCAAACTGCCAAAGGCTTAGGTTAGCAAAAAAAGTTAAGGAGAAAACTTTTGCATAAATGAAAATGTATTGATGTTTGTAATTTCAGAACTACTTGTCCTGTAAGGACAGCCTGCTGCTTTGACCTAGCACCATCTGTAAAATAAACGAGAGCAAAAGAGGACACTAGGAAGTTACACGTGCACTTTTCTAATTAGTATGTCTTGACAGCATTTTGCTTATATATTTCAAAATACCAGGCTGAATATTTTCAATGCTTTACTGAAGAACAAAAGTCAAACCAGTTATTTTGTAACAGAAAAAATAGCATTAATAGAATATGTAGAAAGAGTTGAGCAATTTAAAAATACCGGTTATAATGGAAAATGCATGTGAAATTCACTAATACTTCTGCCAGCTCAGTCACTGCACAGTCCCTCTCTCTTCCAGCAATTGCAGAGAGGGGAATGGCAGGATATGCTCCATGCCCATAACAAGATGCTCTGATTGATTGTTAAAGTTGGTCCTGCTGTGTCCCCATCTCAGGTCCCTTGGGTTTGACCTGGATTGTTGTATATCCCATGAGACGCCTGAGTGACAACCTGGTGCTATATTGCCTCTGATATATGCACGAAAATGATGGATATTCTCTCTAAAGATACTAAGAGCATGGAGAGTTCATTATCACAGACAACTTTTTGCAAGAATATCTAAAGACCTTAGCTATGTTTGCTTTATTTTTAAATCCTTTCATTGTCCATGTGGTCCACTGAAGAAGCCTAATTAGCAGATCCCTCTCACATCTGTGTTTTTAGCTCAGACACCTAATAGCAATCATTCTTTGTGTTTATTTTCAATCTTTGTGTCCCAGGCACATTGAAGGAGGAGGATGTTTCTCAGCAAAATGATTAACACACTATCACCTTATCATTTGTCTTTTCTAAAGGCTTTGTAATGTGTTTGGTAGTTTACTCAGAAGAAACACAATAGTCAATAGAAACAAAATTTTTCACAAGAAAACAGGGCAGTCCTTTCATAGATTCATTGCTCTAATAATTTATGTTCTCAGAACAGCCTTAGTCGTGGAAGACTGAGACCACAGAGGCAGTGAACATCCCTGTTTCTTGCTTTATGTTTTTGAATGAGGGTTCCAACATCTCAGGATTGAGATTTTTGCTGTAGTGGAGATTGGCACAGATAGAAGCATTCATTTTCTAAAAAAATATAATATTTCCTTAATGGGAGTCATAAATTAATGCTTAATAATAGACTAAATAGCATCTTAATTATCCTTTGCTTGCCAGCTCTCATACTTACTGCATACCAGGTAAAGCGACAGAACTCCAGGTTCCAGATTTGTTCAAAAGAATGGGAAGTTAAAAGAAGATTCTCCCCTGCTAAACATACACACCATTTTCATGTGGTAATTATACTAATTTACTCTAAAACTTACAGTTTAAATACAGTAGACAGACAGAGGAAGAGTTAGTATACCAAAACCAGAAAATGTAATGAATTATAGCAGCAAGAAATGGGAATAATCAAATATTGGATGAAATTCTGCTCTCATTTACTCCAGCATAATAGCTTATTCTGGTGACTGGCACATGAATGTGGCCTCTTCTATATTTTTTTTTATGCAAAGAATTATACATTTTATAGACTCCAACATTTGGTTAATGGTTACTAAATCTGGCATTTACAGAGACATTAGGAAAGATGGTATTTATTTGCAGTTTTATTTCCCTCATAGTGAAACGTGGAATCCATACAGCTGTACAATGAAGATGATTAGAATTGCTAGAAATGAAGGCCTCCTGGGAAAAAAAAAAATATCAATAGCATAGTTTAACTACATGAACCATAATTGCATTATTAGCTCTGCTGTGCACTACCACAGGAAAGCTAATGACATGATTCTGAAGAAGCTTTATAGATTATGGAAAACTATATAACCTCTTGTGCTCCCATTGACAACACAACTCATTTGAGATCCCTGCCATTATGGGAAGGAAAACTGCCTCATTTTTCACAAACCTTGTGAATATGTCTTTTCATGGATTTTAAATATTAACTGTATATATGCCCATGGACCAGTAGCTGGAATAACAAATAACCGTTTGTTTAACCTTAACTGTGGCATATTTAGCAGTAAGTTGTGTTTTCAGTCCCAGTCCAACAAATAAGTGACTGTTGCAGAAGGAGCGAAGAAGCAGCAGCGCTCCCCACTCCAGACACGCGCTGGCTGTATCTGAGTGGTAGCAAGAGGATTACTGCCATAAGCTGTCAGTGAAATGAAATGTCTGGTTTTTCAGAGTTCTAAGTGTACTTACTGCTAAATCAATCTGCCTACGGTTTACTAGCAGGATTCCAGCTTAAAAGCAGAAGACCAAAATAATTTTCATTACATTCTGACAACATGCAATAGTTATTCCCAGTGAGTCACTCCTGCTTTGTCCCCGTAATTTCTCCTCCCACCCAGTCCCCAGGTTGCAAAGACATAAATATATGAAAACCATGACTTTTTCAGTAGTTACTGAAATAGAAGAAATGCGTAATCAAGCTTATTAAATCTTGAAACACAAAACGATCCAAGACACAATCCTAAAACATTGGGTCTGGGAGACATCTGGTCTCCTCTATCACATTACACATAGCCAACATGCTTGAGTAGCCAACTTGCACACATTTGCTCTTTGGCTCCTTGGCAACCTGCAACAGCCAATATACATTTTTTCTTACTTTGTGTGTGCACTCAGAGGCACCTGTGAGTCTGCCCTGGTTGCTGCCGGTTCACCACCATACAAGGAGCAGTCACTTCTTTTTTCACCAAGAAGTTTTAAAAGTGAATTTGTGGGCTCCATGGGAACTGAGAGAGAACTGACCCCAGGGTGTTCCCCCACCCACAACTCAAAGGTGGGCATAATTCATTTCACCCATTTTAGGTCTTGGATTTCTTCACGGCACCACACCGCACCAAGCAACCCTGGGTGTTGCCTTTGCGGTTCCCATGCAGGTTCAGAGAAGGGCAGCCCGGCTTGTCAGTGCTTTCACATCACAGCACTTGGTGAACAGGCCGGTTTGCTGCTCTCCTGGTTACAGTAGTGCTTCTGCCCTCATTGGCGCCATGAGACCATAAAGGAACTGAGAGTACAAGGGGGAAGACTTGCCTTTAAACTGGATGGGGGGAAGCAGGATACAAAACTCTAAATAGAAAAAGAGCGCCAATTTACCAGCAAAATGTCCTATCGTTATTTCTGCATTATCTTCTGTATAACTTACCACTGAGGCGACTTACCACTCTGCAAACCTATTAATACATTATGCCCACTTCTGCTCAAAAGGGTTAGTTTACTGAAGGAAGCGCTAACTCGCTAAATGAAATCCTTTAACAACGGAATTCCTAAACGGACATACAATTGTGATATACACAAGATACGGTGGATAAAAGTCGTATTTGCAGAGGTTATTGGAAAACAATGTTGTATGAATGTCTGGAGCTTTTTTAACTGGGTCGTGAAGAAACGTGCCCATTTCCAGGTTTATAGTTTCTACTGTCAAATTCTGCTGTGTTTACTTATGTGTGGTAAAATGTTGCCATCAAGTGGCCATTCGTTCAACTACAGAGCACCCTCTTCCCTCTGGGGCAGGCTGCTCGCCTTTCCTTAGGTGATAGCTTCCTACATTAAACTGTCTAATATGTAAATGTATTAACTCAACTGCTACTATTTATGCAATTACATTACTCAGAAACACTTTTGATCCCAATTGCTTTGAACCTTCAAAAAGGAGGAAGAGATTTAGAGCATCTAAATTAGCAGCATCTGAGCTCTTTATTAAGAAAATCCAGCCAGATATTTTTCCTCTGTAGCTGAGGAGCAAAACATGTAATTCTAATTCTACTAAGGGGAAGTACGTAAGGAAGCATTCCTCTTAATGCTGTTGTACATACTCCCTTACAAACCGTAGGGGGCATTATGTTACCACGGTTTGTTCTTCTAATTTATCAATTTAGAATGATGCTCTGCTATTGTCATATTCATCAAGCTCTCAAAGGCCCTGTATTTACAACAACTTAAGAAATAAATGCAGAAAACTACATTCTACACATTCTGCTGCTTCAAAAGTCCTTTTCAGGACATCCAAAGTGTGGAATATGCACCCTTTCTTATTATCTGCAACTTAATTTAGATCCATTTATATACCCTGAAATGTGCAGATTAAGCTGTAAAGTGCCAAAAATCTGTTGTTGAGTGAATGTACAAAGAAAGCAAGGGACTAACCTTTGGGAATAGATGAGAAAGGCTATATAACTTCAGAGTCCTGGGCTCTGCACAGCATGAGAGTATTCCCTCACTGTTGACTTGAAAAGAAATGCGCCCGCAAGGGTGATGGGAGAGGGCAGGATGGCTCTGGTCCACCTGTGCCTTCACACGGCACATCAGGCACACGCAGGAAAACCTGTAATCTGCAATATCAAGCCAAATTACTTTGGCTTTGTCACCAAGTCTCAGCCAGTCTCCTGGTCCCCTGCGACACTGCATGTAAATACCCCCCACAGCGCCAGCAAAAGCCCCAGGGACTGACAGCGGGGTTGTGCCCCGGGTGCCACCACTCGGGAGCCTGACTTTGGGCAGAGTCAAACATTTGTTTCTACAACTGCAGTGATTTAAAACATCACTATCCCTGTTCACCTCTCATATGGCTGCACAACTGCCAACACGAGCACAGGTCTGTAAAATGATGGTTTCCATAAACCTTTCCGAGTCTGCACTCCGCTTTACTAGTACAGCTCACACAGCCGGGTGCCGGGTGGCTGCGGAGGGAGGGTTAACGTGTTAATCGTTACAGCTGCTTACAAAGTGCAATTTAATAATCTTTGCATGCTTTCTGCAGAAAGAAGGTTTGAGGATCTTGTAAACAGCAGAATTAAAGGCAATTTCAAAATTAGCTCACAATTTTTGTTTACAGGAATTATCTTTAAGGCAGCAAGAAGGAAGCCTTTCAAATGTAAAATTCACTGTGACTTAGCCCAAATTTAGGTAAAAAAGCAGGTACTAATTAGCAACCTTGGTGTTGAATCTAAACTTATTTTAAATTCTAGTCTAACAGGAAGGTTAATTGAAGAACAGATCCTCATCTTATGTGACTGACTTTCCTTAGGTTAAGAAATAAAGAAAAAAATAAAATGGACAGATTTTGTAGATTACTTTAACAATAAATATTTAGACCACTTCAGAATGAATGCCACCTTTTGAGGATGAGATTTGATACCCTGTATGGCATTAAGAGATCTCCACAGTTTCTTGTTCAAATAAAGACTTGCAGAAACAAAATACAGGAGAAATAGACAAAATCAAAAGTACTAGACTGTAAAATGGCAACTAAGGCTTGGGTTCTGTGAGGGAAAAAATGAAATATCAGCCATTTTTATTAAGAACCTTTAGGAAAATTCAAGCTTTTAGTATTCATAAACTCACTGCTAATTATAGACAGGCATCCTGAGGAGAGGAAAAGGAGAATATAATGAGAAAGGTAGAAACGTTTTGTAGCAAAATATGCTTTTTTTGAACAACTTCAAGGAACAAACTAACCATTTGCTACTAAGATGGTTTCCCCAGCAGGCAACTGTATTCTATTTTTAATTTTGAAAAAGTTGGCTTTGCTTCACACCATCCAGTTTCTCTCCCACTCGTTTTAGTACAAAGATCCCTCAAAAGCAGAAAGGACGCAGTGATACTTTTTGGTCTACTTCACATCACACTTCAGCCACCAAATGCTTGCAAGAAGCTTCTGCTGAAGAAAATAAAGCCAGCCAGCTACATCTTTTCTAACAGCCAACACTGCCTGATACCTCTAATAAAGGTAAGGTGTGACTACTTACTGACAGTAATCCCCATGGTTTTTGCTATCTCACAATACAAAAAACCTAATACAGTACTGAAAAAGCAGCAGAAGACAACCTCTGGTATAGGAAGAGTGCCAGTCCCAATAGCATCAGGAAAGTGCTGGTTGTATTGCACGGAGACGTAAGTGATTGAGCAAGGGGAGAGTTCAGTGCTCTTGACACCTACAAAAACATTATCAAGAGAAAGAAAGGGAGATGGGGCCATCTAATTGTATAATATTAGAAGAATACTTGCATAATTACAGAGCTACAGTGACAGCTGCTTACAATGTCCGCTATCACGCGCTGCGGGTGGTAATTTATCCATAGGTTTCCCATTCATCTGAATGGAAAACAGCAGGGGGTGGCCTCTTGGCATCCCACATAATGGCAGACACTTTAAGCAACTACCATGCACTAGGTCCCCTTTTTAGTTTTGGGGAAAGGATATGGACTCGCCTATTGCTAAGTGTCAATTTTAGGGCTGTATTCTTTATTGTCAGAGATGTCATAGGACAAATAGGAGACGAGCAGGGAACTCAAGTAAAGTTCCTAGGACTGTTTATTACAGCCCTGACTTCTGGAAATTTCCCTTAAGATGTATTCTCTATGGACTGCATTTTACAGGAGATGGTAAAGGAGATCTGTGCCATTTAAAATTCAGGACTCTCAAATACCAGCAAGTGTGAAGACAACTGTTGGTCGTTTGAAATAATAATATATACCTATAAAAGCCTTCTTTGTTATTTTATTTATACCTCAATTATGTCACTTCTAAAAACACAGTTTGGAAAGAAGGGCATATCTCAGTGCACATCCTTTCACCTCCTTCATGCATACGAGTATACAAAATTCACCTCAGGGTCAGAAATCAAATGGTTATTATGGCTTAGAAGGAACATCACACATGCAGTGCTCTGCGGTGTCTCACAATACAGTCTCTTCATCTCTTCAGTTACCATCCACTCTTTATTAATAAGCAGTGAGCTCAAAACAGAGCAAAGCTTTAATCCTATACTTCTTTTGAGCAGTATGGTGCGCTATACTCACTTGCTTACAAGCCTTCTCTTAGCAGTATCCACATACCATATACTGGTATTTGCTTTATTTTTATTTCCATTTAAAAGTGTATGCTTTCACATGTTCTGCAGTGTATTTTAATCACTTGTTGAGCAATGCTATCACAGACTTATTGCCTTGGTCTTGCCACGCTTGGTGAGCTGCCAGAGTTTCCAGCAATAACAAAAGCCAGTTGCAGCCATGCCTATTATTCTCTATGCCGTTAGGAAAAGCTGGCAGACTCACTTTGTCACTTTTGCAGTTGGGTTGCATTTATGAGGTGTGTTTCACATTCTCACAGCACTAACTTGCATCACAGAAAAGCACAAAACTATAATTTTAATTAGAGTAATCATAGGTATCGTTCTTGCCACTGTATATTACATTAAGTTAATGAACTTTGGGAGATACACTTGAACACATCATCGCGATCAGCTCAATTCATTACAAACTATATGCCTCATTTACATGGGTTCCTAGTTTATTTTACTGGGGATAGGGAATATGCATCCTCTGCAATCAGCTGAACTTTTTTTCTTCCACACGCAAATTATTACTTCTGAGAGACAGGCTGAAGTGGTAAAGGAAACAAAACAAGCATAAAAAGAATATATAGGTGCTCCAAACTGGTGCTGTATTCAAGATTGGACTGCTAAATATGAAGGAAGCATAAAATAAGGTTTTGAAAGTTGTACTTTTTTTTTTTTTTATCCTTTTACTTACATATTTGTCATGGGGAGAGTGAGGCAGCTTTTCCTGCCATCCACTAGTACTCTCCTCTGGAACTGTGCTTTCCAGCAGACAGCATGCAGAGGGGATCCCACCTTGCAGCTTTTGGTTCTTGTTTCCCTACCCCCCTTCCCCTTAAAGCTCAACTTGATTTAAAAAGAAAATAATCACAGCTGGTTCGGTTAAAATTAGCTTGAAGGAAAAGGGAGCATCTCAAAAAGAAAAAAACCTAGAGAAAATCACTCTTCCCTATAGCTTTGTCCGAACAAACCTTTCCAATGGTTGACTAAGGAATGCTCCCATCTATACTCCCTACTCATTTTATTTGCTGTGCCATATATACAACATGTTATTTCTGAACCAGAATACACTCGTGCATTTTTATGTAGTGTATCTGAGACCACCATTGCAAGAGACCTCTTTAGAGCTCTGTAAGGCAATTTCAGAGACAGAAACAATGCTCTTTGTCTGCTGCTTCTCCTTGGAGTTGTCAACCAAGCCACCTAGAAACTCTTCTGCTCTAGCATATCTCATGTTTCTTTACTTCACACATTTGTCTTTTTTTATGAAGCCAGGAAGTAGCAAAGATTTTGCAGCTTTCATAATTTCTATAAATGCTTATTAAATGTAGGCATTTAGAAAGTGCAACTGTGTTGTAGCTCAAAGCTCCAAGGGGAAATTTTTTTTAGCAGAGCAATTCCAGGGAAGCGTACATGTACAAAGCATGAAAAGCTCAAATAATTTCAAGGGTATTTTCATCAGAAAGCCTGACTCAAGTCCATTGTGTCACAGAATTAGCGAGCAGCTGTAGCCATGATGCCCACGCGCTACTCCTTGGTAAATTTGTCTGTGAAGATGATGAATAGAACGTACAGGTCATGATGACAACATGCATCTACTAACTAGCTCACATGTTAACTAAAGCTGACAACTGTAAATCAGCCAATGAATTATTTTGTTCCCAAAATCAAGGATATTTTTTCTAGTTTTGTCAGCTCTTCCACAAACTTTAAAGAACATATTCACCTTTTTTTTTTTTTTCCTAAAAATGCAAACAAGGAAAGTAAAGGGTGTTGTCTTCTGATTTGCACATGCCCATGTTTGCACATGCTCTTTCTCCTCAGTAGCCATTAATACATGAAAGAATGGATAATTATAATTAAATTCCCATTATGGTATGGATCACACCCTCCTGTTCTAAGGATGAACAAACTGCAAAACCCAGAAGCATTAAATGACCTCGAGCTCTTATCACAACTCCCAAGTTATATGAAAGCTGAAAAATTTGTCATGTAATGGGAGAAAAATACCCTCTCGGGGGGAAAGGAGTGCAGTGTGTAACACTGTAGTTTTGAAGAGAGCACGTACCTGTGCCTATGCAGGAGGTATTTCAGGGGATCCAAGGACTGATGCAGGCAGTGAGTGCCGCGCAGTGTGCCTTATACCAGTACTACGACCAGAAGCATAGTTAGGATTGCTTATTAGTAGTAGAATTAGAGGTTCCTTTTAAGCACCTTGGACTTTAAATCTTATTTTCCAACTAACTATTTCTGGTACACTTCTTGCTGGAAAACCCAAGTGCCAGATTAAGTCTCTTTACTGTTCTCTTTCCAAACAAATGCTTACGCACCACAGCTGTAGGTTTTTGTAATAATCTAGCAAAGAGGGTGGGAACAGGGATTACAAGGGCAGCAAGTATTTGGTTTTACACGTAGAAGCCATGATACTCTAGAAATACTGGTCACAAATAAATACAAGCAAAACACCGGAGATACCGTGGCACTACCTAAATCTCAGTTGCTGTCAAGTGCTCTGTCACCCTGAAGGTGAATCAGGCAGTCTCGTAGGGTGGAGATTTCAGCATATCTTGACTTCTGCTAATCTTACCAGTGAGGCAGCATCAACTTTTGTATTCTCAAAAATCTCTTATCTATCTGCCTACTCTTGCCCCCTTTGCAAGTTTTGTACAATAATCAGAAGATGAGAATATTACTTGGTTATAAGAGAGTGGGTGGATAAGAATAAAAAAATATTAAAATGGATGATGTGAATAATTAAAACCACTTTTCTATCTACTGAAGGAACAGAAACCACAAAGATGAAAGTGAGGTCGCTTGTTTTATGAGTTGCCTAGCCAATCAATACCATCCGTCAGCAGCAACTGTATAAACATATCCCCTTAGCAAAGCCTTTGTAGAGCCACCTGCACCCTGATCCAGACTGAACCTCAGTGACATTTTAAACATTCTCACGAGAAGTTTTCTTCATTCAGTGAATACAACATACTGCATGGCTGAGCAAATTACTGGAACATATGCAGTGGTAGTTTTGGATTTTCAAGCAGTGGTTTAAGTTGTTGGGGTTTTTTTAACCAATGCTGTGTTTTAACATTTGGAACCCTCATATTCTTTTCCATCCATGTTCCAACCAGGTTTGTCAAAACTTTTGAACACTTTGCAGTTTGAGTCATAACAAGCTAATTCCCCGACCACTGTAAATCAGCTTAGCTGCACTGAACTCAGTGGAGAGAGGTGGATTCAATCTAGCTGAGGATTTCGGCTATTACATTTTAAAGTTTAAAAAAAAAAAAAAAAAGGCATCTTGAACAGTTATTTGTTATTGAACTATCAGGTTTATTTATTTTTTGCAATGTTTGACAGAATCATAGGAGTGAATTGTCATTGCAGCAAGCAGGGGGTTATACACACAATTCTCATTAACAGTAGTATTTTTCTTGGGATTTTGCAATGCCAATGCCATCTAATCAGTCCTAACTTTCATGCTTCTGCATGCATAAAGCAGAAGGGATAGGACTTAAGGAAGGTGAAGTGAAATTACT
Organism: Harpia harpyja; assembly: GCF_026419915.1. Lineage (NCBI taxonomy): Eukaryota > Metazoa > Chordata > Aves > Accipitriformes > Accipitridae > Harpia > Harpia harpyja. The sequence goes on from NC_068951.1 coordinate 29,053,958, forward strand.
ATGGAAAAAAACCCAACCTGATTTCATCACTGAACTTCACAATCCCCCAGCAATGTGAACCACAATACTTAACAAGATTTCACACAGAATTTAAGGCAGTCATTACTTTATTCAGTCTGCTGTCAGCCTCCAGGTTCGCCCTTGGAGTCTTCCCTTTACTATAGACTTTAATATACAAGCTCTATCTTGAAAATCTATTTAGAAGTCCATCTTTATATTAAAGACAAACTTCTGCCAAAAAAAAAATTATTTATTACAGATAGTATTTGCTTTTCCATTTAGGCCTGAAATCAGCAGGTGTTTTTCCATTTCTTTAATGACAGAAAACCAACCCACAGCTCTTAATGCATGTGCACAAAAGAGGAAAATCACATTGCATCACAGTTTCTTCCTCCTATTTTTCCAGAGTGCTGTTTAATTTTGCAGCTCTGTTCTCACATTGTGTAGCGGTTGTCTAGAATAAGGGTAATTCAGTGCACAAAAGAACAACAGAAATCAGAGAAGTTGCAGGAGTGGTATAAGAAGTGTTTTCTGTTAGTCTTTTTATTTCCTTCTCTGTCCAGTCATGCACATGAATACAGGTGCTGTGGATTCACTAACATTTAACTTTTTCTTCCTACACAATATTGGCAGATTCCTCACCAAAACTTTTACAATCGGCATATATGCTTAGATTCTCAGTTACTTAATGGCATTGTCGTTCATAGGTGGTTTGCCATATACTTGGTCTTTAAAGTAGGTAACATTACAATACCAACAGTGACGCTGGGACATAGAGGGGGCAGAAAGAAGAGAACACAGGCAGATCTACCAAGCTTTCATGTGAAACGTCCAGTATTTCTTTCCTCTAGCTCAGTCAAGAGACAGCATTCATTAGTAATTCTTGGAGGAGAAAAACAAACAGAACCAAACTATGAGAGCATTAATTCAGAATCAATTTTGGCAAAGGAGAAGTCCAAATTTCTTCACCTGCCTTGAAAGCAAAATAAGCAACAAAGTATGACTTTAAAGTTCTGTAGATGAGATCCATTGGTATGACAGAAACTTGCAGTTGCACAAAACAGTCAAAATATCTCATAAAATATCTTTCGCTTCCTCACAAAATGTAGTTTTAATGAAATTGACATATTTCAAACAAATGCTTGCACGAAGTGATATACAATGCATCCCATAAATCTCCATAGGAAATATTAAAGGAGGAAAGAGGGTTGGAACATGAAGAGCATGTCAGAAAACTTGTTTTCCTAGTAAATGTCAAGGGAATTAATTGTCAATATAGTGAGATTATCAGGCTCCACACTGACTGGTTAAGCAACCCTATGTGCCTTGCCTACACAAAACTTCCAGTGCAGTAACCACCTAATAATTCATTGGTAGATGTGTCAAAAAACAAAACAAAACCAAAACACCCTATAGGCAGAACATGCAAAATCTCCTCATAAATCACTAATTATCTTTTCAGTGCACTTCCCAGAACAGAAAAGCATTACTGGAAGCAGTGGCTAAGCAAATACCTCAAATTCTAAACTCTTTCTGACCTTACCAAAAGTATAATACAACATAACACTTTTTTTTTTTTTTTTTTTAAGACTTTTTGCTTATAAAAATGTTGTGGAAACAGTTTATTCAATTTTAGAGCAGCCTTTTCTAGTTTGGGAATCTTTGTTCCAATGGGCATCTTCTGGCATCGGACTCTGTGTTCATCTGTGCAGAGTGCGCACCAGCACACGCATAGAGCCTGGATTATTTTGGTGTTAGGTTAGATGGCATAAACAATGCTGGCCTGAGGGGTGGGGTTTCCTGCAAAAGCTATTGTTAACTTTCCACTCTATAGCTGAGAATAGTGTTCAAAATCTTACGTTCTTCCAATTAAATAAAATAAACATCAGGAAAAAGCACTAAAAGATATTTTTAAACCAGAATGAATTCAAAGACACTGCTGCCAAGATCATATGCCGCACAATAGAAAAACGTGTCTTAACTGATCACATCCCACTGTAGTATAAAATTGTTTTGAAAAAGCACCTTTTTCTGTCACCTTGTCTGACAAGCTTTATATATTTTATTTGTATGCAAGTGAATGGCAGTTTATTGTGTCCCAGGGGATGAAGTATTAATGATCATTTGCTCCCTGCTGCGTGGCCTGTCATAATTTTGCAGAAAGACTGACAGAAGTAACAACCAATCAGTCTGTTAATACTCACTCAACAGTGGCCACTCAGTCCATTTTAACCAAGCTCCTTTGCCAAATCCTTAGGTAATTTTCATTTTAAAAATGAAATTTTTGATAGCATCTGCAGATTGCTAGATAGGAGCAGGCTAAACAAACCTTATATTTCTTTTGTGTAGCAGTCAGACTTCTATCTCAGCAGGTGTTTTCTGGAAAAAAAGACTTCCAATCTGAAAGCCCATTTTGGTCAGCAAGAATCAATCTCTAAAACATTCAGCTTTTTGTTATATCAATATCTTAACATGGCAAATTCCTTGCAGCATATAAGAATTAAATCCAGTTCTGACAAGCAAATAGAAGGCAGAATTTTTTAAAATGATAGTTGAAAGTCAAATGTCAAAAAATCCCACAGATTTGTACAACATGTTGTCATTCATTTCACTCTTCTCTGCAATGGTGCCTGCTTCATTTTACCTTGAGGCTTGTGAAAAAACCCAGATAAAGACCATTGTTACCAACTCTGACACACAAATAACCTTACATTTTATTAGTCATTTTATATCATATAGCCCCACAGTAGATACACTCTGATCTGTTAAAAAAAAGAAGTTTCAAGAAAATGATTTCTGAGTGTTTGCCAAGCACAAGGTACAGATGATTACGGAGAAGATTAGCAGATGTTGGTATCAACAGTCAGTTGCCACCCCCCCCCCACCGCCTTCCCCGCTTCCCCCACCCCACCAAGAAGACCTGTGCTTCTTTCCAAGTAACTGCATTTTATTCTTATCCACACGTAAACAATATAGAGCCCAATATCCCTGGAATTATTCTGAAAGCAAAATCCTGACGTGAGTGATCCTAGTGAAAAAACGATACTGGGAGGAGGGAAATTAAAAAAAAAAAAATATATCCATGACAGGTGCACATCAGCTTGAGACAAACCCTGCCTCCTGGGTGACAGATAGGTTGTGACAAGGTGTAACACGCCTGACGGACCCTACCTGAAGGAAGCAGCATTGCCCGTTACCTTCACATGGTGTGCTTCTGAGACCTAATGACAGCTAATATCACTCAGGTGTTGCAGCTATAACATTTTGATGTAAATTAAATAGATACATTGCATCAAGGGCATTTGTATAAATGGAATAAGAAAGGGAAAGATACTTGTTTGCTGCCTGCTGTTCTTTATATGCAAATCTCAGTATATTACATGGCAACATACTTGCCTTCCATAGCCACATAAATGTTTTACTGTTTTATGAGATGTTTGCAATAAATGTGATTGATGATGATTTTTTTTTTCATAATTGCCTATTAGAAATACACTATTTTGGTGACAAATCCTTAAGGGATATCTCAGTTTCAAAACTGCAGAGAATGAGAGGTACCTATACCAGGAACTGGGTGGTGCTGCTAACAAATATCAAAATGCATATTCAATCTGCTGGTTAATTTTACTCATACATTTCTTTAAGCTTGTTAGCATCCTTTCCAGGTTTACTGAGTTTTGCATTTCAATCAGATACAAAGATGTATAAAAATACTGCTACTGTACCTTAGGGCAGGCAAATAGCTTTAAGCTACACACACAAATAGTCACAAGGGTGAAAAGCTATAATTATATTGGAGTGCATCCAAGAAATCAGCTATTCTGTTTATATTTCTTGCCTCTTTGAATTTATGTGCACTTCAAGCAAACATACTGTAAACTGATTTTAATACTAAAACTGTTGACCTTAGTATTGCAGCTTATTGACTATTTTTCATACAATTGCTGTTGTGCTGGAAAAGATATGAATGTCTGGATAAGAATTTATAGCAGGAAAACTCCTGGACCATTTGTAAATAATCTTGGATATCACTAATAGTCACTTTAAAATGCAGGAACATTAAAGGTCTTTTGGCTTTAAAACTGTAGGCCAATTCTGTCCTAAGCAATTCTGAAACGGGTAGAGATGTACGAACAAAAATAAACCAACTCTATTATTTTGATATACATAGTCATTTTGAAATGCTAGGTATCGGTAGGATTGTTCCAGCACAAGCCACATCAGAGTGTGGAGACAGCTGCATGAATGTTCTAAAGGTCATACATGGATTTGCACTCATTAGTGGCCCTTGTAATTTATTTGTCAGAGGTTTGGCTCCGTTGTTTACATCAGACCTCTCCACATATATTAAGGAAGTGGCAAGAAAGCAGGACTATAGTTGTTGGCATGAAGAATACGAATTACATTCCAGGAGGATACGCAACTATATCCCTCTTATCTATATCCTGTTTGCATAAAATCAAAGTAGCATGCATAGGCAAACTCATGCTTTTGTATTGCTACTGAACTACATTCAGGACCTGCTCCAAGTCACAGTTTTGCTTTGGCTTTTGTTGGGACTTAGTGCTTCAGTTTTCCCACCATTAAGACATAAACAATGAGAATACTTTTTGTACCACTTTGAGTTCTAGCAAAATTGTTAGGAATGTATTAATGCTCATGAAAATGCATCATCCACTCATTAGCAGTATCCACACAATATCAGTAACATATCAAGAAAATCAATTGGCAAATATAAGATTCAATAAGTATGCAAATAATCACGTAGGACAGAAAAATCTTCTGCAACATTAAACAACAAGAAAGTAATTCAGTATCATTTATCAAACTTTTCAAATACATATATGGTTCAATTAACTCTTTCTAGTTAAATTATAGCAAACAGAAGTAGCAACTGTAAGATAGTAAATGAATGGAACCAAAACCAGGACTTTCACATCTGTGAATTATTAGTCACAGATTTCCATAACAATACACTTTTTTCTTCTAGGTTAATTCAATTAAGAGGGAATTTGTCCAAATTTTGCCAAATAAATTAGATTTAACATATTAACTTGGGAAGACATCAGAGGAAATTTACTGGGTTCATTAGGCTTAGGAAATTAAGTTACAGAAAATTGTGCTTCCTTGTAATAGATTTAAGCAGTAATATTTAGCAGTCTGCCAAAGATACACATTTCTCATACAAATAGCTATCTTATGACCTGAAAGAGCCACTACTTCTTCACAGCACCTGCAGTCGTGATTTTGTAAAGGAAAGACTACTCCTACTTGTGAGAGCTTCTAAAACATCTAGAGAACTCCACAGAATGGCAGATAATGTTAATTGCATCCACAAAAATGAACCACTTGCCCATACCTGGGGTGATGGTAAGTGGGGATACTCTGAATAACCGAAAAACTTGGGTAACATGCTGAAGAGCATAGCAGCAAGACAGTCAAGGCCAGGCGAGTGGGTGCATTAGCCCTTGCTCGGCTGTGCTGGTCCTCAGCACCGGCTCCTGAGCCCCCAGGGCACCCGGCACCTGCCCTCCCTGCTCTCCGGTGGCCAGGGCAGAGGGGGACAGCCAGCCTGACACACTCAGCACCCAGCCCTGGGTCAGGGTGGCTTCTCTGAATTCACAGCAAGATTAATGCACAATCCAGACAAAACTCCCATGATAACTAACAGTATACATTGAGGTAGAGAGGTGCAAATCCACAGCCTGGGAGGCTTGGGATGTATTCTGGTGGGCTTCAGGTGTGACCAGGAAACGTAGGGTAACTTACACAACACTTTACATAAGGGTTCCTACAATGCTACCTTTAACCACCTTCTAGTAACAAGTTAAGCAAGGTGTCCGCTACGTAACTGTTCCCTTCTTTCCTCGTGTAGAGAAGCACACCAAGCAGAATTATTTTGTAGAAACTCATTTGTGAAGATGTTATCTCCTATTGAAAAAGAACAATGTCAAAGAAGTGAGAGCAGGTAGGCAGTAATTTTCTTGCCTTGTAAGGAGGTTCAAGATCAAACCCTTTTCCAAATTAGGCAAAAGAGGAACCTGTACCATCCCATGGGCGTATCCAAGACTGTGACAGCCCAGAGCTATTCCTAATCTGAATCAGGCCAAGGAGTTCAGTATCCCAAGGGAGAGAAAGTGGTTACAGCCTTTTCTGACAGCTCAGAGGGTGCAATAGGAGAGACATTAAGAACCCTCAATCTAATCCCCAACCTGAAAAGGAAGAGAAGAATTCGAGCTGCTGCGTCCTTCTCCTGACAAAACCAGACGGGTAGTGACCTCTTGGGAGAGCATCATCAAGTGTCATTAAATTCCATTCTAGAGGTACAAAGGTTTTCCAAAAAGCATTGGTGTAACTGTACCGTATTCCTATAAATACTTGATGTTTGAAACTTACTCCTGGCATGAACTTTGAAAAAATGGATTAAAAATTCTGAAATAGAACTGCCTTACGCATGAAGCAGACACTGGAAAGGTTTGTCATGATTGTCCTTAATTCTAGCAGGGAGGATATTGCTCAATATGAGTTCCTTCCTACCAAAGTGATTTATTCTGTCTGTATAAAGATTGATCTGAGTAGGAGAACAAAGTGGCAGCCTCTTCCTGGTGTCACATACGTAGTTAAAGCTCAAATGAAGCGTAGTCCAGTTTCTGTAGCTAAATTTGGCCAAAATATCACAAATTAAGAATTTCTATTGGCACAAAAGCACCAAGGGGTACAAAACTAGCCTCCTAATCTAAAAACTTAGATAAATTGGAATCACACAGTCACTAAAAGTCTATCCAGAAACAGCAGTGCAGGCTCCATAAAACATCCTCAGCCTTTACTGCCTAAGTTCACACCTCTGACTTCAGTACCTAGTGCTGGCACTGGACTAGGAAGAGACATATCTGTGTTCAGAGAAAAAAAAACTAAAAAAAAATCAGCTCCCAGTAATTCAGGGGCTTTACAGCAGGCCTTACCTGTGGCCCTTGAATAACTTCTCATAGCAAGGCTGCTCTGGAGCACTATTGCAGAGACAGACTTTCAGCGAACAGGAACAGAGCAAGACAGACCTGTACCAGATGATCTCCACTGCACTTGGGCCAATGTTTGTGGACAGACTCAAGATTTACATTCCTCTATTCCAGGGATATATCAAACACCGTAACTGGAGTTGTTACTACTTCCCTTCTCTATGCCTGCCTTTCTTCAGACAAATTGTCTTTTGCCTCTTATTGCTCTCCCAGTTAGCAAGTAGATAATTTGATTTGCAGAAGAACGCACAGAGGACTCCTAAAGTGGCTTATTTCAAACTACTAGTGGTATTAAAATTACACTCCAATGGGCAACCTCAGCTCTCAGAAGAGTTTGTTTAAGTGTGATCCTGCAAGTACCAAACAAATAGCACTTCATCAGATGTGCATAAGATGGCATTTAAAGAAGTGGTGCAAGCCATGGGTTTAAAATTCTTTATTTGGTAATAACATATAACAATAATTTCATGATTGAAACATTCTGGTATGTCATACTGACATAACTGTGAAACAGAAAGAACAGTAGAAATGTGGTATGTGAGGGCTCTTTTTTCCTCCTCTCCCTCAGCTGTATTTCTAAATATTATGTTTGTATTTTCAGTCCTGTTTTCATCACTGCCTTCAGGCATAGGCTGCCAGGTGTAACCACTGAAATACTTGGTAATATCTAGGAGTGCCTGCTTAAGAAGGAGATGGTCAGAAATGGGTGAGGTTTTCTGTCTGTCTTCCAAATTCTGGAATGGAGAACTAACATTTGAGAAGAATACAATAACAGGCTATGAAGGCTGTGTGAAAGCAGTAGATTATCCCTGGTAATTTTAGGCTCAACTCAGTCATATTCTGAAGATGTGGGGTTTTTTTAATTATAGATTAGCTGTATGGCTAGGATGCACGGGGCTGGAAATACTCTTATAGTTAAAAGTATTTTACCCATCTAGTAAAAAAAAATTATTTTAGATTGATAAGGTTGCAAAAGCAAGTACAACATGTGAATGGGATCTTCTAGGAAGACAGCCAGCTAACACAGTAGAAGTGAAGACCAAACTCTGGTGTGAAGTTCTGCAATCCTTTCCTTCTGCCATATTTATCTAAAAAGATTCAAAAGAGTCAAGACAACACAAGCTGCTTAGCAACAAGGACTATCCTACTAGGATATCCTAGGATATTTGACCATCCTAGGGCAAGGATAGCCAAAATGCATCTTCTTTTTCTGGTGCTGCTGCTAATTTCCTACAGTTCTTATCCTGTGTCTAATGATCCACTTCCCCACTTGAAAAGGACACAGGTCTAAAAAAAGTACCTGGACCATGTACAAGCACCATAAGGATTTGTATAACTCCTGTGCTTGGATAACAAATAACTGACAAAGAGCAACACAAAAAGGAAGAGTAAGGAAACCAGCATGGGGTGGCATTTTTACAGTTGGGCCATATTTTAGAGCTGGGCAGGTAGAAACTGTTAAACTGGAAGATTGCCCAACTAAATTATGCTGGCCATTTACTCGGTTATTTGACCAGTAGTTCCCTTATCTACTGCAAAGGGAACAAGCCACTTTCTGCTTCTGTGATCCCAGCTGAGAGATGAAACTTTTCTGTACCTTGCTTAAGATACCTGGTAAAGAGGTCTGTTATTTTTCAGCTAAAAACTCACAAGAAGGAGTATGCTAACAAGTGGTGGTTGCATCCTTGAATTTTATGAAAGGCTTGCTTGAAACTACTTAAAACACCAACTTCGGCCCATATAAAATATCAGCTCTTCAGCACTTATTCCTAAGCTTGTACAGCTGGGGCTTTGACTCTAGTGGAACAGATGGTGTAGATGGCTTAGCATATATTTTCAGGATCCATGAAAATAAAGTGTACACTATCATATGAACCTCTTTATTATTACTCCTTGCAACATCAGTGGTTGGTTAGGGTGAAAAACAATACCTAAAGATTCAAATTTCCTAGACATTATAGAGGTGTCCTAGAATATATATTGCAGTCTATAAAACCATTCTTCACAGTTGATGAATATACTTATGAGTGACCATCTGGAAATTATCAAAATTCACAGGAACTAGAAAATATATACACAGTGTAGTTTCATTATTCCCCACACTCCTGTATCATCTGCCATATTTAGAAAGACAGAACTGCTCATTTGTTTATTTTTAAAATACTTAAGCGGAAGATTAAGCTCTTGGAGAGGATGGCTAGAATAAGAATATAATGAACCAAACCAGACAATAGTGCTTTTTTGTTCTTGGCCATCCCCTCCCCCTTCCCAGTACCATGTCCCTATTATACAAACAAATGCCACCATCCCCACGCACTAAGGTACAGGCTGTCTCAGAAGATACTCTTATCCCTGGTGAGCTCAGTTTGACAGTTTGCCCATGCAACTCAAATAATCTGTGGCCTAATGAAGGCTTTGCTTTTTCTCTTTCTAATTATCACCTCTTTATTGACATGCATTGGGAGGCCTGATTCAACCTCCCCACTCCAGTGTTGTGCAAAACGTTTTCTTTCTTTTGAGGTTTACAGAATACCTGGTATTATTGCAAAACATCAGCTAAAACAGTGAAAAGTATAATTTCAGTTTGGGGCTGTTTTTTACTGGAATAAAAAAAGCCCAACAGTTTCCACACAATTACTTTAGGCCTGTGGGGATTGATTCATTAAAAAAAGAACTTTGTGGCTTCCGTGGTTTGATGCCAGTAGAATCATTAAAATAATGTGTCTTATATTTCTTAATATGAGAATTCTCATTAACATGATACATCCACTGTTACCATATTCATCTCAAATTTGGTGCCAACAATTTCCAGAGTGACTTCCCTTATAAAAAGGGTGATTGGAAAACTAATAATTGAAACAGACATTAACAAAGACAGTTTGATTATTAATAACCAACCCTGGTGCCTTCCTATGGTAGCTTAAGCATGAATTGGTCTTTTCTACCTGTAACATTTACTTTTCTATTAAACTTTGAAAATAAATCATGAAAAGCCAAAACAGTTATTGTAGGTCAAAGAGTACGGAAAAAAGTTTTTCTTAACTACTTTTATTTTACTCTTTAAAGGAAGACTGCATATTTCAGGTAGTGTACAGAGAGTAGCTTTGCTTAAAACATTATCTCAAGGTTCTGTAAATTTTTAACAGTGCCCTTTATAAATGTTTCAGGGGCTATAGAAATGAGACAGGCCTATAAGAAGTTTAATGGGTCCCTGTTTAGCCATTTGTAATGGGGATTTAACTGCTTTGTTTGTGAGCTTCAGCCAAGAAAACAGATTACCTTCATCAAGTACTAATGCTCCAGAGTCAATCTAAACTCTGCTCAGCTATGGAAAGGTATCATGGGATGTCAATAAGTATTATAAACACTAATACAGCAAACCTGTCAGCTGCTTTATAAAAAAAAATTCTCTAAATCCAAGCTCCAAGTTCAACACTGCTCTTCCATGTCCAAAGCTTTTAAAAAAAATTGTGATGGATCATTAGGGGCACATTTCAAAATTCAAAATATTCTAGTCGTAATTGAAACCCTTGCAGTGAAAGTGATGCTCTCCAAACACCGGCGAGATAAAGGCATGTGTTAAAGATTAACAAAATAACAATTTCAGGGCCTCAGAAATGACATCGTATCCTCCATTTCCATCATAACAATTTCCTGCCCATATTCGCCGTGTCCAGCTCACAGGATTGAAGCTGTTACCAGCAGAGGCTAGAACCACCACTCAGCACACCCAGGACATCCATACCCTATAGGGCAAGCCAAACCAAAAGATTCATTGCCACGACTCCCTGTGAGCGACTCTGCTGCTGTCAAATCTCAAACACAGTACATAGGAATCCACAGCAAAAGTATGCCCCAACCTCCTCTCCAGATTTACTTGCACAAAGAGGACACAGAGGCTTTGCTTTGCTCCTCTACAGCCTGGCAGAGCCAGAGCCAGCTGCAAAGGAGGGGTGCGTGCTGCGCGGATTGTACTTGCTCCACGGAGGGGAGAGTGGGACAGAAAGAGCAGAAGCTGAGTCAGTACTCTTCATGGGACTACTCTTCAAGCAGAAATCATGTCACCCCAGCTTTTGTCTTCTGGGCTATGAATTCCCATTTCTCCTTCAAAAGTTGTTTTTCCTTAAACCAAGCAGAGGAATGATTTGTAGCCAGAAATCTTATCTTCTCCTAGTGCAGCTAATCCATTTGGGATGAGAGAGAAGCTCTGGGCCAGCCAACTCTCCTGGGCAGCAAGCTGCTGCAAAACCTGAGCCAGCTAGGACTGCTCCCAGCAGAAGGCAGTTTGGGTACCCTTTTAGCTGAGGTGCTGCTGGGACACAGGCTCAGCCTGTCAAGGAAGAGGGCAATGTGATCCAGCAAAACACTTAAGGGTCTGCTTAACTACCCTTGTTTTCTCCTGGACTTTAGATAGATGGTGAACATGCCTTAGCAGTCTATCAGACCAAGGACAACACCACAGTCCTGTGGAAGATGGAGCCCAGCCCAAGAAATTCTGCAGTACTGCTGCCTGATGCATAAGCAGAAATTCCCTTTCTCCAGGGCTTTCAATCTGGCACCTTTTATGACCTCTAAAAAAAAAAGAAAAATGAGAGAAGGAGTATCTGGTGTGCTTTATCCTTCATTTCCATCTCCTTGCCTGGAGCAATTATTTACTAAGTATTTGTAATGGCGTTATCATTTTTATAAAACTGAAACTCTGTCTCAAAAAGTTTGGGAAGCTATAGCTGCCTGCTGTCACGTAGCTCTCATACTTACTACATATTGTGTGGTCGATAGTAAATATTGCTCTGAAGAAGAGTGCTTAGTAAAGGAAAAATTATAAGAGTTATATATGATTGGCATATGGAAAAATATAAAGACAACACTATTTGCATAAGAGTACATTAGGAGAATTTCTTTTATGTTTATTCAACAAATGTTTCCTAAAAGGTTTTCCCCCAAACCAAGCAATTTAATTTTCTTTTTAATGTTATTCTCAGTGGTTATAAACTTAATTAGCTTCTTAAGCTTCACATTTATTTGCATTTGAGACAAATGTAATCTCTTCTTGGTATAACTTTTTGAAATCAAAATATGGACTAAAAAGGTGCAAGTTTGATTAGTGGAACAGATACTGTAGCAAGTAATCATAGCAATGAGATGTTAATTGGTGTCTGGGTGGTTCTATTCATAGCAACAATAGGCCATAATAACACCCGGTGTCCTCTACTGTTCAACAGTATTTTACCATCTCATTTATCATACTGACAATTATATTGTTCTCGAATTTCCTGCCTGTCTTAACAACAGAAAGGTATATGAGTCAGGCACCTGTGATTTTTTGTGGCAGATGAAATCAGAAGGAATGTGCTGTAGTTTACTGTAACTCCTGTTTGTTTCTGGAAGTTAGCGTGCTGGAACCAGTGTAATTTTTTTTCCACAAAATAAAAAAAAAGTAAAGTTGTGGGGTGGTGGTTTTTTTTTTTTTCTCTCCTGAAATTCTGCTGCATGTATTTTCCCCTAACAGACCTCGGGATTGCAGTGTTACTTCACCCAAGAGGAAGGGGATCAGGATGTGTCCCAGGTGCAGTCCTACTCCCCTTCAAAATGCATGCAGCAAAGGACAACATTAGGGCTTGACACAACAGTCTTCACCCACCAGCCTAATTGCTGCTACTTTTGCTCCTCTCTAGCCATTTTTTCCACCCCCATCAGATTTTCTTTGAGTAGAAAGATCTTCAGTGTCGAGATTCTCTGGTTAGAGGCTTAACCACTAGGACTCTTAAATTTAGGTGGTTTTCAATTAGATGTCAAATAATCATCCATGCCTTAAAGCATAAGTATGTAGGCAGTGCAGACATACATGCTCAGTTTCTGCCCAGTTTTGTGGGTCCAACAGCAACATCATTCATTCCCAGTGGTCCCAGGAGCAGGACATGGTTGTGCATGGTACATGTGAGCAGACACAGGTCGAGTCATAGACAGGGCTTTGAGAGGGAGTGCAAGGGCAGAGTGAAGAAATAGAAGAGCCCAAGAAAAATGCACCCCTGTTGCAGTCACTCCTTCATTGCATGATATTGTAAACTTTTAATTTTCACTCATCATTTTAAAGTGAATGTTACTCCTTTCTCACCCTTCCTCCACTTCCACCTGAAGAGTTTCCAATTATATGGTCAATTTATGCTCAACTGCCTTTAATTCACGGTCCCCCTTGCATGATATTTGTACTATCTAGCCCGCAAGTACAGATTTCTTTATTTGGGTAATTTCATTTCATTGATACTTCTGTTTTTCTCTTCCTAGCAGAAATCTGGGATTCACATTAACTACCTTCCTTGCCATTTTCTGCTAATAGCATTCCCCCCAGTGAGCCACCCATACTTCTGGGCCAGAAACCTTTTCCATTTCCCCTCAGAATTTTGGTATTTAATTTGTCTGAACATCTGCCAATTTTGAATGTTACTGCGTAGATAGCAAGAGTCATGGGGAAAAAAGAACAGCAGGCTCCTGAAATCCAGAAAAATACGTTCAGGAGAGGAAAAGGACAGACTTGCAGCTTATTTGAAGTTTACGAAACAAGCGTCAGCTTCACATTTAAGAAAAAAAATAACCCACTTTATTCACTAATGCACATAGTCCCTGCTTAAGACGTGCAGACCATGAAATTATACTGTGGCCTGCATTCAGAAATAAGCAATGAAACCAGGAAGTTCCTAATTTTTTCATGGGACAGGTCACTTTGGTGGATTTAAATGTTTACCTGCCAAAGATTTCTAAAAGCCATATTACATTCCAATTATAATGAAGTTTCGCTTTCATTTCATACCAACAACATACATTCAATGCATTAACTAGCTCATTCTTAGATAATGTACCTTATTTGACTGGTAGACAGGGAAAATGAAATTGCAATGGAAAAGAAGCCGGAGAGGACAGACTTTTCCTCTATCCCAAAATTTTTGGGTAGATGAAGTCTGCTTATCAAGAACTCCAAAAGTTGCCCTTAGAATTTATTACGTGGCCATACTTCACAAATTCTTACTGCAAACACTTTGAGGTACTGTCCTAAGCAAATAAACAGCCCTTCATAGATAAATGAGAGTTCTCGTACAGAAATCCTTCAGATTTCACCCAGCCTCTAAGGAACTCTTGGTACTCTGGTACATATTCCCCAGCATTTTGAGAGCCTCAAGCTTTCATAGAATCATAGAATCATTTCGGTTGGAAAAGACCTTCAAGATCATCAAGTCCAACATTTCATACAAGGAACAGGATTGATCATTCAAAACTGGCAAAACACCGATGGCCATATCGGAGAAGCAGCCTTAAATGCTGCTAGAAATATCAAGCCCAGAGAGCGTTCCTCTGTCTTGCCCTTTTATTTTTTGTCAATTAAAAAAAAAGGGGTGATAAATAGCTTTTAGAAAAGCTGAGTCCAGAAGGATGCTATCTACATGCTCCATAACTTTGATTTCTCATTATCAGAGGAAACTTCAACCCTTCTGACATATTAAACCATTTCAGCAATTGTTATCAGAGAGATTTTTCTCCAACTTGTCTATGAGGGAGCCATACTCTCCTCATAGCTCCACTCATACATATTCCAAGCCCAGTGTCACTCAGTACATATAAACCACTTAATCTCCTAAGATAAAGAAACAATTGACCTAAGGTAGTTTTCACTACTTCTGTGAACTGCATGGAAGCAAACAACTCCTGCATGTAAAACAGGTTCCTGATCCCCTAAAATTGATTAACTAAAACAATTACAATCAATTAACACTCTTCAAAGGGTTGCTGCAATCCAAAGAAAGAACCAAATCAGCCAGGTGACATTTAGCATTGATAGATGCCACAACATTTACATAATAAGTTCATATTAAAATAAATAAATAAATAAATAAAAGATTACTTCAGGCTCTGATCCTAAACTGATGTGAATAAATAAACCTGAATATATTGGAACAACAGGGAGCTCAGAAGCTTTGACCAGCTGAGAATGTAGCAATCCAGCATGCTCCAAGAGAAAAGTGCATCAAAGGAATAACTAAGTATTTAATATAAAAAATATGAAAAAGGAGATGTTGAACTACAATTGCACTATGCAAAAATATGGAAAAAATAGGAAGTAAAGATTGTAAGGCCATGAAAGGACACACAGAAGATTCAACTTCTATACACCCAACATTCCTCGTCAGAAACCCTTGTGAGCATGCAGATTTCCTTCATTTTAAGGAACGTGAATTAAAACCTAACTTCTTTCACATAAGTAATTTCTGTATAGTTTTACACACATACATTCAGACTAGAGTACACAGATTGATTACAGCTGTTCCCACGAACTGTCTTACTGGTCTTCCCTGATGACTTGTGTTGATAAATCTGCTGACTAAATTTAAGTAGGCTGTTTTTTTCTTTTTGTTTACTAAAATAAAGTTGCTTAATAGTTTAGCAGATTTTTTTCTGAGTACCAAAAAGTTCATTTTTGAAACTTGTTTCATAAACACCTCCTTTCAGAATACTATAACCATCATCTTTAGAAATTAAAAATAGGTTGTGTTCTCTTAAATAATATCCAACAAATACTATTTTCACTTGCTTCTACATTTTAAATAAACTGCACAAGAGACTAGAAAGGAGACAGTGACACACTTCATAGTTGCCAAGGCTCTCATGTCTTCCCCATCCCTGGAGAGTACAAATTCCCACAAAATTTGTATTTCTGCGACCAATTATAAAAAAGCATCAGGTCTAAAACTTATTCAGTTATTAACAATTTAAAAGCCTGGATTAACTCACTGGTGAGAGGCCAAAGCAAAGACGCATGCCAGTACAGAAAGTATTTTACATGCAAATTGCTGTGACTTGGTCAGCACAAGCTGAAAAAACATAAAATGTGGAGTTGTTGTCATCCATGTACTGAAAAGTATTGCTTGACTATGTCTAGATCTTGCAGAGCCACATACCAAGGAGTTTTACCTGAGATATTGCATTGCTTGTCATTTAGAAAAGTGAATTTTGCAAATTCATTAGAAAGAGTGCTAGAAAAAAAAATCTGAAAATAATTGCTTCCCACTAGCTGGATCACAATGACCAATTTTACTGTCTCTTGCATGTCTGGTAACCTCCAAGATACAAGTATCAGCATTCATTAGCTACTGATGAAAAATGAATGTTTCTTCAGGATAACAGCAATATAGAACACAACATTTCATCACTTCCTTAGAGAAAATGGCATTCACAGTTTTAGGAGTAGTCAGTTTGGAAAGGTGAACAGTAGGAAAGGCTTGCCTAGTTCAATCTCATTTTCTTTAAAAGAATGTTGGAACCGGTAAGAATAGTGTAACACTGGGAAGAGTGATTCTGATTACACACAGTCTCCAAAAATTAAGCATTTCATTCTGGCATAGATACAAAATCTCTTCCAAGACTTACAAAAGTGTCTCTGATTGTGAAGAGGCAGGGCTGGAACAACACTGTCTCACTGGATGCTTCTGTATCTGTAGATTAGACAACTCTTGTTCACAGTATAGTGGCAAAAATACCATTATTGCTCAAAGGATTAATGTGTCTGTGCATGCTACAAAGATGCTCATTTCTGTTCTGTTCCTACATTTAAAGCTCTCTCAAACATATCTGGTCCTCTCCAGTTATTTTCCATCTCCCCTCAGGCATATATTTAGGATGTATCCAAGGTGTGTGTCATATTACGCACCTACGTAAGCATATTACCTACCTACAGACCAGTAATATGTTACACCGATAGCATTTATCTGCAAGCTTTTAACAGCAGCAGCAATCAGTGCATGATACCAAATGCTTCAACCGTTCTAGAGAGGTGATTAATGGTGCCTTCTCTTACCCAGCAGCTGACAGTACAAGCCTGGTGCACGAGCACCACACCAGCCAAGCGATAAGGCCATCCCACAACACTCCCTACGGCCCTCTTGCCACAATCAAGAAGGGGG
Source organism: Harpia harpyja (assembly GCF_026419915.1). Taxonomy (NCBI): domain Eukaryota; kingdom Metazoa; phylum Chordata; class Aves; order Accipitriformes; family Accipitridae; genus Harpia; species Harpia harpyja. The sequence continues at coordinate 29,070,924 of NC_068951.1, forward strand.
ATCGCTTTCCTAAGAACATGAAGGGAAGAATCAGTCTCTGCCCCCAGGGTGAGGGAGGAGGTAGAAGGCAGTGGGCTTCTGCGTGGCAGACTGGCTTGAGGCAGGCAGCATGGGTCCTAGCTACGTGAAGACACTCAAAGTTCATGAGTCAACTAAGGGTCAATGCATCTAGGCTGAAATATATTACACTTTGTATGATCCAATTTCTGTGTTGGGGCCTAAGAGGAGAACAAAGCTACAGTAACCAAGATCAATTTACTCTGAATGGGATGTTCACAAGGGAGAAGGGATTGTAGTAATGTGCATTAATAAGCTACAAGTATCTTATTAAACTAAGCCTCCCCCGATTGTCCCTTTGTAGTCAAGCCATCCAGCTCCTGCACTTAATACCAACCGAGTATACCTTAATATGACATTTTATTAGTCCAAAGTCTCTGTCAAAGTATCATAGAAAACTGTCTGCTATGAGAGAAAGACACAGACTGCCAGGCTGAGCTGAGCAAGGAGAAAGATTGATCTGCCACTGCCCCAAAGTATGTGGCATACTTAGTAAATACAATGTTTACAGACCCAAGCTGCAAAATGCCAGGTCTCTTTTCCTGCTTGAGGGATAGGAGCATAATCTGCTAAAAGACCACTTGATCTAGTATTTAGATGTGATCAATGTACTTATACTGCAAAAGCAGACAGGGCTACATGTGTATGAAGTTCATAGAGGGAAAAGCTTATGAACTGATCTTTTATTGTTACAAAAGGCTTTGGCCACGTGAAGAAGACTGAATATCTCCAGTATAGTATTCCTTCACATCTCAGCAGAGAATTTGACTGTATTAGCAGCATAAGAGAGATCTATACCTGTAGCAGGATTTACAGCTAGCCTGTATCAGCTGTATGAAATAAAGGGGTAACTGGCACTGACCCAGATCTCCCAGAATACAGCCAGTGCTGTAACCGCCAGTGTACTAATCTTACTTCTCCAAGACCACAGCCAGGCTGTGCTTTGGGATAATGAAGAAACAGACTACTGGTACATACAGCCAGGACATCCTTGTGCAGAATGCTCTCCTATAAGCCTCTTTCACACCTCCCCACCACACCCACAAGGATTTTATTTGAAGCATATGAGAACTTCACTGAGCTTGTTAGTGAGAGCAATAACTGTGCTTACATTTCCTCCCTGTTCTTCATTTCCTTCTTACTGCCAAGACTCAGCTTTCCACTGATCTTGAACCTTTGAGTCTAACCAAACTAAAGGTGTCTAAGTAACTTGACATAATACTATAAAAGTAATCGTTAATTGAAAGATTTTTTTGTTCATTATTATTCACATCCTTATGAGGGCACTCCCCTGTAGCAGCAACAAAACCAGGTTTATCCCTCCTGCACCTGAGTGTTTGACCCACCAGGCCAATGGTAAGTCTGAGGTGTGAAACATCTTTAGGATCTGTCAAAGATCAGGGCCCTGTTTGAAAATGTCAAATTCTTGCAGTCCTGGTAGTGATGTGTTTCTATTAAAAGTGAAATGATTTTAAAGAACAACAGAATCAAAATACTTCTTTTGGGAAGCTTCCACAGTGGGTAAAACAGTAATGTGCAACATAAAATGCTTCAAGGTTTTTCTCCCTTGTTTCTTTCACTTTTATTGCATAGTAACTTTTTCTTCTTTCTTTTTCTAGTCAGACTAAAAAGCCGAATCTAAAGGGAATCCTGAAAAAGACAGAAACAATGATCTCTGACCACTCAACATAGTTGACTGCCTTTATGTTCATCTCTAGAATAATTTTTCAAAAATCAAAAAATCCAGGTCCTGAGGACAGTAATGAGTTCTGGTTAACTGATAAATTAGACAGCTTCATGGCAAGTTCCCACCTTCCTCTATCTTATGTGACAAAAAAAAAAAAAAAAAAAGAACATGAAACCAGAGAGTGTGGTGGTTTATCTCATCACCACTCCCTGCCAAAATGTGTACGCATGCAACTGATCCTTAGGAAACGGAAACAAGGATAATAGAGACCTAGAAAAACTGGGAAGCCAGCACAAAAAAGATTGTATCTGAAAGAATAGTTTTGTCATTTTTGCAAAGCAAAAGAAGTGAGTAAAAGCTCCACATGGAACATTTCACACTTGCAAAATAAGCTCTTAAAAATATTTCCCATAAGATTTAAAACATGTACAAAAACTATTTAACCTACAGAAAAATGGGTTGATGTCACTGCTTGCATATTTATTCTTGTTCCAAGCACTGTTACACAATTTTATTGATTTTGGTGACATATGACTTAGAGTGACCCTTACTCTTTATGGAGATAAAACCCAAATTAATAGTGATCTAGAAAGTTGTCTTTGAAGATCTGTATCTTGGAGAACAGACATTTTAAAATTAGTGATCAGAATTCTGCTGAGGGTTATATTTCTCCTGTAAAATGTAGAGAAAGTGTATCCCTTTCTATTACAGGAGGACCTCTATTAAAGAAAATATAATCCCTTACGTTTCCAGTATTAACTTAAATTCGTGATCAAATATTAAAATATTCTTGAGCTCTCCTCCAAGTTAAAATGACTTGTGCTAAAGTTCAAAACTCACTGAATTAGAAGAAATATTTCAATTAGCAGATAAAGAAATGTCAGTGAGATTAATGGCAAGCAAGTACTACAGATTTGTTAGCAGCTTATCATTGCTCACACTGACCCTGTGCCTCCACACCTCATGTTACTGACTGTCCCGCTTGCATGCTGAACTGTCCCTGCTTTTATCAGTGAGTGAAAAAGAGTACTCTTACATGGTAAAAAATTTTCTGTCGCTATTTACTTCAGTAATTACTGAAGCTATCCACACACACACACACTTTTTGCACTCACGTTAACGTGAAAAGGATTAGGTGAAAGACCCTGTATGTGCCTCAATGGTCTTTTGCATAGCATCACTTAAAATAAAGCAGAAAAATTACTTCCAAAGGGAAAATCCTAATACACATGACACAACATCTGTTGTAAGATAGGTTTTCCATGTAAGCTGCAACCACGACAGTGAGGTTCCTTGAGTTGGAATAAAATTTCCTTTCACAAGTGACATTTCACATGATGCAAGTATACACAGAACATACTTCTTTTATCCTAAACATGTACGCGTTTAAGTTGCGCTGAACACAGAGGAAAGCTGTGGTGAACTTTACAGCCTCGCTGTGGTAATAGATAGATTAATTCTGCCACTTCAGCACTGAGCTGGAAATTACCCACAGGACTGCCGCACCAACCTCAGGTCTTGGAGGCTGCACTACATTCCCATGTGCTTTCCAACACTTGCCCTTACTACCGCCTTATTTCAAAATAAACAAAACCATCCAGAAAGGCAATAGACCCAAATTGGCTTCTCACACTGGTAATTCTTAGTACCGGTTCCTGGGGAAAGGAAACCTTCAGCAGAGAGAAGTGAAAGCCCTTTGTCATCTTTAGGATGAAGAACGTGTGGAGATGCTGCAGACCAGTACTCACTCCCTCTTCCTGGGTAGATCACATTCCAGGCAGAGTCCTCTACCTCCTCCGAAGTCACCACAACAGCTCCTAACAGCTGACTAAAATATTTATTTATAGTTTTTAACTGATTTATAGTCTGCGGTTGCATATATCATGTTATATTTTATGCAGTAAGGCACTTTGGACAAAAATTAACATTTGACAGGGACAGAGCTGCTGAAGTGATGTGAGGAGCAGCAGAGTTTCCAGAGCAAATTTGATTCAAACCTGCAGAAGTTTTAGACAAGGCTTTCTCAAACTGCTAATATATGCCAGCACACAAAATTGCAGAGTGCTTCAAAAAAATTAATCATTGTAAGAGACATTTACATGGTATAAAAAAAAAAGATTAATTTTTCTGATAACAGAGTACAATCAGCTGCTCCACCTCCAAGCACTCAGCTAACAAAGACATCTTGCGGTGTTTGAAGCTCTTATAACAAAACACTCCACCAACACAGAGTGTCCCAATTTTCACCAGCTGCAGAGAAGACCAGGTCATCGAATCAGCTTCTGAAGAGGATCTCAGCAGAGGGAAAGCCAATCCTCATACCTTATTGAGAGGAAAAGGCAAGGATCTGGAGTCAAGAGACTTCAGGGAAGCTCCAGCCCGAAGGAGGGGGCAGCACATCCTGGGGGGTCCTGAGCCCCCAGCCCCGCTCAGACCCTCCACCCTGGCAGCAGGGACGGAGCCTGCAGAAAAGGTCCCGCTTTGTCACCTCTGAAGTTGTTCCACTAGAAAAGCTGCTGCACATGAGTTTTATGTCTTTAATGGATGAGAATACAGCAGAGTGCAGCATAGGTTATTAGATGTCTATGCTGGCCTGTATAATTCAGCTGCTTAGCATACTATTGAGTTTGGCCAAAGCAGTCATGCTCATGAAAACTGGAGGAAATTTGTAGTATGGTACATCTCCTGACTCATGCATCTGAGATCAGTTTTACTGAACGAACTAGAAAAACAAAATCTGAATGATTACTCGGTGTCTATAAAAACATATTTTTTATTTCTTAACAGATAAACTAAGTACTTCTAGAATAAGGAAAAATATCAAAATACAATCTATTGCTAGTTAAATATTTAAAATAATGGTGGAATAAAGGCTATCACTTTTTTAATAAACCAAGAGCAGTTATAATAAGCATATGCATTTCTGATAGTCTGAAAGAATGAATAAGATTCAATGCAAAGTATAAAAGAACATGTTTTCTTATAGAAAGCTCTATGCTATTTGCCATCAACTACACAGTTAATTCAGATAAGTCAAAGAAATTTTCATTATATGAATAAATTGACAATTTTTCAGCACCTCTAATAATTCCATGTAAATTACAGGCACTAAATATAAAACACTACAAGGAACAGTCATGGTATCATATACTGTAATTCCAATAGATCCTAAATTGAAGAACAAGGGATAATCTATATTTTCTGGATTCCAATGTACTAAGATCATAATATTCTAAAGGTTTTGCAACTATTGCCTAAGATACAATTTTAAATTCTGAACTGCTCGCATTTTTACTTCAGAATTCACCTCATTCATTGAAATGTTACCTCAGCATCTATTAAGGTTTTGCCTTGAGCAAGGAATTATTGGGCTGCTTGTTTTATTTTGGGTTTTTTTCATTTTTACATTTAAAAGCTGTCTGCTTCTAAAATGAAGCTATTTAATCCCTTGTCATCACATGGTCATAAAAATTGCAGGCAGACAGAAGTTAGCAATGGCTGCTTCACAGGCCCCACAGCAGTGCATGGTAACAGATTTTCAAAGCAGTTCAAAGAGTCCAGTTTCCATCTGTGTTTGGTGAAGGGTGCAAAAACCTTGGGGCCATCTGAAAACTCTGCTTCATCTCTAACACTTGGAATAACAAAGGTGTTATTTTTCAAAGCCACATTCTCCCCTCCTGGGGTGGCTCTGCAGATATAGTTCAGGGAAGGTGGGAAACTTCAGAGTAGATATTCTCCTTCTAGACTTTGCCTCCTTCAGGGAGTTCTTTTGAGGATGTCACAATGGTGGCCTATATAACATGGGTTACTGCCAGCAGAGGCCAACAGTTAATGAACCCTATAGACAAATTCTTTCTTCTGATTTCAGTACAAAAATCTGCAGGAAAACAGCGTCAATGTTCCCCCTACATACCCTTCTCTTCAAGCCCAGGAGTGTTATTTGATCAAAAGAAAGTAGAGGGTGCTCTACACCCATTGTACAACCCCAAATCCTGCAATACAACACAGGTATCCATTACATCCAGCTAAGCCAGTTTCACTACACAAAACAATATGAAAGCAATAACAAAGAGGATGATTAGTTTGCTTTCTTCTTGATAAGTAGCCAGTTGCTAATCTGCACCTCATTGTTATACACAGGGCAAGTGCTCCTCTGATGTTTATTTCCACTTTGCAGCTGTGTAAAGTGAAAAAAAGAAAAAACAAAAAATCAACTTGCTTACTGTTTGTTAGGCATTTTGTATAATATTCCTCTATTAACCATCCGTTATTGCATTTCTTGTGGCCTGGTATCACACAAACACATATCAGAACAGAGATACGGAGAACACGTTGTCCAGAAAACACCAACGTAAATATGCAAAAGGCAAGAGCAATAACTACGATAATCTCCTTTAAAAAGGGTTCTGGGCAATAAAGGCTTTTGAAGTAAAAAATTCTCTTAAGCATCACCAAATAGGAAAGATATTCTTCGAAAAGCATTTTTGCTTTGCCCAAATGCTGCAATATGCGTATGTTTAAATTCAAGTCTAGATGTTCACTTACAGTCAAATCAAAGTTTCAGTATATTCACATTGACTTCAATGGGCTTTGACTCAGTTGACTTCTAGCCCAGCCAATGTGGTGGTGGTCAGGATAATTTCATGAGGCTGAAATGAGTGTACATCTATTTAATGCAATATTTCTGTTAAAGTCTGAGAGATTCTTTTACACAGAGGGATTGGTGAATGGTTTTGACTTCCCTGGTTTTCTAGTATGCAATGTCTTAAAACATAGCATCCTCAAGAGAAATTGCTTGATTTTTAAAGATGTATTTTCCCCTACATAGCTTATATAGTGATATCTACTACAGCAAGACTTTATGACAGTTTTGAACTTAACCTTCCCGACTAGCTCAGCTCCTAGGACTGGATTCATCTTCAATATGCCCTCCCATACTTCCCTCGAGAGTCTTTCTTCCCTCTCCTAAAGACAACATGATTATTTTCTAGCCCTTTTCCATTAGTGTTATGCAAATCATTTCAGTGGAAATAAACCAACACAAAATCAGCATGAAGGAGCTCTGTTCCAAGGTCCCTGCCTCTTTCGCAGTGCTGGGATTGGAGGGTGGGAGCGTAGATGGTGGTTCATTTTGGGGAGGAGGTGCAATGCGCCATCTGTTCCCACTGCTGGTAGGAAACAAAGTGGAAGAGAGCATAACAACTGTACACTCACACCACCTTTCTAAGAGCTCACTGCTTATTTTCTACATTTGAATGAAATTCCATGCCTACCACTGCCTACAGGGATCCACATTTGTCCACAGGCATTTCTTTCTTTGTTGCAAGGCTCCAGGCCTCCTCTTTTTGTTCAAAGCTGCTCTCTCAGGGCAATCTCTACCCTGACTCGCTTCATATTGCTTGCTCTTTGACGTCATTGTAGGGGAGAGTCAGGACAGAAGTCAGTCTTAAATCTTATGCTAAAATATATTCTTTTGAGATCAAGTATTATTTCTTCATAGTTTTATCATTACCTCTATGCCTTGACTAACATTTAAATCAGAGTTGGAAAGATAAAGTTCCAAACCAGAAACTAGATTGCTTCCTTTTGGTATGTGCATTATTGTCTTTATAGTAATTATTCTATTGTTCTGGGCAATTTAAAATTGAAATGCAGTGAGCATTGGGTTACAGTAATTCTGATTTTTGAATAAAGATAGTTGGTTTTGGCAGAAGACTTTCCAAGGCACTGGAAGATTTAGAAGGCACATGGAGGACAGCAAGACTTGGCTTAATAGAAGATAGGGCTATTCCTGCCGGTGCAAAAGCTTTTGTAGGACTCCTTTGGTGTCCTGGCATATACTATTTGATGCATAGGGATTGCTGGGGAATGGGGAGCAGTGACATTTTTGGTGGGAAGGGGAGCACTTTGAAGTCATGCATTGTTCTGTCTCTTCTAGCTCTTGCACACTTCCCATCACCATGGTAACTGCCTGCTTCAGTGAAAGAGGAAACCTGCTTGGAATTTGTTTTTGAGAGTCATGCATGTACTGTTACAACAGTGGTTTCTGACTAAATTATTAATTTCACATCATCTTCGAGCTTAGGTAAGCTATGCAAACTTGCAGCAGCTGAGGAGCAAACCCCTGACAAGAATTTTTGCAGTATGTGCAGGTTGAAAGCAAACCACTGTTTTAAAATGAAGGGATTAAATATCACAATAAAACAATATGCTAGTAATCTAAAGTAACTTTCCATGGATTTTTGTATCTTGTGCTGTTGTCCACCAACAATAGCTAGACCATTTCTGCAAGCTGGCATTTAAAGTTTAAATCTACAGCTTGTTGAAAAGTATTTTTTACAGCATAGCAATTATTGCATTCTTTGCTTCAAATATATTCTTAGACTCCAGATATGCTATGTAGTTGGAAATAGTTATATCAGATGCTAAGTAAAAACAAAACATACAGCACTTCATAGTGAATACAGAAAGTCTAAAGTGACCAAGAGCGGTTCTTTTCAAAAGGGAAAGATGATAAAAAATCAGATTATCAGGACTACATTGGCATGAGAACTCTTAACACTCATCATCAAAATACTAATCTCTGCCCCCTGGCACTGCAGGGACTTGGACTGATGCTTTAAACTCATCTTTCATCAGGTGCCACGTCTAAAATTCAACTCAATCAAGAACTGTTTCTGTCCCCGTCACTATCACAGTGTTTCAGGTAACGTGGATAACTATGTCCAACATTCACCGAATCCAGACTAGCACATATATAAAATCTAACTCATACTGCAAATTTTAGAAAATCCTTGTGCAGGGAGATGCCCCTTCTGTATTCTAATGATTCAGCTACTCTAACACTTACAATCAGTTAGTAGTAAAAAAAAGTAATGGTTTATGCTTTCTTTCACATTGTGTTGTTAGGTATCATCATAAAAGTATGAAAATTATTCTTTCAATCTAAGGTGTGTCATTTACTAGGCAAAGAATTCTCTTTATATTGCAATAGCTGTACATATGACAGTAAATTGCCTCCACACATTAAGCCTCTAGATATTTCTGTTAAAACAAACAAACAAAACCACCACACTCCCCATTCCTCTTGATGCTTCCACACCAAGAAATGTGAAAGTTATGAAGTGATCTTTTATGCATAGGCTTTAGCATAATCCATGCGTATGCAACCAAATATATTTTGAAAGAAAAAAGTAGCATCCATATGTTGTATTGAGCCATTATCATATAGGCACACAAACATATCAGATATTAAAAAGCACACTGTAAATGCATAAATTGAATGGGAAATCAGGCCTGTGCCTGATTTTTACACAAAATCACTGGTTCTTTCTTAAGCAAAGTTATATACATTTTAGCTTAATTCAGATGTAGTACCAAGCAACTGATGTAATAGTACTTCAGTCCTGTATATACAATTACTTCAGTAAAGACATGATTTTAACTAAATTACAGGTGTTAGATAAAGGCAAGAAGGCCAAGATAGCTCTACAGAACCCCCCCCCCTTTTTTTTTTTTTTAAGATTATTCCCTATATTTAAAAATTCTCCAGCTTTTGTGTGCAAATCCAGGTCCCAATTACTAGGGAGGAAACTAAACATTTTTAATTTGTAAGAAAGATGGCTACACATTAATAAGTATTTAAATCCTCTCTTGAAAGAGATAAAAAGTGCTACCACAAAGTAGAAAAACAATAAAAATAATATTATACAAGTATTCACATTTCCTCCTTAGTCCATTTCCTCACAACTTGTAATATACAAACCAGGAAAACCAGAGTAATTTGACCTTAATAACTAAGCATAGGGAAAAACTTCAAAACAGTTTAAAGAGAGAGACTGCTGGTTGCAACAAGAAAGCAGGTCCCTTTATTCATTATAAAATACAACAAGATAAGTGGATCATTTATAACCAGGTAAATTATAACAAAACATCTTCTCTCAGCTCTTGATGCGAATAGTGTCCTTGCATAGCCCTGCATGGCATAATTTACGCAGAATGGATTAATGTGCATACTGTGTATACCTGTTACTAAGTTTCTTTTCTACGTGGATCAAGACTACATCATGCAATAAAGTGCAATCCCTTTAAAACAGACTACTTATATATCATAAGCATGTTTCCATTGTATACATAAATTGGGAACTAGGTAAAGCTTAGTCTTTGTGACAAGGCACAAGCACTCAGATCTAGGGATTAAGATGGACAGATTATACTTAAATTTCAGTCTCAAAACATCCTTTAACATGTGTTTTGGGGTATTTTCTCCATGCTTTTTACATCCCCAGCATAGGGTAGGCACACAGAGGAGGCAAGGATGACTTCCCCCAGCTGCAGAGGAGCAGCAGCTTCCCTGCGCAGTACCTCTGGCAGTTACCAAACCATAGGAGTTTCCCGGAGCCCAGCTGTGCCTTCTGGAGTGACTCAGCCATACCACGCTTCATCCAGACCCACACAGCCAAATTCAGCCGCCCACAGGCTTGTCTACAGGCAGGTGCGCAGAGTGCAGGGCACAGGCAGTGCAGTGGCTGTAGGTGACTGCAGAGAACAAACAGGCCTTCACCATTCTTCAACCAGAACGGCTTGCAGATTTAAGCTTTTTCACAGCAGCAGCTGGCTCATTGGATTTTCCTTTAGCTAAGGACAGGTAGCTCATTTTTCTTCATCCCTTTGTACCGGAAATTCATTGCAATTGAGCTTTGGGGGACTGCTCTTCACAGGTCTTTCTTTTGCTCCCCTGAATTCTTCCTCAGCCATGGTTATGAACCTCCTTATTGCTTTTGGATGTAATTGTGACTCTTCCACCATTCTGATGGGAGCTATTCTCCTCTTGCTTTCATTAGGCCGCTGAACGTTGACTTGTACAGAACACAAGGAGCTATCCTGCCTATCACGTATGATTTTGGTATCCTCCGCAAGGATAGTTATCGCAGCCTTTCAGCAAAGACTCATCAATTTTCCTGGAAGCCATCGCTATTAGAAATTAACATACAAAGGTGAGAGCTGTTTACACCTGGCCACAATAAATTTTTAACTGGTTATCACTAACCTAGGCAGATATGAATGAAAGCAATCCTCACAAAAAAAAGATACAGACACTTACATTAAATGCATACATTTGCCTTGATTTGGGAAATTTATTTATGTATACTTCCTGCTTCAGCAGTGCAGTCTAAAGGGAAGTCTTTGTATTTGGCTGCTAGATATTCCCATCCTGCTCAAATGAACTCAAAAATCTGGTTTCCATCCATGCTATGAAAAGATCAGCTAAAGCAGATTTAACTGATTAGCAAAGCACCCCATCTGGTAGGAGGGCTCCATGCATGTCCTTCATGCACCTACATCTGGTGCTCCCAACTGAGAGCCTTATGGTCCAAATTCAGCAGCACTGCCGGTGGGTTGGAGAGGAGCTCGCCCCCTGACCAATAGCAGCAGCTACACTAATCTTGTCTCAACTTGAACTTTTTTGTGCTTGCATTAGCCAACTGTAAGCAGATTGCTGAAGCAATCCCTCTATCTGTCCCAGCAAGAAAGAGACAACACAGATTTGACCATTTTGCCTTTATCAAGAGGGGTGCGAGGGAATGCTGCTGACCTTCCTTTACCGCGTCAGCATATGCCTCTTCCAGTAACAGGATACTCGACTGGATGGACCCGTGGTCTGTTCCAGTACATCTAATTCCACTAATAATAATAATCCCCTGTAATAGGCTCATGGCTTGAGCTAGAGCCATTAATCTGACTCCCCTCACCCTACCCTAATTCTGACCAGCAGTCAGGGTATCTCCATCCTTCCCCATCACTGAGCTACAGACTGTGTCAACAGGAATTAAGCAGGCACCTGTGATACCACCTGCTGCTATCTATTTAATTCTTTGTCACGTAACCATTTTGGTCTTTTTATAGTTCATTCAGTACAAGAGGAGGAGGAGGAGGGGAGGAACACTGCTAATGATAACTTTCCACGCCCGTGAGTTATGAAGGTGCCCTTACAGCACAGGGGATTACCAGTGAGACATTTCTATTTGGTCTGTGTACTTCCTACTCACTTTTGTGTTAAGCTTATAGTAAACTATAAATGCTGTATCAATTCCTGATAGACTCAACAACCAAAGCAATATACTTCAGTCCCGTGAATATATGCATCAATGTTTTTGCTTTGAAACTTTGCAGGAAGCAAAGAAATTGGGAGCCACATGTGAAAATGAAAATTCCTGGGTCAGGGCACAGAACGAAAGAGCTCTACCCGATTAGATGTTATGAGAGGTAGCCTTCTGCTCTAACAGAAGAGCAGTTCACTAATCGTAGTCTTTATTCCAAGCCCCTTCCCCCTAACTCCCCACCAAAAAAAAAGCCCTTAAAACATTTTTATGCTTTTCTAGTGCTATTACTCAAGAGCTAGAGACAAGACAGAATTTTATGTAGAAAGCCACTCTTCTTGCACGCCTTCCTCCTTCAAGTTGCCCCAAAACAATATAAAACTAAAATTTGTATTTTTCACAATACAAAGTTGTATGGAATGTTGTGACTCGCCAAATGCATCCTGTGAATTGCAGGGGCACACCACGTGAGCTGGTTTACCTATAGGCAGCAATGTTGAAATGTTCATGATCTAAGCCATCACTAGTTACTTCCCAAGAGAGGAATAAGAAAAGGGCATGATGGCCAACATCTCATTGTAGAATGTGTGCAATGAAAGAATATATTTCCATGCATCCACTGGGAGCTCATGAGGTTACAGAGACCAAATGTCAGACATAGAAACTGTTTCTCTCCAGTGGTACATCACAAGACATAGAAAAAAATCTTGGTAAGTATGGACTCTGTCAGATCCTATTGATTTAAACAAGGATTCACATCACCTCACATAATCAGGTGGGGGGTTTTGAGACATTTTAGGGCAAAAGAAAAGGCTATCCACTATAAGGAAACATAATTCTGGAAAACTATGGAAAATCCATGCTTTACAAGAAGTTCATTCCATAGTAATATTTGAAATAACTGTTGCTCTAGAATATAATGTTTCTCTCAGCAAACCTGAGCCAGATACAACAATATCTGAAGTCTTAATAAGGAGTTAAATGAACAGCAGTGCTTTAAAACAAACTGTGAAAAAGCATCAATATAGTGCAGCCTTCGCTGAAGTGTAACTTAATTCCGTCCTTCCCTCGTAATGGTATATTATAATACCAAACTGATGGGCAGTTAGGATTACCAGGTTACAAAGATACATTTACCACACTGACATTTACCATAAGTGTAGTAGATCGTCATTTCCTAGAATGTAATATGTGAAATTAATAACAGACCTAGTTATGGTGGATGGATTTTGTGCAGGTTTTTTTAAAGGCACAGCATACAACTGTGAAAATAGAAGAGAATCAGAATACGCAAGGTTAGATTGGGAGCCAAAAAACAGGAGAAGAACCTGTATTAAAAGTAGTATCTGTATTAGCCAGCCTAAATTGTAGGCAAAGGAATGGTATGTTTCTATAAAGGTGATTGCATGGGCTAAAAAGTTACTTGATTTGAAATATCACATTCTTTTGTGAGGTATGACATTCTCACAGCCACATGAAAAAAAATAGGGGGAAAAAACAGAAAATAGAGGTTGGCAAGTCCTCTCCCTGAAACTGAGATAGGAGTAGTTTTTAAGTAGGTGCTCCCACCAGATGCTGAGCTTCAAGATCTCATGGAGTTCTGTGTTCATTCTGTGAATGTGGAAGAGAAAGCTCAGAATGGATTTTATTTAGGGCAAGTCTGTGCGTGCTTTAATTTATTTAACTTGACTCTCTAAGTTTTATGTCAAAGTGAGTCCTTTAAATGTATATGAACTTCTCGTTTGTGTTAAATACCTATTTTCAAATGCACCTTCCACCTCCAAAATAAAAATTGTTAGCTGAAAAAATTGCTTAAAAAAAAAGCAAATTTTTCCATTTTCAAATGTAATATACATCTACAGATAACCTAGATCAACACAAGATGTCAGTGCACAAAAGGTGCTTTATTGACATTATAGTGCTTCACATGCTTACTTTCTGCAGTTTGGATCCCCAGTCAGACCATTTTTAGTAGGTGTTTTAAGCCTGGTTCCTTCACAGACTCACTGGTATGCTTTACATAAGTGTAAGCAGTCCTACCTAAATTGGTGTGAAACAATAGTAGGTAAAATAAATAACGGGTTTTTGCAGTCAAGATTCTCTTTCATTTTACTAATATATTCCAATTCTGAGTAATTTTGTACAAAAAAAAAAAAAGTATTACACAATTACCTGACAAAGAGTACAGAAGTTATTAAATCTTATCATAGCTAAAGAGTTGGAATATCATATTTTCTTGTGTCCACCTCTTGTGCTAAGCCCATCTCCTATCTCTTACATCTCTCCTTAGTCTCACTTCTGCTATGTCTTCTGAGGAGACCTAAAGGAAAGTGAGATAAAACTCTACTTCAAGGTTGCCTCCATAGCTGATGTCCCTACATTAATTCCATGAACTCAGATTTTGCTATTATTACAGTATTATGCTTGGATGGTCCCTACTTGGATCCCTTCAAAGGGGACAGAGCTTTGGGTGCCATCACTCTGGGATTTCAGACTCAATTTGCATCCATTTATACACTGAGCAAGTTTTCAGTCATCTCAACTTTCATGTCTTCAGTGAAGGCTTGCATTGCTTTCCATGTTTTTTGTTAAAGAATATGTAGAAGTACACTGGAAGGCATACAGCAAGCATGCATGGATCATTCTATGTGTGTTACTGTACTGCTAAGTTGCATGCCAAATTTAATTCTGCTTAACACCTTTCAAATGAATAGAATTGTTCTGATGAAGAAAAAGGTATTACTCAAGAATACCTTCCCATTAAACATTGCTGTTATAAGCATGCTTTGTTACCTGTTTTAGGATTACAAGGCCTGTTTACGTGGTTGGTCTGAGATGGATAAGCTGTAAATTCCAAGCGGAAATGCTTATTTTTACCTTTTGAGTGCCTGGGAATGTTGATGTTCAAGGGCAGCTAAGTTTTTCCACCCTGGTTTGTCCCGTCTTTGTCTTCAGCAAGTTCTGTTGCTAGAGGGAACACTAAGGCAGTGAAACATCATTTTTACTAGGTACAATGTGCTTTTTAATGGTTTTATTCCATTTTGCTTATCAAACTCAGAAGCCAACTATTGATCCTACCAAGACGTTGTGAGTGAAGATTAAAGCATTCCAACATGCTTGTCTACAGGTGTGCCATGGTGAATTATGATCTTCACATAACTCCTAGAATGAAAAAGTTGCACCAAGAAACCAACTGTTAATCAGCGTATAGGCACAGGAGATCAATCTTTGATTCGTATATTCACAAATCCTGTTTACTTGGCCACATTAGAGAACAGACGGGTGTTCTGGAATGGATTCTTAGAAATGATGGATGTAATTGTCAAAACTGCCAAGGTCAATGTATAATGTTCAAAAAAGAACCAACTCATTTCAAGCACCTTCCATTTATCATTCATACAATTTGACCCCCAGTTCTCTTTGTAATAACATACTATGAGGGAACAACTGCTGTGTTCATTCCTATATACTCCTGTGGACTTTTAAATATCATGCAGGTCACAGCCTTTCCAAAAGACTGAGGACATTTGTATATAACTTTTTTCCACCCTGAAGTATGTGGAAGCTATTAGATGAAGCCTGACTTTAATAAGAGTAAGTTTGTTTCCTAAAGAATTGTTATGCTGCAGTACTATATAAATTTGAAAAACTTGTTCCAGAATTTCATGGTTTTTCCATTTAAGAAATGTACATTGATTTATAATAAGTTTTGAAAAACATACCTAAATAATTTGCTTTTCAGAACTGAGATGTTCCCACCATTGATGATGTATCTTAGTTGCTTAACATCATGCTGTGGAATATAAGCCAACTCTAAATAATGAGGGTTAGAGAAAAACTGTCCCTGTGGACAGTTTACCCTATAACTCAGCCATTTCTTTTAAATACCAGCCTTGATCAGAATCAAGATAGAGTCAAGGGCAATGGCCTGGTAGTTTGCATTTGTATGTGGTTCTAAGTATCTGGAAGTAATTAAAAGTGTTTTAATTTTCAGATTTAAAGAAAAAGAGAAATGTTAATTTTAGCTTTTTTAGGTTTTAAATGTGGCATTTTAGGATGCCAGAATCTCAAAATCTCTATTTTCTGGTATTATTTTTCATAAAGGTGAGGAAGGGGAGACATATGCTTCTGTCAATTTTGGCTTACCGCTGTGTACACATTTTTGCTTTTGGAGTTCGCAACTTTTAGCACTAATTTCACAAGCACTGGTACAGACTAGTAGAGTGAACCTGAAAATAGATACCCAGCAGGTCATTTTCTCTTAGCTTACAGAGAATAGGACTCTGTTGCACCATTGCAAATGGTTCACAATTATTTTTTAAATTGAATAGAGAAGAGTACAGTCATAACATACATGAATAACACAACCTTTTTTTTTTTTTTCCTGGAGTGTGATGATAACCAGACTGAGTTTGCTTTTCGAAAAACCAACACGCTTTGGTTCATATTCTGTTGAACAATTTAGAAACCAAGACAAATCTGAGGATCTGGTTCAAGAGTAGTACAATCCACTAGGTATAATTGAATAGCAAATGAAGAGTTGGCAACAAACAGCTTTATGAAGAAGGTGGAAAGGCCTGGGATCATCAGGCACATGAATGGCTTCAGTCACATACTTTAATCCTATCAGTTTCCACAGTTTCAATATGAAAGTCTGTGGACATGATGAAATGCCATTTCTGCACTAAGGCAGCATCCCTAAAACAGAAGTTTAAAGAAAGAATATTTACTAATTTTTTTCCCTTTTCTTCTTACACCATTATCTTTTAATGAAAAAGTAACAGTCAGCCATGCACTTCTGTTGGGATGTCCTATACTTCCCAAGTAAATGAGTTCATTTTTCCTCAAGCTCATGACATCATAATAGAGTGGGGAGGTAGTTTGCATAACTTCTTCATTTCTCATATAACATTGAAATAAGGCAGTTACTTGTAGGTGGAGAAACTGTGACATCAGCCTGAAGAACAACAGAAAGGTGCATGGAGAAGCAATCATATCTGAAATAGCAGAAGATTTTTTTTTTTTGTCTAACTTTTGCACCTTACAGCTGAGCTGTAATCTTAGTAACAGAGCTTTCTACTTAAGAAGAGGCACTTTCTCCAAAAATACTCTTCAAAATAGGAAAAAAAAAAAATAATAATCTTTGACATCTAGAGCAGAGAATCTCCAGAAAAAAGTAACGACTTCAGCGTACATGATCAAAAAGTCTTTGTGGGGAAGAAAAAGGACTAAAATATTCTGTTCACAAGAAGCTTCAGAAACATGATGGGGAAGAGTGGACAATGCAGAAGAGCTCCACACTCCCCCACGGAATTGACATAACTGCTGAAGGCTATAAATCTATGGACTGTTTGAAAGGCAGGCTGCCATGGAATGTCAAAGTGGTCTCCCTGACAGACATCAGACATTTATCAGACTTAAATGAACATGAACTATTTCAGCACTTGGCTGAAGAGCCACCACGGAGACATCCATGGCTCAGGACGGCAACATGTGAGACTGTTTGTCTGGAAGCAATAGTGATGCACTGGCACACTGGGACATCTGTCAGGCAGTTAGAGCTCATGGTTTGGAGCTGGCTTACACCCATCTGTTGGGAACACGCATGGTGCTAGTGTGCAGTGGTCTGTGCTCAACTGAGCTCACAGGTCCACACTTTTTTTAAAGTGAATTAACATGCATTAGGACAAAATCTTTTGATCTCTTCAGAATAAAAACTTGCCACTATGAGAATATACTTCCTTTGTGATCAGTACAAAGGGAGATGAATTAATCTGATTAGTTTTATAATCCTTTGCACCCCATTGCTTTTTCAGCCAACTTGATATTCAGGTGTAAATCCACTGTAGAGACAAAAGAATGCTTTGTAAGCAGCGGTAGCTTTGAAGTATAACCCATACTGCAGGTGGAGTTTGGGCAATGCTGCTTTCATACATAAAACTCACTCAACAAGTCAGAAATATAACTTTAAAAAGTAGCTATGGAAAACGTACAAATTGGTGCTCGTGATGAAGCTACTAGTTACACGCTTTCAGTGCACCACGACATCAGGCTACTCCTGGCCTCAGCCTCCACATGTGGAATTTATCAGGAAAAGCCAGTGACAGCAACTAATCAGTAACCACAAATATCAGGGACACCCGGAGGCAAGATTGCACCCCTGCAGATATGCTACACAACACTGGATAACAGGCACACTAATGATAAGGGCTCATGCTTAGGTGTACTAGATATGACCCACTTACTTGCCTTCAAATTAGATCATGTAAGCTTGGAGTGCAAACCCATGGAGCTATTTCATTAGAAGGGTTATACATGTTTCAGGTGCCAGCCTTACAGTATGAGGACAGTAACTGTATATTACTGTGGCCATCAGTACCCTTCACGCACAGGCAGTGGTGTCAAAAGTTATCACTTGCAGATGAGAACTGTGAAAGATGTGAATACAAGTGTCAAGTTATCTCTCTCCAGAGCACAGTGCTTATCCACTGAACATGCATATATTGCTTTACCTCAGAGACTCAGCATATGTGAACAGAAGCTGCTTTTCCATCTCACCTTCTTTATATCTGCTGAGCTTTCCACATGGCAATTACTATTCAGCTTTTATACAAGCAGGAAGTTTTATTGCTTGTTGGACCCTACCTCAACCAACATAGCACCCAGTCCTTAGAAAAGAGCAGACGAGTTTGTAACTGGGATACTAAGCTGGGACACGAGAGCCCTGCCCTGAGGTATCTGTTGTGCTATTCAGCTGTGAAATGGTGGGCAAGACTCTGCCCCAAGTCCCTGCAAGACTGGATAGCAAAATTTCTGTTCTCACAGGGCTGTTGTGCAATCAGCCTTAACAACTCTGAAGAGCTTGAACACTTCCTTCAAAATGAGAGGTTTAACTTCCTAACATAACATACAACACAAAACTGTTATTACAGGGCATTCCTGGATGTTCTGAATGGATGGAGTTTTACAAGACAATGATTATAGCCTAATGTGAAAGGTTTAATTTAATCCATACATTGCCACAAAAAGGTATTGGAGAAGAGTCACTGGAAGAAATAGAGGAGACTGTCATTAATAAATTGAGCTCTACATTCACCCTCAACTGTGTAACTACCAAAACAGAGCTGTCTGCAGCTGTATACCTATTTAATTGAAGTAGCGCAGAAAGGCAATATCATTTTGTTTATCAGAAAGCTAGCTTCTGTCAGGTGTCAAATTTGTCCTTTTCTCAATTTAAGTCATCCAACCCTTAAAACATAAATGGGATGCTGTAATAATCTTTGGATGTACAATTCCTTTTGTGTGTCCTACCATTCCCAGCACTCCTCCTGATTTGCAATAGGAACAGTTTTTAAAAGGTAGGAATTATTATTTCATAACAATCTGGCTACATCACAATAGCACATGCTTTTACATTTTTCTTATATAAATACAGTTGATAATGTTCCCCTTTTGTACATGAAAGGCGTGGTTTCATCTTCACTGTTTATCAACCAAGATATGAAATGAGAAGAGAGTAATTATATTTCTGCTTCCATTTTTTGCTAACATTGTCAGATAATGAAGTATGTATTACTGTAGGCTTCTACAAAACAAACGAAAGGGACAGTAGTGTCAGAATGGAAAATGGAAGAAGAAAGTCGGCTTTGAAGTCTACCTGTACGTCTTCACTGCACTGCCAGCTCTGAGCTCATTTTGAAATCAAAGAACGATCACACAAAATTCGAAGCAATCAGACACATATTGCTACATGGAGACTTCACATCAAGTTCTTCCTTTTTAGCATGGAAAGGTAAAAACCCTGATGTTTTGAGATGAAGGCTACAAGCAAATTAGTCGCATCTAGCATATAATTAATGTTTTCAGCATTCCAGTGAAGAAAAACACTTTGAAAACTTATAAAAATATAGGGTTATTTTCTTGAACATACAGTATGAAAACCCGTCATTTTTATGCAGCAATGGCAATCAATTCTGAAATCTTCACAGATGTGCTCTTAAAGTTATTAATTTCACCAGGATGATCACAAATGCTTTACTCAGCTGTTCTACAAACACTAGAATAATAGGAAACAAACCAAGTCCTAAATTACAATACGTCTTGTCCTTAGCGCTGGGATTTTTGTTTCACCTTGCACACTTTGAATCTTATGGTTTTAAATAAGACAGTAGCTAAAAGAGTTAAAAGCTCTATAAATACTTGAGCAAACGAACAGAACGACAGCAGACACACCAGTTATATTTAGTAAGCCATGATACCTCAGGAAGTGGAGAGCTTTAGCTACTTGTAACCCTCCTGTGAAAATGTCTGGACATTAACACCTGGGAGAGCAGACTTCAGTGGAAAGGAAAATGACTTGAATGGGTTATATCTGACAACATGTCATATGAAGGGAGACAGTGAAATAGAAGCCTGTACAAGTGTCAGACATGTTTGGTTGAATACCTGTTTACTGGAACACTGTGGATGTTAAAATTGGGCAATCCGTTATTTAAGACAAAAATTCGCTAATGTTATGTAACCCAATAAAATACTTGGTTAACAGCATCCCATTCAGCACAAGACAAACAAAGCTGCTGTCAATATTCCTTTTAATTAACCCAATAGTATTAGCTGCTTATGACTTCATTGCCCTCAGTCCCAGTGGGCAACCTGAAAGGCAATTCTCACTATTACTTAGCTCCTGTGGCGTAGTCCACAAGAGGCTGTCAGCCTGCCACGGTTTGTAACCTCTGACCCAATCACTTTCTTCCTTTTAACATTACTACCTTTGCACATTTAATGAACTTTGTACATGGTTAAAAAGATGTCAGCACAGAGAAACGCTAGTTCCTGCTGTGAAAGGCTCCATTGTTTCTATAAGTCTAATTGACCTTTCACATCACAGAAAATGAGAAAAAAATCAATATAGTTACTTAGTCACCAGTCCAGTGCTATCTTTTATAATTAATATCCTACCACATTGCTTTTGGAACACTGACACCCAAACACCCCTCGATGTACAAAAATGAATTCTCATTAATAACCATTATATTAATCACTGTTGCCCAGAACTGGAACCTGACTGCGAAATCCCCTGGTGGAAATTGCTATAATCGTTCAAACTACAGGAACGAATATTTTTTCGGCATAATTACTGCTGTCTTCTTATTGAAAAATATCCATTAGATGGCAGCTTTTAGTTACGTAAATCAAGTTGATTAAATTTTAATTTTTACCATTTATATGACTTTGCACAAGTAAAGATCTTTGATAATTTAAATGATTAGCTGAACAATTATTAAAGCAACTTGCAGCAGTTCAAATATTCATTTAGTTAGTAGAAGAGCCATACATCATTAACTTCCAATTAAAAAGTTGGGAAATTGTAAATCCTGATACAATAAAAAACTGTTCTTGTCAATAAAGCAGCATACTACTATAAAAATACTGCTCTAACTTCAGTTGAAGGCAGGCAGTTCATCCAGTACCAGTTTTCTGCAGCTGCTCCATAAGTGAGGAAGAAGAAATCCTCTCAGGTCTGAAAGTCACTGGGAAGAGGCATCCAAAGGCAGCACAGCACTGCTGTGCCGTTCACCCCAGTCCTCCTCCTCCTCCGAGATGGGAACACAAACCAGCTGCCAGGTCCCCACACTGGTTCAGCTCAAGAGGGCAGTTCAGTCGATAGCCTGCTCTACAGCAGTGCTCGACACAGGAGACCCTTAACACAACACCTGCCACAGTTGGTTTTTTAGACACCTGCACAACTTCTCTGCCTGGGCTTGCCCATACTTACTTGTGTGTTACAGCACCCAGAGCTTGCCCTTACACACCTCCGCTCACAGCTGGAGCCAACGCAAAGGGTGCTCCTGCCTCTCATCCCATGTCCCAGACCATGTCAGCACAGACTGCTGAGCCCAGCACGTACCACAGCAATTATCTTTCCAATAGAAGCGTCCTGCAAAAAGCCACCCACTTTTTTATGCAATAGCCCAAGGGTTAGACTAACTTCTTCCTAAATACAAGGGGATTTCCTTTCACATCTTACTCTCTGCCTCCCTTGAATGGCTACAGCCGAGTTGGATACCGGCTGAGTTTTGCCTAAAAACCTTCATTTGAATAACATCATGGTTAGTCAGCAGCTGCTTCACTGAAATCAGAGCTAGCAAACAGTGGAAGGAAAAGAAGAGTTGTGATGCTAATGCTAAGCAATGAGACTCATCTCCAACAGTAAGTCCATACCCGTATTGTACATGGACTTAAACATATTGTACTGAAATTCTGTTATACTATTCTGACCAATATTCTGCCAGCTTGGCAATCAAAATCTTCAAATACATACACATTGTTGGCATTCTTGCAGTTCCATACATAATTTTGTACCTTTCTAAACTAAACTGTTTCAAATATTATAATGGGGCATGATTAAAGTGGATTTTTTCCCTGAGGAAATAGGAGGGCAGTTGCATGTGGTGCAGTGTTGGACGATCTGTTTTAGGATCTAGAAGCAGTATCGCTGTGCAGGAGATGCACTTATCAGGTTATCCTGCATGTCTGCTCAAATCTGGTTCACGTACATCATCACTGAGCTGCACTGTACCGCATGGGTTTCCTCCGAGAGACCACATTACAGAAAGAAGAGGTGGTTGGAGTTTTTATTTTATTTTTTTAATTGAAGCATATTGGCTTTCTTTTGGAAACAAGTAGGTTCTTAAAATGAAATAGTCAATTAACCTCACTGGTCTTCATTTGCCAGAACACAAAATTAAAAGTCACAAAAATTAAGTCTTTTGGCTTTTTAGTGTTTTGTGGTTGGTTTGTATTGTTTGGTTGGGTTTTTTACATAAGCTTTTTTATTGACAATTTCACAGGGAAGACCATCATCAGTACAACTTATAAGATTTCTATACAAAAGAACCACATGCTGTGCATAAAATAGTTATATCTGCATGGTTGTGAACTTTGATTTTTTACCTTCTATCTCTGATTGTTAAAAGCCAACTTAACTTCTGCACTAACAAGGTAGATTACCTTACCACGGAGGTAGTAGCAATTCTGTACCATACTTCCTCTCCTGACCCTGTGTGCCTTCCCTCCCACCCCCAACAGAAATTAGAAGATATAAGCTTCAGTCTAGACTGGAACTTAAATCTGGATTGCCCTGAAATATATGCTTTTCAGGAAAATGTACAAAACCACAAGGAGGGGGAGATGGAAATTTTCAAAGTGGTGTTTATGGAGGTAAATCACCTGCAGTGGACTCAAGTCCCAGTGATGATTAAGAGTCCAGGGAAAATCTCTCTAGATCATTACTAGACCTCACAATTTCCTTAAAATTCCTCAAGTACCATGGAGACTTCTCATTTAAGGGAACTTCTAAAATAATGCTACAATACTTCCGGTGTGCAACAAAAGAGTTCTGATCCAATCTAATGTTTTCTTATACATACTCTACCCAAATTTATTAACGATAGTGCTGTAAAAAGCACGTTTCACCTGATTAAATTGTAATCAGATAAGTTGTCGTCGATATTAAAAGTTCATGTGACTGCAGTGGAAAACTTTAAATTTTCTCTAATTTTGTTATTACCGATATTTGTGTATTTGGACTGGTCATAAGACCTCAATGTGTCAAGATTTCTATCCACTGAAGAGAAAATGGAAATGCTGGAATTTAGAACTGGTGATTTCCAGCCTGTTAGCTTATCTTCCTCCATACACAGCAGGCTGCATCTATGTTCAACCATATTTTCCTTCCATACATCCTTAAAACAACACACACTGAAGCAATTTATAAATTTAACACACTCATATTTGCAGTCTTACATGGCTACCTTGACACCTCTTTGCAAACAGAAGCTGAAGTTGGGGGTGAAAAAAATCAGGCATACGTGAATGACAAGAAAATAGTCTTTCAGGGAAGTCTAAGAGGAAAATCGGAAGAGATAGAATGAAACATAGGTCTTCAGTGTCCTGATTTCCCATTTTAAACCACCTATCTATCCTTCCTCTAGACTACCGGTGCCTCTACAGTAATGACCATTTTTAACACTATTTAACAGTCAACTGTCTCTCCTTAATAGAAAAAGTTATTCTAAACATTCTGCTTAGCTGTTTTAATATTCAGGTTATTTGGCTTTTGGGGAAGGAATATTTTTTTAAAGAAGAAACTTTATTTTTTGAATAATTGGGGGGTTTATGAGTCAGTTTGATACAGTTCTTTGGAAGATTAGTGTTATCAACATACAAAGGATAACATCTCCACAAAGAGAACAGACTGTATGAGCCGCTACTGTGTCAATTAAGTCTTGGCATTCATTATGCCTATGTCCTTTTCCTGCCCCTTTCTTCCTTGGTGGTCTTCTGGTATTTTTCTTAATACCAGCAGCCAAAAAGAAAAAAGTAAAGATATTAGAGGCAATTTCTTCAGTACAGTCACAGACAGACTTTTTTGTAGTTTAATATTTAAAACTGCAGCCCTTGTAACTTAGAGGGGCCACCACTCCACTATTTACACAGATGTTAGAGAAGGCAGCCTGCAACCATCCACCTCCGCCCCTGCGGTCACCTTTGCCTCTAAGCAGTCTTTGGGAGGTACATTAATAACATTTGTATTAGATACCCATTTCTCAGTTACAATATTTTTATTTCACATTGTCTGCGTGGAATGTAACTTAATATATATCCTTTATGCAGGGAGATGTTTACATAGTATTTTATGATTAGTTCAGTTGGAGACCACTGTGTTTCACAAGCTAGTATCAATAGTCCGTATAGGCAGAGAGCAGGCAAGACATAATCGTGGTGTTCCAAAAGAACTACACACACAAAGTTAGGAATAAATTTTAAAGGGATAATAAACAGCTAGCTACAAAGAAGAAATAAAATTGATCCAATCTTTAAATCTTTCTTATTGCAATTAAAGTAAAATATCTTTGGGAAAGACTGAATAAA
The DNA here is from genome assembly GCF_026419915.1 of Harpia harpyja. Lineage (NCBI taxonomy): Eukaryota > Metazoa > Chordata > Aves > Accipitriformes > Accipitridae > Harpia > Harpia harpyja. The sequence continues at coordinate 29,095,701 of NC_068951.1, forward strand.
AGACCAAGAGAGCCAAAGCACTTGTAAATTTTATGTTAAAAAAGTCATAATTGCTCAGTAATGCAATTTAACAAGAAATTTTGTCTTTCCCTGACCATCTTGCTTTGGCTAGTCTTTGAAGTGCTCCAAAGAAGCAATAATACGGTTAATAAAAAGTATTAGATGGACTTGCATAACATTTCTTTTGATTCTCCCTTTTAATTCACTCATCTGCTACTTCAGAATACAGAATGAAATTGGTAGAGGGCTTATTCCATAGGACCTTCCTGCCTCTTTAATCTTCAGCTTTGCTTTCTGAGCGCCTGCAGGTGCCTGTGCCCTGCTGGCAGGGCGAGTGCAGGTCTCCCACTGGGAATTTTACTCAGCCAGGTGTCATGCTGCCCCACTGAGCTGCAAACACTGAGCAGAACCTGCCAGGGGAATATTTGCATTGTGGCTTTTCCTTTCGAATCAAAAGGTGTTAAAGATGTCATTGAAGAGCTTAGAATAGTGACTAAGCATTTTCTATACTTCAGTCTCTCAGGGCCTAACTTAGTCATATGGCCTCCTGCAGGTATGCCTAATAACTCCAGCTCTAGTGCCTATATCTTTTCACACCTTTTTACCAAGAAGGAAGCATTGTCTTTGATTGTCCATCAGCCCTAATCCTTTCTCAGCATGAAGCTTGTTAGCATAATTGGAGAGAAGAAACCAAAAAGGTACATTATGTGCATCTATGTGTTTCTTTTTTAGTGAGGGAGGCTGTTTGGATGAAAGACCACTGTATTTATTGCACTAATCCAGCACCTACAGGTTTCCTTGATGGTAGAAAGTCTCTACCTTTTCAGGTTTTGATTTAATGCAGGTGATGAAAATCACATCCGTAGCTTTGTGAATGACAGTCACCATGCTCATGAAAGACTTGCAGAAGTGCCTGCCTTGAATATTAAGGTCTCTATCCAAAAATAACTATGGAAAGCAACTGACATCCCTGAACTCAACTTCAGCTTCTTGGGCAGTTAAACTGTAAAACTGATTGCAAAGAAATTAGCAAAGATTATGTTTTAGCATCTTTTCCAAAAAGAACAAAGATTTTTAGTACCTTGCCCAGGACACTGGAGGCTAAGAGAATAAATAGGAAGGTAATGAACCTTAAAAACTTCCAAGGCAGTTTCCCTCTTCTACCATCTTAGTCTTTAATGACAAGCAGTTAAAGGACTATAAGCAACAATAAGAGAAAGCCAACCATCCACCACAGGCACTCTGTATTAGGATTCACTTCAAATTTTAGTCTTCATTTCTCATTAATAACAAGACACAAATGCCAAAATAAGTACAATTTATCATTGATTACACGCTTTGTCCAGCTAGTAGAAGAGTCTTTGGTATATCTATTTGCATTACCCAGGATTTCTGCACAGCCAGATTAGGAAGACCAAGCAACAGCGAGGTATTTGGCTCCTCTCTAATACATCGAGTACGACACGATTTACACTAGTTCAGTTGTGCTCCGATTCATTCCCAGTACAGTCAGTGGAAACAAAACCATAGTTTTGAAGCACAAGTGTGCTACAGCTTCACTTGGGTATGTGCAACTTGCAGACTACCCTGACTAGGCCCAGCTTTGCTTTGAGCTGGGCCTAAAATCAAAAATAGTCAAGCAATCTTGTTATTTAGGAGGCTGTTGCATTTAAGACACTCTTGTGAACATGTACATAAAAACACTTGTAGAGCAATTGATGCAAATGAGATTGCCTTCTCTTTCTGACCCTGATACATAGATGCATTCAAAAAAGTACCCACCCACTATTTCCATGCTCCCCACCTCGCAATGATATCCATACATGTTCCTTTACCCCACTGGCAATAACAGCTTAGCAAAATAAGGGAACTTTTATATTACAGACTACATTCTACCCATCTAGGCACAGCTATGCCCCATCGACCACCTTTCATCACAAGCAACAGAACAAATCAGCACAGAAGAAATTTTGATGAGCCAAATATGCATTTACATAAGCTTCTGTGTGTGTGTGTTGGGTTTTTTAAGTGACTGAATCTCTGCAAATGCTAAAGGAGCAGAATCTTGAGAAAAAGTCTCAACCTTTACAGACTTGAAGGCAAAGAATGACCATATCATTGCACTATTTTTAAACTTGTGTTATTTGTGGTATCTGGCTCAGGGTTATTTCATTTCATTTTAAACTTCTGGATCAGGAAAAACAAGAAAAAAAATCTATTTTTCTTCCTTATGTGCAAAGAGGTATTACATTACTTATAGGGTTTACTTGTACAGAATTGAGCAGTGCCTATCCTCATGTAAGGTATAAGAGTGTGTGATCACAAAACCTTCTCATCCTACTTTTTTTTCTACTTACCAGGATAAACTCAGATTGTTATTCATACTTGCAACCTTTTTACTACTCTGGAGTGCTTGCAATCCAGATAACATTGCTCAGGTTTCCTTAGGTTTACACTGAAAAAAAATGAAACTTTTTTCCTAGTTTGGCAGTACAGCTTAATCAGTTGCACACAACATTTTCAATAACTCTTTTAAAATTAATATATTCCATGGTTGTCATACAGTTTTAGGAATGATGTACTGCTGAGCATAGCTTGTGAATACCTCAGATTCCATCTTTCTATATATTCAAGCACTTAGAGCACCAGATATGTCTAAGCAATGTACAAGTCAACTAGTAAAATCAAGCATTTCTACACTTGATCAAATTAGAATAGAATTAATTAAATTACATGTACTTTTGTCTCTCCAGGGTCTTCCTCTAGCTTAATGCACCTTGTTCTTAGTCTCCTTTGGTCATTGGTTGTGTGCTGAGGTCCTTCACGAAGGACTATAACATCATGAGGGAGAGCTTTCACACTGCAATATGAGTGTGGTCTACCAGGGAATCATGTTTATCATTGCTGCTAAGCTCAGTAAAATGCTTCACCATCAGTCACATCTTAGACTTTCTGTAACACATAGCTGCCCTGATCTTGTCACAGTTAGCAATTTGATTTCAGTTAACTGGGTTTTTACTCATTTCTGACCTAAACCCAAAGTTTTTCTTCCATTCCAGCAGAGCAACACTCACAGCATACTGACAAGAGATCACTTTCTTACTAAAGATGCAAGATATACCACAACCTATCCAGATCTTTAATTTTTCCTTATATCAGAAGACATTGGTAGCCCTAGCATTTAAGAGCCAGGGGAGGGGAAAGCAAAGCAAGTAGAACTCCAGAAGAAAAAGGAAAAAAAAACCCCACACCAAAAAAACCCCCAACAAACAAAACCAAAAAAACCCACAACAAACCACAAAACTCAAAACACAATCAAAATCCCATACCACAAAACTATGCAAAATAAACATTTTATCAACTCTGAATTAAAAAAAGTGAGAAGACCATGCAATGAAAAATAGGAGTCCTCCCAGAGGTTTAGTAATCTTTTTGGTATTTTTTGCTACCAAAACTCTAGAACCAAAGGATTTTGAAGTATGCATACACATCACTCAGTTTTCAGCCACAACGTTAGTCAGCTAGTTTTCCATAACTGTATATACATATATATACAGAAAATGGAAACCTTGGTCTTACCCTGGTAACTTAACCTAGCACAACTATCCAGGTAACTTGGCCATCTAAAGTGGTAGCAGTGTTCCTCTCCTAGATCATTCATAAATCATTGCAGAAGTTTATTTGGGGATTAAACATTTACTGAAATAGCTGATGTGAATGTAAGCCACTCTGATCAGTGTCCTCATGTGAACGCAGTTTTCCACAAAGGGTTACCTTAGACTCCAGCAGAATAACATACTACATACTTTTGCAGAGCCAGAAGATGCATTTCCTTAATGGTTTTTCAGGACACTATCAGTATTAAATATATATTAGTCATTACATGTAAATACATATAACAGTTTTAACATAACAGTTTCTTCCCTCTGCAGGAAAGAAAAGGAAAATCCATCAAAGAATGGTGCATAGGGAAATCAAATATCAAATGCTTCCTGCTTCCAAGAAGAGATGTAATATTCTGTGAATGACTGACCTGGCTCTGACCTTGATCATGGTAAGAGATTTGTTTTGGTAGTCTGCTGTAGCCAGCAACCTGCAGAGCAGTTTGGGAATCCTACCAGAGGGAGTTCTCAATGCTGTAGTTAAAAAGCACATTTGTTTATGTGGAGATGCTATTGCAGATATGGTATTGCAATAATATATTTAAGATTGCTTGACAAATACATTAAAAGAAAGCTAGATAATTAAATACATAAGCATGAAAGGCTTCTTGAAGATAACATAAGGTGAGATGTAGCGCTCACCGCTGTGATTCCTGTAACAAAGGCAGCATTAGAACAACATTAGTGGTTTTAATTATAGCCAGACAACAAATTCAAATAAAATTTTCTCACTCCATTTATGCACTGTTGACCCCAGGTATTGCAAAGGTCAGAGAAAAGTTCAGCTTTCTGTATAAAGCACCAAGTGTATATATTACATTCATATAAAGCATGAGAAAATACAAGGAAACTGAACAAAGCATCAACATTTTCAAGTATAACAGAGACACAAGCCAATTTCAATTTTTTTTTTTTTTTTTTGCATTTAACTTGGTTTTGCTTTTCTTCAAAAAAAAAAAATTTAAGTTAAAGAAAGTTCAAAGTACAGGCTTCCAGCACTTTTTATTTGAATACATTTGATACTTACTAGTTATATACCAAATAAATGTTGCAGCTAAGCAGCTTTTAGGCCACTTAAACATGATTTCCCCCTGTCTCCCCCCCCAAACCAGGGGTTTGTTAGGTGGTCTGACAAAAATACAATACAATAATTGTCCACCCAAAATATATTGCTTATTATTATATATTATATGAGTATATATATGTTATACATATTCTATTGTATATGTATATATATGTATGATAAGGAGGCAACATCAGAACTCAAGATAGCTGGGTAGCACATGGTGACTTGAACCGATTAGAGAACCGAGAACAAAAAAGAAATTATGCTTTTCCGAAAACTACAGAAAAGACGGGTAACCAACAGCAAATATCTGTGGAAACCTGTGACTCTGAATAGGTAAGAGGCCAGCTGGTCCACAGACTTCCAGGTAAGATCCAGTAATAAACAGAAAGCCCAGCCTACAAGACCAGCTTTCTTTCCATGGTGTCGCTGATAACTGGGATGTTCAGGGCTCTAGCAGAATCCCTCTGCCATGCAAGCACAGGCACGCTGCCAATCCACCACAGCACACTGTCCGCTGCACAGGAACGCTGTTGTAATCCCCATCCCAACAATACCAAAGAGCTGTCTGTAGAAATACTCTGCCAAGTCTACAGTAGAATCTTTGTTCACTACTGAAATTACAAAATTGTCTGGGGAGCAAATGAAGACAGGGACTGCCGGCTCAGGCAAAGGAAGACATTGTCTGGGCTCATTGCTGGAGATGTTCCGTGTGTAAGGTAAGGAGCCCCCAGCGGCACTTCTGCTGGGGGAACACGAAGGACACACCCAGAGTGATTTCTGCAATCAAAGGCAGCACATCCCTAATTGGCCAACTCTACTTTCACATGTGGCAGAAAACAGCTAACTAGAAGGCTGAGCATGAAATGTAAAAAGTTTCCCTGCATAGAGAGGAAAGGACCCAAGAGGAAAAGAACTGTAAAAGGCTGCATTTGTTATACAGGTACGAAAAGGCACTGATAACCAGAAAAGCCTTGGTGGTATCACAAAAAAAAGGTGGGAACCTTACCTCAGTGTGATAGTAATTATGGATAAGGCATAATGTGTTCTCAACTCCAGTGTGATGGTGTTTATACCTCAGGTGTAGGGTGATTTTAACTTTAGTGGGCTGGTGATTAAATTTAAGGTATATATGAATAATACATGGAGAATGAAATGGGGCATTATTATAGACAAAAGAAGTGAAAGAACCAGTTGGAAATGTTGTTACAGAAGTCTGAAAGTACAAGCTTCCAGATGTTTATGTTCCCCAGCTTAAAAGATTAATGAGAACACTAAAGATTTATACCCAGCCCCTGGAGCAGAATATGAGTGGGGTTTTCTAGGCACAAATCTCACCACTTCCTGAAAGAGGCATTTTTCCAGGTTCAGTGTGGTTGAAGCTAATTGGCCTGGAATTACCTGGACTCAAAGCCGTTTAAATTCAGTCCTGACAGAACCTCAAGGGAAACTTGCTGTGCTGGCACGTAAGACATTTTAACCTTTGGAGCAATTTCATGGCATAAATAACAATTTTCCATGTACTGAATTCTTGGATTAGCAATGATTAAGTAGACTGCACTGCCTTTCAAGCTCTGAAGCTGCTTCCAGAGCAGAGAGAAAAAACATAGAAGACAATACCTAGACACTTGACTTGCTGCTGCTTGCACTTCACAGACTTTGTTTTCTTGCTGTTACTTTGACATTCTTCACAACTCAATCTTAAACTAAAGAATGAAAAAAAAAAAAAAAAATCAACCCAGCTCCATCATCCAACACCAGAAAATTAAGCTTCCCATCATGGCAACTCCACTTGATTTAAAACACTGTACACCATTTATCCAAAGTTGGGTCAAAAAGCAGGAACTGATGTTGAACTCACCATTCCTATCCCAGCCAAGATGTAAGCTCTTACCAAAAATTAAACCTACATTTCCATATCACCACTACATTTATAGTATCCACATAAAACATTTGACAGTAATTAGTTTTTCCTGACTGGCTGAGAGTTTGTCTTTCAATAATGTAAGAGTACTTGCTTCTGGAAATTTGTTCTTCAGGGAATCAGCCAGCAAGCTTTTGAAGGTCCACACTTGCCGCCTCATATTCATGATGGCTACAAATGAATACCCTTCCTCCACTCTGTCAATCAGCCCTGCTCGCTAAATCCACATATAACTCCTCATAAACCCTAATGTGAGAGAAGTTGGGAGCCACACAAATAACCACTTCAACAGACTAACCTGACACTGGGAACTCTCTCCTTCACAAACCTCTCTTGCTTATTGCCATCCCTCTTTAAGACAGCAACATTTTCCATTATTCAGCACGGGTTCATGACCACAACATCTATGTAAATCACTTACCACTTCCAGCCAACCCCTCCAGTTTCCAAGCCAAAGCAGCACAAGCAAAGCCTCCTTGGTCTTCCTTGGCCAACACACAGAACTGCCTCGCTGCCTCGCTCCCTCCCTCCAACAACCAGTCAGGCAAGCCCAGGCTGCAGCCCTTGATAGCCCCATCCAGGGGTGGAGCTGGGCCCCACAGGTGCACAGCTCCCAGGTAAGTGCTGCCGTTAACTGTTCATGGGTGGCATGGAGAAGGTGACAGCCCAGAACCTTCTCCACCCTGGTTCAGAAGTGAATATATTTCATTTTGAGCATGAGATGTGGTATGGGTTATCCCAGAATTTTTCAGGCACTATCACAGCTGCATGTTGTTAGCCTATTAACTTAAAGCTTTAATATACTTGGGAAGAATCCTACTGCAAATTCAATTCCCTGCATTTATTTTTCCCAGGGTAAGGCTGCCTTGCTAAGAGATAGCAGTGAGTTTTGATAGCCCCATGACTTGTTACCATATCAGAGCATTAATGGTCAAAACCTTGCATGGATTACTTTTGTATGTGGCTTGATGTGCAGAAATGCTGAGCAGAAGCGGTGGCTCAGAAAACTCTTATGACATTGCCCAAATTATCAAAACTTGCATACTCAGAGTTGAGTATGCAAGACATTTTTAAAAACTGTCTTTCCCCCAATACATGTTTTAAACACTCCTGTGCTCCAAGGAGACCAAGGCTTGGATGGTGGTTTTGGGAAGAAGCAGTATTTTCAAGTGGAACGTGGTGCTTTCAAAAGCTACTCCAGATGCTCTACATTTACTCAGCTTAGAGGCACGGCTACAGCAGTTTGTGTAGGTTAGAGTAGTTCAGCAGCAGCTCCCAGTAGGTTCGCATGTAATGTGTGTGTGTCATCAACTCTCCAAACACAGTCAACTCTTCGTTCTCTGAGAATGAGGGACTTGGTTATGGTTGACGCAGATGCCCAGAGAAGAAAAATCTTATAAAATTCAAACCCAGCACAGTACACATGTATCTCACATCATCTCTGTGAGAAATCAGGCTTGGTTCAGTTAGACTAACCAATTAGCTCCAAACCAGTATGAGTTTTGCTGTATCAAAGCTGTCTCCTGCGGAGCTATTTGGTATACCTGCATTATGTTCTAAGCACCTGGTTTCCCGGAGTTTATTATATTAAGGTCAGTGTTAGACATGAATGGGCCCACGCATTAATAAAGCCATATACCTATCCGAAACAGCCCTTCTGAAATCTGGCTGCTACCAAAAGAAGATTTCCACATGTTCACTTCAATGGGCACAGCCTGAGTGGACTTAGCAGACCCCAGCTGGATCTGACTGGCTTTGAGATAACTTACCTCTCCCCTACCTCCTTCTGTGGAAACGCAGCCAGACAACACTGGAGCTGAGCATATACACAATGTCATCATAGATCTAGCAGGTATATTGGCTCAGGCCCTGTGTGGCAGGAGACCAGCGGTATTTGCCTGCTCCTGAGAGCAGCTTCTGTGTTGCTGCACTTGAGCTAATACCCAGAGGTGGTCCTGAGCTGTGCCTGCACCCATGGCACAAATAATTGACAATTTGGCTAACTGAAAGCTGACTGCATCAGCCTCCAAAACCCCGTTTCTACTCAGGTGAACAGAAAAGAGGCAGCAGCCAAAAGATATAGGAACCATTTCCTGCAGGTCTCCTTGCTAGAGTTATTAACAGGTATCTATTGGTTGACAATGCAAAGAGAATAACAATATAGCTTATTTTTCCATTAATACTGTTTAACTTAATAACTTCTGCTGAAAGTGTTTGCTAACAGGCACCAGGATATCAGATCAAGCCCATCATATAAAATGAGTTTGACATGCCTGCTTTTAAAAAAAGCAGGCTTTTTAAAGATATACTCCTGCTCAACGTGAGGTTATGGATGTAGGAATCAATTTATGAACTTACAGAAGTACACATTGGGCACAAAGACAAGCTAGATTATCATCAAACTGGTTAATCTGGTCTTAGAAAGTACATATGAATTCACTAGTTCATTTTTCTTCGTTTTTCTTCGCTTCGTGTAAGAAGGTCATGCTCATAGACCTATCTCACAAAACCACACCCTTCTTTTACAAACGTCTTTGCAAATCCCAAAATAGTTATTGACCTGACTGAAGATAGCGGACAGGGCGACACTGAAGTGTCACAAAGCGCAGCCCGCACTGGCACAGGTCTGGGCATCAGCTGCCACGAAGACTCTGGTTCAGATGCCAGCCCTGTTTGCATGCTGCTGTGCTTCAGCTAACGCGTCCTGTGAGAGGCTGCCAAGTGCAGCAGTGAATAATGCTTAGGTAACGAAGTTACACCCCGCTTGGACAAGCTACACAGCACGGTTCTGCCTTACAAGTTAAGATCTTCACCAGCTCACACATCCTATCACTGCATTCACTTTCCCTGTGTAGACATTTTCTACGGGTCAAAACCTGGCCTGACAGATGTCAATCATTTGTTTCATATCAATTAAACTCGGGGACTAATCTAGGAAATAGAAACGTGAGAAAACTTTTGATGAGATTTTAGGTGTCTTAAACCATTAGTCCATTGCTCCAGTTCAAAAAGTGATAAAGCAAATTTAGAAACTACTCAAGCACTTGGAAGAGGTTGAGTCTGTCCAAGTTTCTCCATATTTCTCATCCAGAATACATAATAACTCCATGCTTTAAAAACACTATTTATGCAGTCACTCTAATATAAACTTTAAAGACATTCCACCATAAACTTGATATCTACCTTTCATATGCTGCATTTAGGTTCTCAGTCACATACTGTTAGTAGGAGTATTATCCCATAGGCTGAATTACATTTGGAAAATCACCCTGGTGATTGGGGTGCTCTTACTTATGTATTCAGAATCAAAACATGCTTATGATTATCATAGCATTTTTTTTTTCTGTGCTGCTAGTTTTTGGCAGGATGGTGCTGAATTTTCCTAAAATCGATTAAAAATAATAATTATGTGCAAAAACCTGAATATTTTTGCCTGGCAAAATGAAAAATATCTACAGCTTTTCTTTGCTGATTTCTTAAAATTTATTTACAGTAGTGTTAATGTTTGGATTTTTCAGTTATGTGCAGTTTGGATCTATTTGGTAAAGCATATTTGAGATCGTTATGGGACTTTTAGATTATAAGCAGGATGTCTATGATTAAAATATATTCTTTAAAAGTGTTTTTTTTTCCTTTTAGTTATCTTTCACTTTCATCTGATGGAGAGTAAAAGATAAAACAAGCTTTTGTTGTTTACTGTACATCTGGAGTATAAAAAAAGCACAGTATGAGGAAAGGATACTCCATGAAACACTGTGTCAGAAACATTCGCAGTCAAAATTCCAGAAATAGCAAGATGTTAGATAGATAATTAAAATGTCTTCCAGGTCTAAACCATAGGGAGCTGGAGTTTTAATCATGTAGAGTATATTCATGAGAAATTTTCTCTTTTATCTACATGATCCGATTTTGATGCTTTCTTTTAGGAAGAAATAAGATCCTGGTCTGGAGCACAAACGTCGTTATATTTGGTTGGTATGTGCAGTGCTCACAGAATCAAATGCTTTCGTAGAAATCCCTTTTTTTGTTTACCTTTGCTTTAAAAGGGATCCACAAAAAAGTTCAAGTGTGGTCTTTCCTCAAAGTACAACCATCCCTTCAGGTTTAACCCACCTGGAAAGCGGCCGAGCAGAGACACTCTTGTGCAAATGGCTCGGTGCCTCTGCTGTACCATCACCGGAGAAAAGCAGCAAAGAACCAGAGCCTTGTTTTACTGCAAACCAAAGATCTGTCCTTAAAAGGCTTAATAAAATGCCTGCTATAATAACAAGGTAAATGTAAAGGGGACATTTCTGCTGTGAGGCCTTCACTGGGCTGCATCAAAACTAGAATGAGCTTAGTGGGGGAAAAATAAGATTAGCCGGTTTTTTCATAGCTAGAAGATGGTTTCATGGCTAAAGCAATTCACTAATCTTATTTTCTAATTCCACCACGTCTTTTATTAACTTATTTTTCATCTTGTAGCCCACACACAACCATAACATTTAAATAATGTTACATTCATATCTGTACCATCTTAGTCTATGCCTAGTCAGATCTAGTTATTGAGCAGTATTTTAAAAGCTACTGTAATTTTAAGGGACAATTTAGATCTAGGCTACGCTAAGAGAAAGGAAAACACATCAGTGCCAAATTAGGCTCTGATGAGGCTCTTGATCACTTTCCCTTCTCCTGACAAAAACAGAAGGTGCTAGTAATGCTGAGAAGGTCTGTGTCCCCGATGAACAGATGTTAATAACAAAGAGCATCTTCCTCATGTTAAATAGCCAAAAGAAGAGATATTGCAGCCATTGATAATGATACCCATATATCATGCATGCTAAATCATGACTAAATAATTAAAATCTGTGCATGATACTTGTTTCAGGCAAGTAGAGCAGATCACAGTTTTAGTGGTCAGAGGAAATGAAATGCAGCTTCGCAGAAGTGATTGTCACTGGGCACACAGAGCATTATAATACGCACAAAGAAAATTAAACTAGGAAAAAGGCAATTGACTATGAGCGGCTTATTCAGGAATGAGGGCTGGCGATTCAGTGGTGGTTTGCCTTCCGGTTATTTTGATGCATTGTTTGAATATGCATTAACATGTGGGGACAGTGAAAACAAGGAGGTGATGAGCAGAAAGTTCTCCCGGGGTGAGGCTGGTGGCTGGGTGCTCCCTCTTGCTGGTGGCAGGGCCACACGTGCCGCCTCGGGTCACCATACAGGCTTTCGTCCGCTCTTGGCCAAAAGAAATCACGGATGGATAGACTGACGATATTTCCTGCAGTGGGGGAAATAGCTGAGCGGAGGCAACAGTAGCCCGATACAAACGCTACACGCTGTATTCTCCATGGTCTCCACTTTACCAGCTCTGCTTGTGTTGGCAGGAGCGCTGGAGAGATGGTATAGCCCCAAATCTGCCCAACTACACCTCACCCGACTCCCAGACTCCCTCTTTGTGCTACGCCTGCAGCCTGCAGTGTGCCCCACCAGCAGAGAGCTCCCCCCCCCCACATCTGTGTGCAGAAGTCGGGGAGAAGGCTCCATTTCCTGAAGCCTGCCCATGTGCTGTGGCCAGCTGAACTCGTGGAGACCCATGCAGAGAGCATGTTAGCTCACGTCTCATAAAATGAGGGCTACAAAGCCAGGGCAGCTTTGTTAGCTGTCACACAGACCTTTCCTTCAAAGCACAGAGAAAAAAAAAGCCAAAAAACAACCTATTATTCAAAACATGAAACAAAAATTGATTGAAATGAAATTCTTCCTCCCATCCATTTATAGAAACTGATTAAGTGAATTTTGAGGAATATGAGAAAGTATCTGCTCTGTGAAAGGTATATTGACTTAGAGTATTAAAATTGAAGTTAAAGTGCAGCTTTTTGAACAAATTATTTTAAAACTGATTTCACTCGATAAATTTGCATAAACATATACTGCAAAAACATTGAGAACTATAGCAGTAAGAACATTTTAGAAGATGAATTAGCAACTTAGCTAACAATAAATGGATATTCCCTAGGAAGAACGCATGTGCTGTACTCACCCACACTGCTTTTCTGAGACTGGTGCTCTTTGACAATCTAAACTCTGGGGGGGGGGGAGGAAACAAACACATCTGTATGTCATGATATCATGGCAATCTACCCCTGTTTTCTACCAGTTACAAAGTTTATGAACATCAACACTGCATGAAACTTTAATATTCAAATATAAAAGTGTAGAGAAATTTTTCACTCATTTTCCAAACAATTGCTGATATAACAATACTGAGAAGAGTGAGCTGTGGTTTCCAAGTGCAGTTGCAGTGTCCTTATATTAATTACAGAATAAATACAATAATACAAATAACTTACTTCCCATGATCGTCATTTCTCTTTGTACTTTTCTATTACACCCATCCTTTCAGTATTAAAGCACTAAAGTGGCAAATAGCATATGCAAGCCTATTTTAATATTGATATTTTTAAGCACAGTAGTCTTTTCTCTGCATGGGTACCCCAAAGACTTTGTGCTAATTAACATCAATATCTTTCAGTTATAGAAGGGAAGTTTTAATTCTGTAATTGTTTTCATAAGTGTAGAATTTGTCTATGGCACGGACACGTAAGGCATATGTCTGAGTCTTCTGGGACTTTGTTCTATATTCTGTTTCTTGCTTCATCTCCAATAATCTTACATGCTGTAGAGTGTTCCAGGTTAATGATGTAATTTAATCAAAGATTATTCTTTCTATACAGCTATGGTAATAGCCAAAGTTTATAGCCAAAGTGTTGTTAAAAAGAATTGAAATAATGGCAAGAGAACAACAGAACATCTAACAAAGCGTTCCTGGATACTGTAATGCTTAAACTAGATATCCACTGGTTGCATCTTTGTGAGAAGCCAAAAAAGTTTTTACAAATGTTTGAATTGAAATATACGTGTGGGACAACAGGTAGCCATCCGTGCGTGGAGATAGGAACACATGACTGGGACATGGTTTAGGTCCCTTTTATGTCACTGGAAGTATGTCCATTGGCTTTAACAGGCAATGGAGGGAAATTTTAATGAAGTGACAGTACATGAGGAGTCTTCCAGCTAGAATGAAACAATAGAAATAAGAAAGTTGATTCTTTTTCTGTGTTATTTAACTTTTCTCTTTTATTTGAAACATATTTTCCTCCATCCTGGTAGGGCTTTTTTTTCCTTTAAAAGCCACTAATTATTGTAATTATTTGTTTGTAGTACAGGATGGAGGCTTGGCTTTATATTCTTGCCCATGATCTGAAGGTATTTCCTTTAGATGTATCTATCTTGCTTCCTCTCTAAAATAAATACTTGAAAAAAATGAAGTGTGTTAATGCTAGAGTGCTTCTTAGAACCCTAAAAAATGACTGTTAGGTTGGACTGCCAGTTGAAGCTGAATCTGGAAAACATAGGGGATAAAAGTATACCAAAATCCATATATTTCAGATTATAGTTTTAAGCAGTAGTCTTTCTGTCTTAGAGGTTTGTGTGTGTGTGAGTAAAAAGAAAAAAAAAATGCACAAAACCCCCCTATAACACATTTGAGAGTCATAAACTAACTATTTAGTGTACAATAACAACTGTAAAATCTCCAGACACAATAAATAAAATGGAGAAGAGTATTTTAGCAAAAGGATATTTTGCCAACTAGGAAAATGTACTTAATTGTAGAGAAAGGAATCTTTTAAACTAACGTGACAAGGTACATGCAAAACTTAATATTATACGCTAATGTTCTTTTTAGTGAGTAACTTAGGTTGATTTATTCATTTAGGTAATTATGTACCACAATATTAGTAATTCAGAGTTAAATTGAATTAGGAAACACAGAATAAATTGAAACTGTAGTCATATTTCTTCCTCACTGTGTAACGAACAGAGATGTATTGATGTAAGTTCTAAGTGTACTACATAAGTTAAATTCCCTAGACTACAATTTGATCAAAAAGCATTAGACATTTACTTAGGCTATAATAGGTCCTTGCCATTGGATGGCAGTAAAATTCTACATCAATCACTAGAAGCAAAGTGAACCTAGGAAAACAATAGGATTTTTCCTTTTTTATTTAAGATTAGAAAGCTTGAGGGGGGATGGTGACGCCTTAAATGCTGTGATAAGCACTAATATTAAAATATGTTTCCTTTTTCTACGTTAAGAGCGTTTTAGAAATAGTAAAGTCAATTTTCTATTATGTGGGAAATCATTTATTTCTTCTTGAAAAGAAAAAGCAAATCCAAGCATATTGCAAAGACAATGCAAATATACTCTATTTATTGCTACTTAACTATCAGAGGTTTCTAGATATATGTTTTGTTTACTTTTTTACTCAACAGGATTTGTTAAATTTTGCACAATATGCAAATTATTTTTTCAATAATCTGCTTTCTGTAGTAGCATTGTAGAAGATTGTTTCTTTTCTTTTGCATCTATATTATTACTGCAAATACTATGACCAAAAGAATCCCATTTTCAATAAGAAAAAAATCCATTCTTTCTGTATGTGCACATGAACACAGCACATGTACATGAAAACATCCTTTATATAGACAGAGCCTTTTTGTACAGCAATTTCATACAATCAGCCAT
Organism: Harpia harpyja; assembly: GCF_026419915.1. Classification (NCBI taxonomy): domain Eukaryota; kingdom Metazoa; phylum Chordata; class Aves; order Accipitriformes; family Accipitridae; genus Harpia; species Harpia harpyja. Next base: position 29,110,931 of record NC_068951.1, read on the forward strand.
GTTTTACCACCATTGCCCAGACCCGTGCCAGGATCAACACCCATTCAAGTTTCTGGAGATCTAGTCTTTGAAGGACTTAAGTTTCTGTAAGGTGATCAGCACCGAAGATTCCCAAGTTATTAAAACAAAATGACCCAATTTAGCTCTATGCCTTGGCCTTGACTAGTAATGTCAAGATTTAGACCAACAGTAAGTACATCATCTTTCTTTCAATTGATATTACAGCTAACAAAGAATAAAATGCAACTACCATGTTCTTAAAATACTGTTTGTATAAACTACATATTAAATAAAGAGAAAAAAAGATTATCTGGCAAATTATCTTGCAAAATTATTTTATATTTTCCACTTCCTACCAAAAATGTTATTGGGAAGGTTCCTAAAACACACCTGCAAATTAGTTTCACTTTTAAATGTGCAAGTCCTGATCACTGAAAATCAATAGGAATATTATGAATACAATTACTTTCACATTAATTACACTGGTTTTTGATTAGTGCCTTTTTATATTAAATATAGATTTTATGTGGCTAGCAACCATACAGAATTATACATTTACAAGACTGAACTAAATAGAGCAAGAAATGTGTTCAGCATATGGTCTTATATGAAGAAATATAAATTCTTATGTCTTCATTTAGTGTTTTTAAGAAATTTGTTATAAATTTAGTAGGTTGAATTACAATCTAAATGGCTATAAAATGAGTCAACTGTTTTTCACAATGTATTCAGGGTGGTCTAAAAAAACCTAAAGGCTATTAATCAGGATTTCCTGGGATCAAACCACAGACTCCCTGGCAATTTATTCACTCACTTTATGTTTAAAGTCTGTTAAAAGTTTATAGCTTTTCAAAGATCATATTAGGCATTAAAATTTGGAAGCCGTGTAACAAAAACCGTTATGGAAAAAAGAGAGAAAATGGCTTATCACAAACTCATTCTTAGGAAAGAATGTGTAAAATATATACAATGGAACCGTATTAATCTGGGTTTTATGACAGTGACTGTAAAGTGAAGCAGTGCCATAAACCTGGTGATATAGTCTTAGTTTCACTCACAAGGACTTATAATTACAATGCTCCTGAACTGAAATAAGAAATCCCCACAGAAATTGTTCTCCCCCACGTTAAGGCCATGATCCTACAACTATACTATCAACTTTAGGGGTCTGAGTAGTCCCAGATAAGTCAGTTGAATTACTCATGTATTTAAGATAATCATATACTAGCAGGATCAAAAGCCTAAGATTTTGTTGTTGAAATCCCCCAAGACTTAGTACATGGGACTAAATCTTCTGAGGTCCACTGTAAATTCACTTATATTTAGTGAGACTGAACAGCCAGAAATTGGCTGTTCATATTCTTCCCACATTTGTATTTAGTCCAAGAAGTTTCATTAAGACTCATGAGCAGAGTTTCTTGAGGTGTTCAGAATTCTTAATGTATCAGAAATTGACATTTTTGGCATTTCACAGAAGGGGTTTGGTGCAATACAGGATCAGACTGCAGCTGAAATAAAATTTACAGTGCTGTGATATGTAAAATAAATCTGTCAAAAGATCATATTCTTCTAAAGGCATGTATTAAGTCCACAATTCCTTATTAGCAAGAAACTAAACAAGATACTGCGCTATAAGTAATCACTCTCAGTGATACTAATGACACCAAACTAATTCTACTTTTCTTTTTAGCTCCTGGCTTGCTATTGTGTAAAGAAACCTGGGGTGATAGTGTGAAAGTTTCAGTCAGCTTTAACCTACTCTTTGAAAGTGTGCTTTAGGTTTTGCAAGAGGAAAATACTCAATTTGCATTTTCAAAAATGTCCAAAAATGCAATGAGATCACCAGATATGCACAAGTGTATTAAAAAAAAAAAAATTAAGAAAAAACAACTTCTAAGGTCTTTTTTGTACACAGTGGCCAACTGCACACAAAGTAACTGAATTTGAGAACTGTGCTCATTTTTTGGTGAAAAACTACAGCATATATACTTAAATTTCAAAATTAAAAACAACTTTATTAAAAATAAAGGCTTGAGTAACTCAAGAATCAGTAAGATTAGACCCATGCTTAGACAGCAACAGGCTTATATTGACTTGTTAATGACCAGGTGTGGCTGCTTGTTGGTTATTATTCTGTTTTACAAGAATAATAACTTGGGGTAACATCCAGGTATTCAAACCACTCTAAGTGTGTTCTGTGGACAGGAGTTGGGAAGGAAGAAAAGAGGTGTGGGGAGAGCAGTAGAAAAGCTATAGTAAGACATCCTATAAGGCAAATGAAAATTTCAGAGTCCGATGAGCTGTGGACATCTGACTAATAAAAGATGGGTAGAACGGGACCGGGGAAAGTGTGCAGAGAACCAGAGAATAAAGCAATAAGGCAGGAAGTTGGAGAGTCAATAAGGTGGACAAAGTAGAGTGTTGAAATGTCAATGAGTCATCGCAGTGGGGAGGCAGCTGGATTGCAGGTGCTGAACTCAGGGAACTATGGCAACACCAGCAGAGAAGTTTTTCTGAATGTCAGAATTTAGTACCATCATCAGAGGGCAGGGCTGGCGTTAGGTAGGTGCTGAATGCTTCTGTTAGCACTCCAGCTTCTCCCCAGTGCTGGCAGATCTTCCTTCCAGAGAAAGGAAGGATTTTTGTCTTCCCTTCTAATGAAGAAAATAATCAGAATTTCCACAAACTCTCAAAAATTGCTTTCTTACCCTGTCCAACAACTATTATTTTTTTAACTACTGAAATAAAAAGAGTCTACTTATTACTCAAAACTCTTCTTATTCTAAATAATTTCAAATAAAATTATGGCCTACCGTGACTCTACTACCAGCAAACTTTAACTCAGGACATTAGATCTAAAAAGAGGGACTCCAGTTATGCTTCTTAAGACTTAGGTCTTTAAAAAGGTAGCTAATTTACCATGTAATGCCTAATTTCCTATGAAAATCTCAGCCCAAGACCCATAGCTGGATCCAGCAGACACTCATTCACTTTTCATGGAGACTGAGTTCTAGAGAGCTGAAACGTACACTCACCTTCTGTGATTAACTAAGTTGCCGTACTGATTGGTAACATACCACTTTTATTCCCTGAAGAATAACCTGTAATATCTCCAGCTCAAACGCCCACACCACCCTGGGTCAATCAAAATAGAAAGATCTTGTACGTGACAAACACCAGAAGAGGGAATTGAGTAAGCAATGACTAGCTGAAAAAGCCAGCTGCTTGCTGCTAATTTTGCCTTATGTGGGAGTCTGTCATTAATATATTTCTAATGCCCAGAACTGGTCTTAGTCTTACAGATCTCTGTTGTCCATGTAAGATGCAAATTGGCAATGCACAGAAATGTACAGCAGGAGGAGGGCTGAAGTGCTGACCTAACTCTATAACATTCTAATCAGCGACTCCCCCCACATAATGAGATATTAGGTCTGACTAAAGAAAGCAGTTTGCAAATTTTTGCACAAATTGAAATTATTTCCTAGTGTCTTTTATACATGTTGATGCCCTAAACACTCCCCCAAGGGACACAAGAGGCTGAAACTTTTATGTTATTAAGTTGGGCAGTATGGATGATCTGACTAGATAAATGCTAATTATTAGTATCTCATTTCATCAGTTGCAGCATTTGTGCACACAGAAGATCTCCAAAACACAGACAATTTTTGTTGACATTTGGAGAGGAAGTATGAAGGATCTGTACTTCCAAACAGGCCACTCAGTGCTTGTACAGGATGTACATTCCTTCAGTCAAGTAACAGGCACAAAATTATGCCAAGAAGTCATTAGCTGTAAAATAAGTAGCAGGAACCAGGTGCTAAAAATAGATTTTGAAGACAATCAAATAATTTAGAAACTGTGATGCCTTTACTTGAAATACGAATAATTACAAATAGTAAAAAAACTTGTCAAGAAGCCAGTAGTTCAAGAATTAACAACTCTGCCCAGAAACAGCAAAATGCAAGTCGTCTACAAGAGCACTCACTAGAAGCAGTTCTCTCAGCTATTAACTAGAATCAGCTACAGGCTGTCTCCAAAGGATGTCTCCAGTGGATAACATCTGGTGGTGAGGATGCACAGCGTATCAGCTCAGCCCTTCTCCCTGCCAAGTTGCCCTTTTGCTCTTGATATGCCCCAAACCACCAGGTATGGGACTGCAGGTACCTACAGCTACCACACAGCCCTCTTAGTAAGGATTAAGCACATCTATTAGACTATTGGTTGCCAATGGACACCTTAGTTTCCTGAGCACAGACTTCCATACGCAGGCAAGCCCCAAGTTAATTCCAAATCATGATTAGTTTTTGACAACATTTAAGATCTCTGAATTGGTATTTATTTTGAGGCTCTTGATATGCAAATCACTTATGTTAAATTCTGCAGCTTTGACTCAGTTTAGATTATCAGCGTTTACCTGCAAATATTTGAATAAACACAAGTGAGACCGTCCTTTTACAACCCTTTTAAGATCAAAGAGTCAGTATTCTGCCTTTGAGGCTTGTCAGTTTAAAATCTGCACTAACAATTAAAGGATTCCCCCACCTCCCTCTCTGCTGTCTTCCCCACCGCCAAAACCAAGAATGAAAAGATTTCACCCTGCAAGAAATGTCCAGTTTTATATCAGAACTTCTCACTGATGAGTAAACATGCGCTGTTCTGCAATATTGTTTCACTGCTCTGCTGTTTAATGGGCTCCATCCTGCATGGCTAAAATCTCAGGATAAAAAAAGGGCTCCTGAGAGACCTAAGCTTCCATTAAAAATTAGATTTTTTTTGTGCTGTTTCACTAGGAATACCCTAGGATTTTTTCCCAGGGTAGTTAATGTCAGAATGCCATAGGAAAATCACTGTATGTGTGAGTAAGTATTAATATGCTTACCGCTGACATCCCTCAGTCAATAAGATGGAGTTTTGTGCTTCTTGGCTAGGTAGAATAGGGCATTGTATTTTTCATAAGCATGCAAACTATTTGAAAGTCTGTGGAATAATAACTAAAGAAAAATATTCCACGTGGTGGAACACATTTTTATTACTCTACACTGGTATTTCTGAGCCAACATCACCGTCCTCACCGGGATCTACAGACTGTAAAGAGGACAAGAGTAGCCCACTTCTATTCTTTATAAGTAGCTTTTGTTTGTTTTCAGAAGCAAGACTATGCTCAGCATCAGCCTTGGAGAATTTATGTTTTCTATTTAAAAAAATAGTTTTTCAAGCTGAAAATATTCCAGAGCAGAATAGGATTATTGGCTGTTCCATGGTCTGACAGTGTCTTGACTGGCAGGCATGTCTAGCCACATTTAGCAATTGGAATAGCTGTGGAACACTTTAGAGTATTCAGTCTGTCTTACAAAAACTATGACATTACTTTTCTCTTCAAAAAATAGCCAACCACATGTGTGGGGTGGATGGAGCTATAAATGCTTATGGTCTTGAGGCTGTGCTTCAGCAACAGTCTATGGCCACCTGCACAACCCACAGCTGGCCACCCAACCTCCTTTCATTCTGAAAGGGTAACTCTGAAAAAGCAGGACTCTACAACAATATATTTTTGCAACCACAGAAAACAGCATTTTCTGTGTTATTTCCATGACTCCGGATGGCTGGGAACAAGCACAAGAACAGGCCATTCTCTAGCTGACCTAAAGCAAAAAGTATAGGTTTGCATGTAGAGAAGGGTATTAGAAGTATAAAAATGATAAATAAAATGTGTGAATGAATACAGCTTGAACTCATAATGGATTCCAGTTCACTCTAGGTTTGAGTTATGGTTCACTGCTTTGCACATAGTCTTATCAAAGAACTTTTTGTAATTTTTCCAGTGCTGTGAGAAAAGACAAAGCCAAAAATCTGTTTGGAAAGCATAAATACACTTTTTTATCTATGTTTTCTGACAACTTCTTTTTTGAGAACTTCAGTATTTTGACTACTCACCATTCTTTCCTCACTGTATGGATACAAAATAATTTTCACTAGAGTGTATTTTCTATAGTGATTAGCCAGAAGTCAGCCAACAGTTAAGGTTTTTGTTGTAAAGGGCAGCTAAGATAAAAGTGTGATAATTCATTTGGCAAAACCAGTACATAATTAGTTGCAAACTAAATTAAGATAAAAGATATAGAAAATATATATTGTGACTGAATAAACAGTTTGTTGTTTGCCTGCTTCTCTTCCTCCCTTACAGTAAGGCCTTTACACAGACCCTTTAGTGTACTCAGTGGTACTCTGTGTGCTACTTCGATTGTATTGGACCTCTTAAATATTGTGTGCTCAGCTAGTGGCTTATACCAGCGGCTGAAGTGTCATGAAGTAAATTAAAGAGCATGTTTAATGAATATCGCCTTAGTTGCCAAAAAAGTCATTTGATATTTTCAGACCTCTGGGACACTGAATAATTGCAAATATTTGCAAAAACCAGTTCTGGTTGTCTTTAAATAATAAGTTACGTAGTCCAATTATTTCAACAGTTTGTATTCGAGGAACTAAAAGCTACAAAGCCAATTTTCCTCCTGCAAAGTAAACATTTCTGGATGTTTGAGAAAGACTTGCAATTGCGTAAGTAGGATGTTATCAAAATATCACAAAATATGTGAAATAGAGAGATACTGCATATTATCACAACACATTGAAATATTCAACCTGCAATCAATAGTTCAAAACAACCTCTATCAAAAAGATAACTGTATTTATTGAAGGTATCATTCTGTAGACTGAAAAAGATAAGATTGCATGAAATGGATTGACATTCTTATTTAAAAAAATAACAGAGAAAGAGAGACAAAAATTCCTGTCTTAGAAATAAAGCAGAAAACTGTGTAACACTCAAGCAGTCTTTGCAACTCTTGCCCATAATGGCAGTGATATACTCCTTTGATGGGAATAATAGAAGGAGTTGTGTCTTTGAGAGGCTTTATGAATCCTGTATTTCCCAGTTGCATAATGTTCATTAGGACTTAACATGTTCTCTAGAGAAGACAACTCAACCATTTCTCTTCATTTTGGCTAAGGAAATAAGCAGTAGCTCAGGTGAATATAAGAACTACATTTGCATGGGATTCTTCCATTTTTATTTGAACAGAATTGCCAAATAAATCATGTTTCATACCCTCAGATAGTAAAGAGGACAAGATACTAGTATGAAATAACATAAGCAAAAAGCATAAGCATAAGCAAAAAAAAGCCAATAGGAAGGGTTAGAAAAAAGAGGTCACAGTCAAGTCATGCAGTTACCATGATGCCTATTTATTCATACGTTCCTTTACATGTATTTATTTATACATGTATTTATTCATACATGAGATACAGTAAGTTATCTCAAGGCGAAAGGTGAGGAAATGTGAAATTAGATCTGAAGCAGATTGGTATGAAAGGAAAGATGAAGATGCACACATGAGAGAAAAGACAGAGTGTGGGGAGGAGAAAATGAAAGATCAGAGAGTTGAAGATAACAGGCCTAGTGACAAGGGACAGAGGCAATTAGGTGTTTGCAGTTGCTGAGACAGTTCAGTCACAGTCTGGAAAAGTTCTCTGAGCAGGCAGGGTGTAGACTCAGGAAATCAAAAACTCCTGCATTTCTGGTAAAACGCTAATGCATACTGAAGCTTTTGTGGAAACCTGAGGTTTGGAGAGATCAGGAAAGACATGGGACGGTGCGGGGGGCGGGGGGGGGGGACAGACTTTCTTGGAAGACCTTCTGGGGAGATGGAGGAGAAAAAGGAAACATATTTTCTCAGGTTGAAACTGTGAAGGTCTCAAGCCTCACAGTGACCGGAAGGAATCATATTCTAATCATTCCTTATATCCACCCACATCTGCAGCTCCATGCATGGTATCTACAGAGTCCTTGGAGAAGGTCAAGAGTAACACTGTTTTGTAAGCCATAGCCTTTTCTTTATTGGGCAGACCTGGAAATGATACTGCCTTTGAAATATATAAATGGGACAGAAGGGGATCAAACAAAGAAGTTATGGCTCGTGCATCCTATTGTCATTTTCTTCATAGCAAAATATAGGCTACTTTAAATAAAATTAAAAAGAATTCATAAAATTATGTGAAAATTAATTTCACAGAATAATGCACACAGTACAAAATCCAACATTTTTTCACAGAACTGATATCTGACAACACCGCTGGCTTTAACTGCAATTATTTTATGAAATAAGTTCCAGCATTTCTTAACATGGAGAAAGGATTTAATATTAATCGTATTTAGACATTTAGACCTGCCGTTGTTTAACCCCAGCCAGCAATTAAGCCCCACACAGCCACTCACTTGCGCCCCACAGTTGGAATGGAGGAGGGGAGGAAGGGAAAAGTGAAAAAACCCATGGGCTGAGATAAGAACAGTTTAACAGGTAAAGCAAAAGCTGTACACGCAAGCAAAGCAAACAAAGGAATTCAATCCCCACTTCCCATGGGCAGGCAGGTGTTCAGCCATCTCCAGGAAAGCAGGGCTCCATCACCCGTAACAGTTACTTGGGAAGACAAACGCTGTAACTCCGAACGCCCCTCCGTCCTTCTTTTTCCCCCAGCTTTATATGCTGAGCATGACGTCATATGGTCTGCAATATCCCTTGGGTCAGTTGGGGTCAGCTGTCCCAGCTGTGTCCCCTCCCAACTCCTTGTGCCCCCCCAAGCCTGCTCGCTGGTGGGGTGGGGTGAGAAGCAGAAAAGGCCTCGGCTCTGTGTGAGCACTGCTCAGCAGTAACTAAAACATCCCTGTGTTATCAACACTGTTTTCAGCACAAATCCAAAACATAGCCCTACCCTAGCTACTGTGAAGAAAATTAACTCTATCCCAGCCAAAACCAGCACAAGACTTAATCACAGAAGTCTTCAACGTACAACCACAGAAACTGAGCGCGCTGTTCCAGCTCTGGAGGAGCTTATTGACTGCACAAGTAGCCCAGCTAAATGGGTTAGAACTTTTCTGGTTAAATCAGGTGCATAAAATCATGCAGGTAAGTAGTCTGGCAAGCCTTTAACTCAGCCAACTGCTTCCAACTGATAAGTCAACTTTCATGTCTCCTTTGCTAGCTTTGGTGACAGTCGTTCATACCCTGAGAGGGCTGTCATCCCTGCAGCTCCCCATGCGGCATCTGACCTTCCTTGGGGACACCCAGATGAGCCAGGCAGGGTGGGCTCAGGGCACTCCCTACCTCTGAGGCCACAGCCTGCAAGGAGTGGCAAAGACATTCCCACCTCGATGTGCCAGGTTCAGCAGGGACATAGGGGTTTCTGCAGGCAATACCACCAACTACCACCACCCCCCAAGGCTCTGCCAAACTGAAAAAAAGCAGAAAAGAATCCAGGACAAAAGCAGCCACACTTGCCAAACACTGGCTAAAATCTGTTGTAAATCTCTTCTCTGATAAAATCATTGTCACCAGTTCTACCGATAAATGTTCACCGTGATTAAGGAAAAAGTAATGTCCATATTGTTTCAATAAGTATTTTTTTGGAACAGAAGCTGTTCCATTGTAACAGTACATATATCATTAATAACAATTACAAATATTAGTATTGCGTTAGCATCCAAAATATGGTAGTACTTCCCAGAAACCTCTTTTAGAGCATTCAGTGGAGAAAAATCAAGTGGACATGAATGCGGATTGTCTAAGGTACGCTTCTGAAAACAGACTTAATTAACAGGGCTGTGATGTAGAAAAATACAGAACTTTTTCTTGTGTCAGTGTTCCTACTTGGGAAGCTGTTGCAAAAATTTGGCCATTAACCTGAAGGGAATGCAAATGTGTCTGTTTTAATGTACATAACTATGTCTGCCTTATGAAACAAAGATGTCTATATAGCACCAGACTGAGTTCCAAACAGAAAAGACAAACTTCTACTGAGAACTGACGTTAAAAAATAATGAATAGAAATATTTCCATGAAGCTTGGCAGGAATATGTACACTGTAGATGAACAACTGTTTTAACAAATGTTCAATAGAAGTATCCAGAATCTGTGGAGGAAATAGCATAACTGCTGATGTCTGATTCCATTAGGATCAGTACCAATGCACTGCTAAATTATTACAGGATATTTTATGAACTGTTATTGATGATTTAGTGGCAGGCCAGGTTATGTAGCTTACAAGCTGTCACCTTTAAGGTGAGGCCAAAAGTAAGCCCAAGGATATATTCTAAAAGAAAATGTAACAATTATTCTAGCATGTGTGTCAGCAAAGTTCATATGATTCATTGTCCTTCTGGTAATAGGAAAGCTGTCAGTGGGCGCTCTTGGGCATGGTTCAGCTAACTACATAAAGAATGTTCTCTTAAACATTCACCTACGGCTTGGGATTCAGAGGTTGCTTGTCTGATTAAATGGAAAGGAGGTAATTTAAAAGCATCTTCCTTTCCAAATATGTTACTGTCAATTCGCTTTGGTTCAGAGGTTTCCAATCTGAAGTACATGAGGCAGCTGCAGAAGAACTCTATTAATATTCCTGCATAAAATGCTTTCTTAGCCCAGGTCAGCTCCCCTATGCACTTTTGATGTATTAGAACTTTAATGTTTAACTGAATTGACAATTGATGGGTTTTACAATCAATGTGCACAAAGGACATGCCATTCCCAAGGAAGCTCAAGATTTATTAAATATAATGATAAAGAGGAGCATATCAGGTGGAGGCTACTGTGCAGTGTTTTGCTCCTCTATAGTTCATATATTGTGCAAGATACACCTGTGATATCATCTGGTTTAAAACTGGGCTGAAGATCAGGTCTATTTCAGTATTAAGTACATGAAAGTTATGAATCTAGTTAAAATGGAGAGTGTCAATCTAAATGTTCAAGAGAGGGAAAAAATAAATCTGTGGCATATTTTCCTTAATGTTTTGCCACAGGGTGATTTCTGAACTCACAGCACAGATGTTTTAAATATGATACAACCTATCTGCTACAATGTTCAATGCTAATTCCTTCGGAAATATGTACTAATTTAGGGGAGGTTATGTTTTCTTTTGATGAAGTAGCTCAGCTCCCACCAGCATTTCCAGGAACTTTTTCACTGTTTTGTGTTTTTTTTTTTTCTTTAATGGGTAATGTTGGAATGAAGTGGCAGGGTCTTTCACAGAAAGGCTAACTTACAGTAGTTTTTGTATAATGCTCTACAGATGTAGATGTTCCCCAGATGTGAACAGACTAGAAACTTAGTTTTGTCTCTGGGTATTCATTCGCCATATAAATCTCCCAACACATTCTTATCTGCTATGTAAATAAGATGTGGAATTCCAATAGTGTCTCAGCCTTCTACAGCAGATGGTATAGTGAGATTTACCACACCATTACATTTAATGGGTTTGAATTCATTTGGATTTCTTGATGTTCACTCTGTCCTTCTCTGAGCAGCAGTGTTGCCAATGTTCCTGATTATATATGATTTGAGAGAGTGCTTAAAGAAGAAAAAACCCTTTATCTTAGAAATATGAGTATTTTCTGTCAAATTTTAAAGTGTGTATGTATTGCATTTCAGAGGATTTATAAGCCCTATGAGAAAAGGATATTTAATGAATATTCAACAAAGAACTTGAAGTCATTACATTTGAAGATTTTTGTAAATATCAGCTATCCAGTTAACTGTTTTAGTACTAGCATCATTATATATTCATTTGGAAAGAAATGAGCTTTTTACCTCATCACATCAGTGTAGACAGAGTGAAAACAAGAAGAAAGACTCTATGTTGAGAAAAAAAATCTTTTAAAAACATAATCCAAATAGAAATTTTTTCTTTTCATTTCAAAGTAAAGCTGGCTTACTGTATGCAATTATTATACTAAATTAATAAATAATATTTTCAAAACTGAAGTGCAAACTGACACTGCTAAAACATAATTAAAAATGACAGTGTAAAACACTGTCAAATTCTTCTAGTGAATTGCCTTTTCAAAAAATGCTGCTGCAAATGCCTTGATCTGCTTGTTCCACAAATTGCTGTGTACCCAAAATGACATCTAAAATGTATACAGATGTTGTATGCAGTCATCCATTAGCTGATGCTTTAACTTATTTTGTCTGCTTAGCATTCTATCATTTCTGCAATACCATGTGTGGCTTAAAAATTTACTCAAACCAATCTTGTGAATTTTATCATGCTATTGCTATCATTCCTCACAATAGTCTTATAGACCACCAAAATACTCTTAGAGGACAGCTGAATGAGAAGAACCATGCCTTTTTATAATTAAACTTAGTAAGGATTTCAGAATTTTTTCCACCTCAAAAGTATCCAGGTTTTCTAATTAAATAAAAGTTATTTCTAAAGTCAGGCTTCAGGCTCAAGAGATCTTAACTGGTTTATAAATTATTTTATGAATTGTAAATCAGTCATCTGATCGGCAATAACACACTCTTTACTACAGTGCCAAGCAAGGATAGCAATAATGCTGAATCTACCATGCATGAATGAAAAAGCTTTAATTAGCACAGTGAATGGCAAACATCTCACTTTTCTCAATAGCATATATAGGTGATAATACCACCTCTGTAGCTGATTTGGTTTACACCCAGAATTCCTATTCTGGTGGGCACTACAACTTTTGCTTTTAATTTGAAGATAGATGAAAAATGCAATGTCAAAATTCTGAAACTAATGGAATATTATGGAAAATGCTGAAATACTGATGTTTTGATCTAAATAATATATATAGGATATATATATAAAACAGGTGATACCACCAAATCACCAAACTGAAAGGGTGTAGGGGGCTACAGGTTCCTTTTCCCAGCTCCCAAAAGCTTGCACACTCACAGCAAAAGTCAAAGTGCAAGATCAAAATTGTCCTATTAAAAATGCTGGGTTTATGAACGACAGAGTTTTAATGGAGAAATATTCTGATGGATAGTTAAGAAAGCTGTAGTTTACAGCAAGTTGCCCTCTCCCAACACCACAACACAGGCGCTGTGAGCTGTTTTTGCCAACGCAGTCATTTTGCTGGCAGTCGTGAGGAAGACACCACAGCAACAGCAAGACATGTTCCAACTGTTGCACAACGATCACACGTTGCTGTACCATGTGCTCACTGACTCTGAACACTAACAAAATTTAATCATTAGGAAATACCCTTGCTTTACTGTGACTATCAGCAGCTTTGTCTACAAAAGAAAATGAGGAATCAAAAAAAAAAAAATGGAAGAGGCAGTATGGTATTCTTGATTCATCTTTACTATAGTTTGTATTTGAAGTAAAAGTAAGAGCTCTACAGATCTTTCATTTCAGTGAGACTTCACTGACAAACTTTTTCCCCCTTCAAAGGCAGTATCTTCAGATACAGCAGCCCTACTTTTCCATACAGTCTGTGAATCATTTCTTCACTTCCTGGCTTTGATGGCAATTAGATCAGACTATCGGTGTATCTCATTTTTCTACTGCTTACCCATAGCTCTTGTTACCTTCTGCCAAGGATATTAATGATATACAATACATTAATGATATATCTATATTGGCATTAAGGAAATTAGCTACAGGAGGTTGCTGTAGGCCCAGAGTAGTTTTCTTATTTTCTTTGATTTATTCATGGCAGACAGTGGCTTTAAGACTGGTTCTGTTTGTGAGGAAAAAAAAAAAACCAAACCCAAATATTGTGGCTGGTTTCCCATGGCAAAAAAACCACCCCCCCCCCCCCCCAAAAAACCCCAAACCCCCACAAAACACCTGAAAAAAACTCAAGCACCTGTTATTTTCCAAATATTTATATTCTCACAGTGAAAAAGCTGCGGCGGAATAGGGGGAGAAGCACTTGCCATGCAGAACAAAACCCCCAAACTGTTCCATACACTAATCCTAATATTTGTATGTATATCTTTCATACATGAACTCCAAAGCCTTCTGAAACATTTTTTAGGACTTTTTAGACAGAAAAGTCCCCAAGAAGAAAAATGAACTGTCTCAAGTTAATTCTATTTTGCTTTAATATTGAACTTCTAATGACTCATGCTGGTTTAAACTGAGTAGAGACTCCCCATGAGATGAACCAAGGAAGCATTGTTTCATTCTGAGTAAGTACTCAGAGTTTGAATGTGTATTTGGATCAGGTTATTTGCTTTGAAAACCCATGAGAATATATTTTCTGTGGAATACTGTTGGCACTTGCTTCTGGAATATCAGAGGAGGTCCGTTATTTAATGTGTCCTTTGCAGTCCTAGTAACAAGAAAAGTGCAGGAGAAAAAGTTCATAATGTGTTCACACATCAAAGTCTTTGGGTTCTGACTTTTACTAAAAGAGTGACAAATTCATCTGAGTCAAACAAAGATCTCTTCTGCTCTTTTTTTCTCTTTTTTTTTCTGTATGGTTTGGAATGTCCCAAGCACGGATATGGAGGCAATAACTGCAGCAGGGAATTTAAGGGTAAACTTAAGTAAAGGAGTGATAAATCACAATTCCACTTTTATCTAGTCAACACATCATTTACCCACTTAGATACATCAAATAGAGGAATTTATCCCCTTTTTTTATAAAGCACTACGGATATATTCATGAGCCAGTGGAGGACATGAACATTACACAAAAAATACTGATACTCGGGTGAATTAGGAAACAGTAAATTAAATAGCTTTCATTTAATTGCTTGGGGGCTGTTCCATGAGGAATAAATGAAAAAGAGGTCTGTCTACACAGCCAGCAAAACCAGCCAGCCCAAAGAGTGAAACGGAATTCCCCAGTGAGATACACTGGATATACTACAAGAGTTACTCTCCCTTCTCTGAGTAATCCCAAGGTAAACCAGACTTATCCATGGTTCCTAAAGTTGCTTGTTGACTCACCACCTGTGGTTATTCATACTACCCAAGTTACCAGTGTAACTTGGAGCTGCCTAAACAATCTTTTCATTTTAAAAAATCCTAGGTAAAAATTTCATGTCCTATTCCTATGTTTTCCTCAGTTCCATTTAAGGATTGGTATGCATTTTCAACTAAATTATACTGAAAAACAAAGAACATAGAGTTTAACTTTAGCATTTCATTGAAAGTGGGGATTAGGTCTGTCTACTTTTGAACTTCTTATTTAGCTTGTTCTACAATTTTATTGTTTCTGGGTATAGTAAGAAGATGCTATTGACTTAAGTCAGCATTTTATGCACTATGCATGTCTTCAATACCTGTTATGGAACTGCTACCCCAGTCCATCTTCAGTGTAAGACAAGACTTGAAGATTCCCCAGTTCAGATAGGAAAAACAGGCACAGTCTTCCACTAAAGTACCTATGATAGTGACTCCAGATGGGAAAACATTTTGAAATTATGGAGAGCCAGTTTCTACATCTTTCATCACACTGAGTAACTTCTTGCTCTACAGATGGTGCCACGGACATCAGCAGTTCCTGCTGTAGAGTCAGGTGCACGACAGTATGAATTTGATATCTGAACCTGGCCCTAAGGACAGTTCTAGCACCTGAAGAGGACTATTCTTTTGTAACACAAAAGGAAACAAGTTTAGCATTCCTTTTGTTATTTGATAGTCACCTTTTTGATATTTATTTTGTTTTAATCCTATCACTAAAGTGAAAATTTCAGCTACTTCTTCTATTACACTTTTGTGATAGCTACCCTAAATTTCACATTGCTCATGCAGTTATGAACAAGATAAATTTGAGTCATGGACTGAACCTAGAAGCTTGTAAATCAAAAGGCACCACAGGTACTCTGTGTTCTTGTTAGTCAGTCCCTAGGATTTAAATAGGAAAAAATTTTTAAAACAGGAAAATAATATACTGTTAAAGTTGATTAGCTGGCTGTAGTCTCCTAGATACAGAAGATTTCCTCTTTTTGCACAGCAGGTGCATGCATGACTTATGCAGGCAAAGCTCAATTTTGTAAAGGTTAAATTTGATCAAATTGATTAAATACAGATTTTTCTTCCATTCTATCAGTACCAGGTTTATGGTTACTGGTTAGAAACCTGTTTCCCAAAAGTCATAGTCATCTCCTTACTTTACTGTGTTTGATCATTAAGAATCTACAATTTCAAGTGAAGAAACAATCCTTTTACTTGTAACGTGAAAGTGCATTATGTAGCCTGCTCCAAAAGTGTTTCTGTTCACCTGTGACAAAGAAAATAAGTAAAAATTAATTTCTCCCAGCCCACTATGTTTGGCATATCAATGCTTAGACCAGATGAAATGATTGCTTCAAGTAAAAGTACTTTTTCATTTAGCAAGTCTGAAAAACAAAGTTTCCAAAAGCATCACACACTGAGAGAAATAAATTACTCTTCTCACTTGGCCGAAACTGAAAACACAGGTCTGGAACCCACAAATGTTTAAAAATCAAGCTAAGCACTATGTATATGATTAACAATGTTGACTTTGCCAGGGATTCTTATATAGATAAACACGTGCATGAGGTTTGCATAGGACTGGGGAAAAGCTAGCCCTGTCTCTGGGAGACTGGATGCATTAAATTCCCATTTGAAGAATCTGGTAGCGGATAATGTTCAACACCTTGTGGAAGATACTCGGCCTAGGGGCTCAACTGCTAGTTTACACCTGGGCTGATGGCTGGTGGTGGGCAGGGTTTCAGCTCCTCACCATGAAAAACCTTTGCACCATCCAGGAATTATAATGGAATTTATTCAGGGTCATTAACTACACAGAGACAGCTGTGAGCACTAGTAAGATTTACTTAGCGTGAGGATATAAAAATTAACCAATCTCCTAGATTATAGATACAAATCTGTGCTCTGGATCTGTACAGATCAATGCTAAATGAATCATTAATATTCTGTATGAAGCAGAAAATGAAGCCAATGAAAGCTGATCCCCCTACCTTGTCATTACATTCTCTATTACCACAAGTTCATCCAAAATTGCAAATCATTACAGCTTCTCCAGCATCTGCCACACTCCACTACTGTCCCTGGAGCACTCAGAGAGTCAAATATGTTTACTAAAGCATAAAACTACTAGCACCACTCATCCATGGTTACACAGACACATCTGAACATTACTTTAAAAGTGTCATAGACCTTATATTTATTGTTCTGAATAAACATTAGTCTCATGAGCAGAGAAGCACCAAAGACTGGAGACTGGTAATTACTCACAGGATAGGTACACTGCCATTAGCTGCAATGAAAGCCTCTCTGTCTTTCCATGTCAGTGGATTTCGGCACTAAGAAACAGTATCTTGCCTCAGACAGGAGAATTTAACTCCCTGCTTCTTTAGTCTTATGTACTTAGGCAATAGGACTGTAATGTTGCTGGATGTTTGACCGGCTTTTGACAAAAATTGCACTAGATGCAGTACATGGATAATTAGCAGTGCATACAAACTGTTTTTAATCCAAGCCTTTCAATATAAGTCTCAAAATCTAATATTTGGGCTACCTGAAATATTTCATGACAATTTCATTTTTGCAAAAACTGTAACCCCTCCTACAACGTTGATAAAATTCTGGGTTTTTTCAATGAAATTTTGCTTGTTGGTTTTTTAACCTGTTTTAATCTTGATTTTTACTTTGAAAGGTAAATATTTTAACAATTTAAAAATAAACATTTCTATATGAACCATTTTTATGAAAATTCAGCACATTTTCAGAGTCAACAAGCAGAAAAATCAGTTACTAAGCTCCAGTGAGTATGAATAAAATTTGAATTGTCTATCTGATATCAGCACACTATAAACATCAAGGTGATACAAAAAATAGTTATTTATACTATTATATTTCTGATTAGAAGGGACAAGAATCTTTTCAAAGTGACTTTCTTATAGTCTAATCTAAGTCTGTGATGAGCAGCAGCAAGATATCAGGGAAATCAGAATCAAGCCTGATGCCCAGATGTTTCTGTAAAACGCTATTTGAAGGACTGTGACGCAGGAAGAAGTACATACATTCACCCAAGACACTAAAATGTGCTGGTGCTCACTGTGCTCACTAGATAGCAGAGAAGTTTTTTCTGTAACACAGCAACTCCCATTTTTAATGGACATCATTTATGACTACCAAAAATGGGAGCTACCTCTGTACTGTCATTCCAAATTAAGTGTTGGTCTCATGCCAGTCTTTCCTTGGTGTGCTACATGAAATCAAGGAAGAGAGAAGAAAAACAAAACTAGTAAGATACCAAAATTTTCCACTATTTCTCTGGCAGCCCCAAAACCAAAAGCCAGTGTGTGTTTTGGCAGAGTAGTACTTCAAGGCTGACGGGAACTGAGATTATTCTGGTTTACATCAGCTACTGGCCTGACCCAAGGCCTTTGGCGCTGTTCTCTAAGGGATGAGTTTGGCAGACTCAGACGCTGGAGAACCCCCCTCGCCACGCCGCGCTGTGCTGCAAAGTGCCCTCGGGTGGAAATTGGGGCTGGAGGCTCCGAGCACCAACTGAAACTGAGGAAATGCGCCATAAGGCTTTTTACAACTCGTCTCAGCCTCACAGAAGGCAATAGGCAGCCTTTTTTAATTCAGTAAAAATCTGCCTTTCTGCATTGCTCATATTCAGCTCACAATCAGATGCTATGCAGATCAGTGCCCAAAATATCAATCCAGCCAAATGTTTGCCAGAGCTTTAGGGAAACCTTACGGTCTCAGAACTATTTGCATTCTGAGTTGAATGTGCTTTAATTTCAATCCTACTGGCATCTGCTATGTTTTCAGAATCTTTTAGATGGGTTACTCAGATTATTAGCAAGTAACTACTGTGATTTGACTTTTGTTTTTACTTTTCCCTCCCTCTAATAGGTAAAGGCAGCGAACTGTGTCTGAAACTCTGCTACAAATTGGTCCATTGGTTCATTTGATTTGACATTTTGGGGTTGTTTTTTTTCAGTTTGAGGTTTACTTTCTAGTGTCCACCATGCCTTAGAACAATATAATTTAAGTGCCATACGGATACCTCTCAAGATATGTTCCAGTTGTATTTTATCTTTGGCCTGTGTTGACACCTTTCCTTCCCATTCTCTATTCACCTCCTTAGTCACTTACTGCCTTTTCTCCCAAATCCCCAAACAAATTGTTCTGTAAAATACCTTTCACTCATATATCCTCCTTGCTTTACCCCTTTTATTCCCTGAGCCTTTCAGCAGCAGCTGCCAATATCTCTTCTATTTATCAACTGGCACCAGCGAAAGTGCTGGATTTTCTCTTTTTCTTTCCAGACCTGTACTTCAGATCCGCCCGGACAGTCCAAGCTGGGAAAAAAGGTGATGGCAAAGACAGTCGTGGGGGATTGCATTCAACTACAGAAGCAGCAGCCAGCAGCTGTGGTCCTTGAACAACAAAAAGCCTAGAAAATTCACCTTTTTAATTTATCTAATAAAAATGGATGATAGTGGTGTGGGATGGATTCTAGCTGCTTTAGGCTGGTGTTTGGATGAGCAACAACTCAAGGATCCTCAGGAGTTCTCGCTTAAGAGAGTGCTGATTCTCCCTCTGGTTTGCTTTTCAATACTTGGGAAGCACTAATGAGTGTTTTAAATCAAAGTGCATCTCAAATATTAATGATGTTTCAATGTGCCTCCCATTTAACGTAAAGCAGTGCATAGCGCTTTTCAGCTGATTTTATATTTTTAAATAGATTTTGCACTCTAACTGGCATTAGCAGGAGACCTCTGAGTGGCATTAACATATTAAGGGTGCTTAGTTCCCTGCCTGTCTTTATCCTAGCCACCCAATGAGTAACAGTTATGGTCGAGCTTGTGGAAAATCCTTCCAGAAACAGTTTCAAATGCAAACACCTTTTATGCCCTTTGGTTTAGTGCATCTTTTTATTTTATATTTTTATGGGGATTGGCTGTCAGGAGAGACATATCACATCACATTGTTTATATATAACGCCATTACAAAGACTTCATGTTTAGCTGCAGCTCACTAGGGCTGTTTTCCTTTTGGGGGGTAGTTTGTGCCAAAATGAGAGGAAATAGCATTTCCTCCGAGAGTAATGAGCAGCTGGCGCTTTTGCCCTGGTGTTTATGGGATGTAATAGGCACAGTGGCACATTTGGAACTGGTTGGGGAGAAAACTAAATGCTGCTTTCTTTTATCTTTATCACCCCCTTTCCCAAGAAGGTTTTTCAGTTTCTATGGTTTATACTAATTTTAGAAAACGCAATAAAAATAAAACCGCAGCACTTTGCCACAATGTAGTCGGATATTACAATGTATGCTTGGTAAAGATGGACTGTTTTTATCAACTGGAATCATAAAAACTAAGACAATAAAATATTTTTAAAACTTCTCCAAATAGTTCTTGGACGAATTAAAGCAAAGGGAGTACATCTGGAAATCATATTTGGAGAAGAACCAGTGAAATTGCTAAAATCTGTACATCTGCTCTTCTGGCCATCAACTGACCTTAACTTGCATGTTCATGGCTGCCATTATCATACCATGAAACTTTAATCCAGCAACAGGACAACAGTAGAAGAACTTAAAAAGGACCGATTTCTCCTAAATAACATTTACCAGTTCTTCAACCAGTGTAAATCGGTATGGCTCCATTAACTGTGATACGAGCTATACAACTCTCTTTGAAAACAATATAAACCCATTGAAACAGAACCAGGATCTGCTCCTTTATTCGCAGCACTTCAGACTGACTGATTAGACCATTATGGATTGTGAATAGGGGTGGCAAACACTGTTCCACAGATAATGTCCTCTTCATCAGCCATACTAATTGGTATTTGTGGTGATCTTATAAACATTGCATAAACTAATGATACGCACTTGATAGCAGTTCAGTAGCCAAAGAGTATTTGTTTGTATTGATATAACGTGATGAAACACATAATTACCTACCCTTCTGGTAACAGTGCTCTTTACATGGATCACCATTAATATAAAGAGTTATGTCATTCTCAAGTAGTGATAGCATACTGGTGATTTTAGAAATGAGGTTATGAGCAAGCAAGGAGCAGTACTCTTCCTAGGTGGTTACATAAAGAGACTTTGCAAGGGTGCCACTTAGGCATTATTTGGCTAATAAGAAAGTCTAAACACATGTTTATGGAAGTATTTTTTTATATAGCTCAAGGTTACATAAAGCTTTAAGAATGGTTATTTACTCAGCATTGCCTAAAATTTGCCACCTAAATCCAGATTTCGGCACCTTATTTAGTTAGCTTTTATTTTTCTCAAGTGATGGCCTTCCATAAAAGCAAGTTAGAACTAGGACATGTATGTAGGGCACTCAAATGTCAATTTAAAATCCTGCCATAAGAACCTAATTTGAAAAACACAGGTTTCAGCAGTTCTCAGAGGAAATACCTCGTGGCCAGAACCATGTTTATGGGAACCTCCAAATGGGTTGCAGTTCCTCTGAATGTTCACAGTATCCATGAGACAAGAAAACTCTACATAAGCCTGAAAGTTATTTACTTGGGTCATATTAAATTCTCACAGTGATTCAACTGGGTTCCAGGTTGTGCTGCAAACTGAAGGTTCAGACCTGGTGTACTGGATTCAACACATGTGAGTTATTTTAGGCGTGGTTGAGCACAGCATTTCTGATGTGCTTCTGAAATGAAAGATGATGATGTGAGGATGTACCTTGGACACACCAGGGAAGCACCATCCCATGAAGCCTCCTGCTTCATCAGTGTCACGTGAGAGAAGAGCTCCTCACTGTAACTTGGATCACTGTTGGCATCACCCAGAGGCCAGCTCAGTTAGCTCACAAGGCAGTACTGGTATTTTCTTCACATTTCCTTACCTCTCCCACACATTCTTCCTTTTGACATATCCCTCAGGATGAAAGACAAGAGATGCTGCTGAAGCAATGGAGGAGATTAACCCATTAACCAAAATGTCCGTCTTCTTCCCTCTGGCCACAGCTCCCTTCGCCATCACCTGCTGAGGGTGCTCTGATGTGCACTGCAGAGCCGGGCACTTTGGCATCTCTGAGACTACCTGACCATGAACTAGCACAGCCCTTTTTCCTGCTTTTTTCATGCTGCCCTGACACCAAATCTTCCTGTCTTATCCAGAAGTTACTATGACTTGCCTTGCTGTCACCAACCAGCCGCCTTGGACATCTGGTTAAGTTCAAACTCCTTTTACCTTAGCTCTTTCACTGCAGGATGTGGCAGCCTGCCTTCAAAAAGTTCTGCAGCTGGAATGCTATGGGGAAAACCTCCTCATCCAGCGCAAGAAGAATATACAGGGCCATACTTACAGCCATATATATCAACTATTACTTGGATGGTGCAGGAATATATTGTGCCCGGTTTGCTGAAGAGGGAATTTATCTTGCTTATTAGGGTGAGGCTGAGCATGTTGCAATGCCCACTATTACTGATTCTTCTTTTCTTTTTCTCTTTCCTCTACATGTTTTACATGTTTTAAATAAACTAAAATAAAATCCCAGTTAAGCCTGAATCACCAAATCCTGTCCTGCAAAACTTTGCATAGTGCAAAACTGCATTCCTTTTGGAATCATTGGATATCTTACCATTCACTTTAGTAGCAAGTTGGATCCTACTTACTCTTTAAAAAGTACCTTGCATGACTCCTTCAGAGAAAAAGGGGCTGCAGTACTATTTGCATTTTTTTATCTGAGTTATGATCATTGCACAAATATCCAGAAGAGACCAGGTGTGCTCCAGCCTCTGCTACTTCACTGCCTTCAGAACAAAGCAACTCCAGAGCAACTCTTGCTTACAGCAATTCCTTGTCATACAAAAGAAATGTATCTTTGGAAAAGCATTCC
This sequence comes from Harpia harpyja, assembly GCF_026419915.1. Taxonomy (NCBI): domain Eukaryota; kingdom Metazoa; phylum Chordata; class Aves; order Accipitriformes; family Accipitridae; genus Harpia; species Harpia harpyja. Next base: position 29,133,576 of record NC_068951.1, read on the forward strand.
AGAGAAAAATGCAACACATAAGGCTTCTAGTCCTCAGTCTGCATAGTTAAATAGCATTTAGGAATCAAAACAGACAAGCAACTAGTATGAACATTTGTACAATCCCTCCAAGAATGGAGGGAGGTTTTCTAAAAAAAAAAGCAAACATATTTAGGAGAATTTCTGCTTCATAAATGCTTTTCATACTGTTCTGCCCCCTCCCTTAAGCTCTTTCCATTTAGTTCACTGACTCCTTGCTTTCTTATTTCAGAAGCTCTAAGATGGTACTTGCCATGGTCACAAAGTTTTGTATTACCTGACACAAGAAGGCCAAGAGGCTCTGACAGCAGAGTTAAGTAAGTGTTGGTAACTCATACACAATATTATTCCATTTAGCTGATGGAAACTCAGTGAAAAAGCCCACTTCTTACCATTAACATCTACATCTCATAGCACGATTACTTTTTGGGGGTTGTTTCTTCCACTCTATCATTAGTCCTTGTTTGACATAACAAAGCTTGCCATGGCTTCACGGGGGTAGGGTGGGGAAGAGGCTTATTAAGCTATTGAGAAAAAACTACTGAGCAAATCTTACTACCAGTAATCTGTGCAAACTTTCCCTGGTGTCCTGTTTTCAGCTGGGATAGAGTTAACTTTCTTTCTAGTAGCTGTTGTAGTGTTATGTCTTGGATTTAGTATGAGAATAATGTTGATAACACACTGATGTTTTCAGTTGTTGCTAAGTAGTGTTTATATTAAGTCAAGGATTTTTCAGCTTCTCATGCCCAGCCAGCAAGAAGGCTGGAGGGGCACAACAAGTTGGGAGGGGACACAGCCAGGACAGCTGACCCAAACTGGCCAAAGGGATATTCCATACCATGTGACAACATGCCTAGTATATAAACTGGGGGGACTTGGCTGGGGGGGGTGGATTGCTGCTTGGGAACTAACTGGGCATTGGTCAGCGAGTGGCGAGCAATTGCATTGTGCATCACTTGTTTGTATATTCCAATAATTTTATTATTATTATTGTCATTTTGTTATTATTATTAATCATTATTATTTTCTTCCTTTCTGTCCTATTAAACTGTCTTTATCTCAACTCACAAGTTTTACTTTTTTTTCCCCAATTGTCTTCCCATCCCACTCAGGGCGGCGGGGGGGGGGGGAGCAAGCGAGCAGCTGTGTGGTGCTTAATTGCTGGCTGGGCATGACATGACACCTGGTCAGGAACAGATCACTGTCATCTTATGGTAGAGACATAGGAATTCGTCTTCCTTCTGGAGTGAGAATACGGCATACCTCACCACCTCTGCCACTTTGCTCCATTTAAGGTAGAATTTTTTTTATAGTAGTAAATCTGGAGCTTTAATTTACATTTAATAAATCATCCTGACCTGCTGCACCAGCCACCCAGCAGGTGTATACACCTAGCAGGTGCTCCTGGGAGAATTTAGCACACACACCAGTATTCTCATGAATATAGCAGAGTCAATGTGAGCTCTGGGCCCAGGATTAAAATGTGCAGCCATATTTCAAACTCCATCTTTGCAGCCTGGGCTTTGGACTGCTCTGGCCTGTGTGCCTGCTGTAATCCCCTCTCCCCTAGGACCCACATGTTGGTTCAGACAAGGCTCAGCTGCCAAGTCTTTCCCTGCCTACCTAGCAGAGACTCTCTTATGTCTTACAGCAAGCAGTGAGCAAACTCAATTTTAGCCTGGTAGGGTGTTGATCCTGACTATCTTTTGTGTGTCTTTGCCAATAAGTAACTGTTTTACACTTCTGAGTTGTGCTTATCCTGCTTGTGGAGTTTCTGTGCTCATGACAAACCATGTCCGAAGTGACCACCGGAGGAGGGTTACACAGCCACCTGGTCACTGTGAGGTATACATCAGATCTGACCCAAAATCACCAAAGGCTATTTCAGCTACCTGGGGTTGGGGGAGCACAGGAATATCTCAACAGCCTGGCCACAGCCTTGCCAAAACAGCTGAAGGTACATAAGCTGAAGCTGTTCAAAACACAATCTTCTGCTTGGTGTGTGGGGAGACCTGTGAAGCACCTGCCACCGTGGTGTATATGGTAAGGCTACCCTGACAGAAGCTGTGTTTCTCATATCCAAAATTCTTCAAATAGTTGGCAGTCAGCTGGCTGCAGCCCCATGGCAGGCACAGCACAGGTCTACATCCTCAGCGACACTTCGGTAACAATGTGTACTAAATGTATGTATGGGTTCACATATGATGACAAGCCAAGCCCCAATAACTCCCAGGAAGACTAACAAAAGGCACACACTTATCAGCTCATTCCTGTTCCATTTCAGCTCTTTTTAAAACCAAAAATAACCTTTCCCCTGATTCACCAGCCATAAAACCACTGGAATATTCTACAGTAAGTCAATCGGTTTGCCATGCCAGGATTGCACAGATCAGTAAGAGAACAAGTGATATATTATAATTGCACGTAAAAGGACTAGAATGATCTTTTGCATCTTTATTTACTTCTATTAGAAAATGTCTTGGCAGACTTAGCCATTAACATTTTCTGCTTTCTCAAGGAAAAGATAATTTATCCTCTTAAGGATATTAGACTCCTGTGTATTGTTTTTCCCCATTTGGTATCCTTGATTCCCCCTTCTGAACACTTGAGTGCTTGCAATCAGCACACAATGACACTTACTAATAACAACTGAACTACAACACCCCACCATAATGTTGTTCTGATACCACGTATAACACCAGCAATGTGGAGCAGCTTCACTGTGCAGAGACTCGAGTCTCTCCATACCTACATCTGTTTTCTTTTCCCTCTGGTACATCTGCTGTGGAGCGTGACCCCTGCTGAGCACAATGAGACCCAAACTCGTGTCTTTTGCTGTAATTCTGAGCCCCAATTCAAATTCTGGTGCTTGGCTTTAATTTCTCAGAAACTGACAGATGCTGGATCAACACAACGGCGTGCAGAAAGCTGTGCGTCATGTTCTGCTGTCTTTGTTATGCTTATTATATTCTACTGGAGAGGTGGCCTACAAACAAATTCTGTAGCACACCTTCTTGTTACATTATATGCCACATTGCCAGCAACAAGAGAAATATATGAGACACATATGGGAAAAGGGAGAAGAAATGTTAGATGGCTAATCTATATAACAGACTGCTAAATTTCAGTGCTGCTTTATTTGCTTCAAACAGAAACAGATAGAAAAACATTCACTGATTAAATTATCCATTTTTTTCTGCTATATTATGTCCTTATTAGTAACAGACATACATATAAATATAGTAATAGACTAGAGCAGCTGCTCCATCAGTATTACAAGACTGCAAGACTTGGGCATTCCTGGGGTCCCTGAGCTCTGCAATTCCTCTTTCTCTGCACCTCCCCAGAGTGCAAGAAAGTCCAAGCGAGTCCAAGTTCACTCGTAGCCCTCTTTCTCCCCAGGAGGAGGAAGAGAAAAACATAAATCCTTATCCAACAGAGAGAGAACATCTTGTATTTGTGCCAAGGATTGGGTTTTTTTCTATTTAATTCTACAGGTCTAAAAACCAACCTCTGTAATCCTCTGTTGGCATCTTCCTTTTAAAGCTCTATAGGCTGTTCCTTAATAGAAAGCTAATGTGACACTTAGTGTGCTTCTTTCTCCTCACTTTGTTTATAAGTAGCATATACAACAGCTGATCAACATCACCATCACCAAGAGTGAAAGAAATCTATACCTATTGCTGTGAAAAATCAGGGTTATAGGCATATGCATGCATGTTCCTTTAGACAGGCACTGTTCACCAGTGTTGGAGACACATTATTGAGCTTAAAATTTTAACGCTGAGAATGGCTGTTCCATATAACTCTAGATAGAGAGCTGTCCAGAGAGATCCAACAGATATCTTATAAATATTGTACCTTCCCAGCCATGTACCTGAATCCCAGGTGGTCTGGCTTACTGGTCCTTCCCTATGTGTGGAAGTGGCTAAGCACTTTATCAGGCTAAGCACTTCAAGGCACCTTCATTCTTTCACTAGTAGACTTCAAATTCCTGAGGCTGAGGAGCAGAGCAATTGCCAGGCATAAAGGAAGCCCTCTCCTGAGTCCCCCTTCTCTGCTCCATCCACCAGATTTCAATCCTTCCCTGTTTAATATGAAACACTTTGCTTTTTTGGCAGGCTGTTTTCCTAGAGGGCAGGCTGATGAGAAGACCTGGGGAAAGCCTAGAAGGTCTTTGACATATTTAGCTGTATGCCCTTAGTAAGAACAATTTAATTTTGTTAAAAGTATAATTAACAGAAATCACTGGAGGACACCTTGTGACTCAGTGAAAAACTACGCTGAGGTAATGTATAAGGCTTATTCAGTTTATTTAGAAAAGTGGGAAAATTACATCAATAATAATAAAACTTCTGCTATCCTTTTTAGAAAATGAAGAGTTTGATTAGCTGGCTTTTTCACAAGCTTTGTAAATAAGAATTTTTACTTTTCTTGTGTGGTAACTTTCCCCATTTTTTCTCACTCCACCCTCTCCCCCCATCATTCTTTGCTTCTGAATAAGGGTAGAAAGGAAAAAACTGAACAGTAATACTTTTTCTTTGTTTGGGGAAAGACAAATTTGAGAGAAATTTGTATTAAGGTGATGTTTTATTATAAAGATAAATGCTCAAAATGTTTTGACAGCTCTATTTTTATTTATGTAGCATGGGATAGATTCAGAATCTTTTCAATGCTATTTTATAGTATAAGTACTTGGGGGGAAAAATGTCCATATTGTGTCGTGCGGTGCGGGTCTGCACGACAGCATGCCTGTGCTTGAACCATTGCTATATCCACAGGGGACAGAGCAGACCAACCAGGGCTCTGCAGTGGTAAACAAATGAAAGCCCAACTGTTTTTCTCTGTAATATTTCATACATCAGAAAATCACATATGAAAATACAATTATTAGGAAACTAGCATGCTCCAGGATTATTGAGCTAACAGTAGCTCATCCTAGCAGCATGTTTTACATTGCTTTCATATCTACAAGGCACTGGCAAGCTATCAAAATAACACCAGCAAAACAGTCAAGCACTATGCAAAGCAGACTTTCAGAGGACTGCACTTCTGTCAGCTATATTACAAAGACCTTGTGTTATACCCAAGCCTTTCTTTTCTCACTGTTTTAGATTTGACCATAATATTTTTATGACGTGTGATTTGACAACACTGGTTAAGCAGCACTAACTGCTTCCAGTCTACACATTCTTGCTGATAGTTGTCCTAATACATGCTAACACTTGCAAGAAACTATGTGCAAACATGATATAGCAGTAAAAATAAGACTGAGGGTTTGCTAATGCTAAACATACCAGGGGGGTTCAGAGTACTTTAGGGTAGTGAATGTCCACATGCATAATTACAAATATGGCTATGGTAATTCAGCTCTATTTCTATGTCCTGGACATGACATCATTTATTCCAGACAGTCTCTCCATTTTTTATATTTGTTATCTTTCTTATCTAAATTAAGATTACTGGGGAAGAATCATATTTGAGTAACTAATAGATTCACACTGACAAAGCTCACAAACTATGTTATGACTGACACAGCATTGTAAAATATTATTTATTGGACAAAGGACAGTTAAGAAATTTGGTGGTACTCAAGCAACCTATTAGGCAGTCATTGTCAACCACTGTAGCAGAGAGCCTGGTTTTCTGAGACATTACAGCTTTGGGAGCTATTTAGACTCATTTATATTGTGTGTAAAATAAACATCATCTGTGCAAATGGTGAGTGTGAAATGTTAGAGATTTACACCTACTTCATATTTATGCAGCACTCCTTTAAGTAATTATAGAGACGAACAAAACTGGTTAGACGGTATTCTTATGGTTAGCATTTGTAGAGAGGAAGCCTTGAAGGCTTGATTTCCCCTTGTCTTCGCAACCACTGGAAAGGAATTCAAAGCAGAAATAAAACACTGCCAAACTCATCTGAAACTGATGTAAGAGACAACTTTTCTCTGATGTAAATGTGATTAAGCCCAAAGGAGAAGTAGACTCACAGAGAACTTAAGGATCTCACCTGTTTTCTTCTTTTTATTTCTGAAAAAGAAAATGAGGTTGCAGTAGTAACTAAGCCTACAGCAGTCTCAGAGCTTTCTCTTTAGTCCCTCGTATGTACATAATTGTTAACAGCTCTGTGTCGGCTCCTCTCTGTGAGGCTTACAAAGGAAATTGCAGTTCCACCCTCAGATCCGCTCTTGCGCAGATTTTAGACACTAAGGGCTTAAGTGTTGTCCAAATCTCCCTTCTGCAGCCACAGATTTCATGACTGATCAGGTCACCTGCATGGGTACTTCTTAACTCTACTCCAGAGTCCAAATTAAAAAGAAAAAGTGTTTGGGCTTGCAATTCCAATTTATGTGCCTGACATACTCCAGTTCAGTTCAAGTTTAGGAATCTAAATAATTTCTTTAATCTTGACCTGATCATCATCTTCCACCTATAGCCATCCACCCACTAGTCACCTAAAACAGAGATAAATCCATTTTACTTGCAAGCTGAGTTTTTCAATCTTTTCATTAGTATCCAGTTTAGGTCACAGTGAACAGGGAGGATAATGAATAAATCATTACTCTTCCTCCATGCTTCGTCTGGTCTTCTCTGCTGGTGCCTACTTTCTTTACTGTATTATTGGAGCAAATGTACTTCAACTTTGTGTAGATGTCAGAGAAGACGGCCCACATGTGCTGTAGCTAGCGTGTATGTAGCATGTTGTCACCAAAGCAACATCTGTCTGATGACTCAGAGTAAAAGTGGTTCTGTTTGTTCTGTGTCAAAAAAGAGAGAAATGCTACTTTGATGTTCTAGCGTGCATCAGAGTACAGACATATGCACAACAGAGACAATGGCAAGCAGCACAATCTGGTTTCATTCCATACGTTTTAGGTATTTTCCAAGGTTAAAAAAACAGTTTCATTCTCTAAGTAGTGAACTGCTCTGTGACACTTCTAAATAAAATAGTACTCCCACCTTCTTTAAAGCAGCAACCACCCATATACTTCATAATCTAGTCCTGCCAAAAATGATGAGGGCAGGTTCTGCCCATTTACGCAGAGGAAGTAAACTGTTGAAATTTGTCCTTTCTAAACACATCATTTTCAAATTATCACAAGTGAGTTTTTCAAAATATAAAGCAAAATAATTAACAGAATGCTAAGGGCTACAAGAAGATTTTATTTTTGCTGTATAAAAGTTCTTCAGATGGTATTCACAGCTGACTAGTGAATTCACTATTCTCAGTTCCCAGCTTCACACACCTTTAAGAAACATAATTTTCTGCAGTTGGTTGCACATAGCATTCTTTGAAAATCAGGAGCCTTTCAGGTGTTTCAAGATGAGCCTCCAGAGATTAAGGCACCAAATTGTATTTGTCACTCTACAAAGTGTAAGCCTAAAAGTCCAGGTCAAGGCATCCATGATCCAGATGAGCTGCCAAGCTCCTGCCCGTTGTTCTGGCCAGCAGTAGGGCTGGGATGCCAGAGAGTGTGGGGACTCGGGGACAGAGTGAATACTTCTGGTTCCATGCCTAAGTAGATTAGGGGGAAGAAGAGCCTCCTGCTCGTTAAGCATGGAGATACAGCTTCTAGGGAGAAGACAGAATCAGCCGGGAGCAAAGCTTGCCAAAGACAGTTTCTAACAGCCAGTTCAGAAATCATCTGTGATTTTAACAACCAGTTGTGTTGAAATGTGCTCCAGCAGAGTCCTGCAGCTAGTTATGTTATAATGGAAAGAGCCTGTAGTCAGTTTGTAATCCAATTGCCTAAGAAGAACAGAAATTAGAGGGGATTCGGCCACTGCACCCAATGTGCCAGCTTGGACTCACCGTTCATGAAGGCATTCAGCTCAGAGCCACTCTTTTCAGAGGAAGAAGTAGATGAGGTCTCCTGCTACACTGGGAGGTGCGGTCTTCAGCAACTGGCTGCATGGCCGGGCCCAAAGGGTGGTGGTGAATGGAGTTAAATGCAGTTGGTGGCCAGTCACAGGCGGTGTTCCCCAAGGCCCAGTACTGGGGCCAGTTCTGTTTAATATCTTTATCAATGATCTGAACGAGGGGATCGAGTGCACCCTCAGTAAGTTTGTGGATGACACCAAGTTGGGCAGGAGTGTTGATCTGCTTGAGGGTAAGAAGGCTCTACAGAGGGATCTGGACAAGCTGGACTGATGGGCCAAGGCCAATGGTATGAGGCTCAACAAGGCCAAGTGCCAGCTCCTGCACTTGGGTCACAACAACCCCCTGCAGCGCTACAGGGTTGGGGAAAAATGGCTGGAAAGCTGCCTAGTGGAAAAGGACCTGGGCAGCGTTGGTCCTACCTGAAAGGAGGTTGTAGCGAGGTGGGCGTCAGTCTCTTCTCCCAAGTAACAAGAGATAGGACAAGAGGAAATGGCCTCAAGTTGTGCCAGGGGAGGTTTAGATTGGATATTAGGAAAAAACTCTTCACCAAAAGGGTTATCAAGCATTGGAACAGGCTGCCCAGGGAAGTGGTTGAGTCACCATCTCTGGAGGTATTTAAAAGACCTGTAGATGTGGCACTTAGGGACATGGTTTAGAGGTGGACTTGGCAGTGCTAGGTTAACAATTGGACTCAATGATCTTAAAGGTCTTTTCCAACCTAAAAGATTCTATGATTCTAACTCTCAGGATTGCAGAGTCAGCTAAATTAAAATGTCATCTTCCTGCAATAGAGTGTTACTGCAGTCATAGTCTGCTCATCATCTCTATGAAGAGTTTTTACTGCTGTTTGTGCAATAACATCCCATCTTGAAATGGTGTTTGTTAAACTTGCACCATATTTCATTAGCTCCTGCCATTTCCCATCACAATCTCTTTGAATTGCAGAATGTTATTCAATTTAGTTACTATTTGGATTTCTTCCAGAGCTGTATGGCTCTGAGAACAGCGCACAAAATAACAACATTGGCTTGTATTATTTTCAACAGCTCCCTTTGTTGTTTTCTGATGATGATAAATGTGTGGTGAAATAGCTGGGAATGTAATCAACAGTGCTGATTTTGTATTCACCTATACTACACTACATTATATCTTTTGCAGTTTTAGTAGTCCATGTCCTTTTATGTTCCTGGCACTGCAGTTGTTGCTATTATAAGGGCAATTTTTCTCACCAAACCCAAAGTGAAACTAGAAAACTTCTAAGTCTGTAGCGGAGCAGAGAACAAAATTTAGCCCCATTTTTCTCAGGAATTTTCAAAAATGCCTGAAAAACACCAAAGAAATAAGTGAAAAGCAAGATAAAAAGATAATGTATTCAAGTACTTTCCACTGTGAATTACTGATTTCTTAGCAGACAGAGCAACGTGAACTTTAAGAAATTGAAGGTTTCTTTGTATACCTATAATATTGTAGCTTAGGCTGAGCAACTACAGCAGGTCTAGCTTATTGCTTGAAGTTTAAAGGAAACCCTCATTGCTTAAACCTTTATTCAGGAGGTTTTCACGTGACTCACCAGTACAAGAACATATTCGATAGCTTTGCAAGTTTGTGGTACGTAGAACTGGCCAAACAGCTTATGGGGAGGATGGGGTTGTATCAAAGGGTTTCACAGTGCACTAAAATTTCTCTCTGGCTTTAAATGCAGTTGGTCAGGACCCATATATTTGTTTGGCTCATGTAAGCAACTGTCTGACAAAACCTTATCCCAGTTCTGCAGCAGGTGTAAGACTGAAATCTTGCCCTTAATTCATCAGTTAAGTACATAACTTGATTTTAATTTTAGTCTTGGTTTGTCTTCAGTTTTTCTGCCTGTAGCTTAAGAATTTAAATCTGTTACTGTGAAATTAAACCATTTAGAGACTGAAGTGATATTAAATTGGGAAATAAAAAAAATTGAGACACACACTCAAAAAAAAAAAAACCCAAATCCTGTCCCATAGCAGTTTTGACAGGACTGTGCCATTCAGTTTGTTGTCCTGGGCTGGGTTCTGCACAATGTCATACTGCACTAGCGTGAGCTGGAAGGCTGTATTTTATAGTAACTTCACTAGACCAGCTGCAGAGAAAATTCAACAATAAAATTCAAATGATGTTTGTCATAAGCTTCTGCTCTTTCATCGCTACATTTGTGTACGTGAAATGTAATATACTAGTGAGAATGTCCCCTGACATGGAGCTGATTTTTATATCCTTTAAATTTACCACTAGCTTTACAGATGCCACAATCTCTTTTATTCCAGTTCTAGCAATTATAACGTAATCTGTGCTAACACTGCAGATTACTAGGGCAATTTTGAAGATAAATGATCACATCTCCATTTCCATCTGCTGGTCCAATCAGGAAAACGGTGAGAATAAAAACCTACCCCTTGTATTGGTGCATTTTGGTGCTTGTCTGGCAGTCTACTCAGTCAACTGTATTGGGCCATGCAAAGAACAATTCCCATGAAGATATGAAGCAATCTCCCAATTCCCCACTGCCTTATGTCTTCATTTTACAACATTATAAAGGTCCAAGCATTTACCTTTTTCCATCTTTGGGCATACTCCCGGACATGAGTGACATAGTTTTTTCTGCTTAATAGAAGGCTTTTCTAGATGTAAATTTGGCACATTTCTGTCCCTACAGCTGCTGTAATTACAAGCTCTGGTCAGAGTCCTCAGCCAAGCCACAGCCACAAGCAGTCTGTCTTGTCCAAGCATTGTGATACAGCCAGGGCACTCCCGTTTCATCTGTTTTTGTTGGTCTAAACTATACCCAGGTACCAGTTTGCAACAGACTGGGGTCAATAAAAAACGCATTCAGAACATGCTTAGATGTCAGTTGATTTTAAAGCACAAACTAAACAGCCAAAACAAAACAAACATTTCTCCCTGCCAAACCAGACAGACTTCTCCCTGCTTTCCTCCTCCCCCTCTCTCTCTAAAAAGCATGTCTGATGAAGATTTTTCAAGAAAATTAGGCTTGCAAATCTGAATATAACGATATCAGGTCATGCATAACTGCTCAGACATTTCTTATGTCATCAGGTGCAAAGGTTCATATCATTGAAATGCATTTCAATTCAATGATTAGAAAACAAAAATTTGGGGGATAAGCGAACTAGAAGAACAATGCAACTGTATTTTCAAGGGAATTATTTGCAGCACATTTCTACTAGTAATTATTTTTTGTTCTGGTTTGCAGCGCTTCTGCTTCTGGCATCTCATCTCCTTCACAGCAGCCAGCAATTGAATTAGAATCGTTGCTGAACAGCAAGGAAAATCTGTCATAGAAGTCATGTTGACAGACAACTTTGTTCTGTTCTCATTTCTATTTTCCCTTTATTGTATTTACATCTGAAAGTCCACACCTAGAAGTGAGCAGAAATAGACACAAATCGTATTTGTCTGGCCTCTTCCTCCTTTGTCCTGCTTTTGTCTTTAATAGAGCTTGCATTCAGCCACTCGCGTCAGGAGGAAATAGCCAGCCACCAGTCTTTACTACCCACTGTGTCTGGCAGCATGTCAAAAACCTACCTTTTCTCCAGCATACTGCAGTAGTGGTGCATGTCTCCCATTATCATCCTGAATGACTAACAGGAGTAAAAGATGATTGAATTCTTCCTTTACAAATACTGGATGTCACTGTTTTTGTGTATGGCGCTGTGCTTCCCGGTATGATGTCACAGCATCAACAGCACCTGGTCCATGGACCTGTCATTTGAAGGCCAATCCATCAAAGCTGCCTTTCACAGAAAACCATTGCAGATAACGCATGGTGGGTATTTGGTGTTTTGTTTTTCCCTTGGACGAGCCCAATGTTTTACTACATGACTCACGGTTTATATAATGCTTTCACAGACACAAGCAGGCACCAAGCCCTCCGTTAATGCTGACTGCTAATAAAAGTTGGTAAAAGGGGTTTTTTTTGCCCCCACTCTCATGACATTGCATACCCTAAGGTTATAAAAATATTGAAAATCTTAAGGGTGAGAGAAATAGAGACAGAATTAGTGAAATAAATGCATCTCCTCCTCTTTCACACTGCAAAATATAAATACGACCAAGGACTACCACCAGACAGAAACACCTTCCAGAAGTTGATTGGCAGAAGAAAACTGCACACAGAAAGTTTGATGTGGCTCATGTCTTCCAGAGAGAACGTTTACAGATAAAACAACTCCCTCCAAAGCTAAAGAACAAAAAAAAAACTCTGCTAAAAGCTGCTTCTGCAGAAATCAACACATCCTGTTTGCTCTATAAAGCACACGTATGGAGGACCACTCAAGCAGCCTCACTGACTGAAGCCAACGTATAATTAATTCACCGATGTCTCTTAATCTGCGGCACCTCAGATAAAAGCACTGCTGTAAAACGAGCTATGAATCCCTTTGTGGCAAGGATGGATCTGGCTCACGAGATGTCCCACAGGTTCTTCTGGGGAAGGAAACCTTTGTGGGCTGGTGACTTGTTTTGACATATAGCGCAGTACAGATCATACGGTGGCCCCGACTTCACAGCCCTGCATGTATGAATAATGCAGGGCTATGCTGTCAGAGGCAGGAACAAGGTCTGTCATTGCTGATGCCAGAGGATGAAAACCACCATGCCAAAACACAACCTTTGTGTTGTGGCTGCTCTGGGGAAGTTTTCTTCCCCTTTCTGTCCCTCTTTCACAAAGAAAAGACCACTGCCATATATTTATGTTAGGAAAGGAAGGAACACAACATGCTTCCTATCCTTACACACCCACAGAAAACACTTCTTAGCTAGACCTGGTTTATTAAAGAAAATGAAAGAGGGATCTGAAAGCCAGACGAAAATGCTCACAAACTTGTGGAGCCCAATAGGCCTAGGCAGTCACAGTAAGTGAAGAGTGTTCTCACACATCCATGGTGACCATTCTTTGGACAAGTCCATTCAGATTTGTTTTTTCTGGGGCATCCCACATCTTTCAGCTCTCTGAATTGTTTGCACAAGCTTTGCAGATGTAGGACCTGCATGGTACCAACTGAAAGCAAATACTTGTTCTTAAAGCAGAAGTTAAAAGTTCTCCATCTCCAGGACAAGCTTCTCCATTTGCACATATTGGTGATCATTTTACAGTCATATTTACATTTCTATAGTCAGAAGTCAAAAAAGGTGTAAAAGATGCCAGTCAAGCACAATGTAAAATGTATCCTCTTGCATGAAAACAATTCAGTGAAAAACCAAATGGCAAAAGCTGGAAAATGCCATTTGATATTTAGCTCCTTAGTGAAGCACGTGTTTCTTCCTCAGCAGAAAGCAAGATTCACTGGGGTGAAAAAGTGTTTTTTGCTTCAGGGACAGTACTCAAATGCAGAAAGACTTTTTCTTTCTGGTGACAGTGGCAGCTCCTCAAAACACATTGACTGCATTTTCTTTGAATAGATGCAGGTTTTACATACTCCCACGATATATCAGGCCCATTACTGACACAGTTAAGGATATCATGGGTAGCTTTAGACAAAATTGGGGACTGTAGCACTAAGATAACCACTAGTCTCACCAATAGGTCAGATCACATGGAAAAATGTATGATATGGGCTTTGAGTATGTGGTCCAGCTTGATCACATTAACGTCATCTCTTTTAGGACCACCTTTAAAGCCAGAGCTCTCCAATACTTGGAATTTTTCTACTTTATTGTCCCCATCTACATATTTTAAAGTCATGCAGCATGTGCAGAGTAACCACTTACACACATCTATGCACACACAGATCATCCCAAGTTAAGGAGAAACAAGGTGCATGCAGATTTTCACATGTTTATAGATCTATTCACGTACATGCACAATAGTCTGCATAGAAGTGATTTTAGAGAAATCGTACAAGGTAGTCTGCAACTATTTTTAAATGACAATACTAAAAAAAAAGTGCTAGAGCTCAATAAAATGGCTTGGCCTGAAGAGTGGTTGTAGAAAGCCATGAAGATGGTTAACAGTTATCATTGATAAAAGTGAAATCATGAATAATTTAAATGAATTGAAATTCATTGAAATCTTACAAGAACCAAGTGAAAATATTTTGGTTTTTAACTAACCTTAACATTCAGATCACACATGAAACTAAAAAGGGTTTCTATATATGCATGGGGAGGGAACATTGTGGTATATATCTTAGATACGATCACTTAAAATGTTATTGCAATGGGGAGAAATTACCTATTACTATAGAAAATAATTCTCATTACCTTGTCAAAGCCTTCCAGCTGGACATTTCTACCTTGTAACTTCACAAATAACTTTTTGTAAGAAGAGATATCAGTCATCTCTACATCCCATGACATCAGTATGCCACCCAAACTTTCTCTAATAATACTAAAGTGATCTGTCCTTTCCCCTTTTAAGTCACAACATTTAAGAGTGTTGCCAGATGAGTATAAAAGGGGTTTGCATTCACATGCCATTTTTTCCACTTGGTTTTGTTTAACACATGTCGATGTCTTTAAAATGCAGAGAAACCACTGCTAAGAAATAGCTGGCCCATGGGACTGGAAAGGTGATCTGAAGGTTTGCCCTGCTGGGTCACTTGCTGTGTATCCGGCTTACGCCTCTGGTTGACAGTAAATTAAAGTTACTGCCATTTGACAGGTGTGCAGCAGCCTATGTAAAATGAGTTGGTGTGTCAAGCTCTGCTGTTTGTAGGCAGGTGTCCGCACCACACCAGCACGCTCACGGCCAGCGTCTCAAGAGACTGCTCAGGAATTGCCCGGCCCCGGAGCACAGTCTGCGCTTTCGATCCTACAGGTGGTCCTTCTGCTTTGTGGTTGAAGCACGTGGGCAGTACCGCAGCGGAAAGCGCAGGACTTCATGTGTGGTACTTCTAAATAAGCCCTTCCACCATCACTGCCAGCAGCTGGCTATGTGCTGCTATACATTAAGAACTTGGCATCTGAATTTAAAAAAAAAATTAAAACAATTACTGTGCCATTACGTAAATATTACACATCATCCTGATAATCTTAATGGAAAAAAACATATAAAAAACTAGATCAGTGATTCATCGTGGGAGACCATCCTGCCTGGTTTCTTTCAGTATTGGAGTGGCTAACAGCTCCTCACTGTAAGGAGCCCAGAGACAGCTTTTTACATGCTCTCTGTGGGAAGCTGGATGCCTTCAAAGGAGTCATAAGGGAAAAACATGGGAGGCATTCTGGCTCTGCTTCTTTCTGTGCTGTGGCCAGCAGCACCACGAGGACTTGTTTGTAAGAAAAGAAAAGTAATCCCGAACTGATCAGATGAAGAGCAGCATAAAAATCCAACCAAAAAAAGATCAATTAAAAAGGAGAAAACTGTTGACTTTTTCAAACTCCCAGAAATCCACACCTGATATTATAATACTGTTGTAGAAATAAGTGACGTTTCCTCACTTTGAATTATTTGCTTTATCCCCATTTATTTTTATTAGAAACATAGAAAGCATTTACCTTAACGTAAGACCAGTGGACATTAAATCACCACAAAATAAGAAATTGCCTGCAAACTCAGTGATGTTATTATGAACGAGACTGATTGATAGAAATCTAGGGAAGTAAATTGGGTAATGAGACCACTTTCAGGCACATGAGAGAATAAAGTTTAAAAAAGAGTCAAACTCATGCTTCGGGAAAATCTGGAGATAACTGGGAAAACAACAGTATTTTACCATGGGCAGGTTACATGAGTGATTATTGAGACAGGGTACAGAAAAAGGTTCAGAAAACATTGGCACAGAAATTGCTTTCATTAAATGATCAAAAAGTAGTGAAAAAAATAAAACGTGCTTCATGCCAAACTGATACGTCTTTCATGACTGAAACAAAATGTTTCTTTTCAAGATTGTTCTTACACTTGGGTTTTTTCCCTTTCCTTTAGTTCAACTTATTTTTTAATAATCGATGGAAACAGCTATTTTAAGAATCAAAATAAGCATTATGCAAAGAGTCCAAGGCAGCCCATAGCAGTCAGAATTTAAGGAGTTTCTCTCACCTTTGTCTGAAACATCTCTGCCTTGTTCAAAATAAGTACTTGACTATTTGGAACATAAGTCTGTTACAATAGAGAAAGCATATGTTTGCATGCAGGTCATTTCTAGAAACTGCCAGGTACAGGGCACCAGATTACAGCGGTTCGTTTATCCAGCCCATTGTGTCAATTTCCATGCTTTTTCAAAAATGACAGTCTTGCTAGAATTTCTGAAACATATCTATGTTTTTTCCAACTTGTGATTTCTTAGAAGTATTTTCTTCTGGAGTTTTTATGCTTTCACTCTTTTGCAGTGTGTAAGGTAGCTATGCAAGATCAATTACTGTGTTAAGAGTTTCAATAAACTTACTCTCCAATGCAACATCTTTCTTAAACTCTAATCTTTACTGTTCCACTACTCTGACAGTTGCTATTGAGCACTACAAGAAGAAGAATTAGGTAATTGTATCTAATTGTGTTCTCCCTGACTGTTGTTTAAACAAGGAAAACCTTTCAGTTGTTGTGGAAAGTATTAACAGCAGACCTTTGCTGACCTTCTAGAGCCATTTGGGAAAACTTGACATTACACAGAAGCTTACTCAAACAAGCTATAATTAAGTTGAGAGGGGAGTGACACCACTTACAAGAGAAAACTAAGTATGGCCATTTAATCCAAAAATTACTTAAGGACCCCCGGGACCACAAAAGTTTACCTCTACTAAAATAATTATGTTTTGCCATTAGATGAAGAGAGGGTACAAATGGAATATGCATGTTCTTTTCAACATCACTACCCTTTGCCGCTCTACCAAAACTGGAAAGGGTGATGGAAAGACCTTTCAAACTAATGTTTTGCATTCAATTAGGTAGAAGCATCTGCTTTGCCTTTAAATAATCTGCCAATCATTCACAAGGTAAAAGACAAATTCTGACTGCTGCTGTGTACCCAAAAGTCCTAAGGATTAACTGAAGTATAGAGGCCTTGACCTTCTGAGGCTCAGGACAACAGTGCTTTACCTCTGGCTTAGCCTATTAGCCTCTTCTCTATTCTCTCCTTCATCCACCTCTCCCACTATCTTACTTTTAGCTGTCACAGCAAATATTTGTTCTTAGCTGTCTCTGGAGTCAAAATGTACACTGCATAAACTGCAAGATGTGTGTCAAAAATAAGAATGGTGTCAAATTTACAACAGTCCTGTCTAAAACATTAAGGATCTATGTTTACATGAAAGTTATTTAGGAAATACCTCACACACATGCCTCCTTTTACAAAATTCCTACTTTAATATTCTCAAAAGTCAAACATATAAAACTGTTCCAAAATATATACTGTAATCTGTGTGTCTCTTCTAGCTCTCTCTGAAATACTAAATGAAGTATTTCTTAGGAAAGAACAGGCATCAAAAATCAGACAGCCAAAATCATCCCCCTCAGTTACAGATTCAATGGTATCAACTTCTCAGTTACTTTCACTGCACCAAACATAATATCTCCATTCAGAGCTACAGGAACCAGCCATGTTACCCAACTGTCCTGGTTTGGGGTTTGGGGGGTTTACATTCTTCTCATGCTTCCTACTTTGCCAGTCATGCCAGCTTTCATGCCCTTTTCATCCCTTTCCCAAAGGCCACCTTCTGTGCATCCTCATGCACGAAAATGATCTCAAATCTATTTGCCTTCAACATATTTAAGGTATTCCTAGGAAAGCTCACTCCTTCAACATTGTCCATAAAATTCTAGAATACAGTCTTGAAATATTATTAATGTTCTACTCCTCATCTCTAAACATACATCCAAAACTATGAAAGACCTCCAGATTCTGGAGCTAAATGAATTCTGACAAGTTTAGCATCTGACCAATGGGATAGAAACATATTCCTGTAATTAAGAACTATTTTAATGCCCATATACATGATTTGACTTGTGCTTCTTTTCAACTGTATGTATAATATATGCCCCAAAAATCACTGTCATTCATTAACATTCAGACTGTGAGCGCAGAAATTTCTTTTCCTTGTTCACTCAGTGAGGTACTTTTACGTACTAAGCACAAAACAATTAATAACAAAAACCCATTTATTGAACATCTACATGTCAATAGCCAAAATTATTTCATAGAATCATAGAATCATTTCTGTTGGAAAAGACCTTCAAGATCATTGAGTCCAACCATCATCCATGCCCCCTAAACCATGTTCTGAAGTACCCTGTCCACTCGCTTTTTGAATACCTCCAGGGATGGTGACTCAACCACTTCCCTGGGCAGCCCGTTCCAATGTTTGACAACCCTCTCAGTAAAAAAATTTTTCCTAATATCTAACCTAAATCTCCCTTGCCTCAACTTGAGGCCATTTCCTCTTGTCCTATGGCTTGTTACTTGGGAGAAGAGACTGACACCCACCTCACTACAACCTCCTTTCAGGTAGTTGTAGAGAGTGATAAGGTCTCCCCTCAGCCTCCTCTTCTCTAGACTGAACAACCCCAGATCCCTCAGCCGCTCCTCAGAAGACTTGTGCTCCAGGCCCCTCACCAACTTGGTTGCTCTCCTCTGAACACGCTCCAGCAACTCAATGTCTTTCCTGTAGTGGGGGGGCCCAAAACTGAACACAGTACTCGAGGTGCGGCCTCACCAGCGCCGAGTACAGGGGGACGATCACCTCCCTGCTCCTGCTGGCCACACTATGTCTGATACAGGCCAGGATGCCGTTGGCCTTCTTGGCCACCTGGGCACACTGCTGGCTCATATTCAGCCGGCTGTCGACCAGCACCCCCAGGTCTTTCTCTGCCAGGCAGCTTTCCAGCCACTCTTCCCCAAGCCTGTAGCACAGCATGGGGTTGCCGTGACCGAAGTGCAGGACCCGGCACTTGGCCTTGTTGAACTTCATACAATTGGCCTCAGCCCATCGACCCAGCCTGTCCAGATCTCTTTGTAGAGCCTCCTTACCCTCAAGCAGATCGACCCTGCCTCCCAACTTGGTGTCGTCTGCAAACTTGCTGAGGGTGCACTCAATCCCCTCATCCAAATCATCAATAAAGATATTAAACAGAACAGGGCCCAACACCGAGCCCTGGGGAACACCACTCGTGACCCGCCGCCAACTGGATTTCACCCCATTCACCACGACCCTCTGGGCTCAGCCATCCAGCCGGTTTTTCACCTAGTGAATAGTGCACTTATCCAGGCCACGAGACGTCAGTTTCTCAAGGAGTATGCCATGAGAGACAGTGTCAAAGGCCTTGCTGAAGTCTAGGAAAATAACATTGACAGCCTTTCCCTCATCCACTAGGCGGGTCACCCGGTCACAGGAGGAGATCAGGTTGGTCAAGCAGGACCCACCTTTCGTAAACCCATGCTGACTGGGCCTGATCCCCCTCTTATCCTGGAGTTGCCATGTGAGTGCTACTTCTTATTTCTTCTGGTTATACCGGTTTCTGTATTTTGAACTACCTCTAAACACATCATATTTGTAGGAAAGTACAGAAAAACTAGTGGGCCACTGAAATTGCCAAGGTGATTTGTGAAAATTTTTAAATTTCATAGTAGTGCCCCCACTATGATTGTTGTAACACCACTGTAACATATCTTTTTGAAGGGTATTCATCCACATAATTTATGTGCCTGAAATTGTAGTGTGTGAATTAAGAAACTAGTTTTCCTATTGCTCTTCCATAGTCTCTGGAAAAGGTAGGATCTTCTGGATGACAATTCAGAGCAAGATCTTATTTTCTCCCTCCAAGAACTTGTCTCCCCCAAATGCCTCTCAAGAAAGCCCAAAATGTCAAGTCAGCTAACTTAATTACCAAGATCAGGCTTTTTGAATTCCCCTTTGAGACTACTGCTTGCAAGAATACAGTACTTCAGAAGGCAATAAAAGATGGTAGATTGATTTGGGGGGGGAGAAAATTGTGTTCTTTTCATCCAAATTTGTTGCATTGTAAGGTTTTTGCAAACACATTCAACCAAAACAGGTTGAAAGTAAAACAATTTTAAATTATTTTTATTTTTTAAAAGATATAATGGCAGAATACGAAATGCTTTCAAGTTCTTGCAAACCAAACAGCAAGAGAATGGATTTATTTTAATGCAACCAGAACAACTTTTTCTCTCTAATGCAAAAAAAATTACATAGTAACCTAGCAAATCAATATAAAGTCCTTTTATGGTGGATCTATTTGTGGGTGATTCTTTCATGTTATCCTTTTTGATACACAGTAGGAGCAGAGGGCTAGAGGTAACTTTTCTATTCCCCATAATTATTCTGCTAGTGAACTAGATGAAAGAATTTTCATAGGAATGAATTTTTTTTAATTCAGTAGAAAAGCCATCCAGAACAGTGCTCCAAAAAAATACTTTCGCTGTTAAAAATGCTATTTCTCAGCACTAGAATGTTCACAAGTTTTCATTAAATTCAGGCAAAAGGATATCTGGTAAACACGATGATGAAGAAAGTGAGATAACACGTAATACATGTCCCTTGCATAAAATATAGGATGGTAAACAGGGCTCACCTGGGATGCAGAACAGGAGTTAAGTCAGAAGGGAACTGAATATAGCTTTTCTGCATTTCAGGAAAGTGTCCAAATCTGCAGTCTACATAGCCAGCCTCTGTCACTCATCCAAACTCTTCTTTTTATTTTCTCCCATGTTAGATTAATTTCTGTTCATGGGAGCAGAAGAATGGCTTAATAGCAGAACAGTTGAATTCAGGTTCCTTCCTCCATTGAATACCAGATTACTTGGGATACAAAACAGAAGTTATTTGGAAGGATTAGGCAGTAGCTTAGTGGTTAGACATTCTGACCTCAGATATCCAAGCTGGGAGGGACTTGAAAGTAGTCATCCCACATCCTGACTGCTATAACCTGAAATTATAGAGACATAAGCCTGCCTTAGATTTTTCACAACCAGATTTCTAGAGCACTTACTTTATATCAATTCAGTGCAAAAATTTTGTGAAATCTCAAGATGATTTGTGATATCTGTAAATCTATTTCATTTGAGGTTCCAGTTTTATCTACAGTGTCATGAAACCTCTGAAAGTATTTTATAGATACCGAGCCATAGAATCAACTTACAAATATACTTTCATTGTGTTTTCAGAATCTCACAGAATTAACTGGATTTGTACTTTGATGTGGAGATAAGAGGAAAGCTTTTAAGAGATCTAACCTTTATTAAATTCGGATGAAATCTACATTCAGTACTAAAATAAGATGCCATTGCCTAAAGGAAGCTGAATTCACTTCCTGATAAATGCATTTTAAAGTCTTAAATTTGCTTCTACCCAAAACAATGCAAAAAATATTTCACTCTTGCCTTTTCTATAATGAAAGATTATATTGTTTGGCACATCAGAGAAAAATACCATAAACATATTCCATTTCTGTCTTATTCCTTTGATTATGTTTTTTCCTTAAAAAGCACCCAATTACTTAGTCCTCATTTTATTCATGGCTTTAATAATTTTAAAAAGCATTTATAAAAAATAAAACAACCAAACAAATCATAAAACACAAATAAGCCTATATGACAAATGTGAACTAGGAGAGAGGAAAAAAAATCCTTGTTTCTAAACCAGATTATTATGTAGATATTTTGTTTGTTGTTTGTTTTATAAAAGGCCTGATAGATGAAAATATTATGTGCCGCCTTTGTGTAGAGGAAGAGGATTAAAGCTTACTATAAATGGAGTTTCTCTTGATGCTTCTGGCCACAATCAAATTAAGAAAACTGTTTTGAAGAAGTGAAAGCGAGTTGTGGCATGGCTGCCCTTTTCTGTTGTGTCTCATACCACAGATCTTGAGAAAACAGAGTAACCTTTGGTCCAATATCAATTATACCTAAAGGATGGAGGCAACTCAAATCAGGGAATGGGATAAAAACAAAGACCTTTGCTATGCATTTTCTTTTCACAATACCCAACTAGCAGATGCTATGTAAGGCTCAGGATGTGTTGACACAGAGGAACATGAGCTTCAAGACAATAGAACAAGGACACAATGAGGTGTTGTCCACCAGAGGACTTTTCCTTACTTGGAGAAGTTTCCTACTAGGTTTTTGTGAACATTTTATCTCACCAAACAGCCCACTGAGGACATTGCAGAGAGCAGGTTTCCTAGGACTGTCACCTGTACTACACCAAAGGGAGGCCCCGAGCTGGAGTGGCCAGAGCATACCTTTCCTGTTCAGATGGCCTACAGTACCTGCATGGTGTATTCACCAGGAACTGGCCCCAAAACTCCAGAGGTGCCACCCAACAAAATAATTTGCCATATGTGCTGGTTTGGGCTGGGATAGAGGTAATTTTCTTCACAGTAGCTAGCGTGGGGCTATGTTTTGGATTTGTGCTGATAACAGCATTGATAACACAGGGATGTTTTAGTTATTGCTGAGCAGTGCTCACACAGAGCCGAGGCCTTTTCTGCTTCTCACCCCACCCCACCAGCGAGCAGGCTGGGGGGCACAAGGAGTTGGGAGGGGACACAGCTGGGACAGCTGACCCCAACTGACCCAAGGGATATTGCAGACCGTATGACGTCATGCTCAGCATATAAAGCTGGAGGAAGAAGGAGGCAGGGGGGGACATTCAGAGTGATGGCGTTTGTCTTCCCAAGTAACCGTTACGGGTGATGGAGCCCTGCATTCCTGGAGATGGCTGAACACCTGCCTGCCCATGGGAAGTGGGGAATGAATTCCTTGGTTTGCTTGGGTGCGCGGCTTTTGCTTTACCTATTAACTGTCTTTATCTCAACCCACGGGTTTTCTCACTTTCACCCTTCTGATCCTCTCCCCCAGCCCACTGTGAGGGAGGTGAGTGAGCAGCTGTGTGATGCTTAGTTGCTGGCTGGGGTTAAACCACATCACCATAGAAACTTAGGAATTTAGGCAGTTGACTTCAGACTTGTGAAGACCAGCAACAAGATAAAAAATGACTTACTGGTAGCAACAAACAGCATGCTCCCTGCGATAACCAATTCACTGATATCAAGAGAGTTATGGTCACTAAAAGCCAAATAGTCTAATCTGCAGCTATCATTATATTGTAATCTCAGTATTTTCTTCTCCATCTCAAATTATTTATTTTTGCCCATGTTACTTGGGAAAAAAAAAAAAAAAACAACAAAAAACCACACCCAAACAACCTCAACTCTTCTGATAGAAAGAACCTCAACTCTTCTGATAGAAAGAACCTCAACTCTTCTGATAGAAAGTAGTTTGTTAGGGAAAAGGTCGGTGCTCAAATATTTCTGCAATTTGTATTAAGATTCCTGCTTTCACGTTTATTACCACTTCTGTGGTATACCGAAGGCAAACAGTAGAATGAGGTTTATCTTTCTATACATGATACATTGGAGCTGAACAGTGACCAGCTTCCTACTGAGTCACTGAACAGGTTTTTCTATATTTCCAATAAATTTAGTTTTGAACAAAATTGAATCACATCAATTCATATATTAAAACTCCATATTTTTATTTGATATTGTAAAGTACATAGTTACATGGCATGAAATCAGGCATTGCTAAAATCAGGTAATGTATAATAAAAAGCATTATACAATCCTATCACCCAAAGATAACTTAAACATGTTCCTAAAAACTCCCTATTTTGTGCAAAATAGTGTCCTTCCATTTAACCAGGGTGCTGTAACAGTTGTTCTGTGTTGTATAAGAAATATTACTACATGTCTCCATGTAATTCAGCTTACACCAATCTAAATATTTGATACAATATTTTACAGTTTGGGGTTTAACATTAGTTTTAAATTCCCTAAACTAATAACTGAATCTTTAAAACTCACAAAACAAAACAGTTATCCAAGTGGAAAACATCTTAAAAGCTCTCCGTAGTTGGGAATAAAGCTTTATTAAATACAACTGTTCCGACACGATGGATGTACTTACCTTAACACCTATGGGCTTACACTATTACTGCTCTCTTGAACAATTCCCTAAGTGAAAATATATAATTTATCACACCAAGGTCTCTCAAAATACACTGTCTTACAAGTTTGTCAGTGTCTATCAGGTCTAGCTAAGTTCTTAGTGGGAAGCAGCTCCGTCTGTCTTTAACAAAAACAATGTTAATTGAATTTAGAAGATTTAAGTCGTTTAGGTAAATGTATTAAAGACAAAGTCTAGTGTCTGGAAAATTCTGTTACTGACTTCCACACACCAGTGCCCTCAACAAACCAAGCAGAAAGGTTTGGTGGGAAATGGTGGGGAAGACTGAAAAATTTCCAAATAAATTTCAGTTAAGTCTCTTCAGTTCCTATATTATCTATTAGCATATCAGAAAAGTTTGCCTGAAGAAAGTTTTGATTAAGGACATGTTGACACGGAAGTCACGGACACTGCACACAATCAATATGATCAAGCAGATGCCACTTTATTGCCCAAATAGCTCGGTTTATATACTCATTCTGGTTCCTGTTCACGCATAAGCTGATTAAAGATTGGTTAGCATGTGTTGTCCACGCGCCTAGTTACACCTAATGATTGGTTATATCAACACTGTACACGCGCATAAACATAAGACATAATTGGTTATATTAACTAAAACATGCGAAACTTGTCTCAGTCTAATTAGTCAAGATAAACTGCCGAATTGAGGTTCTTCGTGCCAAATTCCCTTTATCGTGGAATGCGCACCTGTGTTCTTCTAATTGGCATCTTTCTTTTTTTTTGTCGTCTTGTTTATTCTGTTCAAGGCCTTCTAAAGGCATCTGGAACGCTCTTGTGACCTTTAACTAAATATGTGTCCACAACAAGGACATATCAAAGAAAAATATATTCAGGCAGAGAATTTTCTCAAAGTAAAATAAAATTTCATTCACATAGATGTTTTTTAGCTATAAGAGGAGCTAATCTGCAAGAAAAATAGCAAATCCTGCATTCAGGAAAAATACAAGCCATCAAACAGCCTAGACAATACTGCACACTGAATCCAAAAGCAAATTATTTTTTTGTTGTGAATAATCTGTCCAGTTACAGTCAAAAGAATCCACAGCTGCTTTATGCAAGCAGAAATCTTCCATGTGAGTATCATGAATCCATGTTCACTGACAGCATAAAGTTTTCCTAGTAACTTCAGTCAGCTTTGACTTAGGTTTTAAACAAGAAATGCCATGGTGGAATATATTTTTCAAAGCTGCATGACACCCTTCAGTGACATTACCTCTAATGTTTCAACCTTTACCAGGGAAAAGGTAAAACAACACCATCTGAAAAAACTTAAGGGGATATATAAGAAAGAATCTGATTTCACATATATATTTATGTATATATATGTGTCTTTAAAACACCACTCCTTACTGCACTGCTTTTCAAAAAAAGAAGATATTTTCAGAATACGTTTGAAAACATTAACATACAAGCTGTTTCCTACATAGCGTAAATCCCTGGCAGTGCTCCCCTGAAGAACACGCTCCTTCCCACTCCCAGTTAGTCTTGCATGGTAATGAACAAAGTAGTTTCTTTTTGTTTTAACATGCAGGGGAAAAATAATTATTCTTGTATTTTGCACATTTATTCCGGCATTTTACGTTTGTGTCTCTAGTTTCCCTAAAAATGGAAACAGTGAAGATATACTACTTCCTATTGTAATCCTGACACATTGTAATACTGTTGTAGTATTGTATTGTTTTGTTGATGTATATGTAGAAATGGAAATTCAAGTCCACTCTAAAAGCTGTGGGAGAGGGAAAATACTTCACATGGGTAAGTCATAAAACAAGTGTTTGTCATGGTTAAAAATAAAACTTTTTCCATGACCATATATCTCTTTCTTATTTCAACACACTGTGGCCCAACTAAAGAACAAGCAGCAAGACCCAGAATATAAAAGAGTTTTAGGCACGAGTATTTCTTTTGCTTCCCTTGCAATGTGAAGGTATCTTAATTTGAAAGAAAATAAGGTCCCAAGTGCCTCTCAACCTTTAAAGAAAAAATTCACTCTGCAAAGCTTGTTAAACATAATCTACACCACACCGCAGGTGAGGCTTGCCAGCTCAATCTGACAGGCATTAAAAAAAAATAGGCATGCCTCCTGCTAAAACAGAGGGGTAACTGCTCCTGTCCTTTGTGCTACACACACGGGGAGCATTCAGAGCCTGCAGTCACCTGCATCTCACAGGAGCTGTTACTAATTATTCATTATTAATAACTACCTTTAGGGAACCTAGGATCAAAGACTGGACCAAATACTGTTCCTATATATGACAAACTGCAGGGCCCACTCCAGCCCTTTGCACTTCAAAGTGGCTGTGGGATGAGGAAGGTTGACTTTGGGCCAGCAACTTGAGGGCTACAGAGTCACAAGGGTTTGCCATTGCCTCCTTCTGCCTTCCCCCTTTTTAGCCAGCCTTCATTAGGAGTGCCATGGATGATGAGGGATCCTGAGCTGACTGAATTGCGAGCATCAGTGGCATTTTAGCTGCTTTTAGGGGAGAGGGAGGCACTTTTTGCTTTACTGTCAGATGTGTCCTTGTGGAACCTTTTTCTTCTTTCCTTCCCTTGCCTGCCTTCTGAAAGCATCTCCAAACACCATCCACCACACGTAGTGGTAGGACTGCCCAAGTACCACTTTGCATTATCAGTCCGTGCCGTTGTAGTGGTGTAATCACTGTTAAAAAGAGCTGAGGATGGTGAGGAACGGATGTCTGTCTGTGTCAGAGCCACACTGTCCCCCCATGCTCCCCTTCCCACAGGAGAAGGCACCTGGGCTCACAGAAGTGATTCTGGGACCAGTTAAGGGCTGGGAAGAGCGACCTCCCTCATGCAGGACAGATTGTGGAAGTACGCTTGTCTTGAACGAACAAGTTCAATTCACAGATAAGTTAACACATATGCAGCCTGGTTAAACCACTCTCTTAAATCTTGTCTGTCTTTCTTCACCATCTGTGACAAGGTTTTTCTCTTTGAAACTATTAAAAGAAGTTGACCTTTTGTGCCTACATGCATTTCCTCTGTTGAGTTTTTAGACTCATCATCCTACCGTGTCACTGCTTTCCTGAGGACGACTATGGTGTATAAATAGCCAAGCTCAAAAGCAGATCCTTCTGATC
The DNA here is from genome assembly GCF_026419915.1 of Harpia harpyja. NCBI lineage: Eukaryota > Metazoa > Chordata > Aves > Accipitriformes > Accipitridae > Harpia > Harpia harpyja. The sequence goes on from NC_068951.1 coordinate 29,160,551, forward strand.
TATTTGACAATTTGTCTTCCTTGATTATATGAGAAGATGGTAACTTGTAAATTTTCTCCTTCTCAAAATTTAGCAGATTTGAAGGTACTGAGCTATGTTGTTTAATGATTTCTAAAGGAGCCTTGATTTAAAGACTGGAATAACTGCAAAGTTTGGAAACATCTGGTATTAATCAATACCTACTCCAATCTAAAAAGACTGATTAAACACTGCAGCAACAGGTGGTGCAAACACTAGTAAGTCAATTTTAATAAGAGAGGTCAACACCTTCAGCTCCTCATTTTTCTTTCCATAAGTACTAATAAATTCCTCTCAACAGGTGTGGGTCTAGGATGTATAATTACATTGTTCACAAGCAAAGGTCTAGTAGTTCTATGTTAAAGATCTCTTAAAAGGAAAAAACTTCTAATGCTTGAAATGTCATCTCTGACTTCCTCCACTGTTCTCTTTTCATGTATATTTTTCATGTCATGATTGTTTGTGGGTATCAGACTGAAAGATGTACTACACACTGCTCAGTACTTCACCAGGAAGAAAAGTCTTTTCTGGACTTACTATAGATTCTTGTCCAGCATGTTCTAAACTTCAGTCTTAACTAGCACAAAAATTCAATTCCTTCTTGCATTCAGTGGATACCTATCCTTATTCCTACAAGGCGGCTCTACTTAATCACTGATGGGTCTCAAAAGTCCACTCTGCCTGATTAAATGACCACTCAGGGAGGGGGAAATATATGAAGTCTACGACAAGGGAAAGAAAAAACACAAGAGTGGGGGCCAACTGCAGTCTGCCAGGGCTCTCCCTTCAGAGTAGACAAACACCCTGAAAGAAAAATATAGGTTAAGTACTTGATATGCTGCATGTTTAATTTTTATATTCTTTGTTTGGCATTCTTAGTGTTCTTTGTAACGATGTAATGCTGGGACAAACTTTTTTTGGCACCTGAACTGAAATGACACTTCAGACTTCAGTGTTCTGGTTTGAGCACAACCCAGGTGAAAGAGGATAAAGTTGCTCTAAAGCAAGCAAGATCTTCAGGCCAGAAGGTATGTTGCTTAACTCAGTTGTTCCTATGCCTTTTAAAGTCTACAAGGGCTTTTTTTTGCCTGCTACATGGGTTATTTTTACAGAAATCCCAAGTGGTTATTTATTGTGGAAATAAGAAATAAGAAAGCAAAGAATATCAAGGGAGTATTCAATATAGCAATCCAAAAAAAGAGAACAGTAGTGTCTGAATCAGTAAAGAAAAACTTTGTCCTCCACCACGCTGTGTAGGGGTTGGAAGGTCCAGTACAGAAGCAAATAAGCTAACAGTTATTATTCTGCAGGGACTGGAATCTGAATAATCCCTTATTCCAGTTGTTTGGCAACACTGAGCTGATTACAGCTGAGGGGTGGTTCTGCAAGCGAGGAAACTATACCAAAACAGGGCACATTTACAGCCAATCATGAGAATACACAGAAAATTTGGGCTCCCCAGAGGGCCCATTGGAAGAGGACAGAGCAGCCCGAGCCAGTCACAGCCCTGGAGAGAGGGGGAACCCCTGAGCTATACTGCGACAGGGATGCCCCAGGAACGAGCAGCTTCTCACAGGGAGAGCACAAAACTGCTTTCCATGTATCGCTGTGACACACTTCCAGCCAGGGTAAGAACAGAAGAAAGCTTTTTCTTGGCATTACAACCCACCAACAGAAGGAAAGATAGGTTTGCTTTCCTGCCTCCCATGGAGGCTGTGTTTGTCCAGCAGCACCAAGTGACACGGTGCACACCCTACACGTGTTGGCATGTGGTCTCTAGCCACCTTTGCCTGCATTTTGTCACATCCTCTCTGAAAATCTAACTGCATAAATACCCAGCAAATTCCTCCAGACTACACTGCTACCCACAGCCCCAGCCATGCACAATCTCTTCTTCCCCAAACCACAAGGGCTGTTATTAATCACAGCCTAGGCCAAGACATCTTCTACTTGATGCCTTAAAATCAGGAGCTTCACCGTAAGTGTTTGGGATCAAGTTATATTACTTGGGTGAAACTGTGTGCACTTCAAACCATTTAAAAATGATGTTCCACTCCTGAATTATCTCTCTTGAACTCAGAAACACCAAAAAAAGCTCTGTAGAAATTTCTCTGGATTCAGTCCTGCATTCTTTTAGCACAGCTGGGTATCTGCTTTCTGACCAGGAAGTCTTTTTAGTTCTAAGAGCCTTTTAATGACTACTTGGTGTAGAACTACACAGTTCCTTGTTTATTTATTAATTATGAATAATTAGAGAGGATACTCCCAGGAGAAAGAGCTTTTGTTTTTTTTCAAGGTGGATATTTTAAGAACATTCATTTTTAAGACCCACTAAGTAATCCTCATTCAATCCATTCTCACCCAAAGCTTGAGGGTGTTTGTAAATGCCTGTGTAGGGATGTTTAGAAGGATAACATAAAACAAAACACAAAACATTTGAATTTAAGAGAGAAAAAAAATATATATCTATACATATTTCCACCTAGGAATCAGTTACAGTAAAATCCAAGTAGTGAAACAAAAATATAGGGTTTAATAAAAGTCTGATTGGCATTTCTTTTTCCTAATTCCTATATACTACTCATGGCCTCAAGGAAACATACAGCTTTTGCCCCATTTCAATCACATGGATTTAAGAAAGCTATTATTAAAACAGAACCTTCATGTTTTTTCAGCTATATCAATATAATGGTGTTAGTACTGATTTAGCTTACTCCTTTGAGTTTGTTATGAATGATTTGCCTCCTCATCTACACTTCTTTATGAGACAAGAAAGAAAATAAAACCAAACAAAAAAGCCCCACACAAGTCTATACAGAACTCAGACACTGCAACAAGGATTTTTTTTTTTCCCCCTATCTTACGGCCAGAAGGAAGGGGAAAAGAGAGAAGGAGAGAAAGGATTAGCATAGGTAAATAAAAAAACCACTTCATTACCAGGAGAAGAAATTTTTTCCTTGATACTTATCAATAACTTTAGAGCAGCAAGACATTAAATTAGTAGCAAAAACATTTACAAGAAAACATCCTTTTTCTTAAGATTGTGTGGTCAGCCAGGCCATATGAGTTGTCAGCATGACTAATGTGATGGCACAATAGGTGACGTAATAGCAAAAGGAAAGATATCTCTCTCACACTTTAAAAACCTGATGATCTAAAATATAAGTATCTTGTTTGCAGGATTGCTAAATGATTCTTCTAATGAAGACATCTATAAATATTGTTGAGTCAAAATAAAAATTGCTTTTGTTCTGCAAACCAAATGCACTGGAATCAAAGCACATCATCGCACAGTAAATTGTAGAAATTTTGTGGAGAATGCCTCATCGACTGTAAAACAAACCATTCAGCATCACGAAACAAAGGCATACCACCACATTGTACCCTTGCTGTATAATGGGTCCATTTTGACTGACATTTCTGTCGTACTCATTATACAGAACAGCTTTCTGATAGACTTGGTCAGAGTGGGGTTGCCAAAGATATAGTTATGAATAATTTGTTTGGGGAGTAGATTAAATCACACAATTACATGCCACACTATGCTGCAGGTGCCAGAAGTTTTTATGACCCAAAGAAGGAATTTAGGCAAAATTAATGGAAGAAAAATTAATAAAGTACCATTAAAGAAAAATAAAACTTCTAGCTCAGCAGATCTGAACACTATGGGGTAAAAAAATATACATACTTTCTGTGATCTTCCACTTTAGAGGAAGCTTTTAGGCAGCTGTGTGTTTGTTTTCAGAAAGATGAGGTTTTGATTATAAATAAATAAAATAAGACCTGAAGCATTTACCCATTGATATCAATGATTTTTTTCATTATTTAATATTTAAATTCAATCTGAGATGTAATTGCACACTTCACTATATTGCTTAGCAAATATCTGAAAGCCATGTGCCTTTCATGATACTGTAAAAGTGTAAGAGAAGCCAAATACCTTAAAAAAAAAAAAAAAATGTAAACCAAAAGACAGGGTGGAGTCCATATCTCTAACTAGTGTCAGAGCCTAACTGGTGAAGGTCAACAGCTGCAAAATCCCTCAGGGAGGGATTCAACTCATTTTACTTTAATTGTCTAATTACTTAGGTGTTTAATCTCAAATAGTTATCTAGGCTCTCTTTATAGTCAATGGAGGGAGCAAGACAACCTCAGAAGGAGCTTGTACTAAAAGGAAGATAAAAGATCAGCTGCTGAAAGTACCTGTCCACTGATTACATGGGTGCTTAAATGATGGTTTCAGCTAGTTATGACTTCTGGACAACAAGAATTCGGCGAATAAATTCTGCCCATTGTGTCTCCTTTCATGTCTAGTGCTCTCTGATCTGCTTAAGGGACAGTCACCTGCAGGTACTGCTGCAGGATCTGACCCAACTCTTAATGACACCATGGGAGTCTTTAGGAAGTGCTGCATGACACTCAGACCGAGGTAGAGTCCATGCCTGAGTGCCTGCAGCTCCCTAATGTAAAAAGAAAATCTTAGTCATTATTCCTTATGGGAGCGATACACAGCCTCTTACAAACTGGAAAGCCAATGCACATTTCTAATGCAGTCTCAAAAGTAGATCATTATGTATATCATTTTGTATAAACATAGTCATCAAGGGAATTTGGAATAGATTTATACCAACATTTTAATAAGTTTCATAAGAAAGAGGTTCATCAAATAAAAATAATGAACGATGGAATTAAAGAACCACTGAAAATTGCTAATGTGTTTAATCATCTCAACATCTATATTTATATATGACAAATTTGGATGATATAGTGGGTGTAATTCCATTTCAAGTCTCTGAGCAGGGATTGCATTTCAAGATTCTCAACAAAAGCAAAGCAAGAGCTTGCCTCAACTGCAGGCAGATAGAAAGTAGGACTCTGACCATTTCTGTGAGGGCACTCGAAAGCCTCTCTGACATCCAGATATTCAGTTAATCAACCAGCAAAAGTCACATGTGAGCCAAAGAAAAAGTGAGACCAGGGCTACGTAGAAAATAAAGAGAATGCACAAAAAAACCCCTGTAAGGTGTAACAAACCCTGACATTTTTCTGTGACCTAGAACCACACATAAATGTCCTGCCCATTAAGCTAGTCACTTGGCTGTACTCACAGGTGCCAAATCCAACAGCACATATACAAAGGACCCAGGCAGATATGGTTAACTCAATCTGTGCTGTAGTCCTGAAAACCTCAGCTCAGTTGCCTCGCAGCACTGAGGCTTTCTAAGGACAAAACCAAGATCATCATTTCTGACATTTGTAGTTGCTGCGTGATTATCATTCTTTTTTCTTTGCTTTGACTCACAATATCTTATCTCTGCATCTTAAGCAGGACTACTCTACCTTGAAAAGAAACAAAGAAGATGCCAGGGAAAGCACACAGAAGATGCAGTTGCCGGGAGCAGAGTTCCCTGGCTGGGATCATCACCTTGCACATCAGCACTAGCCCTGTCTCTGGGTTCCCAGGCCTATGCAAACACGTGACTCACACCATCTGCCTCCAAATCACTTGCCCAAGTACAATTGTTGTATTTTTTCAGACAGACACACACCTCCAGACACAGCAGTCCAGCTGGACTGCTAAAACCCTGTTTTGGCAGCCATGAACAAAAATTTCCAACAGGAAAAGATTTCCAGAAGTAAAAAGATGACATTTCTAAGGAAACATGGCCTTTCTGGGAGACTCTATCCTCAGGCCTCCACCCCTTTTCAGGTGATGGTCCTCTCCTGCCCTGTCCGACCACCAGGCTAATGTCCCTCCTCACAGCAAGGAGCTCACGCTTACTCTTGGCCACAGGAGGTGAGCAGCCAGTTCCAGAACCTCCAACAAAACTTTTGCCTGCTCTGCCTGAAAAAGCTAGCTGGGGTGTGCAAAGGTAAGAAAATCTGCAAATAGAAATCTTGAGCAGAGAACCTGGGCATGTCAAAGGCGACGAGGCTGCATGATGGCCCTATTTATAACTGACCATATGGCAATTGATTTCCTGTTGCTCACACAGGGCGTCTCCGTGACTCCAGCCTCTGTGCTTCTTCCCACCTCGCTCTTCTGCCAGGTTTATTTATACTTTTCCCCAGCTCTGAAGGCAAATCAAGTTAATTGGCTATTACATGAGATTAAGCAAAATAAGTGAAAGAATAAAGAAAGAGAGGATACAATGCTCTGATTCACTGTGCATTGCTCTCCATGGGAGCTGTGAAACATCATAGTTATTCCCACACAAAGCAAGGAAGGCTCTACATTTTCTGCTGTATGCAGGACTGAACAACCGTGCAGGTTTATACCTGTGTTACTATTCAACTGCTCATTCTTACCCAAAGTTTCACATAACTTCCCATTAAAACTGACATCTCAATTTGAGACACACTTAGCACCCCCAAAACTAAAGAATCATCTTAAATGCCTGCCAATTTTGCAACTGCATGATGAAAGAAATAACAAATTAAATTATTTTTTTATTGAACACTGTACAATATTAGTCCATTTGGAATAGAGATAAGGAACTAAAGAGCCAAAAAGGCCTTTCCAGTCAATGATCTAAGATGAAGAGATGCCTGGGGGAAAGAGACAAATTTGGAGTGTAGGAAATGAAAAACAATTAGAAGAATTAAAATAATTGTATTTTCCATGAGGGGAAAATAGAGATATGGGATAAATTACTAAGATGGGTTTCTAGAACAAACAGTGCAGCATTCAAAATGGTAATAATGGGGTTTCAAGTAGAGCTATGAGAAAACTTGCTTAGTGAGCATAAGCCCAACTTAAAAAAAAATTTCTAATCACAAATTTGGTGAACCAAGGGAGAGGTTAATTAAGGCTAGCAGAAACAAAGAGGGTAAGGGCAAGGCCTACTGCAGCAGTTCCCTCCACCCTCTCTAATTTCCAGCAACTGGAAACAAAAGGAAGACTGCGGCAAGGGAGGTAATGAGTGCAGAAGAGGGGAGAAAGCTACATTGTCACGTTCTCTTGTCCTACGCTTAACCCATCTCCCAACAAGACTAAGTGATGCAATCTGCACAGGGCATCTGTAGATCCAAACACTTTTATGAGCTACGATTCCTTTCAAAATGTGGTGTTGATCTGCTAATTAGTAGAAGAGAAACATTTCTAACAGGTGAAATATATTGTTATATTGTTAATTGAGTTGCACAGAATAGGTTGGACATTCTCTCTTTCTCTCTAGGGCTGGAATTCAATCCTTTCATTTTTTGCTTTCCTAAACACTGGAAACAGGCTGAGAATCAAAAGAACAGCATAGTACAGTGTAGGGTCCTAGTGCTTAAGCTGGTTTCCTTCAAAACTCCAATCCATTCACCTGCAAATCAAAAGTATGTGCTACTCATGTCTTTTCATCATATGTAATAAAAACCCTCATAGAGATTTGAAAAAAAAAAAATCCAGAGAATGATCTATCACTGCCTAATGCAGGTTGTCCTCTTCGAAAGTACTGTCTTGCCCGCTATTAAAAGGTGGGATGCTGTACTATTACACAGATAGCAGACCTCATCCAGGTATCAATTTCTCAAATCCTTCTCTACAAGGATACAAGTCAGAATAATCTGAAATATTATTGTACAGCAGTACTTGCAGAAATAACCAAGACTGTCTTAGAGACAAAATAGCCCAAATCCCCGTAAGTTTGGTAATACAAAACCCTTTTAGCTGACAGTAGGTATGTCTGAACTACCAAATATCGAAACACATTAAAATCACACCTGTAGACTGCATCAGTTAGCGCTAGGAGCCCAGCATCACCACTGTACATGTTTTAGAGGGGGACTACTTTGGACTAGCACCTGCAGAATCCAGAAGAGCACCAACAGGAGGGGAGCACCAGTACAACCAGCTTTTCCATCTGCACAGGCTGCCAGGGACACTGCATAAGGGGGTCATCCTTATGTTTCCTATTTATTTTACTGCAAATTTCTTTATCACTTACTTATTAGTCTTTCACTGTAAGCCCACTATTATCACAATTAAGAGGGAGATCGGGGGGTTAATTAGTTGATAGCTTGTTCACCACTGCTTCTGTATTTTCAGCTTCCTGGCTTCAGTTTGATTCACCAGTTCATGATTGCAGGATTAGTATCCACTTTGAAGATTATATTTGTAAAGCCCAAAATCAGAAAACATAAAAATACCAAGGGAATCATAAAGCACTTATTTATACTTCAAGATTTTAAAGCCACTTTTATAATTTTGGGAGACCTGGTTCATTTTTCTCCTACTGATTTAGAAAAAAGTTACAGGATAAAATGTCTTGATCCACAGTAGCAAAGCAGAAGTTAAAAACAGAAGGCTCTGCTGTCCTTTTCCAGTCTTAAGATTAATTGCATTTTCATAAAGATTTTTATGCTCCATTCACCCTATATCCCTTTGCCTTACCTCCTCATCCGGAGAGTTTTAATAAATGACTCATTCTTACTAATTCAGCGCTGCCAGCTTTCTTTTGGTACATAATATTTCAGTACTTAATGCAGTATAAGAGAGTCTCCACTAGCCAATTTGATTAGTCATAGCCTCATCTTTGCTTACCATGCTATTTTTCGTTTTTTTAAAGTCATCTGGAATGTATTCCTGCTCTGGTTCATGCTGGGTTGCTTTGTGCTGGAAATCCTGAACAAGGCATACTTTATTTGTAAAATGTTGGAATAGCCTAGCATTAACCAAATGCTGCAAGCACTGAGCTTTACACTTTATTTGAACTTTACCAACAATTTTAAAGCCAGCTGCACTAACTCCCTGAACCATGCCTTTCAGTAAAGTATATCTCCAAGAGTGCAGACCCACTCCAGCAGCATGTACAGGACCACAGCAAGAGAAGCTCCACTGTCCTGTAAGTCTCCAGATCTTCACTGCCACATCACCTACAAACTTAGGCCTCGTGTTCTCTCAAATGCCTCCATCTCTTTCAGAAAAAGCGCTCCTTAGGATTCCCCTCCTCCCCACGTACTCCATACCTGTTTCAGGTCACTTTTTTTTATGGTGAACTTTTGTTTTTCTAAGAAAAGTCTCAAGTTGTTGTAGGTTTACCTGCAAATTTCATTAAAAGGTTAGATGCTCATTCTTCCTAGTCATTACTGAAGATATAAATGAAGATGAAAACACAATGTTGATCCCTACAGTATAATGTTACTACCTCTCACCCTCTTAAAAAAAAATCTAAAAACATTGTGTTATATAAAGAAAAAGCCACATACCATTTATCTAGTCAGTACATCCATTCTATGTTTCAAGGTTTAAAAAAAAAAAAAAAAAAAAAGGCAGCAAGGATGGAAAGATCTCACAGGTTTATTACATTTGTCAGATGGCCAAGTGTCACCTCCCTAAGATAGTTTCACCTGTTTTAATTGCTTGTTAGTTAAGCCAACCTGCCTTCAGCTGCAAGATTTTTATTGTAATTAAGATAGGCATGGTTACTTAATGTCAAAAAAATTTATATTATTACCCTACCACCTTCATTTACGGAATGTGCTATCTCCTCAGTTATAATAAACCAGAGAGATTTGATCATCATTAACCTAAAAAGGCTATTCATAGAAAAGGGCCGAGTTGTGATCTGATTAAAGTAGTCTAAAATCCTTGGGCCAAATTAAAATATCTTGTAAAGTATCAATTGAGTTAACACAGTTTTTATCTTTCTCCCTACCCTCCACTGTTTTTTGTACCTCAACATACTACTTTTAAAATGAATTTTATCTTGTTTTTTCCCCTCCAGAAGACAAAATATTATTAAATAATATATTTACATACTAAAGCACTAAACTTAGACTTTTGCAATGTCTGGGAACTGACTATAATTTTCGCATAGCCATTATTAAGAGAGTGTAGACTACAAATCATTGCACATTGAATTCTAAGGTGACTTTTACTCTGTATCCCACTGAAATTGAGGGAGGAGTATTGTGAGTCAGTCACGATGAAGCTTGGCGCCAAAGAGGTAACGAATAAGGATTAAATCCTGAACTTGCTGAAGTTAATGGCAAGGCTCTTCTTCACTTCAGTTGGTTCAGGATTTCACCCTAGGTCATACGGCAGAATTTTAGCCTCTGTTTGAGGAGAAAATGAATTAACTGTCACATGCCAGACAGATGAACATAAAGCAAATTAATCTGTAACCAGAAAACAAGCCACAGGGAACATCACCATCACACACAGCTCCATACATCACAAGACCTTCTGTTCAGTATGAAAGCTATGAAGGTGCCTCTTTCTGCCTCCAGTTCCATAGTCTAGAAGCCTCCTTTCAACCAGCTTCAGGAGACGTCTCTGCTGCCAACTCCTTTTCCATGAAGGAAGTCCAACTGCAACATCTCCATGATTCTTGATTAATTAGCAGGCTATCCTGCATACTCACAATATGTATTACATGGAGGAGTGGGTTCTGGCACAGGTCCAACCCAAAGTGTAGGAAGCTGAGTGAAAAATTCTCACCAGTAATGAAAACAGTTAGGGTAATGGAGCTTTTCAAAAAAGGAAAACATTTCATTTTCACTTTACATTTTTCTTCAAAACAGATGGATATTTTGAATGCGAATAAATACTAGAATGGGTTGAAAAATGAGCATATCTTACTAAGAAACTTTAAAAAAAAGCTTTGCACTATTCAAACCTTGAAAAGATTAAGTCCAAAATTTGTCAATCCACCTTGGATGACATTGCAAAATGGTTTTAAAGAGCTGACTCGCATATCTCTGAATAGTCCATCCTGGAATACTATAAATCAGAAACTATTTCCAATACTGTTAACAAAGATGAAAATCACACTAAACCTGTATGCCACTCTGGTAAGGCAATAAAATTCTAGGAGTAGGGTGAATGCCACAGAATTAACTCTTATTTATAGGTCTTCTAAAAGTGAAAACTAGAGTTGGACAACTGGCCATAAAGTATCAGTGAAATCTGTTAATCAGCAGCATGTGGTGAGGCTGCAGAGCAGGCAGTGCTCTGCAAGGCTTTATTTTGCTTGGTTTTCACATGGTTTTTTTACTCTTTCCTTTCCACGTGCATCAAAACTTGGTCTACACTAAGCATTATTTAAATAGATCAAATTCTGTCCTCTCTCTGTTGGCCTTAACATTCCTGCAAACTAAGGAAAATAAATGTGGAACCGGGGAGATTATTATGACAACTCCCACAGTCCATTAAATTCTCTCAGGAAAATATGAAGTGTGATAAGACAAACAGACTGAAGAAAATGGTCTAAAACCAGAAAGTGACTAAAAGTAAATGGTACAGCAAATAGGCAGCCTGTGAAACCCATCGGCACTTACGGGACAGCCCACTCCACACAGGACCGGAGGAAAGGTGTGCAGTTACACATTGCTGATTCACCAGCTGTTTCAGCCCCCTGCACACCACACGGGCAGTGAGAGTGGAAGGCAAGACGGGTCCTGGGAGCAGGACCCACCTCCATTCCTTTATCCTTGCTGAGACCTCCCCGCCGCTGGGGGATCCTCCACCGAGCAGCTGTAAACAGACGCCAGCTCCTTTGCACCTCTCAGGCAACACAAAGGGATCAAAAGTGGGGCAGGAAATCTGGCTGTGGGGCTCTTGTTCACGCTTAACATGTCTTTTGCTTTCTTTCTTTCTTTTTCTTTTTTTTTTTTTGAACAATGACAAGATTTTTAGGACTGGAGACACATCCAAATATTGTCAGAAAAAGGAAAGGTTTTGATTACAGTTAGTTATCTGGCACTATCTATTTAGAATGTCTGAACAAATAACTCCAATGTCAGATGCTCTAGTTCTGGCAGAGTAAAGAAATACGATTAGATCTGGCTGCCCAGATGTCCCAATGTTGAGAATAATATTTTTAAGCACGAACTCATGTACTGCTGCTGTCATGTACTTCAATAGACTTATTTTGTTCTCATGGGCTATAAATCGTAATAAAATTGAACCAGATTAATGGCTATAACTGGCCTCTCTTCTGTCATATATTATTTCAACAGAAAACAAGGGTCTTTATGGGTACAGACCTGAGTTTCTCTTCCCTGTGCTAACCTGCAGGCACTGGTCATAGTACTCTCGCAGACCTATCCAGAAATAAGGGCTCCTAGTTTCTATTTCTTTCCACTTCTTTGATGACACATTTCCTACTGCCATATGGTGTTTTCTACTTATATTTATATAAATATATTTTTATGTAGAAATATATTTTATATATAAATATACAAACCTATAAATTTCTTCATATTGTCATTTTCAATTATTTTCACCTGCTTTCATTCCTTTTCATTTCTAGGACCACTGAGACAGCAACAGCTCCTATCATATATTTTCAGCTCTTTTCCGGTTATTTTTGTGCTGGTAGTTTGTTTCAGGCAAAGCTCTGTGCACTGGTTATGTTGGTGGTATTGTGTTTATAAAGTTCTCGCTTTTATTTACAAAAGCAAGTGCTTGAACATAAGTGACGAAGTAGATAATTTCCTTTTTTCTGATTTAAAGAAGATAGTGTTATTTGAAAAAGCACTTGAGGATATCTGTTTTTCTGAAAGGTTTTCTATACTTTTTATTCATTAAAAGCAGAGACAAGCTCAAGACACATAAGCGGGGTGTCTCATTTTTGCCTAAATCTTGTGCTATTTAGACCTGAGTTTCAGCTTTATACGCCCATCAGAAATGAACATCAAGAAAGCAGTTTTGACAGTAGGTGAGTGAAGCTCTAGTAAAAAGTTTCAGTCAGATTGCTTTTCCCTGAAATGAATACGCAAAAGGCTGCTTTTTCTTTCTCTTTAAAATTGTTCACAGGGGTCTCATTATTTGCACAGAGGTTTATATAATTGCACCCACTCACATGATTTCAAAAACTGGTTTTTGTCTGCATGTATAAAAAAGAAGAAAATAAATATTTTAATCTTTTATATTTTCTTAATGTCTAGCAAGAAAGTTCAATTACAGCCTCTCTACTTATAAAAATCATACAAAGGCTTCAAGTCTCAGCATGTTCCGGCAGTAAAGTGCAAACAATCTTGTGGTTACAAAGGCTACTTTGCTGAACCTCATTCCTTCTTCTCTCTCTCCCACCAGCTGAATAAATGAGAGACATATTTAGCAGCTTCAGTAGAAACTATTTTCTCATGCTCCCACTAACAAATCAGGGCAAGAAATGACAGTAAGTCACAGGATAAGAGCAAAGTATGCAGAGAAAGAAGTAAATCAGAATTGATAAGGGAGGATGAGTTAAATAAGGGAAAAAACCCAAGCCCAAACCCTAAATTCAGGCAGCAGATTAAATCTGATCAGCATATATGGAGCAGACGATGAGATGGTAGAGCATCACAAAAATTAATGCATTACAATCTCTTTAAATCAGATTGTTTTCATTCACAATCATACTAGAGCAAGAGAAACTAATGCCAATAATATATATTTTTTAAATTAGCTTCTTTTCCATTATTCCAGATTGTTCATCCAGTATACGGTAACACAGCATAGTGAGAAAACTACAAAAAAAGAAAGCCACAATACTCTAACCCAGGCACTGACTTGATTAGGAAAAATCACTTGTCATGAACAAAAGTTACTAAATCTCACAGCAGAGCACTGTATTTCTTCTTATGTTTTAGTTCAGGTTCATATCTAAACAAGAGAAAACCTTTGCAAAGCATCTCCCAGGTGCAGTCTGTGCCGGTGGCACCTTGCAGCTTCGGAAGGGTGACTGGGGTCTCCCCATCCAGCAAAGCTCTCGCTGCATCCTGCAGCATCTGCTTCAGGGAGTGCAGTTTCTGGAAGTCATTGGTTAACTTCCTATCAAACAGCTTTACACATTTGCAAGAATAAAAACTTAGTCAAAACTAACATCACCCCATGACAGCCCCCAGCAACTGCTATCCAGATGGATGCTGCTATTTGCTGTGTGGCCTAAGGAGCCTCCCCAGACCCTCCCCAGCAGCAGATTGCTTTCTGGTACTTGCTCTTTCTGACGGCAAGGAAGAAAATGACATCTAATATGTTTTGAATTAGAATGACTAAAGATTTTTCGCCAAAACAGTGCATTTAAATACATACAGGTCTCGTCCAAAAACGATACAATTCAGGTTTGATTTCTATGACCTTTACCACAGGCAATAAACTTCAGACAGAAGACAGGGTGAGGTAGACTGTCCTAATTGCTCCACATACCCACAATTAATCTATAGCCTCACTACCCAGTTTTAATTTGCGGCAGAAGCTACCTCACCACATCAAAGATAGCGATTCACCTCTCCACTAATCAAAATTTGAGGAGCTACTACCAATAGTAATTAGAGAGCTAAGGCCAATCATCATGCAACTCAGCATTAATTAAACAATATTATAACAGTTTTCATTTAGCTCACTGAGTGCACCAGGAATTCAGCCATAATGGGTATCGTGATTTTAACTACTTTTCCAGAAGTCTTTTGCTCCATGTAACTAAACCCCCTCAGTCCCTCAGTAACCACAAAATTCAACCCCCTTTCGTTATTATAAGATGAAGAACAGTGAATGTTTGTACTCATTTGGATGATTCCCCCTTTTAATAATGATTAGGAAAAAAGGAACTTGGTCCAGCTTTGTGCTTTTCAGCAATTACATAGGTACTTAAAGAAAAGGTGAGAAAACAGACAATATATACAGATGCTATAAATCAGTGTAGGTCCATCAATTACAGTCAGTTTGGGATTAAGGAAACTACTTCTTAAAAGCAGATGCACCAGCACTGCTCTTCAGTGGCTTTTTCCACTCTATAGCATTTAAACAGGGTCCAATTTTAAACTTTGGCCTGTCCGTAGCTGGAAAAAAACAGTGGTAAATTGGGATCCTGGAGTTTTTCATATTCTTGTGAAACAGGTTTGGATAAAAGAGAGAAAGACCAAATCCTCAGCTTCAATAAACTGACCAAAGTCCACCTTGGGACACAGCACCAGGTCACAGCACCTTAAAATCTGGCTCTGGGGATTAAATACACGTAAGGCTGAGATAAAAATCCTATCAAGCATTTAAAAAGACGTAACAAAAATTTTGAATGTGAAAAAAAAAGCATACTAAAGATAGCAAAGAACTCAACATGATAAAATGAGCCCTTATTTGATCTTTGTTTGTAACCAAAGATTAGCATATAATTTGGCAAAAAATATTATTACAACTCTGTCTACTTAGACCCAAGCCTGAGGCAATGGGAGATGGTGCAAACGAAGAGAGAGACAACAGACTGATTTTATATGGGGATGCTCATTCCTTCGAATAGCCACAAGGTACTACTCCATGAATGCCATACAGGCAAGCGGGGTAAGGGATTCATCTGGGACAAAAAAAGTAAAAAACAAACCCCATAGGATTTCCGGTAGGAGCATCTTCATGTGGACTCAGCCCTGGAGGTACTGCTGCATGGTATCATGGTTAGCTGAACAAGCAGAGTACACCACAAATAACTAGCCAGCTAAGGCAAAACAGTTGTGTGATTAACACATAAGGACTTCAGGAGACCACAACAGCTGTGTTTCAGACCCAAGTTAAGCTCGGTTTGGACCTAAGACTCCTTTAATAATGCATTGATTAAATCTGCCAAATGCTTAGCTATAGCCGCAGCTATGGGAATGATAAACATTTAGCTGTAAGTGTCCATGTTCTGCACAGCCTTTTCTTTTTACAAACCCTTCCTTTCTTGGTACTTCCTATGCCTTAAAAAATGGCATAGATGATATGCATCGGGGCTCTAGGGTGGCTGGGAATGGCACTGGTGCTAAAAGGAAGCTTTGCAACAACAGGATACAGAGGGACAAGATGTAATGAAACATGAGCTTCCAAGTCAACCTACATGTCACGGTTTCCTAAGGAAAGAAGAAAACAATGACAGTGTTCAGCTTCAAATCAAAATATTTTATTGGCATGCCAGGCTGTACAAATGCTGTCAATGTGTAAAAAAGCAGAAACCTTGGGTAACTGTCAGCAATAGATACAACACATCATGCATCTGCCCAAGATAACACTTCACAGTGTGTTTGGGGTTTTATCCCCTGTGTCCATTTGTCATTATTGTCCATTTCTAAGTTGGTGGCAGGTTGTTACATAGCATGATGCTAACCCTGCCGTCTCTTTCCTTTCTCCTAGGGTTACGCACAGTTTTTCCTCATCGTTTTTTAATGGAAAGTCTTTTATCATTTCTGGTAATGTAAGCAAATATCTTCCTAACACTGTCTTCTACTATTCATACTGGAACAGTAAGTGCCTTTTATCCAGTGTTGCCTTTTTTGTCACATGGGCTGCACAATCTCTTTTGTTCCAGTTCTTCTTTATAGCAAATGAGTCTGGATTTAATTAGGATCTACCTTAGTTTTGCTTTCTGACTGTAATCAACAATCATAAAGAATCTCAGTATCTCTTTACATTGTCTCTAATCTGTACGCCTAGGTTTCTTGCATACTGTCCCAAATGGTTAAATATGTTAGCGAAGACTGATGTTTATAAGACTTGGAAGAAAGATTCAGTCGGATTCTTTATTAGAAGCTTAGTGTAATTTTTGCTCGTTAACTAGCAAGGCAATTTTGTTATGGTGTCCTAGACTGCAAAGCAAGAAGAGATTGATGTGTTAATCTAACCTGACTTCCTGTACACTGTCTTGTACAAGATAGTGGCCTTCAACCGCATCTTTTTAACTTATTTGTACAATAAACAACTTTCCAATATACACAATAAATGTAACTTTTATATACTTTGGTGCCAGATTGCTTTGTGAAATACTGACTTGAGCTGGAAGCTCAAGTGTCATAAGCAGCACTAGGATTAGGATCTTAACCCAGCAGTTTTCTTCTTCTTCTCCACAAGGTTACACAACACTCAGCTTCTTGTCTACACCCATCACAAACATGAA
This sequence comes from Harpia harpyja, assembly GCF_026419915.1. Taxonomy (NCBI): domain Eukaryota; kingdom Metazoa; phylum Chordata; class Aves; order Accipitriformes; family Accipitridae; genus Harpia; species Harpia harpyja. The sequence continues at coordinate 29,177,401 of NC_068951.1, forward strand.
TCAACAGCAGTGGTACCCATGCCCAAAGCATAAGGTTACATTTTTGATGCCTAGCTAGCTAGAATACCAGAGTGGACATATAAAAGCAAATGGTAACATATGTTTACATTTTATCCTGCTCACAGTCACTGAGCTATGTCTCACAAACTTCTGAAAATGTCCTGGGAGACCAGAAACCTATCCAAGGCTACACAGCAAATAAACATGGAGACGTGATTCTCAGCTCTGCTAGATTATCTGCCCCCATAGGGAGGTATATAGAGATATATAAGCACATTCCCCATGATTTTCAAAAGTGACTGCCTGGTGGACGCCTATATTTCTGAGTGCCAAAAGGATTTTTGTTTTCTGGGAACAGCTGAGAGCTTCTTTCTCTACAGTCATGGTGTGTGATTGCAGTGAGCAGGGAGCTCTCATCCCCTTCTCCCTTGAGCTCCTCTAATAAAATGTGAGTCTGAATTTTGTGCCCTTTCAAGCCTGATGTGGTAATGAAAGAATGCACATCTTAAAAATTAAAAAAATAATAGAAACCAATGCAAAGTTACACTTTGGTTTGCTAAACAAAGGTTTATTCTTTTTTATCATCATTCAAAGTTGGAGAGAAAAAAACTGAAGAGAAGGCTTAAATACAAAGAAACTTTGAACTGCATGGATCACCATTTGTTACATAAGTAGGTTTTTCAAAATAAGTCATCCTCCACAATAACTATACAGAATAGCTAACCCTGCTTTCACAAGATCCCATATGGTTTTTGTATTCTTTTTGTGTCTATGTTTTATTTCTTGCATCAATGAGTCATAAGATGCAGTCAAGGAATTAAACTGAAGCTTGAAAGCTAAAAGGAAAAGAAGCTGATATGTGTAGTTCTGTAGCCTCAGATTCTTGTATCTAACTACATAACATATTTTCTTTCCACAGGAGGTAGTTATGACAAATTAGAAGTCTGAAAATTTTCTGATGGTGTAAAGGCTCCAGCTGTCACTAGGGAGATAGTGATCAGATTTCATAGCTGCATGGTCCCATGGCACCACTAAGAGTTCCATATGGTCATCCAAATGTTTCAACTAAACCCACAAAAAAAATTCCACCATGGCTTTTGCCTTTAGAAAAATAAAACTCTTCTTTGTAAGAATTTTTCATAATGTGCCACCGATAAACAAAACTGTCTTGATTTGGTTGTCTGGAAAGAAAATCATTGTTAGAGTCATTCTCTTTGTTTCAGGTTCAAGCAGTTAGAAATAGCAGCAGTACAGGACACGTGCCTGACCTCTAACTTTTTAATCTAGCACAACTTACATAACATGAAGTAGGCTGGTAAGTGGACATGCAATGAATAATTAAGGTGTGTATATGTACACGGTGATAAACAGTAATTTCTTCAAACCACTTCCCTTTTGGTATAAAACCACCTCTGTTAAATTGTTAATGCTATTACTGTGGACAGAGACTCTTTCATTCATGTCAAAGATGTCAGCATAAGCCTCACACGATAACAAATGACAAATGCATAATTTATTGATTCTTAAATGGCTATGTCCTTGGATGTATTTCTTATAACTAATTTGCTTGGAGACACATCTGGCTCCTGAAGATAGCATCTGTTTTAAAGAAGGTCAGTGCTATCTTTTAAAGTTAAAGGCAGAACATAATCTTTTCTCTGCTGTGCTCCTCTGCTCTTTTAGCCTAGAAATTCAGGTCTCACTCAATTCTGTCTACTGATTTTTATATCAAATCAAAAATTGAGCAATCTGTTGTTCAGTTTTGAAGTAGTGATAAACATGTACACACACACTGTGCTATCAAAGAACACAAGGAGAGAATGTATAGGTTTCAAGTGACTGCATACTCTATGAACTGAACTATTTTAAAAAGGAATTAAATTCAATTGTGTTGATACCACTTTTCATTAATACATCTTTTCTACAAAGCTTACTCAATCAATCTATTTCAATAAATGGTGCTTGCTTTCTGAGTTTGTTTTATTCAGATGTACTGCTTATGAATGTAAGTCTAAGATGTTCTTGCATAAAATCTGCAAACACCGAACACTGCAATGTTTATTCTGCTATTAGGCCATGAACTATGACTTCTCCCCCAATTATTCTTGCACATACAAAGCCTGATCCTGCACATCTTTGTTATTTCTGCATGATATTTATGCACATATATACTCCATGTGACTTCAATTCATGTATCTTACTAATTTCATCAAGTTTTCACTGAATTTTAGCAGTATTTATTTTTACTCATCTTGTGGCTAGAACAATAAAATATAAACAAATGCTTAAAATCAGCTTGTAGTTTACATTTAAACAGGCAGACACAAGTGCAAATGATTCAGAAACTGCCATTTTAACCCTGTGATGAACAGCTAGGCACCTTTTGCTTTTAGATTTCACCTTGCACCATACACAAAATGTTTAATTATTTGAGGATTAATGGAGGTAGTTTATAATTAAGCTGAAGTATGAACTGATGTCATCATCTCAGTATGATGATATACATTTTTATGCCAAAGCACCTGTTGTTTTGGAAGGAAGCAGCTGATATCATTATCTACCCAGCCAGATAGCCTAGTTTCCTGCTGCTTAAAAAATTATCCTAAGGGTTACCTAAGTTGGGGTAATACAGCATTTACTTTTTCATGCCCAGGATAGGAGAGAATGCATAAAATTACTTTATTCTCAGTCAAAGGTAGACGGGGGGGCAGGAGGGCATGATGCTAAAACAGTTAATATTTATTTGTGTGGAATATGAACCTTGCGTGGAATATAAACCTTGCAATTTTTTCATGCATGAATATGCATGCAGAATGATATATAACAGGTAGGTAAGTAAATATATGATTGGACAAGAGTCCTTTATACAGCACAAAGGAGAACATCCTCTGCTTTGCTGTGGACATTTTTCACCATCTGATTGACTCTGACCACCGTACAGGAAAGGTTAACACCAGCTGGGGATTTCTCCTGTGTAGAGGTGGTCAGCTGCCGCCCTGTCCCTTGTCCCTGATGTTATGAGGAAAAGAAGTTGCCAGGGCGATTTGGGGAAGGGGGAGCTGTGATAGAGGTACTCTGTTACGGCAGGTATTTTACAGCCATGAGCTCATTGCAGGACCTCATGCCAACACTATAAATTGAAGCTGCATGCATGAGGACTAGAGAGCACTGAATCCGGGATCCACAACCAGTCTTGGGAGACCCGTACCCCCATCCATCCGAGCAGCGCTCTGACAGAACGTGGAATCAAGCCCAGGGTGTTTTTAGCATGCCTCCAACTATCAGGCTTTCCTCTGAATTGTGGCATTAAGCCAGAGCTGTTCATTTGGGTTGTCGTCAACTGCACTACTATAAGGAAAGCTGAGATGCAATACTAGCGAACACACCTCTTGGGAATTTCTGGCTCTCCCAATTTTCTGGCTTTCTTATCCACATGATGCCACATCCACCAAATTTTCCTTTTGCCATAATCTCTGGTGTGTATTCTGAGCAGGTGCAATATAATATATTTTCTAGGACCAGTCATCTATATACAAGCAATATTTGGCAAAGCATGATAAATAACACATTTTGCTGTATTGCTTCCTTCAATCGTTTTTCATATGTTTTGCCTTTTTTTCTTTTTTTTTTCTCACATGAACTATCTCTTTTCCCACTTAGCTCTCAAACATGCATGTTGAGTAGAATGTCTCCTCTCTGCTTTTAGGTTCTTTCCAAGAATATTCCTACAGCTGCTCTTTCCATAGGTCTGATGCCATTTTAGAAGGAAGCAGTGGCTAGCAGGAGGTGGATTTCCCACCCCTCCACAGATTCCCAGACCTCCTGTTGTTTGGCAGATCGTACCATTTAATAATATGAATAAAGAAACTTTTGACAGAACAAGAAGTTGTGACCGAATGAATCCTGCAGTCTTTATCCCCACATCTTACATCCAGTTTTCCCTGGGACATGTTTTCTGTTGATTCCTCCACAGTTATCTTTCTTAGGGAAATAATATTTCTTGAATGTAGCTATTTGGGTCTTGCCGGGAAGGGGATTACAGAGGGTTTCTGTGCTGTGTTTCTTCCCTCTGCACCCAATCTCTATTTTGAAGTTTTCTTATTTCATTTTCATCAACATTTCTGGGTCTTCCTTCCTTTCTCCTGATCTATTATTATGTGCATAATTGTGCTATGCACATTTATGATAATACTAAGAGAATACTTAAGTGATCTTCAATAGATAACAATGCAGATATACTTACTCATTTTATTTCATAACACCTCACTGGAGTTGACATGGTTTTCTTAGCACTAACAAGCATTACGAAGTTAGCACTAGTTTGGGGACTTATATTTATATTATAATCTGTATTATATGCAATAGATTAATGAATGTTTTTAAGGTATTCTTACTGAGCTTCACATCAGATGGGAAATAAAGTGTAGTAGCTTCCTGTCAGAGGAATACTTATTATGGTGTTTTATAATAAGGGTATGCTAGAGATCAAATTAGTATCCTAATGGGCTGGAGTTCAGCATCGTGATCATCGTGACATTGTGCACATTAGCTGTGTACGTGTGTGGGGGAGAAAGACATTTGTCTAGATATTTATGGATATTGAAAGCTACAGCCATCAGTTTTCAATGAGGCTAAGTCTTATCCCAATCTTCTTCCTCTCCCTTTCATATCATGAATCTGCCCTGCAAATTAGGTTTTCAGAAAGTTATTTAATAATACAGAAAGCTATACTGCCACACCGAATGTACAGTAGTTGCCTGTGGGTATGCAGTATGTTTACAGCTGGTGCATTCTAAGCCTTGAATGCTATTTCTCTATTTTCTAGACTTCAAAGAAGCATTGCTTGCTGTTTTTCATGATACCCAGCATTGGTATCTGACTAGCATAATGAAATGCTGACCATAGGTAACAGTATAAATTTCTTTTCTTTATTTCTTTTCTTCACAAACTGTAATACACAGTTTCTCTAAAATTAGTTAGGGTAAAAAGAAAAATGAGAATTGAAAAGTTTGCATATATTTACAGAAACAAATAACACTGTTCTAAACAAGTTCATAACCAGTGACAATGTGTATATTTCCATGATAATAAAAAATGGGAATCTGTCCTGCACTTCCAAGAATTATAAAACTAGTTATCCACAACACAATAGCAATTAATTACAAATTTGTATCCAATCATTGCAATCTACAAGTTTCATTTCCCTTGAAATTTCTTTGCTGCAAATGACTTTGTTTTTAAAGAATGAACTTTAAAATAAAGCCAAAACAAAATTAAAATTGAACCTTCATGTTGAGCTAAAGGGAGAATGGCATGGATATATTTTAAAAATGTTTTTGTACAGTTTGACCTTGGAATTATATGGATGTTTATTTTGCAAACTTGAGCTCATGGCTTCCACCATTGACACTTTTTCATTTCGGGATCATTAGCTGCATCCATAATAAGAAATATTATGGTCTTGAATGTTTTCTGAAGACCTCCTCTGAGACTGCAATTTCAGGAACATTTTGTGTGGACTAATCTATAGCTTATATTCTTTGACAGAATTTCTAAAGTAGCACTCAAGAAAACTGTGACAAGCAATAATCCAGTTCTTTAATGTTTACTGACTGCTTGCTTCTGTAAATCCTAAATTCACTGGAACACTGAAAGGTTTGTCTAAAAACTGCCTGAGTAAGACACTCCTCAATTTAACACAAAACTGAGTAACTTTAGAGTGGTAAAAGTCATCCATATAAAAAACCATCTTAACCAAATTCTTTGAATTTGCTGTCTTCAAAATTCTTTTCCTTCTGTACGCTAGACTAAGATTGTAACACAGAATAACCAAAATCTGGCCACTGACTTCTACTTCATTCTAGTCCATCACCAGTCGCTGAAGATACTGGACCAGCTGCAACAACACAAAAGCATCCAATATAATGCTGGATCAAGTACAGCAATTGCCCTTTTGTTTTCTCTTTTGAGGATGTTTGTTTTGTATTTTAGTTTTATGAAGACAAAAGATACTTTTTGGATCTAATATCTACATTCTGGGAATGTCTGTACAAATATGCAATACTGTCTGTACAAACATTTTTTTTCTTCTGAACTAAAAATAAAATTATTTTACATAAAAGCTTGGGAAAAATGTGAACCAAAGTGAATCATGTGCCATATTGCTCTTTGGAACATTAAGGCTAAATTCCCTGCTGGCATAAACTGACGTAGGTCTGTTGAGTTCAATGGAGCTATTCTAGCCCACACTAGCAGGGAACTATGGAGCAGCTTGGTTTTGTTACATAAATTAGACTGATGTGAACTAGATAATTAGGACTACCAATTAAGCTATGGGTTGTGTATGATCTGATTCCTGTGAATACATGGGCTGAATATACATGATCAGAGTTTAATTTTATATTTTGTATTATAATATTCTGGAGAGTCAAATAACACCCTGGTTCTTTGCAGTAATGGGAAGGAAGTTTCTTAAGGGGTGACAACACCTGAAAGAGGACATCTGCATCTTTAACATTTGTGCATCTCACACGCTATAAATCAGATAGTATTCAGATTCAGCTGAATCAGTGTAATACTTTGCTGACATGAAAATTTCATTTTCCAGCTATGGCTGAAGTATTTGAGATATTACTAAATATCTCAAATACTAAATAACTAAATATAAAGTAGAACAGTCATTTTCTGGTCAGTTCTTAGCAATTTCACATACATCTCGTTGCACAACCAGGAAGTTAGACCTCTTCCCTGCTATGGAAGGGGATGAAAAAGGAGTCCTGGCGAACAGAACCTGAGCTTGATGGATATCTATATATTTTCTAGATAGGAAGCTAGGTAGGCATCTGTAGGGAAAGGAAGTACCTTCAGAGAAACTGCTGCTCACAGCAGTCTGTTGGATCTTCACTGATGCCCTGACAGGAAGAACAGCAGATGAAAACATCATTCAGCATTGTCTTTGAGAAAATGTGTATGCACCATCTTCTCACCTTTCCACAAAACCCCCTCTAAATATTTTAAGCCACCACAGGAAGGGTTGGCTGGACAAGGAGCTTCCACCACCAACATATCTGCTACAGAGCGGGCTTCCAGACCAAGCTGTACAATCATTGTGCATCTGGGCAGAGTATAAGCCAGCTAGAACTGATTTATTAGCAGTAATGAATATCCTGTAGCTGTAAGGTTGCACTGTTAACGAGGCATCAATATTACAGTCATCCAGGTCTGCACTTCAGGCTGGAGTTGCTCTTCCAGGCTACCCAAGATAGAGAAAGAAGCATAACTCCCCTACCCCCTCCAGGTCTTCACCTACTGCTAAGACTCTGCTTCTGGCTTACCCTTTTCATTACATGTAGATAAGCAAAATCAAATATGAGCAATATATCTTCTGGAATAAAACTGCTCATAGCCATCCCCTCTGGTTCACAGCACCCATCAATGCTGAGATCAGCAGTGAAAATACTGAAGGATGATCCCATGTTGGCTGTTTGGATTCAGCTGTGTTTACTGTTCCTGGATTGTGACCTCTTTTCAGCTTTCTCTTAGGAAAGATGGGGGAGAAATATTAATTATAATAAAGGGATGATCCATGTGCAAGTGGGGGAGAGGTGAACTCACTGAAGCTAGTGAGCGCTCACAGTGAGGAACAGAGCAGCCTGGGAGGAACCAGAAGGCAACTGAGGGACTGGGATCCCATACAGATCCACATCAAGAGGCCTTAGGAAGGGACCTGATACACAGGCAGGCCACAGAGGAGATTCATTTTCTCCAGGGCCTAAAGGGGGCTGTGACATGTTTATTTTATCTCCCAAAGCCACTGAAAATTTTTGGACTGAGAGCTAGATTAGAGAAAAGGACATTGTGCAAAGACATTGTGGACAGGGCAAACAGTTGGTTTTCAGTTATTTTAACTTCAGACAGCTGATCTGAATCCCTCTGTTTTAAAAGTTCCTTTCCTTTACCCTATGTTCAAAAAAGTCTATCATTAGAGGCTGAAAGCCCTTTTGGTGTCCTCACTATAAAGAAAGATACAATCAGCCTTACTTCACAGCTACACCTGGCTTGCCATCGTAACTATGTATCCTAGTAAACACTTGGAAAGCAAAGAAAAATTAGCTTTCTCTTCCTGTCCTCAGCTTTTCCTATTGTACAGACCTGAATCCTTCAGTCTCCTGATTGATAACTGTGCTTTTCCATGGCTATTTGAGATAATCATGTGGAAAATCAGTGCAAATGATGCATGTTTAATTGGGGCACTACCAGAAATCCTGCATATCTGTCAACCTCTCTGGGAGAAATCTGAATCCACTTTGAAAGTCAACCAACAATTCCTGGCAGAGCCAAAGACACTCAAGCCTGTGATAGTAAACAAGTGACATATTCAATGGCCAGAGAAAATGTGAGCCATTCAAATTGCTTCAGCTCCTGTAAAGCTATGGCAAAGAAAATATTAAATTACATTTAGTTCAATTATTGATTGGTAAAATTCATTCTTTCTTGTGAATAAATCAATGGGTGTCATGTAACAATCACAGCCTAAATCCCCAGCTGGCATAGGTTGTCTTCATTCTGCTGCTCACTGAGAAACTGGCTCCACAACCTCTTTGTTTGTGTCCTTCTTTGTGAATACGACCATCACAAGCACAGGCCAGGACTTTATGCTTCCTTGGTTTTAAACTTTGAGCCAGAGTTGGTGGGGAGAGAAAGAAGAAAGCTCCAGAGAAAACCTTACTGAGCATTGTGTATCTGCTCAGTTTGGAGAAAACTTAGTAGCTATTTGCAAATTAATTAACTGTAGGGTGAGCTCTTTCAAACGACCATATTGTTTCACATATGAGCAAGATATCAGTCAGACAAAGCAGATATACAATTTGATCTCAAATAACATTGTGCTATGGTCATGAACTGTCAAGCATTTCAGCAAAAAGACATAGTGATACCTTTTGTGCTACAAAAGCTCTCAGAAGCTACACCAACAAGACATTTGCTATGTCCCCACCTGAGCGTATTTCATCACTGAGACATTTGTGTGCCTATTAAAAATACATTTCTGTTTCTAGACTACTTGTGCCAACAGGTAAAGCCATTTATGGCTAGGAGGAGCTGCTTGTTTTCTGAGCCTGTCAGGACACTTTTGTGTCAATAGAGAAAATATATGTGCACAGCTCTAATGGGGATTCCTCTATTGTAGTACCTTGTCATTTCGAGAGCGCCTTGCCCTCCATGCCCCACGAGCATTTTTTACAGTCAAAATCAACATGCCTGAGTTCTTGTTTCCAACTTTCAGTAATGTTTATTATTGTTTGTCAGCAACTCAGCTCTGCTGGAAAAACCTCCTTCGGTGAATAATGAAGTCATTCCCACAGTGACTGCTGGGTTCCAAAATTTTCAGTACTCTACCTATGGCTATTTAGCTGTACATGAGAAGCGCAGAAAATCTTACTTTTCATGGCCCATAAATAAACACCCAATCCAACACTTCAGCACATTTCTAATTGTAATGCAGCGTGTAATGTTTCAGTGCACAATACAGATGTTTTCAGTTATTATATGAAGAGGAGACAATGATGGTTAAGTATGTGTTTGCATTATAGTCACGGCATGAAATCATTATGTTCAACTTTCCTGATCATTTTCTTCATAGAAAAAATAAAATTCTGTTCAACCATGATTCTTTCCCACATGGAACAAGTTGCAGAAAAGTCAAAGATATCCATTTATAGCCCACTTACTTATAGCAAAATAAAGGGTAAAAGCTCTGTTTAGACATTGGACTTTTTCTGTCCTCTTCCCCTGTTGTTAATCATATACCACCACTTAGCTGAAATGAGCCCAGGGGGTACTAGGATATAAGCAAAAGCAGAGTTGTACCATGGGATTTTTATCCTCTGTGATAACAGCCCAATCAGCCATCTCCCTTGGTCCATCCCCGCTGGGGGTTTGAGGCAACTGTCCTAGTGGAGCACCAAAGTGTTCTCTTGCTAACACCAGGGTACTACCAAGACTATTTCTTTGATATTGGTTCTCATTAGCTTTTCTCTGCCTTCAGTTCTCTTTTTCTTTCTCCCCCATCCTTCCTGTCCATCCATCTCAGTAGTCTTTTGTAAAGTTAAAAAACTACCCACCTAAACCTTCTGCTGTCACTTCCTTTCCTATTCCAGAGCTATCTCCCTTTATATCTGCCTAACTCCAGTAAATTATTGCTTGATGAGAATAACTCATTAGTTCACTTATAAAAAGGCCTGACTTCACAAACAGATATTTTTATGAGTTCTATTTGTGTAGGCACAAATAACTATTTTGGTTATGTGAACAAGCCACATGGATACACATAGGCAATAAATATCTGGGCAACTCCAGACCACAACTTGAGACCATTTTAACTTTAGAAAAATCAAACCTTAAATGGCAAAAAAGTTTTATATTCCTAGATTGGCAGGGTTGGGTTTGTCTCTTCAAGAAGACTTATGGTTTGAGACCATTTGTGATGTCCAAATGCAGATGAATTAACAGAAGAAAGAGTTCTGACACTATTTACCATTGGTTTATAAGGTACTGAAAAGAAAACAGAGTAATCAGAAGTGGTCCAAAGCCATCACTACAACAAGTCATACAACTAAATGAAGCAAACTAAATCTTCTTGTTATGACTTTCTTTTCTTAAGGTACAGAACTGATGTGAGATGCCAAGTGAGACTAAAGGAGAGAAATCAGTGGCATGGTACAGCGCAAGTTTGATTTTTAAATCTAGCAAACCCTAAAATACTTGAACCAGATATAGAGAATAAAAGAGAGCAGGATGTAGTGACATTGCATGTATTAAATGCAAGTATTTCAAAGGAAAATGTAAGGCCAAAGGATTCAGAGATGTAGACTTGAAAGAAAACTTTTCCTTTCAGATGAATGCTGATGATAAGAAAGTGATCAAAACCTCGGATTTCAAAACTAATCACATTTCAGATCCAGTGAAATTTTGCATTTCATTGATAAAATTATTTTACTGCAAGGATTAATTGGGTCTCATTTGAATGTGCATACTTATACATGGGTTTAAAATTCAAGTCTTAGAGAAACTGGGAGAAGAATTGCAGTAGTTAAATGACATGACTTAAGATTGCAACTGAATTAACTGGTTGTTACAGGTAATGGTTTTCAAAAGATTCAATCTGATTGTAAATTCTGATTTCTGATTGTAAATTACTCACAAACAAATGATGTTTTAAATTAACTTTATTTGTAAATATTGAACAAACTAATTATGGAAATTTATTTCAGTCTATTGTTCGTCCCAAGCCATGTTTCTCACACCTCTGTACCATGCGTTGCTACAGTTGGATGATTGATTGTGTGATAATAAAAATCTCCATGGAAAACTTTAAACCAATCCTTTCCTCCTCCTTCAAGTGGCCTCCAACAGCACTTTTGGATAGTGTTCCAAACATTGAAGGAAGAGAAGCAAAATTCAATGAGTTTATTACCCATGTCAAAATCAATCTGCAACTTGTTTAAAGCAGCCTTCTGAATGGGCTTCTTGGAGTCATTGCCTGCAAAAAACTGTACATAAGTAACACTCATTACAGGGGAACTTTTCAATCAGCAATGGATATGGCTGAATGCTAAGCAGTAAATAGAGTGACATTAACCCTTTTCTTGGTATGATTCAGCAATCAAGTTTTAATTGTTTTAATTTGTTCTACTTTCACTAGCATTCAGAAATATATAGCTTTTGTGAGCAAATGTCATGTGATGTGGGGGTTTTATTCCTCAAACTTTCACTTCATGTTGATGCTTTTTATTTTGTACTGTATGTCAACTAAATTTCATAATAGTCTTCTTGTCACCTGACATAATGACAGAAGAAAGAAGAACAAGAAGTATGTCATTAGCGACAATTCTTGTTTACTCAAGAATAACCTAATAATTCATATGTGAACAACATCTTTCCAGAGCACAAAATTAGCACAGATGAGGGGAAAAGATGCAGTAAAGGATCTATCAGGAATTTGAAGAATGGTATTTAAGCATAGTCATGCAGTATGGGATTATTTCTCTGGGTACCGGTACATATTTAAATCTTGCTGTCCTCTGTTCCACACAGCTACATTAGTCCCACAGTCCTTGAATTCTTTTGCTCTGATTGCCTGTAAACCTTGAAAATAATATTTAAAACAAACTCCTAGGAATCATTGTGCTTCATCATGCTTCACAAACTTCATACTGTACCCTGCATTTTTATTTTCATATGTAGTAAAAGTGACTGTAGACTATTTGGACTATTAACACAATGTGGTATGCTAACTGATATCAAAGTGGGGTATAATAGCTATCTAAATGAGGGCTTTCAACAAGGTAGTCAAGTCAATTTATAACATTTAGATTCCAAAGTAAAAATGGAACAGACTTACACTAATTAAGCATTTGGTCTAATGCATTAAATCCTGTTTGGGAATTTACCTTATTTACTTTCAGGATTGAACATTGTTTTTCAAAAAATAAGACTAATAATCAAGACAAGATTACAGAGGGGAAAGGAAAACTGAGAAACATAGGTATTGTTCTAAAAGTAAGAGATGTTAAATTGAATTTCTGACGGCAATGGTAAAAATGTACATAATTTCAAACTAGATCAGACAAAACTCTTAGGAATATGTTGATCATCTCTATAGTCTTCTGGAAATGTGCCTGCATTAGAGGTACAGACTAATAAGACAGTCAAATAGGTCATTTCCACCACTAAATTTTAGGCAACCAGGCAACACCTTTCTCAGAAGCAAACCACTGGAAAGAAATAAGTAGTTTTATACCTAATACTAACACATCTAACCAAAACATGTTAGTGGTCAGGTTTCAAAATGCCTTAATTATAAATAAAGTGTCTTTTTATTTAAACATGCAAATTGCTGGTGAGTTAAGCGTATATTGCAGAGTATGAATTCCTCACAACCAACAACTAATAATAATTTAAAAAAAAACCAAACTGGAGAAAAGCAGCCAAACCATCTGACAAAGCCTAGGGCACATGTAACCCCATCACTACAAATGACTGCAGAGCTTACAAAACGAGCCAGATGCTGCTTCTGGAAGGATTTCATCTATAATACCCGAACCACATGACAGCCTATCACAACTCATGTTTGGCCTAAAGGTGTGCATCACTGCTGGAACGGGCAAATAATGAGAGGGAACAGGAGTAAAGCCTTAATCCTAACTAAGGAGGGTTCTTTTGTTGTGGTTTGTTGTGTGGTTTGGTTTTTTTTTTAATTTGAAAATTGCATTTGTTTTACCTGCAGACACTGGCACAGATGGTGCCTCTGTAATATGCTGTTATAATAGACTGATTTGTTTGCAGTGTTGCATTCATGTCCAAATTCATGTCCAAATGTATTGGGTCTTCTATAGTGTCGCTCAGGATTGGGTCAAATGTAGAAAAGATGAGTGTCTCCTTAGTGTATAATGAAGAAATTTGCCCATAGCCCCTCTGGCAGGTGCAGCATCTGTGTTCTCAGCCCCCTTCCCCAGCTAGGCATGTGGCTGGATAATAAAATAATTGCTGAATGAATAGACCTTATGAAAGCGTTGAAAATACGCATGAGAAAGCTGCATTTCACAGACAGAGATAGTGGTAAGGGTTACAAAATCCATTAATTCTGGCTACATTTTCCCTTCTTGATTCATCTGCAAAAAGTCTGCTAAGCAAGCCTGGAGGCTGAGAGAGACCAAAACCTGTCCCCTGGTACTGAGATATTAAGTAGAGAGATTTACTAGTACCAACTGATTTTGCTGCCATGTTGCTTCTGTTTGATTAGTTTGAAGTTGTCTTTATGAAAGACGTTCCTTGCTGAGCAGTGATGGCTGTGTCTACCTTCAGCTTGATCTTTCCACCAACTCACACTGCAATCTTCAACCTGCATTAAATGATACTTAGGAGGATTATTTGCATTTTGTTAAATTATTTTGCTGATTTATGACTGCAGATTTCTCTAATCGGAAAAAAATCATTGCGATTCCTAAAGGTAAACAAAACCATCCCCTCTGTGACATTTAGGAATGCCACTTCAGCACAAAATTGATTGATACACTAGCATAAGTTCATCACCATCAGGAATATGCTTAAATACATGTTTGTGATGCCTCTTGATAAGTTGAAGCAAGTCATAAAAGAGATTTAGAGCAAGAAACTTGCAGAACATCACAGTCAGAAGACAGCAAAGGAAACCATCCTCCAGTGTAAATTTGGTCTATTCAAGGAGCTTCAGGAACAAGCACAATTCCCACATGCACACACTTTTCTTTCTTTTTCTTTTTCTTTCTTTTTTCTTTAGCCATGAAAGCTGTAAGTCCTTGTTAATAATGACAGTTCTTGATGAAGGATCAGTCTCCCACATGGTATTACTTTGTCAGTTCACAGCAGCTCACATATGCCCAGGTCTCATAAGGACTCCCGTGAAAGATCTTCCATGAAAGAAAGTTGCAGATAGACACTGCAACAAGTGATTCTTTCAAAAGGAGTATTCCTATGTTAACTTTGCTGATTAGGAACATGGGAGGGAAACAAAGTGCCAGTGGGAGACTTGGTCCTTTTACAGTGATAGTTTAATCCATTCAGGCAACTCATATAAGTCAGAAAAAGTATAAATTTCCCATTATAAATGGCATTCCTCTAGATTATTTCACTTGCTTATATCCCAGAATAGACAATGCCTAAAAAGACTGGCACTATTACCTCTGAATCAGTCACTGAATAAATGTTAAACTCAATGTAGAGTGGGGATACCATTATGGTGATGCTATCTTTGGATAAGGAAATAACCGAACAACAAGCAAGCATTGTGCAATATTCAGACAATGGAAAAATCAAGGCCTTAATCAGCTGGAATCTGTGTCCTACTGCAATTGGTAAATACTTTGCCTCTTGGTTATTGCCCTTCTTAGGTAGGTCTTAAAACCCTCAAGGGTCGCTGGAGTCAGTGCAAGGCAGGTTTCTGCAGCCTCTCTGTTCCTGACCATTATCATCATCATTGTGGCCAGGAAAGGAAGAGGAGGACTCTCTTGTCAGAAGCAGATTGCAGCTGGCAATCTCCACTCAACTTTGGAGGTATCAGCAGGCATTAGTTGCCTTGTTGGATCAAAACCCAGAAGCCCAGCCCTTACAAGTGAGTGCCTTTATACAGTCCTAACAGTGCAATTGCACAGACAGATCCTCGTGCAGACCGACCCAGCTCCGATCACAAATGTCACCGGTTCTAAAGCCAGAGGCCTCAGCAGGCTGCATGTGGGTGTCACAGCCAGGCACACCACCAGCCTGCAGTACAAATGCCTTCTTGTTCTTCTTTAAGGGATCAGTTAGGACAACTTCTGTGCATACTGATAAAACTTTTCTTAACAGTTCCCACACCATTCACATTCTTTCTGTGATCAGAGAGAAGATACCTTATAATCACCATCTTTGTAAACATGGTGTTTGCTGAAGAGATTGCCTTGTACAGCACATAGCCAATGTGGCCAAAATAAGTAAAAAGGGTAGAGTTAGGGAGTGGCAATGGCATATTAATGAAGAAGTTTTACAGTTTGTCTATGACCCCATAGGTAACAAAGTGAGATAGGCCAAAAAGTTTGTAGCGCCTGTGTTGTGGCTCCTCCTGGACTCCCCGTCCTTCTTACGTGTATTGCAAATCACTTCCTGTATACATAAAATCGTAGAATACTTCAGGTAGGGAGAGACTTCTGGGTGAAGATTCCTATGTGTTTCTGTTTCTAATGGCTTCATAACAGAAGATACTACGTTGTTTAGTGTGAGCAGCCACAGTAGTACTATTGATGAACACTAACGGCAAGCTAACTGCATAGCTATTAATCAGGTGTTCTTAACTTGTGGCTTGTGGGCATCATGTTGCCTATGAGACATTGCTCACAGGTACAGAAGATTAGAGTTAAACCAAAATTGCCATAGAGCATAAAGATGACGCATAGAATATGTGATTGCTCCTCTTCCCTGTGAAATAGCAAGGAATAGGGATTACTGCGTTCATGTATCTCTTCTACAATGTAGATCATCTGCAAATAAAGACCTCAGTGAATGTGAAAAGAAGGGACCAAATCATGTAAATTTGGATTTCATAATGTTCAAACTGTTTAAGGAATCCTTACCATTTGAAAAGCAATTATAAGCAGAGGAGTTAGGACAATAGATATGCCCTGACTTCATCTCCCCTGTTCTACTGAAATACAGCACCCATAATACAGGCATACATGTTGGCACAGGGTTGTTTGTTATTCACGCTTTTCATGTACTGCCTGATGCATCTTTGTCATGATTCATTATTCCTAACAGCTATATCAAGTGTTGCAATTACTGCACAATACAGATTTAAGCCTATAATAATTTTTGGATTGGAGAAAAGTAATATATTAAGTGCTTGTGATATCTCTATGTATAAGTTTGAGAATCATTAAATAGCTGTCACTCTTCCTTCCTCCTCAGCATCAATTACTCCACTCTGGTTTTACTTACTCCACTCTGTATAATGAGTCCCTAGAGCATGTTTCATTGCGGGAGAATGAACACATTCTTCACTTGCGGTCAGTGGGATGTGGTTAATTTGAAATCACTTAAACTATTATATCTGTCAAGCGTGGTTATTTTATTTTCAATTCACATCAGTGTTTTAGTATGCATGTCGGTTACTGGGTTAAACTGGCAGATTAATTTCCAAGCATTCTGTTGTAATGTTCTTCATCACTGTCTTTACATGTAGGCTCCTGTTGAAAGTTAATATGTTCCCATGAAAATTTACTTCAGAGAAATCTACTTTTAATATAAACACTCATATGATAAACAACACTCACTACTGAATGAAAGCTGGCAAGATCAGTGGGATTCCAGCTTTTCTCATGAAAACCCAGAATACTTGGGTTTTTTTATTGTTCCATCTTAACTTCTTTTGGAAATGCAATTTACATCATGACATGCATTTGTGGAAAAAAAAAAAAAAGTTCAGTAACTAGGGTGTCTTTGACATGCTTAGTTTTTTTCTGATATGTTTACAGATTTTATTGTTCAAAAAAGCTGCGGGCTTCAGTTCAGTGTGAGCAGATTCACAATTCACACTGTATAAAACTGTTTGGGGTTGTCTTGGGTTTTTTTCTTTTTAAAATATCGTGGCTTGAAATTTATAAATAGCCAGAATTTGAAGATGCTGAAATACTGAGTTACACAGCTACTAATAACAGGGTGCTCATACAGAGAATTAGAGAAACCGCCAATGGGCTTTTTATTACAGCAATATTGTACATATTACATGAATAAATTACATTGTTGCATTATACAGCTGCTGCATCATCAGTTTAGAGAGTAGACTGCGATCCTAAGTATTCGGGGATGCAAGCTCATTATCTCCAAATCCACTTTGGTTACAGCCACAGTACGATTCAAGCTAAACTGCTTTCATATAACGTATTACATATACCTATGCATAATCAGGTACATGGCTCAGAGACGGACTGATAAGTTTAGGTGTCTAATCAAATTTACAAAAAAGAGTCTGTTTCTCTGAATCAGGCAGAATCTTTCACTTGGAAAGGTTATTAGGAAAACTATATTACCCATAAAAATACAAACCTACATATGTTGTGAAACATCCTTTTTGATTTGAAAGATACTAGTAGAAAAATATGCATTTATATAACGACAGTTCTCCTCACTGTAAAAAAACTAAATTAAAAAAAAAATGGTTTTTCTCTATCTTATTATGATGAAGACAACTGCTAGTGTTTGAATGCTGCCAAAGCCGTTCTTGAAACTCAGTTGTTTTTATTCTCTGCACATTGTTCTCTCGTCCCATCAAATAAAACACAAATCTTAACGTTCTCCACAGCTGCAAATGTTTGCCTAGGACTCCTAGATTCACATTTACATATTTTATATATTGATGCAAATATCTTTGGCTAGGCAAGTAATACGCTGTCAGTTCTGTTCATTTTGCTGAACCCCTGTTTCTTTTCATTGCTATTTTTTACTTTGCTGAAACTGTGTTTATTTTCATTGCTATTGTTATTCCACTCTTCTGAAAGCACATACATCCCCTGCATCGCCCACCTGGCTCATTGTGCTCATCACCTCAAGGGAAATCCTGCGCCTGGAGAAATCAGTCAAGGTTTTACAGCTAGCTTTAAGCTGGACAATGTTTTACTACTGGGCTCTTGCCAGATGAGGCTGTTTGTTGTATGACATTTCTACAGAGCTTTTCATAAGTGGTTTCTTTAAAAGGCTCCTAAAAGCTATCATAATCACAGAGATAATAGTGGTTAAGGTGAGGATAAATATGTAGAGCTATACCCTTTTATGCATAAGTAATAAAACTAGGCGTGACAAAATCGCACGCTTTTAGTCTAAGCAGTTTTAGAATGGAAATGGCCATCATTCAACTCCCAGATTTGGATGCTGCTGTTTTGATTACTTTCAAGAGAGTCTAGACAAATGAAGATTTAAGCCTAATGTGAAGTGATGTATATATCATAATGCATATATTAGTAAGGGCACTGGAAGAGCACCCAGGTGTTGCTGGTCTTCCATCCACCGAAGACTGTGGCTCAGCATTGACAAAAACAAAAAAGAAAAGAAAAGGAAAAGGTATGTGGCAGTGTTTCCCCTGCATCTGGACATGTTTCCAGCATAATATGAGAAACATCCATGCTACACTTGAAAGAGGGAAGGGAGCAATGAAAGTGCTGATCCAGCCATCAACCATGTGTCACTCCCTCTCCTCCATTAAAAGCAAAAATACACTTTTCCTCCTGATTATTTAAAATTATGGTTTTCCCATATAAATATCTAAGCATTCTGCAACCTTCAGACTTCCCTAAACTTTAGGTTAAGACAGAATGATTCCTGCACCTTCTATGCCATTCCTAAAGTGCTATCAGCTGCAGTTCACAGCTACTCAGCAATCAAGCATCCTGCTGAAGCTGAGAAGATATATATGAATCCTAAATAATACTACAGCATAAAGTGAAGACACCCTATGTTAATATTATCAGGTCACATGATTTGGTCCTGCTGTTAGCCCTTTTTGGTCCATATGCCTGAAAGTGAAGAACATGAATTTGAATTTAGTCTGTACCTATAATTGACTCTTTGCCTTTTGTGACTTACCGAAATCATATAATATTGTTTCCATTATCCACACCAAAAAAAAGAGCTTTAAGATTGTCAAAGAACACTTTTGTGTGAAAATGTGCTCAACAAAATGTTCCTGGAGAGAGAATAAGAGGGGTGAGAAATGCAAATTTGTTAATGCAGTTGGCAGTATTCATGCATCTCCGTGGAGATACATACACCTGAAAAGAATGAAAATTGTCCTACTTTTATAGGTAAGACTGTCAAGGACCATCACTGATCTACTTCCAAACCTAAATCTACTTCAAGTGACAAAGTAAAGATCTTCTCAGTTTTCTCTCAGAATACACCTAATATTTTTAGGAAAATAAAGAAAAGTTAAGTGGATAACCTGTTTTAATTCTTTTGTAGAATGAAAGAGAATGTTCTGAAAATGTTCTGTTTATATGACACACTACTAATTGGGGAGGAAACATTAAAATATTATTTCATAAAAAAAATTAAAGGAACTTAAAATTGGAAAAGGAACTATCTAGGTGAATGCTGCCATACTCCTAAAACAGCATTGATATATATAGATATACACACATATATGTGTGTGTGTAATGTACATATATATGCGCACAATTGTGTATCTATATAAAGATAGCGATGCATTCTGTAGTATGTACTATTTTTCATATTTTTCGCAAGGCCTTGAGTTTATTCAGCAAAACACTGAACAGGTTTCTTCAATTATACTATGGCAATTTCAAATACCTTTGGTCCCAAATAATGCAGTTACAAGGAGGGAAGGAGATGTTATGTCTTTTTGTGGTTTTTTCATTTGTCTTTATATCAAAAAATTGCTGAAGCAAGCTGGATCACAGTCACCTTTTGGTGACCATGGTCATAACTAGATAAGCAAAATTTTGATTGCAAAGATTATTGTAGGCAAATGAGAATACCTTTCATAATGGAAATGACTAGACAACCTTAGCTTAACTTTTATCTCATGCAAACTAAAAAGGCAATGAACTCAATGGTAGCGTCTGATCTCTGCATGTCTCTTCAGAGCCAGTCAGTAACTAGTACTGTGAGCAGCTGTAGAAAGTGAATTTAATTTTGCTTGTGTGTGTGTGTGTGTATAAAAAAAATGTAAATCTGAAATTTTTTTCAGTTCCTGAGCACAAGAAAAAGTTGGCATACAAGTTGCCTGTGGTTACTGGGGTAAAACAGTTAATGTGTGAGGTTTTCTTCTTCCAAGCTGTAGTGAGAGATGAAGAGATCCCATATGGGCCACTAGTACAAAGAAAGCAGAGAGTAACAGGAAAAGAAAAAAAAGAAAAAAAAGAAAAAAACCAACAGAGCGTGTAAGGGTAACAGAGGGAAATAAGATTGAAAGAAAAAAACATCAACATTGTTAGTCATGAGGAACAGACAGGAGGGAGGTATTGCCTGCTGACCATGTGTACCAATGCCAAAGAATCTAAAAAGAAAACCGGCATCTGTGGTATGGGATGGTCTCTCTCTAGATCTGAAAGACAGCAGCAGATTGTTTTTATAGAAAGAAAAGGTGTCAGCAGAAAGGAAGGAGCGTACACACATGGAAACATTTGCTTTAAGAAGCCACTTGAAAAACAACCAAGGAGTTGAGTGGAAGAAACATCTGTGAAACATGCAGCAAGACCACCACTAGTGCTTCAGGGAAGAGGTGGGAACAGAAGGGAATACACAAGCAGTGTTGGACATAGCATCTTGTCAGAACGACAAGGAAATATTGTCGGTACTTTCAAGAAAATCCAGCATCTTGTGAGTCTGCAGGGAAAAATATTTTGTCCTCCTTGTGAGGGAGCAAGGGAGTACTCTTTATTCTTATCAAGAAGCAAACAAGTCTATGCTCATTGACCAAAGTCAATCAAGGAGTGTTATCTTTAAGAAAAAATTGCACTTTTCAGGGAATACGTTCACAATTCTGCCTACCAGCATCAGGATACTTTGGGCTTCTTTTCCATAGCCTTGCTTCTTCTTTTAATAACCCTAAATGTGCAAAGTCTTGATGAGTATTAGCTTAAGGAATTGCAAATTGCCACCAGTGAAAAACAATGGCTGTGTAGTTTGGGGGTCAATGAAAGCAGATGTGATGTGTAACATCAAGGAGGAAGTCCCATACCTTTTAGTTGTCTGGCCTTAATTTTGTAGTTCAGACTTCTTTTGGTTGACAGAAGAAAGTAAAGTCTTCATCATATTAAGACCAATATCTGAAGTCACTTCAGCTATTGCTCATGAAGACATCAGTCTAGATGCAAAATAACCTGTCTTTAACCCAAATGAAAAAGAAAGCATTGATCAGGAGAAATTTTACTTCTCTGGGTTTGAAACATTCTTTATGCAAAGCCTTTAATGACTTTTCAGCATTGCCGAGGAAAGGTGCAGGAAAGGATATTTTGCTAGCTAACTGTTACATGCAATAGTATGGAAAGCCCATGTGCTACCCAAAGGCCTCTTAAAGGAGGTCACATAAAAGATGAGTCATAATGTAACTGATTTCTACCAGATCATCTCTCCATTTGCTCACTGCAGAAAAAACAAACTACGGAATGTGAAAGCACTTTGAAGTGACTGATGATCTTGCTGCTTATTAACCACACTGAAGGCGACCTTAGTAAGAAGTAAATGAAGGCAAATGAGAAATAGAGACTGGATGGCTCATTCTGACCAGTGTAAAGACAAAGGAAACCTTTTATTCTTCACAAAGAGATGTGCTCTTATTCTTACACAACAGGTTAATGGCAGCTCTCAAGGGAGAATAATATTGAGAAAAAAAGGCTATATACTTCAATTTTCTACAAAATATATACACATTCTAATAAATTTAGGAATTTTTGCAAAAGAATTAATTCTTTAAGTTAACAATAAAAAATCCTGCTTTTTATTTTCTTCCTCCACCGGCTAATAGTTTTTTTCATGTATTTTTTCAGGAATCCATGGAAAAATCCACTTTTTCTTGTGAAACAGGAAATTTAAATAACTATCTGAATATAAGCAAAAAAAAGTCCAGAGGAAAAGATAGACTCTTCAGAAAGAAGCGGTGTCAATCTGCAATAAGTTCCAGGTAACTCTTCTGCCCTCAGTGGCTAGCAAAGTTTGTTTTTAATTAATTACAATGAATTTATTAGGTTTTAAGAATTTACGATTAAAGAATTTTTGACTGAACAAAAACCTTCTTTCTTAGTACCGCCTTCCCAAAATAACTTGTTAATGAGTTTTTATATTGTCAAACACTTCTTCAAAATCTGACATTGTCCAAAAAATTCAAAAATCTAACAAAAACAGGCATCTACTAAGCTGAATGTAAAAAATTTAATTGTAAGTTCCTACTATTACAAGAAATTGCTCTATGATTTTTTTAAATTTTTGCTTAATATTGGCTGATATAGTGTTAGCTATATTTCCTTGCACTGTTGTTTATTATATAGCCCATACCTTCCCTGCATCATTCAGTACACCCACGGATTGGGAAATTGAAAACCTGCTGCACCTGTACTCAGTGAGCAGGTACCATGCAGGATGGGTCCCAAGGGTCTTGGAGCGTCAGACCATTGGTTGTGACTCACTGAAATTAGTCCTGCTTTAGGAGAGAGGTATGTCATCTCGCACATCTAAACCTTAATCCAAATGCCTGGCAGTGCATGCTGGTCTTGACAGGTACTGAGCCAGCTTGCCACTTGGCAGATTAAAAAGGACTGCCTCCTGGAGATTAGATGGCTTGGCACAGCGAGAACACAGAGGTCAAACTATGATGTTTGCCAACCAAAAAAGATCCTCTCATTTTCCCACTCTATCGCTGCTCCCTGGATAAGCATTTTTGGCCTTTTGCCTTGGTTTGAAGGCAAGACTTGTTAGGATTTAGCCTGAGGGACATGCTTTACTGTTGAAGGTCAAGCTAGATTTTGACTGTTGTGAAGCCCTGATATGGTAAGGTCATATTCTTTCTCGTTAGGGCTGATCTCTCAAGGCTCTGGGTGACTCCTGGGACATCATCAAGAATGGAAATTATTCCACACCTTGCCGAGACCAATTCCTGATGGTTTTGATGTTCCAGTTTCATGAGATACAGGCAATTTTCCCTGAGATTGCAGCAGAATAGAACATAGACATTTCATTTCATATAGGATTTCAGAACATGAACATTTGGATTTGTTCCCAGCAATATACTGTCTTGACTCTTACTCATTATTTGTATACTTAATCATCATGTATATTTTTAAACTGAAAGTAATTACACTCTAAAAATGTTGAAACCAGACTTATTGTAAGGCATTTCATTGTCAATGAAACAGCAGATTCTGAAGAAACACAATCCTATTGTCATTTTTCTAACAAATTTTACTTGTCATGCATTAGTGGTCATTTATTGTTTAGTTTTTCTGGAGCTAACATCAGTGTTGCAATCATGCTTTTCTGCTCTGGGCACTCCCTCTGCCTTTTTGTTACTTGGTGGCACATTATCTCTGTATATCACACGTTCCTGAGCACCTGACACTCTGCAAAAAAGTCCACTGTTTCCTAGCATGTTTTGTGGGTCTGCTCAGAGTCAAGGCTTCAGCAGCAGCACAGGAATGCTTTTTCACAATTTTCTGGCTCAAACAACAGTCATTTGGGTATTGCCACAGTATGATATAACTTTACCCTCTCCTCAAGTCAGGCTGTTGAGGAGAGCATCATTTGACACACCTCCAAATTCACAGTGCTCATCCTGTGCCAGAGCCTTCCTCCCTCTTTGTGGTGTCTTTTATGAAAACAGAGTATCTCAGACACAAACAGCTGTTTTGAAGCAAAGTGTAACAAAAGAAACTTGAGCAATCTCTGCATATGTTTTTATTCCTCATCTGTCTTGTTGCAACAGACTGTGCAATAGGATAAAAGTTTTACCTACCATCACACTCACAATTCATCCAGACCTCCAATAACCCATTTATAGCTACAGTACATATCAGCTGCTCAGTTTCTCATCATTGTGGTAGAGTTTATTGGAATTAATAATACAGCTGCTCTTCCAGAAGTATCACAGACAGTCCTTCTTTTCTCAGACATTGGTGTGAACAGTCTTCTGATCGTGAAGTTAAAAAGGATAAATTTCTCTTTACAATTAAATCAGACCAAATTGGCTTTTGACCTGCAGTGAAGACCTTTTTGTTTCATTTCTCAACTTTTGAAACACATTTTCTAAAGTTTTGATTGAGGATTTCTTGGCTTCCACGTGATTCTTTCTTTAACAGACTGAGCAGCAAGGAGCTTCTGTCACTACAAAGAAAACATTCCCAATCCCCTGCTCTACTGTCAAGCCCACATTAAAAAAAGAGAGAGTCAGCAACCTAAGGATGCTGCCTGAAAAGCTCCTAAACAAAGGTGTAGTTCCCAGAGTTTAATAAGACTATTTGTATGCATAAAGTTTTTCATAGCTGTAATTATGTCATGTCAGATGGGGAGAAATTTGGGGGGGGGGGGGGGGGTGTTAGTATTTTTAAATAATCTGCAGTAGTGTCAATACCAATACTGATAAAAGTGAATCCACTGCTGTAAAACTTGTATTTTATTGAAAATCGTTGAGATTTTATTGCCTTTGCTTAGTATCACTTGGTATTCTCATTAAGAATGCTTGAAATTTCTGAACTCAAATATTCAATACTTTCACTTTACTAAATTTTAAACATCCTGCTCCTTCAAAATTGTTTCATTCTAGCCCATTGTGTCTCTCATATTTGCTAATAGTATCTAACCTGGAAAAATACACCCTCCCATTATTGCAAAAGATAAAAAATTTACTACTTGCAAAAAATAGTCTACCCAAAATGTTGTTTTGACAAAAATTTGTTGTGATAAAATATGGTAATAATAAGAGAAGTACTGGAAAGACTAACATACTCCACACCATTGCACCTTTGAGAAAATGTAATTAGTACAGAGAAAAGTGCTGCAAAAGTATCTGCAATAGGAGTAAAACCAAGAAATAAATGCATAGAATTAATGTCTAAAGGAGTATATCTGGATGGGGTTTTTTTCCTTTTTTGTGCTGTGATATGGAACACCACTGTACTACAAAAAAAGTAGCCAAAACAGTAGAGGACACAAGGACATCAGTTATTAAAAAGGGTCAGACAGCTACTATCTGTCTATATTCTTTAAGACAGAGAACATTAAAAGCCAAATAGCAGCTTCAGAAGGCTGTGAGTCTCATTGAAATCAATGGGAAAATGCACACACATCTGAAGGCAGAGTTTGGTCTGAGCAAGGGAACCTCACTGAGACAAATTGTTCTGCAAAGGCATCAGAAAGGATCAAGGCTCCTGCAGTCCTTGAGTTCATGTCAGCCACAGAAAGAGAGAGCAGAAAGAAAAGCAAAGAATGGCCCAAGTACAAGAGGAATTGAGGTGGAATGTCTTTGCACGTACCATCTTTGCGGAAATGAATTATGGAGAGCAGGAAAAATATGGATAATATAAGGTCTTAAAAGGAAAAGCACAGCTTTCAGAGGAAAAAGCTCATTTTGTAGTGTACAGCTGCTAATGCAAAGGGTGGGGCAGGACTGGCAACGCATCCCATCCTCCTTCTGTCAAAAAAAAACATACATCCATCTTCTTGTATCATCAGCATTTAATCAGGCATTAAATGTAACAACTCAAAGCGATTTCAGTGTCTCCTCCAGGTCAGGAAGGATATATTCTGTGAGAACTAACATTTCACTAAACCAACGGTGCGCTGTGAATGAGTCGAGCTCCCCAAATTAGATTTAAAGGCAAAGACACGCTTAAAATGATGTAGTGTCCGTTAGGCGAATTGCGGCGGCTGCAGGACCGATGCAGCGACCGAGACTCTAAGCTGACATCAAAGCAGAAAAAAAATCAGCTGAAATGACAGCAGCAGCTGCAGCATCCGCCTCTAAATTAGGCTGTGTTTCAAAGTCTGGACTCAACTGCTAAGCAGTATAAAGACCCAGGAGGAAGGCTGCCCAAGAAAAAGAGTTAGATTTCTAACCTAACACATCAAAGTAACACATGCTTAGAAGAGCAATAAATGCATATGGCACACATTCACATGCTGCCTAATTGCAGCGGGCTCATGAAGCCAAGACAAACCTTCAGCTGATTCCTACTTTTAGAGAGCATTTGAGTCCTTTTTGAATGCAGAAAGCTGACACAAATTGGTAGCAGATTAGAGTCTGGCATTGTGATAATACATCCCATCATTTCAAAAGATGGCCATTTTTCATATCATAAAACATCTTCAAAATACTGAGTTCCTTATTATATAATTTATACATCTACCAGATTACAGCATATCCACAACAACATACTAAATCAAGAAAATCTTTCTCTCAAAATTCAGAAATAATAATTCAGAATAGGATAGAAAGCCACCAATTTCACTCTTAATTTACTTCCATACAAATTTAATGATACTTGTGGGAAGAGTGAGAAATACATGATTAAATGAAATATATTGCTGAATGGTTTAGCAGTAAAAATCATTAATTCAGGAAAAGTACCCATGGTTGATGATGTACAGATTTATAAGAAAGTAATTGTAAATAAGCCTGAATGTGTGGATACTTTATTTGTTATGTACACCAAGCATGCTTAGTACAAAAATTTGCATATTTTCATAGTTGTAGTGATATGTTTTGATTTTTTGTTTTGTTTTGTGCAAGCTGGCAGAGGAAACTAAGTTAATCACTTGAGATGTTTATTAAAATTCCTATGAAATTGCAGTGCAATGGTGGATTTGTGAGCTAATTCAAACTTACACCTTCTTCACTTACCTTTAAGAAACTGTGGACAAGTATGTAATAGAAACAAAAATAAAAATCAGAGAAAAAACATGAAATATAATTCTCTATAAACCTCTGAATCTTGCTTATATAGCTTTAAATTAATACACTTTTGTAAAGGGTTAAAGTTGCAAACAACAGCAATCATCTACAGTGCACTCTCTTAACTTGTGCATTAAGAAAAACAATTCCACCAGAAATGATGCAATAACCCTGACACAGTGGCATTATTACTCATGAAGTAATATTGCTTTTTATGCTTATAGACTTCTACCAGTTTAAATGAATCTGTTCAAGGACATCAACATCAAATACAGTGGTATAGCAGTTATCATCAAAACAATCAGAGATGCTAAAAAAAGAAAAAGCCCCTCAATGTGCAGTACTCAAGGGAAAGCAGAAGCACAAATGTCTATACATATGTTGTACTTATAGGATGTGCTATCTCACTCAAGAATCAATTGATAAAATATATCTGTTGAAATGATTCATCTTGAAATGAAAATGACTCAGAAGCTAACAATCAGACACCCCTAGAAGGACACAAAAGAATATGGTGTAAATTAAGGCCAGATTATTATTTTAAAATTTCCAGATTTTTGTCATTTGTGCAGTCAATGTAGCATCATATCAGGTCATTCTGTAAAATGAGGTAA
This sequence comes from Harpia harpyja, assembly GCF_026419915.1. Lineage (NCBI taxonomy): Eukaryota > Metazoa > Chordata > Aves > Accipitriformes > Accipitridae > Harpia > Harpia harpyja. The sequence continues at coordinate 29,204,977 of NC_068951.1, forward strand.
AACAGAACTGCATGCCGTTTCTGGGCACCATGCAGAGGAGCCTGGAGGGGTGGTGCAGCAGGTACCATGAGTTAGGTGCATGAGGACTCTGAAAGCATGAAGATCATCATGGCCCTTCTTAAGTTAACTCATCCTGACTACTTGAGTGCAACGACCTGTGTTTCAACCACTACAACCAATTCAGAACCAGTGTGATTTGCTAGTGCTTAGTCAGATCACATTTTATTCTTTGTTTTCTTTCACCTTGTCTTAGATAATACTTATTAAATGCTGATGTTTAGTGAGCATTTCGGAGGAGGGATGTCTTTGTTAAAAACTCAACAACCATGGGTCTCAGAAAGGGTTGAGAACTTGCAATGCAGACATGCTGAACACTCCGAGAATAACACAAGATCAAATAGTTATGTGGTTGCCTCAATAGACAACTTGCCTGCTATGGAAATTAGAAAGGAGAGAGTTTTCTCCTGTAGAAGATGAAAGACCGTAAAAGGCCAAACTCAGCACAACCCTTTTTATAAGTAAAACATGAAAATGCTGGTTTTGTTGTATGTACTGATAAGATGAAATGTTTGTGAAGTTATACAGTAATACAAGGCTCTAATTTGCTTCAAGCTCTTCTGACCCAGAATATTGGTATTTTGAATAGGAGGGGTTTTGTTGTAGTTCTGACGAGTTCTAATAACCTCAGTGTTTCTGAGAGGACCTGCTCATTTCTCCCCAGCATGAAGTGTATCCAAACATAATTGGCATTGTATTTTCTGAGGATGGCCTTAGTTCTATGCTCTTTATCTCCTTCTTTACTGGACTATTTATCATATAAATACTGGAAAGGGGGGAATTGAGGAAGTGACACCATTTTTTCCCAGTTTTCTGCTGAAAGTTCACCATATTTTGCATTCCCACTCTGCTCCAGGGAGCACCTGGAAATCTCACAGAATTTAGGAAGAGATTCTCTGCAGCTTTAGCAGTTTCTCTCTACTTCCAACTATGTTATTAACTTTCCCATCCCAACCCCAAATGAGCTTAAATATAGACTCCTCTACATCTAATGAGCCATAATTAGCTCATCAACTTCTGACAGGCCTAAATAGACTTGTTAGGGAATGACAAGTCTAGTCGATCTCATAGTGGAATGGGTGTCATCCCTCCCACTCAACACTCAATGGAAGGAAACAAATCTCTTAAAAGTTATTTGGAGGGTTTTCAGTCTCCTCCAGGAGCCTAAAAGGAGGGAACCTAGTTTAGGTCACTGCTCTCCTACCCTGCCCTTTTAAAGTTTGCAAAGATTTTCACAAAAATGACCCGGATAAGAAGGAGACTGTAGAAGTAATTTATTGGTGTGATGGGTTAACCTTTCTCCTTCTGCCCCACTAGATAATGAAGGGACTGTGATGCTGAAGGGAACAATCTTTGGCTTGTATCTTTCGGCTCTGTCTCTGCAGTTGCAAGAGCCAAAATTAGCTCATCAGCTCCTGATGACCCATGCTGATGTTACTATTTAAAATGTTAATAACTCTTAAAATAATAAGAGTCTAATCATCTAATCTTTATTTCTCTGCACTACAGCTCAACCAGATGAGTCCAGGGAGCCAAAACTTATTTCATTTATTCCAGGTTATTTATTTATTTATTTATTTAGCTAGGGAATGCAAAAGTGGCATGGAGTAACAGTGCATTAGGACTGCTGAAAAATGTCTTTCCTATGCAGAAGAACTGTGATGCCTCAAACAAAGGATCCCGCCATTTTCGGAAAGTGTTTTTTTATACTGGTGGTTTGGTACTTAGATAATTCAAAACTGAATGTTTGGAAATTATGCCAATATTTGCAAGTTTTGAGAAATAGACAGACCACCATTTAAAAATAGCATATGTATGCATCTGATGTTAAACTTACTTGGATACATAAATCTTAATAGTGACCTGTCTATTTCAGAGTCTATGCAGTTTAGGTGTTTGTCTCTCTACATGCTATTTCAGGATCTGGCTTTTAAAATAAGAATGATACTACCCCCAAAAAACTTGCTTGCCTAGCTAGAGCTCTTCCTGAAGTAGTGTAATAAATGTGTTCAATTCCCTCCTGTGCTGGAGGGTAGTCAAACCCTTCACCTACTAAATAGGTGCCCTCAACAAAAAGGATGTCCTAGGTAAGGTTGTCCTCCCTGCCCCAGGGGAAAGAAAAAAAAAAAAATCAGAAAAGAAACAAAGATTCTTTTCGAGAAATTCCACATTGCAGATTCCTCAAGAATGAGTTCTCATTTAACAAAATGTGAAGGCCACATCATTGGTAGGTCATTACAACATCTGGGATTTTCAGAAGCCAGTTGAGGTTCTGGGAGTGGGATACCTCTGGAAATCCGTGTTAAATTTACAGCTTAAACAGTATCTACTTACTTCAGTGAAGCAATGCAATTTACAGCAGCTGAGTCAATGCTGAGTGCCACAGAAAGCCTGTAGAGAAATTAAAATTCCTGCTCTGATAATAAAATGGATCTGAAATCATGAAACTGCAATAAAATTAATATGATTCTCGTCTGCTTTTTTAGCAGTTATTACATCTCAGTTTCTGAAAAATATCTATCTTTTGTTTCCAAGCTATGTTTGTGCAGTAGGATTCTGCCCTAGGAGAATCTTATCACCAAGTTATAAATCTCCAAACCCAGAGAATTTCAACAGAAATACTTATTCATTCCTAACTAGTTTGAGTTTAACACTAACACTGTAATTAAATTGTGTTTTCTTCACTTTTCCCCTGCTGTTTGAGAGAGAATGTGTTCAGCTTTCTGGTATACAATGAGAACTAAGTGAATGCTAATCTATTTTAACCTCAGTGGATTTGAAGGAAAAGATTGACTTTGATTTTATTAATTGTTTTCTAAAATAAGGCTTTTAGGGAAAGAACTCAGAACAGTACCTTCACATCCTTATCAGGAATTTCAAATAAAAATCCTGATTTCATTACCGTAGCACAGAATAGCAATTGATTCTGTCAGACTTTAATTGAAGTACCTACTGCATGTCAAAATATTTTTTTTTTATCAAGTCTTCATTTATAAAGTCAAAGGAAAGTTAGTGAGAGAGAGAATGTGCCTTCTGCTGTCACAAACATGCTTAAAATCGGCTATATATGACATCTTCTCTGCTACCATCATCCCACACTATGCTATCTAAATTACCACAAGGTTGTAAGTGTTCCCCTGAGGCACCAAATACAGTTGGCATGTTCAACTACTGCTTCTTTTTGTTGATTTTTTAAGTGAACATCAGCAAGCAGCAAGCATGACTGGGAGGGGATAACTACTGGGAGGTGACCCTGGGTCTCATGGACACAAGCACCAAAGCAAATGGTGGAAATGAGTGGGAGAGTCTTCAGCTAAATTTGGAAAGCCATATTTGACATGCTATCTTCTCCCTGATCCTGAGTTGTCCTGGACATCAAGAGAGTCCTTACGTTTTTGAAAAGACAGTAGCACCAGATAGGCACATAGAAAGGCTGAGGTTGTAGGTGAAATATTTAGGTTTCCTGTTCAGACTTGCATACAAAGACAGCACTTCGACCAAACAGTCAACATAGACCAAGATGCTCTGTTAGTCAGGAAGGTGGTGTGATTGTCACTGGGCCATCTGACATACCCTGGCAATCAGACAAGTTTTTTGAATTGACATCTTTCATCCCCTCCCACCACATGACAGATCCAGGAACACACATTTCCCTTCCTCACTACAAAATCCCACTTATTCTGGGGCTGCCAGGACAAGAGGACTGCTGTGTCATTCCCGTGCATCCCCTAATGCAAAACGTTGTTCAGACAGACAGAACTTGAAAATAACATGGCTTTAGTGAAATGTCTTCTTTTGCTCCTTGCAAGTGGAATAAAAAATTACTGCTTTAAACTCTTACCTCCTTATTTTAAAAGTCAGAAAATGTGACAGTGAAAGTTGGAAGCATCAGATAAAGCAGTGTGATATCTATAGAGGAAAAGTTACACTATAGGAAACTTGCTTATTCAGCAGAATACACTCTTTAGAAAACTTGTTAAAAGTGTTACACTAAGACCAGAAAAATGCTTTGAATAGTCAGGATCAGGAACCTTACGAAAACACCAGTCTTCTGGGAATATTGGATAAGACAGACAATCTTGACCTTTGTCCTGGTAGAAAATTAACCATCCTTTTTCCTGAGCAAAGTACAAGCAAAGAAAACCTTGTCCAAATACAGGAGAGAGAGCGCATGAGCTCCTTCTGTAAAAGCCACAGACAACATGAGGAGGAGAAAAACACAGTCTGAATAGTAGCCTCAGAAGCTCAAGCTCACACACAGAATCCTTTAGATAGCCTAAAAGAGAGTGAAGTGCTCTGGGTGAGATCTTTTCCCCACTAAGGTCAATGACAAAACACCTGCTGAGTTTGTCGTCCAGATCTTGATGTTCTGCAAACAGAGGGGGTAATAGCAGAAAAAACACTGTGATTGAATTTTTTTACATTCCCCATATATTTGTAACATACGGGTTTTTTCTGTATATTAAAGATGTTTCAGGAACTACATAATGAGCTACAGCATTCATTTCACAGGGGCATAGTGGTATCGCCTTATAACAAGGCATCTAGGAATGAAAACTTCTGGGGACACAGAAAGAGTCAACACGATTGTTTTACAGGATGTCGTATTTGTAAGATTGCCCTTTTGCATCTGCAAAGTCTAGCAGTGCTATCTAAAGACGTATGTATTAAGATACATGGCCTGAGTATTTTTGCCCCTGCTTGCAAGCTGTTTGTTTATGCAGCGCTAACTCCATAAGAAAAACAGTACCTAACTATATTGAGGGAACTAAACTTTATAGCTTCCTGAGCATAGCTGAGGTGCCTGGACCAATGCATAAATGAAACATTATATTTTTAGTTAGTAGAGTCTTACTGTCTATGTGTACAGTACTGTATATCTCTATGCTGCCTCTTGCCCTCAAAGAAGTGAGCAGAAGCTTTTCTGGAGCTACAATGATGCAGAATAATTAATTCAGAACAAGGCCTTGATTGAAAAATCTGTAGAAATTAGTATTTCTTTTCTCACTCCCATGATAACACAGAAGCTCCAAGTTGCAGTGTTAATTACCTGGAGAAAAAAAAACAATAAAGCAATGGAAATATGGTAAACAAAGGTACTCAGATAGCTTGTTAAACCTTTTTTGCACTCATATGTGATCATCTGGAGCAGAATATCCCAACCACTCAGACCATCATGTCACCTGGCTTTCCATGGTGGGTTGTGCTGACAGAGCTGGGACCCTTTACTACTTCATTGGCCATGTAGTCACTCAGCAGTCCACCCCTTTTATTTATCTTTCCTCTCAATGTCACTGCTTTACTGTAATTTCCTGATTTAAAACAAACAAATAAATAAAACCACTATAAATTTTGTTCTTAAAGGTTTCTTCCTGACCTGGCATATAAACTGAGACACTTGAGTACAAAGAACTTCAAAGCTTTCAAACCTAATTTTTCCACATACACTGAAGGTAGGATACTACATATTTTGCAGTGGGATTGGGGTTAAATCACATCTAATATCTTCAACTCAGAAACAGGGCAACATGGAGACATCCAGGAAACAGTGGAAAACCTCTTTGAACCTTCCACGTGAGAAATACTATTTTTCTTACTATTAATAGGAGACATCCTGTCCCTTCTGTACATCATAAGTATCCTTTCATCCTACAGGTCTATGACTTTGTCTCCTAAGCATCCACCAAAGTGAAACAACCCTTGTGCTTTCTGTGATATGCAGCCCATGCATAAAGAACAGGCAAAAGTGAGGCTGTATCTGAGCCATGAAGTGTTAGCCAGAAAAAGATCTCAAATATGTTTTAAGATCTGTATCAAGTTAAAATATAGTACACTGGTGCACTGGTGTGTATGTTATTTTCCATGTGAATGACAAACAATACAAAGCATATGTCTACTTTATAATGAAAAAGTCATTTTTGTTTATTAGTTATTTAACATTCACTGTGAAGTTCAGCAGAATGCCATTAGAGGGCATAAAAGAGTAGTTGTGTAGACAAGGGAACACAGTCTGAAGCAAATAAACTAAAGAAAATAACTAGAATCAAAATAAAATAAGAAAAATATTTTTAGTGAATCACCTCTGTTGAGCAACCAGCTCTGGATGCCAGCTCTGCAAACCCACACTCTCGTCGTCCTTCTTGAGTCTTCTGTCACTGCAGGGAATGGGTCTTGGCCACTGGCAAAAGCAAGATCGGACCCATATTGGTCCAGCAGCAATATTTAACTTCTTCTGGAATTTTTAAGTCATGTATAAAACAAGACACAAACCCAAAGATTCAGTAATCTAACTGCTGTGCCAGTGACACAGGCAAATCAGAGGGATTACCAATGCTCAGTACAAGGGGAGCAGCTGATGTCTAAAAGGCTCAGTAAAATAATAAGAGATTCACACCAGGAAACAGACACAACAACACGTGAAATGTATTTTGAAGGCATTTAATAGATTTCTATTAACCCCTTGGACTGTGGAAATAGAAAGATGTGTCAGAGCAGAATCACCAGATGCAGAGAATGTTAGTTAAACAAAATTCCAGCTTTCTGAGAGACCTGAAGGAAAAGAAATGGTCCATCACAAGAAAACCATTTTCTCCTACGCACCCCAAAGCAGAGCTAGAGTGATGTATGAAGAAATTATTTTATGCACTCCACTCCTCTTAATAACACCTTAACTTTTGGGGGGGGGGGGGGGGAATGGAAGAGGTAATTAAAAAAAGAAAGCAGAGAAATCAAACAAATATTTAAAATATCATTTCTATTCCCTTCAATTGGGAAGGCACTACAGTCGTCACCACCATCATCTCAAACCCCTAGAGATATGGTGACTCCTTTGCTATTATTAAGGCTACTATGTGTCCACATTTTTTTTTAATAGGTCTTACTTTTCCTCCCTCAAATTTCTCTGACCCATTTTTTACAAAGGCAGCCAGTCTCTAATTGTTTCTACCTTTTAGTCCCTATCAGGAAAAGTTAGGGCTACTCTTTTAGTCTTGTACTTGCCAGAGAAGCTATCCAAGATTTGTTCATGATGATAGTTCTTGCTGTTTGTTGGTGTTGTCCTTGGTTCAGAAGGACCAAGGCTGAAGCCTAATAATGCAGCCATCAGACATCCCCTGTGGAGTTTCTGCCAGGTGTTTATTGGTAGAAGTGTACTAAGGTGCATCCAAGTCCTTTTGAGTAAAGTAATTGTGAAGTTGCCAGTACTACACCAAAGAGAGAGAGAATATAGTCTGAAGACGTGGAGGCTGCTCCTATGAGACCCCAGTAGTCAGAACATAACAGCTTGTGAAGCATAAGGTTTCTCATGTGGGGTTTTTTAAACATTTTTGTCACCGTATGTCATGATAGTCTTCTTCCTTTCCAAATACTCCATCCCACTTTGAATCTCATCTTCAGTTATGTCCTTTGACAGTGAGTTCCACATGTAAACTACATGCAGTAAGGCAAAAATACACCTTTTATGATGCAGAGGAACACTAAGCCTTCCTAAAATATCAAGTCCTTCTGAAGTGAATTTGGATCTCTTGGCTTACCCATGAAGTATGAGCAGTGTTTTTCCTTCCCTCTCCATAAACTAAGTATTCAGATTTTGCAATGTCTACCTCTTTGCAATAAAAGGTGAATGTGTATCCCCAGATCAGCAGACTGATTGCCACAGAATTATTTTATTTTTTTAGAAATAGTGAGGTATGAACATCAGGATAACCATTCCCATGGAGAGGAAACAGACTCTGGATGTGTGATATGGGGATTAGAAACATTAAGTATATTCTCAGTTTATAGGATTTTATTTCCTTTTCATGTTACTTTTCTTTGCCTTCAGTTTTATATGTGATTGGAAGGCTTAATAAAAAATGAAGTTTAAACCTTCCTCACACTATTTACTTCACACAGTCAGCATTCACAAGCATCAAAGCTTCTGTTTCAGTGCTGTATCAAAAACCATGAAGCTTTAAGGCTTGGCCAAAGAATCAACACAAGCCTAAAGCAGAGGCATCAACTCATGAGACTGCTGACAGAATGGATTAAACAGACTTTTTAAAGTATCGCCAGTGCTGTGGGAAGAAAAAAAGCCCTCAGTTCTACACATGCTTTTCAACTAAGAAGTCCAGTTTTGTAAACTATTCACTTTGTTGATACTCAACAAATATCTATTGATGAGATGACATCATCTGCTAAAGAAAATAATTGCTCAAAGGCTTAACCCTGTTTTTGCATAAAATATATGGGCTAATCATGCTTTGAAAAAAAAAAGAAAACAAAAAACAAAGAACAGCAATCGATTTTCATGATCAAGGAAATGTCATAGTCCTTGCTTGCAAATAAGAACTCTCTTTCTATGGGGCCTGACTGCTTGCATAAGCAGAATTGGATCCTGGAGGAATAATTTCATTGTGGTGTTCCACAGAATTTCAATACAGACTCAGATTTTCTTCTTCTTTGCTCATTTATTATTAGCTGTCTTAGTGCTGGGGATAGCTATCATGGTATTTTTTCATTTGTCAGCAATGCCATTACACCTGCATTGTCCATACGGGGAGATTATAGTTTCCCTTACGTCACGCTGCTCTTTCCTGGCTTCTACCTCCAGTTCTTGCTCATCTACAGGTTGTCTGGTTTCTCCATGCAAAAAAAGATTGGTGATGAACAAAATGCTCTATAAAGATTATTTGTCTGTCTTTAGGAATGAAAATTCTCTATTGTCTGCTCCATAGCAGGGTTGCAGGGGAACACTGCTGTTTGCTGCTTTACGAGATGCCTTGTCAGCATTAGCTGTCCTGTTTGGAGATCCACAAAGAGACAGAGAGGATCCTTTGGAAGTAGTTTTCATCCATCTACTGTTGTCTACTTCTGTATTTTATTGTTCTCCTGGAGCCAACAGAACAGTGTAGGTAGGGGACACATACATACAAAAGATACATACATAAAAAACATACAGGAAAAAATAGTTTTAGAGTCAAGGAAGAGAAAGCTCCTTAAGGGCTCCTGACCTCCTTCACAAAGCTGCGGCAGGCAGACAGGCCTTGGACGGCCTTCTCCAAGCACTGCCCTGGAAGTGCCGGAGCAGAGGTGTCCACTGACACAGCCCTAAACCTAGACCTGAGACTTGGAAACGGCAGGCAGTTATGTTATTTCCTTCAGTTCTGGTGCATTTTACTGCAAATCCACCTCCTACCAGTGGCACTTTCTGCTGTTCAGTTACATACACTGGTAGGCCATCTGTGCATTCCTAACACATCTCAAACCTTGGAAAGAGTGAAGGGCAGTTTGGGGACTAAATCCTGCCTGCCTTTAAGACCTAAAATTCGGATCACTCGGGGCGCTGCAGGTCCAGGGGTCCCCAGGGGCTGGGAGCGGCTGGGGGTCCCCCAGGGAGGCAGGACAGGGCAGGGCCTCACAGCCAGGGCCGGGCCTTGCAGCCAGGGTCTGTCCCACAGGCCCAGCCAGGGAGCAGGGCAGGCCAGGGGGCACCAGGGACAGCCCCAGCCCCAGGTATCAGTCAGCCCTTGGGAGTGGTTGTGGGGAGCTGGAAGCCGGCCCTGCTGCGGTGTCACTGGGGCTGGGATGGATGGCCCTGGGGGGACTGAAATAGTGTCCTGGGCCTTGGACCAGGCAGGGGGAAGCCCTGAGGAGGCTGCACAGGACCACCACTATGGGCCATTACAGCCCTCAGCACCCAGCCACAGCGTCACTAGAAACCGCCGGCCACAGCAGAGTTGATGGAAACACGGTGCTGAGAATTTGGTCAGTGAAGCAGTTGACAAAAAGAGCCGTTACACAGCTTTTGGGCCCTGCATGTTGTAGCAGCTTAGAATTGAAGAGGGAGAATAGAATGACTGCTTTTCCTTTGCAAGATTGCCCAGTTAGAAGTGAGATCAAAGCCAAGGGCACAAATAGTTGTTTTGAGACTACCACATGACTAAGACTTCCATTAAAGATGTACTTACACTAACTCCTCTCAAGAGCATACTAGAAGTATTGAAAAAAAGAAGCTGCACATAGATAAGTAAGTGGAACAAGAGCACAATGTGATGTTTATGAATACAGATAATGATGAACAAATAATGAACAAAGTTCAAAAAGAGAAAATAATAATAAAATGGTAGTGCTCAAAGCAAGCTGAGTAATGGAATTTCAGCAAATGCTGCTTTATCGCTTAATAATCAAATTGGGGGGGGGGGGGGCTGTGACCCACAACTTTGTCAGCCTTGAAGCTGACTCACAAACTGTGGGCCTGAACACCAGATAAAAACAACTTTTATTGTCTTGCTAACCTTTGAACACTGGACAATAAACCACTATACTTCCTTTGACATTGTGTCATACTTGAGATTATTCTTTGAAAATTCCTTTCAAATTAAATAAATTCCTCCCTTTTGATGCAACTAGAAAAACATTTATATTGAACTAGAATAAAACTGTTGTTCATTTTCTCAGAGGACAATGACTTGGCCAAATCGTAGGTTATATAAAGCCCTGAACTTCTTAAATGCCTATTTTTAAGCAATGTTTGAGAGCTACATTATCTGCAATAATCTTTTGACATTTCCACCCAAAGGAACTATTAAAAATCATTTGTCTTGCTGCACTGTTGGGCATACACCTCTTTTCAGTAAGATCCACTAGCATATGCCACTGAATTTGAGGGTTTTCACATGTGTTTTTTGTCTTTTGATTAGTAATATGTCATTAAAAAACATGAACTCCTGAAATTTGGTAGTGCCATTTAGCACCTCCAATCTTTCACCTTCATGAGGCCGATTTCTCTGAAAGAGTTCCCTCTGAAATTCAAGAGCAGTATATTTGTAGTGAAACCTCTTTAGAAGACATAACTAATTTCCTTAGTTATGCTGTTTGTTTCTTTTTTTATGCCATTTGTTTCTTTGTGAAAAAATAAACAAGTCAGACCCTCCTTCTCTGTGACTAGAACTTGGTCCTTGAGGAGCTGAATGAATCTGATTTATTCAAACAATATACAATTTGAGAAAGTAAATATATAACTTCAGCTGTCAGTATCAATCAAGTTCTATTCCTTTCATGGAGTTTTGTTATTTTATACCAGTTTATACCTTTAGTCCAAAGTTGCTTAACGATAGATTATAAATTATAATGATAATTATGCAACATCTTGTGAAGCTTTGTTTAACAACATTGGCATTGCTTTGAGAGTGGTAGAATAAGTTGTTTTTAATTCTATGACCTTGCTGATGGACTTAGACTTTTTTTTCAAAAGCCCTTTATCTTTTGGGTAGAAGGAGGGAATGTCATTGGCAAACGAAACACTTTTCCTGCAGACATCTTTAGATTAATGGTCTATAGACTAAGTATAATTACAGAACTTATATTTTTTTACAAAATTCAAACAGTTGCACGTATTAGTGAATAGATACAGAGCTGATCCAGCACTATCAACATTTTCTAGCTACTCTTTCATTTTTCTATGAATGCAGTGATTTCAAAGCCATCCTGGAATGTCTATAGGGCTGTCATTTGACTGACAACATCAACTTCCTACATCTACTAATAATTCTTCTTCTCAGGTTAGATTTGTGAGTGTTTTGTTCGTCATCTTTTAAGGATCCTTCTGCAGGACACAGAGGGTTTTTTCAGCTTTTTCCTAGTCAAATATATGAAATATACTGATTTAAAATAATGATACACTAAAACACAGCTCTAACCAGAAATATCCAAGACGGTCATGGCTGCCTTGAGGAACTATCATACAGGCTCCCTCCTTCCCTTTTCCCCTTGCATACTGCTGCTTCTGTATTCAATAACTATTTCTACTCTTTGATTAAAGGTAAGCCATCTCTTGCTCTGCGGATTTGCAATAAGACTTCAAATACCTTAGCACTTAGAAGCCAGAAGTGTTCTTCAGGCAGAATAGCACATAAATGTTAATTTCGCGTGTTCTAGACTTGGGACACAATTCCTCCCATTCACGTACATCAGTTTTACACTGCTTTAATTCTGCCAACTTTAGCAGAGTTCACCTTGGTTTAAATTGCTGAATAAGAGCCTAAGTGAGGCACCAGGATAAATCAGGCAAAAAAATAACAATCTTATTTTATTATATATATATAGTAGTGCTAAGTGCTAGTTCCTCATGTCCAATTACATGGACTGCTTTTGTGGTATTTCCCATAAGCAAAGATGACACAGAATAGACTGACTGACTGACTTTAGTCAGTTGACAGCTAGGTAACAGCCAGCAGTAAAGACGGAAAGTGTTTGAGCCCAGGGGTTTAAAGTGCTAAAGCCTGCATTCGTGTCTGCTTTTTATTGCATAATGCATTTGTATCACTCTCTGAAATGCATCTTATGTGTAGAAAACTTGCTGCATTTTATTTTCATCTTTTTATTGATTCATTTTTAGGTGTCTTTGGTTTTTTCAATGTTCAGGTGCATGGTGCCACAACTTTGCCACAATTACAGCAGAATCTGTTAGGTGACAGGGAGGTGATGCAGATGAACAAGGCCCCACTGGATGGGGTAAGCACATCAGCAGATCTAGAATTCAAATGTCTGGAAATAAAATTGGTGTGCTTTGGGCTACATCCAGCCCTGGTAAACATAATGGCAAATTCATTGAAGGCTCTGTTGTTACACCAGATTTGGCAATAAAGAGGTTACCTGAAGAGTTCCAACTACTTAAAATGCAGAAGCTCACTTAATAAGACAAGCTACCATGATGTCTGCCTGCCTCTTCATTGAATATCTGGTTATATTAAGGGTCTTACGCCTCATCTTCAAAGCCATCCATCAGATTAGCCTAAGCTACCGTGGATGACCTCCCGAAAGACCTTCAGTCCACTGAACTCTCTAGAGTCAAAGTTAAAAACTGGAGTTAGAACTATGAAAGACAAAGCTCTCCTGACTGCTCACCCACAGTGACATGTCTCCTTCCTCAAAGAGATGAGCTGTTCTGGGAATCCCAGCGTTTTCAGATCAAAGTATAAAATCCACCCCTTAACATGGTCAGAATAAAAGATAAAAAATCCTGATGTCAGGGAGGTGATGAGAGAACTATGGGGCTTTTTAATGTGTTTACTTTTACAGTCTGGAATGTGTTCACACAGCACAATGTTGGAGCATGGCAAAACTGCTTCAGCAGGCAGGGAGGTCATTAATGGCATGCTTTTGCACTGGGAAGACACTAAATAGGAGTGAGGCACAGATGGGTGAGGGACTGTGTCTCACTATAATTTGACCATAACAAGTGACTTTGGTGGTCTCCATCTTGCACTGTGCTCAGGGTGGTCTACATAAATTAGCAGGACTGGCTTTGGCTAGTGAAGTTTTTCATTCTTTGTCTCTCTCAGATAAAAGGTAAATTTTCAGATTCAGAAGCTGTGCTCCGATATTTCCTGTGCCGTATATCTTATTTCTTATGCCCTATGCAGAAGAAACCATGGTTGCATGTGAAATACAAAGGATAAGGAATGGTTTTATTACGCTGTTTATTAGGCCCCACTAGTCTAGTACTACCCGATTTTGAGTATAGTCACACACTCACTGTATAATTTGACTATATATATATTCATCTACTCCAAAACAGCTTAGTCTTCATGGTGCATGTGCAAAACAAGGATTATCTGCAAGAACTTTTAAAGTTTCAGGATTCCTGCTGCTGGGTTTAGTAGAAATTCAGTAAATTCTATGTAAATCACTTTTAAACTCTGTACGAGTAGAAACAATGTTACAACCAACGGCCACAGTGTATTGACAAAAGAGATAACTACCCAGACAACTATCTGAGACTGTACTACTATTACCTCACTGAGCCTTAGCTCCATGTCTTTTCTCTAAAGTGCTAATTTTGTAAGAATTTACTTCTCATAGTTAGCAGTCATGAGTAGGTTTGAACTCCTACTTTGTTGCTCACAGAAAAGCAGCACATCTGAGACAAATTGAGGTGTGTTTATGCTACAGACTGCTGTAGTGCAAAGGTATCTCTGCAGGCTCTACACATGTATAAAATTAAGTAGTCTCTACACTTATTTAAACCAGCTTTAGAAGAACTCACTCTAGCATCAGTATCTTGCCCTGGCAAGACAGCTGCTGACAGCTGATCCATTTTGACTCCTTTCTAACAAACTAATTGTCAAATAGACACAAGCATGAAGTTAGATTTTGATTAATTCTGTTTTGTTCATCTGGGATTTTTGTTCTTGATATCTGATTATGCAGAACTGGTTTTAGTGAAGGCCTCGAACCTGCAAAATTGAACCTGTTTAGCCTTGTCTCCCTGATTAATCCAGCTGAATATCCATGGAGTTTCTCGGGAGCACGCAGTTAAGCACATACGTGCATGTTTGCAGATTTCAGGCCTCCACTGTCCACGTGCTTGCACTATCCATTTGTGATTACATACATTATTTCTTATACGTCCTCTAAGATTTAAATGAGTGTGCATTCCAGACATATAATTAAACTATACACTGGACTAAATCTTAATTTCAGGTAAGTCAGCATAAAATAAGAGCAATGTATTTGAGATGAGGCTGCTGATTTCAAGTGCACTACTTTGGATTTTTACTGGTGGTGTAGAAATTAAAATCTGGCCTATAGTAGCTATTGTTTCTATCCTGAAAAAAACCTTCTCTACAGCTCTTTTTTCTTCCCACTGATAGGGCAGTAAATAAGTACTTAGCCTGTAAAATGAATATGGTACATGAAATACTTTGTCTTTGTATGCTTGCAATGTATGTAGCCTAATACAAGTATAGAAATGGATTAGACATTCCTCTTTAGTTAAGAGATATATCAGTGCATAAAGTCACAGTCTGGGTTCATTTAGCCTTTTCATTTGTAGTGCTCCATATTACATGAGTGCAGATCTATTTGAATCTCTTTAATATTCATGATCCTCTCACCAGTCTGAGTGAAAGAGATAAAGCTTTTGATAGCAATCTCAGCAACTTGATTAACAATGCACTAATCATCACTACCATTGACCTGATTCAGAAATGTTTTCAATTCATCCATCACTTTATAACCAAAGATGATTGCATTACCTTACCATTTTTTATTTAAATAAAACCACATGAGCTGTAAATATCTTGCCATTTTACTAAATGCACCTTGGTACCAAATTAATTTATTTTTAAAACTAAATACCAAAATGACCTATAATAACCAATTAGGGCAGGAGCATAGGGAAAGCGTATCACAAGTGGTCTGCAATAAAATCAATTCGCTTTTACTTCACATCAATAAATGTTAAATTGTGCCAAGGAATTAATTTTGCAATAAATTGTTATTGTTGTTATAAAATCTAACTAACGCATATTACCAGGAGTAATTATCCATATATCAGAATGCATTGAATGTAGAGTGTGCACTATAATTACTCCCAAAATTGCTTATCATTCAAATGGTAATTTTAGGGATAATGTTTCTTTAACTATAACTTTAGAAATTTCATCTGAAATTTATTTTTTAGGATTTTTTTTCCTTTACTTGGTACTGCAAAGAAAACAGAAAATGGACTGTGAAAAATGCAACAGATAATAAACATGCTAATGTAGTTTAATTAGTATTTCTTACTTTTATATGTAATTGCCGAATGTTGTAACAGTATTAGTAAAGTAAGATACCTCATTTTGAGTGGAATTTCCTTCATGAGTGCTAACTGGAATCACCAAGCCTATTCATAGCAATAGGTAGAGTGTGGGTTTGTGAAGAATATTAGCATCCAGCTCTGTGTGAATATTTTTATATTCTGTAGTAGTCATTAAGTGTTATTATTAGATATTAAATCTATTTACTGTCCTAATATTTGTGTTCAGCCTGAAGTCCAGTCTCACTGGGATTTGGTTCAGAATTTTGAAACTGTAATATCAATGACCAAACAGGAAAAACAAACAAACAAACAAACAAAACTCTTTCTTGATTTATACAACTAGATCGATGAAGAGTTTCCTGTCCTCCAAATGTTTTGCCAGCCACAAATATCATTCCTATGGTGCACTGGAAATTATTCAAGACTAGGACAAACTAAAGCAGCGTACCGCCACAATCATCCTAGTGGATGGGTAATTCTAACTTGCGATGTGGAAGAGCAAAGTACAGATTCAAGCCTCTATACTATTTTGCCTTTTCTAGACCTGGGAACATTGAAGGGTTAATTCCACAATGCAGATATCACCCTGCTTTTAATAATTCTTAAATACTGTGATTAAATTGGGCGGATCATTACATGTTCTTAGTTATGATGACTGTTTTCAGCTCACCTGAAGCTTTCTAATTGGGTTTGTTGCTTTTTTTTATTTATTTATTTTTTAGGTGCCTTAACAGCATCATGTATTTGAAGTTCTAGACTCCCCATGTCATAGAAGAATACACCTGGAAAGATGTCAGTATTTTGTGTAAAACAACTCAGTTATCAGACATGGAACCATTAATATCTAGGTACAATTCCTAACAGTATCTAGTTGCTTATTGATGGATTAAGTCTAAGTTAGTGGTGCTTGTTTAGTTTCATCATCACTATTTCAACTAACTTAAAAATTTTTGGCAATGCCTGTAGATAGGGCAGGGAGTCTGAACAATTTTATTCATAGAACTGGTCACTGTGGTTTAGACATAATGACAATTATAAAAGGAAGAGATTAGGAAAGACAGCTCAGCTGGTGCTGCTGTGTGACGAAGCTCTTCCATGCAATGGGAACCTCAGTCTATGCAACTGCCATTATTGTCTTTTTTCTGCATATAATAACCACAAAAAGGAAAAGAACAGTGATACAGAACAGTCTTTTACACATTCAAAATAAATTAAGGTGATGATCAACTTTGATGATGAATTTTTTTTTTTCCTTCTTAGGAAATAACATTATTCTGTTGAATATATGCCTTATGCTACCTTATTTTCATAACCACATATAGTAGCTCAAATTAGACAACAGAAAGGCTCTTGCAAAGTATTTTAGAAAGATAGCTTTTAAAAAACAATTGTGAAGTGGCATGAATAAAAAATTTTTGATTCTGTAGGTGCTACTGAATTTGCAGCTTCATCAGAAAGTATTTGTGAAGATGACCAAATCACTTGTTTTTCAAATGTCTGTAACACACACCCTGAAGATGTGACAGAATTTTCTAACATTTTCTTTGTTGCCTTAGGTTAACTGCTGATGTCTAAAAACACAATGTGCTGGCAGGAACCCAATGATTAGCAAGAATTGATCGTGATCATAAAGTGTGCTTTCCTTTTGGAACTGAGCAACACATTTTGTAATGATGAAATGGATGATGTCTTAATTATTCCCCACATATTGTAGTTGTAAGGAAACATTTCAGTAATGAGTAAGACATTTTAAACCTCCTAGGCATTGTGAAAAACTTCAGCATACCTGGGTGCATGGGACTGCATACTTCACTCTGGATACACAGTCTAAGCCCACCAAGGTAGGCTCCTGTCTAGGTCAATCCAAGTTAGGTGTCTGATGTAAACCAGACTCACTCTCCAGGAGCACACAGAGAGGCTATCATCTGAAATTACATACCTATGGTAGCTAAAATTTGGTGATACGGTTCTTATTGTACTGACTGGTTTTACGTTTTTTCTGATATTATTCCTTACAAAGTTTGAACACCGAGAGCTGCCCAAGGATTTTGTAAACCAGGTGCTGTTAAGTACTTTTGAAGATCCTGACACAATAAACTGTTAGGAATATTAAAGTAATATTTTGAGAATGAAATACAAAGAAAAAAGTAAAAAAGTTAGATATCCACAAGACATATATAGTACTTACTTAAAATAAAGCCTCTGCATGTGAATTAGCTAAATACACCTTTCACTTCTAGTAGGTGCTTCTGTCAATTGTTTTGTAGGTGTGAAAAATAGTTTCTTTTCATATTACTTTTAAGACCCTTCTGAAGTGAATCATTTTTATCCAATGTGTCATTTTTAATAGATTATCTAGATTTAATTTTTATAAAGAAAAATGTGTATCAGCTTAGTCATTTAATACAAAAAATACATGGCCTAGAGAAATGTTATTTTAAAGCTGTTTGCCTTTTAAATTGTAACAGTCTGTATATCTATTTGTCTAGACTCCATCAAGGGGACTATTGTAGCTGGAGGCATTGGTTTGAAGAAGACTAAAGGGCTACATCATGTCAAAGCCTCAAGTAGGAATTATTGCCTTTCTTGCCTCAGTTCACAGCTGTATTATGTCACCAAATCACATCACAGTGTAATCAAAGATGAATAAAATATTTTTTTTCTTTACCTTAAATGCTTTCCCTGTCAATTACAATCAAAGGACATGATTTCAGGTCTGTCAGTTTGCTGGGTTCTCTCCTACTGATGACTCCAAAACTGTAATCTGCTAAATATAAAATGAATCAGAGAAGTCTTAGAATGATTCTGCTATTAAGAAGAAGAATGTTTTTCTCCCACAGGGGACAGGAAAGTAATTGGTCTTTAAAGAATGAAATCAAAGATGTTAAAAAATGACCTTTTTTGGTCCTTTCCTCTCCACCTTTGGCTTTTTGGTTTTTTTCTGTGCTAAACCTTCGGCCATTCAGTATTCTCCTCTTAAGAAGATAGGGGAAGTATTCTAATAAAATCTGTCCAGTTTTGTGTGCCACTAGAGTAAACATTTAACTGGCATCGTTTGCTACATCACACCTTTTTTTCCCTCTGTATTATTGTCGATTAGGTGCTTGGTAATGGGCAGGCTGTACGCCTGCTGCAACTCCAACTTCTAGGCAGTTTACTGGCTTGATTACATCATTAACCATAATCAAAAACATTTCCCCAGAATGATTTTAGCTTCGTAGTAAGGATTGCTTCCTTTGATCTCAGTAGCATCATTTTACGATAGGTTGCTCCTCATTTACACTACAAATGCTGGCAAAAATGAAAGTGGTATCTTCACTAGTAATACCAAATAAAATAAAATAACTGGTTCAGCAGTCATGCCAGCTGCTTTCATCGATGAACAATCACTTTTTTCTTGTAAGAAAAAGTATGTATATACATATATATATATGTGTGTGTGTTATTCTGTGTACTGCAATTTCCTAATGTATATCCTTGCATTATACTTAACAACACATCCCTTTTCAATATTTAAAATGTGGTAAAAAGCATGTCATTGGAGTGCAGCCTTGCAAAATGTTTTCAGTCACAGCAAAAAATTTCATTACACCTACATTGCTTGCATATAGACCAGAAGTTTATTTTAGTGCACTGTAGTCTTGTCAGAAGCCTCATAGATAGCAGACTTAGTTTTTATGATTTCTAATGACACGTGTCCTTATTATAAGGCTAGTTCAATAGTTATAGCTCATATCAGTTACCTGCACTATGAAAACATCAATTGAGTAACCACTCCAAAACTGAAAACCTAGATGGCAGACTTACCTACTACAGTGAAATTATACATGTGCTATTCTAGAGCACTAACAGCAATACACCAGATGCATATAATAAAAATCACGTTTGATCTGTACTGTCTCCAGGACTGAGCTAGAGCTGACCCATGTGGGTGTGACAGACAGAGGATGTTCAAAGACCATTATACTGGCAATGCCCTTGATCTCTCCTGTGCTCTTCCTGTCATATTTTACAGTTGGGGCTTTTGGTCTTTTACAGTAGATCTAAAGTTTACTGGGGGAAGCTGGGAAGTGTTTTGTGGCCTGCAGCGTGTGTCAAAGGGATAGAAAGGGAAGAGATGTTTTGTGGACCTCTCCAAGCTGTGCGTCTATGCTTGACTTCTGGGGATTAGATTTGATGGCCCAGCTGGTGCTGTTCAGTCCCACGTCCCCACCTTACTCCATTCAGCTGCTCCATGTACTGCAGGGTCACAGGACATGGAGGATTTACATAACCTCTCACCTTCCCCTATTAGAGCTGGACAGCCAGGAGCTGGGTGCCTGTAGCTACTCTGGATGCCAAGTCTTATTTTCTAGCAGATTTTACGGTTGAATAGATTCCCCAAAATCTTATTTCTTTATTATTTTATTCCCATTTCGAAGGAAAAAAGTGCTGCACTTTACAAATGTCTAAAAGGCACTTGTCTTCCATATGCTTGCTTGAGGAGCAGTAGAAAAGGAAAAGGAAATTAGTGCCGTCTCCTTGTTGGTTAAACCAAGGAAATTTGTTTGATGTTCCTCAGTTGCTGATAGTTTTGTAGACTCTAATATAAGCCTGAAAGAAACAGCATAAAAACCCTAAAAACTCAGAATCTGCTGAAATTGTCATCAGCTTATGCCATCCACAGTGGCAGAGGACTAGGGTTTTCTGGTGATACACTTTCAATTTTTAGAGATGCCAATGAATAAAGGAAGGGTAGCAATTGGGTGCCAATGAATAACAGAAGTGTAGTGACTGGGTCCTACCTTGGCAGGTGTCCAAGCAAGCCATGATGTATTTATGTGGATATTCCCTGGCTTTTCAGAAAAAGAAAAACAAATAGAGTCTCTAGTGGCCATGTCTAAAATGGTCACTGCCTTTAGTAGGATGATGCACAGCACAATCTACAAACATGGAGACACAGGAAGCAGACTGCCTGCATCCATCAATTTAGTAAATGCCTCCAGATTAGCAGAAATATTTTGAAACAGCCAATAATTATAAGAGTTGCTTGCCATTGCATAATTATTTTATAAACCACATAACATACAACTGTTACTTACTCACAGAGGCCCTCTTCACACTGTACCATATGGCTAATGGCTTCTATTGCACATCACACCATACTGAGTATTCCTTCTCATCATACTGTATTGGCTACTGTCTCAGTTTGCTGCTAATGTCTGTGTTACCCTTTCACTGCATGTTTATTTTATGAAATTGTGGCATCTGTTTTTGGTGTTTATTCTAAAATGACAAAAAGTGCTACGTCTTCAGCCCTAGCCTGAAAATTACCTCAGTATTAATTTCCCAAGATAGATTTAAAAATATTTTTTTGTTGACTTTTTCCTGAGTCTCTGACAAACAACTTTTGACCTTTTTTGCATTTTGATTTAAAGGGAGTTTTTTGTTTCTTGAATTTTGTTCCTGAATGATTTGGACTGTGTAATATTGGATCTTTTCTTTCTGTTGGTGAAAACCATGCTTCACTTACACTGACCAAGCTGCCAAAATATTAAAATATAAACAGCCTTCTTTTTCATTTACCTCCCAAACATCTTCATAATCTTGTCACAGCAAATATTGAATTCTAGTATGAAAGCAGTCTTGCAAGACCTATACACGAGGGCCACACACAAAGAACATTTTTCAAAGTTTCAGTGGTATCAAAGCAGCTGGAATATAACTTAAAAACAAAAGAATTAAGTACAGCAATGGTAACCTATATTATAAACATCCTTAACAATACTTTGAATGAGTGATTAGAATTGGAATGGCCCTAGAGATTTTAATTTTATGTCATCAACCAATGTCTCGGGTTCAGGCAAAACTGATTCCACCCCAGATGATAGCAACAACAACAACTCAAGACACAAACAACCTGCATGTGAGAGCCCAGTTCCAACAAAAGTCATGTTTGACATTGGCCAAACGTATGCTGTGGAGCTGGGTCATTTGCAGTCACTCTCTCACAGACAAATCCTGGAATCTCTTCTGCAGCCACAGACACCCCTTGACAACAGAAGCAGTAACAGTCTATTGGGCAAGACAGCCAGGTCAAGGGTAGCTACAAGGCTGGCAATAGTGCAAATGTTAAGCACTTGCTTCACCAAGGTGAATCACATAGAAATGTGGTGGTGACCATCTGTGTGCAAGTGGTGTGCTGTTGGCCCTTGGTGTAAGCCTCACCGTGAGACTTTTTGGTTTTAGCATTTGATCCTGCTCTTGTTAAAGTTGGTGACTTGTTTCCCAAGTATTTCAGCAGGACCAGAATAAGGCCTTTGGAGGACAATCCAGTTTCGAGTTTCTCAGAGTCTGTTTACTTTAATACAAGTTGACCATGAGCAGTGTCCCATGGGATGTATCCCAGCAGCCCTGCATGGCCTGGGGACTGACTCAACCACCAGCTCAGAGCTCACCTCATCTTCCAGCACGGTTCCTCTACAAATGGCCTGTTCTCTCACCCTGCAGACCAGTACTAAAGCTAAAATCAGTCTGCTCACTCAGTCTATCTGCTGACAGATAACACAGTTACAGAGAGCTAACTGGCAAATTCAGGCATTTGCAACACTTGGCAAAATTACTCAAATTTGTTCAAGTATTTTTGAAGCTGTCTCTGCTGCTCATGGTGTTCCTCGGGCACTTACAGTAACTGATACCTAGGGAAAGAGAAGAAAGACCCATTCCAGCACACCAACTCTCTGTGGAATACTGTATGCAGCAACTACGGAGCCTTAACTGCTGCTTAATAAGTTTTTTAATTGACCTGTTCTAGTTTAAAGTATCTTGTGTTATCTTTTGCTTGGTTTTTTTTTTCCCTAGATGTCACGCTGTGAAATTGCCTCAGTGAAGCAAAGACAGTGAAACAGTCATGCACAATGTGTGCAGACTAAACCAGAGGATTCCTATGTATCAGTCTACACATGGAGCTGGCTACACTTCTGATCCATCATTTGGAAAATGCTAGTAATGCAAAAAGAGGAAAACATTCTGGCAAGAACAAGGAAGGAGAAAGCATTTGTTAAATGCCTGATGGACAGTTGGAGAAATTCAGATCGATTTCATTTAAAATCCTTGTATACCAGAGTGCAGTTTATTACTTATTAACATGACCTAGTGCTTGTTGAATGGACATGACTGCAGTTTTGCCAACTGCATTGAAACAGAAACAGGTTCCCACAGTAACCTCACACTAATATTAGCACGACCTGAGTACTATAGGGTGTGCAGTTTTATGCAAAAAAATTATATTTTACTGTATATTTAATAGGAAACTCAACCACGTTCCTGTTTGCAGTAAATCATACAATTAAAAAGTTTTTTTTCTCCATTTTTTCAATTTTAACTTTTACAAATCTAGGAAAATTTTTAAATGGAATAAAAGAAACCAACATGATACATTGAATTGGACAAATAGGAGGAAAGAAAAAAGGAAAAGGAAGTATTCAAAAATAATTTTTTTCTAAATATTCTTGGGCAAATAAGGGAAGAATTGAGTTCATAATATATTATCCAGATAATCTGTCTGGATTGCCAGCATGTCTTTCATGCAATGAAGATTCATAAGGAGCCAATAGGTAATCTAAGCAATATAAACAGTCATCAAATAAAGGACCCTCAATAGTGACAATAAGAGAGCCTTATACTTAAATTGGACTATTGACTTCATGGAAAAAGTTCTTTACATCAGACAGTTTGGTCTGCAGAACCACAGAGGCATGCTTTACTGCATTTGTTGTTGTCACACAGATTATGGAATTGCCCTGTGAAACAAAGTTTGACTTTACCTTGTGATTTCCTTTGCATCTATGATATTTGAATTAAGGGTTATTCAAAAGTTATGCCTCATTTCCTTCCATACCTCCATCTCCAGACTGCTGTCAAGTATTATTTATTAACTCTATTATAGTACCACATTGAGACCCTAATCAAGATTATGCCCCTACTGTGTTAAACTCTGTACATTATAAAATAAAGATAATCCTTCTCCCAAATTCTTACATCAACATAAGTGAAAGATGTTAGCATAACATCTCATGATAGCATAAAAAGAACTTAAGTGACTTGATCAATGGCCGATGGTAAGTCAGTGGCAGAGCCAAGACCAGCATAACTTCCCAGCTCCAGCCCCCTGCTCCCAATCACCAAGGATGTAACAAGAATGATGGTAAAAATGTATGAGAGAACTATTTTTTTTCAAGAAGAAGGAAAAAAGTTTCACAGCTTTATTTCATTATTTTTTAATAGCTACCTGAATTGTCCCTTTGGACAGTCATCTCTTTGGCTTGCAGAAATAAAGGAGAACATAACAGAATGCTTATTGACAGGAGGAAGAAAACCAAAACTTCTTTATGTTAGTTAAAAAGTCATTACTATGAGACCAAATATATGTTCTACAGTATCTGATGTTCTTCCCTTTTCAGTGCCTGAGATCCACTGTTTTCTTCTCTATTCTCTCACTGTATTTTAGACAAGATGGAATAGAGGTTCCTTGGTCTCACTGACCCAGTGTAGCAACAAGGATACATTAAAAGAGATGTGGTTACCCTAAGCAGGAAAAATATATCCCCTTCCAGATTCAGCCTCTGGTTTTTAAGAGATACAGCACTGACTGAGTAGCAGACAAATAGTAGAATCTGTTACTGTTGTGATAAGCTATTTTAACAACTAATACATATTTTAGGGGGAACTGTATTTCGTGTTTAGTATGTTAATCTTAGCAGTACGTGTCACTGAATTCCTTGATCTTAGTTTCCTTTAAAATAATGACAATTAATACAGAAAGGTAGCTCTTCGCAATAGGAGTAGATTTACTGTTGATGATCTTCCTTAACTACATGATGAAAAGGCTTAATTCCTGAAAGGAAACATCTAGGTTGCCACACTGGACTGGAAATAGCCAAGTCAGACACAAACAGCAGCAAGCAGAGCTGGGATGATCACTTAAGACTATTTCCAAATGCAGACACAGCAAGGACAAAGAGATTCTTCCACAAAACAATTCCTGTTAAATAATTCTTGGAGTAGCTCAACTTAGTCAAGAACTTGGAGATAAAATCAGATAAATCCTACTGCCTACAACAGGGTCTAGGCATCTGCATTTAACAAGAACCTCAAAACCTTTTACAGATGAATTGTGGCTGAGATATATGCAGGCTGAAGAGCTCTTCAGAGTCTGTTCCAATGAAAATATTGTCTAAGTACATAAGCATTAGAGCTGAACAAATAATTCTCGATGAATAATTTATCTGATTGATTTCCTCTTTTTATTCTCTCCCTTTTCAGAGGCTATGCATGGACAGAACAAAAAGTATATTGAATTTATTCATTATTTGAAATTATTCACAATCTTGTTCAGTGAATAATTCTAGGCCTGCAAATCCTTTGAACTGCGGACTTTGAGTAGCTAATTTGCAGCTCACACCATAAAGTGTGTAATAACGAACTAACTAGCTAGCCAAGCACAGTTTTTAATTGCAGGAGTCTGACATCTGAATGAGCCCTGTTTGAAATTCAGTTCAGTAAGTGTACAAATGCTCAAGCTAAAAAGTCATTTTTCACAGGCATTTTCCCTACTTCAGTGCAAGTGCTCCAAAGATGGGTTTGAAGTATTTGGAGGATGCAAGGCTGCCCATTCACACAGTTCTGATAGTCCCCTTTTCTTCTAATGAACCTTAGCAATAAATAGATGAACTTATTCAGGAGCAGAAACGTTCAACTTAGTGTGAAAGCGCATATTAATAAGACTAATAAGAAGATTCATGTGACAGTTTTTGCCTTACTGAGAGCTCACAGACAAAAAAGGGAAAGGAAAAATATCGCCTTGAACAAATGAAAACACTGAGTTGAGTCTGGCAAGTCTCCACAGAGCCAGAACCACAGTCATTTTTTGTGCTTTCTTCCTTCTCTGCTTTATTTACTCCTGTCTGTCCTTGACAGAATCATCAGTTTTAAAAGTGAACTTCTTCTGGGTCTCCATATCACTCTTCTCCTTGAAAGACTGGCTACAGAGAGCTGATCAAAACAGAGGGCAGGTAGACAACCAGAGCAGGATTTCAAGAAAGGCTTTAGCATGCTTTAAAGTGTTTCAGCTAGGGGGTTGCAGAGGTCAGAGGCAGCATTAACTGGAATTTGTCTGCCACTTCTTTGGTGTTTCTGGGTATCCCTAGAGGCTTTCTCATATCCTACCTTTGAACTTCAGACTTTTAGCATGCTGGTGTATATCTCATTCCACAATTTTGATTGTGAATCTAGCCAAAGAAAGAAGCTAGAGTTTATTTACCACCCATCAATCAGCAAATAAATTATTTACAGATGTGTTCATTTATTTGACTCTTTCATTTATTTACTTATGACTACAGCAAATACCGCCACCAGATAGTGTCCAGATGGAAAACAATTACCTCACACTGGAACCGTATGCTTCCTAAGAGAACTTGAGAAATTATCTGAATTTCAGACAGTTAGAAACACTTAGAAGTAAGTTCAGGCCTGTTATTGCAAGAAAATCCCCTTTGGATACAGTTGTTAGTAAATCTTCCTGATGTATTCCCCCCCCCCCCCCCCCCAAAAAAAAAAAAAAGGATTTGACCTTCAGAAACAAGCTTAGGATACTGTGAGTCCTAACTGAATGGTAATCCCATGTAAGTGGCAACTCAAGAGTAGACTCTAATCCTCTGAAAAATTGCCCTGTGCACTATGTCAAGTACAAGAGTAACCAACCCATGTTGTTTACCCAAATACACGTCACCTAAGGCTCAGAATATTGCTAGATGTAGCATGTCAGAATTTACTAGGAGAGGAAGAGCCCTCTGATTACATTGGAAAAGAAATAATTAGAATCGTACTAGCAGATCAAATTGGAATATAAAACCTTACACTACTTGAAGTTGCTTAATAAACTTTATAACTACTTACAACATTATAACCACTGAGGTAAAATGGGAGCACAATGACATTGATTTAATATAGATCAGTATAGAGGACAAGGAAGAATATTACTATATTCTTCACTGGCATCTCACACAATTCACAAATCCAGGTAAGTAACAGTTCCGCAGTAATATCTAACACCAGGAATTTGCAGTTTGAGACCCTCTTTTCTGCATCTCCAGACTGTGCTGAAACAGAATCCAGCCTATCATCTGGATCATTAGAGTCCAAAACTCTACAGGCCCCACATCGTTGCTCAAATGGTAGAAACGATAGCTTTCATCTGCACTCCTCCAAATCCAGATGCACTGTCATTTGCTCCTGCTGTGGCATTGCATTTTGAACTTCATGTTTCACTGGGTTGTGCCTTACAGGCAAAATGGATCCCTTATAATTCTAGAGAAGAATTGAACTAATTCAATTTCCAGACATCTTTTAAAGATGTTTAAGTCTCCAGATATGTGGTCATTTGGAGGGTTGTTTTTTCAGTCCTGCTTTCTGTTACTTCTTTCAGGTGATAGAATGGGATAGAACTCTTGCAAGAATTCTCCGAAGGAATGGTATTAGATGACAGCTAAAAATCGAGTGTAGTACTTGGGTATTTAAATAAATAAGAATTCAGAATTAATTCAGGAAACAGATTCTACATGCTAAAAAGAGCACAACCCTGTACTAGAAAGAACTGTATGACCATCTTGTTTAAATAAGAGACAAGAAGATGATCAACATCATGCCTTATTAATAATAAAACTGGAAGTAATAACTATGGAACTAATCTATCTTGGAGGGAACAGTATATTCCTGTATTTCCTGTCTTGGAGGGAAGAGCAGATTTTTGCCACAGAAACTCCTTTCTACATCCAAAAAGATGGGTTTCATCAGAAAGCTTATTTCTTGTTGTAAAGAAGCTGAAATATTTTGGAGGTTTGCCAGACATCATGAAAAGCTAGGTTTCCTAGGGATTTCTTCATATCAAGGAGTATGAGTCCCATTAACAAGAGAGGGAAGAAAGATATTAAAGCCTTGAAAATCCTTACTCATACACACATATTCCAACAATTTTACAAATAATACTTCACTTTTTAAGAGATTCTAAGGTGTTTTCCAAAATAGAAAGAAGGAGCAGGTCAAGTTTGTTAAACCAAAAGTGATTTGGACAAGGACAGCAAACACAAAAGAAATTCTGAAGGCTTAGTTACAGAGAGGCAAAGAGACCTTCCTTCAGTTTTTCCTGTCCAGGAATCTGGGAACTGGCTTTGCCTTGACTGACCTTCCCTAACAGAATACAGATCAGCATGGGATATTTCTGGACGCTGTTACTTATGGACTGGAACATGGCTTGTCAACCATAGACTGCAGCTGATACATACGTAATTTAACAGCTATGAATTCCTTCACTTGCCAAGCACCTTCAGAGAATTTCCATTATGCAGACAGAAGGTGATCACCGTAAATTTAATAGCTTACAGATCTTTTTTTCTGTTGTTCATGGTCAGCTTTTTACATTTTCAGCTTACAAAGGTACAGATGGGATTCACTAAACAGTACAGAAGCTACATATACCTATGCCCGCCATTATACTACAATGTTAGTTTACAAACATAAAGTTAAGTCTCTGATCGTTAAGTAAACTAAATATACTTATAACTTGAAATCACCCTATCAGTGCTATGGTTTTACATTCCTATTTTCTTTCTTTGTTTTGTTTGTCTGATATAGAATTACTTTTTCCAAGGCTAAATAAATAGCAGATGGGTCAATCTTTAGGTCGCAAGTTGTATCTTTTCATTGCCAGGTAATATTCATAGCACAGCAGAGCTAAATGATGCTCCACAGTTTGAGGGCATTTGGTGGAATCTTTTCAGTGATTACATCTAAGTTGTATGAAGTGGACATCTAAACCTTTGGATTTTGGAATGCAAACTGTTGTGGGAACATATTTTCAATGGCACAAATGAGAATCAGTTAGCCACCTTCCTTTTTGACTAACCTTATTTGCATTGCCCAAAATTAAACAATTCAAGTCATCTTGACACCCATAACATCTTTTTAAAGATTGACTAGCTTTTCACTTTATGATACTACCTTCTGAATATGGGAGCCCACAACTGGAGATGGCACCCCAGATGTGGCCTCACCAGTACTAAGTAGAGATGAAGAAACACCTCCCTCCATCCCCTGGCAACTCCCTTCCTAATGCATTGCAGGCTGATGTTCAAGCTGATGTCCACCAGGACCTCTAAGGCCTCTGCAAAGCTGCTTTCCAGTTGATTGGACTTCAGCCTGTGCCACTGCCTGCAGTTATTCCTGGCCAGGAGCAGGACTTTGCGTTTCCCTTTGTTGAACTCCATGAGATTCCTGTCAGCCTATTTCTCCAGTCTATTGATACCCTTGTGAATAGCAGCACAGCCAACAAGTTTTTTATCATCTGCAAACTTGCTGAAGGTGCACTCTGTCCCATCATCCACATCATTCATGTCAAACATTATCGGCCTCGATATTGACCAGTGGGGTACACCACTGGCCTCCAGCTGGGCATCATGCTGCAGCTGAGCTAGCTTTCAGTCCACCTCACTGTCCACTCACCTAGTGCATACTTCATCAGTTTGTCTGTGAGAATGACGTGGGAGGCAGCGGCAAAAGCCTTGCTAAATTCAAGATATAAACAGAATCAACTGTTCTCCCCTCAACCACCAAACCAGTCATCTCATTGTAGAAGGCTGTCACGTTGGTGAAACATGATTTCCCCTTTCTAAATCAATGCAAGTTACTCCCAATCACCTTCTTGTCCTTCATATCTTTGGAAATAGTTTTCATTCAGCAGCAACTTTTTTTTTCTTGATACTATTGATGAAGCATCTCATATTCATCTAAACATTTTTTATGGATTAAAAAAAATCTGATATTAATACTGGTACATCACTGAGAACAACAAATAGTAAGGACAAGTTGTGAAACATTCCTGGTTCAGAACTTCAAAGGTAGGCCAGAAATCTAGGCTAGGATAAATTATAATTCTCTTAATTAACAGACTTATAATGGAAATGCAAATTCTGAGAGAAATTATAAAAGGAAGTGTAGATCCTAATTACAGCTTATCAGAAAAATATTTTTTAAATGTTGAAGTAATTTCCATTTTGCAGGATTGAGAATGATCATAGTCTCTTCACAGCAAAACCCTTCCCACAATCTTCCAAAAGGTTTTTGCCTTGGTTTGTTTTTATGTTTAACAGAATAAATTTTTTGCTAGTGAATTCATTAAAAAAAATCAGTAAAATTACAGTTTCTCTAATAAATCATTAAAAGGTACAAATCTGAAAAATGAACAAAATTTTTTTTAAAAAAAGTTCTGTTCTGATGAACAATTTTGTGCTGACTCCATTTACACAGCACTTCATAACATTAAAATGGGGTGAGGCCTGGGGTTTTATTTTTTTTAAGAGAGTGATGGAAATCACATCCTGGAAGTGCTGGTTCTGCATTAGGAACCCATTGGTTGTGATCAACAGGAGGAGGAGGAGGCTCCAGCCGACCCCCACTCTCCTTCGGTGTTGTTGCTATGGCAATACTGAGCATCAGATTAGACCAGCTGTAAAGAGAGACATGCTGTGTGCTCCCCAAGTCCCTACTTTGCTCTTTCTTTTGTTGTTTTTTTTATTAAAATAGCATTACAGATTGTTTGCACTGAACATGTATAATAATAATGTGTGAAAGAATAAACTCATTAGACAGCAGAAGCTACCATCAAGGTAAAAACCTAGCGGCAATTAAAAAGAAAAAGGCATTTTGTACATGTGATAAACCCTCATGTGACAAGACAGAGCCAAAAATTGAATGAAACCTCTCTGTGGTTACATTAGCACATTAATATTCATCACTGGTGTTTAGGGTTTCTAAACTTTCCTTTTAACCTACTGTCAGAAGCAGGCACATACCATTTGCAGCACTGACTGAAGTGGTGTATAACCTTCTAAAAGAACGCTAACAGAAACTTAAAATGGAAACCTCCCAACTAACTTAGAGCATCCTAAAAGAGAATTGCAGAACAGTAATTACTAAATGAAACATAGGAACTTCATTTCCGTTGTGTATTGGATTTTTCACCTTAAAAACTACATTTGCTGTCTTTCACTTATCTACTCCTCTTCCTTTAAGGCTGCTTATGTTTAGCATTAATGTATGGTAGGTACACAAATCAATGACAAAATCCCCTGTCTGCTTGTATTTACACGCACGCACGCACGCACGCACACACACAAACACTCTGACATTTTTGCTCTAGAAAAAGAATACAACGTTTTAAGAGGTTGCATGTGTCAGAGATGCACATACTGCAGGAATCAGGGAATCCAGAAAAGGTTCACCGTTGTCTGAGTCCTGTGCAGCCAATCTCTCCTCTTGGTAACTCAGGGTCTGGCTGGCACATTGGCAGTGTTTTTCAAATTCCATGCACTCTTTTGATACTTAAGCACTGTGACTGAATAGCTTTTACTTAGCAGGTTTCCTCAATAAAGCACCAATCAAGCTGAAAGAAATTGTTTAATCCATGACTTGGTCTAAGGCCAGGTCAAGTTGGTCTCATTTATCATCTTTTTAAGGTGGAGCTTTTAAATACGGACAGATGATACAGCTCTAAGTGTTGGAACCCATATGGAGAAGGTATGGCTCCATTACTATTAACAAGTCGTTGTTAATACCTCTTTGCCAAAGTAGCAGAACACAGCGCCTGGTCAAACATAAAAGCCTTTGAAGATTCTTATGGGAATTCAGTTAGACTTTCACTGTGTAAATGCACAATTTGTTTCTACTATATAGACCTTGAAATGAGGTAGATCCCAAAGGCTATAGCAAAACATCTGCAAGATCCTGTATGGGTCAAATATTCTACTGCTGTGATTTTCTCTTTGAAAATTGGTTTACAGATGGTTAGCAAGGTGTTCACAGTGTTCAGTTTTATTATTTCATTGTTGACATTTGCGTCCAGTGCTCTGAAAATAACTTTGTGAATTCAATGCAATAATTACTGCCTAAAGGAAACATTATTCAGTTACGTGAGGAAATTAAAGCGAGTCATTTCATTTCTTTTATTACCGTTTATTAACTTTTCTCCATATGTAAAGCGTCAGAGAATTTAGAGGGGAGTTTCAGAAGAATTCCTCTTCACAAAATCCAATCCTGCTACATTTACTTTCAGGCTTGGCATCAGCCAGATTTATCAGCCAGATTCTGCAGAACAATGCTTTGCCCTGGTATGTATCACCATCAAATTCTGGCTCTTCATCAATACAGCTAGCCCAGGGAGAGCAGCGCCACTTAAACAGTGATCGTCAGGGGAAGAACAGCTAATTTAAGAGCTCTTATACTAGAAAACAAGCACTATGGATATGGACATTCTCTACAGACAAGATGATCAGAAAATGGTAGGTTCAAAAGAAATATTATTTTTCTCTGTGACGAGAAGGGGAATAGTTTCTTAAGTTGTTCTTGTTTACTGTTGAGAAAACTTTGAAAGAGTGAAGGTGTTTGTCTTGGGAATTCCCTTATTTCATTAAAAAAAAAAAAATCAGGGCAATTGGGCTACATTTATAATCTCTGCTTAATACTAGTAGTTGATTTAAGTTTGAGCGTCCTTAAAAGGTCTCGATTTACCTTGTAACAGCAACACTGAGCTCTCAAAAGTGCAAATGTAGACATTAAGTCAGATGTGTTCTGTGGCAAACAGCCAAGAAAATCCAGGGCTGAATCTCAGTAAAACTAATAAATCTGAATAATTAATATGTCGATTACAATCACAATCAGCTGTCAGGCAAAAAAATGTAATTCATTAAATAAAAATTAGTTATTTATTTCTGATTGGTTTAGCTGTATGTATCTATTTTAGACACATGGAAAACTGGACAATGAGAGAGACTGGGTTTTCCCTTCTTATTTCCCCTGTTTATTAAAAATACTCTTGAGAAATAAAACCCGAGGAGGGAAGGGAGAAGAAAATATATTATGCCTCAAAGGAGAGAGAAGTTTGCTGGATACAACAGAAAAAAATTATTATAGTTTTCCATGTGGAAATAATATAGCTACAGCCAGCACACCAAGCCTGATTTCAGATCAGCATCATCTGTTGTGTATGAACTACTCATGTAACACAGGCGATTGCAAGGCTAACTTCAGTGTCAGCCTGAAGGGTTAGCTTTACTATGCCTCTGTTTGCAAAAGGTGACGCTAAAGTTTTTGGAGGGTTGTTTGTAAAGCTTAGTTAAATCATCATTTGAAAAATATAAACAAATAGAAAAGTGCCTTCATATCAGGTAAAGGTAATTTGGGCCTAACAGACATCTATCTGCCCTTTTCCAGGCAACACAGGAATACTGCATAGCAAATGTGATTTGGGGTAGGAGAAAGAGCACCAGGATTTTTGTGTTTGCCCGCAACACTTCAGTTGGTATTAGTTGTGAATCAGCCCAGTCTGTACATTTCCATTGGCCTTGGCTTAGGCTCATCCCACCTCAGTTAGGAGCACACCTGCGGTTACTCACTTCATAGCTGATGTAAGGAGATAAACAGCTCCAAAGGGCAAGTCTAACTGCAGAGGAAAGGAGCCTGATTTAGTCACCTAGCTGAGGTGTCTGAGCTTAATTGGGGTAAATTAAGGGGGTCTGATTAATTTTGTTCTTTTTCTGAGGGAAGAAGAGTTCTGTGCTGTTTGTAATATAGTGAAACTGTTTTCCAGTACCTGTGGGTCCCTCAGACTGTACCAGAAATGGTGCCATCTTTGGGGGAGGAAAATCAGGGCTTCACACGATACCTCACACCACTTTTATGTGAAACTGGGATGGCTACACTTTGACTCGGAGCAAACAAAAAATACTTACTGCAAAAGTGCGTGCATGGCAAAATACTTAGCATTTTAATAATAATGGCTCACTGCAGTACCATTTCTAATCCTTTTTTACTTTTTTTTTTATCATGAAAATGGATTAATGGTCCATTTTATGATTTTCCAACACTATTTGTTGCAAGGCTCAGGCATTCTGCTCAGATGGTTAACTTCTCTTCTGTGAGCTTTACAAGTGTGCTCCAGTTTGCTCTTTTCAGTCTGCTGCATGTTGAATATTTATCTGGGTTTTTCTTCAGTCCACCTCCAGATTTCTGATTCTTGTGATTCATGACAAAGACTTTAACGACACTGGAAAGGACAGCCACCTCAATCTCATTGTTTGCACAATCAAAAGATCATAATCCAGCTGCAATAAATCTCAGCTCTGATGAGAAATAATTTGGCATTGCCTAAACATGACATGAATATGTTATGAAAAGTCTGTCTTAGTTTCTAACTTGCAGCTTGAAGCTAAGAGCAGTGGATGACATCCAAAGTCTACAGAGTACTTTTTGGTCTTGGTCTTTGAAGCTTACTAAGACTTTCTCAAACTGCATTTTATAAGCCCACTATATATTTTTCCTTGTAAAGCCCACGTATTTTCTTGTAATTTTTTTCCCTCCCTATCCAGTTGAAACCAGTATATTCATAGTATGATCAAAGCGCAAATGTTGACATTTACACTGCTGGACATTTAAATAAAATTCTTATATAAGTATCTATTAGGCAAGATTTACTTCATGCCATTTTCAATCAACTACATAGGCAAGCAGTATATATAGAAAAATAAATCCCCTATTCATACTTACACAAATATTTCATGTACACTTTGTTTATTCATTGGAAGAAACTGAGCATATCTTCCGCAGTTTTACCACAGGTCATCTGAAGGGCAGTATCAGGATTCCTGTGATCCATGTAGGCCTCCCAAGGGGGCAAAGAACAAGACCTGTTTGATCCAGCACCTGCTGTGAAACCATCACTTGGATACTTTTTTGTAAATTTTTGCCAGACTGTGAATAGTATAAATATGTAAGAAAGAGCAACAGGAAAATCAGCTGGATATTGACAAAAATGCCATTAGGAGCCACTGATCAATCATTTCAGGCTACAGGGTTTTTTTCTGCTGGGTTTGCAGCTTCAGCAAGGTCAGCGGTTGGCATCGGCATTAGCAGACCGAGGCCACCACCTAGTTTTTAGCTACACATTACCACACTGTGCTTTTGCACCATGTCTAGAGGGAATGTGCACAAAATGCAGAATATGGCAGTTGGCATTTTTGTGCGGTAGGTATGACTGGCAGGCAGTTTGGAGACTATTCAATGAGCATTCCAGATACCCTGATAGGGTTTAGCTATACAGCTTCTAGGAATCATCAGATTCTAATTCCACAGAAAAACTTCAGCAAAAGTCCTCTTAATTGCCAGATAGATTCTTGGAGGGTTGGTTTGTTTTGTTTTAAGTTTAGGTCCTCTGGAACTTGACAAAAAGACCTTAGGGAATGGATTTGAGTAATGATTTTCTGAAGCTATTAAACTTAACAATGACTTCAAAGATTTAGCATCTGTTTTTTAAATGTTTGCATGAGGCTGACAGTTGGTATACAATGTTTCACCCCGTTGCATTTGGCAACTACCAAGATATTAAATGTTACATAAAATACAAACTTTGCCTGAAACCATGGTTCTGATCAGGAAGAAGACTATGAAATATGGCATCTTCATGTTCATCAGCCCCAGGTGAGGGTTTAACGTCTGCTTGACTTACTGACACATGTACCTTTATGTCCTTAATCATTTGTTAGCACCAGAAAAAGGCAATGCAGTGAGGGCAGAGTGAGTTTCACTCCCTTCTGGCTCACGTATCAGGAGCTGTTAGCAAAATTCCAGCTCCATGGTGGGGATGTGTGAGTCCAAAACAAACAAGATGTTTTTCAGATGCTAGACTGTGTTTAAAGCTCTGACACTTGGAAAAATTTATTTTATTTTATTACTGTAAATTGAGCAAGTTTAATTAATATCAGCTCACTGACAAACAAGTATGCTGGTTTAATGGTTGGTTTTCACACTGTGCAACAAATCCTGACACACAAGCCTTTATAGGAGTTGAAGGCCCAGACAGCAGAGCTAACGTGGTTCCACTTTGCAGCTGGGTGAAGGGTGAGAGAAACAAATCTGTGCAGCCCCCTCCCCTTTATGGACGAGCTCCTCTATTCCATTTCACAGGCCTAAAGTATGGCCAGGGGCTCTCAACTTCACCAGCCGCATGGAAAAATTTCCTTTGGGAAGAAATTTACATCATCTATTGCTAGACCTGTCCTGAGTCTCCACAGGTAGTGTGAAAAGTGAATAATTTACTGTCCCTAAAACTCAGATTACCTCCTATTTGTCCATTCACCCTCAGCACTACCTACACCACCTGTGAGTTAGCTCCATTATTTGGCTCTTAACTACATGGGCTCTAGTTGAATCAGTAATTTTATCTAACAAAGCCATGTAGGAAGAAAACAAATGAAACACTGACTTTTTAATGCCACTGACCACAAAATGCAATGACACTGCTTTGTCACTGGTTTGCCAACTGATTGCTACCTTCTGCATAGGTAGCCAGTGTTTGTGATCAAGATGTCAAACAAACACTTTTATGCATCGTTATAAACTGTAAAGCGGGGCACAGTCTGGGCCCTGTATTTGAATGTAAGTGTGTAAGTAAGTTCTCAGGAAAGGAAACAAGTGACATTTCAAATCTTTAACACAATTGTTCCAACTTCTCACTATTCCGCTCCCAATTTACTTAGTTTAGAGTAAAACAAGGAAAAAGCTTTTAATGACTTGCCTTTCATATCTCTTCATTTGAAAGAAAGGCAGTAAAGAAGGGGGTGTTTCTTAACCTTGAGAAGCCATGGCATAATTAAGGTTGGGCTACTCCCCCTCTCCCTTCTTTAAAATAGTTTATTGAAACTAAAGAGTGGAAAGAGGAATCCTACTGAAAGAAAGTCTGTTTATGCAGAGCTCATGGAAGAAAGTGTTCCAGAACATTAATTTATTTTAAAATATTGTCCTTTAATACTGCCAAGATTAGTGAAATCAACTGTCATCTGCAGAGGAAGTGCCAGTTTACAAGCCAAAGCTGTTATGAATTATGTGCAGGATTTTTTCAAGATTTCAGAAAATTTTGGTAGAAACCACTTGTGTAATATACTTATTTGATACAATTCTCCATTATTTAGCTCCTGTTTTTTCCAGCACCCTATTTAGCTAAGAATAAACAACTATCTTCACAGACTGGAAGGTGTCCAAGTAATACTGAGATAAATACGATGCATTTTTCTAGGGATTTGGGGTGATATGATAAGCTGAGATCTGCCTCAAAGACAGATTTGAACATAAATGCAAAGTAGAACTGTGTGAAATCATCAACTCTGCCTGCTAAAATCAGTTCTCAGCTTCTTCCACGGCATAAAATGTTCATTGTATCTTTCTATAGCATCAAAACTTTCATCAGTTTTGACATTAGGTTTCTTGTACTCCCTAAGTATTAGGGAGCATTAATGAAAGCTTTCACCAGGGCTCATTTACGTTGTCGAGGTCATAACCTATTTCTTCTTATTCTCTCATTGATCGAGCTACCCAACATCCTCTGGAAGGTCATAGATAATTTTTTCTTTGTAGTTTCTCAGAGGGAAATTCTGATCTTTTTTTGTTTTGAGTCAGTTAAAAAAATGCAGATCCCTTACCTATACTTGTTAGACAGAGGGCTATATATTTAGCTGGTATAAAGCAACATAAATCTAACTACCTTCCAATAGCTATATATACTTACACTTTCTGAGAATTTGGGGCTTTAATTCCTTTGCATAATACTAACAACATTATCACTACCTGGCACTTCCACTCTTATGACAATATATGTTCTGTAAGAAGTATAAGATCGTAGTATACAGTTTGCCATAGCTAGTACAATTCCACTGATTTCCACATAATCCTGCCATCTGTAACCTAGATACTCCTTTCTGTCTATACTGAAACAGAGAAGGCTATAAAGGTCTCCTGTGTAGAATTACTGTGGTTGTAGGTCTTATCCTTTACAGATGAGAAGTGAGCAACTTATTGTTGGTCCTTCTAGACTCTGAGAGTATCCATCGACCATTGGAAGACCTACACAAAAGGAAGTTGTTAACTTCTGGAGCACTTTTTCTTTTGGCTACTAGCAGAAGGCTGTAATAGCATTGTCTCTTTTGAAATAACCCTTTTTTCAGGATGTTCTACACAGGTTCTGGCCCTCACTGCTGCCAGTAAGAAATGTCAGAGATCACAGTCCGGCCTCAAAAATCTGCTCAATACCCAGTCTGGATCCTATGGAGGGAAGGATTAAAGGCTGTCATTCAGATGGAGGAAAGCAAATTTTATGTTAGACTTATGTAAACTCAGCAGTTCTCCAACTGTCCTATTGAGTTTAGCTTTCTTATGGATGCACTTACACTGAAAACTCTCCTGAAGATGTTTCAGCCTCCTCTTCTGCCCCTGCTCCCTCTAACCCCATTCTCCAATCACATACTCTTGTGAGATATCGGGCAAGCCAACCTAAGCAAGCCACTTTTAGTCTTACACTGGAACTTCCATTTGTTATCTTAAAATTTATATTTCTGTGGTGGGTTGACCCTGGCTGGATGCCAGGTGCCCACCAAAGCCACTCTATCACTTCCCCCTCAGCTGGACAGGGGAGATAAAATAGAACAAAAGGCTTGGGGGTTGAGATAAGGACAGGGAGAGATCACTCACCAATTACTGTCACAGGAAAAACAGACTCAACTTAGGGAAATTTTCATTTATTACCAATGAAATCAGAGCAGGATAATGAGAAATAAAACCAAATCTTAAAACACCTTCCCCCCACCCCTCCCTTCTTCCTGGGCACAGCTTCACTGCCAGATTCTCTGCCTACAGCCCCAGCAGTGCAGGGGGACAGGGAATGGGGGTTGGGGTCAGTTCATCACACATTGTCTCTGCCGCTCCTTCCTCCTCAGGGGCAGGACTCCTCACACTCTTGCCCTGCTCCAGCGTGGGGTCCCTCCCACAGGAGACAGTCCTCCCTGAACTTCTCCAGCGTGGGTCCTTCCCATGGGCTGCAGTTCTTCACGAACTGCTCCAGCATGGGTCCCTTCCACGGGCTGCAGTCCTTCAGGAGCACACAGCTCCAGCGTGGGTCCCCCGTGGAGTCACAAGTCCTGCCAGCAAACCTGCTCCAGCGTGGGCTCCTCTCTCCACAGATCCGCAGGTCCTGCCAGGAGCCTGCTCCAGCGCGGGGTTCCCACGGGGTCACAGCCTCCTTCGGGCATCCCCCTGCTCCAGCGTGGGGTCCTCCACAGGCTGCAGGTGGATATCTGCTCCACTGTGGACCTCCGTGGGCTGCAGGGGGACAGCCTGCCTCACCGTGGTCTTCCCCACGGGCTGCAGGGGAATCTCTGCTCCGGCTCCTGGAGCACCTCCTCCCCCTCCTTCTTCACTGACCTTGGTGTCTGCAGGGCTGTTTCTCTCACATGTTCTCACTCCTCTCTCCAGCTGCAGTTTCTGTGCTGCAGCAACTTTTTTAACCCTTCTTAAATCTGTTATCCCAGAGGCACTACCACCATCGCTGATGGGCTCGGCCTTGGCCAGTGGCGGGTCTGCCTTGGAGCTGGCTGGCATTGGCTCTGTCAGACACAGGGGAAGCTTCCAGCAGCCCTGTAACTCCCCCGCTACCAAACTTTCCATGCAAACCCAATACAATTTCATAGCTGATTAGTTTTGCACTCTTTTGCCAAAGAGTTTTTGGTCTGGACTACAGCTAGATACCATGAATTCTAGCTTTCAGCCTGCAGAAACCAGTCACAAGAATTAGATGCATCGTTCACTTCCCTGTGTGAATTTGTGTTTCACCAGGCTGCCTTCATGCTAATAAATACTTATTTAATATAAGGTTTTCTGGTTTTTGTGATCATGTGTTTCAAACTAGTGAGCCAGAGAGCAGAACATACATTTCATCAGGAAATCATAAGAGTTATGCACAGACTGATCCCTGCTTTGAAATTTTACCCTTGAGTGCCCAAAAGTCATTGGAAAGGAAAAAGTAGATATGTGAAACACAACTGTTGCTTCAGGTAGAATACAAGTGGACTTCAATCTCTAGGGAAGCTGCATGTAGGAAAGATAAAGTAGTTACTCCCTCAACACTAAACAAAGTTCAAGGGTAATTCACAAGCAACAGCAGCACGTAGAAAACTTAAAATTCTACTTGGCAATGAAAAGGGAGGGGAAAGACAGAAATCATTTGTAAATATGTCCTCAGGGTATGATTTGTGTGATCAGTTTTTATCAGGGATCCCAGAAAGACTAGAGTCTTTACTCAGGTGAATTCCTGCTCACTGCAATGGGATTTTGCCTCATCAGACAGAGCAGCACACGTGCAGCTCTGTCAGTACCGTACTCGCTTGCACAGATGAGCAGGGAGGTAGGAGAGATGGAGCATACACCTATGTATGGTGTCAATCCTGAAACAGACTGAACCAGTAAAGAAAGCCCTTCCCAGGGGAAAAGTACTTCCCATGTGTCCTGGTTTCAGGTGGGATAGAGTTAATTGTCTTCCTAGTAGCTGGTACAGTGCTATGTTTTGAGTTCAGTATGTGAAGAATGTTGATAACACTGATGTTTTCAGTTGTTGCTCAGTAGTGTTTAGACTAAAGTCAAGGATTTTTCAGCTTCTCATGCCCAGCCAGCGAGAAAGCTGGAGGGGCACAAGAAGTTGGCACAGGACACAGCCAGGGCACCTGACCCAAACTGGCCAACAGGGTATTCCATACCATGTGACGTCCCATCTAGTATAGGAACTGGGGGGAGTGGGGGCAGGGGAAATCGCCGCTTGGGGACTAGCTGGCTGTCGATCAGCAGGTGGTGAGCAATTGCACTGCGCATCATTTGTACATTCCAATCCTTTTATTATTGCTGTTGACATTTTATTAGTGTTATCATTATCATTATTAGTTTCTTCTTTTCTGTTCTATTAAACCATTCTTATCTCAACCCACGAGTTTTACTTCTTTTCCCGATTTTCTCCCCCCTCCCACTGGGGGGGGGGGGAGTGAGTGAGTGGCTGCATGGTGCTTAGTTGCTGGCCGGGGTTAAACCACGACACCATGGCAATGAGCTAGGAATATCATTCTTTGCTACTCCATCTTTGCCATGTTCTGGGCTAGAGTAAAGACTGTGAGGGCAGAGTAAAGGGGATACGTTTGTTCCAGTTTTTTCAGCTGGTCTGAGCTAGGGTGAGTATAAAATGAAGAAATATGATGCCCTGGCAAACCCTGTACTGCACTCTCCAAGGAAATAGCCTTATATCAAGGCACATTTAAGTGTTACACCTAAATCAATAGGTGTACAATTAGACAAGTGGACAGCAAGTTTGGATTAACTTTTGGACAGTGGTCTTGAATTAATTTTATCTAAGGACAACATTCTCTGAAATTATTGGTGAGGTTAGGAAAAAGAAATGGGTGGGTTTTCCTTAGATCCTTGTGAGCTGTGTTGCTTCTCTACTTTC
Source organism: Harpia harpyja (assembly GCF_026419915.1). Lineage (NCBI taxonomy): Eukaryota > Metazoa > Chordata > Aves > Accipitriformes > Accipitridae > Harpia > Harpia harpyja. Next base: position 29,245,998 of record NC_068951.1, read on the forward strand.
CAAATACTGCTTTAAAAAAATTAATTAAAACCCAACAGTTTATAGAGGTTTATACTGATTATACATCACACATTGGTTTTTTTCAGGTGATAAGGTACAGGCTCCTGCATCCTGGCAAAATTCCAGGATGGATAATTGCATTGCCTTGCCAAGTTTTAATTGAATGAGGTGTTCTTCCTAACTTTGTCTCCTAAATTACTGTGCACTGTTGTGCATTGTTAATTACTGACCACACATCTCCAGAGGAGGCCAACTTGCAGAGGTACCATATTGCCATAGTGTAATCCAGAAAAGAACTAAAGCTAAAGCCCTCAAATATGTCTAGAAGAAAGATGTTGGCAGGGCAGGACTGATGTAGTACCCTGTCATCCAAGCTTCATTTCTCCCTTTCTTCATGCATTTAAATAATTATCAATGTAGACTGACAACAGAGCCCTTCCATTTTTTTTGTGTGTGTTCTAAGTGGAGAAAGAACAGAGTAGGCTACAATTCCCCAGCTTCTCCGTGGTCTGTTGATGTTGTGGTGATTTGGAGGCATTTCTGTGAAGATCTCCAACGGGCTAATTGGAGATGTCTCAGAATACTCTTGCTGGGATTGGAGGGGGATCTGTCTGGTTTTGTTTTCCAGAGTAAATGTTAGTTTGTTCTAACCAAAACTGTTTGTGAAACGGAAGCATAAATCTTTTGTCCCAAACCATTTTAGAATAGACACCAAAAATGTTCTTTTTTCAATATTTTAAATTAGAAAATTAGGCAAAGAGGAGGAGAAAAGAAACGAAGTCCAAGCAATTTTGTATTTTAAAATTCTAGAAAACAAATAGACAGGGGAAAGCAGAAATCAAAATAAAGCATTTCCAAAACATCTACAGGAACTTGTGTAATCTAAGCAATTTTTTTTGCTTGATTGCTCAACACAGAAGACTGTAATTTCAGCTTTTTTACCAACCCAGTATATGGGAAAATGATCACAAATATGAAAAATTCTGAGAAATCAGGAAAGCTATATCTCTCCTACATACAAAAATAACATAATTTTATTTTTATACGACCATATTTATTTCAACCCAATGTCCAGAGTTCAAGCTAAGTGGTATCACTTATCTATAAATCTATACATGCATACATAATTAATGTGTATGTAGAAAACACTTGTGTAGAAATATAAATATTTTCTATGTATATTTGTACAAGTAACAAGACAATTTTTCTGTGCAGTAAATATTGCTGTTAACCAGTGTGACAGTTTAGTTTGAATACCCAACCTGGATAAATTATGATGTGAGGGAGTTCAAGTCCACCTTCCAAAAGACGTATGAAGAGGGAATAATAAGAAGCAGGCAGTCCCCATGTGAGGGAATAGGAGGTCCCTCAAGCTGCTGAGATCCTAAATCTTAAAACTACACAGATTTTGAATGAAAAAGTTGTATATCCTCTAGTTTTAATACTTTACGGGGTCTTCTCTCATACTCTAGAGCTCTGACGTTGGGTTTATGCTAAAGAGGACACAGTAAACTAAGAGTGAAATTCCAAGTCCTGACCAGTCGGGGGGGGGGCAAGGTTTACCTTTTGTAGATTGCATGGTTTAAGGCATATTCTTTGAGCAGCATTCAGTACTTTAGGCATTGTGCCATGACACCCCTATCTGTTCTCTGGAAACCAGAGGAGACAGCAAATGCCTGCAGCAGAGTTGAAACCAGGGTTGCTAAAGCATAAACTGGCAAAGAAGAAGGAAGAAATTGCTCCTGAAGAGCAGTTGCTATGAGAAAATTATGACCACATGCAAATTCTCCAGGAAGTTTTGCAATGAGCTTCAGGTTGTTGAAGAGTTCATCTACCTTTTATTCCTCCTGTTCCCTAAGAAAAAAATACAATAAATTTCTTGAGCAGAATGATTTTAAATGATTGAGGAATCTCCCTTCAGTATCCCAAACAGTTGTTTTATTGGCAACCAAAGCCCCTTTTTCATTACTCTTCAAAGATCCCTCCATTTCAATTCTACTTGTTCACATTCTGCTTCAAATGATACCCCACTGAGCTGACCACATGCAGGACTGTGTTCCAAGACCTCTTTTTTTAATAAAAATTCTCTTTCAGTGTCTCCACACCATGAAACAAATCACATAGCTTCATAAGCCATCAGACAATCCTTTCAGTTTCTTCTGCAGGCGAACTGAGCCTTTTTCATCTGATTAATTCACCAAGCAAGCTGATCTGGGAAGCATAAAAAGCTTCTGAGGCAGGATGAGAATCAGCAGCTCATATTTCATAATGGCATCACTAATGCCCCAAATTAAGTGCTGAGGCTGTTTTGCTTGGCAATATCATTTCATGTTAATTTTGGATGGGACCGAAATGAAGTTGTAATCTCTCTCTGTCATGCTGCGACTATTTCCTTGACCATCTTAAGTGCTGCATTTGATGAGGATGTAGCTGTTACTGCTGGGTATGGAAACCACTATACAAGTAAAACCTCCTTGAGTTCCTGCCCCAAAGAGTTTACAGATTCATGCATTCATTCCTCGGAGAGGGCACCCTTGGGGACCGTGCCCGGCTCCATGCAGGGCTGGCCAAGAGGACCCAGAATGGAGTAACTTGCAGGCCTGGAGCAAGGCGAGCCCCATATTCAATGAATTTGACCTCAGCCTCTGAGAGAAAAGGAACACTCTGAATGAGTTGCAAGCACAGGTCTCGCACGCTACACTGGTAATGCTGCATCAGATCACCTCTCCTGACTAGCAGTTAGTAGCTCTGTTCAATTTGTTGGAGGGAAGACTTTAAGAGAAGTTTGATTATTTGAAAAGCAAAAGTGGCTCTTTATTCTCATATTGTGTATTGCTTTAGCGGTTCCAGTTGCCTTTTGGTCATTTTTAATGTTTTTCTTTTTTGAAAATTCAAGCTGTGGCTTTTGATGACCATGTACTACGCAATGCGAACAACTAGCATTACTGGTCAACATGTCAGTACATCTGTTCTAGGGTTCTAAAATGAAGCACTGAACTTTATACATAAGAATTCTTATACTTTCATTAATTTGCAAAGATAATGAACTACCTAGTATTACAGTTTTTAGACCATTTACTCAGGTTTGCTGAATCTTGTATTGTTTGAGGGCCACAGTCAATGGGTATTGATATTTATAAAAATATGTAATTTTTAATACAGAAATATTCTTATTGGTCTTGGCTTTCACAGAAGAGTGGGTTTGCTCCCTCAGAGCCTGTCCCCTTGTCAGCTTCAATTTATCTCAACCAAAATGATCATGTTCCCAGCTATGAACTCTACATTTATTTCATAGACCCATAAAAGGTCAAGACCTTAGATTTTTTTTTTTTAAATCTACGCCATTGTGATTTTAAAAGAGCCTAAAGGATCAACAAGACCAAATTAAAAGAAGAGAACATAATTGTGTGTTCATTCACTTCAGATCTTTGGATACCACAGTTCCAATTTAAAATAAGCACACGTTGGTAAGAAAGTCAAGCACAGAACTGTACACGGTATCATTTTTATTAAGGCTGGCCACTTCAGAGTTCATTTTTACCTTCATTAAAATATTTTAATCTATGTCTTTAAGTATATAAAACATCAAAGTTTCATTCTACCACTACCATCTCAGAAAGAGATCAACTCTCAGTAAGACCCTTGCCATTTTCTTTGATCTTGTACAGACCTAGGGATTTTAAGCCTGGTGTTGACTCTTTAAAGAATTTTAGAACTAATTGCTTAATGTTTTTATTGTGTCCTCTTCTCTAATTTAATATGATGTTTTATGAAGTTGTTAGAGACTGCAATCTCTGTATTATAGTTTTGCTGTTACTAGCGACATATTTCTAGTGAAATTTCAAGCTAAAGGGAATAATTTATAATGTTCCTTATTTTGTTGATAAGAACTTCTTTTTGGTGATCCTCTGTTACTCTGTCTGGGCTATAATTTTTCTCCTGCACACATATAATCTTGCAATGAAACATGTAGCCTTTTTTTATCTACTTATATTCAGTGGATATTTTGAGTTTGTGGTTTAATTCAGTGTAAATTACTTCATATCTGAACCAGAAGAATATATCTATTGCTTTTAAACTGTCTAAAATGCTGTGCAGTGTTTAATGCCTAGGGATAAATCTGGATTCTGCTGAAGGCAATAGCAAGCTCCTATCAACCTTAACAGAACCAAAGTTTCTCTGAAGTGCTCAAGTACCAGAAGGACTTGCCCAAAGCAGCCTTTGGTGTAGGGTATTTAGACACACTACTTTTCCTGTCCATGCAAAAAATTCCCCAATTTATCTCCTTACCAGTATACAAGAAATTCAGGCCAGCTCAACTGAGTGCTAATGGCTCCAATGGATATTTTGTGCCAATAGTGGTTTTCACCGGATTCTAGCCAAAGTTTACAGCGGGATTATCTCACTGATTTACACCTCCTTAGAAACTGCCATTTCTTGGAAAGAGACTCCATTGAAAACAACTAGTCTAGTTCCAATCTGTTAAAACTAAAGGGACTTGTTTATACGCGATGGCTAGTTGTAACTGATTAATATGTGAAGAGGCAAGACCTGATCTATGCGAGTGTCTGATTCCAAACCAGTTTAATCTAGGGAGAGTGGAGAGGAGGGAAAGCCTCATTTAAGCTGAGTTGAATGAAGGGGAACAGAAGGCATCAGCGAAATCCGTGCTCTGCAGGACAGACCGACCTCAGCAGATGGGTGCATTCTGCACTTTCCTATGAAGTCTTTAAAATATAAGCTTCAAACACACAGCCCGCAATAACCTTCACTCTTGGTGACAAAAATCACTAATACACATGGCAAGAGTGGCAGTTGAGAGAAACTTTTTGCCAGGAGCAGATTAATATAGCATTCTTGGGGTTTGCTGTTATCAGAGTAAATAGAAACAGATGAGGAACCAAGAAGACCAGACTGTAAATCTAACGATCAGAAGGCACACTCCAGTAAATTGAGGACGATAATACAATTTCTGCTCTTTCAACTCAGTGCTTCCTCTGCTCTTCAGTTACTTCATCTTTGGCTCTAATCTGAGCCAACTAACATTAGTGGTCTGGTATTTCAGCTACAAGATTCTGCACCATTCAATGTACCTTGACAATTTTTTGATACCTTTCATGCACAAATTTCTGATGGCTCAAAGCATATAACTAATACAAATAACAAAATCTTTGAGCTTTAGTTGACTTTGTCACAGTATGTTTTCTGCCTAGATCTGGATTTTCTTTGACGGAATGAAAGAAATGAAAACAGATTTGTGTGCTAATCCAGTCTTATTTTCATTTTATGAAGGGCATGTAGGAAGTTGCTGGTGATGAATAAATAAAAGTAGCATGCCAAGTAAATATTATTCATTTGTAGTCACATATGTACTAGTGGGTGCATCTTTGGTTTTCAGACCTCATCCAGATGGAAAAACATCTGGAATTAAAAAAATACCAGGCAAACAGTGCAATATCTAAAAGTCTAAGGGGGGGGAGGGGGGGTCCTGGGTCCAATAGTTCTGTAAAAACTGTAAGAAAAAAGAAAAAGACAGGAATGCAAATCAATGTATATGTATTGGATTGTGTATCTGTTATATCAGGTTGTATGCACAGTTTTTAAAAATCAACTTAACATTTAAAGAAGCTAATATAACTTGCCTGGACTCTGAACAGTATGTTTATTAATGTAATATTTTAATTCCATTTAAGTTCCACTCCTGTTTTGGCATGGTTGTCCTGTTCCTACGTAGGAAGAATTTTTGAAATATTGAATTCTGAGTACAAGTGGCTATTCATGCTTCTCAGGCTTTCCAGTGAGCAAAATAGACATGCTTAACATTTTCATTTTATCTCCTATATGTGGCAGATCATGCACTACATCAAATGCTCTCACATGGGGTCCACAAGTCATTTACTTACTATTAAGGCATAGTTAATAAAATGCCAACAATTCTAATCATAGTTATCTTTAAGAAATACCATAAATAATAAATTACATGATTAGTACATCAGTGTATATTACCTGGTGTCAGAGAAAATGGTCATCTAATAAATCAGTCTTTGCACTAGAAACATTTAAAGGTAAATGTCATTCCACACCAGTGTGATTTTTAGGTCTGTACTCACAGTTCTGCATAAACACCTCATAATAAGAAATTAGACATTCGACAACATCCTATGACTTTACATCATGAAAAGGGGGAGTTGTACATACAGCTTTTGCAGAGTTCAGAACAATTTCTACTGGTTTTCTTTCCATGCAGTTATACCAAAATATCCAAGAAATAAGGTCATCAGTGTCAAAAACCTTTCTCTTCCTTACTGAAATTTCAGCTCTTAAGTTTTTTCTTTTTATAAGTGTGTATTGTTAAATACTTTTTGAAAATAGTTATATACTTGTTGGATCTTTCCAAAAGACTAACCTGAACTGACTATTTGCGTGGAAAAGCTATAAACCATCTCCAATAAAAACAGAAAAATTTACTAAGGATTTTTTTGTATTTTACACTATTTCACAGCTTTGATGTCACTAGAAGAATGTATTTCACAGCTGTTACTTAGCTACCATGAATTACTGCTTTAAAAAAAACAAGGAAAACATTAAAAGATTTTTAATTAAGAAAATTCATGACAGCATTGAGTTCCTCCAGCATTTAGTGCAACATCCTTTACTTTTTATTTTAAAAGCTTAATTGAAAGCTATAAAAAATTCCCAGTTAAGAATTTAGAACTCCTCAGTTGTTACATGAGAACATTAAAATACATTCCTAGCAAAAGATTTCCCACCGTAAAATGGCAAGCTTGGAGACAAAAAAAAGACACCTCAAGCAAGAACTAACAGCTCTAGAGCTTGCATGGCTGAAGAAAATGGTTTTGCCTGTTGGTCAGCTGTTGACAATACCTACAAGGTACATGTTCTCGTAAATCCCAAATTCTGAGTGAGTGGGGAGGGGACCAGGATCCATTTCTAGGAAGAGGGTTCTGTTAGAGCAGGTAGGGCAGCACACTTCTCACACTCGAATGGGAATGGTGCAATCAGCATTTATTATTATGAATGTTTCAACAGGCTAAAAAATGTCTCGTAGAACAAGAAAGCCCATTTAAAAAAAAAATCCCTGCAGACACTCACTATCAGCTGGCTTTTTCTGTCAAACTGTTCTACACCTTGAAAATTCTTGGGCATGTGCTTGTTTTTAAGGATTTATATAACTGCACTTAATGCTTATAAACTCTAGACATGGGGACATTTCTGAAGACAAAAAGTGCACTTACACATTCTTTGCAAGTGGAGTTAGCTTCCCAGCTCTTATTTGGTCCCTGGACATAATTTTTCATTAAAGAGTCTTAACAGAGGTTTGGCATTGGTTGGTTTCTTAGCAAACCTTTATTTCAGTATTCCAGGTGGAAGTAATGACATACCTACCTATTATTTTCAAATGGTGCCTAATTTTGAGTATCCCAGCAAATGATCTGTCTTCTGAGATCAAGTAGTGTCAGTCCTGATTTTCAGAATGCATCAGTCCTAACGACAGCAACAATAATGTTGTTGATAGTTTTAAAAACTACATTATGATAACGGCTGAACAAGAATATCCCACCAAACTCAGTGCACATTTTAGTATTCAAGAGAAGAACAGATCTAAATATCACTATTAGTGTGTGACATCAAATAGCTTATCAGCTTAAACTGTGCAGTAATCTGCCATAAAACCAGCAGAAAATTAACTCAATCTCAGAGAAATTTAAAATACTTATTTTTTTTATGTGAAACTTAAGTGTATGAAGCTATTTAAAGGAAAAGTATACTCTTCAAATGCTACTGATTCCAAAAGTACTTTACAATGACAACCCTCAAGTTAGTTATATTTCCTAATTTCTAAATAAGATACAAGATTAAGTGATTCCTTGGAAATATAACTGATTTTCTACCCAAAGCCACATAAACAGTATTTGGTTATAAAACTTTAACAGATCCATTTATGTACTAAATTATTTAAGCAAATGTAATGCTTCCAAATTGTATTGTTTTGCAAGGTTTCTCTTGGAACCTTTGCCATTTATCATACATGTACTTCTGTCTTTTTTCTACTCAGAAGCACAGCATGAAAAAACTTCATTTCACATTGAAACATCACTATGTGGAACAGTGTGATGAAATGAGACACAGGAGGAGAGTTTGTGTTATACTCTGGTAAACAGTTGGTCTACAGGAATGATAGCATTTTATGCTGTGACTGATATATCAATTGTGAGTCCTAAAATATGACTGATCTGAAAGCAGGAGTTCTGCCTATGATAAACTGTATGCATGTGAAAGATTACAGGTAACGTGCCTAAGCCTGCTGGGAGGTCACAACCTAAATCTCATCTAGGAGTTAATATAACAATGCAATAAATTCTGGTAAAATTATATCTCAAGTATACTTAAAGATAATGTTACTCTGCTAAATAGAGCAATACTAACAAGACCCTGAGCTTGTAGATAAGACCCTGACACTATTCTCATGCTTTACGTGAATGAGCAGTTCCAAAAAAGATCTGCATTAAAAGCAAGTGTCTAAATGTTTGCAGGTTCAGTACAGGCAACTCTGTAGAGCACAGAAGGAAAATCCTGCCCATCTACCACATGAGATTGCAAGAGCTACATGGTATTAATGTAATAACAAACACTGACCTGAAGTATTTCAGATTTTTGAAAAGCTAAAGACAAAATTGCTAAATATAATTTTAATAACCTTCTGGATGAAATGAGAAAGTGTGGTCAGGGTTATTTGAAAATGTGAATTTACTCATTTGATCCACTTAAGTACATTAATAATTTCCCAGGGTGTTGTTCACATCACGCAACGCCTGGCATTCCACATGGTCCCACGGAAAACACTGGCACTACTTCAAAAGTGAAGGGTCTTTTGAGTGGACCTGATTCAATTATGTACATAAGTATGTGTTTAGGTCCTTTACAGAATAGGGAACAATTTATTGCTCTGAAGCATATAGCAGTAAGGATGACGAAAATCAAATCTTTAGACACCAATCATGCAGTGAACTTCATATAAAAAGATTTTTGCATCTCTTAGGATCACTGTATGTGTGACAAACTGAAGATGAGCAGGGAGATACATCTGGTGTCATAACCTACACTTAAATGTAGAAACAACACACCAGTGTTTCAAGTCTAAAATAGTCTGTATTGTAAAGGGGTATTGTTTTTCAAATGTAAGGCTTGAACCCATTCAAACCTGCTCTGTTTCCTCATCTCATTTAGAGAAGTGTTTCTCATCATGCATAAGCTGTGAAAAGATAGCTGGGAAAAAAGAGTGTTGATTAGAAGGGACATTTCTGAAACACTCTCAGTTGAAACTTCCCTGCAAGAAATTCACATTTTCTTCCATAACCAACTATATATTTGCCCACTGTAGCACTATTATAATCAGTGGAAACTTTCCTCCTGACTCCAGTGGACAGAAGTTCAAGACCTAGAAGTGACCACAAGATTATCTCTTTCTCTCCTCAACAGTGATTTTAAAAACATTTGAAATACATCACTGCTTCTTTAATCATTTTCACATATGCACTGCTTTACTTTTCTCAAAATTAGGAAAAGTTCTAATCATCCTTTACAACAGAAAATGAAATGTTCTTTAATTTCTAGTGCTTAATGAAAATGATGCAAAGTGGGTTAGGAACGTCACTAGATATCTTTCAGAAATGGATAAGCTCAAGTGGTTTCTGTTTAATAACAATGTTCTTTTGATTGTTAAAACAGTATTGGCACAGCATTGAAACATGTAGTTTATGTACATAAGCTTTAACATATAGTTTCATGTCACAGGAGATGTCACTATGAGTCTGGCCACTGACAGCAGGAGACTCAAAAATAAGAGTTTTAATTAAATTACTAATTACCAATAAAAGTGAGAGGCAACGCATGAGGAAGAACGCTAGCTAAATGCTGTGCCACAGTAAGGAGAGAGACACGCTCCCCAGAGCTAAATGCCTGGGCGTTTATGGACACGCACTCACTGTTTCAGGCAGACGCTGCTGACGGCAGCCCGCTTGAATGGACAATGAACAACTGTCCTGGATCATGGGGACATTACCACCTCTGTCTAACCAATGCAACAGCTCATACCACTGTACAGCATAAGCAAAGCAGCCTCCTTGTCCATAAACCTTTAAGATTGTTTGTGCCTTCACTCTGTCTGAGTTTGTCCCCTGCTTATCCAGGCAGCAGAAACTGGCTGAGTTGCCTTCTGTTTGCTTTGCATCCCCAAATAAGTGCATATGGGAGAAGGGATCACTTTGGATCCTGTTAATTGAGTGATCCTTCTGTAAAGTAGGCAGCCAGAGTGAGTCACCAACGAAATGAAATTCCAGCTAGCAATAGCCAGACAGAGCCACAGATGAGTGACCAACATCACTCAGAGCAAAATATGCAGGAGATACAGCATTATAAACACCCATGAATTAATTTTTTGTCTGTGAGTAATCCACGGGGGTTTTTAGATGACAGGAACAGCATAAGCCACAATTCAGATGCCCCTGTAGTAATGGAAGTAAAGGAAAGCAACAGACCCCGAGTGAGGCATGGACTTGCGCAGATCCCACACTGCATGATCCTTTCTCTGCCAGCAAAGAAAAGCTGAACCTTCTCCACCCAGTGTGAACAAGAATGACCTTTCCAAAACATCACATCCCGAGTGACGAAGAGCTGCCCACTGTCCTTCTGTGCTGGGGCAGGAGGAGCACAGGTACCAGGGCTATACACCACAAAAAGTCACCACAGTGAGACAAGTCTCTGCTCTGGGGGGAGAGAAGCACTAACTAAATGGCTGCTACTTCTGCTTAAAGAGCAAGAAACCTCAACACCCTCTGCATTTCCGATCGCTGTTTATATAGCTGAAGTCTTAATACAGAGGACGAAAAGCCAAATAAATGTAGCAATAAGAGTTAGCTTCCCATCTTGTAGACAAAAGCGGGAACCATATTAAATTTGCTCACATGCTCTCTATGCAGCACAATGGACAGTCTGTATTTTAGAAAAGGCTTTGGTTGTTTTCACAGTAGGGTTGAAGTAACTAGAAGGGCTTGCCTTCAGCTCCAGTGTTAATAGCCACGTTCATCAGTTAATTCTTTGCTTAAATGTGCAGAAAGGATCTTTTATTGCACAGAGGGAATTTGGATACATAGAACTAAATAGAGTGGTACAAAATGTTTATTATCCATCTCTTGCAAGCTGATCTTTTCTTTCGCTGGCACAAAATCCATCAGCTTTTAAACTTGCTTATATTTATGAAATTAAAAGTACTGTCTCTGACTGTCAGACTACAATTCATTCTCATTTATTAGCATCTTAATAATCAACTGTTCAGCATAGCAAATCAGAGTGATGCAAGCCAACTTTTGCTTCTTCATGCAGAGTATGAAGTATTCTCACAGTACAACCTTCCTGCAAATGTTTGTTCCTTGCCAAGTCTTGCACCACAGTATGCTTTAATTAGGCCATAGAAAGCTGACATCCTGCATGCTTCCCAGGTGTACACATTTTCAAATAAAGATTATGGGCCCGATCCTGTTCCCAGTGCATGCTTAGCATTTGAGGCCAATGAAAAATATTAGAAACATAGAATTTCCTTTCATTAAACACTAATATACTGTTCACATAAGAACACAGTTGTCAGAATACTAAAATATTTATAGCTGGTAGGTAAAATACGAATGGTTTAATACCTGATACAGCTCAGAAATATTTAATGCTCAAATGTAGAAATATCGCCATTAGCGGTTGAAAGAAAACAGAAAACCTTGTAACTCTAGCAATATATAGAAAGAAAGAGATGTACACACGTACCTGGCTTAGAGACACACCTGTGCAATTCAGTAACAAGTTGTAATTTCATGTCCCACTTCATCTGCACTTACTCCACAGCTATTTAGTGCAGCCCTCAAAGCCTGTCAGAAAAAAATCTCTTTCTACAGCTTGTAAACATAGAAATCTATCTCCCCTTCCAGAGCTACGTTTAAGTCCAGCACTATTCCCTGCGGTAGGAGCTGGTTACAAGTGTTTAGAAATTCTGCAGAAGGGACACACCGTAGTCCACACTTTGCAGCGTCTGTTTACGGTGGTTAAACCCAGCACCTAGCACAGCAAAGCCCTGGAGCACGGCTAAGGGTCTTAGCCACAATGTTAATACAAAGAAACGACAGTAGCGATGCTTCTACCCCTGAAAGAACCTGAGATATTACATCTTTATATTGCTTTATGCACAGAACTCTATTTTGTAGAATCATGGCCTATTCATAACATTTTATGGAGAGTAACGTTTCTTTCCCTCAGTTGGCTTGTAATGCTGGACACCTGCCTTGCAGATGGGGGAGAGATGGAAAAAATCAAATCAAAAGTATTTTTAAGCTCCCTAAAATCATTTAATAACTTTCTATGCAATCTGTGGCACCTCTTAAACACAAAATGATGAGGTGCATGTTTCACAAGCAGTATTCTGGAATGTGGCTGCTTAAATTACCTCTCGGCCCCCATGGATTGCGAGCCTTTCCCAGGATAACCCACAGACACCAAGTGATTGTGGTCTACAGCCTTTGTGTGGCTTAGGGAAAGTTGAGGTCCTCTTCCACTTGAAAGGGCAGAGTCTGCTATCCCACTCTGGCGCCTGCTTTTAGATGTAGAAGGTACTGAGATCAAGAGTTAAAGTGTTGTAATGACTGTGAGTCCTTCCCGCTCTTGACAGAAGCTGCGCGGAGAAAGGATAAAAAGTTAAGAGTACACGAGGGGGATTTCTGTTGGCTCTCTCAGGAGTGAGGGTGCGGGGTGGGCAGGGGTAGCTGTGCCCCACTGCCTTCCCTGGCTGCTGGCTGGCTGTCATGGTCCCTCCTCCACATCCCTCGCACAACAGAGGTGGGAGATACCGTATGGTGAGGGCACAGTTTTCTGTCTTCTAGAAACCATGATGTTTCATGCTCAATTTGTCCCCAAACCCTCCCACTAGTTCGTTCTACAAGTTTGCTCTTTTCCCTTCCCATGTACCAGCTGTGACTGGGCAGTCACCGTCTGCGTGCATCACTTCTGTTTGGTCTGATGGAGTTCATGTCTCCATTGTACTTTCCGCACCCAGACCTTCCCCCGCTTGCCAACAGCACGATCCCAAGCAGGGTAACTTCCGAAGCCCAGTTCCTTCAGGAGTCTTTCACCATTCCCGCTGTCGGCTGGGGAAGCTGAAACACCTGAAAAGGAACAACTCTTGCCTGGCAAAGTCACACGCAGCTCCTTGCTAGGAGCTGCCTCCCTCCATCCTTCCCTCCCAGAGGACTGAAGCAACAGGAGAAAAGCCCAGCAATGCCTTCAGGTCACCCTTACAAAGAGAAAGCAGCCGGGAGAGAGTCTTTCATCCCTCCTGGCACACCGCAGCACGCCTGCGGCTCCCTGAGCATTTCCGGACGCTGCTCCGAGCACAGAGG